>NC_059103.1:181292275-183692275 GCF_020740685.1 Jaculus jaculus | reverse complement strand
TTATATTTCAATTATAAATTTCTAGTTTGATTCATTTGTGGTTACAAAATGTACTGTATATAATTTAAGATTTTCCAAAATCTAGTATAGTCCCATTGACAATGTTTGTTCCTTCTTTTGTGGTGGTCTTCTTCACCAAGTTTCTTCCCTTCTCAATTTCATTTCCTGTAGTTTCTCCCTTGTTTTTTGTTCATTTGACTATTTTTAGCCTCATTCATACACACACACACACACACACACACACACACACACACACACACGTACAGTGTGTGTGTTTATGTGTTGGCATGCACTTTATAATTTCCTCTTATGCATGAAGATTTAAAAAAAATAATTCACATATTTATTTACTTGAGAGGGGGGAGAGAGAGAGAGAATGGGCATGAGGGCTTGAGCCATGCAAATGAACTCCAGACCCATGAGAGACCTTGTGTTACATGGGTACTTGGGAATCACAACTGGGTCCTGAGTATTCACAAGCAAACTCCTTTACCTCTAAGTCATCTCTCTAGGCCTACATAAAGATTCCTGAGAGTAATAGATTTCAATATTTTTTTTTCTAACCATAATGCCTAACATCAAGCTTACACTTAACAAAGTCACTAAGTCAGTGAATGGAAGTTTCATCACAAATCTTTATCTTGTTGTATTGAAAATAAATTTAGCTAGATGTACTTTTTACAGCTTCAGTTTTAGTCAAAAAGGGAAAGACAGAATTATGCTTATACATTTATGACTAGGCCATTTTATTAATATTCTATCTTATGATCAAAAATAGACTGCTTTCTTAAAGCCTAGGGAACACCCCCTAAAGTATCTGCTGCATGTCTTCTCTTGAATCCTACCCTAGTACTTCTAATATTACATCTTTATTTTCAAAGGCTGAAAGTGCCTGTGCAAATGTGATGGCAAACTTACTCAGTGGCAGTCATTAGATTTTATTCAAATAGCAAGTTGAAACAAATGAGTGTTGAAATCTGTATGAAAACATAATATTCACTGAGCATTTCATATGATTTCTATATTCAACCATTAGTATATGCTATTATCATTTTTTTAAGAAATGTGAGACTTCTAATGATTACTTTCTAATGGGAAACAATACATTAACAGATAATAAATTTTTCAAACATATTTAAATGTTTGATCAAATTGAGTATTTTCCACAGAAATGCATTTTGTGATTTAATAAATGTCATTTTACCAAACTTAACAGTAGACTAATTTCATTTATATGGGTTCTTCCTATGTTTCAAGAATATTATTCAACATACAACTTTAAAAGTTCAAAATTATGCTGTGTTAATTTGAAAACAATTCAGACAATAAAAGCAATATTTTAAAATCATTCTTAGAATTATAAAGTTATTAGAATTGGCTTATGTATAAAGATATATTTAGTATTTAAGCCAGGGAGCTTTTTATCTGAGTGAGTATTAACTATATAGCTTAATTATATAAGCATAATTAATGATATTTATCATACTTTATTAATGACTCAAACCAAATAGTTGAAGCCTTACTTTTTATTAGTTTAATAATTTTAATTAACTTCCTTATATAATTAATTATATTAATTTATTTAATTTAAAAGAATCATTAAATAATAGAGTAAAAGTATTATTTTCTTCTTTAAAATGTAGTTTATTTATTTAGTTATTCATTTGAGAGGGAAATAGGCAGATAGATGGGCATGCCAGCGCCTTTCACCACTGCAAAGGTACTCCAGATGCATGTATCCCCTTGTGGATCTGGTTTATGTGGGTCCTGGAGAATCAAACTGGGATCTTCTGGCTTTGCAGGCAAACACTTTAACCACTAAGCCATCTCTCCAGCCCTGTACAAGTGTTATTTTCTGACTTCACTTTGAGAATATAAAAGATAGGATCTAGGTTCTGCAGAAATGGATCAGTAATTAAAGACTTTTGCTTGTAACACCTGATAGCCTGGGTGTGACTCCTGAGTATCCATATAAAGTGTTTGGAGTTTGTTTACAATGGCAAGAGGCCCTGACACATCCATACTTTTGCTCTCTGGCTCCCTTTCTATCTCTTTTCCTCTGTCTCAAAGAAGTGAAAATATTTCAGAAATAAAAATTATATTGAAAGCCATTAGAAACTGCACATGTGAATTTAGGAACTGTTTGCAATAAATTTTGTTTTAATAGGAACATAGCACATTGCATCTCTATACCAGTTATTGACTTCCTTCCATTTTATACATTTTTTCTCATATCTTTTCTCATTCATAAAAATGTTATTAAACATAAATTGCATGCCTTTCGCTTGAGTATGAATGAAGATTAACTAAGGAGCTTAACCTTCTTAATTCCTACCATCATGGGATAGGACAGAAACAAAGCATACTTATAAAAGTTTCAAATGTTATATTAAAAACTCTGATTCATGAATGGATCAAAAGGCTGAAATGAAATATAATGGGAATCTTTTTAAGCCAAATGAAACAGAAAAGAATTTCTCAATGGTAACATTAGAACTAATATCTAAAGGGTGACAAAAAAAAAAAAAAATCCCCAAGGAACAGAGTAGTCAAGAAAAACTCAAAGGCAATGCCTTAAAGTGGGAGCTGGTTTTAATGTTGGATGAAATGAAGGAAACATATAGTGGTTGGGTTGAAACTCACAGCAGTATCAGAGCAGAATAATTAGAGGAACAAGTTAAGTAGAACATTGTTGCACTTACCTTCTTGTTGTTTGGAAAAAAAAATGACTAAAAGCAGCTGATAAAAGGAGGAAATTTGAGGCTGTAGGAGAAACTTCTGCAGGGTAGGGAAAGGATCACTGACAGAGCAGACACTGGCCATCACATCGTACCATAGCAGATGGAAGAAAGCAGCAAGAGTGAATTGAGCTCTCTCAGGGGGAAGCTGGCTTTTAGCACACCAAATACCATATCTGCAGCACACCTCCTCAACCAAGTCTCTGTCTCCTAAATTGCCAGCAGGAGAGAAAGCATTCAAAATACATGTGGCTTATTCAAATCTCCATACTCCAGCAGAATTATAAAAAAGACTATTATGATATTGAACTAAAAGAAATTTAGACTGCTGAAAAGAGTTTCACAATGTGTCATTTTTTATTTTTAGAATTTTCAGTTTTTCATTATATATGGTCATAAATAATGAGTTATGAGATAATAGAATTTGAAACACAAGTTAGGAGCAGAACTCAGTCATATGATGACAGCAGCAATCATGTTCCAACTTGACTCCGCATGCTGAAACACACACAAAAAAATGTGGATGTGGAGAAGTTTCCATTGAGAAGTTGCTGGAGAGAAAATTAAAAAAAAAAAAATACTTGTTGGTGAACATGTGATAGGAAAAGGCAAGACAATAAATACAAAGAATTTTTTAGCCACCAAATTTTTTTTCCCCAAAGTAGGGTCTTACTCTAGTCCAGACTGACCGAGAATTCACTATGTAGTCTTAGGGTGACCTCAAACTCACCACAATTCTCCTCTGCCTCCCAAATGCTGACATTAAAGGTGTGTGCCACTGCACTTGGCAGAAATACAAAGGATTCTTATTGGAAGAAGTGCTAGGTGATAATGCTGTAGGTTCCAAATCTTACCTCAAATCCTGCCACACAGGAAAAGTGTTCAATACATATTAAATTAATGTGTATCTTATTCAATAATTAAATGACCAGAAAACAAATGAAAATTTAGAAAGCCTTATTTCAGGACTGGAGGGATTGCTTAGTGGTTAAAGTGCTTGCCTGCAAAACCAAAGGGCCTAGGTTTGATTCCCAGGACCCACATTAGCCTAATGCACAAGGGGCGCATGCATCTGGAGTTTATTTACAGCAACTGGAGGCCCCGGTGTGCCCATTCTCTCTTTCTCTTTCTCTCTTTCCCAAAGTTACTCTGTCAAATAAATAAGTAATAACTAAAAACAAAGAAAATGAGTGTTATCTTTTAAAAAAATCTTTATTTCATTAATTTCATTTTAAAAACTATAGGCGTTATTCATAGGAGGCCCAGAGACAATTGTTAACATGATTTTTAAACCCTGAAATATTCTTGATTACTAATCTGTTTTCTAAACATTAGAAACACTTTTCAGGAACAAGTTAGTCTTCTAGTAAACAAGCAAAAGCCGGTGTTTTCTAAGAGACCATCATGTCCTGAACATACAGCTATATAAATACATTACTGTAAAGTAGTGTTTTAATGCTGGGAAAATACCTAAGAGGAAATTTTCACCTAACCTGGCAAAGACAAAAAGGAATTTTGCAGGGTAACAAAAACTGCAATAATGCTGAGAAAAATGTGGAAGACTAAAACCCACAACTAGATGTGAACTGTCTGGGCAACAAAGGTGATCAGTGTGAGGAGGAGCAGGAATTAAAGGAGGGAAGTGGCATATGGGAAGTATGTGCTCTGAGTACCTTATGTACCTGTGTATATAAATCACCCCTGCATAACAAAATAAAATGATTTAATTAAATTTAAAATTAGAATGCCATTTGGGTGAGGAAGGCAGCCTATGAGGGAAAAGAGTTATCTAAAGAGAGAATGTAGGATACACTTTTATTGATATTAACAAAGGGCTTGCTGAGTTTTTTTTGTTTTTTTTTTTCAGATGAGGAAAAATGTGTGTGAGGAGGTATACACAGCATTGGGTCATCAAGATAGATAGACAGAAACTTGTTTTATAAATTGGCAGTAAACTATCAGTCAACAACCATGCTAGAAGAAATGTGAGAAAGAAAGTTCTGTAACTGATTGAATTCCTAGATTTCAGCAGGGAGTGGTGGTGCACACCTTTTATCCCAGCACTGGCGAGGCTGAGGTAGGAGGATTGCCATGAGTTTGAGACCATCCTCAGACTACATAATGCATTCTAGCTCAGCCTGGGTCACAGTGGTGATATCCTTTCTGGAAAAACAAACAAACAAACAAAAAAAACCAAAAAAACAAAAGCCAAAAAACCTGACAGGAAACAAAGCAGTGGAAGAAAAGTTTCTTTTAGCTTACAATTCCAATTCATACAGTCCATCATATGCAGACAAGCATGACCACAGGGAGTGAAGTATCTGGTCATATCTGATTTGAAGTCAGTAAGAATACAATGAAAATTGCCATATGGTTCACTCTGACATGTGTGCACATACATTTAAGATAAATTTAGCTATTCTTCAAATATCTAAGCTAGCAACTCAATCAATATAGGCCCAGAGTTTTTCCTTCTAGGTAATTCTAGATCCAGCTGACAATCAAAATTAAGCATTGCAATTATATCCCTTTTCAATTTGATATCCTAATATATCTCCTTTAAGCCATACCTTTCCACCTGTTATCAGACTAAGCACCTGGCCCTATCAAGATGGAAAACACATTCATCCAACTTTAAATTACAAAATTGAAATATTAAAAATTTCCCACAGTCTTACAACTAGCAATATCAAAAGTCCGAAACCCAGTCTCTTCTATGATGAAAAAAAAAAATTGCTTAACCTAGAATTCCTCTAAAATAAGTAAATATGTTACATACTTCCAGTATATAATGGCACATAGTAAACATCCCCTTTTCAAAATGGATAAGTGGGAGCATATCAAGGGAAGATTGGAGTTCAGCAAATACAGAATCCTACAACTCCGTGTTCAGTTTCTGGGTCTCGTGATGCATCTGGGCTTCAACGAGCTTGGCCAGCCCTCCCTTCCCACAGTCCCTTCTGTTGCCACACAGCCACTTTCTTGGGCGAGCGTCCCTCGGTGCCTGCAGGTCTCCTTGTTGAACACCCCATGGCCCTTTGACTCCTTGTAATTAGTCTCAATGACAACTTGGGTTTCACCAATACAACGTCATACTGTGTTGTGTCCGATCCACCTTTCAGGAACTCTCCTCTGCCACACTTGCCTGGCCTCAGTTGCTCTCCAGGTTTGTGACACAAGACTTCACGGCTTCCTCCGTTCTTACATTTAATGCTTGCAAAACCAGCACCATAAGGAGGATGCTTCTAAGTTCTTTTACCAGTTTGGGATGGGACCTGCTCCAAACTTGGACAACATTGTATCAACTTCTGTGAGTCTTCCAGGCTAACCCTGAGGAGACCCCGCCCTCAGGAACTCCTTCAATTATATATTCAGTTTAGGTTTTTCTCTTTCACAATATGGAGCCTGTGGTAAGTGTGATTTTGCCTGGAGGGCCCCTTTACTATTATCCCAATTTGTATTCCCATGCAGAGAACCTTTACAGATTACATATGTTTTCACATTTGACTTGTGTGTAACTGTACACACTCACTAACACTGTTTCCTTTTAAACTGCACATTGTTCCAATGCTTGTTTTTTTTTTTTTTTTAAATCTCACATCGTAGATTTAGTTCAGAACAGTGAAGAGCCTGAATTCTACCCTATCTTGTGATTTTTTTATTTCTATCTTTCCTCCTTCCATGTTTAAGAATTCATGTGATTAGAAAGAATTCTGGAGTAATCTATGGTGGGTGATCTCTCCTTATCACCTGGTAACAGCATAATGAGCCGTAGTTGCATTACTGATTAGCAAATGTAACTGTATCATCAACCTTCATATTTTTGTGCCAGGGATAGTACCTTCTGGGAGAAACAATATTCTACCAATCACACATTGTTAACACAATTTATCTAAACCATGATATTTTTATTCATTTTTAGTGTAGTAGAATTCTGAAATAATTTGTTTTCCTGTATATCAGGTTTGTGCATTAAGGTTTCAGTTTAAAAATAGTAGATTGTCTAATAGAAGACTGGAATGGGATACATATTCATTCATTGAAGCTACTAAATTTAATAGCTGTAACAATTAATTCATTATCTTTACATTGCAACTAACAAGGAAAACAGAATTTCAAGAATGAAATTATGCAATTGGAATAAGTACCTCAGTATGAATGATGTGTTCTTTCTATTAATCTAGGAATGGACAAGAATGTACTGAACAGAGAAGAACTATATCATACTTCTTTATATTGTTTATTCTCTATGCTTTCATTTATTTCTTAGTCATAATTAAAATAATTCTCTCCAGAAGGAATCCAGATTTAGTTTTGAAATATTAGCTGGCATGAGAGACATTTGAAAAAAACGGAAATCCTTTATATTTTTGTGTGTCTGTTTGTGTTATGTGTGCATATGTATAAGCATAAGCATACTTGTATATTTGTGGTGCACATGTATGCATGTATATAAGTGTTCATGTGCTATGGAGGGATGAATTAGAGTTTGGGGGGTGTCTTTTTAAATTAAATCAGATGTTAATTTTTTGAGAGATTATATCAACAAAAGATAGAACTCATTTATCCATCATGTGAACATCACCAGTGATCCATCTGTTTCTACCTCCCAAGTGTTGAGATAGTAATAAGTGTGCCACACCTGGAATTAAAATATATATATATATATATATATGTGTGTGTGTGTGTGTGTGTGTGTGTGTGTGTGTGTGTATTATAAGCCTTGCCATGTATATATATCTATATCTATCTATCTCTCTATTTATCTATAGATAGATAGAGAAATAGATAGATAGATGATAGATGATAGATAGATAGATAGATAGATAGATAGATAGATAGATAGATAGATAGATACTGGATACATACACAGACATACAGATGTGTGTGTTTGTGTGTTATGTTCATGTATGTATGTGTAAAATGCTTACTATTTGACCACTTTCCTTCTTGTTACTGGCTTGATTGCCATTGTACAGCATTTCTGAGGTTAGAGTTTAACTTGCTCAGTTCCAGACTGATAAAGAAACTTGACTATTTGTAAGACAATTTATTGGTTTAGCAATAGTGAGAAGTTAGTTGTTACCACTCGCCCACCTGTTGGTGGTATGTATGCCTACAAGTAATGGGCAATGTAGATATTAACACTCCACCCTGATAGCCTTTTCCAGGGGGATAATAGAAGCAGATGTGTCATACCAGCCAACCCTCAATGTATTTAACACAGTTGATTGTGCATGACTAATTATTTTGCTAATCTTGCCTGCTGTCAATCTTCTGGGTTTAGTGTGAAAGTTTCCTTGGGGGATTTAGCAGCACATGGCTGACCTGCATGTCTTTGTTTGCCGGCTCTAGTAAAATATTAGCACACAAAGCTAAATTGATTTGGAACCATAGGCATAAAAAACATGGTTTTATGCAAATGGTAACATTATAAAAGAAGCCCTTGGACATCATTTAAAGTGCTACCTCACCTCACTAACTGCCTCGTTGACATTTGGAGAAATGCTAAAATTTAGCATTTAGAAAAACCTGAGAGTTACTCTTTCTGGGACCCTGCATGAAATTATGCGTCTTACATTCCTGTTTGTCATGTATATGAGTGGACAGCCACAGTATCATTCATCATACCAGCAGAAAATATCAAGGACTGAGTCTCCAAATCCCATGCACATGTGGCTTGAGATTTGCTGTTTGCATGGTGGTTGGTTTTAGACTACGTGAAGATGAGTTTGCATATTCCTCACTTAGATAGTAAATGAAGAGGTGCTGCAGACAAGTGCTGCATGGTAAGGCTTAGGATGAGAAATACAGTGCTCCAGGTTTCTTTGTGGACTACTGATCAGCTAAAGGTTTTGGGAAATGCATTTTGGGTATGGTAAATTTTGTTGTGTAGGGCTATCTCGTGTGTAATTCTCACAGTGATAATGTGTACAATTGGTGTGAAATCACTGAAAAACTGAAAACAATTTATTTACTTTCAAAGGTAGCAAATTCATTTATGTGTGTGTGTGTGTGTGTGTATAAAGAGAGAATTTTTCTTTTGTCTTTCTTATAACATAGATTTTTAAAGTGGTCTATTAATCACCCCTTATGTATATAAAATCTAATTTTGTAACATAAAATTGATAGAGGGCTAGCATAGACTAAATTTATGTAATAATATGCATAGATTTCCATGTCATTTCATTACACATTTTTGGTTTATATTGTGTGTGTTTATGCTGTATGAGAGAAGGTGGTGAGAGCAAATATATTAACCTAATAGGAAATATGCAGTAATCATTACTACTCATAATGTACATGAATATATTTTAGAATATTAAAACCTTGATTTAGATTTAACTTCTTTTTTTAAAATTTTATTTATTTATTTATTTGAGAGCAACAGACACAGAGAGAAAGACAGATAGAGGGAGAGAGAGAGGGAATGGGCGTGCCAGGGCTTCCAGCCTCTGCAAACGAACTCCAGATGTGTGCGCCCCCTTGTGCATCTGGCTAACGTGGGACCTGGGGAACCGAGCCTCGAACTGGGGTCCTTAGGCTTCACAGGCAAGCGCTTAACTGCTAAGCCATCTCTCCAGCCCTAGATTTAACTTCTTTAGAAATTCAGAAAAAAAAAAAAAAAAAAAAAACAAAGAAAAAAAAAACAGTACTGGGCTGGAGAGATGCCTTAATGGTTAAAGCACTGGTCTTCAGAGAAAAAACACTCAGGTTTGATTCTCCAGGACCCATGTAAGCCAGATCCACAATGTTGTGCATGCTTCTGGAGTTCATTTGCAGCAGCTGGAATCCCTAGCATACCCATTCTCTTTCTTTAACTGCCTCTTTATCTATCTCTCTTTCTCAAAATCAATAAATAAAAAGTCAAAAATATAAAATTTAATAAAAATTATAGTGATGAGAGACAAGAGCTATGCAAGCAACTTAATATTAGGATGAATGCATTGCTGCAAATGGAAAGTTTAAAACTAGTAAGGGGATGGAAACATTTGAATATGTTATAAATTTGGTTAACAATGTTAAATATAAGCACAATTTTTTTCTAATAGCATTTGCTTTTTTATATAGCATAATATTCATTGAGTTTTAAATATGAAGGTACTTGAAACTCAGCCTTTTTTGGCTTTTTGAGCATCTTTTTCTTATACTTTTGAGGGAGTGTGTGTATGTACATATGTTCATGATTGTGTACATTCACAAATGTTAGAATACTTTTTATCCTGATGCTTTTTCAATTACTAATCTCAAAACAATCACTACAAAATCTTTCCTGGATAAAACATAAGAGAATTTTATCTGAATTAATGCCATATTGATGTACTTTCTTTAATTTACATTTGAACAAAACCAAAGTCACAGCAATACTACACAATTTTCATAGAAATAGTATGATAGTTTTATTTCCACTACTCAGTAATTGTACACAATAATATGCTAGTGATATAAAGTGGAAATTTATATAGCATTTAGCATTCCTTATGTTCATTCATAGTTATTTTTAATGTAGATTCTAATCAATACAGGAAATGAAAAAAATAAGTAGAAGTTTTTTTTTTTTTTTTTTTTTTTTTTTTTTTTTTTGGTTTTTCGAGGTAGGGTCTCATTCTGGTCCAGGCTGACCTGGAATTAACTCTGTAGTCTCAGGGTGGCCTTGAACTCATGGCGATCCTCCTACCTCTGCCTCCCGAGTGCTGGGATTAAAGGCGTGCGCCACCACGCCCGGCTAAGTAGAAGTTTATACAGGGCATTTTATTGTTACAATATATATATATATATTTTTTTTCTTCTTTTCAATTTTTTTTAAATTTAATTTATTAGTTTTCTTTTCAGTAAATACAGCAGTTTGGTACCATTGTTTAGGCTCATTTGTGATCTAACCCCTCCCATTGGACCCTCCTTGTTGATGTAAATGGGTTTTGCATTGTGGAGTTAGCCCCCAGTTATTGATATGATAAATGTCTCTTCAAATCATGACCCAACATGTGACTCTGACATTCTTTCCACTCCCTCTTCCGCAAAATTTCCCTGAGCCATGTTGGGTTCATTTGTGGTCGGCTTCAGTGCTGAGGTGTTGGGGGCCTCTGAGGCTTTGGCTCTCTGATTTGGTAGGAGTTGATTTTTCTCTGCGTTTTGTGCTGGTATCTGGTTCACAGGAAAACATCACCCTTCCTTGCTTTGCCAGTTGTCCTTAGTTTCCGTTGGGCCCCTTTTGAGGTATGTTGGGGCAGCTCTCTTCTTAGTATCTGCATCTATCTTTTTTTTTTTCCCCTGGTATCTGGGGTGCAGCTAGGCGGTGGCCATCTTGGCGGGGAGTCACAACATACATTTTGACCTCAATTCAAGGAAATTTCTGAAAAAAGTAAAAAATGAAGGTGTTGGTTATCTCAATCTTTATTAATATTTTATGTTAATCAATCTATTTATTTATTTATTTAGAAAGAATGGGCACATCAGGGCATTCAGCCACTGAAAACAAAATCCATATGCATGCACTACCATATCTATCTGGCTTATGTGGATTCTGGGGAATTGAACATGGGTCCTTAGGCTTCATGGGCAAGCTCTTTAATCACTAAGCTATATCTCCAGGACATCTCTATCTTTCATTTTATTCTCTTTTGCTCAGTGAAAATTTTTCTTACTTTATTTCCTTGATATTATCTCTGTCATTTTGTGCATTAGTGTTTTTTATTGATGACTTTTGTTTATTTTCAGAATATCAAACAGTGTGTTCAATAACCAACATGATTCTCTTGTGTGGTGTTCTTTGAAACGTGATTCAATTTTTAAATTATTTTTAAATCTTATTTTATTTTATTTTTCTAAATTTTTAAAACATTTTCCATAATTATAAAAAAATATCCCATGGTAATACCCTCCCTCCCCCCCCCCCCACTTTCCCCTTTGAAATTCCATTCTCCATCATATACCCTCCCGGTTTCAATAAGTCTCTCTTTTATTTTGATGTCATGATCTTTCCCTCCTCTTATGATGGTCTTGTGTAGGTAGTGTCAGGCACTATGAGGTCATGGATATTGAGGCCATTTTATGTCCAGAGGGAGCAAGTTGTAAGGAGTCTAACCCTTCCTTTGGCTCTTACATTCTTTCCGCCACAACTTCCACATTAGACCCTGAGCCTTCGAAGGTGTAATCAAGATGTTACTCTGTGATTCACTTTTTTAACTGCATGATCTTGAGAAAATTACTGAGCTTTCACTGTCATCATTTTCTCTTTTATGAAATAGTATAGTAATTGTGGTATAACATTCTGCTTTCTTTTAAAAGCTATTGCTATGATTAAATTTAATGACCAATTTTTTAAAAAAAATTATAGCTCATAGTATATGTCAATTATTCACTTACACATTAAGCCCTGATCAAAATTGAGGAATTAACAATATTTTTGGTAATTAGCATTTTTACTCACATGGTTGATCTTTGTAATCACTTAGAATTGTCGTTGTGTATACGATAGTGTGTTTGAGTACAAGATATCTATGGCTCATTAGTCAAAATAGGTTAGTCTACATTATTTTTGTTGAAATATAATTTAAGGTGCATTTTATTTGGATGAAATAGCACTCAAAACACACCAACACTTCAGAGCAGATAGATAAGAAACTGATCTTTAAGCAATTGGATACTGCTGAATTTCTCAAATTGTACTATGAGCAGTCTCACACTAGCCTTTCTCATGGGACATTTCATAAACAAGGACTTGCTACTTTTTCTCACTTTCTATTATCTTTTTACTACTCTATATTGTAGCAGAAAATGAGAAAGAAGTAGCAGCCATGAACCTGTCATTTAACAAGCAGAGGTGGCAAGAAAGAGATGAAATACCTGGGCTTGACAGTGCCATCTCCACCCCTGCTGTGGCAATTTTGTTAGAAGGAGTAACAAGTCAATTGTGCCATCGCCTTGCAGGAAACTCTTTGCACCTACAAAAATAAAACTTCTATGATAGTGATAGGACAAAAAAAAAAAAAGTCTGTAACTATGAGATTGCTGGCAACATTAAAGTCAATAAACACACACTATAAATAATGAAAATTTAATAAATAACAAACCAACTCAGAAGGAAATGTGGTAAAAAAAAAAATAGGTCAATCAATGTCAGACTATCCCTAGGTCTTTATACATCTAGAGGACTTTCTTTTAAGTATTGCCTGAGCTTAGCCACCAAGAAATGTACATGAACTCTTATGAACAGTCTGAAAAAAAAAAAACAAGAATACATTTAATAACACATATATTCTCTGATAACTGCCAAAGATCATTTTCATTCTAGGTACTTCAGATAAAGCCATGGTTATTTGAATAGTCATGCATTAGTAATGTGGTCCCATAGAATTATTTATATTCTGTTGCTACTGGTAAATTTATATTCTACTGCTACTGGAAAATTGGAAAATAATTTAAAAACTAATATACATACACATGTGTGTGTGTATGGTGGGTCAATGGTTAATGCACTTGCTATAAAAGCATGAAGACCTGGCATGTGCCTATAATCCAAGAGCTAGAGAGACAGAGATAGGGAATTGCTGGGTCTCATTGGCTAGCTAGTCTGAATAGATAAGCAAACTCTAGCTTCAGTGAAAGATATTTCTAATGAATATGGGAAAGAATCACTGAGGAAGGCCCTCACTGTTGACTTCTGTCCTCCACATGCATGTGTGTATATGTGAATGGGCACACTTCAACATACACAAAAATGAAAGTGCATATGTATGTACATATCAATCATAAATAGGTAAGAAAAAGTATTTAACAAGCTACTCTATAATGATAAATTAAATGAAGAAAATATAATAGGATATGTGACAGGCAGATTGTCATAGCTGATATATTCATAGTCAAGGAAGGCTTTATTAGTTGAAATGCCATTCAACCTTGAGAAGATCTTGAGGAAGAAGTGACCAGGATGTTCTGACTTGCTGAAGTTGGAAGCAAGTTGGCTAAACTTAAGAAGGCATGAATAAGAACATGCCATGTAGCTGGAGTTTACTGAAAAGTCTGTGAAATATGATCATTTCAAATCATGGTAAGAGTGTTGAGGGGTAGGGGAATGGAGAAGTAATTGGAAGTGTTTATCATCAGAATGTGAGTACATATGTACAAAATTAGTCAGTAAAACTAAAACACGTTAATATATCTAAAAAGATATGTTAAGGGCACTAGCTTTATTCTAAATTTAAGGAAAACCATTAGAATGTTAGAAATAGGAAATTGTATGTGGCATAACCAATTTCTTCATAAAACACTCTTGACTTCCATGTAGAGATTAAAACATAAGGAGAAGAGAAAAGAGGGGCTGATAGTGACATATTGATTTGGTTACATGGAACCAAGACAGGTCCTAGGTGATTGAATCTGCTAAAACATCAAAGAAAAATGAGAAGATGGTTAAGTGTGTTCAAAGTTGATAACGTAGACAAGGTGTAAAGAAATTTGTAGGTTTGAAATCCTTATTACTTACATTTCACATGATGTTGAAATTTGAAGATCTCAGTTTATATTTAAAATCTGGGAGAAATAAAGCCCTAATTTGGTGACAAAGAACAATGTTAGACAGAGTTAAAATGACTTGTATCTATACCTGGAAATATAAAATAAAGGAATCACTATGCTTGAAGGATGGAAATATTCTATGACAAACAATGTGTGATCTTATGAAAGCCAAAGATACCCTCTAAAACCTTTCTATTCAATATCACTGAAAAAGACACTTTTGTCACCTAGGAAGTTTGAAATGTATCACTAAACACAGACAAATCGATAGTCAGAAGGGTCAGGGTTGTTTCTCTTTGAGTGAGGTAATTTTTTGGCTGTGTAAATGAGACCCCCTTCTTTAAAATAGATGCACCCATTCACACAAATTTTGAATTTGCTATTTTCAAATGACATAACCTTAAATCAGTACTGTGGAATATAATTATATGCTATTTGTATATATAATTAAAAAATCATGTATTCCTAAGGATCTTGGATGTGGGGAAGAAAGCCCCTCGATTGATCTGTTTTCAAGCTTAAACCAGAATTAGGAATTCCTTATTTTTCAGAATATTTTCTTTTGACAATTCACTTGAAATAATGAAATTTAATGGGTTGTAATCCCGTGCATTAATAATAAATTTAGCTTAATATACCAATTTTTTTGATTCAGTAGTAAGCTATTTCTTAACCACACAGCATTATTTGCTAATCAGGTGAACCACTTTGACCTTATGATTAATACCTTCCTCAGTGTCATTTAATGAGAGGTGTTTGAACTAATAACATAGTCATAGTAAGGACATTGATTTTATCCCAAACTCAATGAAGTTATTAGAATGTTACACTTAGCTGAATATATGCCATGATCAGATTTCTTCTTTTAAATTATAAGTCTTACTGATGAAACTTCAATAAGAAATTATAAACAGGGTAACTTAAGAACAATAGAAATATATCTATAATAGTTTTATACACTCAAAAGCCAAAGATCAAAGTTTCAGCAGTTATAATACTTTGTGAAGAAATGCTTTCTGGTGCACAATTGATATCTTTGTATGTGCGCACACATGATGGGGTGTCAAATGAGACTTATTTCATCAGGGCAATAATTCTATTTAGCATGTCTGTGCCCAGGGCCTGCCCAAGGGCTTTGAATTTTAATCCATAGTCACAAGGATAGGAATAATGTAGGGATTTTGGAAGTCATAAACCTTCATAAAATAATAGTCTAACCTTTCTTCAATATACAATATTGTGCTCTTCTATTATATGAAATACATTAACACCTGAAAAGCTCCAAAAATTCTTATTTCATTCTAGCACCAACTCAAAAACTGTGAAGTCTAGAGTGTCATTTAAATAAGATGTGATGAGACTTAAGGTAACATTTAGTATGAAAGAAATTTCTCTCCAACTGTGATGTGAGCTTATAAAATCAAATGTATTGTGTGTTTTCAAGTAAAAACGATGGAACAGAGAGACGATGCATTTCTCTCTTCCAAACACTAACCAGGCACAATCTTATTTAGTTTGCAAGATCAAACGTGATTGGCATGTTAAGTGTGGTATACACATAGACTAGATGGTGTATTTTAATTACTAATGAAAAAATAAGAGATACAAATGTTCCAAGTAAGACCAAAACCCAAACAGAGCAAATGACATTAAATCTTAAGTTTGGAGTATTATATCTTTAAAATATTGTTCATTTTCCCATTTTCTTACAATCATTCAAGAGAATACAGTCTACACCTTGAACATTTTGCTTAGACATACCTTCAGTCATATATCCTCCATAATCAATCAAACATTGCAACTTCTACAAAACATGATTACAAGAATATAATTCTGGTAATGTCTTTGCTGCTATAAAGGAAGGAGATATTCTTTATTTACTAATAATATGTTGCTTATCTGCACTGGAGAGCCCATCAGAATTACCTGACCATCTATATTTATGTCAACAACCCTCCTCATGACTTCTTTTTTTTTTAACTTTAAAAAAAAAAATTATTTATTTATTTATTTGAGAGCGACAGACACAGAGAGAAAGACAGATAGAGGGAGAGAGAGAATGGGCGCGCCAGGGCTTCCAGCCTCTACAAACGAACTCCAGACGCGTGCCCCCCTTGTGCATCTGGCTAACGTGGGACCTGGGGAACTGAGCCTTGAACCGGGGTCCTGAGTCTTCACAGGCAAGTGCTTAACCGCTAAGCCATCTCTCCAGCCCCCTCATGACTTCTTAAGTATTCTATAATATTGAGACTTTTTCTTTATCACTTTCCTTTTCCCTTTCTAGGTCATAATCACAATTGTTCTTTATGGTTCATTCAGGAAAGTGTCAACTTTTTTAGCATGTACATTTTGTCTTCTCCCTTTCTATCCTTTTGTTGAGAGTCATTTCCTGAGGAGAGATAATATCTATTCAATCCTGACAGAGAGAGCACAGACAGATCATAGAAAGGATTTCATCCAAGTCCAGCGTGGTAGGCTGATGATTTTACAGATTAGGGAGATATTTACTGGAGCTTGGATGATATTTTGCCAGCTATTTTACCAAGGATTACCAATTCTTAGCATGAGAGACTCTCTAAAATACAACTACTAAGAACCCTAACCTTCAGGCAAATTTCCATCTCCTGTATACTCTTGCACACTTCCAAGAGAACTTGCAGATCAGATAGGATCAAGGGCTGACTACAAACTCAGGTGCAGGTTCTGTGTTAAGTGTCCTGAGCTGTGTCATTCTCCTTATTTCATTGGCATGCCTGGAGGCCAAAGTTCTTTGGTTGGTTCACCACTGCAGTTCTGATTCATGATGGCTATGGTCACACCATGTTAGAATGACAAAAAATAACTTCAGAGTTATCGAATTACAAAGCTATTTCTGCATATTTTCTTGTTGTATTTGTCACAATAGCATCCTGGTGTCATGGCAGGTACCACCTTTCTTGGATTTTTTTTATACTTCTGCAGTAGACAAATCAGGATCCAAACATGATGTGAGAACTGTATGTCAAAACATATACAAACATGATTGATTCTTTTCACAATGTCAGATTTATTGACTAGACATAAATTTGTCAGTTATATACTTGAATAGGCATCAATTGGCCAAGTAATCCTGATTTTCCTTACAGAAAGTGGCCAGGCCAAGGTAAAGACAGATTATTTTACTTATTTTATTCTAACATTGAGTATTAATTGTTAGATAATACATTATATATCATAGTGCACATACACACATGTGTTTTTCTGTGTGTGTGCTTTATTTGTTGTGTGAGAGTGGTTTGTGAGGGGGGGTGTTATCAAAGGGTTAAAAGTGGATAAAATGTCACAGTAGAATTTAATGAGTTTCAAAGAAGTCTGAGTTAGAAGTTTGGAAGTTAATAGGGATCCATTATCATTCTGGATATAAAGTAGAATATCCAAGCTGGAGGCTTGTTGGAGACATGGCTGCTTCTTCTACTCTTGCAGCAATAGAGTCAGATGGCAGATTCAGAATTAGGTTTACTTTGAGGCTTGCAATCTGCTGAGGCAAGATACAGGACAATGGAGGCTCCTGAGGCAAAAGGCAAGTCTCTGACGTCAAAACACTCTCTGAAAAACTACTACTGTCACACAATAAGTAGTAACTTAAGGCAGGGCACATAGAGCCTGATATGAAGAAGGCATTTGTAGACTCAGTGGGTAGAAAGTGCTTGCTTTCTGTTTCATGGTTCACATTTCTTGCTATCTCTTCAAAGAGTATAATATGTGAATGGCTCCCTTGTACCTTGTACCCACTTTATAATGGCACTCATCCCAATCATTTACGACTTAGCCTTCATTACCTAATTACCTTTCACAAGCTCCACCTCCAGTACCATTCGTATGTACAACAAGATTTCATTATATAAACTTTGGTTAGAAACCATAAGGGACAAGAGAAAATGGAAATCATGGTGTATATAATTTTCAAGACAGAAAAGAATTTCAGAAGATAGATTTAAATATGTGAATAGGATTAAAGTCATATTCTCTCATTTCCTACTGGACAACCCTTACCTATGAGGTAATACTATAATGACATCAGTAGAAAATGTGTATAATCTTGCTGGAATAAAAATAAACAGAAAGGTCTGGAGAAATGGCTTAGCAGTTAAGGCATTTTCCAGCAATACCAAAGGACCCAGGTTCAATTTCCCAGGACCCAAGTAAGGCAGATGCACAAGGTGACACATCATCTGGAGTTCATTTGCAGTGGCTGGAGGCCCTGGTGTGCCCATTCTCTTTCTCTCACTCTCTCAACCTCTCTCTCTCTCTCTGTCTCAAATAAATACATTAATTAAATAAAATAAATTTTAAAAAACGCTAGAAAGAACAACATTTACTCTGCTTCTTATTTCATATTTTCTGTCAGTCTTGGAATCAATGTTTCCTCATGTCTAAATCTTAAAATCCCTCCTTTTTGTTCTTCAAACTCACAGTTTCCATGTGTTCCCTGTGAGTATGAAGCAACAGCCCAGCCTATCAAAATTCATGTAATCAATTCCTTGAAATGAACAGAGGTTTTGTAATGGATAGTTCATGCTGAAACTACCTATTGTGTTTGATGTAAAGTTAGGATTTCTCCCATACTATTGCATGAATGAGTAAATGGGTTGAGTTCTATGATACATATTCAATATATATCAATGTATCTTGAGTATCATTGCAATAACTGTTATCACCTTGGAAGAATGTGCATAATTGAACAGTGCATCCTGGCTTGAAGTAATATTAACATAACTCATAAAGACTGACCATGAAAACAGGAGATTTTTCAACAGAATGAGGTAATGATAATGTGAAAAGATGCTGAAGTATTATAAAACAATATGTCGAAAACAAATGTGGCCATTATGAAGTGATTGCTGAATTAGAGAACAGATAATAAAAGAAAATATGTGTATAATTGAATTATTGTTTATCAAGAAATAAAAAAAGAAAACAAATATGATTCTTTAAAGAAAAATAGAAGGAACTAGAAGAAAACATGTTAAGAGATAAGACTGACACAAAAGACAAATACCACATATCTTATGTCAAATTAGGAATGTAAAACAAAAACCAAAAGCAGATCTGAAAGTAGAAAAGAAAACCTTAAAGACTAGAAATGGGGTAGGGGAGTGAAAGAAGGGTGAAAGTCAGAGAAGCTATAAGGATTGGTGGATGTGATTCATGTATAATATATGTAAGTATGAAATATATCTATGAATCCCATTAGCTTGTACTACTGATATATGCTAACAATTATGATAAAAAGAAATTGTTAATGAGGCAAGATTGAAAACTTGAAATATCATGTTTTTATGGAACAATGAGAAGTTGATGAACAGAACAATAAGCATAGAAAAATTCTCTAAGAAACTCTAAAACTGAGGAGAATATTTTGATTGTGAAAAAAAAAGTTATAGATGAAGAAGAGTTTAAAAGTTAGCTCCTAATTTCCAGCTGCTACAGAGCAGCACACATGTCTCCATTATGTTCTTTTCGTTGATTTTCAAGCTTCTGAACTACAACATAAGCATAAACAATCTTTTCATAAAATGTATTTTACAACTCCCCTTATTTTCTACATTATTTGATCTTTTTATTTCATTTATCACACTACTCATGTTTTTAAATTATAATTTTTTACAGTTTTTGTTTTCATTCTATGTATATCTCAGAATTCACAATGCCAATTTCAGTAATTACATTTTTATGCACATCATAATTTTCCTAGGAAATAGAATATGACTAAATGGCTACTCTAAAGTATCCTAAAAATTCTAAAATACAAAAGGTAAAAAAATATAAACTGGGGCTAGAGTAATGGTTTAGCAGTTAAGGCATTTGCCTGTGAAGCCTAAGGACCCAGGTTTGATTCCTAGTACCCATGTATTTTGTTCATATCACATTTCTATGTTTCTACCATTTATAACTAACTGACATATAGTAAGAAGTCTCTATGAATTTCCTAGGAAAATTCCCCAGAACACTTATAAGCCAGATGCACAAGGGGACACATGCACCTGAAGTTTGTTTGCAGGGGCTGGAGGCCCTAGCATGCTCTCTCTCTCTCTCTCTCTCTCTCTCTCTCTCTCTTTCTCTCTCTATCTATCTCTGCCTCTTTCTCTGTCTCTCTCTCTCTAGTAAATAAATAAATAAAAATTAAAAGAAGAATATGTTTTGTATGGCCACATCAGGTGTTGGTACCATCATTTCCCTCCTTCCTGTCCCCAATCCACTGAGGGGCCTCCGCAGTGGGGTTGTTATATTCACCATGGGGTTGTGAGTTATGGGCTATGAGATCAAAAGTCAGTCATTGGAGGGTGTATGCCTCTGGGTATGCCCTCCTGACCTGTGCACCTTATAATCTCCCCACCTTTCACTAAATTCTCTGAGCTATGATGTCTGTATTTTAAGCGTACTTCAGTGCTAAGTTCTGAGAAGACTATGGATTAAGGTTGTGGTATGTGTTGAGTGTCTGCAGCCCCTGGTGCAGATTGTCAGGCTCTCCATAGAAGCAACACTCTTGCTCATCTCACCAAGTCCTATGTGGGTTCACTTGGTTCTTGGCTGAAGTACAAGGGGTGGTTAATCTCCTCAGGACTCTATCTTTTCAAAAACAAATACAGATTCATCAGGAGAATGAAGCCAGCATAGTTAAATGGGATAAACATTGTTAATTTTGAGAAGTTTTGGCCAAAGACTAGTGGGAGCTTGTTACTGAAGGCCATAATCTTGGTCTCCATAGGATTCTGACTTGGGTCCCAGTTCCAGCTATGGGCTTTTTTTTCACTGAGCAGATCTCTTAGCCAATCAGAAAGCCATTGGTTACCCACCAAGCCTGTGTGCCACCATTGCATAGGTGCTTACCTCTGTCATGTTGGTTGCTTTCACTCTGACCCCCTCACTACCTGGGAATGCACAGGCCCCAAACACCCCCCTCACTAGCCCTGAGCACACAGGCCCTACATACCTACTACTTTTAATTTTAATATTTTTGAAGACAGTAATACAAGTTTACTCCCTATTTCTTCATCATGTGTACCATTTGATTTCAT
Organism: Jaculus jaculus; assembly: GCF_020740685.1. Lineage (NCBI taxonomy): Eukaryota > Metazoa > Chordata > Mammalia > Rodentia > Dipodidae > Jaculus > Jaculus jaculus. Next base: position 183,670,962 of record NC_059103.1, on the reverse strand, counting down.
TTAAATATTTATTTAAACCTTTAATTTATGTAAAATTTGTTGAATAACTGCATATTTTTTGTTCTTAGAAGGTCTGAGAATTATATGAAGCTAAATATAACCCACAATATTTATTAAAATTTTCTTGTACACATTAACTAAATTACTTTTTAGCATCTCTTTGGAGATGAAAATGGGAATTACAGTAGGTTTTGTGCTGCAAGGCATATTTGTGAATTTACTCTGGAAAACAAAACAAAATTTAGCAACCTACATATGTGCTATGTAGTTGCTCAATGCACTTTGTATTGGAAGAGATTCTTTTGAAAAACAGAGAAGTGTAAGGTTAAACTATTAGATAAAAATAAAATATTATTGAAATACAATTAACTACTGCTCCATAAATATAATTCCTAATTAATAAGAGTAAAGTTTCTAAGTTGTCTAATTAGGAGGCATATAACTGCAATGCTTATCATGGGAAGTAACAAAAATCCCCACAGAGATGTCAGTTTCATTTGAGTGCTAATGAAAATTTGTGATTTAGCAAAGGGGACCTGCAGAGACAATGTCAGTAATAATGTTTGTGATGAGATCGAAGGCTTGGCATCTGGGATTGACCATGTGTTCTCATCTCCAACAATTTACAGTTCGTTTATCTCCACTGACAAGCCTATTTCCTGCATTTCACTCCAAACCCTAAGCTATTTCAGAAGAAACTAATAGAAGAGCAGAACACAGTATGAGATCAGTATCTGAAAAGATGCGCTACTGAAAACTGTTCTTGGTGATTTTTGAGTCTGTAGTATTTTTCTATTAACACCCTTACTTTGGAGCATTTCAATTTATATTTATTCAAATGAAATATGTGACTTCATACCCACAGCCAAAACAAAGTACCTTTTCTTCAGTATCCAAATGAATGGTCAAGAGATTAAAAGTAAATAAAAATTTAATTAAAGCAAAATACACTTGGGGAAATATATTGAGCTATTTTATTAGATCTTCATGTTAAAAATGACCAAATTTTATTTTATTCCTTCTTCTTCTGCTTGTTTTATAAGAGAATAACACTTCCGATTTTTATGTACATTAATTCAGTTAATTTAAAATACTGAATGAGTGGTCCTTTGTTAAGAAGATGTTATAAGTTATGAACGACTTCAATAAAATAATAACATTTCAAATTCAGTAATAAAAACATTTCATCAATAAATTTGAATACTTTAAGAAATTTAATACACTAAGAACTCAGGTAATGAGTGGACTCCTGAGAACTTTCAGATACTTCAAAAGACAGGATCTGTAGGGAGGCTATGATGAGTAAACATAAACTCATGAAGTTGGATTGTGAGGTGGAAAATTTTAACTCATTCTATTATATGTTAATTTGTGACAATGTAAAGAGCCAATTGGATGGGCTGCATGTTGTCAGATTATACAAAGGATGAAACAAATCAGTAAGCAACAAATACTTTGTGTTTAGTAGTCAAAAGGAAAAAGGAATTAAGAAAGTCTTTACAGGATATCACAAGTAAATCTAAGTGTCCAAAATGATTATTATTTTTTTGCATTATTAAAATGTTAGCTCAGTATCATTAATTGCATTGGCTAAACTAGTACTTTCTCCACATTTTACTAGACTTGCTTTGCAAGCTTCCTAACAAGTGATCTGTTACAATCTCAATCTCTCTCCCTCCCTCTCTTTCTATCTCTCTCTCTCTCTCTCTCTCTCTCTCTCTCTCTGTGTGTCTGTGTGTGTGTGTGTGTGTGTACATATAAAACATCAATCCACTTTAAACCTTATAACCTATATATTTAGAAGAAAATACAGAAATTTATAATTTTTATACTTGCATGAATTTATGTGAGTCCACAGATATAAATATCTTAAAATAGTTGAATATAAAGTGGTGTTTTGTTTTTAGCAAGTAATACATCTTGTAATAATTATTTGGACTCTTGCTGCAGACCCCTAAATTCCATTAACTGTAATCTTTCATTCAACAAGTAATCTTGAAATCCACATTTAATCCTGTTATATCCCTTGTAAAACTCTTCAATAATGTTCCATTATATAAAAGATATTCCAAAGTTTATATTTCAGTTGACTTTCAAATTGCATTGTGTAGACGCTTGTCACCCAGTCCATTTCCTTTCTGTAAAAGTGTTGGTATGTTTGCTGGGACAGGTTCCTTACAGGTGTCATTGATTTAGGGCTTACTAGTCATGTTTTGGGTCCCTAATTCACTATCATTTTCTCAAGTAATTATTTCTCTCCTGAATAGCATGACTCCTGAACATATAACATTAGTACCAAATATTAATTCTTTTTTTAATATTTTTTAAATTATTTATTTATTTATTTGAGAGCGACAGACACAGAGAGAAAGACAGATAGAGGGAGAGAGAGAGAATGGGCGCGCCAGGGCTTCCAGCCTCTGCAAACGAACTCCAGACATGTGCGCCCCCTTGTGCATCTGGCTAACGTAGGACCTGGGGAACCGAGCCTCGAACCAGGGTCCTTAGGCTTCACAGGCAAGCGCTTAACCACTAAGCCATCTCTCCAGCCCCCAAATATTAATTCTTAATGATACCTAATGGAAATGTACTGGTGTTCTTATATTACCATTTCCTTTCATGCTTTCCCTCACTACCAGACAAGCCCATGACAATAAGTTTTGCTTGGACTGACTAGTGGGATTGTTCTGGGTAGTTTAAGATATCAACAAATCCATTAGAAAAGATGGATATGTAAATACAATTTAATTACCTGGAAAGCTTCTTTCCTGTGAATGATTATGATGACTTTATTAGAATCTTGAATCTCATAAGAAATTGTTCTATGGAACAACCTTTGGTGAATTCTGCCATTTCTGTGACTGGTCTGCAGAAGATATTAGATAGGCTAGTCACCAAACAACCAAGATTAGAAAGCATATCAGAGACCTTGAGAGGCTTATTTTGACCAGAAACAAAAAAAAAAAAAAAAAAAAAAAAAAAAAAAAAAAGGTACTCAGTAGGAAATGCACAACACTGAATTCAAGGGCTCAGTGATATTTATTTCCTAAACATGCTATTACTCATTCTCAATCTAATAGAAGAAAAAAAAGAAGAGCCAGTTATTGGCTGAAGAGTTGACTAAGTAGGTAAAATGCTTGTTGCACAAGTGTGAGGAATGGAGAACTAATCCCCATACTTATGTAAGTGCTAGTAGATCGTGAAGTTTATCTACAATTCCAGCGTTGGAGAGACAAAAACAGGGAATCCCCGAGGCAAGTTAGCAAGCTTAATTGACTAAATTGGGAATCTCTGCATTCAAGTGAGAGACTTAGTCTCAGTGAGTGAGGTGAAGATTGATTGAGGAGGACACCCAATGTCAAGGTGTATCCTCTACGTGCATGCAGACGCACATGCATGGGCACCCATACTAGTGCGAAAACACACACACAGGCGGGCACTGCGCACAAATGAAGCAATTTAGATATTATATTCTGCTAAGTATTCACTAATGCAGAAAATATAGCTTGTACCAATACTACACTTTCTGAAGTGCAAATGCAAATACAGAACATTCACAAAAGCTTTGCTTCCAGTTCTGGAGAAACTGAGACCTCATCCTTGTCTTTACATGTAAGGCTGGGGTTGAAATTATATTGTTGTTAGATAAATATTTCCTTTAAGTGAGCTGTTTTGTTTTTGGGAGCTACTCGTGATTCTGTCTCATGCTTTTGCAGTGATTTCTTTCTGACAGTCTAGACTGCAAAATTGATTTGTATGCACTGGGAGTTAAGAGTACATAGTATAACTTTATTGAAAACATGGCTAAAATATTTAAATAACTATAGCAGAATGGAGTGTTCTGCTTTGAATAAATACATTTCTACAGATGAAGAATAAATGGAATTTTTTTAATTTAATCAAATACATTTTTTTAACAAAAAATTTCTATGAGAGAGAGAACTCACATGCCAGAGCCTCTAGCCATGGCATTTGAACTCCAAACACTTAGGCCATCTTGTGTGCATGTGCAACCTTACATGATTATGTCACCTTGTGCATTTGGCTTATGTGGGATCTGTAGAGTAGAACATGGGTCCTTAGGCTTTGCAGGCAAGTACCTTAACCACTAAGCCATCTCTCCATCCCTTAATCAAATAGATTTTGAAGTATTTGGGGGTGGGCATTGTCTTAAATCTGCCAAAGTGCACTTGGGAAGGTGAGAGGACATAGGTGTGAAGAAGATGAAAATCCACTCTTCTGTCTTTGGAGAATGAGAGAAGAATGTAGGTAGCCAGGAAGAGATGCACTCTTTCATAGCAAGAAATGTGATGGGACCATATCAAGCACACCTTACAAGAGGAATAAGCAAAGGAACCATTATAATAGGATCTTCTGCTAAAGCCCATGAGAACCCAAATCAAATAAGTACAGGCAGATATGTGATTGTTTTTCTATTTACAATGTCAGGAAGAACATAGACTGATCCCTAAGAAGAACAGACTAAGCAGAAAGATTTTGCTGGGAAAATTGAGAACATGGCCATTCTTTTTGCCCTCTCCTCTACCTCTCCTGCCATAATACCAACTGTTGGCAGAAAAAGAATTAAAAAAAAAAAAAAAAAAAAAAAAAACGAGGTTATTTGTGGGTACATCAAGGGCTCCTCATGTTAACTGGTAACTTTAGAATTTTTTTAACTAAAGAGTTTAGTTTTCAAATTGACAACAAATTATATGTATAAAACATTTAGAAATGTACTGTTGTGTCATACACTGACATTTAACACACATATTCAAATGTAGTCCCATAAATTCATACAATCTGTTTATGTCCAAAGTATCATATTTTGTATAACTCATTGTTGTGCACAAAATAATAATAGTAACTTAAAAAACCTAAGTTCTCAGAACACACTTCCATCATCAAGCAATGCATGATCAAGGAGTCACCACGTGAAACAGGTAGGATTAATTAATTAATTTTCCTTATTTCACATACCCATGCTGTGGTAAAAACACTGAAAATCTATTTTCCAAACTAGTCTAGTGGTTGTATTTTGTGTAATTTAAGCATACTCTAAGATTATATTTTTTTTACCCTAGCATTACCCTAGAGACAAGGAAATAACTGTTCTGCAGAGATTATTTAAATGGTCCGTGGACTCACTATATCTATCTATCTATCTATATGTGTGTATGGGAGGGAAATATTTTGTTCTAATGAATTACTCAATGGTAGTGTATAAAAAAAGAAAGTACAGCATATTTGTGATCTGTAGTTGGCATAAAAACAGCAGAAAATTTTCAGGGGCAAATAAGAAATTGAAGAATATTTTGTATTCTTTTGAAAAGATATTTATAATATAATTCATAACCCAGACATGGTTATAGTTCATTCTAATGGCCTTTTATATATATATATATATATATATATATGGTTTGTGTGTGATGAAAGTTAAATGTATTTTATGAGGAATACTTTTATTCTTTCAGATTATGAATGATTGAGCTAAAGAAAGAATGCGGCAGAAAAATTTTAGTGCATCCTGATTCATATAATGCAGAAATAAATTTGTAAACAGTAACAAAACATTTTGTTACTTCTTGCCTATGGTTAAGTTAAATAGAAAGAAAGACATTTTCCTCTTCTTATTAAGGCTTACTCAGAGAAGATCCATCACATCAACTGATAATTGGTCATTATGGAGAGAGATATTTCCTCAAATGATTTTAAACTGAAGGAATTCCCTGAGCTGGCCAAAGCAATAGCATAAATCATGATACAATTTATTGCACAATGCATCTTGCAACTATTAGCTTGATTGGTCTATACCATGTTATAATTAGGTAAAAATTATAGCTTCAATTCCTTTAGGACGAAGCAATTTTTTTTCCTGTAATTTCATATTAACACAGCTGCCATGTAAACAGTATAATAACATACAGAATCAGCCAAAATATATTAGTGGAAAATATATGTGAAGTCTTATAAGAGGTATAATTACAAATGTCAGGTTGACAGAAGCGTTACTTTAAGGGATAGGAAATAGGTCAGTGGTTAGAAGAGCTAGCTTCATGTTGCTGGGATAAACTTCCAAACCAGGCACAGTTTGTAGGAGGAATGGAATTTATTTAAAGTTTACAGATGTAGAGGAGGTTCCATAATGGCAGAAGAAGCTAACCTCCTTTCACAGGTCCACACACAGAGAGAAAAACCACCCGCAGCACCAGAAGAAAGAACACTCAAGGAACCCCAGGCAGAGCTGAAGCACTCAGCATATCTTTAGCTGGAAATCCCAGATCTGTCCACAGACACCTTAGGGCTGGACCTAGGATCCACCCACCAAGACAACATGTCCAAGCTCAAGTAAAACTCCTGAACCTGTTGGAGGACATCCATTCAAACTGCCATACCTCACCGCAGCCCTCAATAGAGTCATAAAAAAACACATTGTAAATTGTGTTTCATCCAAGTTTAAAGTTCCTCACAGTATTTACCAACTTAAGACAGCACTAAAGTCCCAAGATTCATCTGAGGAGAGTCTCCCAGCTGTGTGTACTGTAAAATCAAAACAAGTTTGAATCAGACTCCTAAATCTATTGTGGAACAACCATTCAAACTACCACAGTGTTTAAAGGCTTTCTCTCTCTCTCTTGCCTCTCATTTTCAGCAAATAAACAAAATATTGAAAGAATAAGAATTTTTTAAAATAATGCAGTGTATACATATAACAATGATTTAGGGAATATGTATATGGTTTGATGGAGTCATACAGAATATATAATTTTAGTTATATTAGTGAATGTATTCTTTCCTTATAGTGAAAACATTCTCAGTATGTGACATATGCTTTCACTTTTTCATTTGAACAGCATCTCCACCAACATTTTTTTTGTTTGATTTTTGAGGTAGGGTCTCACTCTAGCCCAGGCTGACCTGGAATTCACTATGGAGACTCAGGGTGGCCTCGAACTCACAGCAATCCTCCTCCCTCTGCCTCCTGAGTACTGGGATTATAGGCATGTGCCACCATGCCCAGCAGCCACAAACATTTTTAATAGCTTTTGAAGCATACCACTGTCAAGCTATATTATATTGTCTCTTAAATCATGTTTTTGTTTTAGATATACCTAACTTAAAAAATACAAACATTCTGCCATTAATAAATATGTGCACAATAAATAAAGATTTCTCATTGAAGATAAAAAAGTATGCAGTGCATATTTTTACTTATGTTCATTGCTATTTCATCTAATTGTTATAAATTTGTCCAGATATGGTTCGTGTCTATATAGAATTACAAATTACCATAGCATTCATTTGATGTGACAATATTTTCTTTAAAAACACTGAGTTTCATTTGTCTTAATAACATAAAATTTATATTTTCATTATTGCTTTGAACAGCTGAAGATGCTTGTGGGGGAACGATGAGAGGGTCCAGTGGCATCATTTCCAGCCCCAGTTTTCCTAACGAGTACCACAACAATGCAGACTGCACGTGGACCATTGTAGCAGAGCCTGGAGACACTATTTCACTCATATTCACTGATTTCCAAATGGAAGAGAAATATGATTATTTAGAAATAGAAGGTTCTGAACCACCTACCATATGGTAAGTAGACAGTTGCAATTCAGCTAGTATTGCTATCATTTTTCTGAAGCAAAAGAACTGTGGGTGTACCTACAAAGTTTTGGATATTTGAAAGATCATGTTATTATAGGAGTTATAAAGAGCCATTGTCAGAGATGAATGATATCTTTGTGAATTGGGGCACAGAAACAGTGAAGTGGAGTTTTAACATACCAAGGCTTTCATCAGTGTTATTTGAACACTGTCAGTCAAATGCCCCCAATACCACTGCGCAATTAGCTACTGTAATCTACAGGTGTGTTCTTTGGCATGACAATCCACACAGTGGTTATTTTCAAATTTAGTGTATATTCTCGAAAGTCATTTGCCTTTGTGGATTTTATGCAGCCTGTTATGTAAAAGACAAAACTCAAGCATCATCGTATGAGCCCTGTCCTTTTCTTGAGAAACTCAAGACATATTAAGATCACACTTGAGGATATAATATATTCTAAATAAAATATTTATAATGTTTTGAGTTTGCATTGCTGTGGATGAACAGTTAGATTATCAATCAGTAAGCAAGATTATTGGTTAAAAAAAAATAGGTAAGTGCTACAATAGGAAGTAATCTTAAGTCACCTAAAACCTGTCTAAGAAAAATGAAAAGTTGCTCAAAACGATTGTGTGAAGAGGCCTGAAATTTCAAATGATTATTCTTACTGAAGGATATATTGTCTTCAAGTGGAGCTCATTTAGCTGTACAATGATCGCATAGGAGATTAATATAGTAACCAATGAAGAAAACATACATTAACCTCAGTACTTCAATGAGCTGAGGGAATAAATCAAGGAATATGTTCTAGATATAATTAAGAGGATTCCATAATGTCTTAGGGAATATTAAGGAATATAATATTAAGGAAAACTTGGATTACCAATTTGAAAAAATAGTGACTATAATAATGACATTTGGTAATTTAGACAATGTCAAAGGAATGTCAAATTTGGAATCCATTTGGATATTGAGATCTATTTTAAATACATTTATCTTGGAGTTTCTTTGAAACATACTTTTAAAACTATATAAATATCACATAAATATACATTTCAGACACCTTAAAGGGAAGCATAACAGTAATATTTAGTTGGAAACAATGGCAGCTGAACAATCCGAATGATCAATACACTTGGCTCCATATGGATAGAATAAGAAGAAAAGGAGAATCAGGGTGAATCTAAAGATACACAACAAGTAAGACCTTGATCAGGAAGATAATCCAGTGAAGAAAACCAAAAAAGTGTATCAGAGAAGTGAGAGGCGATTTTAGTAATAATGTCTGACACCCATAAGGTCAGCAGATGTCAAGGGAGAAGAGTACGCTGGTGTGGCATGCAGGAGGATGAATGCGAAGTAAGTGCTTGGGCATTCGCAGCTGGCTCTGCCTGTGCATCAAGCATGGGCTAGGGACTTCCATCATCACAAACCCTGCATGCAATCCCAGACAAAGGTAACACACCCTGCCGTACCTGCCTTTCCCTCTTCTGCCCTCAAGCCTGCAACATACACAGTTATGTTGATTTAACTCTTGCGTGGATAATAGTTTGCTACCATCCAAAGAAGCACAGCGGAATCCTCCTTTAAATGGTAGAATAGTTTTATACGGTGATAGAAATGGCTAGCCTATAATGACTCATATTTAATTCATGCAATGGTAGATGACAATGCCATAAATGTTTCCAACAAAGTTACAATATTTTTTATGTAGAAGTGATCACATTGAAAGAGTATTTATTTTATTTTATTTATTTATTGGCAAGTGGAGAAACAGAAAGAGAGAATGAAAATGAATGAAGCAGGGCCTTAGTGCCACTGCAAACACAGTCCAGACATATTGCTGTTTGTGCATTTGGCTTTATGTGGATAATGGGTAACTAAACACAATCCTTCAGGCTTTGGAAGAAAGTGCCTTTATCTGCTGAGCCCTCTCTCCCGCTGCAGAAGAAAAGTTTTTAAACTTGCAAATCGTGTAAAGGTTAGGTAAAATGATGAAATTAGAAGCATGTTTTTCTTAGCACTTGTTTCTTTGTCATCACTGAACTCTGGAAACCAGTATATACATAGATATTTTTATTTTATTTTATTTTATTTCATTTATTGAAGAGTGACAGACAGAGAGAGAAAAAGGCAGAGAGAGAGACAGAGGTAATGGGCACACCAGGGCCTCCAGCCACTGCGAATGAACTCCAGACACATGTGCCCCCTTGTGGATCTGGCTAACGTGGGTCCTGGAGAATCGAGACTGGAACTGGGGTCCTTAGGCTTCACAGGCAAGCGCTTAACTGCTAAGCCATCTCTCCTGCCCCAGAAACAAGAATTTTTAATGACCCCATTTATATTGGTACAGTCACTTTATTATTTAACATTCAATCATTTTAGCAATAATTTCTATGTCTCCTTATCCTTATAAATTGTTTAAATACTATAGCTTAACCAATAATACTGCTAGTTTCACAAATCTCTCTCCTATCCATTTTCTTTTTTTATCTTTTATTATTGTATGCATGGTGTGTGCCTCTGTGTGTCCGTGGAAGTGGGCACATGCTTGCCACTGTGCATGTGTAGAAGTCAAAAGACTACTTTGGAGTGTTGATCCTCTCTTTTTATCTTTTTAAAGTCTCTCTCTCTCTCTCTCTCTCTCTCTCTCTCTCTCTCTCTCTCTGCCACTGGAAAGGCCTATCACTCTGGACTTCCTACTTCTGGATTTCCCAGGCCTCTCCCCCATTGTCTTAGACACATTGAAAAGGCTTGTGCCACTTTGAATCTAGCTTATACATGGGTTTCAGGGATTTGAATTCTGGTTGGGAAAGCACTTTAATTACTGAGCCATATCCTCAGCCGCCATTTCCAATTTTAAATATCTTAGTCACTTTTTTACTTGCCTCTTTCTCAACAAGAAAGTAGCTGTAGCACATGCATTATCTTTTTTTTTTCTTTTTTTAAATTAATGTTATAGGAACCATTTAGGTGCACTTTGTTCAGTGATAATTCAACAGTAACTATACAGTCATTTGACATGTTTCAAGCAAGTAGAGGATCTCCAATTGATAGTTCTATAAGTGTGAATTTAAAGAAATAGTACAAGTAGTTAATGGTTTTAGTCATTTAAATATAAATAAATAATCTTTTAAAATTGTGTTTGTTTTATAATCTATGTATAAAATTATAAATTATGTGGAGGCAATATAAAGCTTTATATCTAGACCTGACCCTCTAGCGCCTTTAATGTCATGCAATCAGACCTTTTTGAAGATGTGGTTATGACAAGAGCACATTTTATTTCAGGGGGCACTGCATTACAAATTCTTCCTTAGAAGTATCCATTGTTCATATAATATTTTCTGTTCATAAGAATTCAAGACAAAAATGTGAACAGCCATCCATTCAAGTTCTTATGATTAAGATTACAAATGGTTTCTTTGACTTCAGTTCTCTCATTCAGAGAGCAATAATTTGCCACTGCATGCTATACATTGTAGCTTTGTTTTGAAGTATGGGTGTAAGGTAGGATGAAATGAAGTCTATGTTTGACTTTGCCAATAAAGACTAAGTGAACCCACCATCAAGCAGCTTACAGTGTATAACCAGCTTATGCCTCACCTCCAAGCTCAATATATCAGATCATTACCTTCTGAATATTATAATAAAACAGCTGCCTTACTGCCTGATTCAATAGGAAGCTAACATCCATACATTTATTAGTGGAGGATAAACCTTCAGCCATGAGTATATCCACTTCAGTGAATGAGATTCCACTTCCATGAAAAGAACTAATTACTGCTTCTAGAGATGCTTCTGCTATACTTTCAGCTTTGTTTCAGGAGATGATAGTGAATAACTCATAGAACCTTGCTCCCAGAGTCCTTACCTATAACATTCTGACCTTCAATTAATTCAGATATTGCATGGCATTATTTGTTTTGATATCATATCAGAAACAATGAAACAGGAATATCTAATTAACTGCCTTATTTACAAAGCCTTGAATAAGAGTTGGATTACATTCCCTTTGAAAAATATTTTCAAAGTTAATTTGGGTTGGGTCTCTGTAGAACTCGATTCAGTCAATATCATTACAAACTGTACTGAAATATTTATTACATGACATCCTTGTTCTAAATGATTCTCTGAATGAAATAATAAGACTATTTGCATACAGCCTCTGCCAAGGGAGAAAGATAATGAACATTAATCAACATAGATAAGGTAAATAACCCAATGTCAAGAGTGTGATAAACAAAATGTGGAGGCTGAGAACTGTCCTTCTATAGAAGAAGGCAGACAGCACAAATGCCTGAAGAACCCAGGGAAAGTATAAGTACCTTTACTCTGAATCCCTCTGGTCCCAGACAGAAATGTTATGTGACTTGTTAGAGCAGAGTCAAAACACAGCGTGAAACTAATTCCCTTGGCTAGGCATGATCACTGGCTTGCTGATGGCCTATTGCAATTATCTTCTCGTTTCTGAGATAAACATACAACCAAAAGCAGCTAATGGTGGGAAAGTGTTTATTCCAGGCTAACAGTTTCTAGGGGAAGCTTCTTCATGGCAGAAGCAGCTGGCTCACGACATGCCATAACAATAGAGAACATCCAGCAAATTCCAGCAAGCATGAGCTGGCTCTGATCACACAGTAGGCTGGATTCAAGATCAATCCCTGGTGACACACCTCCTCCATCAGGGCTCCACTTACTGGACACAACGCTTAATGAAAAAAATCCTGTCTAGTCTCTAGAGACAGAAGTAGTAATTCCACACATTGTTAGGCCTACAAAACACACTCCTTCTCTTTGTAGAGAAAACAACACAAGAATACACGCCTACTCATATGAGAGACTGCATACAAACTGACTCTGTACCACTTCTCAGAAACTAACTTTACTGTTGCCCAGGTGAGTGACTGGATAGAGATTGACTCTACCCCTATCCTGGTGAATCACTGCCTAGAGACTATATTCCTGCCCAGGAAAATGACTTCATAGAGACTCATTATACTTCTGTCCAGATGAGTGTCTGCTTAAGCACTAACTGTACCTCTATCAAGGCACATAGCTGAATAGAGGGGTTATATACCCAAAAGGCACCTGTTTGCACAGAGACTGACTATATTCTTATTCAGATGAGCCAGTGCATAAAGAATACCTGGGCAAGTGAATGCATAGAGACCGACAGTTCTTTTATTTTTCCCCTAAGTAGGATCTCACTGTAGCCCAGGCTGACCTGGAGTTCACTATGTAGTCTCAGGGTGGCCTCGAACTCACAGAACTCCTCCTATCTCTGCTTCCCGCAAGCTGGGATTAAAGGTGTGTGCCAACATGCCTGGCAAGGCTAACAATACATTTTATCTTGTCAAGTGACTACACCAAATGCTTGTCATCTGTCCTGGAAAGTGACTGCATAGAGACTGATTATACCCTACCACGGAGAGTGATTCCATAAAGACTGTCTGTACCAGTGTCCAGAAATAAAGAGTGGCATTCCCTTCAGATGGGAAATCAGTCCTCTTTACCATAATTGTTTGTTTAGAGAGAATAGGCATACAGAGAATCTTACATAGTAACTGATCCATGAATCGTTTTGTGCATTAGGCTTTACATGAATACTAGGGATTTCAATCTGGCTTTCCAGGCTTTGTAAACTAGTGTCTTTAACCACTGAGCAATCTTTTCAACTCTAGAGTTGTTATTTTTATTTTAAGAAAATATTTATTTTGGCCAGACATGGTCGTGCATGTCTTTAGATGCATGTGCCCCCTTGTGTATCTGGCTAACGTGTGTCCTGGTGAATCGAGCCTTGAACCGGGGTCCTTAGGCTTCACAGGCAAGCTAAGCCATCTCTCCAGCCCTCCATTCACTTTTATCTAAGCAACTTTTTCTGTCATTTTAATACTAATTCTTGTCAGAATCTAGTTATTCTACTTTGTTTTCTACCCTTAGTAACTGATATCTCACTAGATACCATTCCCCTAATGTTATAGATACAATTTAAATTTTCTATTATTAAATGTTCATAGCATTATGATTATAGAACAATTTTGGGTAACTCTGTAATCTATTTTCTATTCTTGGAGTGCTGTTTGGGAGGAAAAGTGGTTTCTAGTAGCCTTAGCATGTGGATAAGCTTTTAGATACTCAGGTATATACCCAGTCCCGTGGGAATAAAGCTCATCTCAGCCCTCTTCAAACTTGTGCCACTTGAGCATTCCTAATTCTTTAACCACTGGTAAGAAAGTAAATTAGTCCATAACCATGAAAATCAGCGTGCAGATTCCTCAACATATAAAAATATAACTACTATGAGTCCCAGCTACATCAATGTAGGGACTATACCTCCCCCCCCCCTTGGGCTCCTTCCCGCACAGGTAGTGCCGAGGGAAGAACCAGGCCTGCTGGTTCCTCCCTAAGGGTTGAGGGGATGATGAGCGTGGGACAACCCAGAAACCTCTCCTGGCCACCAGAGAAAAAAAAAACACATGACTCGGGAGTCCTTTGGAAGCAGGAGCTCAACTTTATTGTTACAGGCGGGTGTTTATATAATGTTGAAAACTAAGGCGGAGACTTTAGGGTGGGGTGAGATGTAAGGGCCAATAGCACACTGCGACCTTTGAGATGATTGGTTGTAAGGGCATGAGCGGGAGACTCTAACTTCCTATGCGGAAGTGGCAGGCCAGAGGCCATTTGGCCCCCTGCTGAGTTCTAAGTGCCCACAGGCAGGAATTCTAATTTCCTGAGTGGAAATAGCAAGCCAGTGGCCAAGCCCCCTGCTGAGTCATAGCTGGCCGGAGGCAGATAGGCTCAGGAAGTTCCACTAGGCCTCACATCCTGGCCTCTCAAGGCCCAACACCCCCCCCCAATAAAAAAGCACAGATAACTGGATGTATTAGTGTTCTCCAGAGGGATGGAACTGATAGAATCAATACATATTGCAAAAATGGTATACTAGTTTAGCATAGTCCAGCAACAGCTGTCCACTGGCTGGAGTGACTGAGAACAGGATAGCTTCTCAGTCCATGAGTGCCTCAGCAGCCTCAATATGGGGCTGGAGGCCTAAAGAACTCCTGCAGATCCACTGGTCTTCATTCCACATTGGCAAGCTGAAGAAGTTGGGTTATGACGGCTGGGAAATACAGCAGCAACAACAATAGGATAGACACACTTGCCAGCAGTAAGTGAAGGCAGGTGGGCACATACAGCTCTCCCCCCAGACCTCTATATATCTAGGATACCATGCGAAGTTATTACCTACTATGGGGAAAGGTCTTCCCTCCTCACTCAATTTTTTCTCAGACACCTACACAGAGGCATGCCTCTTTGTTGAGTCCAGATCCAATCAAGTTGATATTGGTGAACCATCAAACAGAATTTTTCTTAAAGGCCAAATTATGGAATCAGTGCTTGAGTATATCAATGGATGAATGGATAAAACATGAGGATTATATATACAACCTTGCTTTATACAGCCATAAAGAAGAATTAAATTATGGTATTTGTAGGAAATTGACAGAATTTATGGTGATTATATTAAAACAAGCTACTCTGAAAAAAAAAACTATGCTATTTTATCTCATTTGTTGATTCTGTAATATACATATATATGTTAGTTTATATCTAAAGAGTGTGAAGATATGTGCTGTGACTATGGTCAAACTAATATTCTTTGCTGAAAGAGACTTTCTAACACCTATCATTATATACAATGGATACTGATTAAAGAACATGTGGCAATGGTAAGATAAACCAGAATAGCAGGGGCAGGAAGAAAATAAATGAATTATTTAAAATAGTCAGCGTTTAGGTGACAATTTATGATTTCTGCAATAAGGACACAGAAATGGAGGTGGTAAGACTTAATGGATAAAGTTGATTATGGAATATGAGATTGAAGAAAAGGAATAGTTCTAAGCTATTTGAACTGAATCACTGAATAAGTAAAATGTAAGTGATGATGGGGAGGCTGCTAGTAAGACATTCTGGGAGGATGATCCGGATGGCGTGTCTGAGATGTCTGATGCCTAACAAGAAGAACATTTCACAGAGATTTCTTTTTTTAAATTTTTGTTTATTTGTATTTATTTATTTGAGAGCGACAGACAGAGAGAGAAAAAGGCAGAGAGAGAGAGGAGAGTGGGCGCGCTAGAGCTTCCAGCCACTGCAAATGAACTCCAGACTCGTGCACCCCCTCGTGCATCTGGCTTACATGGGTCCTGGGGAATCGAGCCTTGAACCGGGGTCCTTGGGCTTCACAGGCAAGCGCTTAACCGCTAAGCCATCTCTTCAGCCCCCATGGAGGTTTCTTGATGGGTTGGGTATACACAGTCTCATTCACAATTAAAGATGAGCAGCAAAATGTAGAAGTACAAGTAATTCTTCTAACTTCTGTAAGAGGAGATTATTTATTAGAAAAAAAGAAAAGTAATAAGTTGGATATTTGGACATTTCAATTTAGCTTTTCCGGCTATTATGTCACATGTTTCCTTTTGTTATTTCTTATCACTTTGTGCTTTCCTTTGAATCATCCTATCTTGTAGTCCACAAACATCCTCACATCCCCTTATGCACATGCATGCAAGTTAGGGTTCATAATTTAAATGACCATAAACTATTGACTGGGCAATAAAAATATGGCACAAATGTACAATGGAGCTTTGCTCAGCTGTTAAAGAAAATTGATGTTATGAAATATGTGGAAAAATAAATGGAATTATAACAAATATTAAGTGAGGTATTCGAAGCACAGAAAGACAAAAATCATAGTTAACTCAAATATGTCAAGTATTCATAAAGGCATGATTTCCAACAGAATATGTCTCACTAATTTGTTAAATTACAAATAAGAATGCTTGGTTTTAAAAATATATATATATTTTATGTATTTATGTGTGATAGAGAGAGACAGTATGCATGCACCAGGGATTCAAAACTATAGATGAACACCAGATGCATGAATCACCTTGTGCATCAGGCTTATGTGGGTCCTGGGGAATTGAACCTTGTTCCTTTGGCTCTGCAGGCAAGTGCTTTAATTTTTAAGCCTCAAGTCTTGTTTTTTGTTTTTTGTTTTTTATAAATTGAGCTACTGACCCCAGAGTCAAATGAGTAAATATTTTATCAAGATCAGAATATAAGTGAAACACAGAATTCAGATCATATGTCAGAGAAAAAATATATTAATCTTTATTCCAAGTATAATAATATGAGATACACAATATATTTTTATTAAGTTATTCTGAATGTACACATTTATTATTTGGTTTAAGAATTGCTAAATGAAAGTGTTTATTCTGATAAATTTGCTCACATAGGTTTCCATTAGAGGCTGGCTCCTATCTCAAGCCATTTCCATTTGTACAGTAGATCATATTATATCACACCTAGTCTAGACTTGTATGCTTCTGATTTTAGCTCCCTCATTTATCAATTTCCATTTATATTTGAAGATTGATACACATTGCGGTAGATTTATGTCCCCCATAGACATGGGTGTTAAGGAGTTATTAAATTTGAGTTTGTAGAATCCACCCCTGGCAGGCCTGTTTTGGTGAGGGGGTGTCTTGAGGGTAGATCTGAATTTCACTTGTAGATATGAATAGTGATCTCTGCCTAGTTTCCCTGCTGTTTGGCTACCTGTTTTTTGCTCTTACTTTTTGTGCTGCTGTGTTTTTTTTTGTTGTTGTTGTTGTTTTTGTTTTTGTTTTTTCCTGGGTAGAACTGAGTTTCTTCCACCATTGTGGAACGTCCCCTGGATCTGTAAGCCTGAAATAAATCCTTTTCCTCCTACAAACTGTGTTGTGTTTGGAGGTTCATTGCAGAATTGTATGGAGCTGACTACAGCAGGAATTGGTACCAGATGTGGGGTGATAAATCTGACCATATGAAGTTTGGGATTTTAGAACTGTTTTTTTTTTTTTTTTCTTGTGTGTGTGTGTGTGTGTGTGTGTTACTTTGTCCTGTCATTTCTCTAACAAAATGCACATTGACCCTAGTTTCCAATTTATTACTTGTGTTAATTTTTTAAAATAATACCTGATGAGTTCATTTTTTTTCTGGTAGGGAATATGTATGAAAAAATTATATGTTGACACTATAATTTCCCTCTTGTCTGCTTCCATTCCACTCAGGGACCGCCTCAAAGGGATTGCTGCTATATGCCATGAGGCTTTGGATGGGGAGTTGTGAGAGCAGTAGTCAGTCATTGTGTGGGGGGAGTAACGGCTCTGGATAGTCGCTCCCACTCTTTCCACCCCCTTTCCCACAAAATTTCCTGAGCTGTGGTGGGTGTATTTTAATTCTCTTTTAGTGTTGAGCTCTCACTAACTTGGATTTCTACTTTGGTACATTTTGAGTATCTTCAGGGTTTTTCTGCATCAGCCTGTCACAGGTTGTCAGGCTCTCTATGAAGACAGCACTCTTGCTCTTCTCACCAGTTCTGTGGCTTCACGTGGGCCCTAACAGATGTGTGAGTGGTGGTTCATCTCTTTCCAGAGAGTCAACTATCATCTCTTGTCTTGTTGATAGATTTCGTTTGTCCTCAGTTATTTTCAGGCTGATAAAGGAAAAACAAATTCTCCAAAAGAAAGTTGAAATCAGCAAAGGGCAAAAGGAATAGTTAATTTAGAGATATTCTGAAGGGTATAGCCTGTTATTGACCAAAGATCAGTGGGAGCTTCTTATTAGAGTCGATAATCTTGGTCTCCATAGAATTCCAACTTCTTTCTGAGTTCCAGCTAAAAGTTTCCTTTCTAATGAGCAGATCTCCTAGCTAATCAGAGTACTATTGGCTGTCTTTTGGCTGGGTTCCACTATTGCATAGGTGTATACATCTTGTCAGGCTAGTGTTTTCATATAGCAATATACCCTACTTGGTCACAGCATTGTTGTCCTTTTCCCCCAGCACCTCATGTAGCACTTTCTAGAAGTACATGGGCTAACTATCAGGGAACTGGCTTCTTTACAGATTCCAGCCAGATCTCTCAATGTTCTGTGTTATCAGCTTGTGATGTTTTCAACAATAAGGTCTTAATTTTTACCTCAAGTGGATAATCAAGGGCATTGACAGAAGCCCTTCTTGCTTTGGGGACCTCATAGGTCTCTTTGATCAACAGCTCCATGTGGGGTGTAGCTGATTTCTGGTACTGGGAGTTACATGCCAGAGGCAAAATATTTTAGGCTTAGGTTTCATCCCAACCTCTCCAGAGCCCTTCTTATCAGATAATCCCCTCATACTCCTATTGAGGGTTAGATCTTTCAGTTTCCTATAAAGGAGAAACTTTTCTATGGTACCATTCCTTTTGTATTTAGTTTTGTATGTTTTGTCCCTGCTCTCCCATTTTCCTCATCCCAAGCCCTTACATCCCTATTACCTGCCCCTCAAATTTGCTGTCAAGAATGTCTGAAACTCAACCTGTTCCGGATTATGACCTACTAAAGAGGGAGAACATGTAACATTTGTCTTTCTGTATTTGTGTGAATTTATTCAGTGTGATCTGTTCCAAGTCTATCCATTCTCCTGTGAATTTTATTATTTCAATTTTCCTTATTGCTGAATAGAATTCCATTGTGTTTTTGAACAATATCTTCATTATACATTCATCAAACTATAGGCATCTGGGTTGATTCCAGATCTTATCTATTGTAGAAGCAGAAAAAAACATTTACACCTTTATTTTTTATAGTTTGATAGTGAAATGTCCCCTGTGCACTTGTGTTTCAATACTTGGTCCCAATCTGGTTGGGGCACTTTTTGGAAGGTTATTGGTCCTTTGAGGATATGGGGCCTACCTAGAGGAAGTGTGTTGCTGCCTAGAGCCAGAGAGGAGGCCTTGCTCACTATGCCTTAGTTCAAGTATAGCCTAAGCCTTCCGTTTAACTGATCCATTGAAATGTAAGAATGTGGCCTTAAACTCCCATAATCCAGTAGGCCTTCTCCGTTATGGACTGTGCCCTCCTAAACTATAAGCCCAAATAAACCTTTCATGCTTTGTATCTTTCATATATTTTATCACAATAATGATAGGGGAAAATCCCTAACAGTCCTGTATTAAGGTGGAGAGATGGTGAGGAGAGGAAGGAATATTCCTCATGGCCACCGCTAGCTTTGCAGAGTGATAGAATATTATGATAATGAAGAAGGAAATTTATGTCATGTGGAATGCAGCCTGGAGAGTGAAGGAAGGGACTTCCAGTGGAGTATATCTCTTCTAAGTACATAGTTTCTGTTTCTAACTTTATTTTTTAGTCAATATGAACTTCTTATATTGGAAGGCTTGCATGAAAATGAAAAACAGAATAATCACAAATTTTCAAAGCATAAAATATGAGAAACATAATTTTCAATATATGTCATCTTATATATTTCCAATATAAAAAAATCTTATTTGGGTTTTGTAAAAGCACATTACATTTATTTATGAGAAGAGGATATTTTTTATTTATTTTGAAATTTAACAACTTCAGGACACTTAGGTGAGGCTATTATTCTTGACTTAATCACCACTTTAGAAAGATCCTCCTGAAGCATAGTGTTATCATGATTACAGCCTATGTCCATCTGGATTAATTCTATTAATTATATCTTCAATGCTTTTGTATTCCTCAAAAACTCTTATTGGAGCTGAGCATGGTGGTGAGCTCCTTTAATCACAGTACTTGGGAGGCATAGGTCAGAGGATCGCCATGGTTTCAAGGCCACCCTGAAACTACATTGAGAATCACAGAGCAGTCTGAACTAGAGTGAGACTCACCCTGAAACAACCCCCTCCCAAAAAATTCCTTTTATCAACAACTTTTACCCATAAATACTTTTATTTCTATGAATTCTATAGTAATTAGAATATGTAGTAAATAGATCCACTTACATGGGACCAAATTATCAAAGGTAAAACTTAGAATCTTATTTTTTTTACTTGCCTCTGATTAAACAATAAAAACATTTATAATTTCTTATTCATCTAATAGGTGTTACTCCCATACAACTACTGTTTTTGTTGCTGTTTTCAAAAATCTGTTTTTGTTCAACATGCCCTTACACATTCCCTCCCATGGACTATAGTCTACCCACTGGAGTCTGATAGCACAATCCAGGTAACAAGCAAGTCAGGTGTGTTTTGTTTGATATCTGTTATTATGTGGTCTTCACATAGTCCTAGGGCACTGATACACTCATAAGGATTTGAGATAATTTGTTTGTAAGAGCATACATAAATGGATAGCTAAGGTAAGCAGCTTCATAGAGTGTATGGTATTTATTCACAGATTCACAAAATCAAGATATAAAACAATAAAACATTGTATTTTACTTATGTTTCCATATTACTTACATAAGATGAATGTTGGAAAAATAAAATTTAAGTTTCCCTATTTCTCAATGAGAACCAAAAATTATAATAGTAGCATTTCTTAATTTTTCTTTCATAGCTTAACTATAGAAATAATATAGAATAAATATAATGTGGTGAAATAAAATATGGTTATATACTTATCATTTCTTTCTTTTATTTATTTATTTAGTTAGTTAGTTATTTGAGAGAGACAGACTCAAAGAGAAAGACAGAGGGAGAGAGAGAGAATGGGCGGGCCAGGGCTTCCAGCCTCTGCAAACGAACTCCAGATGCATGCGCCCCCTTGTGCATCTGGCTAACGTGGGACCTGGGGAACCGAGCCTCAAACCGGGGTCCTTAGGCTTCACAGGCAAGTGCTTAACCGCTAAGCCATCTCTCCAGCCCTCATTTCTTTCTTTCTTTTTTTTAAAATTTATTTATTTATTTATTTATTTGAGAGAGACAGGCACAGAGAGAAAGACAGATAGAGGTAGAGAGAGAGAATGGGCGCGCCAGGGCTTCCAGCCTCTGCAAACGAACTCCAGACATGTGCGCCCCCTTGTGCATCTGGCTAACGTGGGACCTGGGGAACCGAGCCTCGAACCGGGGTCCTTAGGCTTCACAGGCAAGCGCTTAACTGCTAAGCCATCTCTCCAGCCCTCATTTCTTTCTTAATTGGAACTTCATAGCTTAAATTTACAGGTCTAAATTATCTATTTGAGTTATGGGTAACTAGAAACTACATCTGGGGAAATATTTCTTTTGTAAACTTGAGAAAATGTAATTTTTCCCATGAAAAATACTCACAATATTACAAAACTTCACTATGCTAGCAGAATCAATGACTTCTCTCTGTGGCTCTTGGTGGAAGTTATTATATTTCTCTCTAACAAACAAAATTTTGTCAGTAGTACATTACATTTCACTATTATTTCTACAGTGAGCTACTCAAATAACATAAAAATACTAGCCTTTAGTATTATATTTCAATTGTTTATCAGTGTTTGACATATGGTACATGAAGAATTGAGACAAAAAAACCTACAAACTTAGTTTGATGACACTTTCACATAAATAGTTAAAAATTTCTAGACATTTTTCTCTAAAGAAGGGCAGATGCAATATCTTTTTTAGGCAATAATCATAGAATTTTTGTTCTGTGTTTACCTGGGTAGTAATAGTTTTAAAAATATGTTTTATTTTATTTAAGAGGCCTGAAGCCCAGACCATTTGCAATTGCCAGGCATTGTGTTATGAACTTAAAGAAAATGAAGCCAATAAGACCATGTATTTAGGAGAAATGTGAGTGACAACTCCAACGTATATGACAGAAGGAGGTATGTATGAACAGAAAAGCAGAACGTCCTCCATAGGTGGTAGAATGTGAAGTAATATTAAATACCAAACAGTATCATTGTATTATATTATAAATAATTATAGCAGAAGCAACTTTGAAATGTTATCCAATCACTGATACAATGACTTCTCCATATTTTAATGCAGCATTGTACTTAACAGATGGTTTTGTTACAAATCATCAAAACTTCAAATTACATAGGAAACTGAAACACTTATCTAAGCAATATCTCAAATATACTTAGAAGATAATTCTAAATGTGAATGTAATTAATTTTTACTTCAACAGTTAGAGATTTTAGTTTTATCACTCAATGCTTTATTCCTTATGTATATCCTATCTTTATCTAGACAATTTCCTTTTATTAATACACAAAGATTGACAACAAAATAACTATAATAATCTATTTACTTAACAGGAAAAAATAAAATTAAGTTGAATGTGATACTAGTGAAAATTTTTGTAGTCATATCTTGGTCTTCTTAGCTTGTGTCACTGTTGACTTAGTTTACCTGAGATATAAATATGAGTCTAATTTTGGTGTTGGGGCAGATTCCAAGTATCCCAACACTTGAGAGGCTGAAGCAAGAGGATCTTTTGTTCACAGTCAGCCTGGGTCACATTGCAAGACCTTTTCTCTAAAGTAAACAAGCCAATAAATAAGCAAGCAAAAATGAATGAAATATGCATGTAAAATCTGTATTAAGAATCATACTTGTTATTCTCAGGACACAAGAAGAACCCTTTCTCTTTCATGTGTTGTATATTAAATAATGATTGCTTCAGCAATCTTAGTTGTTTCAAAAACTTTTAAATGCTAATTTAGTACTGTCCCAGCCACCCAAGTCTCCTTTCATTGAGCAGCCATTTCTTTGTTTCCTATAAGCAGAAGTCTTTTTCTCTGAACGTTAACTATGAGCACTGCTTTGTGCAACATTTACAAGTGGATAGGATTCTTAGTAGTATTCCATTCAGCTTTTACACTGTAAAGAGAATAAGAAAGCAATGCAATGTTTTTAGCTACTTCATGATATTTCCAAGTTCATTTTCTGCACAAAGAAAAACTAATGGACTTTATAATGAAGATATATTTTCACTGTCATTGAAAGCTAACATGGGTGTTCAAAAATTAGCCACAAGTGAAACTTAAAACACTCCAATTTATATAAAAAGAAAATGACTAAGGATAAGAAATTCATGATACTATTTAAAGTTTATACTCATGTATTTTAATGAAAGGTAGGTTGAGCTTTTATTATTAATTTTTTAAGGATAATCCTAATTGGAACAAAATGTAAATTTTAGCAGAAATTCTAGAAATTCCTGCCAGTGAGAACGAACAATAATAATGATGATGATACAGTAATCTTGAAGTTTCTAATACATCAATGCACCAATAATTTGGTGTTTTCCCAGATCTTTGGCCTATTAATTGGAAAAATAGAATCAACAGTCCAGTGGATAAGGCTCAGAAATATTTTACTAAAGCTTAAAGCTTTAGGAGGGAGAAGAGGGCTCATGTCCAGACTTACGAGGAGGAAGCCAGGAGGAGCTCTTGCCCCTGGAAACAAAAGCAGGTTTGAGAGGCCCACCTTAAGACTCAGATCTGCATTTTCATTTTATTTATTTTTTTAATGGAGAGAGGTTATGTGAGGAAGAATAGGTTTTCAGGTTTTCTTATTTATTTATTATCATTTTTATGAGCCCCATTGATAGGTGGATGGTATAGCCAGTTTCCTCATGATGCCAGGATCTAGGCTCAGGAATTTTGGAATTCTCTAGGAAAGCAGTGAAAGGTAGATGAGGATAGGCCAGATATTTCTGATGGATTCTGACCTGTGCTAAAAGACAGTGAGGTAGATTTTCTCCTATAGGCCTATGGACAACTCCTATACTTAGCCAGGGGGCTGTTTACTTTGTGGTCTGTCTTCACTAAGGTGCCTAACCATTTTTTTTTTTTTTTTTTTTTGTCTCCTATCAATAATAGTTTAACTTTAATGTAATTTAGGGCACATATCAAGTTTGATGCTAAACCTAGTAGTTATCTACACAGTAGGAGCCACCTATATGTTAATTGATGATAATAAGTTTTAACAACAAAGGAAGCCACTTGTTCTAATTTATTTCAGTTTTTTTTTACAAAAGTATATTGCATATCCCAGAACTACCAAGAACACTTATGCAATGGTAAACGCATGACTTTAGTGGGCTCCAACATACCATAGTCTGTTATGACTGAGAGTGCTAAGAGCTGTATGGGGGACAACCTGTGTGACTGCACGACATCCGGCCAGTGCTGGGATGTATGCTTTGCCCATTCACCCTAACTTTACCTGGTTTTTCTTCCCCATCTCTGACGCTACGTGTGTAAATATAAAGTTCACAATCTACTTTAGATAGTGTTGCTATGTTTCTACACTCTTATTTTCGTTGGAAATCCTTATAGAAATTATTCTTTCAATAGTCTAACCAGTAATCTTAGAAAACATGGTTAAAATGTGGTGGCACACACCTTTAATCCCAGCAATCAGGAGGCAGAGGTAGGAGGATCTCCACGATTTTGTGGCTACCCTGAGACTACATAGTGAAATTCAGGTCAGCCTGAGAGAGAGTGAAACCCTACTTCGGAAAAAAAAACAACAACAACAAAAAAAAAATGCATTACATTGACACATTTCCCCAATATAAAAATACATCTCAAATTCAATCTCAAATATCTTTTACTTCTGAATTCTGTCATCACTTTGTTCCATTTGTTAATCAGCAAGCAGTAAATGCATCCCAGGAGTCTTCTATTTGTTTTTTTCATTTCCTTTTCCAGTTTCACCATATAGTTCTCTGTTCTTTTTTTCCTCTCATGGGAGACATTTTTAAAGTTGCATTTTCAATTCTGTTATTTCATCCTCTTCTCACCCTCACTAATATATGTGTGTGTATATATATACACATATATACATACATACATATATATATACATATACACATAAATATATATACTATATATATGTACATAAACTATATGTATATATATATGTATGTGTCTATATATATATATATATATATATATATATATATATATATATATGGAGAGAGAGAGAGAGAGAAAGAGAGAGAGAGAGAGATAGGTATAGGTAGAGATAGAGATCGATATAGATGATATAGATATATATATAACATAGCAAGACATAACTAAAACCATCAGTATGCTAATCTCTTAAAGACTAATCCTAAACTTGTTTGGTTAGGAAATAAAAATCTCTGAACAAAGAAGCCTCCTTACTTTGTAGTATATTGCTAGTATAAAATCCTTTGGCTGGAACCATAAACTTTAAAAATTTTTAAATTGTTTTAAATACATGCTATGCAAATAATTTCATGGTTATTTGTTATTTTTATACTTTTGCCACCGTAAACAATTCTCTTCTCCCCAAAAGCTATATTATTTTTAAATACTGTTATTTCAAATGGTGACTGTTTATATTTTTCAATTAAAAGTATATCTTATGGTTTTGCATAGAAGCCACATAAACTGAGAGGAAATATAAATTAGCTATCTCTGTAATTAAGTCAAGTTTGTCTGTTACTAATTAAGCTGTTTAGCAAACTGAGAGATATAATATCTGTTGCCCAGGACACTTGCTGTATGTGACACCTCTCAAGGGTGGCTCCTGTTGGTAATGGTAGCCAAGGTTACCTTTCTGGAACAAAAATGCTGCTTTTGATAAATGTACCCGCTTCATTTGAGCCTAAGAAATTGTTTGCAGATGAATAACATTGTAAAAAAAACCTCTTACAGTAGATTATAATATAGGAACAACTAAAATATGTTCAAGGTTTACAGATGAATTAGCACTCGGTTATGGCACCCACCAGGTTTTCTCAAAATCCTCCTGCACACTCCTGGAATGATGCAAAAATGCCGGGAGTTGTTAATCATTTTCTACCATAAGTCTTCCTTTGCCTGAAAATAAGAACTTGACACTTCTAATGAAGGAAGGTGGTCTCTCTGATGATACCCTGTCATCTTAGTTTTGTGGATTTCTAAATACTACTTTTTCCCTTGTACCAACAAGTATACTTTAGTATTTAGTTATTTTTTTATCAATCATTTTTGAATGAATAAGTTTCCATGATGCAGTAATAAGTCCAATATTTCTATCCACTTTAATATTTTGTTCTTAGTTATTTTCTTGAATTGTTAAACTGTTTTAATGTTGCTATAACTATAGATTCTCATAATGTGGGAAAAAAATTAAGAGTTCTTATTTGACCTCATTCAATTTCCCATTAGTAACTTCTTAAATAACTACATGAGTTCGCAACCAGGAAATTAACATTGATGGAATTCATCAAACTATTGTGCCTGTCATTTTATATGTGCTCATGTTAGTGTGTGTATATGTGAATGTGTGTGTACTTCTATTTGATTTATCAAATATGGTGACATGTGACCATCATGGTGGTGCAGATGTTCTATCATAAGGACAACCTACATTACCTTTGATAGCCATAGCCACTCTCCCTAATGTTTATTTAGCATCACTATAAGAGTACTGCAACCATTTATTTTTTTAGGTTATAAAATATTTCAATTTAAAAAGCAATATTAAGTTATTACTAAAAAGTTGACAGCTTTGTTTTTATAGAAACCTTACAAATGTAATTTGTTTTCCTATATTTTTCTACAAAGTAGGCACATAATTTAATGAAGATCTTGTAGTTTCACAAGGCACAATTTAAAATGTCTAAATTGGGCTGGAGAGATGGCTTAGTGGTTAAGCGCTTGCCTGTGAAGCCTAAGGACCCCGGTTCGAGGCTCGGTTCCCCAGGTCCCATGTTAGCCAGATGCACAAGGGGGCGCACGCATCTGGAGTTCGTTTGCAGAGGCTGGAAGCCCTGGCGTGCCCATTCTCTCTCTCTCCCTCTATCTGTCTTTCTCCCTGTGTCTGTCGCTCTCAAATAAATAAATAAAATATGAACATAAAATGTCTAAATTATTCATAACTATAGAGCAATTATACATCCTATGCTTAAGCAGATTAGAAAACTAAGACAATAGTTACAACCTGGAAAGGAAAAAAAAAAATAAATCAAGTAAACATTTACTGAGGTTAAAATTTTACCAAGAAACATGAGATTGCTTTTGAGGTAGATGTATTTTCTTGAAGACCAAAGTAGAGGTTCGAGAATTCATAATTGTTAATTTGATATCCATGAAAATAATACTGCTTATTCTAAATTATAAATATCTTAATGTCAATTATCTATTTTTATTGACAATATCATCATTATTTCATATATATCCCTAACACTAAATAGTATGTTTATTAACAAAAAAATTCTCTACCCTGAAATTTCCTAATCAAATGTTTGCTATAGCACCATGTTTTAAAACCATTCAATGATATTTTAATGGTTTTCATTATTTAGAACACTATTCTAAAACATTTCTAGACTAAGCCTAATATTAAACAATGAAAAATTTAATCTGGCAAACATAGTTTTAATAACTGAATAAAATGAAGACTAAAATAATTCTTTTCATATTAAAGCAAAATCCATAGAACATAGGTCTGGAATTTACCTCTCTAGAGAGAACATACATTTATATTGTCTTTCTCTTCAGATTTTCATATAAAAAACACCACTCTAAAACAGTTTTTTTGGATGTGACAGGGAAAATATCTGACCATAAAACAAATAAATAAAGGTACATGGAGCGTCACATAGGTAGTAAACATATGGCTTCAACCTCCTTGGCTCTGTTGTCTACCAAATGTTGCTAACTATAGAATATTATGCAACATAATTCCACTTAGGAAGGTCCTGATTGGAGCATGAAAAAATTTACATTCTAATTTTCCAGTTATCTAGGTTTCTGCAAATGACATACTATTAAAAACCTGGTGGAAAGGTCTGCCTTAAGGTTATACATCCCATAGCTCTTGATAATATTCAGTTTCCAAATTGAAATAACTTAATTACACTCTCCAAGGATTCATTTTCAGAGTAGGTGCAGCTGTTGCACTTTCTTTTTTAGAAAGACAATTATAATTACAGGCAACTCACTTAAGAAGATAGAATTAATAAAGTGCTGTAGTTCTACAGAATCAGTGAGAATAAAGTGTTGGCTCATGTATGAAAAGATAGGTGATCACAGACCAAGAGAGCAGAATTCTGTGTGTGCAGATCATAAAATGGAAGATGTAAAATAATCTCTACCAATAATTTCTAAAATAATGAGTGATACTATTGGTATGTATTTAGTACATATCACCACCAAAAATACTCTTATTGCTTAACAAATTTTCAATCTGGAAAGAAGATATCATAAAAACAATTCCAGAAGACACTAATAGAGATACATCTGAAGTTTTATCAGGAATAATGTGTTACCAAAGAATAGGGTCCTTTTCATGGATTCTTAGTCTACCAGATAGAAGAAATTAAAAATATTTTCATTTATAGCAAAAAGCTTGAGGACTATTTTTTTTCAAGTGTGAGAGCAAAAGAAAAGGGCAGATTAGCTTCAAATCTCACAGTTGCCTGGAAGAAGGAGATGGGCAAGAAGAGAGAAAACCATGCTTCTGAGTTACAGGTTAGAAAGGCAGGCAGGCTCAGTGACTGTCGGTCTACAAGCAGCTACACCATGGGGGAGGAGTGTGGTCTTCTGCAAGAGAATGGATGCCTATTCTCAGGGCCAGCAGGTTTAGCCTTTTGGTTAGTGTTAAATGAAGATATGGAGAAAAGAGCCAGACATTGTGGCTCATGTTCACAATCCCCACACTCAAGATGGTAAAATTGAATAATTCTGTGAGTTGGAGGCCTGCCTGAGCTAAAAGTGAGTTCCAGGACAACCTGAGGAAAGAGTAAGACTCTACTTCAAACATCAACAACAAAAGATAGGATGGGAAAAGAAGAGTTATGTTTCTTAGGATGGAACTTGGAAAGTTAGAATTGCCTAGCAATGAGGATCTGTAAGAAACTTAATTGAGAGAGGGAAGTTTTTGGGATATAAAGATACATTTTGTCACTAAGCGAGTGATTATCACCCCCCAATTCTACAACCTGTGTTGAAATGTGCCAGCTTTCTTGAAGATTGGACTTTTGCTCTGTTTAACAGGCTAATTGGCTGATTTGGATTAGCTCTTAAGGAAGGGACAATAGTATTAAAAAAAAAAAAAAAAAAAAAAAAAAAAAAACTTTGTGATGTTTAGAATGCCTTGTCTCTAACCCAGGCAAGAGATAGAATTCAGGTTCTGTTCTTTTTACCCCAAATAATGCAACAAAATAGATTAAAAGAATTAAAGAAAAAACAAAAGGAAATAAACTTTTAAAAATGTATGGAATGCCTTGTAATAGGATATTTGGCAACTCCAGAATGGTGCTTTATCCATGCTTACTTATATTCTAGTAAAAGGCAGTTGTGATATAGCCCCCTTCTTACATTCAGTGTGCTACTAGGGGAATGAGATGTGGGGTCCAAAGATGATCGTGATGAAAGGTCATTCAATTCTTACTGGATTTGAAGCTTTAGAAACCCTTGTTCTCAAGTGGACAAAAGACTGAGCAGTTTAAGTATTAAAAGGGAACATCACAAGAAGAAATTGCAACTATGTCTTATGACAAAGTTATAGTGACAAGACTGGGCAGCCTTGCACCTAAAATTAGAAGATATTCCCAAGAAGGCTACTGTCAAGAACTAGATAGTCATAGACTGTACCATTCTTGACAAGTAGGAAGTTAACACATTTTCAAATGTGGAGAACATATGAGACACTTCTGTCAGAAGCTAGACCTTTCTTAATTATGGTATAGACAGCAGCATTAACTTCAGGTTTGGGTCAGCACCTGTTACCCTCTTGTTTAAGTGTGGCGTGACAAGGACCGCTTGTTATAGGCATGGATCAGAGACTCAAAGTGACCTAGTGAGAATTCGGGTACTTATATTGTAGAAGAAAGAATGGAATTGAGCCAGAGCCACATTCACATACCAGGAATAAAGATTGTTTGCTCAGGACATTGGCCCTTGAGAATTGTGCCCTCTTATGGATAGTTTTCAGAGCACCACCTCCTTCCACATGGGTATATCATGAGATGTTCTCTTGCATTTTCTATCCCTGGAATGTATCCCTGATTGGGAAGAATTTCCAGCCCTACAGACAGGCTTCTCAACCTTACTCACCTGCCACACCTTCTTCTGCAGTGAAAAGTAATTTCCATCCTTTTTCTTTCTTTTGGAAGGGTTCTCTTTATCCAAGCAGTATCTCACTGTATCCCAGGCTGACCTGGAACTCTCTTTGTAACTCTATGCTGGCCTTGAAATCATGGTGATCCTCCCACCTCAGCTTCCACAAGTGCTGGGGTTAAAAGTTTGCACCACTGGGTCCAGCCCAGTCTTTTTCTAAGGATTTATTAGGTAAACTACTTTATAGTCAGGAAGACACTATGTCTATATTTTAAGGGTGTTTGTGGTTTAAACATAATCTTGAAAAGAGACTCTGTAAAAACATACCTCTATGCACATACACAACACAGAAAACAAACCAAACTATGAAAGGAATATTGCCAAAAAAAAAAAATAGTTCTCGCCTCAAAGGAGTAACAATTTATTCTGAGCCAACTATGAGTAATAATGTATTGGGAATGTAGATTGTGATTACCCCAAATTCCATGTGTGAGGTAACTTAAATGGATGTCCCCAATAGACCTAGTTTTATTAAAACTTCTGAGATTTCCAGCTATCTGGGAGGAGGAGGTGTCACTGGATGGATTTTAGGGTTCAGTCCTAAGGTGTGGAGGTGGATTTGAAATTCCACTCTAAAGATATGCAAAGTGCATAGATCCACCAGGAGTTCCTGAAATGTGCTGTGTGGTGCGGCTTTTTGTCCTCTCTGTATTTGGTCCTGTAAGAGCAGGACAACTTCTTTTGCCATTATAGAACTCCTTCTGGATCTATATACTTCAGATGAATATCCCTTCTTACATAACTGTCTCCAGACTGCCAGGTCTGGAGGTTCATCTCAGTGACATGAAGCTGAAGCTGTCTGCTACAATTTCCCAACAGGTTAACAACTTTATGATGATGTTATTGTAATACTACAAACATGGTCTTAAATTAATACTCTTGTTAAATGCATAATGGAAACATCAGGTAGTAATCTCTAAATGAATACATTGATTTTATGTAACTGCATAAACTCTAGGAACCACAGATGAGAGGAATACAAAAACTCTCTCTGAGACAGGCTTTATTCATTTGTAATGATTATCTCCATTGGTATCCAGATTCCTGCGAGCATTGTCACTTCATTCTTTATGACTGAAAGAAATTTCATTGTGTACATAAACATTTCCTTTATCCATTCTCCATTGTCAGACCTCTGGAAACCAATTTTCTTATCTTTCATTCCAACACAATGATACTATTTTGAGTGCTGAAGAGTATTCAGTTAAATATATTCATGCAAGGAAAAAAAGACTCAAATAAAATCCCAATAACTGTGAGATAGCCCGCCTAATGATATTTATGTAAGCATTGAGTTTACATTCTGCAAGAGTAATTTGTGGAAGGTATACTTCACATGAATTTCCTTGGCCACCCAGCCACCTTCATGTCCTAAATATGATGTTGCTTTCAGAAAGGTAGCAACTATCTTACTGCAAGAATGATGACAGCCATCATCACATATCACTGCAGTCTAGGAGATGGAATGACACAGATCTCTGCTGTCATCACAGTGGCTTAATAAACAGGTTTGTTTTCAGAATGTCAAGTTCTTTTGTAACATCAGCTTTGCTCACAGGCAATAATCTTTTAAGCAACGACTTGGGCATTTAGTTTGCTGCATACATCACAAAATTCAGAACACCAAGCATAATAGTAGCAAAGGAGCTTGCCAACGCCTGAGTAGATGGTTCAGTAGGTTAAATGCTTTCCATGAAAATGTAAGGACCTGAGTTTGGACCCCAACATGCAAATGATATTTCAGTGCTGCAGAATTGGAGGCATGTGGATGCCTATGCTTACTCTTCCATATGAATTGGTAAACTCTAGGTTTGGTAAGAAACTCTCTATCAACAAATATGACAGAAAGACTGGAGGGAAACCTTATATAAACTTACAACTGACTCACAGATACACTTACGCACACATAAGCACAACACACACACACTTGCTTCCACACACAAACACAAACATATATATACACACACACTCTGTAAATAGTACATGTCTTCCACTCTTAAATTTTTGAACAAATTATCACATGAACCAACGTGACCTTGACTCACTTTAAGATGGCAAAGAAGGGGGCTGGAGATATGGCTTAGCAGTTAAGGTGCTTGCTTGCAAAGCCAAAGGGTCCCAGTTTGATTGTCCAAGACCAGTTGCACAAGGGGTCACATGCATCTAGAGTTCATTTGCAGTGGCTAGAGGCCCTGGCATGCCCATTCTCTCTCTCTCTCTCTCTCTCTCTCTCTCTCTCTCTCTCTCTCTCTCCCTCTTTCTCTTTCTCAACTAACTAAATAAATAAAATATATTTTAAGAAATATTGACAAAATATCTATCTTTCATGTGCCCAAGAAGCAGAAGTGGGAAGAAGAAAGTATTTGTGATGTCTTCCACACTTGCAATAATTGCACCAAAGCTGTACTGCCCCCCTCACATCATTTCACTTTATAAACTAAAAATACAAACAAAATAAAAATAACAATTCCTACTAACAAGAACTACTCTTATATTGGACTTTTGTCTTTAGAACCAAACAGAACTCTAACAAACCAAGAAAAAAACCTCTAAATGTTTAAATTAGTTTGAATTAGATCCCAAAATAAATACTGGGTTACATTCATGAGACTTGAAATGAGTAGGGTATTCTTAGTTCAGACAGTGTATTACTAACATAACATCATGGCATCTGGGATAGTACCAGAATTGAGTGGGCACTGGAATCCAGGAGGATATGCTGTTCCAAATCTGCAGACAGAGGAAACCAGAATGAGGCTCTACTCTGCTATGTTTTCCCATTACTGTCAGATCAGACATCTTTGGACTAGAGTATGCACACATTTTTGCTGTCAATTACCATTTACCATGGAAAGTTTGTGTCATATTTAAAATAGCCTAGTTTAGAATACAGAATTAATGCTCTCTTTGTTTCCACTTAAGAAACAACAACAAAACGGGCTGAAACGATAGCTTAGTGGGGTTAAGGTAAATGCTTGTGACGCCCAAGAACCCGGGTTTAATTATCCAGGCCTCACAAGTAAGCCAGATGCACATGGTGATGTATGAATCTGGAGTTTGCAGTGGTTAGAGGCCCTAGTTTGCTCTTTCTCTCCCTTTCTCTCTCATAAATAAAAATAAGTCTTTTTAAAAAGTAACAATAAATTATGCTTTTTAGTTCTTTTGTCAGGGAGATATGGAATTCATATACAACAGAAAATGGTGACCCTTCTCTACTTTTGATTACATTTATACATTTATCACACACATAATAATAATAGCACAGGATATGTAACTTTTAAAGTTAGATATGTACCATTTGAATGAAAATTGGGTGTTTTGATTTTGGGGGGATAAACCTGTACTACATAGAGGCTTTTGCTGACACTGAATCATACCTGTGATTGGCAAGAACTGATAGGTAATTTGCTGAGCTCCCTACTCATATCCTCCTTGCTTGTTAAATGCACATATGTAATACCTGTTACCATTGCTGGCTTGTTGTTTACTTAGTGTAAACTATCAAGAGCATCTATCATAATACCCACATAACTATTTTTCAGGAATCTGGCTGTGAAGTATTTGGGTTTAACAGCAGCTATTTTGGCACAGGAGGGCAAGTTGTGAAAATCGCACACTTCTTAAATTTGTTATTCCATAACAGGACGTTGGTGTGGTGGAGAAGGTTAGCAGCTCCCTTCTGAGCAGCCACAGAAAAGTGATGGTTGGCACACTCCTCAGGGCTGGATGCACTCACAAGATGGAAAGGGACCAGGGATGTCCAGTAAATGGTCTATAGGTTTTAAGACATACCCATTCTACCTATAATTGAAAAATTTCTCAATAAATTACTCTGGGTCTGAAGAATCAAAACCGTAAATATTTCTTTGGTACATGAGAACTGAAAAATAAGAGAACAGTTGCTGAAATGAATAAATTCATGGCCATATCATGAAGACATATGGTTTTATAATGAAGAGTTCAATGAGTAACAGAAACTCAATGAGCTGAATTCTGCCTCATAAAAAATATGTGTTCGTGGGGGTGGGGCTGGAGAGATGGCTTAGCAGTTCAGCGCTTTCCTGTGAAGCCTAAGGACCCCGGTTCCAGGCTCAATTCCCCAGGACTCAGGTTAGCCAGATACACAAGTGGTCGCACACATCTGGAGTTAGTTTTCAGAGGCTGGAGGCCCTGGCTCGCCCATTCTCTCTCTGTCTGCCTTTCTCTCTCTGTCTGTCGCTCTCAAATAAATAAACAAAAATAAACAAAAATAAAAAAATAAATGTGTGTGTGAAGTGCTAACCCTACATGTCTGGGAAAGTCACCCCATTTAGGAAATGGGTTCTTTCAGAAGACGGGCTTGAAGTGTGGTTATTAAAATGCAGCAGACAATGGGTGCCCTCCAAGAGAAGACAGCAGTGACGCATTTATATACAGAGGAACACCAGAAAATGAAACCAAAGCCATGGAGTTCTGACAGTCTGAAGAAGTCAGCCTGGCTGAAGCCTTCAGGGTTTAGCCTTCATACGTGCAAGAACACGTTGCCATGTTCCCTTACAGCAGACCCAGCAAACTGATAACAATACTAAGGAAAAGTTGTGGTTCCACAGCCCACGTTATGAAAGGGAAAGGAGCAGTACAAGGAAGGGTTACCAGAGTGTGTCCACAGTGGGAAGTGGGCCCTACTCCTGCAGTGTCAGTGTATTGCTGTGTCTTTTGTAAGTAAGGTAATGGAGCTAAATCGACCTTGCTTGCAATCCTAGCTCTGCCACTTTCTACCCGTGTGGGCTTGGGCAATTAAAATTTCTGTACTTCAGTTTCTGTCTCTCTTATTGTTTATTTATTTTTTTTTTAATTTTCAATTGTCTAAATATTCTCTTTCCCTAAATGAATCGAGGATTTACATTCAGAATCACTGCATATGAGTTTTAAATAAATTTTAAACTAGGAAATATTCACACACAATTTTTGACTTGCTGTACTGGGATGCCAGGGTTTTATATAGAGTATAAATTAGATAGTGTTTTCCCTCTCCCTTTTCCCTCAAAGCAAGGTATCACACGGTTTCTTTTAAATCTTTACGATCCCTCTCTCAACAATAATCATTTTAATTTTAAAGCTCTTATAGTGCTTACTTATTTTTTCTCATTTCTGTCATTTACAATCATTTAGTATTTATCACCCTTTCACAAAGGTTGTATTCTCATATGTCCTCTCCTGTCCCCACTTTCCCAGTGGGCTCCCTTGTGGGGTTGTTGGTGTTTACTCTTGGGTAGTTAAGGCTTTTAGTAGTCTTTAGAGATAG
This sequence comes from Jaculus jaculus, assembly GCF_020740685.1. Taxonomy (NCBI): domain Eukaryota; kingdom Metazoa; phylum Chordata; class Mammalia; order Rodentia; family Dipodidae; genus Jaculus; species Jaculus jaculus. Next base: position 183,635,144 of record NC_059103.1, on the reverse strand, counting down.
GGGCTGTGTCTCAGCATATTTCTACCCTCCCTGTGACACAGTTTTCCTGACCCCTCTTCCAAAGAAAAGTACCTAAGTCAGAGGCCTTTCTACACAATTAGGTGTTTAAAAATTGAAATTATGATTCAAATCACCAAGTCCTATGAAGCAGAATGTAGTCCTGGTGACTGAGGGGCAGAACCTTGGGAGTTTTCACACCTGCTACGTTAATGATCCGTATTAACTTTACCAAGGCAGGACCTCACCACATATGGACTAGTTCTCTCATCTTTTTTGCTGCAATTCGAAGAATTAAAGGGATGAGACTTATTTTTTAATTCAGAAATAGGAGCTACATGACTCAGATCATTTTAAAATTTTTCCCTGCTCTAAAATTTTCTGAAAATTTATAGTGACTTCAATATCATTTATTGCAGACTGTTAATTAATACACAACCAACTAGGATACATGGTACATGTTTCAAATATTAAATGAATATCATTTACTGAATGTGAAATATATATATATATATATATATATATATATATATATATATATATAGTGTACTTTCAACGAATTATTAAACTCATAAATTTACAAATAAGCAACCATTAGGTTTAATATAGTTATTAAATTACTATTATTAAAATACTGGGATGTCACATAATAAGAGTAAAGGACTTCGCTGAGGACTAAGACATGTTGAAATACTTGAATCATATTTCTAGGGAAAATAAAAATTATAAATTTTAGGTGATTAAGTTTTGTAATCTGATAGACATGGACTTAGCCCCTAATTCTTTGATTATTATTTATAAGTCCATGATCAAGCCTGTTAACTTTTCTATATTTCCTCCTCTGAAAAATTAAAAGGTCATAACATTTGCCCTACTAAAATAAAGGAAAGCTCTACAGGGCACTTAAGCACTTAAGTCACTTAACAAAAATTTTCACTTAGCAGTAATACGTACTTAATGTCTAAACTTAACCAAGTGATTCCCATTCAATTTCGGAATGACTGCCTCATCTGCATAGTTTGAAAGGAGAATATACTTCTGCCCTGCCGGCCCACCTTCCACAGCAATAATGAGATCCCTGAGAGAAAAACACACCAGAATTCGGAATTCGATTTTAGAACAGGGATAGCAGCTCTCATTTAGACTGGTTCTTTGGAAGTCTGAATCCTGGTAGCCTATGAGTACACAAAGAAGTTAAACGTCTTTATTTCATCAATTTTCTATGGTCCTTTTCAATCTCAGGTGAACTTTAGGAGCACAAGAAAATAAATAATATTAGAATATTCTTTTCTTTTGTCATTTGAAGAGGGAACAAATATCAACCTTGCATTACTAACAGAAACCAAAAATCATGAATCAAGCTTTAACATTAATTTTAGGCTAGTGTCATCCATTTAAAATAAAATGAACAATACCTCTCCCATCACATTCTTGACATAACTGTCACACACACACACACAAAAAGAATCAGCAGTACAAAGCAACATTTTTCTTAATCTTGTCTTGTTTGAAATTTTGAATCAAATAGATATACTTTTTTACTGCTACTTTCTACAGAAATCATCGATAATCTTAGAGGACTGAGAAAAAAATTGTATGTCAAGAGATTATAATTCTTCCATTTAAAAGTTGTCTTGAAAATTAGAAACAAGAAAAAATGCGCTGGAGAGATGTCTTAGCTGTTAAGGTGGTTGCCTGCAAAGCTAAAGGATTCAGGGACAGTTCCAGATGCACAAAGTGGCACATGCATCTGGAGTACATTTGTAGTGGTTGAAGGCGTTGGTATGCCCATTCTCTGTCTCTCTCTCTCTCTCTCTCTCTCTCTCTATCTATCTCTCTCTTTCTCTCATAATCTCTCTCTGCCTGTTTTCTATTTCTTTTTTAAATAAACAAATAATAACACCTTAAAAAAGAAACTAGAAAAAGGCATATTCTTATTTACCCCCACATATGGTATGCATACATATTTTTTTTTAATATTTTATTTATTTATTTGAAAGTAACAGACACAGAGAGAAAGACAGATAGAGGGAGAGAGAGAGAATGGGCGCGCCAGGGCTTCCAGCCTCTGCAAACGAACTCCAGACGCGTGCGCCCCCTTGTGCATCTGGCTAACGTGGGACCTGGGGAACCGAGCCTCGAACCGGGGTCCTTAGGCTTCACAGGCAAGCACTTAACCGCTAAGCCATCTCTCCAGCCCATGCATACATATTTTTAAATCTTGTTTTCTCAGTTATATAATAGCACTTCAAGCCTAAATATGGTATATAGTAAATTATTTATTAATTTATGTTATTAATGAATATTAACTATCCTATGAATTTATTTTTAATTTTATAAACAATTAAGGATTTCTTAAAGGGAAATAATTGCCTAAGCAATTAAAGAATTTCTAGAAATAAAAAAATAAATATAACATAATTATCTAAGTGATTTTAATATATTCCGCATTTTTCATCCTCTATAAATGAATGAATATAAATAATGATTATTATGTTTTAATAAATTAATCCTAAAATTTGGGTGTCTTATAACAGACTGCAGATTTTAGTAGTATTCTACCACCTTTTAAATACCATATACATAACTATTATAACATTGTACATACTGATACACACTTTGCTTTAAATGCAAACATCTATAGAAAGTAGGATGTCTTCAAATAAACAAACTGAGTGGAATAATGTTTGGTTTGAAGACACATCTTCCAACAGACAGTGTGGTGGAAATGCTGGGAATGCTGTTGGATTAGATTTGCAAACTGATCTGTAGAGAACAGCAGGTGGTTAACAACCAAATTTATAAGATGGTGTCCCCATGCACTTGTTTTATAGGTTAGAGTATTAATTGTCAAAAGAATCCAAGTGTATAACTAGTAAGGCCAGCTGAGATTCACTCATTTTTTCACCAGCAAAATAAGTCTTAGTCTGATATTGCAGTGAATAAGTCACATATTAAACATGAGCCTGGGTTGGAGAGATGGCTTAGCGGTTAAGCGCTTGCCTGTGAAGCCTAAGGACCCCGGTTCGAGGCTCGGTTCCCCAGGTCCCACGTTAGCCAGATGCACAAGGGTGCGCGCACATCTGGAGTTCGTTTGCAGAGGCTAGAAGCCCTGGCGTGCCCATTCTCTCTCTCTCCCTCTATCTGTCTTTCTCTCTGTGTCTGTCGCTCTCAAATAAATAAATAAATAATTTTAAAAAATATTTTAAACATGAACCTGCTGTTTTAATATAATGATGTCAGGTTTCTATAATCTTTCTATATCACCCTTTTCCCTTTCTCATACTAATTTCTCAAGGAAAAATGAGATTTATATTTGAGACAGAGTATTTCTTATGAAATGAAGGGCATTAATTCTATAGTTTAATAGAAAAAGCAATAATATGCAACACATCAGAACTACTGTTTTTATGTCTGGAGATGTGTTTCATCACTGATTAAGTAAGCTCAGGTTTACAATTCTGTGTTTCAAAGAATCATTCTAACTCATTTGTCTCAAAACCTAGGCATGAATTCAAGGCCCTAAACTCCTCCTTACCTACTGCTAGATTAATTATTTTGAATTAAGTTGCTTATATTATAACAATGAAAACCTGTTACACTTGTCTCTGCCACGAGCTGTATCTGTGGTTGATTCAGGTATTCTCTGAAGTTCTAAAGAAAATTCCAGGTTGTTTTCCAAAGAAAGCCCAGCTTTTTCCCTGAATTCTTTGTTTTTGTTCTCAGTTTGGAATTTTTATTTTGCTTCGTTTTGTTTGCAGCAGATCCAATTTTATTAGGAAAACTGATAACCATGAAGCAATGCATACTTCTGAAATCAAGTTAAGCAATAAATGCTAGCTCTGTAGTATATACATATAGAACCTGGGTCCTTTGTAGCATTTTAGAATTGATGAATGAACAAAACAATTTCAAGCAACATTTTCCTTTTTGTAAGATGTTAACAAAAATATAAGCAGGACCAGGCATGAAGGTAGATGCCTTTGTTGTGAGGACTAGGTAGGCGGAGGTAGCAGGATTACTGTGAGTTCCAGGCAAGCCTAAAATTGCATAGTGAATTACACACTGAATATAATTATAGGTCAGCTGTAACGAGACCCTTCCTCAAAAAATTGTGTGTGCATGTGCATCTGTGTGTGTATAACAAGCAGGGAAAATTATACATGATTTATGTGTTAGCACATGTTGATTTTGCCTTTTAAAAACATAAGAGGAAAAATTAAGGGATTGGAGCTAATGAAATAATACAGAGACTGGAGGATGATATTATCAGGCTACTGCATAGGCAGTTCCAAAAAAAAGACCAAGGGTGCCAGAAACAAATCTTTCTAAAAGTTTCATTTTCCAGTTGCTAGGTATTTGTCTGAAAATACAAATTTAATAGCCTTTGTTTTGTGTAGTGATGGAGATGTAACTTTTGGTTTATATAACCTGAATCACAAAATAAAATCAGCTAACTTGGTCTTATTTTCCTAGAGAGATGAGCATTTGTATGCACTTTTATGTCAGTTTTCTAAAATGCTCAGGTTTTTACACTATCACCAGTATCTTTCAGGAATCATGAGCTGACTCTGTTATATGTATTGCAAAGCATTAGCGTTACCTTATGTAATTTCTTGAATAAACTTTCTAATTTCCAGATGGCTAAGCATCACTTACTTTTAGCCATACTGGCAATAATGTGATTTGTTAACTGTTAATCAGGAATAATCATACATGTATATTATCTCTAATATACCTTGTAAACTTTATTTGTTCACATAGGACTGTTTTGTTGTAAGTGAAATTAGGTTTTTAATTAAGAACTAACCATAGAGCAAAAATATAATTTTAGCTCTTTCAGCAATTAGAAGTAAGAGAAGCTATAAGAATATGTTGGTTTATAGGTAATACTGGGGGATTTTCACCTATTTATGGAATAGTTTTAATTAAAGTACAAACCATGCTTTAGGGAACATGTGACTACAGAAATTGGTGATATAAATACCTATTTGTTGCTATTATCAGCTAAGAATCTTTAAAGGTGTCATTATATTATGCATTCTTTAGCGTGAGAATTGAATTGTGAAGAGAAAATTGACTCATTACATACTATGCCAGTGTGAGGCAACCTGAACACATTCTGTTATTTCCCACACCCCATACAAATAAGTATTTTTAAGAGGAACAGACTTAATGGATCATAAGGAGATCTTAACTATGAATAACATGTCATGAAATATTTCCCATAGGATAAACTGTATCTTCACTAACATTAGAAAGGGGTTAGATATTTTATGACAAAGGAACTTGACAACCTTGGAGTTCAATTATTTTTCCATTTTTGACTCTCCAGATTTTTTTTAATGTATCTGTTGTTTATAATAAGACCACATTTGTAATTATATACTGTTCAAGATTAAAGACACAGCCTGTTGCCCTGTGTGAACTAGATGTCTTTCAACCTTTTGTAGCTTAGGTAAAGCATGAATATAGTAGGACAGAAGAAAGAAATTTTGTTCAATGGTCTTGTTTTCTTCTTTGTTTTGAGACAGACCATAGAACTTGTATCATGTTTTGCTGATTTTAGTTTGTGATCTTGCAGGTTAGGGGAAGGCAGAGAGAACTCTTAAGCAAATTAGTTACTGATGCTAGAGAAAATTACTGCCTGGTCAATTGATACATTATCGGCAATGTTACCTTAGAGACAAGAGCTTGTGGTAAAAGGATATAATTCTAAAGGTTATGCACTCAAGTTAATCTTTGACATAAGATTTAAAAAGAGGGCTAGAGGCCTCTGAGGCTCTGGCTCTCTGATTTGGTAGGAGTCAATTTTTCTCTGTGTTGGTCTCCATCCCCCTTGTGCTGGTATCCGGTACATCAGGAAAACAGCACCCTTGCTGGTTTAGCCAATTTTTCTTAGTTTTAGCCAGGGCCCTTTTGAGGTATGATGGGTGGCTCTCTCCTTAGGAGCTGCATCTATCTGAAAAAGAGAAGCATATTCTCCAACGGAGAGTAAGTTAGCACCAGGACAAATGAGATAACCCTTACTTTTTAATAGAGAATTTAATAGGTGTAGGCCCTCTTGTAGCCCGGGAGAGTGGGCTTATGTTTGGATATGGTTCTGACTTGTTTCCCAGCTCCAGCTATGGTCCCATACCACTGAGGGGATCAGTTAGCCAAATCAAGACCAGTTGGTTCCCCACCATGGCTGTGTGCCAGTATTGCACTCGTGTGGGCATCACATCAGGTTATTTGCTGCTAAGTAGTTTAGACCATGAGTTGCTTGGAAAGAGATTGGTCATTTTCCCCCAGTTGCCCATGTAGCACCTTCTGGCACTAGATGCACAGACTATCTGAGAACTGAGTCTCTTCCTGCTTCCAGCCATGCCATTCCATTTTACCTGTCGACCACATAAGGTGTCCTCAGCAGAAGGGTCTTACCACTAACCTTTGGTGGGTCATCAAGTACTCTGACAGAAATCTGTCTTTTAGGAAACCTTGTAGGTCTTTCTGGTCAAAAGCTCATTGTGGATGATAGCCCCATGCTAGTACTGGGGGTTACAGGCCATTGCTCACTACGAAAATGAGGAAAAAGATAACTAATATATAGGAGTTAGAGAGAAGACAGAGAGAGAGGTGGGGGGGTGAGGGAGGGAGGGAAGATGTAGAAGATTAAGGTTAGCCTTAATCCTCTCCTCTCCAGTGTCTTGTGGTTCATGTATTCCCTGTAAGGGCATGATGAAGGTTCAGCCATTTGGTCTGTCTTTTAGGAAGTAGAATTTTATGGTATCATTGCCCTTTGGGTCTAGATTTGTGATTCCCACCCCTCTGATGCTCATCACTGAAGCAGACCAAAAATGAACCCAACATGGCTCAGGGAAATTTTGTGGAAGGGGGGGAGGAAAGAATGTCAGAGCCACATGTTGGGTCATGATATGCAGAGACATTTATCTTACCCCTAACTGTGGGCTAACTCCACTATGCACGACCCATATACCTCAACAAGGAGGGGCCAAAGGGGAGGGGTAGGTTACGGATGAGCCTAATAATGGTACCAAACTGACTGTGTTTGCTGAATACAAAACTAATTAATAAAAATAAATAAATAAAATGCAACTATGGAGTAAGTGCCTAGGGTGGGGGGAGAGGGCTGGAGAGATGGCTTAGCAGTTAAGCACTTGCCTGTGAAGCCTAAGGACCCCGGTTTGAGCTCAGTTCCCCAGGACCCACATAAGTCAGATGCACAAGGTGGCACATGCATCTGGAGTTCATTTGCAGTGGCTGGAGGCCCTGGAGTGCCCATTCTCTCTCTCTCTCTCTCTCTCTCTCTCTCTCTCCCTCCCTCTCTCTCTCTCTCTCCCTCCCTCCCTCCCTCCCTCTCTCCCTCCCTCTTTTTCTCTCTGTCTGTGGCTCTCAAATAAATAAATAAAAATAAAAAGTGAAAATAAAAAGATTAAAAAAGAAAATGTTGACTTCACACCCAGATTTTCTATTACATACAATTCTGTTCTATGCTCAAATCATGTTTTAACAACTCATAGTTATGTAGTAAGATACTTGCAAATCACAGCATCACTATAACTATGTTATATTGATTATTTATTATGTGATCAAGCTAGTCATAAAATTACATATTTTAAATATAATTAAATTTTGCTAGTTGAATGGTTTACCTGCAGATACCTATCTCATATTTTCCTATAAGAAAATAATGCATTTTACAGATAGACAACTAGCTGGAATCCAGGCATGAGAGCACACAACAGTTAATCTTAGTACTATGGAAGATTGAGGTGGAGGGTTCCAGTAAGTTTATTGCTATCTAGGGTTCATTGTCAGTTTGAGACCATTCTGGAACAGACAGATTGCAGCTATCCTATCTTAAGAAAAATAACATAGTAGATTGAAAAAAGTATTCAATATAAAATATTATTCTTATAAAACTAAAATAGATGAAATGGTTCTATATTTTTATGCTAGAAAAGAATTTTGAAGGATTCACAGAAAAATCTAACTCAATTACATACTGGGAAAAGTTGGTGCTTTTAAGTTTGGAGAGATATATATAAACAATTATATTAAATTTACAATCATATTAAATTTTAACTATTATAAAATTAGTGCTTATATGTTGTTAGCAACATACAACTATTTTGCTGACTACAGTATTCAAATCTTATTCCTAAGGAGCTGAAATGTATATTGCCAAGTTACTAGAAATGGATCATCTAAGTTATTTTAATGTTAAACAGTAAAATACTTTGACAGTGATATCCTAAAAAGAAATCTCCCTTTCCATAGTTGGTTATTGACATATTATCTTGTCACTTTTGCTCTTTTCCATGATGGGAAAAAGTGATGGCTTTTTCCTGAAGGTGAGGTGTTGACATTTAATGCAGCTCAGCTCACAGTTCTCTACCACCTGGTATGTGCTCACACTATAAGCAACGTGATAAATTTCAGATGAAGGCCTGACCTTCAAAAGATTATGAAACACTTGAGTGACCAGAGTGGTCAGTAGTGTCTTTATCACAAATATATCACTCTATACTAAAATAACTTATTTAGACTTTCACAAATTCAAATATACATATTTATATTGCAAGTGATGACTAAATACCTCTTTTTAAAGTTGATTGTAAATCTTTCATCCATAAATGAGTAAAAGAAACAGATTTGAAGTAACAATAATATTTAGGAATTTTCAGATGGAACTTTTTTGTTTTGTTTTGTTTTTTGAAGCATTTCACTTTAGCCCAGACTGACCTAGAACTCAATCTGTAGCCCCAGGCTGGCCTTAAATTGAATGATCTTCCTACTTCAGCCTCTTGAGCACTGGGATTAAAGACATGTGCAATTATGCCTGGCTTCAAATGGAAATTTTCACAAAAAATCAATTAAATTAATTAATTTCTTTTACCTGGAGAAATAATATAGATTTCATATAGAAAAGTTTCCTTTTAACATGATGGAGAAAATTTAAATCTGTGAATCCTTGATAAATATCTAAATTATAATGTTTTGGAGATACATACATTTCATGGAAAAATGGATTTATTTGAAATGAGATATTGAGTGGACAATGATCTCTGTATTAAGAACCAATATTATTCTTCTAGAATTTTTTGGGGAATGAAATATTCTTGGAATGACCTTCTACATTAAATAAGCAATGGAACATTTTCTATGTAAGATAGAAATGTAGCATTTACTCTGTAAAACATAAGTATTAAAATAATTGGTATATTTCCAGTACATTGAGGGGATATTGTTAGAGTTTTCACTTTTAATGTTTTATCATTGCTAATCTGCTGAAATAAAATTGGATGATGAAAATTTGGGAAAAAATTATAAATCACATCACCCAACTTCTCACTTTTCTTCTACCAAATGTTACATCACTGTTGCTAGGTCTGGATGTTTCATTCGTTTACACAACTTTAAATTGCTTAAAAAATGAGAACATATAATCTATATTAAAATTACACAAAAAAAATACAGGTACTCATGGATCTAAACCTATTTTGTTCATATGTTTATATCAATTCACATGGTTATGCATACTTTTAACTTACAGTGAATTCATTACAATATGTTTAAATTTAATAGTCCCTAAGACATGCACATTGAGAAGGCAGTCACTTCTGGGCACAAATTCAAAACTAAAATCACTCTTAGATTTTATAAGTTTAGAATTGATTGACAGGCAAGTTTGAACTTACTTTTTTGCCATATTTCTTTGTTACAGCATTGATCTGTAAAACTTGATATAAACATTTTGGCTTTGACATGTGTGATTTTTACATAACTAAAAAAGGTCAGATGATTTTAATGACCCTTCCTTATTGAATATATGTTGGTTTATTTATTTCTGTTGCACTACCTCTGAACTGCTGGTAAGTTTATTAATCAAATAACCCACTGTCTGTGGTAGTTTGAATAGATGGTCCACAATATATTCAGCTTTTTTATTAGTTTGTAGTTTGCATCTGCAGCCACCTGGCTGGAGGCAGTGTCACTGGGCAGATCTTAAGGTGTAGTGGTAGGTTTCAGATTTCAATCTATAGATATACTAGCTGAAGTTCCTGAAGTGTGCTGGCTCCTGGCTTTTTGGCTTGTGCTTCTCTCTCTCTGCTTAGTCCTGTGGCCAGCTTCTTCTGCCATTATGGAACTTCCCCTAGATTTGTAAGCTTCAATAAATATCCCTTCCTCCATAACTGTGCCTGGTCTGGAATTTCATCTCAGTGAACTTGAATCTGTCTGCTATAGAAGTTGTTACTGAGAGTGGGTTTAGATGAACCCGATCATGTGGATGTTGATCTCTTGGAACCTTTGTTTTGGAGGAATAGACATGGGCTTGGTGCTTGCAACTGAAGATGCCGTCTGGAGTGGTAAGCCAAGTTTTATGGACTATTCTGATAAGAGTTTGCGAATGCTAAGTGTAGACAATATTGAACTTTAAGGCTTGGTTTATGAGCTTTCTAAGGGGAAGGCAAGACTCCACAGGACTTTGTTGGAACTGGCCTACTGACATAAGGGGTGGTTGTGTCCTGCTGCCCAGGACCAGAGAGATTGATTAAGGTGAAATTTGTAATAGGCTGATGTGCTTGGCTAAAAATATTGGACTGAAAGATTTAAGATTTTTATGCTGGAAAACCTCACACAAGTTAAAATTATAGGCACTGAGATTGGTTTTGCTATTGTCAAACACATTAATAATCTGAAAGAAGATGGACCAACTCCTTTACATTAAAACAATGAAAAGGATGCCTGAGGAAAGACTATCATAGAACTGCAAACTCTTTGGAAAGTGTGGACTTGAGAAGGAACCTGTTTTACAAGGCTATAATTTATTTTGTCCCTCAATTAAGAATATGGCTGTGTTGGGCTAGAGAGATGGCTTAGTGGTTAAGCACTTGCCTGTGAAGCCTAAAGGCCCAGGTTTGAGGCTCGATTTCTCAGGACCCACGTTAGCCAGATGCAAAAGGGATTGCATACATCAGGAGTTCGTTTGCAGTGGCTGAAGGCCCTGGCATGCCCATTCTCTCTCTTTCTCTCTCTCTCTCCTTCTTTCTCTCCATCTGTCGCTCGCAAATAAATAAAAAATAAAAATAAAAAAATAAAAAGAATATAGCTGTGTCCTGCACACCTGGTATTGGATTCAGATGCATGAAAAATACAAGGAGTGGTCATAAATTGCACACGGTTCCAAGATCTGCTGCTGAGATGTGGCATGCGGCAGGACCTGATGCCCTGATAGGCTGAAAGGGCCTTTCAAAGATGGACTGTGGATTGAATGAAGACCTAAAGATATTTTAGATACACTAAGACTATGGAAGGGCTATAGTGAAGCACATGGTTGGCCTAGGATGGAAGTATTCCCTGGCTAATCTGCCCATCTTGAGGGGTGAATTAAAGAATCTGGATACTGACAGTCTCTGGTTATATTGAACTTGAGATGCAGAAGGTTGATTTTCGTTAGATGGTGGTTGAGTTTACATTGTTTTAATATCTCCTTATCATACATTATACTAGTTAAAAATGTTTACTCTGTGCCTTTATATGTTGAAACTATTTAATTTGTTTGATTTTACAGGACTTAGTATCTTAAATTGGCCAAGACTGTGGGGACCTTAAAGATTGAACTGAGTATAATTTACAATGTGTGATCATTAAAAATCTATTGGGGTCCAGGGGCAGAATGTTGTAATTTGAATAGATGGTCCCAAATATATTCAGGTTTTTTTTTTTTTTTTAATTTTATTAGTTTGTAGTTTCCATCTGCAGCCACCTGGATAGAGGCAATGTCACTGGGCTGATCTTAAGGTGTGGTGGTAGGTTTCAGATTCACTCTAAGGATATACGAAGTGTGCCTTGCAGGAGTTCCTGAATTGTGCTCTGCTGTGTGGCTCCTGGCTTTTTGGCTTGTGCTTCTTTCTCTCTTTACTTGGTCCTCTGAAAGCATGCCAGCTTTTTCTGCCATCATGGAACTTCCCCTAGATCTGTAAGCTTCAATAAATATCCCTTCCTCCATAACTGTGTCTGGTCTAGAAGTTCATCTCAGTGAACCTGAGTCTGTCTGCTAAACCATTCATAATTTATTTCTGCAAGTAACTATATGTGCAGAGTGGAATACAAATATATTCTCAATAACATCTTAAATTTGATATGATTAAAAGTGTGCAGAATAAATCAAGATTTTTTCTTAACTTTTTTTTTTTACAAAATTGTTTATTTTCATTTATTTATTTGAGAGTGACAGGCAGAGAGAGAAAGAGAGAAAGAGAGAGAGAGAGAGAATGGGTGTGCCAAGGCCTCCAGCCACTGCATATAAACTCCAGACATATGCACCCCTTTGTGCAACTGGCTAACATGGGTCCTGGGGAATCAAGCCTCAAACCTGGGTCCTTAGGCTTCATAGGCAAGCACTTAGCTGCTAATCCATCTCTCCAGCCCCTCTTTGGCTTTTTAAAGATATATTAAGTAGTTTGGAGGCAGGGTTCAGCTCATTGTTACACTGTATGGTTAGCATGCATAAGTCCCTGGTTTTAGCTTCTAGTACCAGCCTCTCCTCAAAACCCAATAAGAAGAACTCCTGAAATATATACAGGTATACATACATGTATGTGTGTGTGTGTGTGTGTGTGTGTGTGTGTGTGTGTGTGTGTGCATGCATACATATACATACATACATACATACATACATACCTGTCTTGCATGTAGAAAAACCTTTTTAAGATATAAACTGGCTTCCAGAGTACTAGGTCCTCAGAAGCAGGGCTTCAGGGCCAAATGATAAGGGTTGTGTCTTTCCCTGTCTCTAGCCTCACTACCCTAAAGTGTTCCTAAACAGTATGGTTCATTTTTATCCAATTTTAACCTTTAGATTATTTAGATATGCAATATGCATTCATTCACTGCAAAAAAAAAAAAATCTCATAAAATAAGAGCCATGCAAGTATTGAGGGAATCTGAAAGAGATCTGATGTAGAATATTGTTTGACATTAGAATTGTTTTCTGTCTTTTTGTTGTTGTTAACATTGTTTTTTAAAAATTGTTTATTTTATTTAGTTATTTGAGAGTGACAGGCAGAGAGAATAATAGGGAGAGAGAGAGGAGAGAGAGAGAGATAGAGAGAAGGAGAATGGTCATGCCAGGGCCTCCAGCCACTGCAAATGAACTCCAAATGCATGCACCCCCTTGTGTATCTGGCTAACATGGGTCCTGGGGAATCGAGCCTTGAACAGGGTCTTTAGGCTTCACAGGCAAGAGCTTAACTGCTAAGCCATCTCTCAGGCCCCTTAACATTGTTTTTATTATTCCTTTCTTCTAATCATACTAACATAGACTATACATGCAATATAGTACGTGTGTAATACATGCCCATATTTGTTCTGTATAGTCATACAAGTGAGCTATTGAAATTATTAGTATAGGTATGAATAAAACATGTGCTAATTTCTTTCATAATATTTATCCTTTTGAAATTTAGTGCTGGAGAGATGTGTCAACAGTTAAGGCATTTGCCTGCAAAACCTAATGACCAGAGCTCAAGTCCCCCAGAACTCATGTAAAGCCAAGTAAAGTGATGTATGAATCTGGAGCTCACTTGCAGTAGCTGGAGGCCCTGGTGCATCCAGTCTGTCTGTCTGTCTCTCTCTCTCTCTCTTTCTGTTTGCAAATAAATAAACAGAATTTTAAAAAGTAATCTACTTTTGATTCACAATAAAATCCAGTATAACACCCTAAATAAGACAACATTGTTCTCCATTCACCAGAATTAACTAAGTGTATCTACTTGTAAATGAATAATTTGTCTGAGAATGTAATTTTACACAAAGGAAGTATTTTCTAAATTATGGTTTTCCATAATGTTGGATATATTCTGTTGCATGGTATTGTTTCATGTGTTTTTGGTCTTACTCTAAATCCATACAATCCAGTAATACATTACTGTGATAAAAGTTTGCATGTGTTATAAACAGAAAAATGACTTTCCAAACTGATTTTCCTAAAATTTTCAACCCTTCCTAAGTTCACTTAAAAATATGCTGTTATTAGAGTTGGAGAGATGAAGAAATTAAGAAGTTAAGGCACATGCCTGTGCAGCCTAAGGAACTAAGTTTGAGTCTCCAGGTACCATGTAAGCCAGATGCATAAGGTGGAACATGCATCTGGAGTTTGTTTCCAGTGGCTAGAGACCCTGACATTCCCATTCTCTCTCTCTCCTCTTTCTGTCTCTAATAAATAAAAAAAAAATTAGAAAAATAAATATATATATACTGGGGGCTAGGGAGATTGCTTAGAGGTTAAAGCACTTGCCTGAAAAGCCAAAGTCCCTGAGTCAATTCACCAGGACTCACGTAAGCCAGACACAAAAGGGGGTGCACACATCTGGAATTTGCTTGCAGTGGCTGGAGTGCCCATTTTCTCTCTTTGACTTTCTCTCTCTCTCTCCATATTTCTCTCAAATAAATAAATATTAAAAATATATATACTGGCACCAAAACTTGGTTATTTTAAATCTTTGTGCAATTGAAAATGTAAAGATAAAATATATGACATTTAAATGGAACACAATGCATAATTCATCTTTTTATTTCTCATACTTTGATATTTGTTGATCTGTTTTGTTTGTGACACTTATATTTTTGTTTTCTGTTCTTAAAAATATTTGTTATTGTCAATTTGTCATTGTTGCATAGAATAGAATAAAAAGAATTATTATACTGAAGAATTGAAGGCTCACTATTAACGTTAATACAACTGACTTACCTATTCGATAACTCAAGCACTTCGTCTTAGAGGAAAAAAGAAAATCTGAGTATGAATCACTTGTCAGCAATGCCTGTGATGCAGGCTCCTGAGCCTGCTACTTCCTTCAGCAGTACCTAACATATTTGGAGAACTAAGACAAGAACAAAGTTGAATTCATAAAAATTCTAGTGGAGACTTCTAAATCATTAAATGTTGCAAAAATATTGATTATAATTGTCACACATGAGTTTTGAAAGAATGTCTTCCCACTTATGGAGTTTGAAGGTCATTAATTGATTCAGCTTAGTTTAATTACATATTTATGCAAAAAATATGAAAGTAGAAATAGGGTCAGAAGACTTCACAAATTATGGTTTGCATCTTCATAGATACCACAAGGACAATGAAGATGAAGTGAGCATTGCTCAAATACAAAGAAAAGACAAAGAATAAATAAAATCATTTACAATATGGTAAAACACAAAATATTAAGAAACAAAAATAAGTCTCTCTCTATGGTGGGGAGAATGATGACCTTCAATTTTATTCCATTGATCTATGTGCCTATTTTTATGCTAGTAATATTCTGTTTCTTTAATATTTTATTTTTATTTATTTATTCATTTGACAGAGAGAGAGAAAGAGAGAGAGAATGGGCACGCCAGAGCCTCCAGCCACTGCAAATGAACTCTATACATGTTTGTCCTCTTGTGCATTTGGCTAACATGGGTCCTGGGGAATTAAACTTGGGTCCTTGGCTTTGGACGCAAATGCCTTAATAGCTAAGCTATTCCTTCAGTCCAACATTCTGTTTTTATTACTATGGCCTTACAGTATCATATATATACATTATATACAGATATAATGATACCACCTCTAGTAGAAAAGCTTCACATTGCTGGAATGAAATTCTAAACCAGGCACAGTTATGGTAGAAAAGAAATTCATTTGAAACTTACAGATCCAGGAGGAAATTCCATAATAGCAGGAAAAGCTGGTCTGCTTTCACAGGTCCAGAGAGATGAAAAGAAAACATAAAAATCATGGACACACCAGCATAAACAAGAACACTTAGCAAATCCAGACAAAGCGCAGGCACTTTGCATATCTTTAGACTGGAATTCCAAATCCATATCCATACCTCAGGACTGATGCCATGGATCCACCCACAATTACACTTCTTCCTCTCAGGTGCCTGGAGAACTAAATTGCAAACCTTAAAAAATCCTGAATATATTGGAGGTCATCCATTCTAACTACCATAGCACCAGAGGTATTTCTTTTGTTCCATACATTTTTGACTATCGTAGATTTTGTACTTCGATATGAATTTTGAGACCTGTTTTATTTTTTTAATTCTATGAAGATTGTTGTTCAGGTTTTGATTGGAATTGAAATAAATCTCTGTGTTACTTTTGGTAGGGTGGCCATTTTCATTTAAAATATTAATTCTTCTAATCCTTGACCATGGGAAGTCATTTCAACTTCTCATATCGTCCCCCAGTTATTGCTTCAATTTTTTAATGTTTTTTTTCCCCATAGGTCTTTTTCTTCCTTTATTAGAGAGATCTCAAGGTATTTGATTTCTCTCTCTCTCTTTCTCTCTCTCTCTCTCTCTTTGTGTGTGTGTGTGTGTGTGTATTATAAATGGGAAACTTCTCTGATTTCACTTTCCATACTATTGTTCATTAATATATACAGAGGCAAATGATCTTTTGTGTGCTGATTTTATATTCTGACACTTTACTGAAAGTGCTTATTAGCTCTAGGAGATTTTTTGGTAGAGTATTTTTGGTTTTCTTACATAGAATCAAGTCATCTGTAAATAAGACTAGTTTGATTGCCTTTCAATTTGAATCCTTTTTATTTCTATCTGTGGTCATTATGCTTGAGTTAAACTTCAAGAACTATATTAAACTTGGGTCCTTGGCTTTGGACGCAAATGCCTTAATAGCTAAGCTATTCCTTCAGTCCAATTTTATTCCATTGATCTGCCTAATTCCAGACCTTAATGGGAGTGTTTTGAGTTTTTCTACTTTCACAAGTCCAGAAAGAGGAAAACATAAAAATCATGGACACACCAGCATAAACAAGAACACAATTTACTATAATACAGGCTTTAGGTCTGTTGTATATTGCCTTCTTTATGTTGAGATGTGGTCCCTCCATCCGTATCTTCGCTAGTGTTTTAATTATTAAGGGATGTTGAAGTTTGTCAAAGTCATGTAATCCTATAGATGGTTTGATCATGGAAATTTTCTTTCTTTCTCTTTCACTTGTGAGGAATAATTTGTCTGTGTATAGTATTTTGGGTTGGTATGTATGCACTTTAAAGATTTAAAGTGTTCCAGTCCAATCCCTTCTGGCTTTTAGAGTTTCCGTTGAAAAAACAGAACATTCTAGTTGGTTTACATTTGAATGCAAAAAGCTATTTTTCTCTTGCAGATTTTAGGCCTCTTTTTTATTTATTTATTTATTTATTTTTCCTTCAGTGTTGAGAGTTTAACTATTGTGCGATGGGGGAATTTCTTCTCTGGTTTCTTTTGTGAAATTTGGAAAATTTTCTTCAAAAATTTTGTTGAAGATGTTCTCTATGCCTTTGACCTGTACTACTTCTGCCTCTTGTACAACAATCACCTGAATATTTGTACTTTTAAGAGATCCACATTTCTCTCATATTCCTTTCACTTTTTTTTTTTTATTAAGTTTAACATTGTTTTTGGAATGTTGGACCATTTCCTCTGTCCTCAAGTCCTGTCATTTTATCCTCCATATAGTCTACTCTATTGTGAGACTTTCTTGGGAGCTTTTTAAAGGAGTTATTTCATTGTTGTAGTCTATTTGTTTTTGTTTATTTTTTTCCAGCATGTCCATTTCTTTGTGAAATTCCATTTTTTTAATATATATATTTATTGATTTTAGAGAGAGATAGTAGAGAAAGGGAGAAGGATGAATGAATGAAATGGGCATGCCAGGGTCTCCAGTGAACCCCAGATGCATGAGCCACTTTGTGCATCTGGTTTTATGTAGGTACTGGTGAATCAAACCCAGGTATTAAGGCTTTGCATGCCAAAGCCTTACGTACTTATCCATCTCTTCAGCCTTACAATTTGATTAGACTCATTTACTGTTCCTTGAAGTTCATCTCCATATTTGATTATGTTGATTTAATTGATGCTATTCCACCACCTGTGTAGATCATTTTTTGGTTTGTTCTCTCACATTTCTTTTATCCTTCTAACAAGATTTTTTGAATTGTATGTTGTTATTTTTTAATTGTCTTATTTTATTTATTTGAGAGCAATAGGCAGAGAGAAAGATGCAGAGAGAGAGAGAGAGAGAGAGAGGGAGAGATTGAGAGAGGAGAGAGAGAGAAGAGAGTGAGAAAGAAAGAAAGAGAATGGGCACACCAGGGCCTCCAGCCACTGCAAAAGAACTCCAGATGCATGTGCCCCCGTGTGCATCTGGCTAACATGTATCCTGGGGAATCAAGCCTTGAACTGGGGTCCTTAGGTTTCACAGGCAAGCGCTTAACAGCTAAGTCATCTCTCCAGCCCTGTATTGTTATTTTTGCTGATTTGTTTTTGTTTCCTTCAGCCATGTGTTGAGTTCATTCTTGAATTTTTTTAAAAAATATATTTTTTATTTGTTTTTATTTATTTATGTGAGAGAGAGGGAAAGAGGCAGATAGAGAAAAATGGCCAAACCAGGGCCTAACGTCACTGCAAATGAACTCCAGACCTTGTTCATCTGGCTTATGTGGTTACCAGGGTATTGAAGCTGGGTCCTTAGGCATCAAAGGCAAGTGCCTTATCAGCTCAGCCATCTCTTCAGCCCTCATTCTTGAACTCATTTTATTGATTTTATTCATTCTGCAAAGCTTTAAAGTCTTTTGTGAGTTGTTTATTTTGGTTCTCAACTATTTTGTTCGCATCCTTTTCATGGCTTGTTTGTTGCACATACTTGTCATAGCTATGTTGTGGGTTCTATGACTGATTTGCAATGGAAGCTTCCATTGTGGTTCCAGGTGTCCTTGGTGGATCTTATTGTTTGGTGTCTTGTGTTCTTCCTTTTGCATTGGGGTTTTCCCATCTTAACCTAGTTGTCTTGTTTTTGCCAGGACTGGACCAATTAGTATCTCTTGTGGAGCTTGTGTTGATTGACTTGTTCAGAATTGGTCAAGGTAGGAATGGGAAGGTAGTACATTCATAGGTTTTGGCTGTGTGATCTTGAGCCTGAGCTGAGCCTTTCTTATGTATTTACTCCTTGTAAATTCTGGTGGGACTCTGGATTGCCTGGCCTATACCTGATCATGTAGGGTCTCCTTCTCTCTGGTCTTTGGTGGTGGACTTGGCTGTGGAAACTCGTGATAGGCAGAAGAAGAGGAATAGCAGGGAGCCGACTTGTGGAATTGGATGTCAGGCACAGTGGTTTTGGGGCCCATCTGAATCATGTGTTTGTGGAGATAGTCTGGGATCGATAATGTAGGTGGATCCCTACTTATTAACCTGCCCCAACACACATGTGTAGGAATTCAGTGGTCTCTGTCCTGCATGCTAGGAAGCTTGTGCCTACACACCCATTAGGAGGAGCACAGTGCTAGGGAACCAAACCAGTGCTTGTTGCCCCATGTGAGTGGCTAGGTAACTGGAACTGGAACTGACCAAGAAGAACTACTGAGTGAACCAGATCTTTTGTGCCCCACATGAGCCATCAGGGACTGAGTTTATATATATATATATATATATATTTAATATTTTTTGTTCATTTATTCATTTATTTATTTGAGAGTGACAGACACAGAGAGAAAGACAGATAGAGGGAGAGAGAGAGAATGGGCGTGCCAGGGCTTCCAGCCACTGCAAAGGAACTCCAGACGCCTGCACCCCTTGTGCATCTGGCTAACGTGGGACCTGGGGAACCGAGCCTCTAACAGGGTCCTTAGGCTTCACAGGCAAGCGCTTAACTGCTAAGCTATCTCTCCAGCCCTATATTTTTAATTTATATAATATTTTTATTAAATGTTGCTTCTTGTTATACATGAACAAAATGTTGTAACTTTAACAAAATATAAATTCTTGTGGACCTTCAAAAGAAGTTCCATAGAAAAACCATGTGATCATTTTATGTTTGTTTTTCCGGTCATATTCAATTACTTAATAGTACATGAATTAGCTATTATCTTAGTTTATTTGAAAAATTGATCTTTCAGCTGATAAGATAATTCTGTGCTGTAATTTGCTTGCTTGCAAATCCTGATAGCCTGGCTTTTATAACCCAATACTCATGTAAATGGAGAAGCCCAAAGAGGCACATGCATTGGAAATTCATTTACAATGGGAATACAACTGACATGTCCATACTCACTTTCTTTCTCTCTCTCTCTCTCTACTTGTAAATAAATAATAAAAATATTTAAAGAAAGAAAATTGATGTTTACCTTTTTTCAACCAAGATAAATACAAATCCAAAAAGATGTGGTATATCTACACAATGGAATTCTATACAGCAGTAAGAAAAAACGACATAAAGAAATTTGAGGAAAAATGGTTGAACCTGGAACAGATCATTCTCAGCGAACTTACCCAATCACAGAAAAAAAATCGACACATAGTCTCACTCATCTGCAACACCTAACCTGAATTTGCCCAAGATGCCTTACATACCCAGCAAGTACCTCATGGACTAGACAATAAGATGGATGGGAGGGCGGGGAGGGAATCAAAGGGTGGAAAACAGTAATCTGGACCCAAACGGCAATGGTACCATAAAATTCTACTTCCTAAAAGACAGACCAAATGACTGAACCTTCACTAGTCCCTTACAGGAAACACCTGAACCACAAGACACTGGAGAGGGTAGGATCAAGACTGACCTAAATCTCCTACATCTCCCTTCCCTCCCTCTCCCTCTCTCCCCATCTATCTCTCTCCTCTCTAACTCTTGTATATTAGTTATCTTTTTCCTCAATTTCTTAGTGGACACTGACCTGTAACCCCCACTTCCAGCTTGGGCCTACAATACACAATGAGCTTTTGATCAGAGAAACCTACAAGGTTTCCCAAAACAATGACAGACTTCTGTCAGAGTAATTGATGACCCACCAAAGGCCAGTGGTAATACCCTATTGCTGAAGACTCCATACGCAGCTGACACGTAAAATGGAATGACATGGCTGGAAGCCAGGAGAGAGTCAGTCCCCAGACAGTCAGCGTGTCTAGTGCCAGAAGGCGCTACATCGGCGACTGGGGGAAGTGACCAAGATCTGCCCAAGCAACACATTGTTTAACCTAAGTAGCAACAATTAACCGGATGTGATACCCACCCAAGTGCAATAGTGGTACACAGCCATGGTGAGGAATCAATTGCTCTTGATTTGGCTAACTGATCCACTCAGTGGTACTAGACCCTTAGCTGGAGCTGGGAAACAAGCCACTCTACAATATCAAGCTACCATCAATCACGGGGTATAAGAGGGCCTACACCTACCAAAAAGATGTATTTTGATATGTTATAGACATAGTTTCAAAATTAAAGAAGTATTATGAACCACCAATGTGCATTTTTTTTGCACCATTTATGGGTCATCTATCAATTGCTTTAACCTGCCAAGTACATGAGTGGCAAATCCTGATTTATCTTGATTGCGAACTAATGTATACTACCAAGCAGACTTTGAAATTTTCTGCCCCACTCTTTGCAGTGACATAGTATGATATATTTAAGTACTCGTCAGAGATGAATTCTCAAAAAAATTAATTCCTGAACTAATTACAAATATTTAATTTAAACTAATTTATAAGTTATAATTTAATCTAATTTATAAGTTATAGTATAATTAATGTGTTTGTCAGCACAAAATGTTTACATTTCTTTTTAAAAAAATATTTATAATCAAGGCATTTTAGGAGAGTAAAAATGTAAGATTTCTCTGATATTTTAAGCTTTCTTTGTAGTAGCTGTTAAAAATAGAAAAGGAAATTCTGATTGCACAAGAACTTTTTTGACAATATTTAACAAAATTATACAAAGCATGCATGAGCAATTTTGTTCATGATTTCCTTGAAAGCAAACAAACACTGTATCCATATTAGTTTAATACAAGGTATTTATTAGCCTCCTTCTCTGTACCTAAACTGTTCTGTAGTTTTGGTATATGTCAGCAAACACTATGGACAAATTGTCTACCTCACCCAGCTTTTATGTGAACTAGACAATAAAAAGTGTAAATACTGGGCAGGAGAGATGGCTTAGCAGGTAAGCACTTGCTTGTGAAGCCTAAAGACCCCCAGTTTGAGGCTCAATTCCCCAGTACCCATGTAAGCCAGATGCTCAAGGTGGTGCATGCATCTGGAGTTCATTTGCAGAGGCTGGAGGCCCTGTTACACCCATCCTCTCCCTCTCTCAATCTCTCTCTCTCTCTCTCTCACTCTCTCTCTCTCTCTCCCCCCCATCTCTCTGTCTGTCTGTTGCTCTCAAATAAATAAATAAAAAATTAAACAAAAATTAAAAAAGAGTATAAGTACTTATTTGTATTCACAAACATATAATATTGTATTGCACATTGTGAGTGTCTGTCTATAGTATCACATATAGATAAATATGTATACATGTATACATGCATATATATATATATATATATATATATATACACATACATACACATACATGTATTATATTTAGCAGGTGATAAGCGGTAATGGGAAAACAATGTATTTGGAAAGGTTTGGTGCCATCCCTAGGGGCCCAAATTACTGAGTGTATTTCAGACACCTTCCAATCACCCAGAATGATTCCTGCCAGCAGCCCAGGTGTTTGCTGCCATTTCTGCTCTCCCACAGTATGGTGGCCAATACCTTGGTCCTGGTTAATTCAAATGAACTCTTTGTCTCTGACCTCATATGAGCAATTGAGAAGAAAAAGAAAACAAAATTAAGTGCTTTGACCTTATAGCCTGTGGAGCCTAAATCCCCATTTCTGATTCTAGGCCTGTCCCTTACCCTTCGTCAGTTTCAGTTATGTTTATAAAACCTGAGATCTGAAGGAACATAGACAACGCATTCAGCTCTGCAGCAGTCAAAATCCTTTAAGTCTGCAGTGAATGCTTTTTCTTGCATCAATGAATTCAGCTGAGAGTGATGTGGCTTTTTGAATCTGGCCACCTGAAGCCTCAGGCAGGGATTCAGCAGGACACATGCCAATCAAATGCACTGGCCTGTGTCCCGGCCACTAGAGTTCTCCAGGATGAAAGTACAAGCGTGGTTGTCATCCAACGGCTCCTGACTGGGACATCAGAGGATCACTTGAAAATGAAATAAAGAAATAAGTGATAGAAAATAAAAGGAGTAAATGATTCCCCTATACTCTGTTGACAGTTGTTTTTTTAAAGACAGTTTTTTGGAAACTCCTCCCCGTGTCTGTTGCACCTGTGAAAGGTAGACCTCATCCTCCCAAGTACAAGATAAGATGTGACCTTGCTGGGATCCACCTGAGGCAATTATACAGGAGACAAGAATCAAAGAAGTAACTGATTAAGTGATGGGAATGTACGCTGGGCATGCTTTCAGAATTATGGTGCCAACAGTCTAGAGTTTCTGAGAACCCAACATTTCACTTTTAGAATTACTTCAATATAAACTAGGTTTGTTTATGAAACATGGAAAGTTAAATTATTTTCAGTCCTTTATTTTATTTTTTTTTTAATTTTTTTGTTTATTTTATTTATTTGAGAGTGACAGACAGAGAAAGAGTCAGATAGATAGAGAGAGAATGGGCACGCCAGGGCTTCCAGCCACTGCAAACGAACTCCAGACGCTTGTGCCCCCTTGTGCATCTGGCTAACGTGGGACCTGGGGAATCAAGCCTCGAACCAGGGTCCTTAGGCTTCACAGGCAAGCGCTTAACCGCTAAGCCATCTCTCCAGCCCAGTCCTTTATTTTATTATCATTATTATTATTATTATTATTATTATTATTGGTTTTTCGAGGTAGGGTCTCGCTCTGGTCCAGGCTCACCTGGAATTAACTCTGTAGTCTCAGGGTGGCCTTGAACTCATGGCGATCCTCCTACCTCTGCCTCCTGAGTGCTGGGATTAAAGGCGTGTGCCACCACGCCCAGTTTATTTTCATTCCTTTAGAAGTAGACAAGCAACATGTATCTGGAGTTAGTTTATAGCAGCCAGAGGACCTAGAGCACCCAGTATCTCTCTTTCTCTCTTCATCTGCATCTTGCTCTTTCTTAAATAAATAAATACAAACAGAAAAAAAATATTTTCAAAGGATGTAGGCAAACACAGAGTTACCATTTATTAATTTCTAGTATTTTGTTGTGAAGATAATTATTTTCAGGACTTGAAGTTAAAAGTTGGTATTTTGAACTTGTATTCTTCTAATACATTCTCAACAAAAGCAAAATGATGGGCCCAATCTTTGCAGTTGCTCATGTATTTTAGCTCAATGGACAACAGTAAATAGTTGTAATTTTCTCTGTAACCAGATATATTTCTTCTAAATCATACTTTGGTTTCCATTGTCCTCTTTGGTTGAGGAGATAAAAGTCTTCATCATATAACTTTATGTGATGTTAAATACATATGTTCTTCTGTGTTTTTATTTTATTAAACATTTCAAGACTATATTTAATTATATGCTATATCCTGAGTAATATGTAATTGTTAATTATTAATATATAATTATCAATGCTTGTATATATAGCATACATAAATATATACATATATTCATTTTTGTTTTCATCTATTTTGTTAAAGGTAAATGTACTTTAACTTGGATCTAATCCCCTCTCATCACCATCTTTTGTCCTGCTCCCTTATTCTATTACTTCCTTTCATCTTTCCAACTACTGCATGGTCTATTTTGATGGCTTCCTTTTAGCCCTACTCCAAAATCCAGATCTAAGTGTTAGCGGAATTAAAATTGGGCAGGCTTGAGGTGTTAAGATTAGCAAACAACCAGTAGGAGGCCATCGATGGACCAGTCTCTTTATGTTCACAGAACTATTTCCAGTAACATTCCTCAGTACCCTCTGGCTCTTACATTTTTATGGCTGTCTTCTATGATGTTCACTGAGCTTTGAAAATCCTGATAGAGATAGCTTGTTTACCACTGGGCTTTAAACTGCCTCTTATTCTCAGCAATCTAATTTTGAGTCTCAATATTTACCACCATCTTCACAAAAAAGCTTCTCTAGCCAGTAGTAAGAGCAGCACTAATAGCATTTTCATTATCTTCTACACAATTTTCCCCAGACCTGGTGGGTAAGATAGCGAAGTCTCCCCCAGGGCAGAACACTCAACTGTCACTTCTCAGCACCTTAAGACTCTTGTTCCTCTCTACTATTAAAATCATTGAATCTGAGCTAGGTGGCCCATGCCTTTAATGCCAGCACTAGAGAGGCAGAGGTAGGAGGATCACGGCGACTTCGAGACCACCCTGAGACTACATAGTGAATTCCAGGTCAGCCTGTAACAGAGTGAGACCCTATCTCAAAACAACAGCAACAACAACAACAAAAACATTAGTGTAACTGTACTGGACACTGGAGTGAACACTTCATATCTTCCTTTTCAATAGTGATAGATTTATACTGCCTTTATTTAATATTAAAATCTACTTGATATTTTTTGTTGGAATAACAGAAATTGTTCAGTCATTTTAATTTAAACATTATAAACTAAAGTAGAGTTAAATGTCAGCAACATAAAAAGCAGCTGCCTTTACACATATTAGAAAAAGCATAAATTATTCCAAACTATGCAACTAGAAAACATGGGATGTCAAGAAGGTTTAGTGATATTTTCAGGTTTGCGTTCATAATGATATTAGAGTATTGCAGCAGATATTCAAGCAAGTGACAGGGATGATTGATTATGTACTATAACTGCTTATTTAAAATCTTTCATTTAGCAAAGATTAAATAGATTCTAAAATCCTGTGTGCTAGGCTTTGTTTTTCTACCTTTAAGGAATTGTACGACAAGTAGGAAAATACCGGTATGGTTTTGAAAATATTGCTCACTTCACAGAGGCTTTACAGAAGTGTTGTGGGATCAAGAAACAACACAAATTTTATAAACAAGTGACATTTAAGTTGAGTGTTTTGGGTTATTATTAATTTGTCAAAGGCTTATGGCAGAAAAGTAACATTTTAATATTGAAAATTCAACAAAAAAACTCAAAATGATAATATGCAAGGGCTAGTTGGGGAAAACTAGAGGCATAAAAAATGAGTTTGAGGATACATGATAATATAAGGTTCAAAAGAGATTCATGTGCTCATATGACAATGTATAACTTAAATAGATGAAAGATTGATAAGCATTAAGCATATGCAGAAGTACAGCCAACTAATAAAGTTTTATTTAAATTCTGAATAATAAATTACCACACAAAATTAGTATCTAGAGAATCAATTTGAATTAACATAGAATTCCATTAGTTTTTCAGGAAAAAAATGAAATCAGAAATAAAAAAAAATGTTGATAATACTAATGATATGCTTCAAGGTTAGCTATGATTTTAAAACAAGCTCTACCATGTTTCTAGATTTGTAATTGCAGGTGGATAAAGCCTTCTCTGAGACTATTGTTCTTCACCTGTCTTTGCACAGCCTCTCCTTTTCTAGAGGTTGAAATCAATGTCCCATGTCACTTAAACAAAATCAAGGGTTAAAAGGCACGAAAGGCACCAAATAGTCACCCCTGTGTGCTAGCAGCAAGATGCTATGCCAAGGCAAGGGGATGCTGAGGTGAAGGAAATCTAACATACCCTCCTGTGTACTGCCAAAGCTTAATTGAACTATTCCCTGACACAGAACGTGACTGTGTTGGGAGCATAGTGGGGGAGAAAATATTCTCAAAGTTTATTGACATTTTTAACTGTACATAGTATATTTCAGTCATTATTCCTTTCCATTATCTTATCTTTAACCTTTCCCCACCCACTTTCTGCCAAACTCCTTCTTCTCTCCTACATATGGAGGAGAAGGTTTTTTGTTTGTTTGTTTGTTTGTTTGTTTGTTTTCCTATGTGTCTGGCACTCTGAGTTCTACTAGGATCAACTATGAGTATAACTGACTGTACATATTATCTTCCATGTGCATTCTATATTCAACTACAGTTTTGCTGTATTGTTGTTGAGATTGCATCATAAGATTTTAAAAATATATATATACTTTTTTATAAGAAGAGATAGAGACAGAGAGGGAGATGAGAGGAAGAGACAGAAAAGGAGAAAGAAAAAGAGAGAAAGAGAAACTGGGTACACCAGGGCCTTCTGCCTCTATAAACAAACTCCAGATGCTTATGCCACTTAATGCATCTGTCTTTACATGGGTACTGAGGAACCGACCTAGACTGTCAGGCTTTGCAGGCAAGCACCTTAACTGCAGAGCCTTCTCTCTAGTCCCCATCTTTGGCATTTGTAAATTAACAAAATAAGTATATTTATCTATGTGCCTCCTTCCCCCAGTCCATTTGCAATCACTCTGCTCTACCTTATTCAAAGATGGTACTGACTGCAAATGTAAAACTTCAGTACCAGCTCTTTTTTTGTGCAGTCATAGTGGCTTTTTCTGTAGGGCAGAAGTTGATTCTTACAGGCTCCAAGGTTAACATGGAAACCTCTTACCCTTGATGTCACTGACCCATATCTTGTTTTTGAAAACTGTGGAGATTAATATAATGGCATTTTCAGTTTCTGTTTTCTTTTCTTTGATTTTTTTTTTCCCATAGAATGTTGGTATTTCATTCATATTAGTCCGGTGTTCTAAGCAAAGGTAGTAAAAAGGTCATTAAGTTTGAGGTTTGTAAATATTGGTGTATACTTTATGTTATAGCAAAAGATAATTATAGTGACATCTGTAGTGAATCCCCAATGTGTTTTCCAAATAAAACAATTTTTTAAAAGTGTGTATAATACATATATATGATGTGTGTATGTGTGTACATATATGAAAGCATGGGCATGTGCATGCACACTATACAAGGGGAGGTAAGCATAATACTTTGGGTTTCAGTCACCAATTTTCACCTTGTTTGAGATAAGGTTTCTCATTGCTGACCACTGTTTACCAGGCTAGCTGCCCTGAGAGTTTCTAAGAATTCTCCTGTTTTGCCTCTTATCTTGCTAAAGAATACTAGGGATATAGATGGTCCCTACAGTGTATAGTTTCATGTGGGTTCTAGGCATCTGAACTCATCTAGATACCCCTAATTGCCTGACACGCTATTTATCTATGGAGTCAAGTTCCCAACACCAAGTAAAATCTTAACTATAGCAAAAGGTCTTAAAATTAGTATAAAAAACATAGAAGAGGTAATCTGAAACAAATCTGCATATAAAACAGATTGGGAGCTTGAGAGATGGCTTAGCAGTTAAGGCACATGTCTGTGAAGCCTATAGACCCAAGTTTGATTCTCCAGGTCCCACCATAGCACATGGTGGCACATGCATCTGAAGTTTGTTTTCAGTGGCTATAGGCCCTGGTGTGCCTATTCTCACTTTCTCCTCTCTCTTCCTCTAATAAATAAATAACAATAAATCTTGAAAAAGAACAGATAGTAATAAACATCAGGAAGAGGATTTATAGGAAAATAAGCAGATAGATAATGTGGAAAATAGAGTCTGGAATTCTCATGAACATTTCCAGACATGGTAATATAAGTAAAAGGAAAAAAAATAATCGTATATAAATAAAAGTGGAATATACATGATTATAATTTAATAGAGTACTATGGATATATCAGAAGTATAAATATTAATTCTTATTGCCGTGTTATCAGCTCCACTATTTTCCAGTGACTATAATAAAATCTCTGATAATTTTCTTATCAATGAAATACCAATATTTATGTTATACATCTATTTTGAAGCAATTTTCTATAATGGGACTCTATCTTATTACATTTTATACTATGCAGGTATTTTTATGCATTGTTATGTGATACATCATAAAGAATTTTCAATAAATATTATATGTTACCTTTACTAATATTACTCTGACTAAAATCAATAAGTAGTTCAGTTGTAAATGTGTTGGTTTAACTATTATCGTATGTAGGCAAGTGAGATAAATAAGCATATTTGTAAACTTTGTAATAGCCCAAGAAAAAATATTTAGCACATTTTTACAAGTCATATACTTAACTATTTACTCACTTATTTACAAATATGTACATATAATGGAATATGTCTCCTCCAAGGAATGTAGAAAGTTCTTTCAGTGATTAATTACTCACTGAATTAAAATTAAATTATCAGTTAATGAGGGTTCATATATTGTTACTCTTAGATTTTATTTTATTTTTTTTAATTTAATTTATTAGTTTTCTTTTCAGTAAATACAGGCAGTTTGGTACCATTATTTAGGCTCATCTGTGATCTACCCCCTCCCATTAGACCCTCCTTGTTATTGAAAATGGGTCGTGCATTGTGGAGTTAGCCCATATTTATTAGTATGATAAATGTCTCTGAAAATCATGACCCAACATGTAACTCTGACATTCTTTCCGCCCCCTCTTCTGCAAGATTTCCCTGAGCCATGTTGGGTTCATTTTTGGTCTGCTTCAGTGCTGAGGTGTTGGGGGCCTCTGAGGCTCTGGCTCTCTGATTTGGTAGGAGTTGATTTTTCTCTGCATTGATCTCCTTCCCCTTTGTGCTGCTATCCAGTTCACAGGAAAACATCACCCTTGCTTATTTCGCCAGTTGTCCTTGGTTTCAGTTGGGCCCCTTCTGAGGTATGTTGGGGCAGCTCTCTTCTTAGGATCTGCATCTATCTGGAAAAGAGAAGCAGATTCTCCAACGGAGAGTAAGTTAGCACCCAGAAAACTGAGATAACACTTACTTTTTTGATAGACAGTTTGATAGGTGTAGGCCCTCTTATACCCCGTGATTGATGGTAGCTTGATATTGTAGAGTGGGCTTGTGTTTGGGTATGGTTCTGACTTGTTTCCCAACTCCAGCTAAGGGTCTAGTACCACTGAGTGGATCAGTTAGCCAAATCAAGAGCAATTGATTCCTCACCATGGCTGTGTACCACTATTGCACTTGGGTGGGTATCACATCCGGTTAATTGTTGCTACTTAGGTTAAACAATGTGTTGCTTGGACAGATCTTGGTCACTTCCCCCAGTCGCCGATGTAGCGCCTTCTGGCACTAGACACGCTGACTGTCTGGGGACTGACTCTCTCCTGGCTTCCAGCCATGTCATTCCATTTTACGTGTCAGCTGCGTATGGAGTCTTCAGCAATAGGGTATTACCACTGGCCTTTGGTGGGTCATCAATTACTCTGACAGAAGTCTGTCATTGTTTTGGGAAACCTTGTAGGTTTCTCTGATCAAAAGCTCATTGTGGATTGTAGGCCCAAGCTGGAAGTGGGGGTTACAGGTCAGTGTCCACTAAGAAATTGAGGAAAAAGATAACTAATATACAAGAGTTAGAGAGGAGAGAGATAGATGGGGAGAGAGGGAGAGGGAGGGAAGGGAGATGTAGGAGATTTAGGTCAGTCTTGATCCTACCCTCTCCAGTGTCTTGTGGTTCAGGTGTTTCCTGTAAGGGACTAGTGAAGGTTCAGTCATTTGGTCTGTCTTTTAGGAAGTAGAATTTTATGGTACCATTGCCGTTTGTGTCCGGATTACTGTTTTCCACCCTTTGATTCCCTCCCCGCCCTCCCATCCATCTTATTGTCTAGTCCATGAGGTACTTGC
Organism: Jaculus jaculus; assembly: GCF_020740685.1. Taxonomy (NCBI): domain Eukaryota; kingdom Metazoa; phylum Chordata; class Mammalia; order Rodentia; family Dipodidae; genus Jaculus; species Jaculus jaculus. Next base: position 183,604,686 of record NC_059103.1, on the reverse strand, counting down.
TGGGTATGTAAGGCATCTTGGGCAGATTCAGGTTAGGTGTTGCAGATGAGTGAGACTATGTGTCGATTTTTTTTCTGTGATTGGGTAAGTTCGCTGAGAATGATCTGTTCCAGGTTCAACCATTTTTCCTCAAATTTCTTTATGTCGTTTTTTCTTACTGCTGTATAGAATTCCGTTGTGTAGATATACCACATCTTTGTTATCCATTCTTCTAATTTTATTTTATTTTATTTTATTTTATTTTATTTTATTTTATTTTATTTTATTTTATTTTATTTTATTTTATTTTGTTTTTTGTTTTTCGAGGTAGGGTCTCACTCTGGTCCAGGCTGACCTGGAATTAACTCTGTCATCTCAGGGTGGCCTTGAACTCATGGCAATCCTCCTACCTCTGCCTCCCAAGTGCTGGGATTAAAGGCGTGCACCACCACGCCCGGCACTCTTAGATTTTAAAAAGTATAAGAATGTAATTCTATTTTATCCATTTCCAAAACACATACACTTTGATCATTCATATATATTTATTGTTAACATATCTTTGAGATGGTTCTAAACTTGTAAAGTGAGAAAAATGATTCTAGTGTCAATATCAATGATTATTTCATAATTTCACTTTCTTGAAAATAATAAATTTAATTATTAATTTCAAGTAGAAAAATAACAGATTTTGGCTCTTACATTCTTCCCACCACCTCTTTGCAATGGACCCTGAGCCTTGGAAGGTGTGATAGAGATATTGCAGTGCTGAGCATGCCTCTGTCACTTCTTCTTAGCACTGTGATGCCTCTGAGTCATCCCAAGGTCACTACCACTTGAAAAGAGAAAGCTCTCTAACAAAAAGTGAGAGTTTAATATATAGGTATGAACATTTAGAGACATGCTTACTGGGAGGTTTGGTGAGCATAGTATATACATTTAGCCAGACAGTAGCATCTAGGGCTCATGAGTAACCCTGTTGTAGGTTTTCAGTATCAGAGATGTATTCCCTCCCATGGAGCAGGCCTCCAGTCAAATTAGAGGACAGTTGGTTTCCCCAAAACAGACATGCCACTAATGCACCCATTGGCTCATTTGGTCTGATTGGCCAAATATAAAGCTTTCAGTGTCCACTGTTGAGTATCTTCACTGGTGATTTCTCTCTCTCACATTGAGCTGCGTGCAGTGTGGCTTTTTCCAACTTTCTGTCACCTGGTCTACATGAAGGAGGTTTGCAGCTCAATTCCAGCAGGATTTCTCAGTGATTTTGCAGTCTTCAGCACTAGAGTCTTACCATCTCTTCCTGGTGGGAAACCAAGGGACTCAGTAATGGCCTGTAATGTTTCAGGGGTATCAGGACCTTCCTGGCCAACAACTCACTGGAAAAACTGAAAAAATTTTTCTAGTAACAGTATATGGCCCCTGTGTATTCCATTGCACACAAAAGTAGGTTTCCATATGATTCATTTATATCCTCTTAGGTTTTGGTTAGCCAACGGAAGAGGAGGACTCCTTACAACGTGTTCCTCCAGGCACAAAATGGCCTGGATATTCATGACCTCAAAGCACCTGATACTACCTACACAAGACCATCATAATAGGAGGAAAAGATGATGACATCAAAATAAAAGAGACCGATTGAGTGGGGGAGGAGCTATGATGGAGAGTGGAGTTTCAAGGGGGAAGTGGGGGGAAGGAGGGAATTACCATGGATATTTTTTATGATCATGGAAGTTGTTAATTGTAAAAAATAAAAAAAAACTTTAACAGATTTAGCCAATTATGTTATCTTTCTTTTCAAATATTGCTCTTTATATCATTCTGCTAGAATATATTCATTTAAGTGATTAGAAAAAGTCATTGCAAACAATAATGTAGTTGTGACAAGGAAAATTCATTGGGAGAGTAAGGTTGTGTCATGACACTTGGCACTTAATTATTCCCCCTTACCTCCAGATCTTTTTAATCACTGTTTGGTTTCTGTCTGTATCTTTTGAAATTCTTCTATATTTGTAGTCATTTCCTTTATATTGTCACCCACCAGTTCAGTATATGAGCATGGCAAGATTATTTCTTAATCTGGTATTTGACAATAATGAATGATGATGCCATAGAGATTTAAATGTGAATCCTTACATGGACTTCTATTTACACGTGTATTAAGAAAATAATGTGAAATTGCTGAGTTAAGTTGTAAGTGTATGAGTAATTTTTTGAAGAGTTGACAGACTCTTTCCAAAGTCACTGCACTATATTATGTTGTTACAGACAATGTATAAGCCTTACAGTTACCCTGGATAGCCTTGAATATCACAGGGTGTTGAGTCATGGAGATTTTAACATGTAATAGTTATTCTTAGTGCTGTATTTTCTTTAGCAACCATCTTTAACGAACAGTATTATATCATTATAGTTCGTCTGTTCCTATTTAGCACTGATGTTGAATATCACATGTTAAACTTTCATTTTATATGTTTAGTATTAAATCAGTTTGCCTATTTATCAATTTTCATTTAATGTGTGTTCACATTGTGGCTTGTCACTTTATTTTCTGAATTGCATTCTTCCATGAACAGATTCTGCTGTATTTGAAGAAGAGTTAACAGTTGTTGCAGTTACCATCTCATTGCTGGTATAAAACACACAACCAAAGGCAACTGTTGAGAGGAAAGCTTTTATTTTGGCTTCTTGTCTTGAAGGGCAGTTTCATGATGGCAGGGTAAAGCATACTATGAGCCGAGGATGGACATCACTTCTTCCATAGCAGATGGAAAACAGTAGGAAGGGAGTAAGCAAAACTCTTGCAAGAGGAGCTTCCAGCAATGCAACACCTACAAAACCATCAGCTGCCATCAGCTGGGGACCACACACTCAGAACACATGAGTTTATATGGAGGACATCTTATTCAAAACACCACAAAAGTCTTTTTTCTTTTTTTTTCATTTTCAATTTATTCACTACTCAATCTAAAATAACCAGGGTTTGGTGATACTAGTAATATATCTAGTGATATCTGTTAATTTATCCAGTGGTTCCTGGGTAACTTATTAAAAGGATATTCCTTCTTAATTAAATCATCGTAAGCCTTGTTTTGAAAATCAGTTGATATATGTGCAAATATTTTTATAAGCTATCTATTCTGTTCCTTTTATTTCTGGATATATTCATCAACAGATTGTCTATGTTACTATAGAGTAATAATTTAAATCAATATATTATTTTACTATTTTTTAAAAATATATTGGTTATTTAAGATATCTGATTGTCACATCAAAAGTATTTTGTCATTTTTTTTTTAAAAACATGTTTTTGGTAAGAAACATTATGTGGAAACAACTGGCAATTGTCACAAGAAAATTGGAATTTTAGCAGAAGTCTGTCTTCCTGTAAGTGAATATGGCATAAGGTTCATTTACATTTACTAGTATACTTGCTATTTCTTTCATCAGTTCTCTTAAGTTTTTATGTTTTCTTCTGGAATTTTCATTGTATTTTGATGACTTTGCTTGTAAAAATTGAGCATTGATATTATATAGATCTATTGTTAATGTTTTGCAGTCATTTCTAATCTTCAGATCTTAATAAATTTTGTTACAAGATTTACCAGCATCTTGTAGCTAATTAGAATTTTAAATATAGTCGAACATATCTTTTGTGAACAAAGACACTTTTATTCCTCCTTTTTTTTTTTAATCTCGCTCTAGTCCAGGCTGACCTGAAATTCACTATGGAGTCTCAGGGTGGCCTTGAACTCACAGCGATACTCCTACTTCTGCCTCCCAAATGCTAGGATTAAAGGCATGCACCACCATGCCCAATACTTTTATTTTTTCTTTTAATATCAATATGTTTCACATGCATTTTCTTTCTTGCACTAACAAGAACTTCCTATGCAACTTTGAATAAGACTGATGATTGTTGTCATCCTTAATTGTTTTTTCTCCTGATATTTACAGGAACTAAAACTGGACTTTTCATACAGGTACCCTTTATCTGGCTTAACAATTTGCTGACTCTAAATATTTCCTCACTTTACTCAAGTAAGATTCAGCAAGTAGTCCAATAATCATATGGTTTACTTTTACAATTTTCATATTATTAAATACAGTGATATATCTGAAAAAGTTTCTTTTCCACTTGAAAGTAAAGTAATATAATATTATACTAGTGAAATAAAATTACATGTTTTTCTAAAATTTTACAAGGTAATTAATATATATGTAAGAAGTATAGTGATAATTTGAATGTAAAATGTCCTCAAAACCTTTGCTTTTAAACCTTAAAATAATTCTTAGCTGCTGGAGGCTTTGGGAGGTAGAGCCTTGCTGGAAGAAGTGTGTTGCTAGGGGTGGACTTCAAATTTTAGTCATCCAATCCTACTGCATTTTCATTGCTCACTGTCACAGTTTCCTCCCTTCTGCTGTGGAGAGGCAATGCCCACCTATCTGTTCTTGTAAAGCTTGTCCTGCCAGGATAAAATATTACCTCAAAACTGTCAGCTGGAAATAATCTCTTTCCTTTCACAAGCTTCTCTTTGTGTGTTTTTTGTGAATTTAACTGATATAAGTCTGTGTGTATGTATATATATATATATATATTTTTTTTTTTCCATCATGGACTTTATTTGTTTATAGGTCCCATAATGCCATTGTCCTCTTAGTTTATCTGGAAACAAGTAGTTTTGTGAATTTAGTTGGTGTTGTGGTTTAAACGGAAATGTCGACCATATGCTCATGTGTTGAAATACAGGTGTTAGTGTGCCTGGGAAGGCTGTGGAAAGTGTAGAAGATATTGACTTGTTCAAAGAAGTGGGTTTCTCTTCCCCCATGCTTCCTGATTTTGAACATAATGTGGTCAGCTCTGCTGATGCCATGATTGCACCCCTTGAAACTATACACCACAATAAACATAACCTCTCTGAAGCTGCTTCGATTCAGGTATATTATATCACAGCATCGAGGAAGCAATACAAACAATTGGTATTAGAAATGGTGTATGTGTGTGTATGTGTGTGTGGTGTATTTTCTGGTGCATGTATGCCATGGTAAACATGCTGATCAGAGTACAATATCAAGGAAAACCATTTCACTTCATTTGAGTTATGGTCTCTTGTTTTCCTTCACCCCTCTGGGAAGACACGTCTAGCTGTCCAGTGAGCTTCATCTCCTGCACTTCCCTCCCATGTCTGTCTTTAGATTACTCACAACTGCATGAAGGGGCTGGGGATTAAAATTCAGGTGGCAGATATATGGTGCCAGCATCTTTAACATACCCATGCTTATTGAATTTTGAGGTAAATTATGAAAACAGTCCATCAGACAAGAATGTGTGAATTATAGAACAATTCCAAAAGTCATTCACCACTTAACCTTCCTCCTATCTCAAAGCATCATTAGAAAAGTTTCAGAACAGACTTTGAGAAATTTGTAATAGGATATCACTTAATGTAATTAGTTTATTCATTATCTGTGAGTTGAAATGTGCTTATGGATGGGATCCATCTGATGTGTTTTCTGGACTCAAAGTCCTATCATTCAGATATGGATAATATAATCAAATGGAAGCGGGAGATACACAAGACTACAGTTTTAGCAAGTACTTTTGATCCTCTGAGCACAGAGAGATAAGCTTCAGCCAGGAGAATTACAGAGGACATATGAAGGAAATAGAATTTTAGATAGTTCTCAAACAAAAAAAAATGAATTAAAATATTGGGTAATGATATTAAATGGAATTAATCTTATAAGTTAGAAAGAATATGTATGTATATGTATATAGGTACTTAAAGTTAAGGTTTGTGCCCAAATAGTTGCTATTAATTCATTTTCTTGATAAAGCCAAAAGGTAACCACTATAAATCAATCAGCATGCTAAATGCCAGGGGTTGGAGAGCTTATAAGAAAATGTAAAATATTAGGAAAAGAAGAAATCTTACTATTATGAACAGTAATGAATGATTTCATAAAAATACACTAAGGCACTATGTGAAGACAAAGAAAGTGATTAAGTGTCACCTGGTTTAATGTTGAAACTTTAATGACTAAGCATAAATAAAGTCAAGGAATTTCTATTTATCTTAGCTCTAAACAGATTACACAAAAGTTCATAAGATAAGAAGAAAGAATGAATTTGAGGAATTAAGTGCAGTTCAAAAAAGGACAATTGACTTAATAAGGTCACAGAGAATAGATGTATCAGTAATATAGCTTATCTGAGTGACAGTGAATTACGGTGATAACAGGTAAAAGCATCGAATAACAACATTGAGAGGTAGCCAGTAAATGCAGGAGATAGCATGAAAATTGTAGTAAAGTGTGATGTTGGTTTCCTGGAAGAGATGGTGAGAATATTTAGTTTAGTGAAAAACTAGAAATAAAACAAAATAAGATAAAGGGCTGGAAACATTGCTTAGATGGTAAGGTGCTTGCCTACAAAGCCTAAGGTCACAGGTTTGATTACCAGGAACCCATGTAAGCCAGAGGTACAAGGTGGTACATGCATCTGGAGTTCTTTTTCAGTGTCTAGAGGTCTTTGAACACCCACTCTCTTTCTCTTCTCTCTTGCTCTTTAATAAATAAATAAATAAATAAATAAATAAATAAATAAATAAATAAAATATTTGATTTATTTTAACTTGGCTTAGGAATACAAAAGATGAATAAATCATACATTTGAATATTTTAGAGTATTCGGGAATTTTTTTCATAGTTCTCAGGTCTACTGAACATGATTAGGTTTTTGCAAATGTTAAGTTTGACCAAGTTGAGAAGCACATACTAGTAATATGAATAATTATATCTTTGGAAATCTCAAAAACAATAGCAAAAATTAGAGTTCTTTCTAATTTCCTTTTTAAGCTTATTTTCACAAGATTATTGAAAGTATAACCATTATCTAAAGAATTAGCTGCAAATAAAAATATTTAAAATTCATTTAAATATCATTAGTGATATGTTTTACATATGAGTAATATTAACAATTGACAGTTTTATAATATTTTATTATGGCACATACACTGTACTGTTGTCTTTTTTCTCCATGAATTTTTGTGATCATTCTTAACCACATAATACTATGAAGATTTACCTAATACTCACAATATGCATTGACTTCTCCTTGGTTTGGATAGCTATAGAACATGACAATATATGACATTTATCATTACTGTACTTCCCTCAGATTAAGTTGTCTTAAATACTACGTTATGAACCTAAGACATATAATCATAGTATAGACATTTAATGGAAAAGACACTAACTGAAATCTTATTTCTTGAAATTCTGTAAAGTGGTTCTGATTTATTTTCCTGAATATATTGCAATTGTCACATGAATGCATCTTATTCAGTTATTTAATTAACTACCTGACATTCACTTTATATAGTTGTGGCCTTTTTCATCTTTATTGATATATTTTAAAGCCTTTGCATCACTATTTCTTATATAGGAATGCTTGTAAAATGATAAAAAATGATTAAATAACAGTCATTTACATTACACTAGAACCCATACTTGGTGGCTCTTAAATGACCCTGATATTTTGACATAGGGACAACAATGATGTACATAAAAATAATCTCCCTTACTATTATGGTAATAACTTAGTTTAATGGACATTATTCCTATGGAATAGAAACACTATTCCCCTAAATTCATGAACACCCAAAGTAGAGGCATGAAAATTCATTGACCAGATTACCCTTGCAATTAAATTATGTTTAAATGATGAACAATTATATGTGATCATAAACTACCACTCCTCTAGTGAAAGCCCTAGTTCTTCACTGATGGCAGAGGAGCGCTGTGGGACAAATGACACACACTTCACTGTCTAAGTTTCTGAAAGTTTCGATGCATCCACTGAGACCTGCTGGACGTCCCCCATGCCCTAGTCCCCTTTCATCCATAGCTTCACTTTCTGCAGCTTCTCTGACCCAGAGCCAACAGTGTTTTGCATATACAAGAGGGAAGTTTAATAAATAAAAAGTTCATGAGTTATAAATTGTGTGTTAATCTTATAGCATGGCAGAAACTCATGCCATCCTGGTCTCAAACATAACGGTATGCTGAACTCCTTCACAGGGTATACACACTGTATGTGTTACATGTGCTGTGGTCATTTATAAACCTCTTTGACTCATAGACCCTCAGGATTTTGCATAGGTATGTTCAAATAAACTATGTTTTAGTTAATAGTGGACTCAAAGTACAAGAATAGGGATAATAGTGATTCCATTACGGCAAAGATGACATGTACAATGCTGCAATTTCACAAAAAGGTAAAATAAAAATACTATTTTCCGAGTAAAAGAAGCTACCTTTGTATAGCTTAAGCTTTGCATGTCATTATTAATCTATTTATTGCTATTATTAATTTACAATACATGTTTCATAAATTGAGATTTATTATAGATATAATTTGTGTAGGAAAATCATATAGCACAGGTAGTTTGGTGCTTTGAATAGGTCTATGGCTTCTCTGGGGGCCAAAGGGGAAGGGGATGGCACCAGTCATCACCTTGGAACAAGGGAAAGAAGGAATATTGCCTTCCCTCAGTTTCTCACCTGGTATTTGTTCTGCCCTAGGTACCCTTTCTTTTGTTTCTAGCCATCTGTATTTCTTTCTGCTCTAACATCTTAGACCCCTGAAAGTGACCTTAGTTTGCACACTTTATGAATGATAGATTTGCATAGGACTGCCACTTGCCTTTTTGCTGAAATTAGATGTCCTTGAAAAGGTTGGAAAGTTATCTCTTTGTACAGTTTACATCATTATCTTTAGTCTCTTTCTTTTCGTGCAAGTTTCTAGGTCTAGGTCTTTTGCTCTTGAGAATATCACAACCAGCCATGTACTACAGTCTCATGTGAGAAGTCTGGCAAAATAACTCTAACTTTCCCTATTTATTTTCCTCAAATCACACAGCTGAATAGACACAACCTGTAAATCAAAAATCTAGCAGAAATCATGATACTCTACTGAAAATATAATTGAGCTCATTCTAAATATGTTTCACTGAATTGCTACATGAATCATACAAGTCAGCAATAAATATTACTTAATATCTTCTAAAAGTTATGAAGTGAACATTTAAAATGAGATTACAATTATTGAACAAGAATACATATATTCTAATTATTAAATTCAGATATTAAAAAAATCATCAACATGGACAAATAAACAAATACATTGATATCTAATAAAGAAAAAATAGGAAATGCACAGGGAAGTAACAGAGAAAATTACAAAGAATAGAAATAAGTATATCAGATAGCACCCAACTTGTTAAAGTTGGACTCCAACATTTGTATATCAATGTATCAATATACAATATACAGTGATACAATAAACATTAATTTCTATCATTAAGCAGGGTTAGGAGACATGAATAATACAGTCCCCAAATGAGATACCAGTATTTTACTTTTTAAGGCAGAAAATATGTGCTTTGTTGGTTCTAAGAAACTTTAGACTTAAACTATTTACTATGCAAAAGGCTTTACATATGAGGTTGTTTTGTTGTTGTTTGTGTGTGTTGTGAATTAATGTGTGTGTGTGTGTGTGTGTGCGCAGTTGTACACTACCATCTACACGCATACAGAAGCTAAAAGAGAAAATCTATTATCTTTACATTATTGACCCTCTACCTTATTTCTTTGAAATAGAATCTCTCCCTTAACTTGGAGCTGTTGAACTTCGGTCAGATTGCCTGTCCATCAAGACAGAGATTTGCTTCTCTGTGTATACCTAAGTCCTGTGAATTCTGGCATATGCAGATGTATCTGACTAGGAGAGTAATATTTTTTTTCTGATTTGAATATTTTTATGGGCTAAGAATTTAGATGAGTAGATATGCAGAGAAGGTATATTGTAGAGACATTCACTTAATAAATAAAACTATAAAAACTTCCATAGAAAGATCATCTATACAAAGTCACTTCATATGTTATTCACAACAAACATCAAGAGCATTCTTTTCTATTTTGCATATGTGTAGTATTAGTATATGCTTGAAAATCCCAAGGAGCAACAGTGTCAGTTGGATTCCTTTTGTACTTATTATTTGTCATAGAATAAACTATCAGAGTGACACAAAATTGGAGTGAATAATAAATAATACTTATATTAAATTTTATAACTTATTTTAGTAATAAGTAAAAATTGATAGGAACAGAATGTGTGTAATTGCAGTATTTTATCATTAATTTTATAATATACAAATACTTCTTTTTTCTTAATATTGATAATACAAGATCAATGTATTCTATAATTTATACATGTAGATACATTTTATTCCAAATTCACTCAAAAAATTCACTGCAGAAAAGCTTTTTAAATGTTTATGTTGTTGTCTTTCATAACTCAGGTTATCTGGGATGAATATACCACCTCCAATTATCAGCAACAAAAACTGGCTCAGACTGCATTTTGTTACAGACAGCAATCACCGGTATCGTGGATTTAGCGCTCCCTATCAAGGTATATTTAATGATTCCCTCTGATTCTCTTCATCTGTGAAATTATTTTAATGCAAGCTCTGTCTTGTTATGCAAGGAAAGAAAGCATACTTAACATTAATAAAAGGTAATTGAATAGATAACATCATTTATAGGCAATATTGCATAGGGTATAAGTTGGTCATAACTGAGTTATGCATTAAATTGAGTTGATTCCAAGATAATGCAAAAAATATAATATGTGATGTTGGCAAGAACTCCAGTACTTTGCATGCTACAAGATCCCACGGAAAACTTGCAGTTCCAAAAACGCCTGTTATCACTTAAATTCCATTTTCATATTCAGTATGCCTATTATTAAAACTATAATAAACTGTTTTCATATTAATATCTATTAGTTTTATCAATGGGCATAATGTGGAGTGAGTGCAATATCATATTTGAAATATTAAGGAGGAAAACTTTTTGAAAAAAATTTATAATGAAGACAGAATGGTGAAAATGTATATTCTATAAAGTTAGGTTGTGCTTTTATAGATTAATTTCATTTCATTTTTATAGTGGATTAGTGACTCAGCCAATAGTGAATGTACACCATTTTTACATTTTTTTTTGTTTGTTTTGTTTTTGGCATTTAAAATATTTCCTTTTTAGGTGTCTTTGGTCTTAAGCAACTGATTTATTCAATATAGTAATTCTAAGTGTCTTATAATTAATAACTGAAATGGCATTAGATAACATGTTGTTTTCTGGACCATAAATATCAGCCATTAAGTCATATTTTAGAGATAAGTGACCCCTGAAAATGATTAATCAATAAAAGTTCTTTCTGAAGTAACAAGTTAATGTGATTTGTCATTTAATTTTCATAGTAACAATTTTGGCATATCTGTAGTAAAAATACCCAGGCTAGTAGCTTAAATAATGTTTACTCTTGAAACAAATCTTCCATAATTTCTATTATTAAACTAGATTATTGAAGTGGTAGCAAGAGTAAAATATAGTTTTCAATTGTATAAAATTTATTAATATTTCCCCAAAGTGAAAATAGTACTCATCATGAATGTTATATTTAAAAAATGAATATTCCTGGAGATACTGCTTTTCATGGCTTTTACCAAACATAAATGCCCAATCATGGCAATTTGAACCAGTGTCATTTTTAAATTTCCAAATATGTTTTTTATTTATTTCCTGGTAATCCCCTCTTATTTTACATTTCCACCTTATTTTCTTCTCTGAAGTTCTATAATAATAAAAAAAAGCAACTAAATTTCTAAAGAATACATTTCCAAGAATATTTTATCTACAGCCCTAATTCATGATGTAAAATTTTGTGTGCCTCAGCCACTGGAAGACTTTTTATTAAAAAAAAAAAAAGTCACTATTCAGTGGCTTCTTTTTCTTCGGTTGACCCATGTCTTGCAAGTTTTCCAGCCACACAAATTCATGGCTAGGATTTCTCTCTGCCACTAATGAATACAAATGACATGGCAAATTCAAAGCACTTTCCTCTTTACTCATGCCATTGTCACTGGTGATCTTTATTAGAGATGTGACATTTTTCTAGTGGATGCCTTCTCCCTTCACTGCATAGAAATGGAGAAGCATCTACTGTATAATTAAATATAGATGGTATGGGAAAACTCAGATCTATCTCAGAAATTAAATGATATTATATGTGTAGTATATAATCTCATAGTGCTGGTATCACTAAATATTCATATTTTGTATTAAGAGAAGAGCACAGACTACACTAGATTTGTATCTTCAGTTTTCATTTTCAATATCCCAACTGTTGCTTTTACATGGACATTTATGGTATTTTCAGTATTTAATTTGATTTCCCAATATTTCCTGTCTTGTTCTGTCACTGAAAAACAGTGCGCCAAGGCATTCATCATGCAAAATGGAAAGGAAATATGTTATATAGTATGACGTTTCTATTTTCAGCTGAAAAAGAATCTCAAAATAGGTTCATTTTGGTAGAATATATAACTACAGACTACTGAGAAAATGAAGTAGTCTAAGACTATGGAAAGTATGGTTTTATAATAGATGAAGGAAGGTTTCCATTATCCCAAAATATCCCATTGCTTGTATGATTTTAAAACTTTCCTGACCTGGTTTAATTTTTCTAGCTGTATTTTCTCCAAGTAGTATTTTACATAAACATCATAATTTAGTTGTCAAAGTAGTTACTGAAATCACAATCAAATGAAGAAATTTGAATTTTAAAAACAATTCTATTAATCCAAATTGAAAGCAATTATGTCATCCAAAAATATTACAATACCAGAAAGTCCTTGTTTTGTACAGTTTCATAGTACTGTTAATTTCAAATGCATCTAAATTAAAATGATTTTAAGTGGTAAATTTTGTAAAATTATTACATAAAAGCAAAAACTACAAATTTTAATAATAATTAATGATATATCTTACTTTGAGTTTATTTAACATTATAATGGAGTTCCATGTTTCCCAAGAATTTTTAGTACCTTCATAAAATTTTATTTACTGTTCCTTAGCTAAATATCATGAAAATTATCTACAATTTGTTAAAGGGCTTATTTAATGCCATTAGCTATAATTTATAGTTTTCTCCAAATGTCTAGTAGCACATAGGCACATGCCAATATGAATTTATAATCAGAGCCTCTTTTTAATTTGTGTTGTAAGCTAGATTCCTGATTGGCTACTGAATAAAAAGGATAATTCCTTTTAAATAGGGTTAAGTAGAATCGTGGATAATAAATTCAGTCCTATTCTATTCAAAGAATTATGAAATGTGACCTAAATTAAATGTCAGTCAAATATTTCTTCTTTGGGGGTCTCCAACAAATTTGTCCACCCCTATGTGAAATATAGAAAAAAAATTTCTCCATGTTTAATCATATCAGAAGTATTTTAATTTTTTATCATCTCATCTTTGACCATTTCAGTATTATTTTATTGTATTTGTATATGATTTTAATATTACTTCTAATTTTAATTCCATTAACCCTCCTCTAATGAGAATTGAAATTATGGTACTTCTCAAATTAATATTAAAACTTTTCATAACTTTTGATATTTCAAAATTTTCTTATTTGCTGAAGTTTTCACATAATTAACATTTGATTTTTAAGAGAAATATAAAGCCATTTTGTCCACTTTTTATACAGAGTTGATCATCTTTTCTTCTTGGAAGTATATTTTCATTCAAAACTTAATTGACTTATATAGAACACCTTACTTCTAGAAGAGGCTTATGTACAAGTGCATTTTTTTGGTACATTTACTGAGTGTCAAATGTGCGTACAGGACTTTTTAGAGTTATTCAACATTCTTTTCTTCATTTAAAAAATATTTTATTTATTTATTCATTTACTTGAGAGAGAGAGAGAGAATGGGTACACCAGGGCCTTTAGCCTCTGCAAATGAATTCCAGGCATGTGCACCCTCTTGTGCATCTGCCTTAACATGGGTCCTAGGGAACTGAACCGGGGTCCTTAGGCTTCATAGGCAAATGCCTTAATCACTAAGCCATTTCACGAGCCCCTCTTTTCTTCATTTTTTATATACAATTATGGAAGGTGTATATGAAGATACCAAGAAAATTATCTTTGTCATGAAAGGAATTGCAACATTTAATTAACTATATATCTAAATACATGTTTTATGTATTAATTTTTATAAGCCTGTAGAATTTTATAACATTTATGTATCCTGTGTTTTGGTGTTTATGATTGTTCTGGGGTTGGTAAAATTCAATAGGCATTCAAATTTAACTTAAAATATGTTAATAGTGCAACATGGTATTTGAAATTTATGAAAAATAATACTTCATAAATTCTTAGATTGTCCTTAGTAGAACAAATGCACATCTTTCATACAAGAGAAACATATTTAGTGGACTATAAAACTATAGTAAACATACATATTCCCAATCATAAGTTATAGGCCCACAACATTTTAGAAGCCTATTGGTTAAAGTAGTGACTATGTAGCACGTAACTCATGTGCAATATTTTAGAAGGTTTTGATCTACATGCACACACACCCTTACTGAATAATGATAAATAAGATTATTGTTGTGACAAGCTGTGAAGAGAGTGGGACAAAGAATCTGAAAATGTGAATTCAGTCATGACATTCACTGTTGTCTTCAAGTTCAGTGACCCTGAGGTCTCTATGTGTAGAGTCACAATAGGCTCCTCTTTGGGCAAATGGAGAGGGATTATGACTTCAGAGAGTATCATACATGCCCAGAATGAAGATGCTCCAGTGGGGAGAGAGCATCAGCCCTGTGACAGGGTTGATAAGACCCCCACTCCAATCATGAGGAACAGATACTTTAAATATTCTGATCAATCAGAAGAATTAGATCCAGTAGCCAGAGTTAAAAATGTAAAATGAGAGGTTGCACTTTTCTCACTATCACAGAGGATAATCCCCACATTTTCAAGGGAAGAACATTTTTTTTCTTAAATTCTGTACTAAAATCAGGATATTTTAAAGTAAAACTTAGAAGCAGTTTCTTTTATATATCAGCCTCTGATATCTCTCTCTCTCTCCCTCCCCCCCTGTCTCACACACACACACACACACACACACACACATTTCAGTCTTAGAAACTGAGAAAACCATGAAAAAAAAAAATGAAAGGACAGGCAGTGTTCTAATCTCTACTTTCACTAACATAGATGATTATTATATTTTTCTTTGTTTAGATCAAATTTTTCTATTGGGCCCCAAAACATTCATTACTAATGAAAGGCAGGAGGTCAGAAATTTCTCTTGTAAACTGTGAAAATTCTCCTGTAATGGGATGTTACAGAATACTTTATGAATCCAATGTTTGTGTGGGAGACTTGAGGGGATAGAATACCCAAACTCTCAGTAGAGACACTTCAGTTGTACTGTATTGTTATGTAAAGGATGCATAAAGATAAACATATTTTCAAGTAAATATAGTGGATGGCACATTGTACACAATTCAAGTACTCATAAAAATTACATTTATTTCCTTGAAAATATATTTATTCTATATAATAGGTTATTTAGCTTGTAAATTCATAAACAATGGATATTCTTGAACTCAAATATCTTTTTATATGTTAACTGACAGCAATATATTACGATCATGAATCAAGGTTACTGTTTTCATTTGCTGAGAATTTAGCAAACAGAAATTCAAGGTTTATTTTTGTAAAGGATTAATGAATAACTTATATATTTTTTCTTTGATTTTGATACAATTATTAATTTTCTTTACTTTTCTCTCAACTGACAATAATTATTTTTACTTGGAAATTCTTTTTGTTGGTTTTATTTTGAGGACAAACAATATTTTTCTCCTTGCATTAGGGGCTTTTGTGGTCTAAGAGATTCTTTGAATTAGTATTGTATCTACATAAAAAGCAGGAATAATTGGAATATATTAATAGTAAAATATTCCTTTTGAAATAATCATGGGCTGTCCAAAGCAAGAAATAAAACTCTGATAGCATTTCTTCTGTTATAAAAATAAGTATGTTACAGTAATGCTGATATAAAATGTACTGAGCATATTGGCACACTCCTTTAATGCCAACACTCAAAAGGTAGAGGTACGGGGATTACTGTGAGTTCAAGAACAGCCTGAGACAATAGAGAATTTTATGACCTTACTTCAGAAAAGCAAAAATAAAATAAGATAAAAAAATTTTTGACAATACATACAGTTATAAGATTCCTTATATTTATTTAGAATAAATTTAATATTGGTGGAAATTTCTAAATTTAAAACAAATAAATTTAATTATTACAACATTATAAATAAAATGCCTTACTGCATGTTAATAAAACATAAAGTTTTACAAAATTATGAACTTAAAATTAACTTTAATGAAGGATAAGTTACCAACTAGGTGAACCCATATTACTATAGTACGCAGCCCTACATTGATGAAAGTAATTTTGTTTTCAAAGGACTGACTTTTTCCATGAGTAAGGCTATAAGACTTCTAAAGAAATACATGTATGAGCTAGTGTTAAATGTGGTACATAAGCATAACAAAATTTTACTCAGCAGTAAAATATTAAATTATAAAATATGTGAGAATTAATTGATCTTAAATAGAAACTATTAAATGTGACCCAGCTCTGAAAGTAAGAGCCACATGTTATCTCTAATATGCAGACTCTAGCTTGTAATATCAATGCCAATGTGCATAAGTGGAGAAATGCGTTGAAATTTAAAATGGTGAAATAGATGACTAGGAAAGGAGTGGGCAAGAGGAAAGGGACACATGATTGTAAGCAGAATGGAGCAAGGGGGGTAATGGCATAGGGAGGAACAGGGAAGGAAAACCAAGCAAAAGTCTGACTTGAGGATTACATTTGAAAATGCCATAATGATAACAAAAACATGGCATACTAATAAAAAATAAAATTAAAAATTATCAACACTGGTTTCTTCTCACAATAATCCCCATCTTCTATAGATAGATTTATTATAAAACTCTGTGGCTTAGGCTGCTTGATATGAGATGCTGGCAGAGTTTTTTGTTTGTCAGGTACCGAGTTCTGGCTAATCATGACATTTTGCAACTCTGTTAACTGAGCCTTTCAAACTTACATCTTGTTCTAAAAACAAATAACAAAACAGCTATTTTAATTTTACATTCCACAATCTCATCATTCTCTGACTGTGAAGGAAGGGCATTTTTATTCACAGAACTACAGAGTTCAGTGGAATCCATGGGACTTGAAAAATGCTTAGAAGCAGTCTTTGTGATGACTGTATTCCCCACATCTAACATATATGTGCATAGTAAACATGAAAGGAGTGATTAAATATTATACATGATACTAATAATGTGCTTCACTATTTATAAATTATTTGCATATGCATCATTTCGTATAATATTATTAATTGATTTCATATCTCTATTCCCCCTCAAAAGATACAAAGTCTATAGGACAAGTTATATAGTAATGCCCTTTATAAGGACACCCAGGTTAGGTAGCCAGTGGGTGCTGCTAAGAAGCCTGCCTTGCTCCTGCTAAGCTCATGCTGTATTCATCCAGAGAGGAGGCTTTCAGTTAGATGTCCTATTTGAGAGAATAGCCGCCCTGTCAAAACCCATTAAGCACAAGGTCACATTATGCAACAGTGGAACTAGCTGTTATACTTACAGCTTTCTGTTTCTAAGGGCAGTGCTAACCTTCCAGCCTTCATTATACTCAAACTTATACAATATCAAACTGAACTTTCTTACAGTAAAAATTGTTTGGATTCAATTTTGAAAATAAATACGTGAAAGTCATAGAAATATGTGACTTTTCCTGGATTAAAAGTGGCATATTTGCAAAATGGTCATGGCAAATATTATTTAATATTTGAAAAACACTGTAAATGATGCCTGGCTGAGAGGTTGCATGGTGTAAGTATTGTTAACTATTAATATGGGTAGCAGAGGCAATAGATTCAGCATCATCATTACTCTAATTGTTTGACTTAGAGTGACTTGGAAAATAATTTTGGTAAATTGTATCATAGGAACCTTATTTGTAAAACAATAAAATAAAATGAAAAGACTATATCAGTCATTCACATTAATTTGTTGAGGGCTTAAACTTTTAATTTCCCTAGTGCATTTTTGCTAATTCTAAAATGAAAATACTTAAGTATAGTTACTATAATAGTAGCTCTAACACTAAAAGTATAATCAAAAATCATATCAAATATTTGACAGAAAATATCATATATTAAATATGTCAAACCTCAACAGATAATAACCTTATGATTATATGTGAATGTCAGTAAAGTAAGTATGAATAACATGTCCTCGTAGATACTTAATACTTTATTTGGGTGGATGGTATTGATTAATAATAGAAAACACAAATCTGTTTGAGGTAAACATGCATATAAAATTTTTAACTTCTAGGGCACATTCATTAACAGTGTCTAATTCAAACATTTCACTATCATATAAGAATTTATCATGCTACCTTTAATGGATATATTATGATTTACTGGCTATGTGCCTATCAGCTATTCAGAAGGGCACTTATTTTCCTACCTTCAATAGAGACATATAAGAAGCAGGAAATGCTCAGGAAAGCTAAGCTTGGTAAATGAGATAGCACATCAATCACATGAACTGAGAAACACAGAGAAAGTATTGTGCTATATTCTATGGGTAAGACGGTATATTTTGGCACAGATACCAGTAAGGATGCTTAATAGATCTGTCATTATTTCAGAATTGTGGGTTCTCTCATTTCAAAGATGGTTTCTGTCTTGACAGTCAAACATTAAGACTTGCTGTTAGGGTAGATAGCTCTACTGCATGCTGAAACGTCATTAGTGAGCACTCCTGAGAAGGTGCATGGCATTCCCACCACTCATTGCCTGTTTCCTGGACTGGTACCCCTCTACACAAAACTAACTTAAACACAAAACCTTCATAATAATAAGATACACATCAATAGACATTTACATCCTCCTGTAAAGAAACACATCAATAACCATTTGCATCCTGCTGTAACCACATAAAAATTGAAAAGAAATGTGCACAATTAATTTCACTGAATTTAAGAAGCATACAAAATCATGGCATTCAATTATATAATTAATACAAAGTATTAATGACATATTCTAATTTTCATATCATGTTTTGAAAATAGGTGACATTTTACATTTATAGTGCATGTCATTTTGTATGTTAACTTTCCCTTCACAAGAGATGATCTTTACTAAATTATAACAATTTACTTATAATTAAAATGTATTTCAGTTGACTATGTGTTACTTATTTAACTCTAAATATAATTCTTGAAATCATGATAATGTAATCAAATAGCCACATTTACTGTTGTATGAGTGTCAGTTACTGGAAAGAATGCATGTTCCTAAATTCTTTAGTATATTCTAATTGTATCTTACACAAGGTCTAAAATGTACACTACCAAAACAACAAAGCCATGCTTTATCAGACTGTATTTTGTATTGTTTCTAAATTTAAATTAAAAACAGTTGCTCTCAAATAAGCTGTAAAATGTAACTGTACTCTTACTGCAAAAGTCGATAAGAGATCATGAATTTTCAACTAAGTGTGAGCAAACTTGGATCCATGTTGACCTGAATGGCACGTTTCACTCTTTGAGGTCCTACATGAGCATTTGTAATTGAAGAATGAAAGAAATGTATATATTTACCAAATACATTGGTGGGAACATTAGATAGGTAATTTGCTGCAGAGAATGTACATTTCCTCCAAGTTTCACATGCTACCTTATAACATTATTAGTTTGGAATTGAGGACCATAATGGTCTACTAAATAAATGCATTCCAAAAGTTTTACCTAGTGATTATGAAAATGTTATATCAGTTTCAAGACATTAGTTTAAAGGAAAATAAGGACAACTCATGATAATTAGTATCTTTATCTGCAACATCGTATCTTTCCAAAGTCACAAAGTTCTCACCAGTCTCTGAATCTTCCGTACAAATGAAACTTGAAAGAGAATTTCAGTTCATAGCTATTATACAGTAAGTATTGTCAGTGTATGGTCATTGTATGCCAGTATCACCTCTAATTAATTTCAAATTACTTTCCAGTTTATGCAATTAAAATATTTTAAATAAGTAAATTCAGCTAATTGTGAACTTCCTCTTGTAATAGCCATAAAATAGTAATCACTTTAAAACTAATTTCTTTTTATCTTTCCTTTTGGTTCATGCAAAATTAAACTGGCCCTATCAGACAAATGACATAATCAGTCATTTCCTTACAAGAGAAGTGTAATAAGGTATTGAGATATTTAAAAAAAAAGGATGAATTTCTCTGGTTTCTTTATAAAAGGCTTTACAGAAAAGCGCTGGTAGTATCCTCTTATACTGTCTAGCAAAATCTTCATTTCACACATAATTGTTATGTTTCATTTTGCCTCAAGGACAATTATTTAATTGTACACAAAGCAGGAAATCATTTAAGTATTTAAAATATTTATTAAATGTGTCAATCAGAAATACTTTAATTTGTATATTATTATATGAGACTCATTATTTCCCCACTAAAATACATATGATATATTAAACTATATATGATTTATTTTTCCAATAAAGTAATAATTTGAGCCATCGAATTACCTAGAGACATTTTTCTTAAAACGTGTGTTAAGTGCTCTAAAATGGCATGATTATCATGCAGCCACTGAGGAGAGGGAAAGGAAAGGAGGTCAAGTTTCTTTTATATGAAAATCTTATTTGTCAAATAAAGGACACACTACTTTAAGCTTCCTCTACTGTGCACAAAACCTCTCTGATTTCCTTCACAATTCTCTTTGGTATTAAACGCTATTTAGAATACCATTATATACAGGTGACCCTGCTATGCTCTTATCTTGTGCTCAGAATTCTTCCTATATGCTCTGTAATGTATTTTCATGCCACATTTCTTTGCTTCTTTTGCTATGCAGCTTATTTAATAGCTCTGCATAATGCATTCCCATTTAATTAAATGATAAGTAGGGCTGTAGGCCAAAATCAATTTGAATCAGAAGGGAATAATTTATTTCATATCCTACAAGGAAATTTTGTTCTGTAGTATTTTGTAGAGAATAACATATTTAAAAACTGGTCAAATTTATCTTTGAAATTATTGGGAAACTTTACTGAGAACTTTGCCCATGAGGACCTCTTAAATTAATGTGACATCACAATCAAGATTTTTCTATTCCAACTATCCTATTTATTTGTAGGTTAGTTAAGCTACAAAATATTAGGTAGAAAGATGCATCTTTTGTTAAAGTTTAAGCCAATATATTTATAGAAGTAAAATATATATATTTTCAAGATCATGCTTATGTAACTAATGCAGTTTATAAGCTTTGATTTACAGATTGTCAAAATAGCAGCTGCATCTGTAGAATTAATTGGAAAAAAAACAGAGATGTTGCATTGATTTCACATCTAATACGGGTTTTTCACTTATTCCACATTCTTTCCTAGAAGTATCTCATCAAAATTCATATCCCTAAATTTATTCTTTGCTCTTCAGCCATCGAAATTTCTGTCCTGTTTTAGACTCTCTAAGACCTGATTTTGCTTTCTAAACACACCAATAAAAATACCACAAGCTGGGCTGGAGAGATGGCTTAGCAGTTGAGCGCTTGCCTGTGAAGCCTAAGGACCCCGGTTCGAGGCTCGGTTCCCCAGGTCCCACGTTAGCCAGATGCACAAGGGGGCGCACGCGTCTGGAGTTCGTTTGCAGAGGCTGGAAGCCCTGGCGTACCCATTCTCTCTCTTTCCCTCCCTCTGTCTTTCTCTCTGTGTCTGTCACTCTCAAATAAATAAATAAAAAATTAAAAAAAAATACCACAAGCAGGATATTTTAGTTGATTTAATAGCCAAAACTACATCCAAGCCAAATGTATAATAGCCATCTTAGTTTAAGAAACTAACAAAAACACCTCTATTAAACACAGTGCATTAAAAAATAATAAGAAAATTGCTGACAATATTTTAAAATTAAAAAGTATATAAATTGTTCTGATTTTTCTATCATACATTAAAGACTACTGATTTAGAGAAAAAATAATAAAAAGTTAAAATTACTGAAAGAAAATTATTGCTAACTTTAAACACATTAGTGTGTTAGGTGCATACTAACTAAAAATAATTACAGGCTTTTAATTCTTACTTTTAAACATCATGATTTATTACATAATATAACTATTACAACATTTTTACAAACTTAACATGTCTCAAACCATGGAGGTCAAAGATATGTCCTGTAAGATGAATAATTGCATGGATCCTATATAAATGAGTCATCAGAAATTTTTGTGTCCCTCTATCATAAGTTTTAGAAACCACAGCAAGAAAATGTATAACAAAGTAATTTTTAAAGTAAATATATGTTCAGGCCTATGGGTCAACCTGCTAAATAAACAAGTTGAGTCTATTGACTCTCTGAAGATGGATTCTCACTTTCTCCTCAAGCTAGAGAAAGCAAATAGAGCATGGCATATGAGAAAAAAAGACATTTAGGTGGCACAAGTGATTATTTTTTAAATGTACTGTAATTAAATATGATTAACTTGCTTTTATGTTTTCTTTCTCTGTGAAGAAACTTGTTTTTATAACGTTACAGAAATAATTTTTTGAAAATCACAGTTTGGCACAGTTTAGAAAAATAATAAGCACTCTAGGATGAAATGTTAAATGAATTTAATATAATTTATAAGCAGTAGAATATTTTATAATGTCTTTGATTATGAGTGCACACTCTCCAAACAAATACTGTGTAACCAATATTTCTTCAACCACAGTTTAGCTGCTCTACAACTCTAGTTTCTTTGTTTCTTCAATACTAGAGATATTATGGTGACAAACCTGGCACTCACGGTAGTCCCAGGCTGGCCTCAAACTCAAAGCTATCCACCTGTCTCTTCCTCCTGAGTGTTGGGGTTAAAGATGTGTGCCAGCATGCCTAGCTAGTTTGACAAATCTTAAAGAACTATTTGGTAAATTTTCACATTGCTTCACTCAGTAAAATACTTTAAAATTCTGCTCTTATTATTGTAAATATCTGCCAACATAGATTTAAAAAATAGTTCTATGACCACATAAGACATTATGTTTTATGTTACTTGTATACTAATCTTGCTAATGAAATTCTACATGAGGTGACCATGATCAGGCATCCACCTTGCATTTATTTAACTGAAGTTTTATAATGGTGTCCCCCTGTATTCTCAGTAGTTAGCTGTGGACAAGAAGGTAACTCAGAGGATATAATCTTTAGCAACATGTACCTTGCTACTTAGTTGTGGAAGCAGCCAAATAAAAGTTCATACAGAGATACTTGTTTTCACATGTGTATTTCTATACCCAGACTACATTTGGTTTGGTAATTATATATACAAACATAGCAATAAAAACAATTTATAAATGTGAATGTTATCTACAAAGAAAAAGGTGGGTGGGTGAGGGGGACTAGAGGCTAAGACAGCGGTGTAGAACCTAGATAACTTACATGTAGTAGACAGCTTCAGGTCTCTGAGATGAACTTCCAGACCCGGCACAACTATGGAGAAAGGGATTTCTTTGAAGTTTACTGATCCAGAGGAAGTTCCATAATAGCTGAAGAAGCTGGTCTGTTTTCCCAGGTCCAAGCAGAGAGAGAGAGAGAGAGAGCGCACAAACCAAATTCCACAGCATACTTTAAGAACCCCAGGCACTTTGCATATCTTTAGACTGGAATTTCAAATTTACCATCACAATTTAGAGTTGGATATTAGGAATCTGCCCAGTGAGACCTCCTCCAGCCATGTGGCTACAGATCTAAATTACAAACTGTAATAACACACTGAATATATTGGTGGCCATGTCTGGAACTCAGGATGATTTCTAAGCCAAAGTCTTGTGTATTCTCTTGCCCATACTGACAAAGAGTGTAATCAATAGGATTTGATGGGCTCAACCTATAGATTTAGTGTAATGTCAGACGTAAGAAAAAAACCCAATATTAAGCCCAGGCAAAGTCTCTATTTTAATTTTAGGTAGAGGAAAATGAAATAATAGGGAATTCAATATTATTCTATCTATCAGGAAGGTACATGGAAAACACAGAGGGAGTTGATAGAAGTTCAAAAAACAGACGCTTCAAAAATAAGAAAGTGGTCAGAATTCCAATCTAATGAAAGCTGGTTTCTTCTTTATACAAAAATCATAGAAGAAATTGTAGTGTGGTTCTTTTATATTCTTCATTGTAAGCACCTCCTATCTACATTCTATTCTCACTCACTTCTCATAATTGTCCATCACTGGCCTCACTGTAGGGCAATAAGATTCATTTCTTGCCTTATTTAACTTAGTAACTGAATTTGACTGCATTTTTTTTTTCCTGTTTCCAGAGCCATATTTTCTGAATTTGGTTTCTGAGGTATTGCATCCTTGTTTCACCCCCACCTCACGGATAATTCCTCGTGTTGCATACCCATTCAGATTTCTGACCTGTACCCTAGTACCACACACACAATTTCATGTAAAACAGTTGCTGCCAAACTTTTAGTATGTACCTCTAGCTTAATATTCCTATAACTAAATGCCTCACATTTCCTCACCATAAAGGCTTTAAGGAATTTCTTATATCAGCAAATAGCACTTTTACCAGTTACTCAGATAAATTCTTTAAAAGATTCTTGATGCCTTGCTATCTCTCATATCTCATATTGGGAAGTCTTGCTCAGCTCTAAGTTCAAAATTTCCACAATAAGTTTGATTTCCTTCTGTTGCCATGACATTCACTTCTAACACTGTATCTTGTCTTGATCACATCATTGCAGCTTTTTCCTAAAAGACATCTCAGATGTATTCCTTAAACTCTCAGGTTCTATAAGTAATGAAATAATTGAGATAATATTATTAAAATGAACAGTGTAAGGTTGATTTCCATACATCAATTTTCCAATAATTCCATTTTACTCAGACAAAAAGTTTGCCCGATTCACTTATACAATTTGTCTTTGTGTTGCCTTGTCCCTCTCAATTTTCTTGCCACAATGGAGTCCTGGCTAGTGCTTAAAATGTAGCACATTCCCTTTTCATAGGCCCTATGTGTTTTCTGTTTCTTCTTTTTGGAATTCTCTTAAATATCTGTATGACTTTATTGTCACTATATATCATATTCTTATTTAAATCTCAATTCTAGGTGAGAGATCTTCCATATGACCAACCTAAATTTATATCTTATTCTTGATACTGTAACAAGACGAATAACAGAAAAATATCTCCAGATTGACTTTTCTACCCAGTGCTATTCATAATCTATGTATACACCTTGTAGAGACAGGAAAAGTTTTTAAAATGTTTTTTAATTTTTTTAAACCGTTTGCTATGTGTTCAGTACTGGAGGAATCCAGATCTATATAGTATGCACTCAAGAACTATTCTGTCTGATGAATAACTTAATAAAAATTGAACATGGTGAGATGGAAATTATTGTAGTGAAAGAAATGGATAGGACAGGGGAAATGGCTCAGCAGTTAAAGGTATTTGCTTGAAAGACCTACCTCTCTGGGTTTAATTTCCCAGCACCCACATCATACCAGATGCACAAAGTAGCTTATGAATCTGGAGTTCATTTGCAGTGGGAAGAGCCCTGGTTTATTCATAAAAATCACCCCCCTCTGTCTTCAAATGAATAAATAAAATATTTCTAAATGGATAAATTCTCTGTGCTCTATCATTCATGTCAAAATGTTCATGAACTCAATATTGTAAAGGTTTTGTGGATGTAGCAGTGGTTGCTATGAGGCCATCAAGTAATGGCCACTCACCATCCATAAGATAGTGTTCTGGAGTAATTCTCTTCCTCTTCAGCTTTTATATCATTGCTTCCTCTTCTTCCACAATGTTCAAGGCATTATAATGATGTCTAACTTAACACTGAAACCTCAGTCTACATTTATTCTCAGAACTTTGAGGAGTTTTGAGCCTCCCCCGTAATTACAACCATTTGTTAAAGAAGAGAAGTTTCTCTGAAAATAGGTGTGATTTAACTTATTCTGCAATGATTAAAATGCTATAAGTATTTAGAGGACAATTTGATGGGCACAGTATGTCTAGTTAGTCAAGATATAGTCCTAGCCTCAATGGCCTTCCACAATCATCTCAGTATTCCATGGAATTTTTTTCTAAAATAGATCATACACTAGGTCATGAGGCAAGTCCCAACAAAATTAATAAAACTGGAAACAAAACTCCTTGTAATTTATCTGACCACAATGTAATAAAATTGGAAAATAATAGGAACTAAATAAATCTTCTGAAAATACACAGTCTTATTAATTAAATGGTAAACTATTATATGTTGAATGGATCTTGAATGAATCAAAAATAAATGCAAATATTTATAGAACTGAATGAAAACAAAAACACATATACTAGAATGACTGTGAAACAAAGTCACAAGTGGGGAATTTATAGATTTAAATATTTACATGTTAATAACAGACAGATCTCAAATAAACAAATAAGGAATGTGAGGGCTTTTAAGTATAAGCAAGAACTAGCCAATTCCAATGGTATCACACAAAAATTAAAAAGAAAATTAGGGTAGATACTAATGAAATAGAAACAGAAAAAGAATTGATGAAACAAAGGGCTGGCTTTTTACAAACAATAAGGAAAACAAACTAAACTTTAGCTCAATTAATCTGAAGAAATATATATAAGACATAAAATAATATTTGTAATGATGAAGTTTGAAAGCCAATTTTGTAGTAATGCAAGTTGCCAACCACGTACAATATGAAAAGTTTGTGAACAATGTGTGTCACACATATGGTCAAAGCCATGAAGATGCTATAGAAAATGACCCATGACACAATTGAGGGCAGTATTTTACATGATTCCTTTTTTTTTTTTTTATTTATTTATTTGAGAACGACAGACACAGAGAGAAAGACAGATAGAGGGAGAGAGAGAGAATGGGCGCGCCAGGGCTTCCAGCCTCTGCAAACGAACTCCAGACGCGTGCGCTCCCTTGTTTATTTATTTGAGAGAGACAGAGAGGGACAGAAAGAGGCAGATAGAGAGAGGGAGAGAGAATGGGCACGCCAGGGCCTCCAGCCACTGCAAACGAACTCCAGAAGCATGTGCCCCCTTGTGCATCTGGCTAACGTGGGTCCTGGGGAGTCAAGCCTCTAACTGGGGTCCTTAGGCTTCACAGGCAAGCGCTTAACTGCTAAGCCATCTTTCCAGACCACATGTTTCCTTTTAATAACAAGAATGGATAATTGTTCTAGGCTAATAAGAAAAAGGTATGAGTGTTTACTGAGTAATAAAACAATATTGAATGCATTCCACCATAATAAATCATAAAATATTTAATTTATTAAATAATGTAGTAGGATGAATAGGAAGACAAATCAAAGAACCCAGTTCTAACCAACATCAGTAGGGACCAAAATAAATACAAAGTGAGAAAATTATTAAACAAGGGCTGGAGAAATGGCTTAGTGATTAAGGTGCTTGCCTGCAAAGCCAAAGGACCAGGTTTGATCCCCAGGCCCCACATAAGTCAGGTACACAAGGTGTTTCATGCATCTGGAGTTTATTTGCAGTGCCTGGAGTCCATAATGTGCCCATTTTCTCTTTCTGCCTGCTTCCTTCTCTATTTAAATAAATATAATAAATAAATAAATAAGAATATTTAAAAGAAAAAAGAGAATTTATTTCTTTATGGAAGTAACAATTTCAGAAGAAAATTTCTTGAATCTGTCTTCTGCTTCAAAATTATTTGTTGCACTATTATTCTATAAACATTCAAGTTAAGGTTTTATGTGAATATTGTCATGCTAAAAAGATGAACTTGAGCAATGTATTTTAACTTTTTATATTGCTAGGTTACCATTTTCACAATAGCTAAACAATAAGATTTAACATAGGTGACTAATATCCAACTTGAAATATTTCCAGTAATTAATACCTACTCTCAAAATTTTCTAACTTTACTTATATTTTATAGGAACAATAAGATGATTCTCCAGAATGTAATATATCTAGTGAAAAAATTAATTTCTGCTGACTACTAGAAATAAGTCACACAATCAATTTATACACCAAAATGCCATAGCAATATTTCTCAGCAGAAATCTGTTTTTTATAAATATCACAAATCATTAATTTGCATTAAACTTTAAGTATCTTAAAAATTTATATTATGCTGATGAAGAAACATGAGTAGTATAGAATTTTCTAGTTAATAAAATGATCTTAATTATATAAAATTTATCAGAGAAGTGGAATCTAACTTGATGAAATGAAAATATCTTTCTTTTCTAATGCTATCATCATATAAGGTTTATTATTTTTCCTCAGAATTATCAATAATCATGTGTCATGTGTTGTTCCATGATTTTTATGCCATTTCATTATTTTTACATTAGATATCATAGCTTTACTGTTCCCCTTTTACAAAATTATGCATTACTGATTTCATAATTATTGATCATCTTTCTTATTTCTTCCCAATTAATAGTGACTAAGGTATAAATTTATAACCAGCTTGTAAAATGACCAATATGTGGCATAATAGAACTTAAAAATGTGGACAGAGTGCTATAAGAATTCCACAAAAAATCAATCTCATTTTTGGAGAAATGCTTTTGTAGGTAATATTCTTGATGTGAAAACATATGGATCTGAGTTGGAATTCTTAGTAACCATATACATGTTTAATGTGATTTTGCACTCTTGTAATATCAGCATTCAGGAGGTGGACCTAGCACCCACATAAAAATGCAGGAGCTGGTATTGCAAGTCTGTAATCTCAGTGTTGGGAGGCAGAGACAGGGAAAGCTTGGGTCTTATTGTCTACCTATTATCACTCCATTGTGACTTCTAAGTTCAGGAAGAGATCCTGTCTGAAAGCATGACATAGGTGGTTATAGAAGAATACAATCTTAGTTGATCTCTGGCTTCCATGCATATATTCATTAATATGCATAAGTCTCCACACATGCAGGATCATTCATACATATGCTTATACATCATACAATATAAAAAATTGCAAAAAGAAGTCAATTATATTATTTATTATTTATTGTATTGTTATGACTTGCATGATTGATTTTTTCTTAGAAATCACAAATTCTGATTTATTGACTTTCATAATTCAGCAGAATCATTTTTCTTCTTTGAGTTCAGGTTAGCCTCTATCACAAAGTTCACCTTCATCCATCCATAACAAACTGATCATGCACACACAGGTTCTTTGATGGCTGGTAACTGCCCCTTTTGTCTTTAATGGGATTTTTCGTCTTTAAATCTGAGGGACCACTATATAAAGCTACATCAAATATTTTTTTTATTTAATAGATACATACACAGACTCCTCACATATTTTGAAACTGATATTCCTTGGCTTTTAACCTTCACTCCCCCATAGCTACTAAAGAATTACTTTTAGTTCATTTCACAAAAGTCATACAAATGGATTCTAAGATTATTATGAAATGCATTTATTTTAATTTACAGATAAAATTACTTGAATTTAAGATATGCATCACAATGATTTTTAGTATACAATTATTAAGCAATGGTTAAAGCAGAGACATTCGCACATATCCTTATATTGTCATTTCAGTGGTAAGGTCACTTACATATTTCACAAGCCTAAGAACAGGACACATCCTTTTTAACTGCAGTCACCATGTTGTGCAATTGATCTTTTGAATCAGTGTCTCCTATCTAACTATAATTGCTTAATCATGATCAACATTTCCCTTTGCCCCAGCTCACATGAACTATTTCTTCCCAAGCTCTCTCTTCTTCTCTAGTTTATTTATTTTACTTAAAATAATGCTCCTCTAAATTTACTTTTGGCTACTATTTTGTAAACCTCCATGTAATACCCCTTGTGTATATCACATTTATTTATTTTTTTTATAAACAGATACCTGAACTCCCATTTGCACTGTGATACCATTCATGATTGGTAAGAAGATGAATCAATCTGGGTGTCTATGAACATATCCTGAACATATTTAAATGACATAAGCCAGACATAGAAAAGCAAGCAACATGTTTTCTCTTATAGGACTATCTGAAATATTTAAATTCATAGATATTGACAGTAAAATAGTGGCCAACAGGGGTTGGACTAGGCTTAGTTTGTGAAAGTTTGCATCAAAAACACAATAATACAAT
The DNA here is from genome assembly GCF_020740685.1 of Jaculus jaculus. Classification (NCBI taxonomy): domain Eukaryota; kingdom Metazoa; phylum Chordata; class Mammalia; order Rodentia; family Dipodidae; genus Jaculus; species Jaculus jaculus. Next base: position 183,574,561 of record NC_059103.1, on the reverse strand, counting down.
TAGGTAAATTTCAAAAGAGCTATTATATTACATAGTGATGGGTTGTAACTATATTCTTGAAACTGCTTGAGTAGATTTTAAGTGTTCTCATGAGTGAAAAGAAAATGCTTTTATTAACCAGAACTGTGCAGCCATTTCATGTGTGTGCATTTTCATGCTACACTTAATAAACATAAATAAAACAATTTAAAAAAATAAAGAAAATTTCTCATTACAGTTCTTGAAATTTGATTCAGAGACTCATACAATAAATGTGGAATATAATCAGCCCTGTTGTTCAAAAGCACAAGGCTGTTTTTTCTTCTATCATTCTGGAAGTAAATCAGCCAACTTCAAATATACTGGATGAGTGCATTATGTCAAAATTCATGAGACAATTAACTTCTATTTTAGAAGTGAGATCATATGAATGAACTCTAGAAATAAAAATGCTAATGTGTGTAACTTAAAGGAGTTCTCAGTCCTTTAGATTTGTGTATTTATGTTCAAGCCCTCATGTTTTTATAAATAATATAAATGAAAACTCCAAGATTTGTTATGGTGGTCACTTCATTTATTTGGAGGGGCCTTAATTATTTAAAATGCTTCAGCTCCTCAGTTACTTAAAATTTCCTAGTGTAAATTTTAAATGAAATATTCATCTTGTTTCCAGTATGTCTTAGAATAGAAAATCAGGCATAAAAGCTAAAAGGCATGAAAGGTCAAAACCCCTTATAAAAGTCTCTCATTCTTCAACAATGGCTGCAGGGTGGTCAAGAACAACAAATGTCAGCTTCATGCTGCTGCTCGGTACCTTAAAAGTTTCTTTTTATAGCTTCTCTTAAATTCTCTTCAGCAAAACTGAATTAACTGACAATTTTTACACTTTTTTCCTCATATTTCTTCATCCTTGAACAAACTGTTCTTTTGACCTGGATTCTCTTCCCACAGTTACCTAAGCGGTTCAAATACAAGCTTCTCCTCATTTTCCCTTATAGAAACTTAAGAAATTTAATCTGCTCTTTCTCTTTCTCCAGTGTCCCTTAGTTTATAGCTATTTAGTACACATCTTGTAGTTCTCCTAAAGCAAAGTTCATGCTTTGTGAATTACAGTAGTTTTTCTTCTAAAAATATGGTCTTGAAAAATTATAAAACTAGTAGGCATCTTGTTCAGAATTAGTACCTGGAAGAAACTTTTATTTATTAATTTTTATTCATATAATATTTGGTACTGGTTATATTTTATATTATTACAGACTCTTACAGATAGTTTTTCAAGTATAATAGTAAAACCCATTCACATGCTTAGTTATATATAATTCTATAAATTATTTGGTTGTGGCAATATTCTTTATGATGTAGGAGTAAACTGTTGTATGCACATGAATTTTACTTTCTCAATAACTGTGACTCATATCAACATTGATCTACAGTATAATACAAAGAAAGGCTAAATATGAAGGTGCAGTATGAACATAACATAAAGAAAAAATGAAATTAAATGGACTTAGAAAAAAAATTCTCCAAAATACTTGCCCTGAAATTATCAGTTATATTAGTTATATTCATGCAAGTGGTAATTTCTAATTTTAATAGTATTGCAGTAACTGCATTCCATGGCTTCTTTGAAAGTACTTAAATGATGTAGCTTGCTTTTATAGACATATTGAGAACTGACAGCTTGTTTTCCAAATGAATGCTTTCTGTCATCAAACTGATTGGAAAATAAAATTTCATATTTCTATTAAAGTATTTTATTTACTCATTATTTTAAAGTGAGAAACAGAGAGAGAGAGAGAGAGAGAGAGAGAAAGAGAGAGAGAGAGAGAGAGAGAGAGAGAGAGAAAGAGAGAGATTGAGAGCTCGCCAGGAGCTCCAGCCACTGCAAATAGACTCCAGACGCATGTACCACTTTGTGCATCTGGCTTTATGTGGGTAGTGGGGAGTCAAACATGAGTTTTTAGGCTTTGCCTGAAAGCACCTTAAATGCTAAGCCATCTCTTCAGCCCAATATTTTATATTTATGTTTGTTGAATTATTTATTTTTTTATCCTAATGAAATAGAAGGAAATACATGGTTTCTTTCCAAGTTCCTATGCTTTTGTGCATTCAATTATTCTTTCAGCAGCCCTGTTTCTGTGAGTCTTTGTAGATAAACACATGCATTGAGTTGGGCGTGTCTGGTGGACTGACATGGCATGGCCTTATAAGTACAGGTTTTTTGCTTACAAGTGTACCTTAGAGGAATAAACAGCACAACCTCACATCAAGGCTTGATATAGAGGAGAAATATTATAAAATATATAATCTCATTCAGGTTGGTTTACTTCATTTTAAAATTTTTATTAAATTAAATTTAAAAGTAGAGAGAGATTAAGAGAGAGCGTAAGAGAGGATGAATTGGCACATCAGGGCCTCCTAACACGTAAAACAATCTCCAGATGCATACACTACCTTCTACATCTGGGAATTTTGATTTCTGTAAGTCCTGGGGAATCACTCAGGCTGTCAAACTGTACAAGTGATTGCTTCTAACCACTGAGCAATCACTCCAGATCCAGGTTCTTTCATTTTATGAGCACTGAAATATATTTGTATCTTGAGTTAATCCTCTAATATTACTTTATAGATATATCATTTCAAACCTTAACAATATCACTGGCTTCTTATACCAGATCTGTTTTTTGTTGCTCATTTTGAGACAACATCAAAACAGTTACCATGGATCCCCATAAAATTCACTGCAAAGCTTCTTTGATAAGATTTATAGGTGCAGGTCTAACCATTGCATGTTTTATCTCACCAAACTTGCCCCTTCATGGCCTTCTCTTTGTCTCAGCAACATGGTTCTTTTGTTTTTAAAGAATTGTCCCATGTCACCCTCCTTGAATTTCAGGCCATCAAAATATCCTGTTGTCTACATGGCCTTCATTGACCAGGTATCATTACTCTCTCTTATGGCTGTTTTTCAATATACTTCAGTTCATTACAGAGCATTTTCATTCTTCATTAAGTTGGTGGGTTTGTTACTTAAAGTTCTTTCATTTAAATTCTTGAAAAGACCTTGAGTTTTCCTTTGCATTCTTTGCATGTTAGTTTGTAAAACATGATAGGTGTTATAACATTTTTAGTTAAATGTACCATTAAAATGCATACCTCACATTGTTGTCCCCTTTTATCTTCATATTTTTATCATTCATAGCTTTAATGTTTATTTAATATTAATATTAAATAGCTTTAATATTATTGTACTTTTAAAAATATTTTAATTATTTATTTATTTGAGAGGGGAAGAAAAGGCAGGTAGAGAGAGAGAGAGAGAATGGGCATGCGAGGGCCTCTAGCCAAGTGAACTCCACATTCATGCACTATCTTGTGCATCTGGCTTACATGGTTACTGGGGAACCCTGGGTTCATAAGCTTCATAATCAGGTACCTTGTCCATTAAGCCCTCTCCCCAGCCCAATGTATTTTTGAAACCTTAGAGATCATCACTTCTTATCCTTGAGGGTAAGTAAGATGGAGTATAAAACCATAGATGAAAATTGTCTCAGTCTTCTGTATATACTTTTCTACTATGTAAATTTGGCTTTGAGGGTCCTGTAAGAGTACTTCTCACTGTCACATTTGTGCCAAACACACCGGCATCACCCTGCTGCTTGGCATACCTGCTCCTTTCAGGGATGGTGCTCCTCAGCCTTGATCATCCCAGTCACTTGGTCTGTTATTATTGGGAATATTGTTTTAATGGGCTGATTGGATTCATTTTAAATCGTAGCTGTTACTGTACTTCTTGTGACATCACAGGGTCCTCCTCAGGCCTCGTAGGTCCCCCTCTTGGTGCATAATCTGGAATTTCTGTTTTAGCACATTTGTTCTTTCCCCCTTTGCAAACATTCATTCTGGTGCAGAAATTCTCTAATAGTGAGATATGAACTTTTTTCATCTTTGGGTACTCTCATGAGGAAAAGGACTAGCCTAATTTTTTCCACATGCCACTAGGCATACATTTCTGTTCAGAGTAATAAATTGGCACCAATTTCAAAAGGAGTGCATGTATGTGCATACACACACACAGACACACACAAGCACACAGACACACAACACTATCCCACTCTAGTGCTGACTTAGAATAAATTAGAAAATAAAACCCAAACTTCTTACTATGACCCCAAATCCTCAATCTTATAGCATTTAAAATTTCCTCACTTTTAGGATATATGCTTTTTGTCTGTCTTAGGATTTTTGGTAATTATAAATGGAAAAGCATATTGTAACGTTGTCCAGTAAACTGTGTTTCTGTAGCTTTTTCCCTTATTCCTCAGAGTTAGTGACAATGAACTATGTTATCCGAAAACTCACACTTTCTTGTTAGTGTGTCCTCCTCAACTCAGGTTTCCATTCTTCAATTCTTGAATTAACAGTGGTGTTCTGTTATCTCTGGCTTTCACTTGTACATTTTTACTTAAAGTAATGCTGAGAGTGTATTAAATGTTATTTTTTTAAAAATTATTTTGAGACAAGGTTCACTAAAGCCCAGAATCACCTAACAGTTATTCTGTAGGCAAGGCTGGCCACAGCCTCTTGGAGAGCCCCTACCTCAACCTCTCAAGTGCTAAGATAATAGGTTTATGCCACCATGCATCACTGATAATATATTTTACTCCACATAATTTGTAAAGTTAGAAAAATAGGAAAGGCTATGTTGAAGAAGGATGAGGAGGAAAAAAAAAGGAGAAAATAAGAATATGAAAGAAAACAATATGATAAAATAATGAATTAGGTAAGTAAATGATTTCTGTATCTTTATAGGTTTGTTGATCAGGAGTGGATCTTAATATGCTATTCCTCAGTGACTTATTGCCTAGCTTTCTGGAAAAATAATGAAGATCCATTATTTTCAATATTTAAAACATTTTACAAAAATTAAACCATTACAGAGCCTCATCTGCTAAAGAAAATATACCTCAGTTAGTTCCATAATTAGATTAGCACAATCATACATTGGTTATCTCATGTGGTGTAGACATATTGATTAGCAAGTTCCAGGATTGATTTTTTTAGTGAGCATGCATTTATGACTATGAAAATCTAACTCATTATTAGGGAAGAAAAAATTATGTTAAGAGAAATACAGTGAAAGTATATTCAAGATGAAATATTTGGTTATGACAAACTTGGTCTAAACTCATATATATAAGGAAACTAAAAAGTTGGCTACAGTTTTTTTTGGGGGAGGGGAGGGGGCACGCCAATATTGAACTCAGAATTAGCTTCCCACTAATTTTCTTTCTCATGAAATATACAGTCCATCTGTGAATGGGGTTAAAATTTCTATAACTAATCATGCTTAAAAAGTAAAAAATACTGTGAAGTAACATTATGAATGATTTGTAATTGTCATAGATCGTCTTACTGGGCCAACAAAAGTTCATTATGCAATATTTATGCATATAACAGTAGGTTCATAAAATATTATCTGTACCTCACCTTTTATAGTTTTTCAAGGTAGGGTCACTCTAGCCCAGGCTGACCTAATTCACTATGTAATCTCAGGGTGGCCTTGAACTCTCAGCGATCCTCCTACCTCTGCCTCCCAAGGGTGCTGGGATTAAAGTCATGTGCCACCATGCCCGGTTTACCTTTTGTTTTTATACACAGAAAACAGCAGCTTATTTTCCTATCTATCTTGCATCGTATTTAACTTCCAATTCAAGACACAATATACTAAGTTGTATCTTAATTAGCCTCTAGATATTATTCGTCTTCGTATATGTGTATGTACATTGGTCAGGAAAGCTGGATCTCCATAGATATGGTACTGAATTATAACTGAATTTTTTTTTTCTGAAAGGACAATATAGTTTTAGAGAACATATTTTAAAATATAGCCTCAAATAGTGAAATAAGAAAACTGATGAGTTTTGCAGGTAGAATGTTACGGAGCTCATGACATGATTGGGAGCTCTGAGAACCCCTGATGCTTCACCAAATTCTATGCCTTCTGGCTTCTAACTGAAATTCCTCCATCTCAACAACTTCACTTTATGATAAAAATGAAACAAAAACAAACATCAATTTAGGAGAGCAATAAGTTGGAAAAAAGGGGTTCAGTGCTAGTAGCATGGTATATAAGGATTATATTAGGTAATGGGAGGAAGTTATGTTCAAAATGGATTATGTATGTGGAAATATATATACATATCCATTATATAAACACATATATATGTTTATATATTTCTATATATACAGTTATACATATATTTATATATACATTTATACATATATACATATTAATTATATTAATATTAATTATACATATATGTATAAATGTACATATAACATATATAAATATATGTATTATATATATAATATATATTTATATATGTACATATATATATCCATTATATAAACACTACATATTTTTAATTTGTTAAACTGTCTCCAAGCATTTGGGAAAAATATTCATGAAGTAAATTCTCAGATATTATTATTTTATCCCATGAAATGACTCAGGAGATCAAGTTAAAAAAAAAAAAGGAAATTTTCATTTTGTGGTCTTATTTTGGATACACAGCTTCTCTGCAATCCAAACAAACTTTATGCTCATTATAGGAACAGGCTGTACTTGAATGCAATAATCTTGCTGTCTCAGCTTTCTAAATGCTGGGATTACAGGTGTGTATTACCAGACCAGGTTAAAATTTAACTTGTTTTATTTTTGTATGCTTGCGGTATGTATGATATGATATGTGCATGGTATATGTTCATTTGTGCAGAGACATGCTCTATGCACATATGTGGAGGTCAGAAGAAAATGTCAGATGTCTTCATTGTTTATCTATGTGTTACCTTGAAGAGTATCTCACTAAACAACAGTTGCGATTTTCCATCAAACTGGCTGAAGTTAGGGCTATCAATTGTTGTCTCATTGGTAGGCTATGATTGTCCTCAGTTCTTGTTGCTTTCTGAGAAACAAAAACAAGTTCTGCAATGGAGGTTGAGGTCAAGATAGGTGAAAGATATTATTTTTAATTGAACATATTTGTCAATTTGATTATATTCCGTCCTTTGCTCATTAGTGTTGCCAGCAGGTAAGAGTATCCCCAGAGAATTGAAATTCAGTAGGCATGTGTCAAATAGTGATTTTTTTTGTAATTTATTCATTCCTGAGACATAGGATGAAATATTTAAATTTGTATCTCCAGCTCTGTTACCTTGACAGAAAATAAATACTATTTCATAGAAACATCTTAAGTGACTATATGGGACACAATCATTAGTGAAATAATTGGAATGCAGAACTAATCATCGAATAGAAAGAAGTTTGTTGCTAAAATAAAGGATATCAGTTTATGAAATCCAACCAGATAGTAACACTGTTAAAAAAAGGCAGATTTCAGAAGTCACGTTTTTATTTTTCCACCTGCCATTGTAACATCTTCTCATGTTTGCCTCTGCATTTCAATGCAATGTTTCTTAGTAAATGGATTATTGCCCTCTGTCTCAGCCAACTGTGTGGTATAATATCAACATTTAGTAAATTCATGTTGAATAAGTACATGAAACAACAAATAAATTATCTAAAGTCAAACACAATTATTGAGAGAAAACATGAACAAATGACCTAAACAGAACTATCTTTAATTATTTGAGATACAATAGTATATATTTCACATGGTTGTCTTGATCACTATAGTAGAAAATTGCAAAAAGAAATGGCAGTATCAAGGCATCAGCATTACAGCATTGTATCAAGCAAGACTCATGGATTCTTTAGGCTGTGGCTCTTATGTCATGATAAAATGTTGTTTTCATAAAGAACAAAAGTGATATGTGACAGAAAATGAAGAATGATCTCATCTTTTTCTGAGGTTTCTGAAATGCATAGATAAAAATATAGGGCTCAAAACTTTGCAGTTGGATGATCTTTACAAGCAAAGGAGAGATGTCTAGATTCTTTAAAACATAGTATCTGATCTCTTCATTCTTGTCACACCAGAAGTTTGTAGTATACAGAGTATGTTTTTTGGTATCCCAAGAATGCCTTGTAGTTTTCTAAGTATGTTTTGCTACCACATCTGCTGCACCTTTTAATACACTGTTTCCTTTCACCAAGATGTTATCCCTTGCATCCGTAAAGAACATAATGTAATTAATTTTGAAAGTCCAAACTAATGTCTTCACCTATTAAATTTGGTTCGTTTTTTCTTTGTATTTCTTAAATTAAAACAAAATCATTTGTCTTGGGAGATTCCTCAGTAGTTAAAGACATTTGGCTACAAAGCCTGTGGTCCCATATTTGATTAACTAGTAGCCATATGAAGCCAGATGCACTAAGCAATGCGTAAGTCTGGAGTTCAGTTGCAGTGGCAAGAGGCCCCAATACGTCCCCAATCATTCTCTCTCTCCCTCTCTCTTTCTCTATCTCTGAAATGAATGAATAAAATATTTAAGAAAGAAAATTCTTTACTTTAAAATAACATAGGGGCTGGAGAGATGGCTTAGTGGTTAAGGCGCTTGCCTGAGAAGCCAAATGATCCATGTTTGACTCTCCAGATCAGATACACTAAGTGAGTCAGATACACAAATTATGTCAGATTCACAAAGGTGAGGCAAGCACAAGGTCACACATGCCCACTAGGTAGTGCAGATATTTGGAGTTCAATCTCAGTAGCTGAGGCCTTGGCAAGCCAATTCTCTCTCTCGCTCTCTTTCTCTCTCTCTCTCTTTTACTATCTCACTAAAAACTAACATAGTTCCTGCCTGCCATCCTCTTTTCAACCCTCCTTCTTCCGCTAAGCACCCACTTCTTTCTAACTAATCCCTCCTCTATTTTAGTAGCTTGATTTGCCATCATCCATCATGCTGATGGACCCAATATTATAAAGGTCTTCTGTAGCAGGCTGCTTTGAGATATTCATACAATTATTGATTTGTTGCTGGAAGACAATGTCCCAAAGCACTCATTCCCATTCTTTGACTCTTATATTCTTTCTGTCATTTCTTTGATGTAGTACCATACCCGTTGAAAGGTGTGATAGAGATGTCTAATTTAGTTATGAACACTCAAATATCACTTTGTCACAGTACTTTGACAAGTTTTGTGTCTCTTCAACAGTGCTCACCAAAGGAACAAAAGTGAGAGCAGCACTAATATATGGACATAAACATATGTATTTAGAAGGCAATTTCATGGGCATAAAATATGTATGTAGTCCAGAAACTGCTTCCTCCCAGTGCTTTTGCCCTTCCCAACCATAGGCTTCTGACTAGGTTCCCATGATCAGATATGAATTCCCATTAATGGAGTCAATCTCAAAATCCAATTGCAGAGCTGTTGGTTACCTCCATAACAGACATGTTACTTATTGTGCTAGTGAGAAGGCCCTTTCTAGCTGAGTAAGCATTTAGCTTGCGTGAACCACTGCTAGGTAATAAGAACACCAATGGCTTTTCTCCCCCAGTAGGCTGGTGGAGACATCCCATCATTCCTAGTCAATACAGAAGAAGATTCCAGTTTATCTCCAAACTGATATTTCTTTGTTCTGCACCTGAAGCAAGTGGTATGTTCAGCAGCAGGTCCTTATTGTCAAGTTCTGGTAGAAAAGCAAGAACCTTGTCAGGAGTTTATAATGTTTAGAGGACTTCAGCCACTTCCCTGAAAAACAACTAAATGGGCCATGTCCCACCTTCAGCATTGAAATCTTTCTATGACAACCTATGTCTTCTGGGTAATGACTATCTACTCCTTCAATGCACTTCTGCCCAAACTGTCTCCTAAACTAATCCCTCATAACCTAAAAGTTATCTTGATTTGCATAAGGATATTTAAGTTTTAGTTTTCTGTATGTCCTGTATTGAACATATAATATTGCTGTCATATGTTAACTGGTTAGAAGATTTATTTATTTAAGGAAAGGGAGGAGAGAGATTGAGAGAGAGAGAGAGAGAGAGAGAGAGAGAGAGAGAGAGAGAGAAGAGAGAATGAATATGTGTATATGAGAATGCCAGGGCCTCCTGCTACTGAAAATGAACTGTGGATGCATGCATAAAAATGCAAAAAATAACAATCCTTACATAGAAAGGAAAGCATGTAGAAAGATTAACTATGCATATAAAATCTACATTATTTTGAAAAGAGTGCAAAATATGATTTTTTCAATATTTACAAAGATGTAAAGACATAATTTGTGAATATCTTTTTATACATTTCACTTTTTTTTTCAGTCTTGTCAAGTATATTCTGTTTTTAATTAGGTGGAATTTCTTTGTAATTAAAACATAAATTTATTGGTCTCATCTCTAGGGGAGCTTTGAGTGAAAGAAGCTCTAATTAACCTTCTGATTTATATCATCCCAAGGATCAAACTCTCTAAATCCTATAGGAATGAGAGTTAAAGAGATTGTGTAGATGTCAAAGTGTTAATTGATGACTTGTATGATCCTTCTTAGCCAATTCTTCACATTTTATTCCTGAATATTAATACCATCTGCCAACAAATAAAAGAACCAGAATATACTTAAAGGTAAATATAAATAATATGAATACCATTTTATAGCATTCACAGCTATCTATTGATGATATTAAAATAGTGCTTTTCCTTATAATCTTTGAACAAATACTTATAAGAAGGAACTTGGCAGAGTTATAACACAAATGTAAAGTGTTTTCCACAACTGCTTGTGTATATATATATATATATATATATATATATATATATATATATATATATATATATATATGGCTAGCTAGCTAGCTAGATATAGATATATATGATACATATATTTCAAATATCTATCTATCTATATACCATGTACATATATGTGATCATATATATATATATATATATATATATATATATATTTAAAATCTTGGTTAAAAAGAATATATATATTTAAGAATATATATATATTCTTAAATATATAAATATATTTAATATATTTATATAAATATATAAATATTTAAATATAAATAATAATATGTAAAATATAAAATATATAAATAATATTTTTATATATAAATATATAAGTATATAAATATATATTTAAATATATCTTAAATATATATATTATATATATATATATATATATATTCTTTTTAACCAATATTTCAATTCACAGTTATCTATGACACTTCAATATATTGTGTAGAACTATATTTATCTGTCAGCTTAATGATAGCTTTTACACATAAACAATAGATTCTTACAATTTCTGAAGCATTCTTTAACTCCAGCTTGCTATTTTTCTAAGCCAAGATTATTTTTAAGCAAATTTATTTTACTACTAATTAATTTGCTATTACATTATAAACAAATGCTCTACAGGATATATAAAGCAGGGAAAGAAGTTGGCTCATTTTTTTTTTTCATCTTTTGGCTTGGGTTTCTTATTAGGCCAGTTTGTTTAGACTTATATATATGCAGATTCTAACCTGTTACTCAGTAATCCTTTCACAATCAACACTATAATTTTCTTTCCTCCAGAAGGTTAGCTCTTTCTTTCCTTCCCACACTTCCAAAACTGATAATAAGATAATTACTTCTAATCATATTAAAATTACAGAGAATCAGCAATCAGTTTATGGTCACCTTTATATAAAACAGATTGTTAAATAATCTTGTAGCCAGCTTCACACCCCTCTTTAATGAATTTGATTTCCAAATTACCCCTATCATTGCATCCAAGGAATTGCTTTTAAAAAAAACAAAACAAATGCAAACTTGGTAACTATTCAGAAGTTCTTTAGTACCACATTATGTGAACTGGAAATATACTAGTTTGATCACAAAAAAATGTGTCTTTTGGATGGTAAGGGCTATTTATTACTGGAAAACATCTTTTATTACCACTTGAATACATAATGGAGAAAAGGAGAAATTTCCATCCATGGATGTTTCTTCTCCTTTTGCATAACTCTTTTCTAGCACATACAATGTGAAGTTCATTATTATTATTTTTCTATTTTTTTAATCTATTTATTAGAGAGAGAAGAGATGAGAGAGAGAGAGAGAGAGAGAGAGAGAGAGAGAGAGAGAGAATGGACACACCAGGGCCTCCAGTCACTGCAAATGAACTCCAGATGTGTGTGCCCCCTTGTGCACCTGGCTTACATGGGTTCTGCGGAATTGAACCTGGGTCCTTTAGCTTTGCAGGCAAGTACCTTAACTGCTAAGCCATCTCTTCAGCCCTTCATTACATTTTAGTTATGGCTTTACATATCAATTTGACCATATCTGGATGGGCTCAATTTTAAAAATATTTTATTTATGTATTTATTTAGGAGAGAGAAAGAGACAGATAGAGAGAAAGAGAGAATGGGCACACCAGGGCCTCTAGCAACTGCAAATGAACTCCAAACACATGTTTCCCCTTGTACATCTGGGTTACATGGGTACTTAAGAATTGAACCCAGGGGCTGGAGAGATGGCTCAGTGGTTAAACACTTGCCTGTGAAGCCTAAGGACCCTGGTTCGAGGCTCGGATCCTGAGGTCCCACGTTAGCCAGATGCACAGGGGGCACACGCGTCTGGAGTGCGTTTGCAGAGGCTGGATGCCCTTGTGCGCTCATTCTCTCTCTCTCACTCTATCTGTCTTTCTCTCTGTGTCTGTCACTCTTAAATAAATAAATAAAAAATTTAAAAAAAAAAAAAAGAATTGATCCCAAGTATTTAGGCTTCATAGGCAAATGCTGTAACCACCAAGCCATTTCCCCAGCCCTATGAATAGGCTCAACTTTTACTGATATTTACACATGGATAATTTTACTTTCAATCTTAACAATTAATTAAATTTAATATATTTTAGACTAAGAAGTCAATAAATTTTATTCTTTCATTTATTTTTCTTACAAATGTATTTAATATTTAAGAGGAAGGGTTTTATGAGTATATTAACTATTGCTTCCTACTTTCAACATATTTTAGAGAGAATAAGTCAGAGAGATGGGGGGCACCCCACTTAGAGAGAATTTAGAGAGAATGGCCACACCAGAGCCTTCAGAAACTGCAAATGAACTGCAGAAGCATGTGTCATCTTGTGCATCTGGCTTATGTACATCCTGGGGACACAAACCTGTGTCCTTTACCTTTGCAGGCTAATGCCTTAATTACTAAGCCATCTGTCCAGCCCAGCTTTCAACAGTTTTAATGGGTAAAGATTCTTACAGATTAGAACACTATGAAATCAGTTGCTTATATGACATATTAGTATAAAAATATATAGTGTCAGGCTCGATTCCCCAGTACCCACGTTAGCCAGATGCACAAAGGGCACACGTGTCTGGAGTTCATTTGCAGTGGCTGGAGGCCCTGGAGCGCCCATTCTCTCTGTCTCTCTCTCTCTCTCTCTCTCTTTCTGTCAATATTGAATAAATAAATCAAAATAAACAAAAAATTTTAAAAAAATAAATGGATTTTTTAAAAATTTAGTCTCTTTTCCCAGCAATGTTTCTAATTTTTTTTTAATTTAAAATGCACAACTTTTGCATCATCAAGTGTAAGGATGAATAAAATGTTTGGTTATACTTTATTTTTGTTTGTTTTGAAGAAAAACTGTTATTAGAGAACTTTTTTTTTCCAGTTAAGTGAAAACATTTGTTACAAAAAAGTAAAACAGTTCAGATTCTGTTTGATGGTTGTAGGAAGATATGGTAGGAAATTCGTAAGGAATTCATGAATCAATTCAAAACCTGGGTCTTTGCATTTAATTATCATGATTGTGACATTAAAGAAAACATTTTTTCTTTCATTAAAAATGATTCTGTTTGTATTTATGTGGATTCATGCAAGTGAATACATATATACATATATATATATATTCATATATACACATATACATATATATGTATATATATGCATATATATATATATATATATATATATGCACACATATACATGTATATGTATATTCAGTCTAAAATATGGAGCCTGGGACTCAACCGTGCACATATTGGAGAATTACGAATTGAATGAAAATGTACGATGCAGTTCTAACACGTGACTGTGCACCTTAGTTTTAATAATAGGAGAATCAGGAAATCCTCATTTACAATACAAGTACCTTCCAGATCCTTGCTACCTCCTAATTCCTCAAGCTTAATCTTGTTCTATTTTCACATCTATATGACAAAACTATATTATGATTCACATTTCTATACTCATATAGTTTTTTCATGAATAGCCAACATAGTAGTCTAAGTATGTGTTTTGTAATTATTTGCTTATTTCCATACTTGATTTGGAAAAAAGGAATTTATCATTGTTTGGTTTGTGAATAAATCAAATTTTCAACCAATACAAAATTTGAGATACTTCATGTAAAATAGCTTGACATTGAAACCAATTTGCTGAGATTTAGTGTTGTGATTGTTTTAATGGTAGTAAATGTGGTCTTAGTACTTTTGCCAATAAATTTGCTGAGAAAAATCTTCCTACCATCAGATTCATCTAGAATTGGTAATATCACATTCATTTATATTTTTACACATTATTTTAATGGGACCATATGTACTCATTGAAAAATGATAAAACAAATGTACAAATTCAGTAATTACTTATCATTTCATGCCTATAAATTTCAAAAGAATTACATAATAAAATATTATAAATATGTAATGATATAGAATAACTTCAGCAACAAATTTGTATTCAAACAATTGGTTCTATTTTTATATTAGTATGAACTAATTTATTTAACCAAATTGTGATCTTAAACTGTTACTTGAATTATTTTATTTTATTTTTTTTTAGTTTGGGATCATAAACTTCTTTCCATATTCAACATTTCAGAAATCTAGCCTCAGCTTATAGGATTTCCACACTATCACATTGTACCTTGCTTTCTAGGGCTCTCTATTTTCATTTAGTAAAATAAAATAGCCGAATCTCATAGAATTTCAATACAAACTCATCCTTTCAACTTAAAACCTTAGAAGACCTACTTATAAACTATATACTCCTTTTACTTTATTGGCTACAAATTATCCAGGACAGAAGAAAGGTTTTATATAAATAACAACTTGTTTATGGTAAAACATTTCTATTTTGTCTGTAGTAAAAAGGGATTTGCTTTTTTCAGTTTTACCATCACCTTACTGATTTGAATATTGAAAATATGAGTTCAAGTCTTTTAACACAAAACCATGAGATTTTAGCATATGACAATGAAAATGTTTAGATGGCAAAGTGCTTTACCTGTTTTCTCTACTACTGTATGCTTTGAGAAAATGGGAACATCTAACTTCACAAATCAGTGGCTTTCATTCCATGGTGACTGATAAATTCATCCTTTAGTTTGGTAGTGTTTCATGGATGGACATGTTTATAAGTTTCAAGTAAGTAATGCTAAATGAAAGATAAAAAATGAATTGCAAAGACATTTATATGAAATTTATAGACTGTATAAATGATGACTTAAATAAAATTGTTAGTAGTAGTTTGATTTTACTTTGGTGCATCAAGATTTATAACTTGCTGCCTGGTACCTGCCTGTGTCCCTATTAGAGAATTCCAATTTGAATGAAAAGTAGGTGAAACAATGCTAACACACAATGGTGCACCTTGATTTTTAATCAACAGGTGAAGCAGAAAATCTTCATGCAGGATGCAAAAACCTTCCAGGTTCTCACTATCTTCTAATTTCCCAACAACATTTCTCTTACAATATTATAGATTGTGTGTTTGTGTGTGTGTGTGTGTGTGTGTGTGTGTGTGTAGATAGATAGATGGTAGATAGATACATACCTACCTATATACATTTTTTGTTTTGCATATTTCATTTTAATGTGTATTACAACTTTACCATTTCATATTATTATTATTAAGTTGCACTCAAATGTGTCAGAGGAAATACTAATATCTAAAAAGGAACAGATCATAAGAATTTATTTACACAAAGAAGGGTGGAAAAATATCTAAAAAATGCATTTGAATATAAAAAGTTTTTTCAAAATATTCTCTTTTGTTGATGTACTACTATGAGGGAGTCGACAATAACTAGAAAACATATTATAAAATATTGAATGGAACTAAATATTTACTGGAAATATATTTCTAACTCAGTCATGGTTTAAAAACCCACTGGGTATATTTTGTATATGACACATTTATGATGAGCCCATACTTTATCTTCTTGATGTATTGATAATATTAAAAATGTTTCTACTGCTGGATAGATGGCTCTGCAGTTAAATGTACTTGCTTGCAATGCCTAAGGCCCAGGTTTGATTCCCTAGTAACCATACAAACATGGGTGTGTTTGTAATTTGTTTATGGTAGCAAGAGAAATTTGTGCACCATAGATAACACACCCAGACCTACACAGGCACAGGCAAATACCAATACACACACACACACACACACACACACACACACACACGCACGCACACGTGCAAGTAAATCTATAAAATTTGAATAATATAAACAATAATTCCTCATTATTGTATGTAATAATCAGTGACTTTGCTAATTTGCATGTATGGCATATGTCATTTTCCATTGTCATAAGTCTAAATTTTACACACAATTATGATTTATATAAGCATGTTCATAAATGTAAATCATTTCACTTTAATTTTGTTACATTGAGAAATGTCTTGATAATTAAGGAAAATATGTTATGCTTTGTGCTGTAAACATCATTTTAAGAATGTCTCAAGTTACTTGAGGTCAGGGAAATAACATATTGCTTAACTATAAGTTACATGTATTACTTAACTTCAAGTAAAAAACAAATTTTCCAAATGTATGTCTTCCCTCTTTGATTTGATTGTGATATGTTGTTAGCATCAACTGTGCTGTGTAAGAACACAGCTCGGCACTGTTCCACATCCTGTACTATTTAAGAAAACAAAGAGAAATATCACGTGTAAAGGTTTTATCAACTAACTTTTATATTTAATATTAGCTTATTTCTACATCCAATTCTAAAGATTTTTACTGACTTCGAAAATTACTTCCTGAAAGAATTATTTCTGCAAATTTCTCACATGTTTTCAAGCTGTTAAGTGATGAATTTGGACAACTGAGAAATCTGTGTTTCATACACTCCCAACCTCCATGAATACCAATTTCATCATTCAATCACTGGTTTAAATTTAAAATAAAATT
This sequence comes from Jaculus jaculus, assembly GCF_020740685.1. NCBI lineage: Eukaryota > Metazoa > Chordata > Mammalia > Rodentia > Dipodidae > Jaculus > Jaculus jaculus. The sequence goes on along the minus strand of NC_059103.1, from coordinate 183,557,471 downwards.
GTATATTTGCATAATATAACTGTACAATAATGGATTATTTTATTGCCTTATTAAGGGAATCCTATGGGTTAATCATTTCTACCTCTGTTTAGATGCACATCTACTTTGTGTAAATAAATCCATTCCGTCAGTACAGAAACCTTCATTATTATTATTTTTTTTTTTTCTTTTTGGAGAGCTAACAAAAATCTTTGGTGGACTGTAACTTATTCAGTTAAAACTTCAGATTTTTAACCTTTTCAAAGTAATGTTTTGAAAGTACCAATCAGTTACATGTTTGCTCTTTCCATTATGATTTACTTTTCATTTGTGTAAATGTTTTATATGTGACTGTTCCATTGTAAAATCTCAAGTCATGTTTTATTTTTGAAATTTATCCTATTTATTATTACAAAAATATTATTCTTATTATTAACTTCATTATATCATTTACACTTACTTCTTATGAAAGTAAGGTCAACACTATTCTAGAAGCTAGGATGTCAGTAGTCTCTAATTTGGTATGGGTGAGGACAGAGTATAAATACAATGTTTCTTAAGATACAAGCACTGGTTAATAAAATATTTCTTTGAAACACATGCCTGGCAAGGCTCTGCTATGGGAGAAATCTGCCTTATTTTAACACTAACCCTTTCTGTAAAAAAACAATGGAGAAGAAAAGAATCATTACTACCTTTGAGGGGTACAGTTCTAATGCCAGTTGTTTCAAGATTAGTGTAACTCAAAATTCCAAAGTCTATATGACACTAAACATCATTTCAAACTCCATGATTTGGTATAGAGTTGTTTTTTTTTTTTTTCTTTCTCATGGAGACTTAAAGAAAATGGATGCTGCACACTTTTCCGTAGGATTTGGGTAATTCTTTACAGATCAATCCCAAGCCTATTCCCAAGAATTATCGAATAGTTGCCCACCCCAAAGCAACATGATCTTTTTTATGGAGATTTATAGTATTGACTTCCAGTACAGTGTATAATTCAGTTTTATTCCTGTTAACAGATCAGAATACTCATGTTTCAGAGTTCAAATTCTGATATTTCTCACATATTTAGGTCATATTTAGTATCACACATTTAAAATTAAATAGTTTATTTCTTTGAATACACAAATTAGAACATTACATTGAAGTCATAAAAATATTCAAGTATTAGGATTTCATATTTTTTATCACTCAAAAATGAAAGGCTTCAATGACAAAAAATAGGAACCAGTTTGCATAGAAACAAATCCATAGGCACCCCAAATGTGTGTTTTTCCATGACATCAGTTACTTAATGTTAGTGACATATTACTGATTAATCTCATATATTGTCTTCATAAATACAACCAACTTTTTTGCATAACCATTGTGAATTTAGTAGACTATAATGTGGAAATAATTATTTGAATACTATGTAATAAATTATTCTGGTTGATTATTAATCTGTATTTAGATATTTAGATATTAGATATCATTAGATTATTTTATTTTTTGTTTATCTTTAGTACTTGCAAGTGCAATTATTATATAATTACTTTAAATTTTCTTATCAAATTCCCACAGCTTGTGACAACTTGTGATAGAAATGCTGGTAACAGAAGTATGCTCTTTGATTTTCTGTACTGAATGACCTCCATGCTCAAAATCCTGGTTTAAATTTTGAATGTAAATCAGAATTACTCATAATCACCTGCTTAAAACGCAAGACAGGGAAAATAAGGACAAGAACATTATCAAACCAGGTTGTCATGTTTGCTTTATACTTTCAAGATAGTTAAAACGCCAATGTATGTGTTCCTCTCAATTAAAATATCTAATTAAGAATGGTGGAAAGAATTTTGAAATGTGAACATAAATTTATGTGAAAAATGATTTAACACTGATTAGATTTTCAATATTCTTGAGTATTCTAAATTATATCCAGGGATCTTCTAAATTAGTAGTTCTTGCTCCAACATTCAATGATATATATATATATATTTGTTGAGCATTTCAACTAACATTCTTTTAACGCAGTTTCATGTTTCTATAACAAAACAACTTATAAATACAAAAAGAAATATGCCATAGTAAGTACAATATTAAAAAAACAAATGAAAATATAAAGTCCTAATTTGGCCATTCAAATATATGTCTTTAAATTTAAACAAAACATTTTAAAAGTATAAGGATGTGTTAATACTTTTACATATATGTATGTAGTTATATAATGAAAAGTTTATAGCTTGAAATCCTCTTCAATAGTTAAGACAAATGTTTGAATAAAGTGTCATACAATTAATGTATTGACAATTGGTTATTTTCAACCACTTCTAATGAAAATATTGTTTTTAATTTTAACTCATTTGCAACTATATTTCTTTAAAATTTCTAAATAGTACATAACATCAAACAAAGAACCACTTTTGAAAGTAAATATGATTTGTCACATTGACTATTTTACAAATGTTGGTTGTTTTCTTGACAAATGAAATTAATATATACATTTATACATAGTAATTTCCAAGTCTCATTTTTCAACATTTTGTTTTCATTTTTTGCTTTGAATTTAAATTTTCTTTACTTCACCATGTTGTCTTAACATTGAAAATTTTGATATTTTTCCCAGAGCATGTGAAGAATTATACAGATTTTGGAAAGCATACTTTCAAGAAATGTGTGACTGCACAGTTACCCACTCTGTCAAAACCTGTCACTTGGCCCTTCTTGCTGAGAAAAATTCATGTGCATATTTTGAAAAGTGAGAAAAGTGACTAGTTCAGGGCCACGCAAAGGGCTCACACTTCCACCTTTTGCCCTTCTAATGTGCTCCCATTCAGATGCATGGCATTGTTTGTGTCATATCTACCTTAGGTTGATTGAAGCACACCTTCAGATCTAGAGTGTTTCACAAGTTAGTAGTGTGTTTGTGTTTTGCCTCAATGTGTTGATTATCCATACGGTAATAGAAGAGACTATAATTGATTAAACTTATCAGAAAAAAAAAAAACAATTTAAAAGAAAAAGTTAGCATCGAGTGCTACTGTGTCCCGCAGGTTCTTCTCCACTGACCCACACTACCTCCATTGGTGAGTTAGAGGAGCATGACAGGACTGCCACTGGGGCTATTGCTGTTGCTAGCACACCTGCAGAGGGCGCTGTGTCCCGTGTTACAGCTGTCACCAGCCATAGACTTGCCGAGGAACAGCGAGCGCAAGTTACGAATCTCAGAAATTCAGGTCTGGACCCCAACACGTGCAAGGACGGGCTCTCTCCTCCTGAAGCAGATACACAAAGTTCAAGGAGAAGACCAAGACATGCTGAACAGATAGAAAGAACTAAAGAGCTTGCAGTTGTTACTCATAGAGGTATTGGATGTTATTTTACTTGTGCCCGTTTAGTAACAGCCTAGACTATCTTTTGGTAATGGTGATGATTAGAGAATAAGCTGGCAGAGTCTCAAGATACAGAAGGCAAAAGAAAAGGTTTCAAGTAGTTTAGGCATATATATGGAAAGAAAAGAAAAACTGTGATAATTTGGAATCGTAATAATTAAAATGAAATCAAATCAAAGTGCAATGAAAATTTTTCAGGGGAGGGGTAAGGATAGAAATAAACAAATGTATATATACATAAAGACAAAGCCAGTATCAAAATTCTATTACTTGTCAGCTATGATACTGAGGGCAAAAGAAAACTAATAAATAAGTGCATATTTATATACAAAATGTCTATTTGCAGTGAAATTTTAAATAACTGCACATATATACACAAAATAAGTTGTCCCATGTAGTAATTTGCAGTATTTTCTTGAGATGCTCATTAGAACTTAGAAAATAGATGATTCAAAGAAAAGGGCATATGTCTGGTGATTTTTTATCTAGCTTAATCTTTTCTTCCTAAATTCACTGCTTTCCTGACCTATGTGATTGTACCATAAGGTATTTTTGTGTTGAAAACATAATATAGCTTCAAAATTAAAACTTTCCTTACCTTCCTCATTGATTTATATAGAAGAATATATAGAACTAATTCAATTGCTTGGAATTATCTGCTCTATTAATATGCATACATTTGGAAATATCACTAAATGTATCAATCATACTTTTTTTCTATTTTAGTGCTAAGTTGCATAAAGTCCTTTAGACAAAAATCACTGTAGTTTCAAAAATTAAGGGGGTTTACCTCCATCAATGTATGCATCATTATGAACATAATTTAATGAGCACATAAACATTATTTAATAATATACTCCATTTCCAACTCATGTTCACATATCTTCAAATTGTCTAAAGCTTGTGTGATATGGTTAGGCATGGTTTCAACCAACCATTATAAAATTAAAAAAAAATGTCCCTCAGTGGTTGGAGCACACAGAAATTAAGATTTTGGAAGTAAGTTAATTTAAGCATTGTACATTAAGAGGCTTATTTATCTTAAAATTTGTTTAGAAATTATTCACTGTGATTCTCTTTATGAAGACATAATCAGAAATGAAATTTTAGAATGTACTAGTCTCCTTGTAATACTTCATTTAAATTATTTTCTATATTTACTACCTACCCAATATTGCTATTCATAAGAGTTAAGAATTATGCAAAACTTAACTTTATTTATAACTACTGATGATTATTGAGAAAAATGAGTGAATTTATAGAAACATGTATTATGAAACTATTTTGTTTACTTTCTTTGGACATTTGGATGGGCTATCTTTTATAAACTTCTGCTAAATCATTTTATCACACATTCCAGCTAAACAGGGTAATTTACTTAATAATCCTAAATAAATATAACGTGTAACTAAAATAATGCCTTGCCAAAGTTTGTCATCAGGTTTTATTAGATACATTTGAGTTACAAAGTAATATTTTATAAAACTTAGACTAACAATTCAGACTGAAAAGATGAGGCCATATTAATTTATTAGATTAAGTGAAGTTATTTAAAAGATTCCTTATCAAAGTAAATATGCTGATGTAAACATTAATTAAAAATCCCAAATATTAGGCTGGGAAGTTTATCCAGTGGTTGAGGAGCTTGCCTGCAATGCCTAATGACCTGGTTCAATACCCTTTATTGCCTTAAATAGAGATGCACCACAGGATACATGCAACTGGAGTTTGTATCCAGCCTCTGTAGGCTCTGGCATGCCCATTCATTCTCTCTCTCTCTCTCTCCTTGAAAATAAAGAAATAATAGTTTTTGAAAAAATACCAAATATTTCTATAGAATATTTTAAATCAATGTCATATTTTTATTTATTGTCATAATACTCCAGTGTATTTGAGATCAAATATTAGTATAAAGTCTGACCATCATCCTTTTTATTTTCAAATGCTATTTTAGAAAGTAATACTCATTCCTTAGTTATATTGGCAATGAAAATAAGTATTCTTTTCTATGTTAAAATCATGTAGTAAATATATTTCAACCACATTAAATGTTACATTTATTATTTCCAGTGAATCAAATTATTATACTTTTAGTTAGTCTCTAATTAAAATAATTCTCGGGCTGGAGAGATGGCTTAGCGGTTAAGCGCTTGCCTGTGAAGCCTAAGGACCCCGGTTCGAGGCTCAGTTCCCCAGGTCCCACGTTAGCCAGATGCACAAAGGGGAGCACGTGTCTGGAGTTCGTTTGCAGAGGCTGGAAGCCCTGGCGCGCCCATTGTCTCTCTCTCCCTCTATCTGTCTTTCTCTCTGTGTCTATCATTCTCAAATAAGTAAAATGAAAAATTAAAAAAAAATTAAAATAATTCTCTCTGTTATTTTAATAACTGTTAATTATTTGAGCAATTTCATTTGTCTACCTACCTAAAAAAGTATTAATGTGTTAGGACCAATATATTGTCTGTGTTTTAAAGTAAATGAAACAGGTGTGGTGGCACAAAGCTACAATCTCTGCATTGCAGAGGCAGAGGTAGGAGGATGGCTGTGAATTTGAGGTCAGCCTGGAATAAAAGTAAGGGAATCATATTATTCTATGTGTATTGGTTAACACTTTTTAACTCCATTAATATACAGCTAAGTTTTCTGATCTAAAGCAATCTTCAAAGGCTTCACTTCCAGGAGGTCCATATAATTATATTGAAATTGGTTGATATCAAAGCTATGTTCTCAAAAAAAAAAAAAAAAAAAAAAAAAAAAACCGACTCCAGTTCACATAACACCTAAAGTGAGGTGTGCTCTTTAAAGAGAGAAACAAAAGTAAATAATATACAGTCCTCCCCTTTATGAGCCTTATATAAAATGGGCTATATAGCAGTATAAGATTTTATAAAACTTGGGAATAATTCATGGCTGCTCAGAGTAGTGGAAGAGTTGTAGACTTTCTGCAAGAAAGAGCTTACTTCCTTTTAAAATAAGAATCCAGTAAACATGACACAAACAAATTAATTAATTATCCTATACGTTTTAGAAAAAAATAATTCTTACATTTCTAATCCATTCTCTACAATGAATTTTAACATCTGATACTTTAACATCCCCAGAGATTTTTCAAAGACTTTAGGATTAAATTAAAATTTGAATTGATGTGTGAGTCAGTACAATCTGCCATGTGTCCATATATCCAGATCAGTCTTAGCCATTTCCCTAAAACACTGCTTTTTGAATAAACTCTGATTTTTTATTTTCTAAACACCTTACTTTCTACTTTAAGACATTTTTCATATGATTTATTATTTCTTTCACCCTGATCATATATATATATATATATATATATATATATATATATATATGTTCATTTTTATTTATTTATTTGAGAGTGACAGAGAGAAAGAGAGAGAGAGAGAGAGAGAGAGAGAGAGAGAGAGAGAGAGAGAGAGAAAGAGGCAGAAGATAGATAGAGACAGAATGGGCATGCCAGGGCTTCCAGCCACTGCAAACGAACTCTAGACACATGTGCCCCCTTGTGCATCTGGCTAATGTGGGTCCTGGGGAATTGAGCCTCGAACCGGGGTCCTTAGGCTTCACAGGCAAGCTCTTAACCGCTAAGCTATCTCTTCAGCCCACACCCTGATCTTTTTAATTCATTTTCCTATATTAAATTAAGAACATTAGGTCATTGAATTTTAACTTGTTTTTTTTTCATATGCACATGTAATTCCTAGCCATAGGCTTTATCTTCTGACACCTTACAATCAGTTTTGATAAGAAATAGCAGAGCAGAGTACTTATTATCCATGCTGCATTGATAATGGCCTAGTATATTTTTAGATTCACAGAAAATATCTATTTTGGCTTATAATATAGCTCAGCTAGTATGGTGCATGAACTACAAGTATTAGAACATGAATTTGATTCCCTGAACACAAATTGAAACAAAACAAAAGAAAGAAACAAGAATACCATGCTGGCCTGCATTTATATAACACCAGGGCTCAGGAGGGAGAGAAAAGTGGATGCCTGCAGTTGTTGGGCCTATTAGGCTAGTGTACTTGGCTAATTTCAAGTCAATGAATGACGCAGTCTCATGAAAGAAAACCACTTTGGCCTTGAGGACCTATACTCACAGCTTACCTCTGGCCTCAAAACTCACGAGCACCTATGTGCACATGCATTGCCTTCCTACATACACATGTACCTACACACACAAGTCCACGCAACATATACATAAACAACAAAGGTCATATGCACTAAATGGATAGTTAACCAGTCACAATACAACTAGCAAGATGTTTGATTTAAATTACTAAACTTTTGACATTGTTGCCATTATAAGGAAACATCTATATGCTTAAGTACTAAAGAACTACATAATTCATTCTAACACAGTATTACACTTTTATCTAAAAATAACTTCACAAACACAGGATTATCATTAACCCATGATAATATATTCCATACTTATTTCTTCAGTGTTCACAATATGAAAATTAATAATACCTTCTTAAAATAGTGGTACAAAATTATAAAATCAAAAGTCACTATTAATTAAACACAAATGAACTACAAAGTCTATAAATTTCAGATGCACAAACATTGGGGTGGTTTATCAGACATTAGTTTTGAAATGAACTTTCATTAAAAGCATAAATATGGCAGAGGACTTGGGCAGTAGCTTCATTTGAATTCCATTAATGCATGTTAGTTTTGCACACTGAAAATTTGCTTTTTCGCACCGTTTTCACTATCCATGGATGTTCATGCTAAAAGTGCTTTATCATTACAAGTCTTTGGTTTATCAATTTCCAATATTTTGAGTCAATTAAAATGCTTATAACTGACATCAGCATTATTTAGGAGCAAATAGAAAATATGTGAGCTGAAGCTGTATATAACCTTTCATATTAATTGCATGAGTGTGTGTGTGTGTGTGGACTCAAATGTATGTATTTATTTATGGTACAGTATATTTTACCTTACCATATCAATTTCTAAATATAACAGTTGTAAAATTAATCTGAAAAAAACTGGATATTTTAAAAGATTGTTATATTCATCTAAAGTGTACAATTTCAGTTCATTTTCTGTTACATATAGTTTAGATTTTACTTTTATGTAATAAAATAATGTTTTTTTACATTGAGAGAACGTTGTTGGATGGCAGGTGTGATTATGGATAATTACAACTCCAACACTAGAGAGGCTGAGACAGAAAGATTAAGAGTTTGAGGACAACACTAAGTTCATTTAAACACAGTTTCAAAAATTAAGATAATAAAAATAAGAGACAGGCATGGTGGCACATGCCTTTAATCCCAGCACTTGAAAGGCAGAGGTACGTGGATCACTGTGAGCTCGAGGCCACCCGTAGATTACATAGAGAACTCCAGGTCAGCCGAGGTTAGAGTGAGACCCTACCTTGAAAAACATAAAAAAGGAAAACTTTTTGAGGTTGAGGTTGGATGTGAATGAACCTATGGGTTATAACCCCATCCCACCACACTAGATATAGATAGATAAATAGATAGATAGGTGATAGACAGAGAGATAAACAGATAGATGATAGATACATATAGCCAGAGAGAAAGAGGTAGATGTAGGTTTGAAGTTCAGTTGACTCTTGCCACCTACTATGAGTAAAAGTGTGTTCACAGTACAAAAAGTATAATAGCTAAATTTGTATATCTGTGACACACACTGAGATATTATTAGATTTACTTAAGGCTTAAAGTGTGATAATATGTATGTAGCTGTACCAAAAACATCTGAAATATTTTCTCTCAGTGGTAGTATTAAACAAAACTGTTGACTATAAACATTAAGCTTTGGATTCAGGGAACTAGGGTAAGTCAGCCTGCCTCCCTGACAACCCCCGCCAGCCCCATCCTTGTCAGTTCTCCCATCTCTAGTAACTAGTTCATCAACCTACCACATAAAAATTGAGATGAGCTGCCTCTTTGGGTTGTGAGGAAAAACAATAATAAACAGTTGATGAAATGTGTTCAATACATACTGTTTACTATAAACAAAACCACATTCTTTTATTATCCATGTTATTGTTTATTTATTTATTATTTTGGTTTTTGGTTTTTCAAGGTAGGGTTTCACTCTAGTCTAGGCTGACCTGGAATTCACTTTGAATTCTCAGGGTGGCCTCGAACTCATGGTGATCCTCCTACCTCTGCCTCCCAAGTGCTGGGATTAAGTGCATGTGCCACCACACCTTCTTATCCATGGTATTTTTGTTGTTGTTGTTGTTGTTGTTTTTAACACTAGACAAGTATATGACATTTTTTTAAATTTTTTTTATTATTTATTTATTTGAGAGTGACAGACAGAGAAAGAGGGAGAGAGACAGATTGAAAGAAGGAGGGAGGGAGGGAGGAAGGGAAGGAGAATGTGCGCGCCAGGGCTTCCAGCTATTGCAAACGAACTCCAGAGGCCTGCGCCCCTTTGTGCATCTGGCTAACATGGGTCCTGGGGAATTGAGCCTCGAACCAGGGTCCTTAGGCTTCACAGGCATGCACTTAACAGCTAAGCCATCTCTCCAGCCCAGTATGTGACATTTTACTGTAAAGTCCTGTCATAAAAATAAAGAATAGAGATTTCAACCCTAATTAGTCTATAAATTTTATTCAAAAAATAGTTCAGATGTATTGGAAAAGAAATTTCCATTACAATATTTTTGAAATTCCACTGGAGGAAGATGAAGAATCGACTACTCTAAATGTAATAGTCAAAGAAGGCAACACACAGGATACTTGAACTAATTCTTGAAGAAAGAACACTGTTCATGAGGAAACTGTGTTACATTATTAATATCCTTAGAAAATGCTTTAAGTAGATATTTGTGCTGAATAAAAATGCGTATCAATAACAAACATAAATAAAAATCTGCAATTATGTTTAAAGGAAGAAAATTGCAATTATGTAAATAAACATAGCACATTTTATAATTTTCATTGACAAAATAGCCAAATATTTGTAATTACATTACAGTTAATTATATTTAAAAATTCATTAGATTTATTTATCCTAGTGAGAGATCACTTTTGAAATTATTATTATTTTTTTTTTTTTTTGAGGTAGGGTCTCACTCCAGCTCAGGCTGACCTGGAATATACTATGTAGTCTCAGGATGGCCTCAAACTCACAGCAATCCTTCTACCACTGCCTCCCAAGTGCTGGGATTAAAGGCATGGGCCACCATGCCCTGAAATTATTCTCAATATTTATTTAAAATTCCTAACTTTTCCCAGCTACTCCAAAGCCCTATAGTTTAATATTATTGTCTTCAGTAATTTCATCTCAAAGCTGACCTAAAATGAATGGACTTATATTAGAATATGCCTAAGATATAAATAAAGTTTCCAATATTTATGTTTTGGGGCATACTCTAGGCATTTATTCCATAAGATGTTTAATGCTAATTTTTAAAACAATTGAGTTTGGTTTGTTTTGGAAAGTAACATGAAATCATTCTGAATGAGAATGAATGCTAAGCAAATTTGCTTACTTAAAATTGAACTAGAAAGAAAAAACATGTAATCAATATTCAAATAAGAAGTGAACTTTATTATGTTCAGGTTTAAGATAACAATAGTGGCTTCGGAGTAAAACATATTACTTGAGATAAATTATGACAAACAAAATTGGGAACTTTTCCCATTTGTCGTAATTTCTTCTTTTGTGTAAACTAGGTTCACCAGAATATTAAAAGATTCAATATATGCTAGAAAACAACAGACAGATAATTAAACACTTTATATATTAAAAGTGAAAAATGCCATTTATTACAGATGTCAACGTTCCATAAACTGCAATAGCTTTGTTTCCAATTTAACATGATTAGTGCTTTAAATGTGCTATGGGGGGGGGGAGGAGCAATTCTCTAGAGCCTATTCTATCCCAGTGATTAACATGCTCACATGTAACATTTTTAAAAAATATTTTCACACAGTGAGTGGTATTGTCAAATGTGTCCTTACCTTTGCAAAGAAAAGTTTCAAATTTAAAATATGTCAGTCAGTTGTTTTTGTTGTTGTTGTTGTTTGTTGCTTTATCACGATGAGAATATAAAGGTAATTTAGCCTATAAATGAAATATATTAAATATATCTAGATGACTACTGACATATGCCCCTAAAGCAATCAATTAGAAGATACTTATTGAATACTTTCTGTGTTCCTTCTCATGTGATAGAGTCAAATACATAGAGATATGGTTTATATTATAAAAGGGAAAGGTTATAGAGATGAGATGAGAAAGAAAATATTGGTCATTGCAAGGGAAAAAAATAATAAGTGATTATGATGTGGCATTAAGAATGAATTTTGACTGTCATCAAACTTGTGATATATTCATATATTTAAGAGAGAATAAAATGCCATCTACACAGGTTGTAGAACTTAGTGTATATAACCACAGGTAAGGATTACTGATGTGCTTGGAGTTCAGGGATATAAGAGGAAGAAGATTAGGCAGAATGCAGGTAAGAACAGATCATCTGACTCAGAAGTCATAGTAGTGAACCTACTTTCACCTTATACACTTGCCACTAGGGATGGAATGTTGCAAAGAATTAGGAGTTTTCAATAAAATGGGACAGATATTTTATAGCAAATACAGAGACCAATTAGCAGTTGATAGTTGTTTGGTATGTACACTATAGACTATGCTTCTCAATCTATAATGTGTACATAAACCATATAGTTCACTTGTTTAAATATCAATAATTACAAGATGGTGTGGCATGATCAGTTGTTATAGACTGATGTATTTTCATATTATTCTGGCACATCATGCATCAAGAGCTTAGGGAAGGAGCGTTGTGATGAGAAGATAACATCCCATGAGTCTTATTCTGTCCACCCCCAAAAGAGACTTGCCCTAATTGAGAAGATAATAGCAGTGCTATACTAATTTGGATAGCCCAGTAGAATGAAAATTAGGGGCTGAAGAGATGTCTTAGTGGTTAAGGTGTTTGCATACACAGCCAAAGGATCCCAGGACCCACATAAGCCAGATGCACAAGGGGTTGATGCATCTGGAGTTCGTTTACAGTGGCTGGAGGCCTAGGCATGCCATTCTCTCTTTGTCTCAAATAAATCATATATATATATATATATATATATATATGCACATATATATATACATATACATATATGTATATATAATGAAAATTTTGATAAGAATGATGCTAATAGTGGGGTATTGACTAACATGAGCAAGATTTTAGAACAGGTGTATATTTCTGAATAAACCTAATGCTGTTAATTTTTAGAATGACAAGTTTGTTGATATGAAGTATGATCTTACAGAAGGTATCAATAAATTAATGGATAACTGGCGATTCAAAACAAATTCTAACTTATTGTGCATAAATTTAACTTTACATTAATCCTGCATCTAATATGAGATATTATTTTAAAGTTCTTAGAAAAGGTTAGAAAGAGGAAAAGAAAATACAGTTAGCTTTTCTTAAATAACTGTTCCAATCTCTAAAAGACTCAATCACAGATACAGTTTAAACATAGCAATAAATATATTACAGTAAATGATTAGGAAATAAAACTTCTCCAGAATGAATATGTAAACATTTATATTTATGTTAATGGTGGAATTACATTTGTCTTTTTGAATTTTGGGGACAATATTTATAAGACTAAGTAATGCACTGATTTTTATGCCATCTTTAAAGAGTAATTAGCAGCAGATTAACAAAGGTGCAGCTTGAAAGAAAGTGTTTACATATGATTCTTGCAAGATACTTCCATTTGATTTATTATTAATTTTTATTGAAAGAACTTAGATATTGGTAAAGTAAATGCATTACTAAATAGATAATTGCCATATTTAGGATGGATTTTATGTGCATAGTTACTATCTATGGCATAATTTATCTTTGCTTTTCTTCATTGTTCTATTTGCTTTTTCCTATTTATAATATTATGTGGAAGTATATGTTCACTGCTTGTAGTAGTTTAAAAATTCATGTCCAGAGATATACAACTTTATAATTTAAATACATAATTATGTATTAAACATCATTCTAATTTTCTATTTTATTATTCCTTACATTTGTGGAATGTGATATTCATAATAATAGATGCATTTTATATTTATAATATTTTTGTATTTTGTTTAGAATGTTGTTTTGGGGAGAAAGGGAAATTAAATGTTAGAATTTACTTTTTAAAAGGCTTATAGGTATTTTAAAGGTATCTGATAAAAAGAAAAGTATTCTGCTTGCATATGGGCATGTGCAACAATGCAAAGTAATAGGGACTTACTTTATTACAAATGGCAACATGAAAGTAACCATTTTAATATTCTTATCCAATGTCACCTCTTAAACCATGTTCTTGAGTTAGACCTATTTAGATTATAAAATTTCTGATAAGGCCTAGTGGTCTTATTGTTCTTGACCAAACTCTTTGAAAAAATAAAAAATAAAGATCTTTTTGTGTTTAGCCGTTGTATAAAATCAATGGCCTTAGGAGCTGCTATTTTTCAGATTTTTAATCACACTGTGTTATATAATAGTGTTCATATGTTTCTTGTTTATATATGTTAGCACACACTTTCTATTTTCTTATAGAATGAGTGAATGAGGGAGGAAATAATACTGAAATGATCAAAGGGAATGTTTGTGAGATGTGCTGGGTCATGCCTATTAGCAGCTAGAGGGCTGGAGGCAGGGGGTTGCTGAGGAAAGAGGATTGTAATAAAATTCTAGGCCATCTGGGTCAACAGAGTTAGTTCCTGACCAATCACAGATATAAAGTGAGACCCTATTTCAAAAATATCAAAATACTAAAAAAATGAAAGAAAGATGAGAGTAAGTAATGAGCTATATTTAAATATTAAATGAAAATGTTTTGTTCTGTAATTTATTTTCTCATGTTTTCTGTTACTTTACGTATGAAAGAGACGGTCACAGTGAATGTTGCATACATGACTGTTAAACCTTTCTCCTTGTCAGAGTATGGTGAGGGGGCAGACTTTCTATTTGTGCCCCTGACTCGTGCCAAAGCAGACTCCTCTGCCTCATAGATTACAAGAAACTGGTCATATATTAAAGACATTTTTCCTGTTCAGAATTATTTCTGGGCATTTTCACCCACTTTTGCAACAAGCTGCTTTTCTTGCATGTAGTGTTTTACAGCATATGGCCGCCCTGCTGTGCACAGAGTGAAGTCACACAATTAATCTTCACAATTTTAAGAAGAGCAGAACCTTCACATTGTAGCAGAACAGCATGGTGTTGCATTTGGGGTACATTGTATAGGATTTTTTTTTTCTCTTCACAATGACATCATTTGAATTCTGAATCATGGACAAGTGTTTGTTACTCTTTCTTGTTAATCTGTGCAATTTTCTTCAAATGACATTTATTCATGATATAAGATGAGATTGATTTTATGTAGAACTCAGAGAAGTCAGAAAAAAAAAATTGAGTAGACTTTCATATAGCTAGGAATATCTACTCTCCTACACTTTCCCACTGGAAAGGAATGCACCAAGGGTGATTGTTGCAAAGTACTCGACGTTAGTTTAATTTCATTCAGCAATTGGCTTTTAAATTGAAGTACTGTAGTCTTAGGCTTCAAATCCAGGGATTATATTTGCCATTACAGGCAATTGGTTAATGATTTTATTTAATATTAAATCTAGTTAAACAACTAAGACATAGTACAATAAAATGGAGCTAAAATCAGATATGCATCAGTATATGAAGTTCTATACTACCTTCAAATAACAAATATCAAGTTAAAAATGTTACACTAATCCCATTTATTGTTATTTTTAAAATATACACTTGAAAGGCATGATTAAATAAATGGAATGTTTTAATCCATTTCTCCTTGGGTGGTGTTAATGGCAAAATTGAGTCAAATGAGTGATAGTATACTGAAATGTTCATTACCTTTAGCATCCCATCTAGCACCTCTCCATTTCCATATCTGTAGAAAGGGGGTAGATAATTTGGCCAGATTATTTTTTTGTTTGATCATTTGGTGTGTGTGTGTGTGTGTGTGTGTGTGTGTGTGTGTGTGTGTGTGTTTTCACTAAGGCAAAGCTCCTTTTAGAATAGTTATAAAAAGCAAATACATTCTAGCTGTATAAAAATATACCTCTACCTCTAAAGTTAAAAGTAAATGTGATCAAATTAATACCTAATTTTCAAAATTGTTCTATTCCTTAAGAACAAAATGTACCATTTACTAATAGAAGGTATTTGAAACAGGTACACATAACCCAATTCAGCACTAGTCATATAGCTGTCTTATAAAAATTGTATCAAATTGGTTTGTAACATTCTATTTACCTCAGAACTCTGTAGTTGTAATTATTTTGCATGTGTGAATTTTGCCCTCAATTGAATCACTCCTTGATATAGCCAATGCATTTAACTACATTTTTTTCATCTACTGACTTCATTTGTGTAGTGCAATTCACACTCTATAGGACATATACTGTGATATGAAAATGTATATACACCAGCATATGCATACACATGCAATGCTTAAAATAATGAAGCACCTTTAATAAATGAGAGACCAGACTTCTATGGTTAGGTATGTGGTAGGATAACCTATTGAGACCCCAGCCCTTAGAATAGGACCATATCAATTAACTTAATCAAGATAACATCTCACAGTTATGTACCAGAGGCTAACTTAGTCTAGATAATCTCTTACAGGCATGCCAGAGGCAACATTCTAGGCAATTCTATCTTGTCAAATTGGCCATCAGCAGATCATTACAAATAGCTATCCACTCAGTCTTCCACAATTGCTCAGAGATTAAAGGAATCTGTCTACGGAATCTGGTGCTTAACAAGAAGTATTGACTAGATACACCTAAGGATTTCACTAATCTATAGATTTTAATTTTGGTAGATATATAGGATTGTTTGATCTTTTTCTCTTCTGCTATGCAATGACACAATTGGTGCAACAAGGATATAGCCTATACAGATCAACCTGGCCAAAGAGCAATGGAAATGGACCCAGAGAGGGGGGCTGGCATGCAAAGATAGATAAGCAGTGTTTTCCTTTCTTAAAGAGCCATAGGATTACCTCCTTAATTTTGTATTAAATAAAACTATCAAATCTCATCTGTGTGATCATTAAACAGAATCCAAATGTTTAAAACAGTCTTCTAGTGAAGAATTCTGATAGGACAGAAGAAGTAGAATGACAGGAATTAAGCAACATTTCCACTTATTAAAGTCATTTTGTTTTTCTGTTCTTTTTAATTAAAAATGATCCAGTGCCCTAATGACAATTGTTACAGAAGAATACATTTTAATGCCCTTTATCTAAGAAGTCATTACAATACTAACTATTCTTCAAATATTTGCTTTGTCCTTTTTAGCAGACATGACAGTGGGCCAACAATCTTTGCCACTAAATATATAAGAAATATGTAATGTAGTATTTTCTTTGTTATAAAATATTTCTTATTTATTTATTTGCAATCACAGTGATGTAAAGAGAAGAGAGATGAACCGAGAAAATGAGAGAAAGAGGGAGACAGACAGAAGGAGAGAGACAGAGAGAGCATCTGGGCCTCCAGCTAACACAAATAGGGTCCAGATGTATTCACTACTTTCTGCATCTGGCTTTATGTGGGTACTGGAGAATGAAACTCAAGTCCTTAGGCATTACAGGCAAATGCTTTACCTACTAAGGCATCTCTCCAGCCCAGTATTTTATCTTGTTTCAGAAAATATGTGTGATTATCATGTTGCAGTAATATTTTATTATGAGATTGTAGTGAAATTTAATCACAAGACAAAAACAAGTATAAGCAAATTACTCACAAAAGTATTAGTGTTAAACATCAAGTGTCAAATAAACCAGCATAAGATAATGCATAAATTGAGTATATTTAATTATTAGACAAAGGACAAGGTCAAAAGTTAGTTTGAATTTGTTAGAAAATAATTATTAAAATCATAAATTTTGTCTGGGCAGGTGGCTTAGCCATTAAGGCACTTACCCACAAAGGCCTAAGGACATGGGTTCAATTCTCCAGTACCAATTTAAGCCAGATGTACAAGGTGGTACATGCATCTGGAGTTTGCTTGCAGTAGCTGGAGGCCCTGGTGCTCTCATTCTCTCTCTCTCCCTCTTTTTCTCATAAATAAATAAATAAATTTAAAATCTGAACAGTTTTAAAATGTTAAAAGGTTTTAAAATCCAAGCCAATTGCACCCTCCCATATGGTGATTTTTATTTTACCATCTATAAGGATTCTTACAGTAAATACAAAATTCCCATATTTCTCGTTTACTCCTGACATCTTCCAGCTCACTATCACTGTATGACCTGTTACGCCAAGCATTGCATGTGCATCTGCTGTTATCTGTGGAAGTTCTATGAATTTCTGAGATTTTTTTCCATTTCTAGGAGTGAAGAAAAACTTTTGAGTCTATCTAGTTATTAATCATGTAACTTCTCAGCCAGCATGTTTTTTTTTTTTTTTTTTTGGTACACTGCCTACTAAATTAGAAGGAACAAATTTAGCTCAATTGACAAGGGCTGTAGGAATGTTTGAAAATGCTTGTTATAGAGCATTTACTACACTCACCCGTGGTTCAGCTTCACAAATGAACAAAACTTATAGTTCATAGTTATTCTATAAATGGTTAAAATATATTGCAGAGTGATTTGAATTCAACATTGAGACTTATAGCTTCAAGGTCTTCTTTACAAAATTAAAAATGAACTTGCTAGGGCTGGAGGGGGATGGCTTAGACGTTAAGGCAATTGTCTGCAAAGCTGAAGTCCCAGGTTCAATTCCCTTGGCCCCACGTTAGCCAGATGCACAAGGGGGCTCATGTGTCTGGAGTTTGTTTGTAGTGGCTGGAAGCCTAGTGTGCCCATTCTCACTCTCACTCTCTCTTTATTTCTTCCCCTCTCTCTCTGACTCTAATAAATGAATAAAAGTAAAACATTTTTTTAAAAAAATCTTTAAAAGGCAAATGTTTAAAAAATCATCTTGCTATGAGAATATCTTGCAATATGGTGAATATTTGTTTGTATTTTCATTTTAACCTAATATGATTATATATGAGTACATATATATATATTACTATTAAATGTCTTCTTTTTTGGGAGATTTCTAACTTAATTTTTAAAAAAAATAGTGTTGGAGAAATGTCTCAGCAGGTAAGGCACTTGCCTAAATAGCCTTACCACCTGGGTTTGATTCTCCAGTACTCACATGAAACTAGGTGGCCAAAGTGGAACACACATCTGGGTTTCATTTGTTGTGGCTAGAGGTCCTGACACACACATATTCTTCCTCTCTCTCTCTCTCTCTCTCTCTCTCTCTCTCTCTCTCTCTCTCTCTCTCTCTCTCTCTGTGTGTGTGTGTGTGTGTGTGTGTGTGCGCGCTTATCACTGTATCACTGTTTGCAAATAAACAAAATATATAAAAAAGGACAAAAACAATTTAATTTAAAATTACAAATGAAATTAGGGGATGATTTTAAGACAGTCCCTTCAAGACATAATGCAAAATAACCAAATCAATTTTAACACTTGGATTTGAATGCTCAGGATTTTAAATAGAATATAGTCACCAAAACAAATTATATAATTATATATTTTATTAGACTAAAATAGGTATCACATTTTTTAAATTTATACATTGTAAGTGTAGGAACTATGTACTAATCCCACATTATAAATGAAGCTTGGAAAAGAAATTAAGAGATAATTAAAAACATATCGAGTTATCTGAGCCTGTAGATGGCTCTGTAATGATTTTTAATATATCATATTTAGATTTTCAGTAATAAATAAGAGAATATATAATGTGCCTTATAAAGGTAATTAGTGCCATTGTATTGTTTTGAATTAGTAAATATGCTGCCTCTTGTATATCCCTAACATGAAAGTTTGTATAAGTTATATCATTTCTGTACTTTTGAACATTTTAGTTGCACCATTACTTAGCTCATAAAATAGTGGACATTATTATTTATTTTTATACAGGACACATCTTTACTTTTAGCACATTGTGAAATATCATACTGCATATTGTGTCACAAAACCCTTGTTTACATGATGCTATTTTTTTCCATTATAGTTTCTTCCAACATATCATGCAGGATTTAATCACTGTATATTTCTA
This sequence comes from Jaculus jaculus, assembly GCF_020740685.1. Taxonomy (NCBI): domain Eukaryota; kingdom Metazoa; phylum Chordata; class Mammalia; order Rodentia; family Dipodidae; genus Jaculus; species Jaculus jaculus. The sequence goes on along the minus strand of NC_059103.1, from coordinate 183,537,969 downwards.
AAGACAATATACAGTGGTGATAAACATTTTTAGAGAAAATATTACTTCCTCTGAAATTTGTGTCCTTAATCCAATATCAAGCTATGCACAATGGCAAAGCAGAGACTGGCAACATTGTCCTGCATCAGCAGTTTCCATCTTCTTAGAAGTGTACATAAGGAGTCATCAGCTAGAGGCCCATCATACTAAATATGTTCCAAAGACATATGTCATTCAGCCAATACAGGCACAGTTTAGTAATTACATACCTGAAACATGGAGTCACCACCTATATTTGAACAAACAAACAGCCAAATCTTGTCTTCCTAACCCAGTTGGATGTTGCTATTATTCCTAACATCATTTTAATGCCTAGGACAGAATTGAGAATTTGATCTTACTAGCTTATCCACTTTACATTGGTTTAGATTCTATTTCCAAATAATTAAGGCTAAATGGATGAAGATATTATAAACAAATAGAGAAATTAGGTCTGACAGGACTTGAACACAGACTGTCAATTCCTAGTTCAGGTAGACAAGCACAACATATAATATCTTGTACCTTAATAACCTTAAACTTCCAATTAAAGTGTGCACCAAGAAGTGATTGTATTTCTTTGTAGCTATATTGTATCCTGGAGAATGAATATGCTAATATTAAAATGCATAGTATCTACAAAATAAAATATCAGTTATTAATTATTAACTAATTAAAGTAATGATGATCTTGTTTATTTGTTGAATAAAAAGATACCGAAGATTATAATTAATTTTAAGGAAAGAGCCACACAATTAATTTTCATATCAAGCAATACAAAAGAGAAAAATGAGTTGGGCATGGTGGCACATGCATTTAATTCCAACACCGGGGAGGCAGAGGTAGGAGGATCAGATCCCTATAAGTTCAAGGCCACCCTGAAATTACATAGTGAATTCTAGGTCAGCCTGGACTAGCATGATGCCCTATCTCAAAAAATCACAAAGAGAGCCTGCAAAAATGGCTCAGTGTTTAAAGCATTTTCCTGTAAAGCCAAGGAACCCAGGTTTGACTCTCCAGGACCCATGTAAGCCATATGCAAAAGGGGCACATGCATCTGGAATTTGTTTGCAGTGGCTTGAGGCCCCGATGTGCCTATTTTCTCTCTGTCTGCCTCTCTTCTATGTCTCTATCTGTTTGCAAATAAATAAAATATTTAAAAAAAAAACACAAAGAGAGAGAGAGAGAAATGCATTATTGTGTGTGTATAAAAGTGTTAAATAGTAATAAGAAACAACTGGTAATACAGAAATGCTTTTTCATGATAAATTATTTTCCTTTAAAAAGAGGTATTGTAAACCAATAAGATGTGATTTTTCAATGCAATTCTGCTAAGAGGAAACTTGTCAAATAAATCTTATTAAATTTGATGGTTGGAATAAAAAGAATATAGAAATTATGTTCTTATCATATTACCACATAAGTTACATACAAATTATAGGCTTTCCTGGATGTTCAGATAACACAAAATACACAACACTACACTCTTATAAGAGCCCATACAACTCCGAACATAAATTATTATCAATTGAAATTTAATGTTCAACTCAATGATGCTTAGCATGTCTATTTCTTCACATTCAGAGGTAAATATTATATAAATTGGAACTTTTCATACATATACATGCCAGGGATATGTAATGTGTGTGATTATGTGCTTAAAATTTCAGCAATTTTCCAATGAGCAACTTGAAGCCTGGAGATATTTTGATTTAGTTATAGATAATTTATAATAGAAAGGTCATTTAAGATTATCTTTTCCAACAAGTAATGCTTGATTTTCTCTATCACATCTATAAAAACAATCATTTTTCTAATATTAAAGACCAGAGCTAATATTCTACCACTTTTCAGTTCACCCCCTCTCACTACCACCAAGTAGCCTTAATTTATATTAGCAAAGATTTTTTAATGTAAAAGTAAAAGTTAGATATCAGATACCATCTCTGTCACAAAGGTACTGATGATGACTCAATAACAGTATCTTATTCTCCCTCTCTCTCTCTCTCTCTCTCTCTCTCTCTCTCTCTCTCTCTCTCTCACACACACACACACACATACACACACACATACACACCTTTGTATGAATATATATGTAACCTTATAGCTAATTTTTATAGTAAACATTACCATTTAAAACATTTCAAATAAAATGCTGAGTAACAAAAATTATGTGAAGAGTAACAACATTCAATAACTTCATTTTCTTGAGAAGAATTAAATGCAATTTAGAGTTCAGATTGATTCTGGGGACAACAGAAGAATAATTGCCTGCTCTAATTCATGTTATAGAACAAAATTGCTTTTTTCAGCAAGATAAAGATTATCTTGGAGCTTAGCGATCTTTTGCCACTTTTGATAAGACCAGTCTCATATTAAACATATGTATATATCTGCATATATTTCTGTCAAAACAGAAATGTAAAAATAAACTAAAATTACAGAGTATGTAAAATCAAAAGAAAGTAGGAAAATGGATTCTTGTGCATAAGTGTATAGGCTTTACATTAAAAATATTAAAATATATTTAGAGGTTTATATTTACATATAGTATTACTATTACAAATTCTAATGTTTGAACTTAACTATCCATTATATTATCATACGTTGTCTTCCTAAGTAAATCTAGAGAAAGGAAATTCTCTGGACAATACACTTTTTGCTTAATGATCTTTTTTCTTTTTCAATTTTTTTATTAACAACTTCCATGATTATAAAAATTATAAAAATAAATGATCTTTTTGCTAAACAACATCACAGATACTTATCTACCCACTTTTTTAAGTTCAATATGATCCTTACATTTTTTTTTCTTTTCATTGAAAAGATTAGAATGAAAGGAAATGCCACAAACAATCATCTTTTGACATTTCTTTTATTATAAGATATTGTAATACATTTTAACTTAGATTCCTTGATGAAATTCACATGATTATCACAATACTATACCATTAAAAATAACTTAATAGGGCTGGAGAGATGGTTTAGCAGTTAAAGGGTTTGCTTGCAAAGAAAAAGAACCCAGGTTTGATTCCCCAGGACCCATGTAAGCCAGATGCACAAAGGGGCACATGCGTCTGGAGTTCATCTGCAAGGGACTAGGGCCCTGATCACCCATTATCTCTACAGCCCGTGATTGATTTTTATAAACAATATAATCTTCAAGAAATTTCTTCTTTGCAGTTATAGCCGTCCCATTTAGTGAATTTTTTTTAATGTTTTTAGAATTTTGACTTGAGAAAGAAATTTTCAGACTCATTTGGAATTCTTAAAAAGCCAAACTGTATATGGCAGAGAAAAGTAGATGTTGAGTCCTACTTATAATTCATGTTCATATGGAATATAAAGAATTAAACTCCAACATGTAAAATGCAAATGCTGCTAGGATGTACTGGAGGGAGAAGTAAATTTCACAAGTGGAATAATTAAATTTAGAGTAGTGGCATACTCAGTACAATTAAACTTCAGGTTACTATGGGTATAGGTGTAAGTAAAAGATAATCACAGCAAAAAAAAAAAAAAAATCACAAGAGATGATTGTAGTTATTTTATTTTTTTTCTCTATATAAATAAGCCTCAATGCAAAGGTTCTGGAAACCATGAAGACCCTGATTGGAAGTCTTGTTCTGGCTCCATGTTTTAAGAAATAAAAATTATGAAAAAAGATAAATTCTTGTCTAAAAGTGTGTAACAAATTATTCACAAAAATCAAGTTCTTGAAATACTGTTCCAGAAATCAATTTTCTCTGCTTACATAGAAACAGTTTATAACCTCTCATTCCAGTAAATTACCATGCACTATGTTAATGGCATTAAGAGAAAAATCACCTTAAATATTTCACAATCTATAAGGTATCTATAATTTGAATGAGATGGGTAAAACCTTAGAATTAGACAAATAATTTTGAAATTATAAGATACTATTTTTTTCAAATTAATACCAAAAAATCTAATTGCATCATGTTTATAGCTTGTATATTTCATTATAAACCTGATAACAAGATGTAGGTAAAATATCTGCATTATTATTAAGTTAAATATAACTCCTGAGTAATTAATCATGTGATGTGAAATTTTGAGAAAATAATTGACATTTAAATATAATATTAGGTCAGATCACATAATATTATTGAAGACTGAAGGTAAAAGTGCATAGAAACTTTTCTATTTCATTTCATATCAGCTAAAATTATAAATAAAAGACAGGTATGGTGGCTCTACGGCTGAACTATGAGTCAAGATAACTTGATGAGTAGTCCAAATATCACCCTACATTTAAAAGAGCCAAACCAAATCAGTGCATTAGTGATCTACTAATAAGAAGGTAAAACTTTCTTTGAACAATAATTACCTGAAAAAATAATGATTTTTTTTTAAGTTTGTAAAATGCATTTTCTATGACACCAATAGAATTTATATGGGTTTTGCTCAGGCTGTTCCATTATATCTATTTTAATATGTATAACATAATAATAACAACACAATATTAAAAAAAAACACTTGGTCAAAATTAGTAGCCAGAGAGTTAACAGTAAACAATGACTAACAACATTCTAAAAAATTTAATTCATTCAATATATAATGTTTTGTCTGACATCAATCCTAACATAATGACAATAAGTTGAAATTATTGGAAGAAATATTTTCACATATTAAATTTTTCCAAATAAATAAGTTTCTTAAATATTTCCTAATATTTCATGTATCTTTCTGGTAATTTTGTATGGTTAAAAATAAAGTTATTTAAATTCCATTCTTCTAATGCCCCTCAAATTAGTTGCTATCCTAGTTTACTTTATTCCATAAAATTAGATGAATAAAAGTGGTCTCATGATAAGCTATTGAAATTTTTATTTCATATACAACTTGTAAGGTTTTGAAAAAATATACATGGCTATGAAAGTTTTTCCCTGCATACTAGTTAAAAATCACTGAGTATTTTACTATTAGATGACTATTTTTTTAATTTCTCATTTTTCTATGAATGCCCTATGTCAACCTTAAGAGTTTATTTAACTTGCATAATTCCATGCTAACAAAATTGTTAACTTGAATTTCATTTTCAAATTGTATTTCCTGATACATGTTTTTGTTTGTTTTCTTAACTAGTGAAAAAGGCCATAGATTTTAAATCTAGAGGATTTAAATTGTTTCCAGGGAAAGACAACAGCAACAAGTTTTCTATCTGTGAGTGTACTTCTTTTTGTTACTTTCTCTAGTAGAGGAGTGAAGTTTGTGGTGTTTGTGTTGTGTGTGTTGTACCAAAAATTTTATGTATTACCAAATTAACTGCATTAATATTTATATAACATGCATGATGACTGTTCAATATTTTATTGTATGTAAATATGCACTGTTCAGTGGAATAAGGTAGTACTGACTAGTAATCTCAGATTGTTTTTGATAAAATATATTCCATGTTTCAATATGTGAAAGATTCTTTGCTCTCATGAGGCTATTCAAGATAACAATCAGATTTTATAGTTCAGGGATGTGAGGTAAAAATAAGTTAAATTCTAAATATTGTTGGTTTCCCATAATAAGGATTTATTTAACATATTTAAAATTCCACCAAAGCATTCTAAAAAATGTATTATTGTTATCATAATTTTCACTTATGAAAATGTCTACTATTTTAACTGATTCAAACACTAAAGCAATAATGTCTTATAAATTCAATTGTTATTTGTTCATTTGTAACTTTTATTTAATGTTCAGTAGCAGATAAGTTTTATACAAATTCAGAGCTTTATAGAGTCATCTGATTACAAATTATTAAGCTAAACAATCACTGAATGAGAGCACTGACCTATATTAGTATAAACAAACATGGAATAATAGTTAAATTGGTCCTATGCATGTTTGTGAAGCAAATTAACAGCAATTGGTAGAAATTCCTCATTTTATTATTATGTAAAGAAGCGGAAAGAAGTCATTTAATCACCAATAACATTTAACATATCATGATAAAGAGTAAGAGTAGTTGTTATCAAATGTATGTAGTACTATTGCTTATTCTTTCATAACAGTGCCCTGCATATTTTATTCAATTTCAAATAATTTAAGTATTTACAACTAATTATTTTTTCTGAAATCATTCATTATAGTTCTACCATAATTTTTACTCCATTTCTTTTAACATATTTATAAATATTAAATAACACAAGTTAAACTGTAATGCAAATTATCAGGATTAAAGAAAATCTTGAGCACTCTATATCATCCAATAATGTATGTTATCACATTTTAATAAAATTTTTGCATTTTACTACTTTGGAGAATACTGAACTGGAATCATCAAAGAATAGGAAAGTAATGAAATTGACCTCTCTAAAAATGACTCTTTGGTTACTTTCATGGTGTCAAACTGTATAATGATGATTTCTTTATAACTTTGGAATTTAACATATTTTAAAATTTTACTGTGAGTATTTAGGATTTGTACATATGTTTTCAGTAAAAATACATTTTAAAAAGTATTCTTTTAGTATTTAGGATAAGTATACAATTTAAAATATGTTTTACACACAAATCACTTGATACATTTTGGAAATAAATGTATATATTTCTTAGACCAAAAACATTGCCAGATATGATAAATTCAACATATCAGAAATCAGTTTGTCAGCATGAAATGAAAGTTAACCATTTTTGGAAGTCAATATTATTTTTGCTAGGACTTTTTTTAATATTGTGGGCAAGCCAATATATTTAATAAGAGAGAATGGAGTAAAAATTATTACTGTTTCACTGTTTTTGCATATTTCTACCTATATATCATTATGCATATGACATGTTTTAAGTTTCCAGATGTTCTGGGAAATGCGGTTTATTTATAATAAGTTGTCAAGATAGCACATAATTTATGTAACCATCTATTTTTATTGGTATACTACCATGGTGGAATACATATTTTATCCTCTTCATGGAATATAATGGTAAACAAAAATGGAATTTAGACATGCCTTGGTCCCTGAAAAATAAAGCCTGAAATATTTTCTTTAAAATAGGAATAAAAGTAAGAAGAAGCAAATAGTGTTGAAAATCTTCTATAACAGTTTTGAAACAAATTTTGTAGAAATTCTCACATAATATACTGTTTGCAGTTTATTTATTTATTTATTTATTTATTTGAGAGCGACAGACACAGAGAGAAAGACAGATAGAGGGAGAGAGAGAGAATGAGCGCGCCAGGGCTTCCAGCCTCTGCAAACGAACTCCAGACGCATGCGCCCCCTTGTGCATCTGGCTAACGTGGGACCTGGGGAACTGAGCCTCGAACCGGGGTCCTTAGGCTTCACAGGCAAGCGCTTAACCGCTAAGCCATCTCTCCAGCCCGCAGTTTTAATATAAATAATTCACATGGAAATGAAAACAGCATATTTATGGTGAAGTTTTCATGGATGTGAAACTGAAAGCCAACATTACTTAAACTTTATCTTACTATAATTTGTTTTTCAACCACCAACAAAATGGTTTTAAAGACATATTGTCTCCTGGTTGCGTGTAGCCAACAGTAATGTCCTGTCTATCTTCAGATTGCAATGTATTTATTAGCAATTAAATATTCATGTCTTTACTTAAATTTATTTATTCCATTGAAAAGTAACTTAGAAACTTTATTTTATTAGACATTAGTAGTTCAAATAAATATAGAAATTGGGCCTGCTATTTATAATAAAACATGTTCTAATGCTTAGATGGGCAGAAATGAACATAACCCTGGTAGAAATGAGATAAACAGTTGCACAATGACATCTTTATAGTTAACCAAAACAGTAAAACATAAAGAGACTCCAGAACCTTTGAGAGGGATTTGGTTTTTCTATGGCTAATTTATTATTTTTTTTCATCTTTAATACATTAATTCCAAAATGGCACATCCTTTGTTGTCCAAAACAATATGCCTGCCAAACCTACCTAAAACCCATAGGTTTTACAAGAAAGCAAATATTTGTACATGCTTAAAATGTTGAACTTATGAGTTTCCAACTTATTATGTAGGTCCTTCCAAAACAATAAAGTAGAATTAAAAAGAAACTGTGGCTGTCCACAGAAGATTTTGTTTTTATTTCCTGTAATCATACTGTCATGTGACTTTTTATAGCAATACTCCATCTGGACAAAACTGTGCTAGAATAACCCAATGAAAGAGTAGATAAAATAACCTTAACCCTCAAGATCCACCATTTGGCTGAGAGACTAAAGTTAGAAGGAAATATTCATAGAATGTTAAGTATATAAAGATAAAATATCATACTCTTGCTATCCTAGATTTTGGATCCCCAACAAATATTTTTATGTTAGAATAAAAATTAAACATAATATTAAAATAAGAGGGAACTGAAACCGTAACTGAAATGTCTTAGTTAATTGAATTTTAGTACAAATCAATTTATTTTTATTTTAGAGTAGATTTTCAATATAAAATTAAAAGCCTTGAGCAAAATATTATGATAACCATATGATATTTTGATATTTTTGTTATTTTTAAGTTAGAACGTTCAGTGATACAGGATTGTCATTATAAAAGAAGCTTTTTTTTTTAATTCCATTGAGGAGAGCCCCCAGCAGAATGGGGGCAGGACGAAGGAAAGGATAGTACCAACTCATGATGTACTAGGTATGTCCTTAATTAATAATAAAAAAAAAAGTTCATGGAGCTAGAGTGACTCACCAGTTGGTAAATGTGCCTCTCTGCAAGCATATGGATCTTTGTCGAGTTCCATAACACCCATGGAAATGTGAGATGAAGTGTCGTAGGTTTGCAATCCCATCTCTTGGAAGGAGAAGACAGTTAGATCCCACAGTAAGCTGGCTACCTTATTTGCTTTATTAGTGAGCTCCAGCCTCAGCAAGAGACTCTGTATCAGTAAATAGGGTGCTGAGTGATTGAGTAAGACACATGATGCTAATTTCTGGCTTCCACATGAATACACACATTCATATGGACACATATGTGCACTTATACATATACAAATAGACATGCACACATGAATACCACTAGCAAATGCACCATAAAAGACTATTCATGTTCACACCAAGCTGTGTGTTACTATTCAGATTTGAAGCAATAAAAGTGAAAAGTCTGTCCATTTGCTTTCAATGCATTACCTACTAAAGTAGCTGATAGGACAAGTTCTGACGTCTCTTGACTATCTTGCATCAATAGCTGACTACTAGAGGAAAATAACATACTCATACATTGTTCCTGACTTTTGTTATGAGTATTTATAACTAAGGAATATTAAATACACATGTCACATTAAACATTTTCTTTATCCTTACGTTTTAATTTGGAAATCTTTTTCTCTTATTGTTTGTATCAAAACACACAAAATAAGTTGACAATCAAAAACTGGAGAACTGAGATTAAGCAATAGTAAAGAGATTTATAAATGACTTCCATTTTAAGATAAAATGTAAAATATTTTAAATTTTAGAAAATGATAAAATTTGTGTTCGCTATTATCCAATAGAAAAAAAAAAAAAAAACCTGGAACATTTCTAAATCTCTATATGCCTATGTTGCTTACCTGCAAAAGGCACATAATAATAGCAGATACTATGAAGGTTATTGTGAGTATCAAATCCACCCATGTATAAAATGTACTTAGAATGATTCCTGACACACAGTTCATTGTACTGATGACCATCAACCAAATTCATTTTAAAATATTCAACACAGCAGTATTTTTAGACAATAAAGATTGTGAATTGAGAAAATGGACTTTTAATATTTTCCTAAAGTTTTATTTCTTTGTAAGCAGAGAGAGACAGAGACAGACATGAAGGGAGAGAGAGACTGTACCAAGGCCTTCAGCTACTGTGAACAAACTCTAGATGCATGCATCACTTTGTACAACTGGCTTTCCATGAAAACTAGAAAATTGAACCTGTGTCATTAGACTTTTCATGCAAGCACTTTAAATAATGAGCCATCTCTCCAGCCCTTGTTTTTATTTTCCAATAAAGTATTCACAAGTCACCTTCAGATTACTCTATTATTTATCACATATATTTTCCATAATTAGATAAATCTTTTTTCTTCATCCCCTTCCAGATTAAAGTATCACATTTTAGTAATATTTCTCAATAGCATTAAAAGTCTTATTTATCAGCAGTATTTTAAAGACTAGAAAGACATTACCTACCATGGAAAAATTCTCTACTCATTTAAAATAGTGATAATCAAACAACTGGTACATAGATATAGAAAAGTTATATACCCCCACTCTAGAACTAGTGGGTATAATAAATAATTGTAAGTTTTTCATATGGTTTTATCAAGTATGTTATCTTTTTGGTATAGAATACCAATGATATGTAAAATTATTAGCCTACCATTAACATTAGAAGAGTACTACATTAAAACATTTGTATTAAAATTTCTTAATATTCATAACATAATAGTTTTAATTAAATATATAATTGCACAAGTTAAATATCCTCAGTTATCTAAAAATAATTAAAATAACGGATAACAAGGTAAAACGAGTAATTATCTTTTGTAAGAAGTGAAATTAGCACTGAGTGTTAGGATACCAGTTAGAATTTCAAAAACTAAAGGGAAAGAATAACAAGACCAGGAAAAAATGCAAGCAAATCCATGAAAGGGGCAAGTGTGACCATCCACAGAACAGAGACTGGGAGTTGGGTTTGAATAACAGGTGCACCATAGTGATTATTAAGAATAATTAATAATTGCAAATGTGAACCTATTAGTGATTTTAGCAACAAGGAAGTCTGTGTTTTAGGAAACTTCGTTTCCTATCAGCATTTACTGTAGGTTAGAAGTAGACTATAATGTCACAATTTGAACTTCTGGAGATGATTTAGTAGTCCAACTAAAGAACCACGAACAGATGACAAATCAAGCATTAGAAGCCATTAGTAGTGGAATTTTCAAGTAGTGAGGGAAATATAAAATGTAGATAGCACTCGGTCTGTGTTTTTGAATAGTACACAAAATTAACCATCCAATTTAAACCATCCAAATTAAAAAATAATAATAATAAAATTCAGAAAGGTTAAAGAAAGGTGAAGAGAAATTAAGCAGCAACTTAATTGAATAAGGAAAGCCAAAGGAAAAAAAAAATCACATATTTCGAATCAACGAGTGAATCATAGAGTTGGCAAAACGGATGTTGTTGGTGATATTGATCAAAAATTTAGAATGACAGGAATAGGTGTAAAATTTTTGCATATACTTAAGGAAATGATACTTCTACAACAACCATGACTTTTGAGCGATTTTCTCACAGTTGTCTTCCTATTTGGTGTCAGAGTTGTCTTTCTATCTGATGAATTAGAATGAAAAGTGACCATTTGTAAATAAATGAGCCACTGTTTGATTATTTCCCCCCTGGAGAGATGCAAACACATGTCTATTCACCCCAAATGGGGCACAAAAGGCAGACCAAAGCACAGTTGCACCAAAATCCAGTTTGGGTGAAACTGCCTTTATCTGGTGTTACTTACAGAGAGCAAGCAGGCTGAGGAGTTGGCAAACGCAGCAGACCACCGCGCAAGGTCCATCGCTGGAGCACACTGCACGCCTTGTGGGCAGTTTAGGTTCTCAGTAACTCCCTCACTTGTTTACCGCTTCCAGAGTATAGGCAATGGGCCTTGCGACCTTGTAAATTTCAACTTCCTGGGACCTATTTACCTCCTGAGTCTGTTTTCCTCCCAGAGTGAACACTCACACAGGAAATTGCTTCACATCAGTGACAATTTCAGTAATTTTTATATTTAGGCTTTACTTTAAAATCACCTCAACAAGTTTTTCATTTTGACTTAGGATTTTTATGTGTCCATAGTACGTGTGAGGTGGTGTGTGTGGTGTGGTGTGGCGTAGTGTGTGGTGGTGTGTGTGCTGTGGTGTGGTGTGGTGTCCATGATCTCCCCTAAGGCAGCTCCTGTGCTCACCTATAGCAGCTGGAGGAAATCATTTTGATTCTCCCATCACCTGCCTACTTTTCCTTTACTGAATATGGAGTTTGCTCTCTGTAAAAACCCTGTTGATTACCTGCTTTCTTATTTCCATAGTGGTAGGGTTATAGACATGTGTGGCCACACTCAACGGTTTAGCTAAGTTCTCCAGGTTCATACTGGGTCATTCTCAGGTTCCCTGCGACCATCATACCCAAGTTGGAAGAGCCTTTAATGTCTGAGACATCTCATCTCTCCAACCACTCAGGGGTTATTATTTTTGATAACTTGCAATACAATATGTAGGAGTAGAAGCAGGAAACTTGAATTTTCTTAAGAAAGACTTACAGGTCATTCATCTGAATTCTACTTACACATTTTCCTTAAAAACAGCTGATGAGTTCATAAGGACAAAACAATAGAATGTTTCACTATAAGATTGAAATTATGATCTCTCAGTTATTTCACAAGTGAGGATCATGAGTTTGAGACTAACTTGGGGCATATAATGTTTGAGAAAAGCCTGATTTGTATAGTGATATAGTGATATAGTGTTACTCAGTAGGATCATATTCACTTCACTGAAACAAAAAAATAAAGTAAGCATTGTGTTTTCTGCTAAAAATGTGTGCAATAGCTAAGTAAATGACAGTTACAGAAATTATTGCATAAATTTATTGAACTTAAAGACATCAGTTTAGTTTCCAGTACTGTATCCTAATAGTGACATACAATGATTTGCAACAATGTTGCACTGATGCTGAAACAAAACTGCTTTGTTGCATACTAAATCTAAAAGTAGTAATAACTTCACAGCTTTCATGGAGTTTTATTTTTCTCTTGCAATGTTAAATGAAATCATTATGATTTGTAGTGATCTCTGCACTATTGGTCATAAATAAATACTTTAGCAGGCACTCTAGAAATTTGCAATTTTATTGTAAATAAAAATAAACTGTCCATGGAAAATGTGTTGATATACAAAACAGTACATAACTTGAGCCATGGATATCAAATTTAATTTATGATTTCTCTATAAGTAGAAAATAACTTTAATTTTCTTTATTATTTTATATTACTATATTCTCATATTTTAGTCAGACATTAATGATTTTAACATAGTACAGTGTATTGATGTATGTTTTTCATTAACTTCACCCTTGATTTTTCTAAATATATAATTTTGTCTTTTTTCTGTTTCATTTTTCATGTTACAGTAAATGAGGGAGGTATTAAAACAGCTTCCAATTTATGTCCAGATCCAGGAGAACCAGAAAATGGAAAACGAATTGGATCAGACTTTAGGTAATACTTTTAAATTATTTTCCTATTGATCTTTTCATTTGATTTTAATATAAATATAAAGAATGCTATATTTCTTAGTTATGCTACTCTGATGTTTAAGGGACAATTTCAAAGGCATATCAGATTTTTCATGACACTCTTGGAAATTATATGATTCATTTATTTTCATATAATAAGTGAAAATTTATGACATTTAGATTTTAAACATATTTGTCTTGCATTTGAGTTCTGCTATCCAACAATTATCTGTTTTGGGTAAATTGCCTGACTTTCCTTTTCTATACAATGAAAACCAATAAAATGTATGGTGTTGTTTTTACTGAGTTACCATTTATGAAACTACCAGCAAATATTCCATAAATATCTTACTAGTATATTGTTTAGAAAGAGACATAGCATGAAAAATATGCCATTATCTTTTATTTTATTAACTTTAAGCACTGATACTAGCATTTTAATTTCAAAATGTAGAAAGTGCCTGTAAGTAGGTAAGGGTGTCTGAGTTGTAAATAACATCCTCAGCACGTGCAAGGCAATGCTTCAGCCTCTAGCACCACAAGTGACAAAAGATTATATCAGATATTTGAGTCCTTTAGCAAGCAACAATTACAAAGGTTTACATTGTATATTAAGTTGCATTTTATATGATTGATGATAATGGAGATAGTCACACACTATTTTTTAATAATCTTTATTTTCTTGTTGTTTGTTTATTATACAAATGGTACTCAAAAGTCTACCGTGAAATATTCAAAACATTGTTCTCAGATAATAGACCTATGAAAATTTTGGCATGGGGCTGCAGAAATAGCTTAGCACTTAAGACACTTGTTTACAAAGCCAAAGATCCTACATAAACCAGATAGACAGGTGATGCATCCACCTGAAGTTCATTTGCAGCAGCTGGAGGCCCTGTCATTCCCATTCTCTCTTATCTGCCTCTTTCTCTGTCTAGCAAGTAATTTTATTTTCTTTTAAAAATCCCAGGGCTGGAGAGATATCTTAGCAGTTAACACACTCCTCAGGTCTTGTGCAAGCCAGTTTCACAAGGTGGCTCATGCATCTGCAGTTTGTTTGCAGTGGCTGAAGACTTTGCCATGTCCATTCTCTCTCTACCTCTCTCTCTCTCTTTCAAAAAATAGTAAATTAAAATAAAAATAAGTTTTAAAAAATCATCTTAATGGATTTTTCAGGTTGAAACATAATTACATATACCTGCAACTCTAAGCAATAATAATATTTGAACATTAATATATTATTTCTAAAATAGGTGGGGAACTTTAACTGGTAGATAATAATGTTTGAAGAAATAAACCAAAGAGAAACTCCAAATGTCTGGAATATGGTTACCATCTGATCCTAATAAACCGAATCATATCTCTAAATTAACTTAATGCTTGTGCATGTGGGTACACAAAAGCCTGTGATCACTTAAGTCACGAGACAGAGATAAAAGGACTGAGAGTCAAGGGAAGCTTGGGCTGCATAGTGCCCTCTCATAAACACAAAAATCAACTCTACATCTCAAAAATAAATCATTCTTTAGATACTACAAAGTAGCTAGGAATTTGGTAGTGATTCTTTGTATGTCTCCTTTATGTCTTCTAAAACCATGTCAGTAGTTGTCATCCTCCCATTCAGAACTTCATCAGCATCTCATCTTTAGCATGAATTAAATTGTTGTTCTAAGAGTTGGTCTATTCAGATTTGTAAATGGAGACAATGCTGCTGTTTAAGTCAACAATTCGTTGTTGGGGCAAAGTGTCCACACAAAAGCAGCACATTGAAGGAAAGAGTTTACTTAAGCTTAGTGTTTTGAGGGGAAGCATCCTCATGGCCGGGAAAGCATGACAGGTGAAGAAAGTTGTTACAAATCTGACAACAAATTCTGTAAGTACTGGGCTTACAGGTGGGCTAATAAACTTCAAGTTCAAAACCCCAGTGACCCACATCATCCAGCAAGGCTCCATGTCCAAATGACAACCAGCTAGAGGATAGAGTATGAGACTTAATCACAAGCACATGAAGCAGAGTCATGATAGACATTTCTCAATTGAGCTATCACATATGCTTATCATGTTGTCTTGAGGAGAAAGATATAAGAGAATTATATGCATGATAGTAATTATACAGCATATAATACTATAAGTCTTTTATTCCTTACAATGTTTTAACAATATGACAGGGAGAAAACTTATTAATATTCATTAGGTAATTATCAAATATATGAATGTTTAATCGAAACCTGATGAAGATAAAAAAACACAATAGAAATATACTGATTTAAATTATTTTGAAGTGCAGTGATTTGTGTCATACAGATGGAATCTCAAATTTAGAAAAGTATAATGTAATAAAAAAATTCTGTGTGAGAGAACAAATAAATCTTATGGTGGGTCCCAACCCACTTGCAGGGATACTGGAAATACTAGTGTCTTGACTACAATTGATGGAGTGTCTTACGGGGAGGATGGATTTGAGTTCCTTAAAGAAAACAAGATCAGTCTGTCTTAGTTACATAGTGCATACAGAAGAAAAATATTAGCAAAAGTTAAAGAGATTAGACTGCCAGATTTCTTCAGCTGAGAAAGTACCTTGGCATCTAGTCAGACAGCTAGAGTAGACATTTGTTTTGTTTTAGCATACATTTTTTTTTAAAGGAAAGCCAGCATTTAAAACTAAGGAATTTCATACCCATCCTTACTCACACCTTCACACATGCACACATAGATATTTTTGCATTCATACATTATACATGGGAACCAATACACATTCATGACAACAACTGCCAGGGCCAATGAACCATGAACAGAAACACACACACACACTGGGCCAACTTTCTCCAACTCAATATATATGCACCTATGCCACCTCAAGTTTTCAAGTCACTGACCTGTTTGTGTTCAAGTGACGTGATCCAACATGTACTTTCAGAAGATCAGCTTCTAAGTGAGTGGATTAAAGCCAGACTGAGCTCCTGAGCAGTCATGGTGAAAGACAGTGAGAAGTTGGGCTATGATGATGGCAGTGAGCTAGGCTGATTAGTATAGTCTTTAAAAGAGAAAGTTTTCAATATAAAGTGATAGTTTGAGGTGAAAAGTAATATGAGCAGGAGAATAAGGGGAAATTCCTTGATCATGGGAAGTAAAAGGGGAATAAGAGGGAGGTAGAAGACTGGGCCAAGGGCAGTCCCCACAGGAGGATTTTTTTTTTCACTTTGAATACATAAAGATTGCTGAAATGTTTCTTCTGAAAGACTGCCTGAAAACAAACTAACATATGGTGAATACTGAGTCATGACACGTGACAGTTAACATCTTTACATCATCAAGTTACATAAAGCAACAGAATAATGGGGCAGTAGTATTGTCGTTAGCAAGTCAAGACTGGACATCTTTGTTAGGTATTTGAAGGATAAAGTATGTTCATTTTTAATTTATGTATTTGTAAGGAGAGAGAATGAAAGAGAGAGGAGAGAGAGAGAGAGAGAGAGAGAGAGAGAGAGAGGGATTAGCCAGGCTCTTTTGCCAATACAAATAAACCCCACATGCATGCACCACTTATGTATGAGGCTTTACAAGGATCACAAGGCTTTGCAAGCAATCCATTTAAAAACTGAGTGATTTTCCCAGCCTCATGTTTATTAATAAGAATTATCTTACAGAGAGAACTTGGGAGAGGCAACTTGGGAGAACATACAAAAAGAGACAATCATTTTGGAGAAAACAACAAATGTTACTCTAAGAACAGGTACAGGGAAATTATTCAGGCTAACAGAAAGAGATAAAGAGAATAAGGAGATTGCTAGGTGTGCATATTTAGTGATGAGAATATCAAACAGTTCATGTTAATGCTTTTAATTGGATAATGTTGGATCAAACAAGGCCATCAAATAAAAATGACTTATAATACATGTAGATAGGTATGAATAGGGCAGGAAGTTTAAGACAGAGAAAAATGGAAAATATTAAGCATGGGAGAACAAATCAGATACTGAAATGTGACCTTGCTGAGTAATTTTGAGTGAGCTTTTGAGACTCAAAATGCTAAATCTGCTCTGTTATCTGGTTTCTGTCTAGCATTACAGAGTGACCCAGGCACAAGTGCAGAAAGGGTTATATTAAATCAAGTTCAGTGCCTTTGGCAAATTGCTCATAATTATTTCATGCATATGGATTACAAATAATTGTGCACCAAAGAAATCCTCAAGTAGATGTAAAATTGGGAGATTTTAAGTAGGAACATGAATTTGTCTTTCAAGGTCAGTTTCAGCTGTACACATGTCACAATTTCAGAAAGAACTATTTGGAGAAATTATAGATTAATCTATTTCAGAGGGACAAAATGACACTTTTGTATATATATGTATAAAGGTGGACAACTATAGTCTTTCTCCTGTGAGTTGTGAAAATTATCCTAAAATAATAAGTATACTGGAATAAAAATAATAAACAAAAAATCCACCTCAATATAAAATTCTGAATGGGTCTTAATTTTAGTCAACTATTTATCCTGGGTTACTATCACCCCAAATATAAATTTGCTTTTGAAGGGCCCCTTGTTTCAAAGGAGAACTCAGTGGTATTTCTCAATGAATCCCCATCTTCTTTCGTGGGTGGCCTAGTGGTTGCTGGAATGAAAAAACAATTTGCCCATAAATATCAAAGGGGTGATAAGCTTTCCTGGAACACATACAGAGGTGATACTCTATTTCATTGATAAAAACAAAATCACAGTCCATGAACAAAAATAATGGTACATTGCACTTAATCAAAACGAGGGGCTAGAGAAATGGCTCAGGTGGTAAAGTGCTTGCCTTGTAAGAGTGAAGAAAGGAGTTTAATCCCTAGTACCCACATCAAAACTAAACTAATCATATGAAATGAAATCTTCTGTCCTGCTAAAGGCACTGTTAGGAGAAAGAAATTAATGCCACAGATTAGCAGAAAATATTAGCAAACCTGATAACGTACTTGTGTCCAAAATGCACAAAACAAAGCTTGAAATTTAACTTGAATAAATTAATCAATCTTATACATAAGTAAAATTCTCAATGGTAAAATACATGTTTTTGCATTTTAATAGTATCCATTAAAATATTTATTTATAGCATTAATCACAATCTCAACTATTAACTGTTATATTCAGTGTAGTAGTAATCTTTGCAAATGAGAGCTTTAGAGACACAGAGAACAAATCTAAATAAATGGCATATAATCCTTATGAGTGGGAACTGTTCCTTCGTCTTCTGTTTCATGGACTACATCCAAGTTCTCCATTTTCATGCTTTCAAAACATGATGGTATTAGTTTTAGTGGCTGCAGGGTCTTCCCCTGCTCTTCCATGTCACAGTATAGACTCAACTTTCATGTAATGAATCTTGTCATGTGTTTATCCACTTTAAACACCAAAGAGCTACCTGAGGCCATCTTTGTACATTACACTGAATTTTGACATTTAAAACACCTGAAGATGTACCTAACCTTGATATGTTTATCTCAATTACTACTTTGTATGGTGAAAAATCTTCCATTTTTCTCCAAATATACGGTTTATTTTTGTCTTCTTCACTTGCATATATTATTACTTCATCCTTGCATATTGAATATCCCAGTTTTATTTTTACCCTGGTTATATTATACATTCTTTAATCCCTCACTCAAATACCTTATTTATAAAGATTTTCTTTTCCCATTTAAATAATTTATAGTTAATTGCTCTAGTACCATCATATATTGCTTGATGGGAACACTTAGAAAAATGTGTCCAGTCTGTGCTCCTCAGGAAGGGATAGAGGGAGGGAAGATTACAAATTGAAAATTGTTCCAGGGATGGCAGTGAGAGTGTTCATATGTTCCTTCTTCAGGCTCCACTACTACATGCTTTATGTGGTGTTCTCTGAACAAAGGTAGCTAATGTCAGGCTCAAGGTTACTTAACCATCAATACGCCATGGTCATCATATGGGAGATCACATAGCATGTTGATTTCTAACTCTCTGCAAACTAGCAAGCCAGCTGGTCAGTCAATATAATTTTGGACCTGCTGGAACTGATATTTTTCTTTATCCTTGGGAACTTTGCAAGGGCAACATATATGGAACCGATATAAGTTTATTTATATTTCTGTATGATTGACAAAGGAAATTAAATATGTCTAATGAACTAAATCAACTAAAACAGCAAAAATGAAGCCAAGCATGGTGGTGCATGCATTTGAGCCCAGCACCTGGGTTTTAGAGATATTAGGATTGCTGTTAGTTCGAGGCCAGCCTGGGACTACATAGTGAATTCCAGGTCAGCCTGGGTTAGAGTGAGACCTACCTTGAAAAACCAAAGGTGGGGGGGGGGGGGCAGCAAAATTTCATAATCAGTGTCATTTTTATAATTCATCCAATCATATGACCTGGTGACCTAAACTCATCAGTAAACTAAATGACTTATACAGGTAGCAATTGAAAAGCTGATATCAATATTTTTATAATCATGCAGAAAATATTAACAAAAACATTGTTTTAGAATTGAGCTGTTTCCTTGTATTTTGCTTAACATTTGTGTTCTAATCTCCAAAGTGAGTGTCTCAGCAGCTGTGTTTTTAAATCTTATCGGTGCTGTTTCTAATTTGAAAAGCTCATTAAACATCACAGGCTCAGAGAGAGAGGGAGAGAGGGAGGGAGGGAGCAATCTTGCCAAAGAAGATATAAAAGCTGGCAGCATATGCATTACAAAAGAAATAGATTACAAAATTAAATGTCTCTTAACCTTACAACTAAATGTCTGTGAAAACCAAGCCCAGGAGTTCCTTACTTGCCCTAGATTGTTTCTAGGGGGAGAGGTTTCATCTGTTGACTTCTTGTCCAAAGCAGATTTAAAGAAATTTGGGATAAGAGTTTTTTCTGCCTTTGAGAATAAAGAATGATTCTGGATCCATTGTTTTGGATTAGTACTTGGATTGCTAAAACATTGATCTCTCAGCAGAACCTCCACTCATCTGCCATATTACCAACTACTTATAAATATTCTGGAAATTATAAGTATAATAAGGCAAATTCATCACACCTTTGAATATGAAGCTTTCTTCACATATTCTCTTAATGAAGGTTTTCTAAACATTCCACTGTCCTCAGATACTCGTTTATGAATCTTGCTGGAGTCATTGCAAAGTTCTTTGATATGTACAAGTGTCCAGAGGTGTTCTCTACATCCCCAACTAACAATGAACTTTTCTGATGAACAGCCTGTGCCTGTGGTACTTCCTGGCTTACCCCACAGCACTTCTCTTTAATTGACAGTTATTTCTCCATTGGTAAGCTAATTTTCACAGTGTTCCTTTCTGACACTACCATTCTGTAACTATTATAACTCCTTCTTGTGCTTTAATGACACAAAACAGCTTGTTTTCCCTGAATCCAGGCACATTGGCCACCATTTTTACTTCTCTCTTCAATTAACTTTCTACCTTCCTAAAAGTAACCATTTTTCAGAATTGCACTTTCAAACTGGCTCTTCTGCATTTGCTGGGTGAGGAACCCCATCACCCTTGACCACACAATCCTTGCCTTCTATTTTTCTCTAGCATTTACCTTTTATTTTTTTTTTTGAACTCTTCTGATATTTGTGAGTTTATTTTCTACTTTTTTAAATCACTTGGACAACCTTTCCTTTAAAACAAACAGCTTTCATTTACAGTGAAAGAGTTTGATGCTTGTAGTGAGATGAACATAATGTCAGTTCCTAACACTCTTTTTACTTGACTCAGAGAAGATAGTGCTCTTAAAGCACTGATTCATATAAAAATTAGAATCACTAACACCAAACTGAAATACTTTAGTTAAGGACTAGACTATTAGTTATAAAATTACTTAGTAAATACCCAGATGATGGAAAGGTCAATAGATACTAGATAACCTATCTTTCCTTTCTTCCTGAATTTTTAGTGACTTCCCCCCATAACTTCACCTGAAAACATTTTGTCTTTCTCAGTACCACTCACACCCTTCGATTCCACTTTTACAGTCTCATTAGATTTTCACTTCCCATCGTATTTATCTTACCGTAAGCCCTTCAAATGCCAATTGCACAATAGCCATGGTTTTATATTACAAATGTTAAATCTGACTTTGTAGAAAAGATTCCTATGGTGAAAGAAATTGTTGTCTCTGCTCAAAACCTCGTAGTTCCTGGGGCTGAAAGATGGCTAAGTGGCTAACACACCTGCCTGCAAAGCCTGAGAACCAAGGTACAATTTTCAGCACTGGTGGGTGGCACATGCATCTGGAGTCCCTTTGCAGTGCTGGAGGCCTTGGCATGCCTATCCCCCCCCCACACACACTTTCTTTCAAATAAATCTAAAAATGAATAAAAAATATCAAAGTCTTGTAGCTTCCACTCACTAAATTGAGTAATGGTGAGATAGCAATGGAAGAGTAATGATAATCATCATACACACCCAGACATCATGATTAAGCTGAAAAGTCACTTCTCTCCACTATTTTTTAATGAAAACCCTTCCACGTCATTGTTCCTATCAGACAGTCCAAGCCTGGCTTTCTGGTGTCATCTTTCCAGGTTTACCCTATTGTGAAACACATGCTAACCCTGCCTTTTATAGATGTGCTGGCTCAGTTGTGTGGTATATGCTCTTAAAAATAAATGTGAAAGAAGTTACAGTTTGTAAAACTTGTCAGCTTTTTACAACAGATTTGCTCTACTCTTTATCAGCTGTGTACTACAACACATTATTTTCTCCTCCTAGAAATAATGTGTTAATCTACATTCTTCTAATTTGTAGTCTTCATCTGCTATTATGATAATGCACTTCCATATTTTCTGCATTCACTTGACTTATATGACATTTAGTAGTGTGTGTCCCCTATCTCTGTTCTAGGTACTATTCTATGTATTAAAGGGAAGTGCATATCATCTTATTGTATTTTTCATAGCCAAGTCAAAATCTGTTTCCACATCCTTTAGTGTTCTAAGACATGTCCAATTAAATTATTGTTTCATTGTTGACTGGATGGAATTATTTTTTCTGGACTCTTGGAGATGGATCTTTAAAATACATGTTACTTAGAACTGAAAATAGAGTGTTAAAATTAACTATTCTGTTTCCACTTGGGGCCCACACTACTCAGTAAAATATTTTCATGTAAAAGTGAGTTCCTACAAAAATAAATATATTTTAGAATGTTTAAATATGTAGATAAAATAATGAAAGTAGAACTTGAAGGCCACAGCAGATATTTCATTTAAGCTGGTAGAACTTTTAAGATGTATGACTTAAGGAAATACATAAATTACACATGGAGTCTAAGAAGATGATGTGATGACTCACAGGCCCTGGTACTTAAACTGAATATGCTTGCTGATAAGCTTAGCACTTTATCTGTCCTGTGTTCACTTTTCCATAATGGTTTCCACATTGCTGGAGGGGAAATACAGCCTTCTTAAAATCTTATGGTGAGACAGAAAAGAGAATGTATTAAAAAACAAAGTTAATTTGAGACCACAAATAAATTAAGTCATGGTGATATTTTGCTGAAGTTATATTTAAAATGTAAATATTTAGAAGTTTATTAATATCCACAATAAGAGGGTATTTTATGAAACATAAAATCATATGTGAACAATGCCAATACTTCTTCCTAGTTAATGTGGAAATAATTAGCATATGACTAAGAATAATTTTAGAACTTATGAAAATAAGATTTTTTTTAAAAATTTTTATTTATTTATTTATTTGAGAGCGACAGACACAGAGAAAAAGACAGATAGAGGGAGAGAGAGAATGGGTGCGCCAGGGCTTCCAGCCTCTGCAAACGAACTCCAGACGCATGTGCCCCCTTGTGCATCTGGCTAACGTGGGACCTGGGGAACCGAGCCTCGAACCGGGGTCCTTAGGCTTCACAGGCAAGCGCTTAACCACTAAGCCATCTCTCCAGCCCGAAAATAAGATATTTTTTGAAGTATTCATGCAACTCATTTTTATTTGCGGTGCTGAAGATTGAATTCAGGGCTTTGTGCATTCTAGGCATAGGTTCCATCACTGAACTGCATATACCAGTGGAATGCATTTTCAATTTTGTTTTACAAAAAGGAAAACAATAAACTCCAAAGGAATACTAAGTTTCTTCTAGTGAATATTCATGATAAAGAAAACCTAAATGTAGACCTTGAATGAAAATCAAGAAAATCAAACTGTGATCTGGATAGATTGCTCAGTAGTTACGGTCTTGCATGCAAAGCCTAGCAACCCTGGCTCGCTTCCCCACTAACCACATAAAGCCAGATGAACAACGTAGCACGTGTGTTCGGAGTTTGTTGGCTGTGGCTGGAGGCACTGGCACACACATTCTCTCTCTCTCTCTCTCTCTCTCTCTCTCTCTCTCTCTCTCTCTCTATATATATATATATATATATATATATATATAGTGTTTCTCTTCCTCTCAAATAAATAAATGAAAACAAAAATGGTTCTTAGCATAAGGGTCAGGACCATATATTCAAGATTGCCCTAAATTACACAATAATCCTACCTAAAAAAATATGTATTTGAACAATTTGTCATCAGATGCTATATTTTGTAAGTTTCCATAGAGAAACACTGAGCTGTATGTGTAAATTTCTCTAACAAAAAATCTAATTTTCATGTTAGGAATGCTAAGTGACTTAAAAATGGAAAGAAATGGGCTGGAGACATGGCTTAGCAGTTAAGGCATTTGCCTTTGAGGTCTAAGGAGCCAGGTTTAATTCACCAGGACCCACGTAAGCCAGATGCACAAGGTGGTGCAAATGTCTGGAGTTCCTTTGCAGTAGCAAGAGGCCCTGGTGTGCCCATTCTCTCTCTATCTCTTTCTCTCTTTCTCTCTCTCTCTTTTGATCTCAAATGCATAAATAAATAAATAATAAAATATTTTAAAAATGGAAAGAAATGATAAGTTTTAATTAGGTTATTTAGTATAATGGACTACGCTTATTATACTATTGCTGTCAATGACAATAAGAGAAAATATTAAGAGAGGAACCTCAAGGCAAAAGGTGTTTAAGTAATAATAATGTTTTAGGATAAACAAGTTGACTAAAATATGAAAGGCCAGCAATTTAGGGATTGAAGAGATAGAGAAATATCTGTACAATATGATCTAAGCTTCACATAGAAGATAAAAACTGGGTGTTCTGCAATCTAAATTTCTTAATGTCTCTTCTGAGAATTCTTAACTTTCTAGTGATTGTGTTGTCTTATATACAATGTGTGAACAAGTTCATTGTTTCTACTTCTAAAGCACATTTTAAGTGTGATCGATATTCCTCATTTTAATAAAAATTTATTTATAAATTCCACTATTATCTCTCATTAAGACCATCATAAGATAGCCATAAATAAAATAATCTCTACTCTGTAACTTTTATTTATCAATGGTGCATCCACCACAAAGTAGACAATGTGACCCATTATAAACAGAGAAAAACAAGTAAGCTTTTTGTCTATAACTTTAAAGATTGTGCCATTGCTCTTAGAATAAAATTAACATGGAAAAAGATAATTCTAAATGTCTGTTTTCTTTCCTTTCTAACCTTATTTTGGGTCATTCTCCCCATAATCCTCTCTATGCAAGCTGTTCATGGCTTTTCCACTCCTTTGAAACGTCTCTCATTCCTTCTTGGGATCTTTTCTAAACAATCCCTACTTTAGTGTCTTTCTGTTGTTTAAATAGTTGTCAGATTAAATTTAGCTGTCCCAGAGAGTCATTCTCTAGCCATTCAAGCCATTTTGTGCAACTTCCACTTTGAACTTGTCACAGCATACTTTTTTGTTTGCTTTGTTTATTATGTCTCTGCCTGCACTCTTATCGTGATTGCTCTCAAAACCATACCTCACCCTTCCTTACTCTGTTGCTCTCATGGGGCATGCGGAATTTGTGAATGAGACTGCTGATCATTCCTTTAGTTGCTATGTGAGTATCTGTATTAGCTAATTTATTATTATTATTATTATTATTATTATTATTATTATTATTATTACTACTACAAAAAACTGACAAGTGTCAGTTTAAAGGAGCAAAGGCTTATTTTAGCTTACATTTCCAAGTTTCAATCCATCATGGCTGGAAAGGCAAGGGGGCTGGAGCTTGATGCAAAGTTGGTCACATTTAGATCACATGAGGAAGCAGAGATTAATGAACAATGGTGCTCAGATATCTCTCCTAGAACATGGAATGATGCAACCCCAGATGAGGTGGGGCTGCCCACCTCAATTAAGTTAAACCAGATAATCCCTCACAGGCTATTCTAGGAACTGCCAAATTGACAGTCAATATAAACCATTGCGTAGTCATTCGCAGACATAAG
Organism: Jaculus jaculus; assembly: GCF_020740685.1. Lineage (NCBI taxonomy): Eukaryota > Metazoa > Chordata > Mammalia > Rodentia > Dipodidae > Jaculus > Jaculus jaculus. The sequence goes on along the minus strand of NC_059103.1, from coordinate 183,512,366 downwards.
CAAGAATCTGAAAAAATGAAAATCATGGACAATCCAGTAGTCAACCCCTCTCTTCCTCCCTCCCTCCCACCCCCGGATGACTACAACCTTCTACCAAAGTACAATGAAAACAACAGTCATACCTTTTACACAGTACGCAAGTAGATCTAAACCTTGGCTTTTACAGTTATACAAACTCTTAATACCTTGTTGTCCCTTCAAACTGTCAGCTCTCTTGTTGCCTAACTGACATCTCTTGCATTATTATTTTTTCTTTTAGAAAGCACTTGTTTGATATTGGCTTTCCATATGGACTACTTGTTTTGCATCATAACCAATCTCTTCTTTCCTATCTATGTATTTATTCTTATGCTTATAATGTGTGGTCTTGCTCCAGAGACTAAGATATTTGAATATGTCATAATGATCTCTAACTCTTCAAAAGTACATTCCTGTTTTCTCACACATCCATAAATGTACAGAATGCCCTATGTCTTCTGTCATTATTGTTTTGTTTATTTTTATTTATTTAGTTGAGAGCAACAGACAGAGAGAAATAGGCAGATAGATAGAGAGAGAGAGAGAGAGAGAGAGAGAGGGAGAGAATGGGCACACCAGGTCCTCCAGCCACTGCAAATGAACTCCAGATGCATGCACCCCCTCGTGCATCTGGCTAATGTGGGTCCTGGGGAATTGAGCCTTGAACCGGGATCCTTAGGCTTCACAGGAAAGTGCTTAACCCCTAAGCCATATCTCTAGGCCTACATTCTTTCATTATTGTATCTTCTTTGCATGGGGCTTATAATATGGGGAATACAAAAAATCTTGATAATAAAGCTTTTTATTTTGTTTATTTTTATTTTTTTTAAAGATTTCATATTGGTTTATTTATTAGAGACAGAAAGAGAGAGGGAGGATGGGTGTACCAGAGCTTCTAACCACTGCAAACAAACTCCAGATGCATGCACCACCATGTGCATCTGGCTTACATGGAACCTGGAGAATCAAACTGGGGTTCATAGGCTTCACGGGCATGCACCTTAACTGCTAAGCCATCTCTCCAGCCCAAAGCCTTCTAGTTTGTTAAGTCTACATAACAGGTTAAACAGATTAGCAAGTCTGATTATAAAGTTACTTTGTAACTTACTGTTTCCTTGCATTTCTTATCTAAATAACATTCATAATTCAAACTATGCATAAAGACCCAAAAAAGCATATTGAGTAAATGTATTTATTAGTGAAAACTACTTGGAAGTACATTGATGCATAGAAGAATATTTGGAGGAATTATTTGGCATGTGTACAAAAAATGAGGGTGGGGTGCCAGAGTAGAGGAGATTTCATATATTATAACAGTTAGAAGAGATGGGATCAGCCAAAAATGAAGGGTGATGATTTTCTATTGTCAAAATTTTAAACTTTATCCAGAAAGATGCATGGAACTTCTGTCATCCTCTGTAAAATTGTATGTGTAAGCTAATTTTAAATGTTGTTTCTAAAATATCATCAGGCTGGAGAGATGGCTTAGATGTTAAGTCACTCATCTGGAAAGACAAAGGACCCAGGTTCAATTACATAGGACCCACATAAGACAGATACACAAGGTGCTATACATGTCTGGAGTTCATTTGCAGCATCTACAGGCCCTGATTCACCCATTCTGTCTGTCTTTCTCTCTCTCCCCAATAAGTAAATAAAAATTTAAAAACAAATAAAATGTAATTAAATAGGTAGTCATTCCATTGTTATACCCAAAATAATCTGATAATTTTGAAAATGCATAACTCATTGAAACTTTATATTTAAAAATTCTATACCACTGTATTCTTAAAATTTGCCATCAGGGGCCAGGCGTGGTGGTGCACGCCTTATATTCCAGCACTCAGGAGGCAGAGGTAGGAGGATCACCATGAGTTTGTGGCCACCCTAAGACTACATAGTAGTTCCAGTTCAGCCTGAGCTAGAGCAAGACCCTACCTCAGAAAATTTAAAAAAAAAAAAAAATTAGCATCAGGAATAAAAGTTATGATCAAGACATAAAAATATGTAAAAATATACTCTGGGTAATTATAATTCCAGTGGTCTCTGAGACAAATTTTGAAAAATACTTCTATACAAAAACAAGTTTTTATTTATTTATTTATTTTAGAAAGTGAGAAAGAGTGAGGAAGAGGGGGGGGGAAGAGAGAGAGAGAGAGAGAGAGAGAGAGAGAGAGAGAGAGAGAGAGAATGGGTATGCTAGGGCCTCCAGCCACTGCAAACTCCAGATGCATGCACCACTTACAAGGCTTCTGGGGAATAACTAGTTCCTTAGATTTCACAAGCATGTGCCTTAATGGCTAAACCATCTTTATAGCCCCCCCAAATGTATTAAATAAACTTGAAAATGAATTTATTGTAAAAAATATAATGTTTTAATGTAAGAGATACTTAGTATTATATCACAGTATGTTTTGTGTCCAACTATGTTTTTCATGGCTCTAGGCTCAATAGAATATCCTATACATACAGTTTTATATAGTACTTGTAACTGACAATATAAGAATTTACATCAGGGCCTCTAGCCCCTGCAAATGAACTGCAGATGCATGTGCCACCTTGTACAGCTGGCACAAGTGGGTCCTGGGGAATTAAAACTGGGTTCTTTACCTTCTCAGGCAAGGACCTTAATTGCTAAGCCATACCTGTAGTCCTTAGCACTTTTATTCACTGTGAAACTTCTCAAATCTTAAAGATAGATTGGATATTGTTGCAGTCAGTTTCTCATTCCTGGGACCAACATCCAACCAGATACATTTTATGAAAAGAAGGATTAAGGGAAACTTCATCAATGGCAAAAAAAAAAAAAAAAAAAAAAAAAGATGCTTACTTCTCTACATCTAAGCGGGGGGGGGGGGGGGGGGGGCTGTGGGGGAGGGGAACTGCCCCAAGCAGACACAAACATCAGTAAACATGAACTGCTAGAACTCCCTACTCTGCACTCACCTTTGGGCTAAAATCAGATCTGCCTACAAACACACCTTAGGGCCGGACTCCAGTGACAAGGAGGCTGGAGACCCAAGTTACAAGCTTAATTTTAGCAAAACACCTGAGTGTATTGTGTTATATATTTAAATTATTATATTCAAACACCATAGCTATAGTCATCCTTTCATGGCCCACAGTGAAATGATGCTTTCAATCATAATTGCTACTGAAATTACCCTGTCGCCAAACAATGACGTTGAAAGGAATATAGTTGTTTAAACTATTTCAACTGATGGTTTTCATACTGTGTAGCAATTGAAGCTTGTATTTTCATAGGAAATTTAAGGTATAGTGATAAACCTTGTATGTGCATCTCAACAATAACATTTGGAAATGACAATTTTATCCTATAAGGAAAAAATGTCAAACATCTATATAAAATGTGTTGGCACATTTAGTTCACATTTTAGTAAAATCAGATACTTTCCCTTTAATTGTCTGAGTCTAGACAACCCTGTGGTTGTTTGAATTTGCTTTATATAAAACACCAGCAGACCTCTCCAGGCTATGTGTCATGCTTGCATGTAACCTGGGTACCTTATCATACTGTGTCCTTTTGAAATCAGACCTCAGGGAAGTTTAATTTCAATGATAATAGAAATAAAACTGAGGTGAAAAAGGAATGAATATTTTAAGCAAAAGTTTTAATTGAAAAGGAAAAGGATCTGGGAGACAATGAACAGTACTGATTAGGAGATTAAAGCTGCCCATTCAAAGTAGAAATGCTGAGACTTTGATAAGGTTGTGCAAATGTGTTAGAGTTGAGTAATTTTTCACTAGTTATGAGGATGACATTTTAAAGAAATCTCTTCCTCATATTTAAAAAGGGTTCTTGGCTGGAGAGATGGCTTAGCGGTTAAGCGCTTGCTTGTGAATCCTAAGGACCCGGGTTTGAGGCTCGATTCCCCAGGACCCATGTTAGCCAGATATACAATGGGGCACGTGTATCTGGAGTTCATTTGCAATGGCTGGAGGCCCTGGCACACCCATTCTCTTTCTCTGTGTCTGTCTCAAATAAATAAATAAATAAATAAATATATATATATATATATATATATATATATATGCAAAATAAAATAAATAAGAAGGGTTCTCTATGATATAAGACATGAGTCAGTGGCTTTTTGATCTGTAGAGGGACAGTGGTACAGTCTGCATTTCGTGGTTTTGTCCCTGATAAGAGAGTGGAAGGATGAGGAAGGAACTATGTCTCCATGTCCACAATAGAAGGAGTTGTAATTTGCATATCTCAAAAGAAATGGATTACAGCTAAATAAAGATTGTTTTTTCTTTCCATTAGGATCTTTTTCTGCTTCACTTTCATATACTCAGTAAATACCTTTTGTGTACTCCAACAGTGACAGTGGCTAGTCCATGAATGTGGAAAATAGCAGGTTGAGTCAGACATGATCTTTTCTTCCAAGAGTTTAAAGTCATCAGCTTGCTCCCATGAACCAAAGCCCATCTGCTCTGCATGGATGTGTGTAGTCTGACAGCGAGTTTTGCTTATCTTTGAATTTCACTGATTTTCTTCTCACAGCCAAATCATTTTTAACTCTTTAAAAGCCCATGCTCAGTACAGATGACATAAGGATTTTTAATTAATTTGATCAGGAAAAAAAAAATAATGTCATTCTTTCACATATAAAATATTATACCTTTGTCACTTATAAGTTTAGCTTCTAAAATAGAAAAAAAAAAAAAAAAAAACCTTTAAGGTAGTACTTTAGTTGCTGTTGCAGTCCCCTTCACATTGCTGGTAGAAATCACCCAACCAAGAGTAGCTTCTGGGAAAAAGAGATTTATTTTGGCTTACAGGCTCGAGGGGAAGCTCCACGATGGCAGGGGAAAACGATGGCATGAGCAGAGGGTGGACATCACACCCTGGCCAACAGAAGGTGGACCACAGCAACAGGAGGGTGTGCCAAACACTGGCATGGGGAAACTGGCTATAAAGCCCATAAGCCCGCCCCCAACAATACACTCCGTCCAGGAGGCATTAATTCCCAAATATCCATCAGCTGGGGAGCTAACATTCAGAACACCTAAGTTTATGGGGGACACCTGAATCAAACCACCACAGTTGCTTATTTCTACTTGCTCATAAAGCACTATATTTTTACTCAGATCTATGGATCAGAGGAAATCATTTCTAGTTCTCCAATTTTGTGCATCACAGTCTCTGTCTGGCCTAGTTGTTGGTGATATAGTGAAAGGAGGGTAAAGATTGGGCAGTGAAAAGGCTGTGTCTTCCTTAAAAATCATGGTAAGCTATGTTGTAAGTACTGACAGACCTGAGGTGAAATATCTAGTATATGTCATCCCACACAGAAGAAATGGGATTTATTTTCCTTTAAAGTGAAAATAATCTACACTTAGTTTGGAATTATAGAGATAATCCTTATCATGATTTGATATTTGACAATATTTTATACTACTCTTTGTATTTTATTACAGTATCTATTCTTACATTTTTCTTGATTGTACATTTAGGTAGAAATCTTAAAGGTCATCTCCAGGCTGCCTATGATTACCCAACCTGCTGTTTGATTTCAGAAACCTCATACTGAGATTTGTCCAACATTGATTAAAGTGCTATTCCTTGTTTTCTGGTTTAGATATTTTTATCTTCAAATGTATTTTAATGTGATGTAAAACACTTTTTCCAAAGGTAATCAAGAAAAGTTAAGCTTTATAAGGTACATATTTTTTAGAAAAATTAATATAAGTAGACTTTATTTAAAGGTTAAATGTCCCCAAATTGTAAGATAGACAATTTTTATTAAAGAGCTATAACAAATTAATAACATAACTTATTTGAGTTATAATTGTTTTTCCTTATTTTATATTAATAATAGCAGTGTAATTCATAGAATGATAAAACTAGTACATAATACCAGGATGTGCTGGGGCACGACTTTAACCCCAGCACTTGGGAGGTGGAGATAAGAGGATCGGCATGAGTTCCAGGCCACCCTGAGACTACAGAGTGAATTCCAGGTCATCCTGGGTTAGAGTGAAACTCTAAAAAAAAAAAAAAAAAAAAAAGAAAAAAGAAAAAAAAGAAATCTACTACACATTTCGAGAAAAGTAAATTTAATTGACTCAAAATTTTCCACAGTGAGATATAATATTAATAAACAGAACAGGGAAATAAGAGTTTATTTTACATTTCATGCTTAGTTTGGACTGAGAACTCAATATGTCACATTCACATTAGTGATATGCTCAGTAAATTACTTCATAGTCAGAAACTCCACTTTGGAAGATTCAAGATGTAAATCTTCTCTTTGAGTAGGTAGGTTTCTATTAATAAGTGCTCTTCAAATCTATAAAAATACAGTCGCTCACAGACAATCATATCTTTGTTTTGTGTCTTTACATGTTAAACACTGCTCACAATGTACCTGTGCATCTTGCATGTTGTTCTCTCTCTGGTGAAATCATAAATAGTATTGGATGTTAAAGCTTACAGAGTGGATCAAACATGACTTTGCCCAGCAAACTTCATTGTAACTACAATGGCCTATTCAAATACTAATTTCAATATTAGAATTAAAAAAAGAAAAAAGTTGGAGGGAGAAATGGCTCAGTGGTTAAAAAGGTGCTTGATTACAAAGCCTGCTTCAATTCCCCAGTTCCCAGGTAAAGCTAGTTGGAGTTGGTTTGCAGTGACAGGGAAGCTCTTGCTGACCTATTCTCCTCCCCCTCTCTTTCTGCAGCTTTTTCTCACTCATAAATAAGTAAATACATAAATTTAATATTTTAAAAAGCTTTAGATAATTTATAACATGGTAGAGAATGTAATAATTTCATCTGTTTCTCAGGAATGATTTCTTATACTGGTGGGGTGTGTTTCTGATTTTTTTGTTTTCTTTTGTTTTGTTTTTCAAGGTAAACTCTCACTCTAGCCCAGGCCTACCTGGAATTCACTATGTAGTCTCAGGGTCAAACTCATTGTGATCCTCCTACCTCTGCCTCCTGGAGTGCTGGGATTAAAGGCATGTGGCACCTCCCTGCTGGATTAATTATCTACAAAACAATTAGTTATTTCTCTTTGATAGTTGTTTACAAACACACAGTCACAGCTAATTGAGATGTTTATGATCAATTGGTTGTTAATAGTAAAAAAAATCATTTTACTAATGAAGGAATCTTTAAAAATTCAGTGCAAATAGATTTCTCTTTATTGTCTTTCTTAGTGCATTGCTGTCTTATAGGAGCAAAAAAGAGAGAAAGAGGAATGCCAAGAGATATGTATACATTTAGACATAATGTGCCACGTGTATGAAAATAACCTTATTTTTACTTTTTAAATAATAATTTTATTAGGAATATGTTTTAAATTTTACCATATTGCCAGGGCCAACGGGGAGTTGAACAAGGACTTGAGGAAAAGCTAACCTGAATGGGGGAAGGCAAACAGGCACAAGAAGGAGGCCAAGCTAGGTATTTGTCAAGGTCTTGAAGTTTATTTTTTACACATATGTTTTTATAGGGTTGTCAGGGGAAGGAGTCATAATCAGGCCAGAGATCACAGGGTTCTTGGCTAAATGCAATTTCTTTGTTTCTTCATCCATTACCAGCAGCACTAGGAGAGGCTATCACCCAGGTGTATTGGCTCCTTCATTTCTGTTAATAGATCATTAGATGAGGAAATAGAAACTTAACTTGCTATATGGAGGTTTCTGTCAACATGGCCGAGGTTTGGTTCACAGCTCCCAACACCATATAATTTTAGCATTTTCCATGTTTTGGTTTATGAAATAGATGACATTTTAGGCATACTATACTAGTGAAATATCCTAACATTAAAGACAAAGCTTCAATAATTATGCAGAATTATATATATTTGCAGAGCATTTGATATTTTAGTCTCTAACATTTAAAAATTAACAGTATAAGGCTGGAGTGCACAAGCATGAATACCTGGGTTTTGACTCCCAGAAGATTTGTTTTTAATAACTTACTTAAATTAGGCATATTTATGAAGATACATTGTGCAACTCAAAATCTCCTCTTAGAATTGTGAAAAGCACTAACATGAAAACTAACCTAAACACTAGCCTTATATCTTTCCAGGATTTAGGTTTGTGTTAATTTTATTTAACTTTATGATTTTCAGGCATCAAATAACCATATCTAACATTTTGTTCCTAATGGCCACTTACTTTTTTTTTCTTTTTCTTTTTCTTTTTCTTTTTCTTTTTCTTTTTCTTTTTCTTTTTTTAATTTATTTATTTGAGAGCGACAGACACAGAGAGAAAGACAGATAGAGGGAGAGAGAGAGAATGGGCTCTCCAGGGCTTCCAGCCTCTGCAAACGAACTCCAGATGCGTGTGCCCCCTTGTGCATCTGGCTAACGTGGGACCTGAGGAACCGAGCCTCGAACCGGGGTCCTTAAGCTTCACAGGCAAGCGCTTAACCGCTAAGCCATCTCTCCAGCCCCCACTTACTTTTTAGTTTAATAGCAACAAAATTTTGCAAGCCATAGTATAGTTTTATATTTTTAATTAATGCTCCTTTAGAGGTATGTTATTCTCAACTAATTCCAATTGGTTAACTCAAAAGTATTTGTATCATAGGAAAAAAAATGTTAAATGTTTAAATTACACTTTGTCACTCATGCAGTGTGTGTTTTCTGAAAATGATATTGCTTCATTTCCCTTTTTATTACTCTACTTCAAAAACACTGTTTGTTCTATTTGGTCATAAAAAATTATCGTACTATATACCTTGGTAGTTGGAATGTGATCATGTAAATGTATGGCCCCATAGACTCAGGTGTGCTATTAAAATTAAACTTGTAACTGGGGTCTCCAGCCTTCTGGCTGCAAGAAGCATCACTGGGGTCCTATACTGGGATCCAGTCCTATGGTGTGTGTGTGTGGGGGGCAGATTCCAGATCATAGGTGTGGGGAAAGCAATTTGAGCTGCTTATGTTTGTGATGCTGGCTGTTGGTAGTCTCTCTTTGCTTAGATCTATGATAGAGGGCTAGCTTATTCTGCCATTTATGGAACTTTCCCTAAATCTCTAAATCTGAAATAAGCCAATTCCTCCCATGAGCTATCTGGTAGGATGTTCATCCCAGCAACTTGGAGCTGACTATAACAATGTCTTTCTCTCATATTCAGAAGAAATCTCAGAAGCATATAATCTTGTTATATAAAAATACTGTTAGGGATAAAGACCTATTTAAAATTATTGGACAAGACATAGAATTTGTCTTAGTTAATAATGAGTATAAGACAAAAGAAACAGATGAGAGCACATCATATTGATATAGTTCATAAAGTTCACAAAAGAAAAATAAAGGTGAAACTAAAGCTTTATCATTGTTGTTTAAAACTGTAGTGTAATTAAAATATTGATGGAACCAGGAAGATTACTCAATGAGTAAGAGCACTTGTAACCTGAGTTCAATCCCTAGCAGCCACCCGAAAAGCCAGGTGTGGCTGTGTATGTTTGCAATTCTCAGGACAGAGGAGGGGAGATAGGAGCGACACTAAGCTCCCCTTCAGTCCCGTAACCACACAATTGGCAGCTCTACCTTTAGTGAGACTCTGTCTCAGGGAAACAAAACTGAAGATCCAGAGAAGAGGACTCTGTCTTCCACTGGCCTCTGTATGTGTACACATAGCAAATACATGCTTCTACACACACAAACACCCCCACACACTGAATAAATACACCACAGATATTGCACACACTACACATAAAAAAAGGTGTAAATCATCAGGTATAATGCAAATAATTTTTGAGAGTTTTAAGGATAGAAGACTGATTACAGCTAATTTTGGAGGTTATAGGAAAGGTTCCTGTGATAATAATCCTCATCACTTTTCTGGAGTTATGAAATTATAACTTTTTAATGGTTTCTTTAATTAGCTCTGTAACTAATAAAGAACTGCTCTCATTTTAAAATCTATATTAACAAGTATACTTTCCTGTTGTACTTTTGTGTTTCTTTGAACAATCTATTCCTCTTGAGATTTCCTCCTCTGATATTGTCCTATTTTCTAGTTTATACACATAAATATAGGAAATATGATCACCAGAAAAAGGATTCTGTCTTCATGATGGAATTCAATCTGAAGTGAAATGGAATATTGGCAGATCAGGGAAGGTAGCCTCTGAAATTTACTAACATATTTTCAGGGATGCACATTTTAGAGACTGATTCTGGGCTGAATAGAGCAAAATATATTTCTGATATTCATGAAACCTTAAGTAATTCCAATAAGATGACATGAGCAATATTCATAACGATGACCAACAATGGTGTACAGCAAGGCATAGAAAGAAGGCTGAACCACAAGAATGTGAGTGTGCCAAAATGTATTTGTCCTTCATTTGGCAAATTCTTGGTTCTGTGAGACATCATGCTCAGAAGCATTCCCTCCCGCAGCCCACACCAAAAATAACTGACTGCTGCTCCTACAAGGCATAATCCACAACCACACAGGGAATACCTGCAACCCCACTGAAGAGGGTCTCTAGTGGAATGGGAGCAGGGACGAAGGAAAAGAGGGTACCAACACATGATGCATCCATACGAAATATGTCATTAATAAAAAAATAATAAAATTCAAAAGTCTATGGAAAAAAGAAATTAAGTTTATTAATGTGATAAAATGAGCAAATGACTATAATATTTTACTCTTATTTTTCCATTCTCATGTGAACAGTAGCTTTAGTAAAAGTTTAAAGCCCTTTTAATATTTAATAGGAACTATCTATTTTATTTAGAATGTTGACATAAAAAAAAAGTTGTGTAAATCCAAAGCAAATGAGAGATAGCCAAATATGAGACCCAGATCAGGAGTTATGGACACAGGTTCCCTTGAATAACATGCTCCATTATGGAAGAGGTGGCATGACCTTGTGGGTATGTCTGCATATCTGCCTGTGTGAGTGTATATGTATGTGCATGTAAGGCCAGAACACCACCTTGATTGCCCTCTTTAGTGACTATGTGTTGCACTGTTTTTTGAGATAATGTCTCTCATCGCCTGGAGCTCACCAGTTGGTTAGACTAGCTGGCCAATAAGGTCCAGTGATCCTCCTAACTATACCTCTTCAGGGTTGGGAATACAAGTGCATGCTCCTATACCCCTTACTTTACATGGCTGCTAGGGTTTGAATTCATGTCCTTAGGCTTGTGAGGTTAATTAATATTGACTAAGCAATCTCCCCAGGCCCGACACAAACAAGTATAATCACAGAATTTCAAAAAAAAGTTAGTAAGTCAATGCATTAACCAAATATATTCATGAGTTTCCAGGTAGATGAGCTATTGCTGAGTGGGGGATTTTTTTTTTTTTTCTGTAGGATTTAGTATCTTTAGTTTTAGGGTTCCTGAAAGTTAAGGACCACTCAAGTTATACATCTCAATAATTTTAGCCAAGAGATAATATATGTGGCATACATATGGCATACATACATATATACATATATATTCCCAGAGAAGTCATATTCAGAGATACAGATTGATGATGAAATGGATGTAAAGCTAAACCAAGATGATGTCCTTCTTCCATTTACAGCATTGTACCTCTCGACAATTATAATGCCCTTGTCTATCAGTCTGTAGGAAACTCATTCTTGTTGGTACTCCTTGAGGAGACTGAAGATCTTACAACACAGGATATTTTCACAATATGATTATTTTATTTATTATCCACTATGAATGTTTTTTTAATATTTAATTAATTTCATTTATTTATTTGAGGGGAAAAAGCAGATGGAACAAGAGAGAATAGGTACATCAAGGCATCTATAGCTATTGTAAATGAACTCCAGATGCATGCACAACCTTGTACATCTGATATTATGTGGGTACTAGGGAATTGAACTTAGCTCCTTAGGCTTTGCTGGCAAGCACCTTAATCACTGAGCCATCTCTCCAGCCCTGAAGATAAATTTTACTAAGGCATAAAACTTGTAACTTACAAATAAATTGTGTAAATGCTTTAATTTTGCTTTGAGCTTAAATTGGAAAGTAATGTAGTACAAGTACATAGAAAAGAGGCAAAGAGTTTCCAAATCCATGAAGGTCAATTCTAAAATTTAATCACTCTGTTTTTAAAGAAATAAAGAATAGATATGAATGAGTAAAGAAATGGAATTGTGGAACCAGATTCCAAAACACATGCTAAGATGTCTAACTGATATCTGAGGAGATGGCTTAGTGGGTGACATGGTTGCTATGTACTTGTAGAATGTGGGTTCAGATCCTCAGGAACCCCCTGCATGCTGAGTGTGGTGGTACCTGCCTGTAATTCTAGTGCTCAGGAGTCCAATCCAGGCAGATCCTGGCAGTAAGATGGCTAGCTCAACACTGGATGAAATGCTGTGGTAATTCTTTGCTGTCTTGTCTCTTAGATCTCACCTCTCTAAATCAAGCAATGTGGCTTTTCCATGCATTTGTTCATATTGTATTTAGGAAGTTGTAAATAAAATTGTAGGTTCACTATCTGAGTCTAGCAAAATAGGTCAACATTTATATATTTTGAAAACTGTTAATCTTTTTCTGACAGCTTTTATGTAATAGGATACTTAGCCAAGATTAAGGATCATTTTTAAAGGATGACAGCTCTTAAACATGGGCCAGCACAATCTTGAAGGGGGATTAGCACTAGTTTCTAAACAATGCCATTACATGCAAGATGCCTGTTGACTTGAATCTTTCAAATTAATAACGGGTTCAATTATGTGTTTTGTAATGGGATAACAGATTGAAGAGACTACTAAAGTGGAAGGTTCTATTTATGTGGGCAGGGCAGACATCTACATCTCTTCAGTGGCGACAGAAATTGCAGGGGATCCATGTCATCTTCTATCGCTGTAACTGAATACTCTTAGAAATATGTATGCCACACTTATTATTTAAGTACTCATAGTTGTAATTTTTCTTTAGTTTGACTTAAAACTGTTCTTAAAATGAAAACATAGTGCAGCTTTTCAAACCCTCATTTTCTGATTATTGAGCCCAGATTCTATTGAAATGATGGCTTGTTTTATTGACAGCTTTTTATTTTGGTTTGTTTTGCATAATATTTTTTACAATGATTCTGGATACAGATGCTTACAGTGGCTCATATGAAGACTTTTTCATAGATAATGTTAGAGAAATTAATTGATTTCACAATAAAATTAAAGAAAACATGATGGTTTCATTATATAAATAATTTAAACTCACCTTAAAGCAACTGTTTTATCCTTATGTAAAACTATTTCTAGGCTGGAAAAATGGCTTAGTGGTTAAGGCATTTGCCTGCAAAGCCAAAAGAATCAGGTTTGATTCCCCAGAACTCACATAAGCCAGATGCACAAGGTGATACATGTGTCTGGATTTTCTTTTTCTTTTTTTTTTTTTTTTTTGGTAGTGGCTGGAGCCTCCAGCACACCCATTCTGTCTACATCTGCCTCCCTCTTTCTTCCCTTCTTCCTCTCTCTCAAATAAATAAAATATTTTCAAAAATTACCCCTATGACATTAAAAGCACTTGTAGGTATGTTCAATTTTTGAAAGTATGTTGACAACCACAGTGTCAAAGCACAAGAACTGCAGAAATCAGTTACAAAAGAGAAACTACAAAAATAAATCACAGATGGTTATATACTTTTGATATTATGTGTCTCATCACATTCATACCTGCCCTCGATAGAATGAAGTCCACAGGCTGAAGGTTGGGCATACCTGCAACAAATGATGAGTTTCTAAGTCAGAGAAGACGCATGAATCAAATGTTCAAAATGTCCTTTATGATTTTTGTGTGTGACATGACACAAGCCAACAAAACACAAAGTATTAAAGTAGGTAATTAGCCTTCTATCAAAGAATTATGAATTAGATAACTTCCACCATCTTGTTCTACAATATTAAATCCCTTAAGTATAACTACTTCTTTGACTTAAGTTCATACTGGACTTTCTTGCATGTGCTTTGCTCTAGTGACATTATTTTCCTGGATGTTTATTGAACAGAGAACATGTGTCAAGTGATGGAAGGTTAGTGTTTGTGGATTTTAGAAGCTAAATTTAAACTTGAAAGAATATCCTGACCCAAGAATATTTAATCCAATTACAGTGGCATGGATAGAACTAAATGTTGTTAGGCTATCTTTGATAGATATTAGTAAAAATATAGCTGCAAGGAATGTAAGAAATAGCCTTTATCCAGTCTCTTCTCTCCCCTTCCTCTCTCTGTATGTCTCTTTCTTTCTCTCTCTCTCTCATGTCAGTATATTTGAGAGAATGCTATTGGTAGACAAGAAGATAATTGGGTATAGCTTTTCTATTTGGATGATAGAAAATAAATGTATCATTGTATAGAAAATAACATGGGATATCATAAAATGGAAATCATTTTACAGGGATAAAAAAAATCTTTAAGAACAAAGTGATATGTATGAAAAAACAAAACAGAAAAATTGGGAATATGAACAATACAGTATCCTTAAGACAGGGTTTTCCAAACTGCAAAGATCATGTGGCCAGAAATGATTAATATGTGCATGCCGGAGCTATGTGTAAAGATGAACGGAAAAAGTGAAGGAAATGAGTCTAAAATGAACTTATGTTGGTTCACATAGGTGATTATTATGAGTGAAATGGAAATTATGAAAAACTTGCAGTAGAGGCTTGATTTAATTTGAGCTATCCTAACCAGGAAAGAAGTTTACAGATACATTGCCTGGAAATAAGCACAAATACAAGAAAATGTAGAAACATTACAAAATGCACTATTATAGTAATATGGGAGAAATGACGGCAACATAGATTGGGTTGACACTGTGGGGGCAGAAAGGTATGATTGGAGATATTGAAAATGCTGTCAATAAGGTTGCTTGATGGCGTGAAAGCAAAATGTCCAAGAAGAGGTGATTAAAGAGAAGAATGTAAGGTGGGATGCCTGTTAATTGGAAAGGTTTAATCATTTCACAAATTGTGATTACTTCATGCAGCATGATATACATGGGGATGAAGAAAGATTTTTTAATGAAAGTAATAAAAATGAAATTAATTAATCCGAGGTTATAGACTTTAGCATGAAGAAAATCGTTTCCTTTCATGAGGTAAGGAAGAAAAAAACATGGAAAACTGATTAATAATTATATACAATTGGAAGGTGGTTGAATTGCAAGGTGGTCAGGCTACACCTTGAAATCTTTAGAAATCAAAGATTCTAAATGTATTATCATTCTGATGTAATCTGTAATGCATGCTAGTTTGTTGAGTTTCACCTTTTGTTTGGTACACTTGTCAAAAGATTTAATATGTTTTATAATTAAAGTAAAAGACAGAAGAAGAAAAACCTCCACACACATTTTAAAACACAGAATATGGTTTCAGAGCCTAGATTCTAATACCTGGAGGTTTTATTTTCTACATTAAAAGCCCTGTGCCCTTTGGCATTGCACTCTTTAGTTGAGGTCTTTTGTCATCATTAGCATAGATGAAAAGCATGCAAGCATTTTCTGTGAAAAATGATAATAAATATCTTATGCTCTGCGAGCTGGAGAGTTTCCACAGGAGCTACTCAACTCTGCCAGCCAAAAAGACCATGCAAATGAAAGAATGTGGATACATTCCAATAAAACTTTATTTATAGACAGGAAAGCTTGAGGTTAATGTTACATTTTAAAAATGTGATGTATACCTATTTTTAAGCAGTACAAACCCTAAAGACCATTTTTAGCTTTGGAGAATTGGCCTGCAAAAATAGTTTGCAAACCCTTAGGCTACACTGCTTAAATCCTTTCTTTCTTTCTTTCTTTCTTTCTTTCTTTCTTTCTTTCTTTCTTTCTTTCTTTCTTTCTTCCTTCCTTCCTTCCTTCCTTCCTTCCTTCCTTCCTTCCTTCCTTCCTTCCTTCCTTCCTTCCTTCCTTCCTTTCTCTCTTTCTTCCCTGTGGTGGTTTGATTCAGGTGTCCCCCATAAACTTAGGGGTTCTGAATGTTAGCTCCCCAGCTGATGGATATTTGGGAATTAATGCCTCCTGGAGGGAGTGTATGGTTGGGGGCAGGCTTATGGGCTTTATAGCCAGTTTCCCCATGCCAGTGTTTGGCACACCCTCCTGTTGCTGTGTCCCACCTTATGTTGGCCAGGGTGTGATGTCCACCCTCTGCTCATGCCATCGTTTTTCCCTGCCATTGTGGAGCTTCCCCTCGAGCCTGTAAGCCAAAATAAATCTCTTTTTCCCAGAAGCTCCTCTTTGTTGGGTGATTTCTACCAGCAATGCAAACCGGACTGCAACAGTAAAGTGGTACCGAGGAGTGGGATTGCTGCTAGACACCTGACTGTGTGGCTTTGGCCTTTTGGAGCTGATTTTCAAGAGGAAAGTGGAAGGAGTTGAAATCTTGGCCTAAGAGATGCCTTGCAGTGCTGTAAGTACAGCCTGATGAACTATTCTGGTCTGAACTGCAAGACCTGAATGCAGTCAGAACTATGGACTGTGAGGTTTGGCTCATGAGGGTGAGAAAGAGCTGTGCTTGGAATGGGCTAGCAGTTTGTGTGAGAAGCTTGCTCTTGTGCCCATGTCCTGCAAAGTTGTGCAGGGTTGCTTTGCGTAGAAATGAACTGGTGTGAGCAGAGGGATATGGCACAGAAAGAAAAATCTTTGGGTGAACTGTTGCCCATTCAGCTGCAACTGAGAGATTACAACTTTTGAGACTGGGCTAGCTGACCTGTGCTGGGGCAACAAGAAGAATGTAGAATCTTTTGAAGGGGCCTGAGTGCTCAAGGAGTGTCTGTTCTTCAAAGTCTGCTTTATTCCCCCCTGGATTAACAAATTGGCACCCTACCTGTTATCGTGGAGTATAAGAAATGCTGGAAAGAGGGTCATTGAGTTTGCAACACGGTCTTGTGTTTTGGAAATGGCCATGGGCAGTGTGAAGCAGGTTTGCTGGTTGCCTGCATAAAGACCCCATGGGGCCATGAGGATGAACCGTGGCTTGCAGTGGAGACCCAGTGGAGATGCCGGGACCATGAGATGGCTGCCGAGGAGCTGCTGGCCCCGATGAAGTTTCCCAGGACTGTGAGTAGCCTAGCTGGAGGGTCGGAATTGGAATGCCAGAGACTTGTTGCTGGTTAGAATTGTCGGACTTGAAGATTTGTCACTGGCTAGAGTTGCTGGACTTGAAGCTACAGTGTTTGATGTTTGCCCTGGTTGTTTTAAATCTTGTATTGGTTGAATGTTTCTTTACTATGTCCCTGCCATCTTTTGCAGTGTGAATATTTATTCTGTGCCATTACGGGTTTTTTGAGGTTATCTTTTGGTTTTATGGCTCAGTTAAAAGATCTTGAACTATGGGGATATATGGACATCATTGGAATTGATAAAAACTATGGAGACTTTTAAAGTTAGAAGAATGCACTGCATTTTACATCAGGTTATCAGTTTATGGGGGCCAGGGGCGGAATGTGGTGGTTTGATTCAGGTGTCCCCCATAAACTTAGGTGTTCTGAATATTAGCTCCCCAGCTGATGGATATTTGGGAATTAATGCCTCCTGGAGGGAGTGTATGGTTGGGGGCGGGCTTATGGGCTTTATAACCAGTTTCCCTATGCCAGTGTTTGGCACACCCTCCTGTTGCTGTGGTCCACCTTATTCGCCAGGGGGTGATGTCCACCCTCTGCTCATGACATCGTTTTTCCCTGCCATCATGGAGCTTCCCCTCGAGCCTGTAAGCCAAAATAAATCTCTTTTTCCCAGAAGCTCCTCTTGGTTGGGTGATTTCTACCAGCAATGTGAACCAGACTGCAACATTCCCTTTCTTTCTTTCTCTCTTTTTTTGAGGCAACCCCAGCAGACTGTCTTTTTTACGCAAGAGATTGAGAGTGAGAGTGATAGCTGAGAGCTAGGAAGAGAATGACAAAGAGAAAGAGATAGAGAGCTGACATTCTAGGGCCTTCAGCCACCGTAATCAAACTCCAGATAAGTGCACCGCCTTGTACACATGCGGATCTTGTATGCTTGCATCACTCTGTGCATTTTGCTTATAAGGGACCTGGAGAGTCAAACATGTATCCTTAGGCTTTGCAGGAAAGCACTTTAATTGATAGGCTATCTCTCAAGCCCAAGGAAAAGTGAGAGAGAAAGAGAAAAGGAGAGAAGGGGAGAATGGGCACTCCAACTACTGCAAACAAACTCCAGATGCATACGCATCTCACTTATGTGGGTATTGGAGAACTGAACCTGGTCCTTACGCTCCACAGGAAAGTGCCTTAACTGGTAATCCTCCTCTCCAAACCTTCTTGGTTTTCATTAAAAATATGTTTTGTGGGGCTGGGGAGATGGCTTAGTGGTTAAGCGCTTGCCTGTGAAGCCTAAGGACCCCGGTTCAAGGGTCGATTCTCCAGGACCCACATTAGCCGGATGCACAAGGAGGCGCACGCATCTGGAGTTCGTTTGCAGTGGCTGGAAGCCCTGTCGTGCCCATTCTCTCTCTCCCTCTCTCTCTCCTCCTCCTCTCTGTCACTCTCAAATAAATAAATAAAAATAAACAAAAAAAAGAATAAGTTTTGTGGGCTGGAGAGATGTCTTACTGGTTAAGGTGTTTGCATGAAAAGCCAAAGGAGCTTGGTTCAATTCCCCAGGACTCACATAAGCCAGATGACCAAGTTGGTGCATGCTTCTGGAGTTCATTTACAGTGGCTTGAGGCCTTGGCATGCCCATTCTCTCCCTCTCTCTCTTTCTCTCTCTCTCTCCTTCTTTCTCTTTCACTCTCTCAAATAGAAAAAAATAAAAAAAAAAAACAAGTAAAAAACATAAAAGGACATTTTTTTTTTTTTAATGGACACATCATATATTGGTACCATCATTTTCCTCCTCCCTGTCTCCAAACTGCTGAGGGCCCACCTCAGTGAGGTTGATGGTATTCCCCATGAGGTTGTGAGCCATGTTTTGTGAGAATAGAAGTCAGTCATGGGGGCAGGGGTGTCTCTGAGTATACCCTCCCAACCTGTGGCTCTTACAATCTTTCCAGCCCCCCTTCTGCATAATTTCCTGGACTATGCTGAGTATGTTTGAAGTCTACTGTAGTGTGAAGCATTCAGGAGCTCCTGGATTTCTGTTTTGCTATGTGTTGAGCATCCTTCGCCTCTGTCTCCGTCACCCTGGTACAAATTGTCTGGCTGGCCATGGAAGCAGCACTCTTGTTCACCTCACCACATCCTCTGTGGTTTCACCTGGGCCTTGCCTGAGGTGCCAGAAGTGGTTTGCCTCCCCATATATGCCTACCTTCTGAAGTAGAAGAATGAAGTCAGCATAGCTAAATGGGATAAGCATCAGTAACTTAAAGAGGTTCTGATGGATATAGTCCCTCCTTGGGCCAACTACTGCTGGGAGTTTGTCATTGGAAGCCATAGTGTTGGTTTCTGTGAGAATTTGACCTGATTCCCAGTTCTGTCATGGGTTCCCTTCCAATGATCTGCTCTTTTAGCCAATCTGAACCCACTGATAACCCATCTAGACTGTGTGCAACCATTGCAGAGGAGCATAAATCTTCTCAGTCTGGTTGTTTCTGAGTAGCTATGAACACTACTTGCTCACAAGGCTGTTGGCCACCTCCACCCATTAGCTCATGTAGTGCTTTCTGGCACTAAATGGGCTTCCATCTGGGGACTGGCTCTGGCTCTTTTCCCGATTCCAGCCAGGTCACTTGGTGTCTTGCCTTCAGCAATAGGGTCTTACCTCTTACCTCAGGTGTATAATCAAGTACCTGGACAAAAGCCTGTCTTGTTTGGGGGACTTTTTAGATGTTTTTAACCAACAGATCAATATGGATAGCAACAGATTTCTGGTACTGGGTTTTACAGGCCACAGCCACATATTTTAAGATTAGGCTTCAACCCAACCTTTCCAGGGCCCTTTTTACCACATGATTCATCCATACTCCTTTGGAGGGTTATATCTTTTAGTCTTCAAGGGGAAAGTTTTCTATGGTACCAGTTCATTTTGGGTTTAGTTTTGAGCTTATCGCCCCGCAACCTCCCATCCCCCTCCCCTGTGACTCTTCCATCCCTATTTTATAGTCCTTATGTTACCCTTCAGGTATTCCAGCAACTAAAGCAATTTCAGGGTAGGAACCATAGATATGTGAGAACATGTAGCATTTGTCTGCCTGTTTTTGTGTGGTTTCACTGAGTATGATCTGTGCCAAGTCAATCCACTTTTCTAAAATTTTCATTACATCATTTATTATTGCTGATTACAATTCCATTGTGTAAATGTACCTACCACATTTTCATTTTCCATTTGTCTACTGCTGGGTTTTCTGGGTTGATTCCACTTCTTAGCCATAATGAATTGAGTAGCTATAAATATGGTTGATCACATACCTCTGAAGTGAAGTCGCACCTTTAGGGTAAATGTCCAGTAGAGGAATCACTGGGTATACTGAAAGCTCTCTTTTCATCTTTTTTTCATGAGTTCCCATGTTGATTTCCACAGAGGTGGTAAAAGTTTGCATTCTCAACAATGAAAGAGAATTCCTCTTTCCTCATGTTGCATTCAGGTTCAAATTGCTGGCAGGAATTACCTCTCCAAGAGCAGCTTGTGGGAGAAAAGGTTTATTTTGGCTTTCAGACTTGAGGGGCACTTTACAACAGCAGAGAAAATGATGGCATGAGCAAAGGGTGGAAATCACTACCTAACCAACATCATGTAGACAACAGCAATAGGAGAGTGTCCAGACACTGGGATGGGGAAACTGGCTATAACACCCATAATCCCATCCCAAACAATACACTGCCTCTAAGAGGCATTAATTTTGAAATAGCCATCAGCTGGGAACCCAACATTCAGAACACCTAAGTTTACGGGAGACACCTGAATCAAACCACCACATTCTGCCCTTGGCTCTCATAAACTTATAACCATCCATAATGTAAAATGCAATGAATTCAGTCCATCTTTAAAAGTCCTCATAGTTTTTATCAATCCTAATGATGTTCAAACATCCCTATAGTTCAAGATCTTTTAACTGTGCCATAATACCAAAATATTCCCCCCAACTCATAATAGCATAGAATAAACATTTATACTGCAAAAGATAGCATTGGGCATAGCAGAGAAATACTCAAAAACTACATGATTTAAACACAGTGAACATCAAACTGTGTAGCTCCAAGTCCAACAATGCTAGGCAGTGACAAGCCTCCAAGTCTGATAATTCTAACCAGAAACAAGTCTATGGAGTTCCAACTCAGCCCCCCCCAGCTAGGCTACTCACAGTCCTGGAAAACTTCATCCTGGGCCAAGCATTCTGTGGTAGCATTCTTGCAGTCCTGGCATCGCCACTGACTCTCCACTGTAACCTATGGTACATCTTCATAGCTCCATCAGGTCTCCATGCAGGCACCCAGCAAACCTGCTTCACATTGTCCATGGCCATTTCCAAAACACAAGACAGTATTGCAAATTCAATGACCCTCTCCTTCCTGCATTTCTTATACTCCATGATATGAGGTAGGGTGCCAAATTTTTAATCCAGGGAGGATTAAAGCATACTTTGAAGAACAGGACACTTCTTGAGCATTTAGGCCTCTTCAAAAGAGTCTGTATTCTTTAGTTTCCCCAATATAGGTCATAATCTCTCAATTGCAGCTGAATGGGAAGTAGTTCACCCAAAGATTTCATTTTCTCTGAGCCATATCCTTCCACTCACACCAGTCTGTTTCCACTCAAAGAAAACCTGCAAAACCACTCAGGACATGAATAACAGCAAGCCACTCACACAAACTGCTTCTATCCCAGTCCAGGCAAAGTTCTTTCTCACCTTCATAAGGCAAACCTCACAGTCCTTAGTTCTTATAGCATTCAGGTCTTTCAACTCTGGCCAGAACAGTCCATCATGCTATACTTGCAGCGCTGCAAGGCATATCTTAAGCCAAAGTTTCAAAAGTATCTACATTCCTCTTGAATATGAGCTTCTAAAGGTCAAAGCCACACAGTAAGGTGTCTAGCAGCAAATGACCCCACTCTCCAAAGCAACATTACTACTGCAGTCAAATTCTCATTGCTGGCAGAAATCACCTGACTGAGAGCAGCCTATTGGACAAATTATATATAAAAAATAAAAATAAAAAACTTTATTTCAGCTTACAGACTTGAGGGGAAGCTCCATGATGGCAGTAAAAAATGATGGGATGAGCAGAGGTTAGCCATCACCTCCTCGCCAACATCAGGCAGACAACAGCAATAGAAGATGGTGCCAAACAGCATTCAGAACACCTAAGTTTATGGGAGATACCTGAATCAAACTACCACACCCACATCCTCAATAAAATAATTTTTTTTTTTTTTTTTTAACGATTGTCATTCTGGCTGGAGTAAGGTAGAATCTCAAAATTGTTTTAATTTTCATTCCCCTGATGGTTAAAGATATTGAACATTTCCTTAAGTATGTAATAGCCATTTATACTGATTCCTTTGAGAACTCCCTATACAATTCTCTGCCACATTTTTTTAAGTGGACTGAGTTTTTATTGGTTAGTATTTTTAGTTTATTGTAGATTCTAGATATTGGGCCTCTGTCAGTGGTATAGCTGGTGAAGATTTTCTCCCATTATATGGGTGATATGTTGACTTTATCTACAGTATGCCTGTTCAAAAGCTTTTTAGCTTCATGAGATCCCACTGGTTGAGTGATTGTTTAATTGCCTGGGCTGCTGGGGTATTGTTTAGGACATCTTTCCCCATTCCTATGTTGTGGAGAGTTCCCCCTCTTTTTTTCTTCTTTTTTTTCTTCTAGTGCCTTAAGAGTTCAAGTCTTATATGAAGGTCTATAATTCATTTGGAGTTGGTTTTTGTGCATGGTTACATGAGTGGGTCTAGTTTCATTTTTCTACATGTGTTATGCACAGCACCATTTCTTGTGGATGCTTTTCTTTTTTGGTGTATGCTTTTGCTCCTTTGTCCAAGATCAAGTAATTGTAGTTACTTGAACTAAGGGCCATGTTTCCCATTCTGTCCCATGTGTCTATATATCTGTTTTTATGTCAGTGTCATGTCATCTTATTACTATGGATTTGTAGAGTAGCTTTAGAGCAGGTATGGTGATGCCTCCAGATGAGTTTGTTTTGCTGAGCATATGTTTGGACATCCAAAGGCTGCTGCCATTCCATATTAGTTTTGATATCATTATTTTCTATCTCTGATAGAAGTGATGCTAAAATTTTTATTGGTATTGCATTTAACCTATATATTGCTTTTGGTAGAATTGCCATTTTCACAATATTAATTCTATCTCTCCAGGAGCATGGGAAGTCTTTTCATCTTTTCATGTCCTCCTCATTTTCATTCTTCAGTGATTTTATTATACAGGTCTTTCACATCCTTTGTTACTGTTATTCCAGGGTATTTGATATTTTTGTGGCTTGGGAAAAATGGGACATCCTTTCTACTTCTTTCTTTGTATATTTGTCTTAACATATACAACAACTAAAAAAAAAAAAAAATCTGTGTTGATTTTGTATTCTGCCACTTTGCTGAAAGAATTTATCACCTTTAGAATTTTGAGACAGAAACTTAAGTCACTTATGTATAGGATCATGACATCTACAAATAGGGCTAACTTGACTTCTTTCCAATTAGGATGCCTTTTTCTCCCTTTCTCCTATGTTATTGCTAGGACATGTAGTACTATGTGGAAGAGCCACGGTGAGAGGGGGCACCCCTGTCTTGTTGCCAATTTCAGTGGGAACTCCTTGAGTCTTCCCCCATTAAGTATTATTAGGACTTTAGGAGCTTCATATATAGCCTTTATAGTGTTGAGGTACATTCCATCCATGCATCTTCGCTTCAGCATTTTTATCATGGAGCAATGTTATATGATATCAAAGGCATTCTCTGCATCTATTGATATCACCATGTGGTTCTTGTGTTTAAGCTGATTTGTGGGGTGATTTGCATTAACTGATTTCCATACATAGAACCCTTCCTGAATAGCTTGCATGAAGCATGCTCGTTTGAGTTGGAGAATTCTTTTGAAGTGTTATTGAATTCAGTTTGTGAGGATTTTGTTCAGGATCTTTGCCTCAAAATTCATCAGGGATATAGGCCTATAGTTTTCTTTTCTTCTTGTGTCTCTGTCAGGCTTTAGTATTAGAGTAGTTCTAGCTTCATAAAAAGGAAGTGGGAACATTTCCTGTTCTCCAGTTTTGTGAAACAGTTAGAGAAAAAGCAGTTTCAGTTCTTCAGTGAAGGATAGAATTTGATAGAATTCAGCTGAGAAGCCATCTGGTCCTGGAATTTTCTTTCTGGGAAGTTGTTAAATTTTATTTTATTTTATTGACAATTTCTAAAATTATGGACCATGATAAGTCTCTCCCCTCTCCCACTTTCCCCTTCACAAATCCACTCTATTCTTTCCCCCTCACAATTAGTCTCTCTTTTATTTTGATGTCAACATATTTTCCTTCTATTATCACGGTCTTGTGTAGGTAGTACTGGGCACTGTAAAATCATGTATATTAAGGCCAAATTGTGTGTGGAAGATTGCAATGTAAACAGTTCTACCCTTTCTTTGTCTCTTACATTCTTTCAGCCACCTCTTCCATAATGGACACTAAGCCTGGGAGGATGAGTTAAAGATGTTTCAGTACTAAATACTCCTCTGTCACTTCTTAGCCCTGTGGTGCCTTTTAGTCATCTCAGTGATCACTGCCATCTCAAAAATGAAGCTTCTATAATCAAAAGTGAGAGTGGCATTAATATGTGGGTATGAACATTAAGGAAAGTGCTTACAGAGCGGTTTGGTGATCATAATATATGTATTTAGCCCAACAACAGCAGGCCTTATACTCCTAGGCCTCATGACCTCACCTACCGTAGGCTTATGACTATATTTTCAATTACAGTTATGTATTCCCTTCCATGGAGTGGGCCTCCAGTCCAGTTAGAGAGTGCTTTGTTTCCCCATAACAGACATGCCACTATTGCATCCTTTGAGTCATTTGCCTTGGCTGACCAAATTTAACAGTTGCAGTATCCACTGTTGTTTATAAGCACTGGTGACTTATCTCTCCCATAGGGCTGCATACAGCATAGTTTGTTTTTTTTTTTTTTCCAGCTTCCTGACAGCTGGTATACAGGGAAGAGGGTTTCAGCTCAGTGCCAGCTTGATTTCTCAATGACCTTGTAGCCCAAGCCTTCAGCAATAGGGTTTACTATTTATTTCTGGCAGGAAACCAAGAACCTTGGAATGGCCTATAATGTTTTGGGGGTACCATGGGCTTCCCTGGCCAACAACTGTCTGGAAGGTATCCTATCCCTGGAACTGAATTTTGTTTGTAGTAACAATCTGTGGCTCCTGCATGTGCCATTATCCAGAAATGTAGGGGAGGTTTTTTGATTACATTTTCAATCTTAATGGATGTGATAGGTTTGTCTAGGAGATTAATCTGCTCTGAGTTTAGTTTTGGTAGGTTGCATGTGTCTAGGAATTCATACATTTCTTTCAGACTACCCAATTTCCTGGAGTAGAGGTTTTGGAAGTATGTTCTGATGATGATGATTCTTACAATTTTATTGATGTCTTTGGTGACCTCTCCCTTTTCTTTTTTAATTGTGCTGATTTGAGATTTCTATTTGATTATTTGTTCAAATTGCCCAGGGGTTTGTCAATTTGTTTATTGTTTCAAGGAACAAGCTTTCCATTTAATCAGTTTTGTTTGTTTTCTTAATTTCTAATTCATTAATTTCTTTTCAAATCTTAATTATTTCTTTCCATTGGCATTGTTAGGATTGGATTGTTCTTGTTTTTACAATGCGTTTAGGTGGATAGTTAGGTTATTAATTTGAGATCACTCTGTCTTTGTTATGAAGGCATTCAGTGATATGACTTTTCCCCTTAGGACTGCCCTAATTGTGTCCCATTAGTTTTGGTATATTATATTTTCATTTTCTTTTATTTATTCCTTTCATTTTTTATTAAATCTGGAAATTTTATAATTTCCTTTTTGATTTCTTCCACCCATACATTATTAAATGTGTGTTGCTCAGGCTCCAGGAGCTGGTGAAATTTCTGTTGTGTCTCTTATTGTTAATTTCTAGTTTTATAGCATTGTGGTCTGATAGAATTCAGTGAGTTATATCAGTTTTCCTGAATTTATGGAGACATTCTCTATGCTCTAATATATGATCTATTTTGGGTAAGGTTCCATGGGATACTGAGAAGAATGTGTATTTTGTGGGTTGGTGTGGAATGTTGTATAGATGCCCGTTAAGTCTTGTTTATCTGTGGTGTTGTTAAGTCTATTATTTCCCTGTTGATTTTTTGCTTGGATGATCTGTCTGTTGATGATAGTGTGGTATTAAAGTCCCCTATTATGATGGTATTGAGTTTATTTCTGATTTGTAGTCAAGCTTTTGTTTTATGAACTTGTGGTGCACCTGTGTTTAGTCCTCATAGATTTATGATTGTGATGTCCTCTTGTTGGATTGTTCTTTGATGAATAAAAAGTGGCCTATTGTGTCCTTTTTTATTAATTTTAGTTTGAAGTCTTTTTTTCTCAGAAATTAATATAGCTACAACTTCTTGTTTCTTATTTCCATTTGCTTGGAAAATTATTTTTCATTCTTTCACCCTGAGGACATGTCTGTCAATGATGATGAGGAGGGTTTCTTGAAGGCACCAGAAAGAAAGATCCATTCTGTTTTTATCCATTCTGTTAACATGTGTCTTTTGTTGAGTGACTTAAGACCACTAATATTTAAGACTATAATTGTGAAGCTAGAGAGGTGGCTTAGTGGTTAATGTGCTTGCCTTCAAACCTTTTTTTTTTTTTTTTTTGTGACTGGAAGCAAGCAGCCTTTGTGGAGGTCTCTCAGTTTCTCAGTTTGTTGTCTCTGATTGTCTCACTTTTTGGGGGCCTTGTGGTCTGCCCAAGTTGGGGTAAAAGTCTTATTTGTTAAGGAGGAAGGAATTGTTTGCCCTTGTAGGATCTTCATTGAGAGTTCTATTTTGAGTTTGGTCCAGATTGGTTTTGGAATTGTAGCCATAGATACACTGGTTTTGAAAGTTCCACATGTGGCTGCCACTCTGGCCTGGTGACTGATCAGAGAGCTGCGGTTGGATTTCAGGAATCTCTTTGTACAAGACTACAGCTCTCCCTTGCCTCTGTGGCCTTAGCACTTGCCCCTG
This sequence comes from Jaculus jaculus, assembly GCF_020740685.1. Lineage (NCBI taxonomy): Eukaryota > Metazoa > Chordata > Mammalia > Rodentia > Dipodidae > Jaculus > Jaculus jaculus. Next base: position 183,485,209 of record NC_059103.1, on the reverse strand, counting down.
CTGCCCTATTGTAACCCACCTGAGAAGGTCCTAGATGATTCACTGATATCCCCTGGTAGGTGGTTGCCAGATATTTTTGTGTTCTTCATCTGTAATAGCCTATTCAAAGGTGTTTCTAAGCACCTACATCCTGTAAATTCACTCTAAAGAAGCTTGTGATGCAAGCCAAGATCTGGAGTTCCAGTCAGGATGTCAACCTTACATACAGATTCAAGTCCATGTTAGAATGGTGAACTCATCTACACTAATTCAATTTGATGGTGACTTTAAATATCTATCAATTACTTCATTTATTAACTCAGAAAACACATCTGTTTTGTATTTTTTACTTTTAATGCATACCTCTGTAAGATACATTTTTACATTTTTGTATTAAATATTAGTTAAATATGCAGCATATTTGCTACCTTGGGTAATGCCAGTAGATATGAATCTTTTCTGTATGTAGTATCTTTCTAACCATATGTTTTAAAAAATCATTTGCTTAATTGTAGCCTTGGATCAACTGTTCAGTTTTCCTGTGATGAAGACTATGTCCTACAGGGAGCAAAGAGTATCACTTGTCAACGGATTGCTGAGGTGTTTGCTGCTTGGAGTGACCATAGGCCTGTATGTAAAGGTAAATATTTTTAGGTTTACTTTATTTGCTCTATTTTGCTATTAAATATTTAAGCTATAATCTGTATGGAATCATTTAACTCATATATTTGTCAACATTTTTTAAGAATCTGAATCTCACTGTGCTGGGTTTTCCAGGAATTTCTAATCTCATAATCATATAATATACTGAAACATGAGGTGTATATTATACGGCACTGGAAATGTTTTGTTCTTCTAAAAAATCATCACAATTACACTTTCTGTGAGGCAATGATTAAAAATCTGAATTCCACTGCTACTTGTTGACCTTTTCATTTACTTGTTTATGCCATTTAATTGTTTATAGGGGAAAAATGGAGGTGAAGCTCAATTATTGTGGTTTAACTAAAAAAAAAAAAAAAAAACCACCCAATGAGTGCTTGGAGTTTACAAATGGGCAGTAATTACTGATTACAGATATATACTTGAGAATATATGTCTGTAAGACCCTGGAGGTGAGGACCCCATGCTCTTCTTGGGTACGGCGACACCCCAAATCACTCATGAGAAACGGTCTTGATGCAAACAGCAAGAGGATTTTTATTCCAAGTGCGCTGGGGCCCACAGTCATACACCATGCATGGGTAGAGGACTGCAGAGCCCTGGATGCAGAAACAGGACAGCTTTTATATGGTTTTTAATAAAGCCTGTGCATTAAAACCAATCGTTTCTTAGCATCAGGAGCCCGCACAATGCGGGCCTGTCGGTTTGCGCCACTCTATAGTTTCTAAGCCAATCATCTTAAATTACCCAAGCCCATGATCCGAGGACCAATCAGTTTCCTATAACCTGGGCGGTCAGCATTTGTGCGGGCTCCTGAATGGGGGTGACAAAGTGTAGTTAAGACAGGTTACTAGGGCTTTTCTTTTATGGTGTGAGCAGTTTACAGAAGCCAGATAAGCAGTTTAATCAGTTACTCACTTCCCATCCTCAAGGGCCTGTCTTATGCCCTTTTATCCACAATAAGAAGGGTGACTTTTACCTGCTTCCTGGCAGAGCATAGGGCCTGGAGTTTGAGGTATGCAGGGCCCCTTAGGAGGCTGGAGCTAAAGCTCCTTTTGGAGTGTGATAGTATTTCTAGACTCCTGACTTCTTGGGCCTTTCATGTCAACCATACTTCTTAAACTAAGGTATTTCCATAAACATAAAATGAAGTTCTTTTTCTTCTAAACTTTAGCAGCCTATGCTTAAGAATGCAACTTCTTGCCTTTCAACTTGATTATAAATAGATGCAATCACATAACTCGAGACAAAATATGGGTTTTTAGAGAGTATACATCATGAAAATAGATAAAGCCTTAATTACTTTAAATAAATAACATTTTAGAACAAATTGCTTAGATTTTAATTTTTTAACTGTGTGTTCTAATGTATTAAATTATGTCCATTCTGTCTGTCTTTGTATTCTAGTAACCAGTTCACAGTATAAACAATACCTGATTATAAGTCATAGAAATTATTTACAGCATCAGCATGATTGTATTTAGATAATAAAAGGTTAGCATGCTGTAGCAGACTGCTTCAGGTTCCCTGAGATAAACTTCCAGACCAGGTACAGGTATGGAGGATAGGGTATTTATTGAATTACAGATCCAGGAGAAGTTCTATCATAGCAGAAGAAGCTGGTCTGCCTTCACAGGCCCAAGCAAAGAGGAAGAAAAGCACAAGCCTAAAAGTCAAAAGCCACAGCACACTTCAGGAACTCCAGCTAGGCACACTTTGCATATCTTTAGATTCAAATCTGAAACCCACCACCACACCTTAAGATCCACCCAGTGACATTGCCTCCAGCCAAGTGGTTTCAAATGCAAGCTACAAACAAATAAAGAATTGAATATACTGGGGGCCATCTATTCTATTCAAACCAACACACATGCCAATAGAATTGGACATCAACATCAAGGTTTTCAAGAGCCATGCCATTGGAGTCAGGCAGGTTTTCAAATATGAAGAACCTATGGTTTATGCAAGTCCAATAGAAAGCTGCCTCTCAATTTTAAACACCAGTCACTGAGTGTTAACAGAGAATAGAGGTAACTATGATTTCATTGAGACAAAGTCTGAATATATTACCCAATGTTATGTCTGCTTTTAGCTTTTTCGCTGTTGAGAAGTGCCACCTTCTGACTGCCTCTTTGCCATCTGGTCTGCTTGCTTGCTCCTTTTCTTCTTTCAGTTTGACTGCTAACCATAAAAACCTGTGCATCTCACCCCCTTCTTTTCCATAGGTCCCACTTTTATAGCATGTCTTTAAATAAGAAAAAAAAAAATCCATACAAATTACATTATATCCCATCTCTCTAAACTATGTGTGGGTGCGTGTGTGTGAAAGTTTTGCAGAGTATCCATAGCTGGCCCACAGCTCATGCGAAGAGCAGGCTGGTCTGTGGTGATCCTCCTGTCTCTGTTCCCCTAGTGCTTGGTGCTTACCATTATGTGTAGCTCATTCTTTTCAATTGCATGAAGCTGTGTTTTAGAATCTACCCCCTGGCATTCACAAATGTTTGTGTGCTGTTGTGTTGTGCTGGTGGCTAGGTTTAATAAAGTCACTGCTGCGTTTTTTAAGTGTGACAGCCCTCACTGTCCTTGCAGCTCTCACTCAGGGAACAGCAATTTGATTCTTTTCAGATGGAACTATGCTAAAAAAAAAAATAGAAAGGGAGAAGATCTGGGGAAACATATTTCAGGATTGGCTGGATATAGAAAGAGGAAGTGACAAGAAAGAGTAAAATCTGATGTTAATGTATATCTGAGCGGAAAAATCTTGTGCAATTAACACATCTGAAATAACACAACTGAAAGAAAGAATTACGTGGGAGCATACCCAAGGTTAGTACAACACTGTCATTGCTGACAACGTTGTTTTAACATCATGATGTGCTGGGCATGATGTGCAGCACTGTGTATATAATGTCTCATTTAATCCTCAAAACAAACTGATGGAGGCCCCATATTTCCATTTTAGAAATGAAGATCATAAGGCCTAGAGACATTCAGTCACTTGCCCAAAGGGCGTGAAAATAGCAAAGTGTTTGAAAAGGCTGTTTGTAAGAAGGAGAGTAGAAGCCAGATTTCAGAGCATTAAAATGGATAAGAGAAGTATAAAATTAAAGCAATGCATATGTTACTGATGCTTTGTGGCTAGATGTTTCCAGGTTTCTGCCATTTCCTTAAAGATTTGGGTTATGCATACAAAGAGGAGTGCAGCAATTTGCTTTAATAGAGGACAAAGGAAATTCAAAAGGGGGGAGAAATATACTACAGGAGAGCAGTGGGTTTCTTCAGTTAAATTGCACAAGAGCAACAGATTACTCTTTGGGGATGTTGTTTTGTTGCATAAGTGCATGGTTTGATAATTCTCTCTTTTTATTGATAGGATTCTGTTATATAAAATATTCTCTATTACAAATATCTTTTAAGATGCATCCATTTTAATCATATCTCCACTTAATTGTCCTCAAATGACACGGTTTTCCTAACTGTGTATGCTCCCGCACCAGTCCAAACTGGATAGGCCCTGTATCCTGATCCCATGTATGTCCTGGAACATATTTGAATAGGAATGTGGTGTTATTAAGAGTTGCTAAGGGAAATCACTAGTTTCCACTGTTTAAAGTGGGCATGAATGAGACGTACGTAACGTATATACAAGTCCTAAGTTGCCAATAAGTAGCTCGGTGCATTGTAAGGAAAGGAATATTTGGTGCCCTGGGTAAATGGGCTATCCTCTGCAATTGCCTATCTTATAACTACTCTACTCACATGGCAATGCCAACCCAAGCTGAGGACCTGTCATGCTCAAGTAAAAGTTTTTGTCCCATATACATGTTTACTGCTTTTCATTCTCATTTGGAGTGCTTACAAAATGATGTATGGTGCAATCATGTTGAAAATAAATAGTAAAAATAGCTATACGAAGGCAGGTGGAGCGGCACTACTGTGATCTCTGCACATGGAAGATGCAGGAAAGAACCTGAAGTTGAAAGTCATCCTTAGCTACATAATGAGCTTGAAGTTACCCTGGGCTCCATGAGGTTCTGTGTGAAAGCAACATGAACAAAAACTTTATTAAAGTTTGCATAGAATTGTATAAAAACTTTAAAGGATGGCTTATATATTATATTTAAATTACATAGCAGCCAAACATAAAAGGAAACTTTTGGTGTACACACACACACACACACACACACACACACACACACACACACACAAACACACACACACATTTTTCACAAAATAATCTAGACAATTGACATAAGGAATGAAATCATTTCCTTGGCTTTGTAACATAAAATATCTTACATTTTTTTTGTGAAGTGTACACTGAGTAATATGTTTTGTAGTAGTTAGATTTATTGGTGCTCTGTGGTTTCCATCACTTGAGGTTAAATTCCAGCACTCAAGGAAAACAGCATGGTTTTCCAGCCATTTGTTTTAAGCATTCTGCCTCAGTCTTACTTGAATTTGATGTGTGCATTTTTTTTTTAGCTAAAAAGTATGTGAAATTAAATGATTTTTTCAACAGAAACAGGTTAATGTTAATGTGGGAACACAATCATCTCACATAAGAAATCATAAACATTTCATTTAATTTAAGATATATATATATATATTAAGTTTATATATATATATATGTATATGTAGTAAAAATAAAGTGATAAAACATTATTCAAAAATAATGAATTACATTAATGATTGTAACTAATTCAAAGACATAAGTAATATAAATATTTTGTTACTTTTCATAAACTCTACATCACAGAAAGAACTTCTACACTGAATTCCATCCTAGAAATGCTCACTGAATGTTAATGTTTCTTCATTGTCTTAGATTCTAAGATAGATTGTAGTGTCATGAATATCTATATATCATTTTCATTCAACCTTCATTAACTGGGAGGTATAGAACTCATGTATTCCATATTTTTACATTGTTATCATTTCATCTAAATTTGCATCATTTCTACAATTATTAACCACATCTGCAAAGTTTTATTTGTTCATTGCTTGCAAGGCACACATTGTGTGGTTTGTAAAATACATTTTACTGATGGAAACTACTGTAGTGCTGGAAGCAGTAATGGACATAGTGTGCTGAAATAATAATTGAAGTTTAAAATGACTCTCCACTGTGAGTCTGAACAAAGAATCATTCTCATGTCTCATGGGTGCTTGGATGGAATAAATATGCTTCTGCCAGAGAGCAGCATAAACAGCAGTATCGGTGCACTGCACCTTTGAGAGATTATTAATATGGCTGCTATCTATGCATTGCATGGTAGAGCAATCAAGAAATAATGATTTTTAAAAGGATCAAAAGTTCACACAGACAGCAAATTATAAATTAAAAGGGAGAAATTCAAAACTTAATGCTAATGATTTTACACAAATCAGACAGTGGTTCTTAGTCCCTAAATGTGAAATGTATACAAATTAGTTACCAGTTTACAATTATGAAAGCAAATATTATCTTTTTGGAAATTCAATGTATTCTAAAACTGGAACTTTCTTGAGTGGCAAAAAGTTCAATTTATACTTTTTGTGGTTAGTAAGGCAGTCCTCTAGGGTTGTAAACTAGTAAAATTAAATAATTATATGAATTTAAATGATAAATGACTCTGTCTCATATACAAGTCTACTTAAGTAATGTACCTACTTTCAACTGAGTATATTTTATCTATAAAAATGGTGGGATCATATACAGTACTACATCATAGCAAATAAAAAAATTATGAGCAAGGGCAGATAACAAATCTATTGAAAATGCTAGTCTACATCCTGAAATTTAACAGGAAATTAAAAAAGTATAGGAGGACTGAAGTTGGGGTGTTTCTGCTATGCTACACATGAGCTAATTCTTTAAAGTCACCCCAGTGGTCACCACAATCTGAAAAAAGAGCTTCTCTACATAAAAGTGAAAGTAGCATTAACATAAGGACATTAACCTAAGTGTTCAGAATTTGGTGGACAGGCATTTAGCAAGTAATAGTAGTTTCCCCTTTAGGCCTTATGACCTTCCTAGCCATAGGCTTTTGGCTAGGTTTTCAGTAGCAGGTCTGAATTCACTTCTATGAATCTGGTCTTTAGTCCAATCAGAGAGCAATTGGTTTCCCCTATAAAATAGACATAGGGCCATTGCACAAGTTGGCACATTTTGCCTGGATGGCCATATTCATGGCTTGTGGGATCCACTGCTGGTTAAGACCAATATTGAGATCTCTCCCAGACAGGCTTCATGTGACATAGTTCTTTTTAGTGTCCTGATAGCTGACAGATAGTCAACATGGAAGAGGCTTCCAGCTCTGTCCTAGCTTGATTTCTCAGTGACCTTCAGTTCAAGCATGTGGGGTCTTTAGAAATCAGTTCTTACCATCCAGTTTTGATGGAAAATCAAGAGGTTTGGCAAGAGCCTGTAACATTTTCTTTTTGACTATGCTTCTTTCATGGACCATCAACTTTCTTCTTTGACCAAAACTGCCATAGAAAGAACAACCACAATCAATGCTTCTAAAGTATTTGAATTTTGAATGGATCTCTTTCAGTTATTGCTAAGAAGAATGAGCTATCAATGTGTTTTATCCATCTGATGTCTGTGAATAAATAAAAGTACCTAAATAAGATTCAATTAAGTTCTCACATCAAAGAAAAAGCAATGTGTTTATATATTATATTGCAAGTAACTGCTGGTCAAACATAAGAGCTATGACCTTCATGAACCAGTACCAGTTAACAACTGTAAACATAATAAAGTTTTCACATTTCTTTAAATATCTCTCATATTTTATTCATATTGATAATGTCTAGCCCATTGACCATTACATACATATTTTATACATATATATTTTGCTAGATTAACATTCAGTCTGATTTATGGTAAGATCTATTTAATTATAACAAATACTTTAAGAAGTTAGTAATGTCATCATTGAAGGCAAAAGTGTTGTTCTCATAGATTGCTTCCTGTGATGCTAAACAATTAGAAAATTTTGCCCAAGAGCGAGTCAGAGCCTGCTGAAATTTATCATCCAGAAACATACATAGCAGGTGTTTTTCAGTAGCTGTGGCTGATGCCTTCTTAGTTTCATGGAATAATGTTACAGAAGAAATGATGCATAATAAGGGTGATATTAGCAGTTAATAGAGGGACATATGGTAGAGAAGACAAGCAGATGGTAGGGATACGGAAGCCTATCACACATTCATATTTCTTAGTGGTTGTTTTCTCTAAAAACAATACTTTTTGAATTTATTATATAATTTTCAGTAGCAAAAAATCCCTACTACTTATACCAATTAACATGTTGTAGTAAGATTTTATTAAAATGTTATTTGAACAAAATTAAAGTGCTAAATTTATAGACCCCTTATTAGTAAGAAGATCGTTTAAATTTCAAAACTAATGAACAATTTTAAATCTTGCATTTCTGTCATATTCCTCCAGCTATTGATCAGAACTATATTAATGTATCCTGTCTAGCTTCAGTTTTTATATGGAAATAATGAACAAAGTTCTATTTTGATATATGTATACAGAATCTACGATTATCAAGAGAGTTTTTCATTAGTAATTCAGTAGTCTTCTGAGCATATAGTACATTTCTCATTTACTTCATTTACTCTCATTTACTTGGTTCTCCATTTTCTGGTTTGTGATGTCCATGTGGGTATGTCCATGAGGAGACAGTCATGGGCCTCTTCCAGTGTCAGTTATACATACTCTCAATAGTGGTTGCTGACTTTCTGAGTTGTTAGGCTCATATCATGATTATTATTATTTCAATATCATTTCCAGGGTCTATAACAGTTTTTGACACACCAAGACTCAGAGGCAATAATTTACTACTATTAATATCAAAATATTTTTTTCTAGGAAACTATGTTTTGCATATCAGCTTTAAAAACAATGTCAAACTTATTATTCCCCAAAGTCTTTGTTGTTATTCAAGCTACTTCAAAGTTGTTTAGATTCTTGGCTCTTTAATACATAATTTGAGACAAATTATGATTTTATACCAAGTTAAAAAATATTTGTTTCCAAGAGTTTTCTTATTGTCGTTATACACTGTTTCACAAACACTTTTTCTAGTGAGAAACTGATGAGTTCTTGCTCCTCATGGCAAGGAACCCTGGAGACACTAAAGGGCAATTCCACCAAAGTTAACCCTGGAACATCAGTGAAGGTGTGTTGTTTCCTCACAGAACCTGGGCAAGAAGTGACCTAGTAGTATGGAGACCCCAAAGCAGCCATGGCATCAAAAGGTCTCACCTGAGCATGGATGTCAATCTTCCACAGCTGTAGAGATGAAGCTTGCTTTAATTTGGTCTTCCACCCTCCATATCTTCTATTTCCGTAGGCCTAGAAACCTCATGCATCATTGCATACAGCTGGTGTGGTATGCATAGGAGACTGAGGTTTTAGGTGAAGATGAAAAGACCCTCTCTCCTTCTGTTTGGGAAAATCAACAGGCCATATTGGACCACTTCCCCAGCAGTTGGAGCTTCTAATAAAGCTGGCAATATTCATTTCACTCAGAGGATCATGTCACACAACGCAACCTTAATGTGATGTTGGTTGTCAAGCATGTATCTTAGGAAAAATAAAGTAACAATACTGTGATTATTGAATTTGCTACATATTAAAAATTACACTTATAGGGCTGGAGAGATGGTTTAGCGGTTAAGCGCTTGCCTGTGAAGCCTAAGGACCCAGGTTCGAGGCTCGATTCCCCAGGACACATGTTAAGCCAGATGCACAAGGGGCTCACATGTCTGGAGTTCGTTTGCAGTGGCTGGAGAGGCCCTGGCGTGCCCATTCTCTTTTTGTCTGCCTCTTTCTTTCTCTATCTATAGCTCTCAAATAAATAAATAAAAATGAACAAAAAATTAAAAAAATACACTTATAAAGACTATTAAGTGAGAAATATCTTACTTCTGAAAATCAATTAAAAATTCTGGGAAATTCGAGGACAGCAAAACAAAGAGTGAAATAATTCACCTTCTAACAAATGCAATTTTTAAAGCTATTAGACTTGAAATATAGTGGAGACAAAATGAAAGATAATGGAATCAATAAGCAGGAAACTAAGGGAATCAATAGACGTCATAAACAAGCAAGGACTGAAACATTCTGAACTATGACATCTTAGTATGACAGGAAATAGAAGGAAGACTGATGGCAAGCAATACAGAGAGTTGAAATTTTGAAAGAAAAACTATGTGGGAAAGGGAATTTTAAAATGAAGTAACATTTTGTGTTTGGAGTGGATTTATGATGGCCTTAAAAATTCTCTTGTAACACAGAAGACATTTATTCTTGCATTTGCTGAAAGAACATGCTCTTGGCAAGAATTTAGAAGAAACCTGGCTTTCCCTTAATTCTATTCGCATGAAATGATGGGAGAACTAAAGACGTCAATGCGTTTCTCCACTTGCAGTGGCTAGGGGCACTGGCACTCTCTTCCAATGTCTCTCTCACTCTGCTTGAAAATAAATCAATAAAAATAAAAATATTAATAAAAATAAATCTGAGGGCTGAAAAGATGGCTTAGTGGTTAAGCGCTTGCCTGTGAAGCCTAAGGACCCAGGTTTGAGGCGTGACTCCCCAGAATCCACGTTAGCCAGATGCACAAGGGGGCGCACGCTCTGGAGTTTGTTTGCCCTGGCTGGAGGCCCTGGCGTGCCCATTTTCTCTCTATCTGCCTCTTTCTCTCTCTGTCACTCTCAAATAAATAAATAAATATTTTTTTAAAAAAAATTTAAAAAAAATCTGGGTTTGGAGAGTTGGCTTAGTGGCTAAGGAGCTTGCGTGGAAAGCCAAGGGACCTGGGTTCATTTCTCCATTACCAACATAAAGCCAGATTTAAAAGAAAGCACATGCTTCTGGAGTTCGTTTGCAGAGGCTGGAGGATCTGGCACACCCATTCTCCCTCTCTCTGCACCTCTTCCTTTCTCTCTCTCTCTCTCTCTCTTTCTCTCTTTCCCCCTTTTTCTCTCTGCCTCTTTCTTTCAAATAAGTAAATAAAATATTTTAAGATTAATTAGATAAAGTATGAAAGCAAGAGAAAGAAGGATAGAGAGAAACAACACTGAAGGCATCATGTTCACTGTGGAACTTATTATAACAATTTAGGTGAAAACAAGAATCAATTTAAGCCAGCGAGTGACAAGAGAAATGCAGAAAAACAAACAAACAAACAAACAAACAAACAAAAACAGAGGAGAAACTATTGTGTGTAAAAGAATGACAAATTTGTGAAGGAGAGTAAGAAAGGGACTACAACCATGATTCCATAACAAGGGAATGGTGTAGGGATAACACAAAAGGGAGACATGTCACAAGTGACATGTGGCCATCATTATTAAATATATCAAGGTGGTCAAGAAAATAATAACTTCCTCAATTCTACATCCAAGAGGTCTCCTCCCACCCCCTTGGTAGCATCATTTTTTTAAGGAATAGTTGAAGCAGGAGCCACAGGTTGTAATTAAGTATGAATGAGGTGGGTGGGAAAATTGAGGCTGAAAGTTCACAGCATAAGGTTTGCACTAGGCCATGGGTGAGAAGGGAAGGCGATACAATTAACAGGTTTTTGTTGTTATTTGTTTGTTTGTTTTGAGCTGTGAGAGGCTTAGAAAGAGGAACAAAGTACAACTTCTGTTAGAGTTCAAAGATACAGTGTCTAATTAAAAGAAGAGAGTCACCGAAGGTGAAGGGTTTGTGATTTATAATGGAGAAAATGGCACTGCCCTTGCCGACACAGGTAAGACACATCCCCCTGAGGTGAGACAACCTTGTTACAGGAAACTGAGCCTCACAGAACAGGCACCAAAGACTGAGTAGAGAGTTGGATTAAAAGCTTATTTTCACACACACCAGCATGGGCCCAGGGCCCTTCTCTTCTGAAGCCTATACTGTGAGTTTTGGGGGTTCCGAGCATATGTGCCTTATCTTAAACTACTCTCATTATTGTTAGGTCTCAGCCCAGAGCCTGCGCCTGGTGCCAGAAACCTTTAGTATGAGATAGTCAAGTTTTACGGAAACAAACAAACAACAACAACAACAACAACAAAAAATGGTTAATTAGCAGGCAAATGTCTGCAGCTGTGTTATAGAGATAAAAAAGATGATTTCTTTACAAGTCAGAAACTGCAATACAAATCATGGCCTTGAAAGGATTAAAAAGACCTCAGAGTTAGGACAAAAGACTACATACTACAATATAACCAATACAAAGTTTATACAGTACAAGGCATGACTGGGGCAGGCAACATGAGGAAGGAACGGAGGAGAATTCTGAGGGAAGCTAAGTATGCACCACGCTCAATAATTTTCGTTTCTATTTTTAGTTGATCTGTTCCTACAAAGTAAGTGAGGTTAGTTGAGGAGACGAAGCTCTGTAAGGAATATGGTTGAGAATCAAGATAAAATTGACGTTAATGGGAGCTGAGGAGGTCAGTTAGCAGTAAGACTCTGATATACACCATCACATCCTGAGGGCTTCAGGCCACTTTGTGGTCCTCATCACTAGTTGCACATTAACATCACCCAGAGAGCTTTTAAAATAAAAACCCATGCCTTTAGCCTTGCCATGACCAATTAAATAATGTCCCTAGAGAATAATTCAGTTAATACCGTCCTCTCTGTGATAAATCGACCCACTTAAGTGCATCAAGGATTCAAAACAAGCTTGAAATGATCTTGTTTCTTAGGTAGACTCCCAGTTATTGTCGAGGAGAAATGCCCTCACTGGCAGGCTGTGCGGCTCATAGTGCTGATGGTCAAAGTGGGCCATGGGTGCATTCAGGTCCGTGTGGCCAAGCAGCAGCTCGCCATGTCTTCTCACAGAATACATCCTGACACTGAGAACCACATGCATCTGAAAGCTGGGTGTCAAAGATGGACTCATTTCACACTTATCATGTATAACCAGCTGGGAATAGGATTAATTTTCTTTCAAAATAACTGATTCCTGAGACGAAATAAAATGGGATCCAAACTAAATGAGCTGTACATCATTTGCACCCCCACAGTCCTTCCAGCCAGGTTAGCTTATTTATTTAACGGAAACAAGAAAAGACTTTGGGCTTGCAGCATAAAAGTGATTTTGAGAAGAAAATTTGGTAATCATTTGTACCTTTATGAAACCTGTGTGCTGACAATGAAACGTATACTACACTTGCTTTACTGCCTGTTGTTTTAATGTCTTGATTTAAAAAAAGAACACCTATTGATTGAAAAGAACACATACACACAAGTAGCAGAAAAAGGAAGGAGACAATTGAGACCATGATTATTGTGGAGATAAGTACCATATATACATGTAAGAAAAGATCATAATGGAAACTATTATTTTTTACAATTAATATACATTAATAAAATGTATTTGAAAATTTACATGATTATTAAATTACTGTGATCAATAACTGTAACTATTTTTTTGCTTTATTATTTTTAAACTTTTTATTAATTAGTTTTGTATTCAGCAAATACAGTCAGTTTGGTACCATTATTAGGCTCATCCGTGACCTACCCCCTCTCCTTGGGCCCTCCTTGTTGAGGTATATGGGTCACGCATTCTGGAGTTAGCCCACAGTTATGGGTAGGATAAATGTCTGCATATCATGACCCAACATGTGGCTCTGACATTCTTTCCAGCCCGTCTTCTGCAAAATTTCTCTGAGCCATGTTGGGTTCATTTTTGGTCTGCTTCAGTGATGAGGTTTTGGGGGCCTCTGGGTCTCTGGATCTCTGATTTTCTAGGAGTTGATTTTTCTCTGTGTTTATCTCCTTCGCCCTTGTGCTGCTACCCGGTTCACCAAGAAAACAGCACCTTTCTTGTTTCGCCAATTTTTCTTAGTTTAGCCAGAGCCCTTTTGAGGTATGATGGAGTGGATCTCTCCTTATTTTTCTTTTTTTTTTTTTTGACATTATTTTTTTTTTAATTTTTATTAGCATTTTCCATGATTATAAAATATATCCCATGGTAATTCCCTCCCTCCCCACCCCCACACTTTCCCGTTTGAAATTCCATTCTCCATCATATTACCTCCCCATTACAATCATTGTAATTACATATATACAATATCAACCTATTAAGTATCCTCCTCCCTTCCTTTCTCCACCCTTTATGTCTCCTTTTCAACTTACTGGCCTCTGCTACTAAGTATTTTCATTCTCACGCAGAAGCCCAGTCATCTGTAGCTAGGATCCACATATGAGAGAGAACATGTGGCGCTTGGCTTTCTGGGCCTGGGTTACCTGACTTAGTATAATACTTTCCAGGTCCATCCATTTTTCTGCAAATTTCATAACTTCATTTTTCTTTACCGCTGAGTAGAACTCCATTGTATAAATGTACCACATCTTCATTATCCACTCATCTGTTGAGGGACATCTAGGCTGGTTCCATTTCCCAGCTATTATAAATTGAGCAGCAATAAACATGGTTGAGCATGTACTTCTAAGGAAATGAGATGAGTCCTTTGGATATATGCCTAGGAGCGCTATAGCTGGGTCATATGGTAGATCAATCTCTAGCTGCTTTAGGAACCTCCACACTGTTTTCCACAATGGCTGGACCAGATTGCATTCCCACCAGCAGTGCAGAAGGGTTCCTTTTTTTCCACATCCCCGCCAACATTTATGATCATTTGTTTTCATGATGGTGGCCAATCTGACAGGAGTGAGATGGAATCTCAATGTAGTTTTAATCTGCATTTCCCTGATGACTAGTGACGTAGAACATTTTTTTAGATGCTTATATGCCATTCGTATTTCTTCCTTTGAGAACTCTCTATTTAGCTCCATAGCCCATTTTTTGATTGGCTTGTTTGATTCCTTATTATTTAACTTTTTGAGTTCTTTGTATATCCTAGATATTAATCCTCTATCAGATATATAGCTGGCGAAGATTTTTTCCCATACTGTAGGTTGCCTCTTTGCTTTTTTCACTGTGTCCTTTGCGGTGCAAAATATTTGTAATTTCATTAGGTCCCAGTGGTTAATCTGTGGTTTTATTGCCTGAGCAATAGGGGTTGTATTCAGAAAGTCTTTGCCAAGACCAGTATGTTGAAGGGTTTCCCCTACTTTTTCCTCTAGCAGTTTCAGAGTTTCCGGTCTGATGTTAAGGTCTTTAATCTATTTGGACTTAATTCTTGTGCATGGCGAGAGAGAAGAATCTATTTTCATCCTTCTGCAGATATTTATCCAGTTTTCAAAACACCATTTGCTGAAGAGGCTGTCTCTTCTCCAATGAGTATTTTTGGCATTTTTATCGAATATCAGGTGGCTATAGCTACTTGGGCTTACATCTGGGTACTCTATTCTGTTCCACTGATCTACATGTCTGTTTTTGTGCCAGTACCATGCTGTTTTTGTTACTATGGCTCTGTAGTATAGGTTAAAATCAGGTATGGTGATACCACCAGCCTCTTTTTTGTTGCTCAGTATTATTTTAGATATTCGAGGTTTTTTGTGATTCCAAATGAATTTTTGGATTGTTTTTTCTATTTCCATGAAGAAAGCCTTTGGAATTTTGATAGGGATTGCATTAAATTTGTATATTGCTTTAGGTAAGATTGCCATTTTCACGATATTGATTCTTCCAATCCAGGAACACTTTCTAGTGTCTTCTGCAATTTCTCGCTTGAGTGTTTTAAAGTTCTCATTGTATAGATTCTTTACTTCCTTGGTTAGGTTTATTCCAAGGTATTTTATTTTTTTTGATGCAATTGTGAATGGGAGTGATTCTCTGATTTCATCCTCTGTGTGTTTGTTGTTAGCATATATGAAGGCTACTGATTTCTGTGTATTTATTTTGTATCCTGCTACATTGCTGTAGGTTTTGATCAGCTCTAACAGCTTGCTAGTAGACTCTTTAGGGTCCTTTATGTATAGAATCATGTCATCTGCAAATAATGATAACTTGATTTCTTCCTTTCCAATTTGTATCCCTTTTATGTGTGTCTCTTGCCTTATTGCTATGGCCAAGCCTTCCAAAACTATATTAAATAGAAGTGGGGACAGTGTACACCCTTGTCTTGTTCCTGATTTTAGTGGAAAAGCTTCCAGTTTTTCCCCATTTAGTAATATGTTGGCTGTAGGCTTGTCATAAATAGCCTTTATTATATTGAGATATGTTCCTTCTATTCCCAGTCTCTGTAGGACTTTTATCATGAAGGGATGTTGGATCTTGTCAAATGCTTTCTCTGCATCTAATGAGATGATCATGTGATTTTTGTCCTTCAACCCGTTTATGTAATGTATTACATTTATAGAGTTGCGTATGTTGAACCATCCCTGCATCTCTGGGATAAAGCCTACTTGGTCAGGGTGAATGATCTTTTTGATATACTCTTGTATTCTGTTTGCCAATATTTTGTTGAGAATTTTTGCATCTATGTTCATGAGGGAGATTGGTCTGTAATTTTCTTTTTTTGTTCTATCTTTGCCTGGTTTTGGTATCAGGGTGATGCTGGCCTCATAGAAGGAGTTTGGTAGAATTCCTTCTTTTTCTATTTCCTGGAAAAGCTTAAGAAGCAATTGTGTTAGCTCTTCCTTAAAAGTCTGGTAAAATTCAGCAGTGAATCCATCTGGGCCTGGGCTTTTTTTAGTTGAGAGATTATTGATAACTGTTCGGAACTCCATGTTTGTTATAGGTCTATTTAAGTGATTAATCTCATTTTGATTTAATTTAGGTAGGTCATATAGATCAAGGAAATCATCCATTTCTTTCAGATTTTCATACTTTGTGGAGTATATGCTTTTGTAGTATGTCCCTATGATTTTTTGAATTTCTCTGGAATCTGTTGTGATGTTGCCTTGTTCATCTCTGATTTTATTAATTTGTGTCTCTTCTCTCTTTCTTTTGGTCAGATTTGCTAAGAGTTTATCAATCTTGTTTATCCTTTCAAAGAACCAACTCTTTGTTTCATTAATTCTTTGGATTGTTCTTTTTGTTTCTATCTCATTAATTTCTGCCCTAATCTTTATTATTTCTTCCCGTCTACTAATTTTTGGTTTGCCTTGTTCTTCTTTTTCCAAGGCTTTAAGGCGAAGCATTAGGTCGTTTACTTGCGACCTTTCTAATTTCTTAATATAGGCACTTAAGGCTATAAATTTACCTCTTAGAACTGCCTTCATTGTGTCCCAGAGATTTTGGTATGTTGTGTTCTCATTATCATTTGACTCTATAAATTTTTTGATTTCCTTTTTGATTTCTTCATTGACCCACTCATCATTTAGTAGTGTATTGTTTAGTTTCCATGATTTTGTGTATGCTCTATAGCCTTTCTTGCTACTGATTTGTAGTTTAATTCCATTGTGGTCAGATAGAATGCAAGGAATTATTTCAATTTTCCTGAATTTGTTAAGATTTGCTTTATGTCCTTATATATGGTCTATTTTAGAGAATGTTCCATGTGCTGCTGAAAAGAATGTATATTCTGCAGCCTTTGGATGAAATGTCCTGTATATATCTGTTAGGTCCATTCCTTCTATGACCTCATTTAGTCCAGATGCCTCTCTGTTTATTCTTTCCCTGGATGACCTGTCAATTGATGAGAGTGGGGTGTTAAAGTCACCCACCACCACTGTGTTTGGTGTTATCTGTGACCTTAGTTCTAATAGTGTTTGTTTGACGAATTTGGGAGCCCCCATGTTAGGTGCATATATGTTTAGGATTGTTATGTCCTCCTGTTGGAGTGTGCCCTTAATCAATATAAAGTGACCTTCCTTATTTTTCTTGACTAACATTGGACTAAAGTCTACCCTGTCTGATATTAGGATAGCAACCCCTGCTTGTTTTCTAGGCCCATTTGCTTGAAACACCGTCTTCCAACCTTTCACCCTAAGATAATGTCTATCCTTTGTAGAAAGGTGAGTTTCTTGGAGACAACAAATTGTAGGATCCTGCTTTTTAACCCAGTCTGCAAATCTATGTCTTTTCGTTGGGGCATTGAGACCATTGATATTAAGAGATATTATTGAAAGGTGTGTATTTATGTTTGCCATTTTTGTGTGTGTGTGTGTGTGTTACTGGTTCTACCTGTGCTCTCTTCTGTTAACTGGTATTTGAGTATAGCTTGTTTTTTCTAGGTTCCTTATATGTGTGCTTTTCCTTTTCCTCAGCATGGAGGATTCTATCAAGTATTTTCTGTAGAGCTGGTTTTGTCTTCAAATACGCCTTTAACCTGCTTTTGTCATGGAATGTCTTTATTTCTCCATCTATTTGAATGGATAACTTTGCAGGATAAAGTAACCTTGGTTGACAGTTGTTATCTTTCATTACTTGGAATATATCACTCCAAGCCCTTCTGGCTTTAAAAGTTTGTGTTGAGTAATCTGCTGTAATCCTGATGGGCTTGCTTTTGTAGGTAACTTGATTTTTCTCTCTAACTGCTTTCAATATTTTTTCTTTGGTTTGTGTGTTTGGAAGTTTGATTATAATATGGCGAGGGGAGGTTCTTTCCGGGTTTTGTCTGGCTGGGGTTCTAAAGGCTTCCTGTAACTGTATTGGCACCTCTTTCCCAATTTGGAGGAAATTTTCCTCTATGATTTTGTTGAAGATGCCTACTATGCCTCTGGAGTGGAGTTCTTCTCCTTCTACTATGCCCTGAATTCTTATATTGTATCTTTTCATAGTGTCCCGAATATCTTGAAATTCCCACTCATACTTTTCTATAAGTTTGTCTTTCTCTTTGTTGGACTGCATTAGGTCTGCCACCTGGTCTTCTAGCTTAGATATTCTGTCCTCTCCCTCATCCATCCTACTGGTGAGATTTTCTATAGAGTTTTTTTATTTCATTAACTGTGTTCTTCATTGCTAGTAATTCTGACTGGTTTTTCTTTATTATTTCTATTTCCCTATTTATGTCTTGTATTGCCTTCTTTATTTCATTAAATTGGTGTCCTGCCTCTTCTTTGATTCCTTTGATTTCCTCTTCTTTGATTGTTTTCATGTGTTCTTTGACCTCTTTGAACATTTTTATAATTATTCTTTTGAACTCTTTCTCAGGCATTTCCTCTAACTCTTTCTCAATGGAGGACATTTCTGATGCATTAATACTTTTAGGTGGATTTATATCATCTTGCTTTTTAGTGTTTCTTGTGTTATAATGTATATATTTTTGCATCTTGGATTAAGTTAATGCTTGGATTTTCTAGCTAGCTGGGTATTCTTAGCTGTATCAATTGATTTGATGTAATATATTTTCAGGGTAGGACCTTAAGCTATTAGGTGTGGCTCTTAAGACTCGCAGAGTATCTACAAAGATGTTCTTAGGGGTTGAGTTTCCCTGCTATAGGAGTATTCAAGCAGGCTGAGTGGAATAAAATACAGGTAGATTCTAAAATTTAACTAAACACTGTACACATTCAATCAAAAACAGCCCCGAGTATGTATGCAAGAGTAGTTATTATAATGACCAGATCCTCTATCAACAAAGAGGTTTAGATTTCTGGTCTGTTGAGGGATCCAAGTCAGCTTGTGACCAAGTGAGACCCTTCCCTGGTGCAATCCCAGTTACCTTGGGTGATTTTTTTGGTCTCAGTCAAGTTGCTGCCTGGGTCGTCGGGCTGCTGTTGTGATTTCTGGAGCTGGGCACTTGCTTTTCCTATGGGGCAAACCTAGCCGCTGCTGCTGCCTCTGCTGCTGCCGTAGCTGCCACCACCAGAGCCACCACCGCTGCTGAAGCTGCCACTGCCGTGTCCACCGCCGCTGCTCCCCCCGAAGCCTCTGCTGCGGGATCTGCTGCTGCTGCCGCTCCTGGGTCCGCTGCTGCTGGGGCCGCTGGTACCGGTGCTGGAGCCGCTGAAGTTGCTGCCGAACTCTGCTCCTGCTTGGGTCCCGCTGTCAGCCCAAGTTGGCGTGGCCAGGGTCCCGGGCCGCTGCTGTGTTCGCTGGAGCTGGGTTCAGGCGGTGGGGGAGGGGAGGGAGCCGCGGCTGCTCTGGTTGTCTCGCTGCTCCACGTGTTCTTCTACCTCGCGGTCCTCTCCTCCTCTGCTCGCTGCCGCTCTCCCCTCACGTTTCCCGAGTTGCGGAGAGCGCGGTGTGAGGGGAAAATCCCACACCTGGCTTTTCCTGCGGCTCGAGCCGAGAGTCTGGCGGCTTTCTGCTGTGCTGCGGCTGCGGCGGTTGGCCGAGCTGCCGGAGCCGCTTTACCCGCCTGTGCAGGCTGTGGATGCTCTATAACTCTTCTATTTCTCCGCTGCCACCTCAATTTCCTATACACCTCACTTTTTAGTAAAAGTGTGTATTTTGCTGAGTTTTTTTGGTCTTTTCCCCCCCTAGGCAGCTTTGGCGTGGTACCTACACCGCCATCTTAACCGGAAGTCTCCTTATTTTTCTTTTCTGGTTTTTTTTTTTTTTTTTTTTTCAGTGCTATCTTACTAGAAAATTATTTGTTTTGAAAATTTTCAGTTCTGGAGGAAAAAAAAATCTATTTTCATTGTCCTTAAACATGATGCTATGAACCTATTAAAATTTATAGAAGTTTATGCTTATTGCATGGAGTTTGGTAAAGTTCTATATAGGTGTTTGAAGGAAAATTATTTGTACTTGTATGAATCATGTATTTATTTTGAAAATAAGCATGTGCAATATTCTGACACTTTCGACACTAATGCATCTGAAATATCCTGGGTGAATCCACTAAGCCGTAATGGGGAAAAATATAAGCAGAAGAGATGAACACTGTTTTACTGTTTTACAAAGCTAACTTCCCCCAAGCAAATGTGGCTTTCTATAATAATAGCTAAACAAAATGTCCTTGGAAAGTTGTATTTTTTTTTCTATTATTTACATAATGTTGTTCTTTTATGCATAAAATTCCTTCTACATAATGTAAGAATGACATATTTTTTGAAAATATTGAAAAAACACTATAAAGTCCATTTTGTGGGAAAATTTTATAAGTCCTTCATTAAACAAGCCCCAGTTCTCTCCAAGTTCATGATCATAAAAAAATATTTAATTACACACAACTGCATTGAACAACACAGACCATATTTGCTTTTTGTTTTACTTTCTTACTCTTTTTGCTACTTCTTTGCCAGAAAATTGTGAAAGTACTGGCTGTTTGTTGAGGTCATGTTTGCATTGCTGGTAGAAATCACCGAACCAAGAGCAGCTTGTGGGAAAAAGAGGTTTATTCTGGTTTACAGGCTTGAGGGGAAACATCAGGATGGCAGGAAAAATGATGTCATAAGCAAAGGGTGGACATCACCTCCAGGCCCACATAAGGTGGACAACAGGAACAGGAGAGTGTGCCAAACACTAGCAAGGGGGAGCTGGCTATAATGCCCATAAGCCCTCTCCCAACAATACACTGCCTCCAGGAGGCATTAATTTCCAAATCTCCATCAACTGGTAACCTAGCATTCAGAGCACCTAAGTTTATAGGGGACACCTGAATCAAACCACCACATTTCGCCCATGGACCCCCATAAACTGATATCCATATAATGTAAAACACAATGTATTCAGTACAACTTTAAAAGTCTCCATAGTTTTTATACATCCCAATGATGTTCAAACATTTCCCGTAGTCCAAGATCTTTTAATGGAGACATAGTACCACTCCTCCCCCACTGCAAAAATATAAAATATATAAAAAAAACCATAATGGCACAGAATAAACGTTCACACTGCAAAAGATGACATTGGGCATAGCAAAGAAATATGCAACCAATACAAGACTGAAAACAACCAGAGCAAACATCAAACTCTGCAGCTCCAAGAGCAACAACTCTAGCCAGTGACAAATCTCCAAGTCTGATAATTCTAATCAGCAACATGTCTCTGGAGTTCTAATTCCACCCCTCCAGCTAGGCTACTCACAGTCCTGGAGAACTTCAACCCAGGCTGGCTGCTTTCCTTAGCAGCCATCTCACAGTCCTGGCATCTCCACTAGATCTCCACTGAAATGCACAGTTCATCCTCATGCCTCATCACGTATCTTCATGCAAGGCATCCAGCAAACCTGCTATAAACTGATATGGCCATTTCCAAGACACAAGACCGTGTTGCAAACTCAATGACCCTCTCTTTCTGCATTTCTTATACTCCACAATACCAGAGAGGGTGCCAACTTGTTAATCCTGGGGATAGATAGAGCAGACTTTGAAGAAGAGGACACTACTCCTTGAGTACTCAGATCCCTTCAAAAGACTCTAAAGTCTTCCTATTGCCCAATTGCAGATCAGCTAGCCCAATCTCAATGGTTATAATCTTTCTATTGCAACTGAACAGGCAGCAGTTCACTCAGAGATTTTTTTTTTTTTCTGTACCATATCATTCTGTTCACACCAGTTCATTTCTACACAAAGCAAGCCTGCACAACTTCTCAGCAAGATTTTCACAAAAACTGCCTCTAGCCCACTCCAAGCAAAGTTGTTTCTCACCCTCATAAACCAAACCTCACAGTCCATAGTTCTTACTGCATTCAGGTCTTTCAACTCTGACCAGAACAGTCCATCAAGCTGTACTTGCAACACTGCAAGACATCTCTTAGTCCAAGGTTTCAAATCCTTCCACGTTCCTCTTGAAAATGAGCTCCAAAAGGCCAAAGCCACACAATCAGGTGTCTAGCAGCAATCCCACTCCTCGGCATTCACTTTACTGCTAACCATCCAGTATATCTTTCACAGTTCCATGGATCAAGTGCAGGCACAGTTGGATTTGTGGCAGGGAACTAGTCCATCACAGAGACTTCTTCATTACCATTCAAGACACCTGAATCAAACCACCACACTGTTATCAACTTTTTTTCCTTTTGCCATTAGGCTGAATGGCCTAGTAAGTTGAAACTTGGGAAGAATACGATTGCCATATTTTAGAAGTGTATATATATATATATATTATCAAGAAAGAAATGAGATTAGGATTTTACATTTGAAATATATGTCAAGGAAATTGTTCAAAAGAATATGCTTTTATGCACTGAAGCCTGTAGTCTATGGTTATCAAGCTCACATTCTTTTTGCTTTACCACAGTGCATTCCAGAGCAGAGAGTACCACACAATGCAGAACATACCACTCATAGTTATGATGAATTTTAGTTAAATTTTGCAAATATTTTAATAAATAAAGTTTTAGCATCTATGAATTTATTTGCAAATAAAGTTGATTCTCAGTTCTAGATGGTCAATTCCTAGGTAGGAAATGTTCTTTTCTGTGCCATTTAAATCCTGATTCAACAGTGCTTATGGATTTTCTGCAAATAATTTTCCTGAATTAACTTTCCCTTTTCTCTGCCTTATCTCCTCTGACCTATCCATTTGAAATTTTACTCATTAACTTTTTAAAATATTGGACTCTTCCCAAGTCCTAAAGCATTACCAACCTACTCAGTAGGTAAGACTTTACAGAATCACCTTTTGTTTTCTTCAAAGTCATGTTATGATAAGAAATAGTAAACTTAATGATATTTTAGTAATGTAATGCAAGCTTGAAGTTCCTGCCAATCTATACATTGACTAGATTTGAGAGAAATAGTTAATTTTTCTATGGGTAGTCACATTGTCTGAATGAATCTGGAACACTGAGGGGAGTCTAGATTACTCACCAGAGAAAAAATTTGGCTGCTGAAAACAATGGCAGAAAAAAAAAATGGACAAAGTGATTTGGAAATAAGTTTGAACATTG
This sequence comes from Jaculus jaculus, assembly GCF_020740685.1. NCBI lineage: Eukaryota > Metazoa > Chordata > Mammalia > Rodentia > Dipodidae > Jaculus > Jaculus jaculus. The sequence goes on along the minus strand of NC_059103.1, from coordinate 183,461,926 downwards.
GTAAACTTTATTGAGAGAGAAAACTCTGTGAAGTATCTAACTTTTGAAGCTAAATTGTGCTGTTCCCCCCACACTGAATGCAAATCAGTAGTGAACCATCACTGAAGCTGTCTAGGAAAGAGTAAATAGCAAATACAAACTTTAGTCATCTTTTTTTAAAGTGAATACCATTTAGCTATTATGGAGGTTTGATGTTATGAAAGCTTGGAAAGATTTCCAACTTATTCTCTGGTAAAGTAACACTAGTACTGCGAGATGGGGACGCTCGTGTGTAAACACGAGTCATTCTGTTTCAGCCTTGTAAACTCTTATAATACTTCATGAGATTGTCAAAAACAATATGTGTGTGTGTGTGTATATATATATATATATATATATATATATATATGTGTGTGTGTGTGTGTGTGTGTGTGTGTGTGTGTGTGTGTGTGTGTATGTATGCATGGCAACGCAAAAGATCTCAGATTATGAAAGCATAAAAAGTAACCAGTTACCTTGTCTTGGTTCAGGAATTTCATAATGATTCCCCTTGTAGAGTGGATGGGTTAAGATCAGACCCCAGTACAAGCAGGTTCTAATGAAGATTCTCTTCCAAGTTACAGACAAATAACTAGCTGTACCTTAACATGATAGAAAGATGATGGGCTGGAGAGATGGCTTAGTGGTTAAACACTTCCCTGTGAAGCCTAAGAACCCTGGTTTGAGGCTTGATTCCCCAGGACCCATGTTAGCCAGATGCACAAGGGGGCTCATGCGTCTAGGGTTTGTTTGCAGTGGCTGGAGGCCCTGGTGCTCCCATTCTTTCTCTCTCTCTCTCCTTCTCTCTCTGCCTCTCTCTCCCTGTCTGTCTGTCACTCTCAAATAAATAAATAAAAATAAAAATAAAAAAAATAAGAAAGATGATGATCCTACTCTCCAGAAATTAATTTTTAGGTTCCACCATCACGAGATAGTTACTTCCCAATGGCTCACTGCAGCATGCTGTCCCACTGGGAATATGATAGCAACATAGGAATTTTAGTGGATGTAAGAATTCATCCCATAACATCTTGCCACATTTTCATGGATATTGGCAGCTCAACTCTTTGTTTCTACAATATCTTGGCTTCTGTTATATTTCCCCATGTGTATTCTCATTAGTCACTCTGAATAATCTCTATGCCAGAGGCTGAGACTAAACCCATTCAGTTTTCATCACACAGCATTTAATTAAGATCATCATCAATAGGACTCCAAGCTGCAGAGCGAGGGCACCCTCCAGAGATGCACCCAGCTGTAGAATGAATGATTCACTTCTATAGCTGTGTAACTACTGGAGAATGTCAGATGGCTTTCTCTCTCTCTCTCTCTTTTTTTTTTTTTTTTGTTTTGTTTTTTGTTTTGTTTTTCCTACCTAGGGTCTCACTCTATCACAGGCTGATCTGGAATTCACTATCGAGTCTCAGGGTGGCCTCAAACTCACAGTGATCCTCCTACCTCTGCCTCCCAAATGCTGGGATTAAAGGTGTGTGCCCCTATGCCTGGCTGCTTCCTCTTTTAGTTTGTGTATTGATCTTTGCACTTGTCTCAAGGCATTAATCCAGGTTCTTTACAAATTGAAAATCTAGAGAAATTCTTCCATTGAGCATGAATAAATTGGATGAATTGAGACCTCCCAGAATTGCAGTAGCACCATTGTGATCAAGCATGTTAATGAACATGAAAGGCTAATTAGGGCTGGAGGGATGGCTTAGTGGTTAAGGTGTTTGCCTACAAAGCTGAAGGACCCAGGTTCAATTCCCCAGGAACCACATAAGCCAGATGCACAGGGTGGCACATCCGTCTGGAGTCCATTTGGAGGCCCTGATGCTCTCTCTCAAATAAGTAAATAAAGATAAAAGATTAAAAGAAAAGAAAGGCTAATTATATACCTTCGAGTTCAGGAAAACAGCATTAATAGTCCTTCTCAGCCACTCCTCAAGAAGCCAAGTTAAACTAATTTTGAAAAGACCTCTACAATCATCTAATGGTTAGGTAATATGTTCTTTTTAAGTGGAGAGATCAAGACACGTATACATTTGCCATATGCAGTGTTAGGTTTCAAAGTACATACCCATTGTATAATGCTTAAGTCTAGCTTATTAATACTTCCATTATTTCTCATGTATATGATTTTGTGATGAGACATGTAACAGTCATTATTTTGAACTACAAACAGACTGGACCAAAGGAGAAACCCTCCAAGACATATTATCATTAAGACTTTAAACATTGACACCAAAGAGAAAATCCTAAAAGCAGCTAGGGAAAAACAGCGCACCACTTTCAAAAGTAACCTCATCAGAATTACTTCAGACTTCTCAATGGAAACCCTGAAAGCTAGAAGGGCCTGGAGTGAAACTTTCCAAAGTCTAAGAACCTATGGATTCCAACCCAAACTACTCTACCCAGCAAAAGTACCCCTCAAAATAGATGGTGAAAGAAAAGCTTTCTGTGACAAAACTCAGCTTTACAATTACATGAACACAAAATCAAACCTACAGAGAGTAATTCAGGAAATTATCCACAAAGAAGAAACAAATAACCAAACTCAAATGCCTACAAGCAGCAGATCACAACAGAGTAAGCACAAAATACTTCAAAGCCCATGAAAGCGCCAACACACATCTACCACCACAATATGGCAGGGATCAAATCAAATCTCACAGTCATTACCCTAAATATTAATGGCCTTAATTCACCCAACAAGAGACACAAGCTAACAGGATGGATCAAAAAATTAGACCCCTCAATCTGTTGCCTTCAAGTAACCCACATCACCACTAAAGACAGACAACTCCTCAGGGTAAAGGGGTGAAAGACAATGTCCCAAGCAAATGGGAATAAGAAACAAGCAGGTGTAGCTATATTAATATCAGATAAAATAGACTTCCAACCAAATATAAGCAAAAAAGTCAAGACTATTTCCTACTCATCAAGGGAACGATCCATCAAGAGGATATTACAATCATAAATTTGTATGCACCAAATAGGGGCACCACAATTCATAAAACAAAACCTACTTGACAATAAAACAAAAATAACCACCAACACTATCATAGCTGGGGACTTCAATACACCATTATCAGTAATAGACAGATCATCCAAACAGAAACTCAACAGGGAAGTAAGAGACCTCAACAAAACCATAGAGCACTTAGACATAACAGACATCTACAGAACTTTCCATCCCAAATCCACAGACTATACATTCTTCCCAGCAGCCCATAGAACATTTTCTAAAATAGACCATATACTGGTTCACAAAGACTGCCTCCACATGTTTAGGAAGATTGGCATAATTCCCTGCATGGTATCAGACCACAATGCTATATTGCTAGAAATCAACAACAAAAGACCCACCAAGAATGCCAATGGTACCTGGAAACTGAACAGCATACTTTTAAACAATAAATGGATGATGGATGAAATAAAAAAAAAAAAAAGAAATTGCAAAATTTCTGGAATTGAATGACAATGCGAACACATCATACCAAAACTTATGGGACACAATGAAGGCAGTCCTCAGGGGAAAATTCATAGCAGTCAATGCCTTCATAAAAAATACAGAAAGATCCCAAATCAATAACTTAACCATCTACCTAAAGGCACTGGAAAAACAAGAAAAATCCAACCCAAAGAGCTCCAGAAGGAAAGAAATAGTTAAAATTAGAGCAGAAATGAATTGGAAACCAAGGAAACAATTAAGACAATTGACAAAACAAAGAGCTGGTACTATTTTGGCATTTTCTTTTCACGTGTACAGTGTAAGAGTATTTACAATTCCTTTCATGCCAAACCATGGTATTGTGAAGTGTCTCTTATTTAAACTACCAAAGTATGTGCATATACTTCAAAGAAGGATTGTAGTCAGTGTTCTTTTATATAGAAAGAGCAATGTGCACACTGTGCATTGGTAAAGAAATTATTATTTGAATCTTTATAATTGCAGGCTAACACTCTGATTGGGTCTTATATCTGTTAAGAAATTCAAATTGACAAGGTTTTCAAAGTCTCTCCCAAATTACTGGTAAATTTTAGATTTCCCAGGTCAAGTTGAAAAGTTTAAGTATGTCTTTGTCTTTTGAGAAACTATCTTTCTATCCATTAGAACTTTGTCACTTTTCTGTTCCATGATGATCAAAGTACATGGCTAGAGTTAGGAAAAAATTCTGGAGATATGAACAATATTTTTCACTTTGGAAGTATGGAAGCATGAGTCATATCCTGCTATTTCCTACAGATGTTTTGATGAATCTACTGACAGTTGTGGTAGTTTGAATAGATGGCCCCCAATATATTCAGTGTTTTATTAGTTTTGTAGTTTGCATCTGTAGCCGGCTGGGTGGAGGAGGTAGATCTTAGAGTCCAGCCCTATGGTGTTCTGCAGGGTGAAATTCCAATCTAAAGATCTGCAAAGTGATTACTTCTGCCAGGAGTTCCTGAAGGATGCTATGTGGCCTTTTGGCTTTCAGCCTGCGGCTTCTCTCTCTCTCTTTCTCTTTTTGGACCTGTGAAAGCAGAGCCAGCTTCTTCTGCCATTAAGGAACTTCTCCTGATCTGTAAGCTTCAATAAATTTCCCTTCCTCCATAACTGTGCCTGGTTTGGAAGTTCATCTCAGCAAATCTCAAGTTGTGTGCCATAGAAATTGGTCATATGTGCATATATATAATCTCCAACAAAAACATATAAATCAATAGGGCTAAGAATGTGTCTCTTGATATTGAAAGAATGCTCACATAACTTCCCAATAGCACTGAGAAAGTGTACCAAGAAAGAGTAGAAATGATAGTGGAGGAAGAAAGATAGCTTATGGGCTGAGAAGTTAGCTCATTTGTTAAGAGAACTTGTTTGTAAAGTTTGATCATTTAAGTTCAGTGCCGTAGATCTCTAGTAAAGCCAGATGCAGGTGTCTATTATCTCAATGCAACTATAACAATGAAATATGAATCCAGGAGTATCCAAAATTCACGGGTCAGCTAGACTAGAATTCACTTACAGTGGTAAGAGACTGTTCTAGAAGTTGGTGGAGGATAGAGCAGATATTGCTAATGCCTGTCCTCTGACCTCTGCATGCACTCTGAGGTAAGCATGTGCCCATGTGTGTGTGCACGGGCATGCACACACACATACACACACACACACACACACACTCTCTGTACACACCCAACATCTGCTGATTATATTACCTAGGAACTTGCTAAAATATAATGATCTATTTCTGGAGATGGTCTCATCCAATTTCCAAACTTCCTTACAGAGCAGCCTGTGGCTCAGTAGAAGTAGAATTAGAATTGTCTTGAATTTGATACATTTGATAATCCACAATGTTTATTGATGGTAGATATGGAGGGTGCAAAGGACACATTGATTTTTAACCCATTTTATTATATTTGTAACCATACGTAAGTTTTCTAAGTTTGTTTTCAATATATAAGTTTACAAGTTGCAGAGTAAATAGTAAAGCTATTATCAAGAATCTGGGAATCTGTGAAAATATGAAGTATATCAAGGGAATGCTTTGTTGTTGTTGTTGTTGTTTTGAGGTAGGGTCTCACTCTGGTCCAGGCTGACCTGGAATTAACTCTGTAGTCTCAGGGTGCCTTGAACTCACGGCGATCCTCCTACCTCTGCCTCCCAAGTGCTGGGATTAAAGGCGTGCACTACCATGCCCGGCAGGAATGTGTTTTTATGACTCACATGTATAATTCAGCATTTCAGTAGGTTGAGGCAAGAGAATTGGTTTCAGGTCTGCCTAGAGTATCAATACTGCATGACTCTATCCCAAACAAACAAACAAGCAAATAGTCAGAAGGACATACACACACACACACACATACACACACACACACACACACACACACACACAAATGCTCTATCAAGGGAAGTAATAATCATAGCTCTGAGAATGGCCCCATGTTCTGGAGGTCCATTTTCTTGTAAGATTTTGCTGTATTTGAATAGCCACAGCAGAATAGACTGTGTTTTTAGAAGCACAGTAAATTCTGAATTAACCAAGATAGCATCTTTATTTGAGACATTGTAGAAAGTAACGTTTGCCCCAAAAGGCAAACTTTCCTTGTGTTTTTCATATAAATTTGAGACGTCCATGGGTCCAAGTTGTACAGATTACTAAAAAGACCATTTCCATTTTCTAGCCAAGACTTGTGGATCCTCCTCAACTTGTCAGTAATTAACAAATTTCCCCACCAAAAAAATAGGAATCTTAAGGCAAGGACTCCATGGTCCATTAACTCTGTGTTGACAACTGATTAGTAGAAAAGTAATAAGATTGTCTCAGATTATTTTCATGTAGGGTGTACCCTTTCACTAGAAGCTGTTAGTCAAACATACTTATACTCAAAGGAAACATTACCATGGTAGGACTAGGGAAGTAATAGTTTTTTTTTTTTTTAATATACTTGATGACCATTTTATTTGATACAATTCCTTGTGGCATATATGATGCAGCCATGTAACACTTCAATGTATATGTAAATTTTCAGTAGATTCAACAATGACAAATTCAGTAAATGTCCTTGCATATGAGCCACATAGCTACTTCTCTATATTGTAATGTCTAATTAACCTCATTCTTGTTGACATTTAAGTTGATTTAGGTACCAATTTTCCTCAAAATTGGATAGAATTTTAAGTTTAGATGTTTGCATTTAATAGGGTTATAACAGTTTTAACCATACTGTCTCTGAAATTTCCCAGCATATTTAGACAGCTAGATGCCATCTTTGGTCACTAAGGGATACTTCAGTTTTATTCCTGCTCATTCTTATCCTTAAAGCAAAATATGTATGTTTGGTGGAAAAAGGGAAGATTCAGGGAATATGGAAGTAGAAAATGTTGCCATGCTAGAAAATATGATACAGTTTTGAGCAATACAGTGGTTAGTTTAGATTGCAATCTTATGTCCTGTCCCCTGGTGATTTTTCTAAAGATCCTCCTCAGTGGGTTCATCGGTATTCACTGTGGCATAATGAATATACCAGTCAGTCTTTGAGTGGGGGACAATGACCTAGAAAATAATTTCCCACCCTGTGGCTGTTATAATCTTTTTAAACCCTCTTCTGCCATGTTCCCTGAGCTTTGGAGGGTGTGTTATAAATTTACTTTTGTGTTGAGCTCTTGACAGCCTCTAACTTGCTGTTTTGATGAGTTTCATGTCTCCTCAGTGTCTACTGCCATCTTCCTGGAAGAGCATCTCTGGCTAGCCATAAGGGTCCACTACTTTCTCTTTGTTTCTTGGGACCTGGAGCATGTGATAGAGCTGTCTCTTCTCATGCAAGACAGTTCACTTTCTTTACTTATACACAATTACCTAACACTAACTGAACTTGCCAACCTGAGCTCCTACGTGTATTCTGTTTATGACATTGGTTTAAGGGACAGACATACAATTTATCTCAAGATTGAGGCATTAAATCAAAGAGTAGGCTGGGGCTGGAGAGATGGCTTAGCGGTTAAGGTGCTTGTCTGTGAAACCTAAGGATCCCGGTTTGATTTCCCAGAATCCACATAAGCTGATAGTGCATAAGTCTGGAGTTCATTTACAGTGGCAAGAGGGTCAATGTTTCCAGTTGGTTTTCAACTTCCAACTCATTTGTGGGAGGGTCTTTGTTACAGCGTGAGGTGCTGAGATACTCTCCTGTCTCCATCTTCCTTCCATCCCTTGGTGAAATGAAGCCTAAATAACAAAAGCCCACCACAACTTCCAGCTTTGCACGTGGGATCTGGCGATCTGCTCCAAGGCACACAAAGTGGCACTGCAAGTGCTTTATTCACTGACTCATCCCCACAGTCCTGCTTTCCCTTATGTCTTTGTATACATAGGTAATCATCACTCTACCATGTATGATAAAAGGTGAAAACGTCTGCCCCCCATTCGTAAGTGAAAATTAGGCTAGCTTTTAATGTCTGCCAGTTTCAGAAATATTTGGGCATCTGAATACAATCTTTGCAAACCAGTAGTTTCGGGGCCATCTCAGGACACACCTGGAAGGATCTGGAGAAGAATGGCATACATGTTAGCACAGCTGTCTTTGATTTGCCTCAACAGTCGTCTGTCTGCATCTTCTTCCCCAATGGCTCATAATCACATAACCAAGTCAGTGGTTACTTCTTGGTTCGGCCACTAATTTTAAATATACCTCTGAAATCTCATGAATATCTCCTTCGTGTGTTCGAGAAAGTGTTTACTTTGTCCATTGCCAATTCTTATAACCAATATTGTCAATGATTATAAAGGGCCTGATATTTTAGTGTACATTTAAATTACTAAGTTAAATTGGCAGAGTTTTGCGAATGTTTACAAAGGTAAAAGATATCTGACTCACAATACATCATTCACAGTTACAGTAACATCCAAAGTATCAGATTTTGTGTCACTCTGTTGGGCCTCAGTTCCTACAGGACCAATGAAGAGATCAGCTGCATATGTCATGGACTGTTAGAGAGGATACTGCCATTGGGAAACACTAATCTGGGGTGAGAGCCATTCTGTATTCCAAACTGGTAGGCAAGCCTGTTATTTATGATGAAATTAAATATTATTTTCCCTTTTAAGACTATTTGTTATAGAAACATTCTCAAAAATCTGTCCAATATAAATGACTCTACTTGTAAAAATGTATACATAAATGTCAGAGCCACAAATAAAATTATCTCTCAAGGGATGAGGAACTATTTATTTATTTTGAAGGCACTAAATGCCTCCTCAGTACCTTTATTGATACTACATGGACCACAGTGCCCATAATGACTCCAAATAGGACAATGACATTTCTCTCTGTGATCACAGAAAATATATTGCTAATACAGTGATTGAAAAAAAAAAAAGGTGTGCACTGGTAGCAAATAAGAGAAAATAGGATTAGAAAGAATAAAATATGTGAAACTAGTTTACTTACTATGAAACTTACAACTTTACATACTGAAAATACTTTATTCTAGCCATTTAGGTATAAGGCAGTATGGAATTACTAAAACAGATTAGGTTATATAAATAACTATAGACATATAAATACAGATATTCTCAGTAGCAAGTGGCCTGACATACAATATTCTCTCTGTCACTCTGTCTCTGTCTCTCATAAATAAAAAAAGTCTCCTTGCAAATAAATGACTAGAAATATTATGAAATATTCATTTAAAATGATGTGCATGTGTGTGTGTGTGTGTGTGTGTGTGTGTGTGTGTGTGTGTGCAAGGCATATATGGATGGACAAAGATACAGTGTCAGAAAACTGTAATGAGCTTTTTAGACTTTTTTTCAGATGATTAGAAGAAATTTTACACAACTTAAATGTTAAAATGTGTTTCTATATATGTGTTTTGGACCACATTATCCACTAGTTTCTTAAAAGCCCAGGATCAATACAATAAATGCTCTCGTGATCAGAGTTCCTCAAGGAGACAGTTATACATGGTTGTTTCTTCTCTACTAAAGAATAAATACGTTCTTGCTCAGTAGGAGACAGTTGTTCAGGTCATGACACAATGTATTAAAATTACCATTTCAAAACACATGCATCTCTATAATATTCCAAAGCAAGTTGCATAGATGTCTAAATTGTGCTTTTTTGTATATAAATTTTATTCTTATTTTATTTTTTTTAAATTTGTTTATTTGAGAGTGGCACAGAGAGAAAGAGGCAGAGAGAGAGAGAGGGAGTGAGAGAGAATGGGCACGCCAGGGCATCCAGACACTGCAAATGAACTCCAGACGCATGTGCCCTCTTGTGCATCTGGCTAATGTGGGTCCTGAGGAATTGAACCTTGAACTGGGGTCCTTAGGCCTCACAGGCAAGCGCTTAACCACTAAGCCATCTCTCCAGCCCTGTATATAAATTTTAAATTGAGCTAATCTAACATATTTATTACTGTGTCTTCTCTCATATTAACAGTAGGTTCTATGCCAGGCATTCTGATGCATAACAATAATTGTATAATCCTCCTAATTTAGGCTCTCAGGTGCTGAGTTCTAGATTATTCTGACTACACAGTGAGACCCTATCTCAAAACAATAAAATGTAGTTTCTACAAAATTAGGTTATTTTTACTTCAAGTTGAAGTTTTCTGTCTTTTATAAAAAGATTTAATGATTTTTGACAGATGAAAATACAATACATCTTATTAAAATCATACTATAGTCTCATGTGTGATATAATAAATAGTATATCCCTATCAAAAATACTTCTCTGTACTTTATAATTTTGTATTTGTGATTTGGTATGTATGCATGAATATGTATATATACATATACGTTAGCTATTTTTAGTTTACTCAGTTTAATATTATGTTAACATTTTACCTCAATGTCAATTTTGCACAATGTTAAACAAGTGCCTTTAATTACTGAACAATCTCTCTAGCCCAGTACACTATTATAATAAGCAATGATTCTAATATTATGCATTTGATTGTTACTACATTACTTTTGAACTGTGGCATACTACTCTACATATTCAAAAGGAAAGAAAGTTTAAATAAGTGCCCATTTGCAAAGAACTAAAATATTTCCCAGAGTAACATAACATAACAGTAACATTAAAATTGAATAGAAGGACCTCAATTACAAATGAGAACCATAATGCATACTAGAGTTAAATTTTGTTAATGCAAATGCCATAGAAATAGAGTGCCATCAGCAAGCTAAACATAATTATATTATTTGCAGAAAAACTGAATTCTTCAAGAAGAAGGACATTTTATTTGAAATCAATAACACCATATTCAAGCACTAAAACTTATATGAGTAGTATCCATACTTTTCTCTTATAGATTTTATTAGTCACTGCAAATTCATGAATTGGTGTAACTTTGCAGAATTGTTTAAAATGAAATAATGTGTTAGGGCCAGAGACATGGCTTAGTGGTTAAGGTGCTTGCCTGAGAAACCTAAGGACCCACGTTCACCTCTCCAGATCCCACATAAGCCAGATGCAAAAAGGTGAGGCAAGTGCAATGTTGCACATGTCCAATAGGTGGCAAAAGCATCTATGTTTTTTTTTTAATTTAATTTATTAGTTTTCTTTTCAGTAAATACAGGCAGTTTGGTACCATTATTTAGGCTCATCTGTGATCTACCCCCTCCCATTAGACCCTCCTTGTTATTGAAAATGGGTCGTGCATTGTGGAGTTAGCCCCCAGTTATTAGTATGATAAATGTCTCTGAAAATCATGACCCAACATGTAACTCTGACATTCTTTCCGCCCCCTCTTCCGCAAGATTTCCCTGAGCCATGTTGGGTTCATTTTTGGTCTGCTTCAGTGCTGAGGTGTTGGGGGCCTCTGAGGCTCTGGCTCTCTGATTTGGTAGGAGTTGATTTTTCTCTGTTTTGATTACAGTGGCTGCAGCCCTGGCATGCCAATTCCCTCTCTCTCTCTCTCTTTCACACATACACACACATATACTTTCTAAAAAAATAATAAAATAATAAAAAATAATGATTTAATGTCATCTAGACATAGTACTTAGGAAATGTTTTGAACTGATGTGTGGGAGGGTGTGTGCACACATGCGTGCATATTCATGTACATTCACTAAATAAATTTGCTTTTTTATAAGGAAATTGGAATATACCTCCTTTAACTTGAAAAATTTTAAGTCACAGACAAAGGTATCATTTAGAACTTACTAGAATTCCTAGAAAGAAAAAAAAAAATGACTGTGTGGAGACTTTAACCAATTACATAGTATTTGAAACAGTCTTTTGTGCCTAGTTATCTCTTTTTATTTATTTATTTTTAATTTATTTTTAAATTTATTTATTTGACAGCAACAGACACAGAGAGAAAGACAGATAGAGGGACAGAGAGAGAATGGGCGCGCCAGGGCTTCCAGCCTCTGCAAACGAACTCCAGGCGCGTGCGCCCCCTTGTGCATCTGGCTAACGTGGGACCTGGGGAACTGAGCCTCGAACCGGGGTCCTTAGGCTTCACAGGCAAGCGCTTAACCGCTAAGCCATCTCTCCAGCCCCTCTTTTTATTTTTGCCATACATACCACACTACACACACATACACAACAACTGTACCCTGACAAATTCTATATTAATGAACGTATTTCTGAAGAGAAACATTCTAACAGATAATGCCAATACTCAAATCTAAAATGGATTTACATATTGATAGACTTTCTGAATTATTTTTAATAAAATCAAAGAATGAAATCAGTCAGTTAACAATATAGCTAGCTATAGAAATATACCTAGCCCATTTCCCTTTCTTTACTATTTTTTACTGTTAGAATCATGATTTTCTTCTAATGTGTACTAAAATCCTTTTGCATATACCTTGAGCCATTGTATTGTTATATACCAATTTTACTTAATAATAATAAGCTTCCTTCTGGCATGTTCATAAATACTGTATGCTGTGACATTATTATTCTTTTTTAGTCTCTCTCGTCCTCCCTTTTCTCCTACTTCTTGTTCCCTTATTTCTAAATACTTTACTTTTTCTTTAATATCCTACATTTTAATCTTGTATCCACAAGTGAAAGAAAATGTCATATTTGTCTGAGCATGGTTTATATTCCTTCAAGTGATAATGTTGAATTATCTCCGTTTTTATGCAAGTGGCATTGCTTCATTCTTCCTAATTTATTCAAGTATCTAATGAGTATATTTGGTATTTCAGGCATTAAATTGGGTTCAAAACACAGATGTTGACCCAGCAAAAAAGATGGTCTATGTCCTCACTGAACTTAACAACCAGTAGGGAAAAGGACTAACATTCACATGTGTACACAAAACAAATATTTATAAAAAAAGTTAAGTCCCATAGTACAATAGCATTTGGATATATGAAATATTATAGATGGTGATTTGTTAAATGGATTTAAAAAAATTATTTATTTATTTGAGAGTGACAGACAGAGAGAGCAAGAGACAGATAGAGAGAGAGAATGGGCGCACCAGGGCCTCCAGCCACTGCAAACAAACTCCAGATGTGTATGCCTCCTTGTGCAGCTGGCTAACATGGGTCCTGGGGAATTGAGCCTTGAACTGGGGTCCTTAGGCTTCACAGACAAGTGCTTAACTGCTAAGCCACCTCTCCAGCCCTAAATGGAATTTTTTATCTGGTCAAATGTTGACCAAAATACCATCTGAAAGGTAACTGAAATTTATCACAGTGAGAGAAAAGTTTTCAGGCATGAGTGGCCTACAAAAATGGTGTTGGTTGGCATTAACTAGTGTTGGTTTCTGCTAGAATGATTTACAATGCATCAAAGGGTCCCTTTAGAGAACCGACGCTAGAGGAAAGGGGATCAAATTAAACAAATTTAGAAAAAAAAAATGGAGAATACTTGCTGTATGAGTACTCTTAAAAAAAAAAAAGACTAAGATAATGACTACATATTTCCTTGGATGGGATAATGAAGTCTCCTGGGAGAGCAGGCATGGTAGTGCATGCCTTTAATCCCAGCATGCAGGAGGCTGAGGTAGGAGGATTGCTGTGAGTTCAAGGCCATCTGAGAATGCATAGTGAACTCCAGGCTAGCCTTGGCTAGAAGTGAACCCCTACCTCAAAAAGAAAAAAAAAAAAAAAGAATCCTCCTGTGAGATTACGTTGAAGTAGGTCCTGAACTGAGGGTGAAAGTACATGTATATTGAGGAAATTGGGGCCCAGGGCTAACAAAAAGTACAAGTGTTGACACTGGCATTTTGGTGCTTTCAAGGTGAACTTCTGATGAAAGAAAAATTAAGTTTTCAACATATAAATTTTCTGGATTTGCATGGTTTTAGAAAACTATGTATTCATTTTATTAAATGACCATAATTCACAGATGATATTGTTATTCTGATAAAGTTATGTGTTATGAAGACATCATTTCTCAGTATTTTATAGAGGTGGTCAATGAGATTAGTTTTTAGTATCATTGTAGATTTCCTTAATGGGTACTGAAGTTGGAATTTAAAACAAGCTTCTAAAATCACCTTCCAATAGAGCCACTGAACTATTAGGGTATTTGAAATTACAGAATATTCTTTTCTTATATGTCATGATGGTAACTATATTTTTATTTAGAAACAAATATTTTAAACTATCACAAGACTTGGATTATATTCCTCCCCATATAACATAATAAATTAATAGGTATGTCTGGCTAAAGAGAAGGTTCAGTGAATAAAGTGAAAATTTTCTATGTAAGAGTCACAGCAAAAGTCACAAAAGTCCGCAGGTGCACCAGGGAAATGAGATGCCAAACTAAGTAGAAGGCAGGGACCAAAGCCTAAGATCCTCCTTTGATCTTTCCACAGCTGCCATGACATGCACAAACCTCCACTCACACATATCAATATATAGATACATATATACAAAATCTGAAGAATGTCAAAAAAGGAAAGACAACCATTCAAGTATAAAATTGATTAATGAAAGCACATAGAAAAGTAAATTTAAATACTGTTGACTATTTGAGAGGAGACATTATAGAGTATCTATTTATATTTTTAAATATCTATAATTCTGGATAGGTTAAAGATGATAATATTTTTATGTTATGTATACCTTCATCTTACATAGCATACCTAGATAACACACACACACACACACACACACACACACACAAACACACACACACACACGTATGCATGTGCATGCATACTTTCATGATGTCTGAATTAGTGTATATATTTAACAATAACTTTCTGTTTAAATGGATAGATGTTGGAATGATATGTATATAGGATTAATTTCTTATTCATCTACCTATATGATGATCAATATATTGCACATGTAAACTTTAGTTTCTTGATCTACATAGAAGAAACAATCACATCCTCATGGAGCCTCATGGAAGTAGGTAGGTCATCAGGGTTATGCCTTGGGAATTATAGACTTCCAGCCCCAACTTTCTGCTCACTCTGTGCTCTCTGTGAATACAGCGTGACCAGACACTTCCTGCTTGGGCTAAAATGCCCTCCCTGCCATGGACTGTATTTTTTAGAAATGCTAAACAAAGGGAACCCATTCTTAGTTAAAGTGGTCCTTGTCAGATATTTACTAATAGCTATAGGAAAAGAAACAACAGTCAATAGACACATCTAGTGAATAATATTGGTAGCAGGGATTAAACAATTCTGTGTTTAGGTCTTCCAGCTAATATACATCGAGTTTACCTAGGAAGGTCATATAGCTTTGAAAACAAGTTTTTCATGCATTAGTATGTGCTGTTTTATTGGAACATGATAAAGTATCGGGTATTTGAGCAAATTGAATCTCATATTGCATTAAGGAGTCTCCTAAATAGCTGAAGCTTATTCTGTGAATTATATGATTGTAACATCTTGGTGTGAAATTTGAAAACTAATGAAAATAAGTTTTACTAAGCATTGTTTCTGATATCATGATGAAAGTGTGTTTTAAGTTAACAATAAAGTAACAGTACCTGTGTTTCTAAAATTGCTGGCCTCATGCAAAGCTTTTCTCTTCTCTGTACTGTACACTTATCACAAAGACATTCTCGTCACTTCTAAAAGCTATGTTGGAAATCATTGAAGGAGCTGTCATCCATCTTAGATAATGGCAATTTAACCACATGGCAAATGCTATTGTCACTTGATGCAGTTTGATGGGAAGAATGTCACTGAAGTTTCATTTCTCCCATGAATTTTAATGGGAAAATAAACCATTAGTGCCAAAACTGACTACAGAATACTTTGATGACACTGTAAAATTGTGCATTTAAAAATTCACAAGTACTTTCTTTTTTTTTTAATTTTTTTTTGTTTTTTTTTTATTTATTTATTTGAGAGCAACAGACAGAGAAGGAGGCAGAGAGAGAGAGAGAGAGAGACAATGGGCACGCCAGGGCTACCAGCCACTGCAAACGAACTCCAGACGCGTGCGCCCCCTTGTGCATCTGGCTAACATGGGACCTGGGGAACCTAGCCTCGAACCGGGGTCCTTAGGCTTCACAGGCAAGTGCTTAACTGCTAAGCCATCTCTCCAGCCCACAAGTACTTTCTTATGTATGCTTTAAAATAAATGCTCATTTCATATCAATTACACACTTAAAATACATTCTGAAGGCCACTTTCTTCTCTGTCTCTTCAGCAGTGATGATCTGGCTGCTCGTCAGGACATAGCACATGAGTCTTACAAGGAAAACACTCAGGGCCAATTATAAGGATTTCTATCCTGAGACCTGTCTTGAAATACACCCTCTCCTAAGACAGTCTGTAGGTGGGAAGGGAGGGTAGCAGCAGTAAGATTGCTGTTCATTTGATATATTCTTGTTTAAAAATTACTTCCTAGAAAAAGTTGATAGATACTTTACATCTACAATGAATATTTTTAAAGTGTGTTTTTTTTTCTTTTTATCTTGAAAGAAAACAAGTTTTCTATTTAACAGGGTCAACACACAAGCTCATTTCACCTGTTTATAAGTCTGTTTGAATAGTTCCCAAAGGAACACAGGATCATTGAATAAGGTTTACAAGGTTCAACCTAAATGCCTGAACTGAAAAGGCACTCATTTCCATAGGTGCCACCTGGAAATGCATGGGCAGTCTGAGCTCTAGAAATAGACTGTGGCAAAGCTGGGACTCCGTGAGTCATCTCACTTGAGACAGCCCAAACTTCCTCTCTTTAGGTCCCTTAGCGTTTCTCAAGCATGTCAGCCAGCTCTCTGTGTCTTTAATGATTTGGAAGGGTTCCAGCCTGTCTCCTCCAGACTTGGCTGTGGAAAGGAGCGGGAGTCTCCGCGACATCTGAGTCCAGAGGAAATGAATGGCACAGCTGAGTATCATCAGGGTAATGATGGTATCATATTGCTCTCTAAATCTATTATTTGGGACGGAAATAGAGCAAGGGATTTTCCTGGCATTTCAATTATAAAAATTAGATGGAAATGTGAAAATGTAGGGGCAGTTGAGGGAAAGCTTTGGAGAGGAACCCAGAGGACTCTTAACATTCCTTTTTTTCCATTAGAAAATACAGTTATTGCAGAGCAGAGATTTCTTGTCACTTTAAAAAATTCCCTAAATCATTTAACTCTTGAAAAAGTATTCCCTGGAATTATTATTTTTGACAACTGATTTTCTTAATATTGTGGTCTTAATGAAACAGCCAATGTGTCTAAGACCTCTTATATAAGCTTTCTACCAATTTTCTTTGCCTTGTTGCTTATTCCATTCAATGCATTGGTGATTCTGCCTTATATGCACTCTGACACCTAGGCCATGAAGTCTATGACCTTATTTGGACTTATTCAAGCACCAACATAAGTTTCATAATGTAGTACACCATGGTGGCTTCAGTGTAACTATCATCTATAGCCTCATGGATTTTTGATTAAGCTTCTTCCTTAAACCACAATAGGTGACATCTTTGGGAGGTGGAGCTTTACTGTGGGAGATGTGTTAATGGAGTGGATCTTGAGACAAACCTTACTGTGTGTTCAGAGCCAACCCCCTTTTGCTATTCTCTCTGCTATGGATGTATGATATTATGAGCCAGTTTCTTTGCTTCACCACACTGAAGCCTTTCCTCAAAATTTAAGTGTGAAATAAATGTTTCCACCCACAAGCTGGTTCTGGTCAAGTGTTTTGCCCCAGGCATGAGAAGGTAACTGCTATATAAGCCAATTACTGGTCTATGGAGAGACCAGAGTAAATGAGCAAATGAATTCCCAGTTTGGCAATTTACTCTGCTTTTTGGAAAGTCATTTTTATATATTTGATCACAGGCTTCTAGAGTATCAAATACCAGATATCCCAAGTTTTAGGGTGTTGGATGACACTACTCTGAAATGGTTTGCCTGCATCTCAAGCCTCTTTCCCCTCTACTTGATCCCTGGCACCTTATTACTAATATGACTTCTCATACACTGCTTTTGTGTAAGCTGTAATTTCTTCTGTCTCCCTGATTTTTTTCATGGTCACAACCACAAAGAGTTCTCAAAGTGTTTCTAGCATGCATGCATGTGCTATCTCCAGGGAAGAGTGAAACTCCTGATGTGCTCCAGATAAATAGCTATCAAAATTAATTTCTTCCAAGTTTTTGATTGAAGCTTTTTCTGTTGTTATTTCTGTTCTGTGACTGTCTATGTGCACACAGGGAAAATAACAGTTGTTAAGAATTTCGCTCTAGTTTAATGCAGAAAGTAAAATATCCTATAGTTTCTCTCTGGGAGGCATTATGTAAACATTTTCAGTGAGGAACAACATTTAAATATCAGGTAGAACAGTAACTTTGAATTGATCTACCGGGTAAGTAAGTGCATTCTATAACTGTTTTATTTTTGCTGACAATCTCAATGTCATCATAAAAATCCCAGGTTGTTAGATTGTGAAAGTTATATTCTAAATTTAAAAAAATATATTAACCAAACTATCTACTAGGTAATCAACCATTCATCCTCTGTGGGCTACATGATCTTAAATTTCTTATCAAATGTGATATACAAAGAAAATTCATGATCAAGTGACTTTTCCATAGGATTTACTTTGGTTCTCAAGAACAGTTTAATTACAAGGTATGTCTAAGTATCAGGGTAGTGTACATTGAATTCCTCTCAGGAAAAAAAAAAAATGAGAGAGAGAGACAGAAACAGAGAGAGAGGGAGAGAATTGGCACACCAAGGCCTCAGACACTGAAATAAATCTCCAGAAACGTGTGCCACCTAGTGGGTATGTGTGACCTTGTGCTTGTCTCCACCCTTTATTCTTGCCTACATGGGATCTGGAGAGTTGAACATGGGTCCTTAGGCATCACAGGAAAGCTCCTTAACCACTAAGCCATCTCTCCAGCCCAGGAATAGTTTCATATTCTAATATAAATAAAAATACTTCAAACTATGAATGAGTAAACATATCAATATTACAGAATAAATATTAGTAAAGATTAATGAGTACAAATGAAAAATTCTACAATGACTAATTGAATCTTTTGGTAATATTCTGTTGAGTACAAAATGACCTCAGTAAAAGAAAATTGCCAAAATTTAATCAATATTTTCATACAAAATATGAAATTAGACTTCAGCATGTAATTGTTCTGGATATAACTAGACTTTGGTCAGTATCTAACATCACTCACTTCAGTTATATATATATTTTTTGCTATTCATAATAACAACATGTAAACTTGTACAATATTTAGTCTATGCTGAGCAAGCTCTAAACATATAAACTAATTTGACCTCTCAAAATAGCTATGGAGTGCTACATTTTCATTTTGTCTTTGCAAGTGGGGAAAGTGAGACATAGAGTATCAACAGCTTTCACTGTGGTCACCTTGAAATTAGAGCCAGGATTCAGAACATACATTCAAGTTCCACTGTCCAAGTTATAATTCTCAAATGTAGTATTTGTCTCAGTGATCCAGTGATTTCTTATTTTATTCTAAATTATTAAATATTCCAACAAATCAAAGGCCCTTATCAATGTCCCATGTGTTATACACGCTGATTGCCAAGTTGTGATTGTGTTTGCTGCACCTATAGTGACGGAATCACTGACTATGGTATAGCACCAGGCAGTTCAACATATCTTCTAGGTCACAATTTTCTGGAAAGTAAAACATTCTTTACTAGAAGATATTGACAACATGTCTAGAATTATCAGCTAACCTGGCCTTCATTAAGCTCTTAGATTTGCTTTATTTCAGTTGGGAAGAAATAAAATAACAAGGAATATTCCTACATTTTTCCAGGCCAAAACCAAATTTCTAATTTTAGGAAAAATATGTTTAGGAAAATTATGGTCTCCTTAATCCTCATGATCATAAAAGAAAAAAAAAAGTTTGAATTTAATTTTTTTAAGCAACTTGGGTTCCGGGTTTCATTTATAGAATATGTTTAAAGATCTGTGTTCAATGATTCTTAATGTTTATTTTTAAGTCAATACCAGAACAAAAAAGCAATTAAAACATACAAAATGTTGACATTTAAAATATGAAGGTTACATCTTTTTGATTGTTGTAAGATATTTAGCATTTAATAAATTTAAATAAGATGAATTCCTTTGGGAGGCAGAGGTAGGAGGATCACTGTGAGTTCAAAGCCAGCCTGAGAGTACATAGTGAATTCCAAGTCAGCCTGGGCTAGAGTGAGACCTTACCATTGGAAAAACAAACAAAACAAAACAAAACAAAACAAACAAAAAAAAAAGATGAATTCCTTTAAACTATTTAATGTCATTTATTTCAATACTTTCATGTATTCATCCAGAAAGGACCTGCTAGATGAAAAAATTCATTCCCATTCCTATTTCCTCCCTGGGTAATATCTGAGACATAATGGAGGTCTATCTTGATAGGAAATGTAGTAGGGAAAATATCAATATAAGATGTGCTATTGGGCTAGAGTGATGACTCAGTGGTTAAAGTTGCTTGCTTGCAAAGACTGAAGGCCTAGATTTGACTCCCCAGTACCTATATAAAGCCAAGAGTACAAAGTGACACATGTGTCTGAAGTTTGTTTGCAGTGACAGAAGGTCCTTGCATGGCCATATTCATTCTGTCTCTCTCTATCTACCAAATTATCTCTGACTCTATCAATAAATAAAAATATCTTAAAGAGATGATTTATTAAGTTAGGAATGTGTCCCTTCAATCATATGATCAGAGATTTGTGGTAATGAAAAATATAATGAAGCATTGAGCACATTACTAATCAAAAACAGTGCCACCACCATTAATTGTATGTTTGCGGTAGTCTTTTACAGTATGGTGTTTTTCTAGAGATTAGGACATGGTTTCAGGGCCTAGAGCAGATCAGAATCTTATATCTTGTGGACAGCATGAGATCTGGAGATCTAGCAAAAAGGAGGCAGGTACATTTACAGTGCTTGACAATAATTCACAGTCAATGTCACAGCACTGCCTTACATGCCTTAATATTTGAATATGTATCTGTACAAAATGTCTGCCTGGTGAGAGCAAATATTTAAAAGTCATACACAGAGATAACTACAGATTTTTATTAACCCAGTCTTTTATGACATACATTTATTTCTGTTATCTATGCTGGCCTATATCTCCATTATGTTTCATGTTGTCTTAGTTTTCCTAGTTCCATGTCTCAATCAGATATATACATTCAATTGAATAGATATAATATAAAAGGTTAATAATCACCAACAGGAAAAATCAAGAACAAATCATCTATAGGTGTTACTATTGTCCTAATAGCACACTAATTATATAGGCAATAGGATGAAATGCTAAATACCTAATAAGATTTTTATTTTTGTAAAAAATAAAATAAAATTGGGCTGGAGAGAAGGTATAGCAGTTCAGATGCTTGCCTGCGAAGGCTAAGGTCCCAGGTCTGATTCCCTAGGTCCCACATAAGCCAGATGCACAAGGCGGCACATGTGTCTGGAGTTCATTTGCAGTGGCTAGAGGCCCTAGTGCTTTCTCTCTCTGTCTCTCTCTGTCTCTCTCTGTCTCTCTCTGTCTCTCTCTCTCTCTCTCTCTCTCTCTCTCTCTCTCTCTCTGTCTGGCTAACAAAAAAGTAATGCAAATGATAAATAAATAAATAAAATTAGGCTGGAGAGATGGCTTAATGGTTAAGGCATTTGCCTATAAAGCATAACCACTCGAGTTGGATTTCTTAGTACCCACTTAAAGCCAGATGCAAAAAATGCCACATGCATCTGGAGTTCAAAAATAGCAGCTGCAAACACTGGCATGCCCATTCTCCCCATCTGTCTTTCTTCCCTCTATATTTCTCTCTGCTTCCCAATAAGTAAATAAAATTGGTAAACATGGAAAGTACATGACTCTGATTGTTTGGTCAGCTTTCCTTTGCTTTATAAAATAATAAAGATAACTTAAAAAGAAGAAAAGTAGTTATTGGTTAGATAACATCATCAGGCAAGTGCTTGCCACATAACAACAGGGACCCCCAGAACGCATTAAAAAAAATGTGACATGTAGTTGTCTAACAACTACAATCCCAATTATGGGGAGCAAGGACAGGAGGCTCACTGGCTAGCTTGTCTAGCCAAATCAATGAGCTTCAAGTTCACTGAGGGACCCTGTGTCCAAGTATAAGGTGGGGAGAAAGTGAAGAGAACATATAATATGCATAATGTGAATTTCTAAACTCCATATGCACACACATTATATATATATAAAATTTGTGCACACACATATGCATGTGCCACAAACACATGCACACACAAATGTACACACACATACATATCCAAATTGATTCATTCATTTTAGAAACACAGACAAGGCCTATTTTGCCTACTGGTTTCGTGCATGATTGTCCTGCTTTGCTGTTTTTGGCCTTTGGCAGAGTGTGATTGGATGACACAGTTAAGCAAAGCTGCTCACCTCATGACAGCTGGCTGGGATGTGATTATTCATCACAGGAACCGATGGAGGACATTTGAGTTTAAACCAATGCTAGCTTTCCAGAGACATAGCAGATGAAATACTCACACATGCATTAGAATTACATAAATAATGGGAAAGCAAGTGGGAATAAGGTTAAGAATTTAGGTCCAATTAATAAGTCTTTACTTTCTTGATTATCACAAATATAGACTATGTCCTAGCAGGGAATCCAATACTGTGGTTATGAAAATTTGACAGCATATCGAACTACTTTCTAAACACCTATGTTTGTTCCCATAGACTGGTACTAGTCACAACTTAGGTCACAAAAGTTCCTTTATGCAGAGGATAAAGGTGATGACAAAGATGTATAGGATATATTACCAAAAATCAGTGGTGTGTGTGTGTGTGTGTGTGTGTGTGTGTGTGTGTGTGTGTGTGTGTGTTCAACCTTACATGTTTACATCTAACCTGCACTCTCTAAAATGCAGGGAGCCTCACTGGAGAGAGGGTAGAAAGAGTATAACAGCAAGAGGATGACAGGTGGGGCTAGAAATGCTAGTTTTGGGATATGACAAATGTCTTACATCCATGGACTCACAGGATGTGAAGTTTCCCACATATTATTAAGCCAATCAGTACAGATGAGGGATGGGTTCCTGAGACACCACACATCCCAGAGTAAATAATGGAAACATGATTTTTGCAAGAGGGGAAGTGGTGTATGTCCAGGATGGCCTATTCTCCAGTAAATGACAACTCTCCTAAGATTATGTGAATGAC
Organism: Jaculus jaculus; assembly: GCF_020740685.1. Lineage (NCBI taxonomy): Eukaryota > Metazoa > Chordata > Mammalia > Rodentia > Dipodidae > Jaculus > Jaculus jaculus. The sequence goes on along the minus strand of NC_059103.1, from coordinate 183,438,812 downwards.
CATACTTTAAACCAGTGGGTAGAAAATAGAATAAGGTAATCAAGACATAGAGCTAAGATAAGGATGTAATGGGCAGAGGAAGGGTTTTAGTAGGAGGGGATATTGGGAGAATATAAATGGGTAGGTCTAAATGCATTGCATATATGTATGAAATTGTCAAAGTGTTAAGTTGTAACAAGTTTAATTAACTCATTTTAATTGACATCCTATTGTCATAGAGAAATTTCTTCTATTTCTCAAATAGTTTTTTTTTTTTTAAACCCAAACTTCTTGGCCATGCATAGATTGTTAAAAAAAAAAAAAAAAAAGCAAATGGGATACATAACATTCAAAGAAATTAAATAGCAGAAGTGTTATCCAAAGAGGTCAGTGGTGCTTTATGGGAGGAGGTCTGGATTGTGTCATACAATTGGGCACTATTTAGTTGTCACAACTTGGGGAGCAGAAGGCTGTTATCATCTAGTGGGTAGGAGACAAGGGTGATATTCAACTTTCTGATTGGTATCACAGCCCTCTGTAGCAGTTCTATAATTCAAATAGTCTCAAATCTGTTCATCATTCAAAATGCCAATGGTGTTGTGGCTGTGAAACTCTAGCCCAGACTAGCAACTGACAATTACTAATTAACTCAATGAAAACATACAGCTTATTTTGGAACAAGAACTAAGTGGCCAAGGACCTTGGTTGGAATGCCTCGTCCTTATCACTCCCACCTGTTGACAGTGATGTACTAGTGACTGTTTATACAGGAGAATGTGAAGCTTCCCCATCCTGCAATACTGGCATCTTGCTTAGAGGATTAACTTTCGAAACTAGTTTGAGATATCCCTGATAAAGAACCCATGGAAGATTTGTGCCATTTTATTTGATGACCTTCTAAAGCACTGAGCTTATTCTGTACTCTACAGTTCAAAGTATCTGATAGTATTTTATTGACACTAACTGTACTCTTGGGAAAAATTAATCTGTGAGAATTTTGACTGCATAGTGCTTTTTTTTTTTTTTTAATGATGCATGAAGTTTTAACCAAGTGCTTCTGGAACAACTATTTCTTACATAACTTTATCCTGCCTGGGGCCAGGCTCCAATCTTTCTCAGCTCAGAAGCATATCTTCACCTTCCTTTCACCATTGGTTTTATCATGGGCATTGATTTTTTTTTCTTACTTATCACAGATCTAAATTTAAAGTGACGATTGGCAAAATAGTAATATCAAATAGTCTCAATGGGGGTTGGGAGACATGGCTTAGTAGTTAAAGGCTCTTGTTTGCAAAAGCCTATCAGTCTGAGTTGAAATCCCAACATCCTAGAAGAGATGGACTCAAATGGAATGTGCATGCAACTGGTATTCATTTGTAGTATCAAGAGACCCTGGCATGCCTGCCTCTACAACACACACACACACACATACACACACACACAAAATATGTCATTAATGGAAGAAAGTAAAGAGGTGTCATGAATAACAGCCACATAGTGTCTAAGACTGAGAGAGTTATATAGCACTGGTTCCTAAAACAGAAAAGGACATTAATTTTGTGGGGAGGGTGAGTTTTAAAAACTGATGAAGTTCAAATCACATGTAGAGTTCAGTTAATAGAAAAATACCAATGATATCTTGCTTTTGTCACTGTGTTATGTTTATGTAATGTCTAACTTTCTGAGGAACTGAATAAATATATAGGGGCTTTGTACAGTATTTACACCTGTCTTTAATTCTGAAAATGTTACCCTCATTTTTTTTAAAAAAGCATCCATTTAAAAATAGCACTGAGGGCAATAAAATGAATCATGGAAGTTTTTCTTTTGTAAGCCATTATAAAACATCTGTTTTTAAATGAGAAGAACTATAGTAATGCTATAACTGAAATATCAGCTTGCAAATATATAAGTATATTTTTTCCTCTCATTCCATGAAAATCATTAGATATTTTTAATTTTACATAAAAATGAATATAAGCGTCATCTTATTAAAGCAGTAGCTTTAATAAATTGTTCAGCAGTAGCTCACACAATTTGGCTCTTTTAGCCTGATACATTTTGTTTTATTTCACTTTTGTTATTTATGGTTTTAGCTTTATTTTTATTATTTATTTATTTATTTATTTTTAGGATAAGGCCTCATTATGGCTCAGACTGACATGGAATTTACAATGTAATCTCAGGCTGGACTCCAACTCACAGCAATCTTCCTATTTCAGTGTCAGCCACCACACCCAGCAGCCTGATTCATTTGAATTGCTTTGGTAACATTTGAAGGAGATTTCACATAGTCATCCATGTCCTCATCATCTCACATAAAATTGAAAGGTTTGGCAATATGGACCCAGTGTAGATAAGCCTGAGTAAAGGTGTATTTGGGTAAGGGTGCCCCTCCACTATCTTGGGAAGTGTTTGCTGGGGCACAGAAACTCTCCCCACCTTCCATGCCTGTCACCTGTGGGTTCCCAGTGTGCCTTTGAGCATGCAATATCAGGTTGTGACACTTACTTCACATCTCACTCTTAATTAAAAATGTGCTTTTTATATTTTTACTAATTTAAAATTTGGGGGAATTTTAATTAAGCTAATTTGTCTGTCATCATATCAAATGAAGAAATTACTTCTTCATGTTAGGTTTCTGAACCCTTTCAATCTGTGTATGATAATTAAAATTCTTTAAATATTACCTAGCTCCTTTTAGTATGGAAGATAAATGAGAGAATCATATTCTTCCCTATACAATGTCTTGATAATGTTGGGGCCAATTCTTATGTTCTGTTTTGAAAGAGCGTTAGTTTTGTGCTCAGAGTTCTCTGCTTTTTAGGTCTTAATTCTTTATAGAAATTTTTATAGATTGATATAAAATGTCACCCTTTCTGCCAATCTTCCAGAACTAAACTTAAGAAAAAATCTTGACAATTGTTATTCTACAGAATCTTTTGTGTTCCTTCCATTAAGTAATAATATTTTAACAGTATTCTTTTGCATATAAAAATAGGTTCTTTCTTATATCAGTTTTTCTTTTACCCTAGAATTCATTACCACTGTTCCCAGAAATAGCCTCTTAGTCTATAATTATATTTCTTTACTTCTTCATTTCCCTTTGAAAAGGTCTTTGCATGCCATTTTGAAATGTTCTTATTGCTAAGCAAGACAAGTTCCTAACCAAACGTCCTGATTTGGGGAAATGTCTGGGTGTTATACCACCTGTCCATTATCAGTTATTCAGTAGGCCTAATAGTTTGAATTAAATCAATGAAGGGAAGAAGATAGCAAAAGTATCTAACAAGGGAAAATGGGGGGAAAATGCCTGCTTTAAGGTGCTTTAAAAGGTGCTTACCAACATAATTTCTATGAAGAAAAGCTTTGGTCTATCACAAGTAATATTCAAACAATGAATTGAAGGAGATAGTAACATGCCCATCATCATATGCACTGGAAGTAAATAAAGGTTTGTTTCTTTATTTTTTTTTAATTATCTATGAGAGAGAGAGAAAGAGAGAGAGAGAGACAGAGGGAGACAGAGAGAGAGAGAATGGGTGCACCAGGGCCTCTAGCCGCTGCAAATGAACTATACAGATGCACGTGCCCTGATGTGCATCCAATGTGCATCGGGCTAGTGTGGGACCTGGAGAATCAAACCTGGGTCCTTAGGCTTCGCAGGCAAGTGCCTTAACCACTGAGCCATCTCTCCAGCCCAAGGTTTTTTTTTTTTTTTTAAGTGTTGTTTAGTTCAGAGAGTCCCTAGAGTACATGCCTAGGAGTAGTACAGCCGGGTCAAGTGGTATTTTTCATCTTTATCGGGAGTCTCCTTAAGAAGACAGCTGCATTATGTTGTTTTCTATGTGTAACTGTTTATTTACCTTGCCATTACTAGGAGAAGAACCCCCCAAATTCTCAAATCTTTGTTGTACAAGCACTTCCAAAGTCTACAAATAATGCATTACTAGGGTCTTCTTTAATTTTTTTTGTTCATTTTTATTTATTTATTTGAGAGCAACAGAGAAAGAGGCAGATAGAGAGAGAGAGAATGGGTGCGCCAGGGCCTCCAGCCACTGCAGACGAAATCCAGATGCGTGCGCCACCTTGTGTATCTGGCTAACGTGGGTCTTGGAGAATCGAGCCTCGAACCGGGGTCCTTAGGCTTCACAGGCAAGCGCTTAACCGCTAAGCCATCTCTCCAGCCTTAGGGTCTTCCTTAAAGAAGTTCATCCTGAATTTATCCCTCAAAGTTTGTGTGTTCCGTTTTTCTCTTCTTGTTGATGCCAGTGTGGTATCTGTGCATATGTATGCTTGCTGGCATATTGTGTGCTGACATTTTCACGGGTGATCGGGCTCAACGTTGGTCCTCTCAGTGGCACAGTGAATGCTGTACCCAGTGAGCCATCTTCCTAGCCTTTGTTCTAACTTTCTAAGATTCAACTTCAGAATCACCTTCATGATGCGTTCTATTAAACCATGCAGCAAAGACATCCACTTCTTTAATGTACTGGAAATATCTGGTTCTCTTTATCTTAATGCTTACAGCCCCTTTATGAAATGTGCTTGTCTTCACTAGAGATTGTAAGCATTTTAAGGTAGCTGTGCTGTCTTCCTTATTTCAGAATTGAAACAGTTTAAGTGGATGCTTATTGTTGAATGAGTATCTCTATCAAAGAATTATAAGAGATCATCAATCAATAAAAGCAGGAAGAAAGATCATTATTATGAGTGATAATCAAATTATGTTGACCTGACTCTAATTTTCCCCATTTATTTTCTTTTTCCAGGCTTTTCACTTTGTTTTTTGTAGCATCATCTCACCCTAGCCCAGGCTGATGTGAAATGGAGTCTGTAATCCAGACTGACCTCCAGCTCATAGTGATCGCCCTACCTCACCCTCCGTAGTGCTACAATTAAAGCATACACTACCGTGCCCAGTTTATTCCATTTCCTTTTAATTGAGAATTTAGATGATAAATTTTGGCTTAGGTATATTTCAATTTAGTTGTTTACAAATTACATGTTTTTGGAATGGTTTGCCATTATCTCAGTTATATGCTAAGCCAGCATTTTTAACTAGGACCAAATTGTAGCTGTTGAAAATATTAATTTTACTCATTGTCATGAACAAGCTCTAGAGCAATATAATGGAGAAAAGGTTTATTTTGGCTCATAATTCATAAGCATAGTCTGTGATTTCAGAGGAGGCATGACACTGGGTGCATGAGGCAGCTGGTCACAAACAGAAAGAGAATGCTATAGTTCATCTGGATTTCTTTATTTCCCCATTTGTATTCTGTCCAAAACCCCAGTCCATAGGGGGATATTATCACATTCAGGATCTTCCTTCTTCAGTTAATCATCTTAGGAAATCCCCTTACTGAAAAATCCCACAGATGTATCCCCTAAATGATGTCAAATCCAGTCAAGATTACAATGAAGACTAATGCTGAAACTCCATTTTTTAAACTTTTTATGTCCACTAACTTCTCTGTGCATTGTCTCTAATTCTGCTAATGTTGTGCCTATCTCTTTGTAGTTCTCATTTCTGCTTAATACTCTTGCCTGTTTGGGCATATATACCAATAATACTTTTTATGCATATCTTGAAATTATTCTCATTTTGTCTCACCATCTAATTTATTCTTTAAAAAAATGATTAGTTTTGTGTTCAGCAAATACAGGCAGTTTGGTAGCATTATTAGGCTCATCCGTGGCCTACCCCCTTCCCATTGGCCCCTCCTTGTTGAGGTATATGGGTCGTGCATTGTGGGGTTAGCCCACAGTTATTGGTACGATAAATGTCTCTGCATATCCTGACCCAACATGTAGCTCTGACATTCTTTCCACCCCCTGTTCTGCAAAATTCCCCTGAGCCATGTTGGGTTCATTTTTGGCCTGCTTCAGTGATGAGGTGTTGTGGGCCTCTGAGGCTCTGGCTCTCTGATTTGGTAGGAGTTGATTTTTCTCTGTGTTGGTCTCCTTCCCCCTTGTTCTGGTATCCAGTTCATCAGGAAAACAGCACCCTTGCTTGTTTCTCCAGTTTTCCTTAGTTTCAGCTGGGGTCCTTTTGAGGTATGATGGGGTGGCTCTCTCCTTAGGATCTGCATCTATCTGAAAAAGAGAAGCAGACTATCCAACGGAGAGTAAGTTAGCACCAGGACAAATGAGATAACCCTTCCGTTTTTAATAGAGAGTTTAATAGGTGCAGACCCACTTGTAGCCCATAATTGATCATAGCTTGATATTGGAGAGTGGGCTTATGTTTGGGTATGGTTCTGACTTGTTTCCCAGTTCCAGCTATGGGTCCCCGTAACACACACACACACACACACACACACACACACACACACACACAACCAAACCTATTACAAATAGTAAACTAATTTAGCAAAGATAAAACATTCAAAATAAAAAAAAAATCATTTATATGTGGAGTCAAAATGTGTAGAATTTGATAATAGAAGGGTAGTTGAAAGAAGCTACAGAAATTAGGAATAACATGAGCTGGGAAAAAAGTGTGTCAATGATTGCTAATTTATAGTGAGTTAGGAGCAGATATTTTGTCCCATTGCTGGACAGGATGAATCTTGATAACAATATATTGCACATTTCAGAAAAGGAAAAGATTCTGTAAGACTTCAACTTAAAGAAATGATCCATGTTTGTGATACATGTTTAATCTGATTTAAACATCACACATTCTTCCATGTTAAAATATCAGTGCTACTTCATAGACATGTCTAATTTAATTTAGGTTGGGAGATGGCTCATCAGTGAATAGTATCTTGACTTAAGTATGAGGTACTCTTGACTGGGTATTTACAAGTTCTACTAACCAGAACTCCCCTCTCCCCCTGCAACAGTCTGTAAAATGTTAGGCCTGGCCACACAGACCTATAACCCAGTTTGAGAACTGCTGGATTTCGCTGATGCACACCAGTTCTTAGTTGATGAAGATAACACATTTCAAGGATATACACAGATGAACAACAAGAGAACAACCGAAATTCCAATAGGGCCTCTGTATGCACATGGGTTGTACGTCTCCTCAGTCCTAAATTCTCCCATTTTTGACAGTTTCTCAGGACAGCACACACATACACACAGACACCATTGAAGGTAAATGATTACATCTATGTACACCAGAATCTAGTGTCCTCCTTAGTAAGTGGTTTCATTTTTCAATATTTATCTAATATTTACTTGGACTTGCTCATCTCTGTGTTTTCATGAAAATTGAACAGATTATCATAAGTGGAGCCACACTTAGGATCAAACTTCAGATGCATAGAAATGTTATCTGTGCAACAAGAATGTGTGATCCATGTTTGCACTAAAAGGAAGCAGGTAAATGTTAAATAATAATGACATAAAACCAAAGCAGGGAGAGGGAAACCATATAGAATTCCAAGCTATAAACAGAATTAAAATAAGCAAGAAATACATATCATAGGATCCAATAAGTTTGAATAAAACCAAACAAATGCCATTTCTGCTAACAATGACTGATATTCAGATTTTTTCAGATATTTTTACAGACATTCAGATCTCTTATTAGTTCATTGTTTTTAGTAACTTAACTGTACCTAAATAGTTATGTTTATGCTTGCTAGTATATGCTCTTGCTTTTGGTACCCCTAAATGATGCAATTTGTATTAAAGATGAGAACACATGAGTGTTTCATTATGAATTTTCAGAAACATACAAGAAAACTCCAAACTGATTTGTGATGATTAAAAAATAAGAATAAATTAATTCACCAGGCCCTTACAGGAAACACCTGAACCACAAGACACTGGAGAGGGTAGGATCAAGTCTACCCTAAATCTTCTACATCTCCCCTCCCTTCGTCTCCTTCTCCCTCTCTCTCTCTCTTGTCTCTCTAACACTTGTATATTAGTTGTGTATGCGTGTGTAATCTTTGGTATTTTCTGTTAATAAAGTCTTGATATGTGCACATAGTGACAGCTTGATTTCTTTTTGTTTCCCATTCCAGTGTCCTTTATTCTTTTCTCTTGCTTGATAACTCCCTAAGATTTTAGTATTGTGTTAGCAATGATGAAAAATGATTTTTTTTGTCCTATGCCAGATTTTCGAGAGATATTTTTAGTTTCTAATCATTTACTAAGATAGTGGTAGTCTTGGGTTTTCTCACATGCTTTTCCTGGATCCATTGAAATGGTAATATATGTATCCCCTTAGCCTGGCTCCCATTGCCCTGAGGACCCTCCTCAGTGGGATTATGTTATTCAATGTGGAGTTATAAAAGACTTAATTTGGTACCTCTGGAGTATGGGAGGGCATGTCTCAGGTTATTCCAACCCACTCTGTGGCTCTTAAAAACTTTCTGCCCCCTCTTCCACAATGTTCCCTGGGCCATGGCAAGTCTGTTGGTTTGATTTAGTTTTGAGTTCTTTTTGACCTCTGTTCTTCTTCTTTGATAAGTTTTGATTGATCACTCTATCTGTATGATCACCCTGGAGCTGGTTGTCAGGCTCTCAGTAAAAGCAATGTTCATGTCACTACTTCCTCTGCAATTTCTCCTGAGTCTTGGTAGATGTGGTAGAAGTGAAAAGTCTCATGGTGTGCAGTCAAATAGCTTCTTGGATTTTAGATGCATCTTGGCTCTCCTCCATTTTATCTGCCATCTGTAAAATAGAATAGATTCTACAATCAAGATTGAGATGGGGAAAAAAGAAGCTTGGGTTAAAGGGGGTATGCAAAGTTATTTGAGAGATTTTTTTTGGCGTGCAAGTAAACTCCTCTCCTCCAGAGAGCAGGGTTGCTTCTCTCTGAAGTATGAGTTTCTTGACCATTGGATTCTAACTTGGTGTCCAGTACCAGCCAGAGTTTTCTTCCACTGAGTGGGCCTCATGTCCAATGAGAGAACAGTTGATTTCATGCAGAGGTGGTGTGCCCCATCTGTACAAATGTGTACTTTCTTTCTAGCTGGTTGATATCATAGTGTACAGGGACCCCGGCTTTTCATGCTGTCAGTGCTTGTTGTTTTACAGTGACACCCATAGGGATTTCCAGGGCCATGTGGTCTAGTCAGGAGGGAGCTAGTTTCTTTTTTGTTCCAGGATAGTAGTCCAATGACCTGTGGCTACAGCCTGTGGTATCTTCAGCAATAGGGTCTTACCTTTCAACTCTGACAGGTAATAATCATGTGTTCTGACAATGGCCTACATTGTTTTGGGGACCTCATTGGTCTCCCTGCTCAATAGCTCACTGTGGGAGGCAACCCAACTCCAGGCCTGAGTTTACTGTCCAGAGTCTGTGGTTATGTATTCCGCTTGATCTTGAAGAGAAATCCTTCTTACTATGCTTCTGAGTTCATTTTTTTTTTTAATTTTTATTTATTTGAGAGCGACAGATACAGAGAGAAAGACAGATAGAGAGAGAGAGAGAATGAGCGCGCCAGGGCTTCCAGCCTCTGCAAACGAACTCCAGACGCATGCGCCCCCTTGTGCATCTGGCTAACGTGGGACCTGGGGAACCGAGCCTCGAACCAGGGTCCTTAGGCTTCACAGGCAAGCGCTTAACCGCTAAGCCATCTCTCCAGCCCCTGAGTTCATTTTAATAATATTTTGGCATTTGTGTTTATTAAGGATATTACTATAGGGCCTTATTATCTCTTCCTCTACTGCTTTGATATCTGGATAACCTTGGTATCATAGAAAGCAGTTTGAAGTAACTATTCTTGTATATGTTTTGAACTAGCAAGATATTGCAGTTAGCTCTTTGTTGCTGGACAAACATTCTACCAGACACAGTTTATGAGGAGAAGGAGTTTAATTCAGGCTTCCAAATTCCAGAAGGAGGGCACTATCAATGGTGGAATAGCCTGAGCTCACTTCCATAGATCAATAGCAGAGAGTCATCATCAGACAGCTAGAAAACACCAAAGCTCCAACTGCTCTCTGTGCACCTTAGGGCTGGACTCCAGATCATCTGCCAATGATACAGCTCTTCCACAATAAGGCTTCACCAACTGTAGACTCAAGTTATAAGCTCAACTCTTAATAAAGAACACCTGAGTCTTTGGGTCCACACATTCAATCCACTACCCAAGGAGAATTGTTTTAGTTAGTCTTTATGTAATTTTAGTAATCAGCAGAAAAGCCAACTGTTACCTGGCTTTCCTTTCATGGCAGTTAAAAAAAAAATATATATATATATTTTAAATTTTTATAATTAATAGCTTTCATGATTGCAAACAATATCCCATGGTAATTCCTTCCCTCTCCCTGACATTCCCCTTTGAAACTCCACTTTCCATCATAACCCCTCCCTTTCTCAATCAGCTTCTTTTACATTGATATCATCTTTTCCCCCAGTTGTGATGGCCTTGGGTAGGTATTATAAGGCACTGTGAAGTCATGGATCTTCAGGCCATTTTGTGTCTGGAGGAGCACATTGTAAAGAATTCTACCCTTCCTTTGGATCTTACATTTATTCTGCCACCTCTTCCACAATGGACCTTGGGCCTTGGAAGGTGTGATAGAGATATTACAGTGCTGAACACTCCTCTGTTACTTCTCAGCACTGTGATGCTTTCTGAGTTATCCCAAGGACATTGCCATCTGAAAAGAGAAAGTTCTCTAATGAAAAATGAGAGTAGCATTAATATATGGATGTGAACATTAAGAGAAGTGCTTACTTGGCAATTTGATGAGCATAGTATATACATTTAGCCAGACAACATCAGATGTTATACCCCTAAGTCTCATGACTACCTCTGCTGTAGGTTTTCAGTATCAGAGACGTATTCCCTCCTAAGGAGTGGGCCTACAGTCCAAGAATAGTATGGTTGGTTACCCCATAATGGACATGGCACTATTGTACCTGTTGTTTCAATTGGCCTGGCTGGCCAAATATAAAGCTTGCAGTGTCTACTCTGGAGTATCTTCACTGGTGATTTCTCTCTCCCATTGAGCTGCATACAGTGTGGCTCTTTCTAGCTTTCTGTCAGCTGGTCTGCATGAGGAGATTTTCAGATCAGTTCCAACAGGATTTCTCACTGATATTGCAGCCCAAGTATGTGGAATCTTTAGCAAAAGAGTCTTACCATCTATTCCTGGTAGAACACCAAGTACCTTGGCAATGGCCTGTAATGTTTTGGGGTTATCAGGGACTCCCTGGCTAATAACTCACTGGAAGGTATTCCATCCCTGGCAATGAAATTTTTCTAATAATAATCTATGGCTCCTGAGTGTTCCATTGTCCAAAAAAACGTAGGTAGCTTTTATTTTAAGACTGTCATCTCATTTTTTTCGTGGGTTTCCTGTTTCTGTCTGATGCAATAGTGGTAAGGTATGTGAGTATAGAAATTTGTTCATTTGTTCTAGGTTAGGAAATTTGTTAGCTTACATGTAAATAGATGCACAATATATTTGAACAAAGGAAAAACTATTTTATAAACAAAAATAAGTCTAGCATGAAAAATTTTGGTCATATCTCTGATAATTATTTAATCCACCTCTTCATGTTGAGATTCATATTCACCAAGTGCAAGGAAGGATTTCATTTCTGTATATCTACTGAAGAAAATTCTGTCTTCATTATTTTATTTTTTTCAAGGTAACTTTTTTTAACATGCTGGTTTATGTTTAGAATATATTTGATGATATGGATACATTTTTTATTTCTATTTGTGAATATTATTTGGATGGAGGAATTCCATTGTGACTCTTCTATGCATTCATATAATGAACTTTGACCATATTTATTTTCTCTGTTACTTTTTCTTACCTTCTCCTTATTAACTTCCATATCCAACATGTCATCATCATTTTTGGTACGTGGCCTTATCCCACTCAGATTCCAGAAATGAGATAAAATATGTATATTTGATGTTATGATTGACATTTCATTTTTTCTTAAAATATCCCTAAAATCTCTTTATCTCCCTACTTCTAATAGTAAAACTCCCAAACTTAATTTCAAATAATAATGTTCTATGAAATCTTACCATTGACATGAAGAAATTGTTTTTATGTACAAGTTGCTTAATATTCCTTTCTCTTTCTTCAAAAAGGTTTTTAAAGGAGCCTTAGGAATCAAACTACCAAATTACCAAAGACAAATTTATAACATATAAGTAAGACAATCCCTTTCTTGTGTCACGGATGGGGTGACGTTTCATGAGTGTGCTAAAGTTATTGTACTCCTTTGAGAGGGTCGTTTACTGGCATGGGATAATCATATAGCCCTCAGATGCTGTGGGTGATGTAGTCCAACTTTCAGAGTTTACAAGAAAAGGAATTTCATCCAGATGGTTTGGATTTGCTCTAGTGCAAAGAAAGTTGACGATTCAGAGGTATTTGGAGATATAAGATATACAAAACCATTTGGATTTTATCCTAATGATCTCTTTAAAGAGACAGGCTATCATACTGTTCATAAAGATGAAATGATCCTTGTCAGAAATCGTCCAACAACACTACAACATAGTCTCACAGTAGCAGCCAATAGGATGCAGTTGTACCAGAACATTCAATGAGAGGCAGAAACTCAAACTGTCACTGAAGCCAAGGGAGAAAATTATGTATTTTAAAAATGGAAAAAGAAGCACAATCAAATATCTGTAGGCATTCTAATTATACTATTCATTTTTCTACTTATTAATTAATTGAGCAACTCCACATGGCAGGTGCTACACTACGCAATGGAGATATCATAGAGAACATGTCAAACCAAACCAAGTTCTTGCTTTCATAAATCTGACATACTAATGAGAAAAATCACACAAGAATCAAATGTAAATGTTACATATATACACACATGTAAAATTGCATATATTTGAAAACATGTATACATTCTTGTGTACATGAATCTCTTAAGTGTTAATGTGAAAGTGATAAACTCATATTCGAGAGTTTAGTGAGCATAGGTTCTTCATGCATTGCTATTTTACAGATATGTATTCAAGGTGAGAAAAGTAGCAAGTTTCAAGTTCTTCCTAACTTGGGAACCTTCTCAATATGTGTGAGAAATTACATGTAAGTAAGAAGAAAAAGGTTTATGGAATTATGACATACAGAGAATGGGTTGAAACAGGATTATATAAATGCCTCAGTGTTATTTAAAAAGTTCATGGCAAGCTAGAGAGATGGTTTAGCAGTCAAGGTGCTTGTCTGTAAAGCTTGAAAGCACATGTTCTAATCTCCAGGTCCCATGTAGCACAGTGATGCATGAGTGCAAATGTTGCACATGCGCAAAAGGAGATGCACACATCTGGAGTTCATTCACAGCAGCTGAAAGGCCCTGGTACACTCATTTTCTCTCTCTCTCTTCTGCTCTAGCTCTCATTCTCACTCTCTTCCTCTTTCTTTCCCTCCCAAAAATAAAATGATATTAATAAAGGGTACTTTAAAAAAGTTCATGACTATTTGGGAGGAGAAAGTGATAAGGTGTCTAGGGTGCTGTGGACAAGAGACAACTCTTGACACAGCTCGGTTGGTAAGTTCTATGCAGAAAGCATCCTCATACTATGAATCATGTACTTCTTCCTTGATAGAAAATCAGTTATGTCAGCTTGTCTTATACTCTTGAGTTTATTCTTACAATTTAGCACAAATCTAAATGTCTGAGGGCCTATATATGCAGCAAAATATATATTATTGTACTTAACCTTACCAAAGTCACTTTCCAAAGTACAGCAAACTGCATGTCTTTGACCTAAGGAGAAAGATAAAAATATATTTCCACTGCATGCAGGTATAAAAGTGTCTTAGCTTTTGCTCTTACACTTGCATTATTATTCACTAAAATTAACCTTAAAAAAAAACTCCAATTAAAAATGTCCTTCATTATATTTTGGTACAATTTATTCCCAAAAACCCTGTAAGACTATAGTCATTCTTGTCTTTTCTTTTAAAAACTTCAGTTGCATGTAAATAAACAAGTCAAATATTGTAAATGATCACCTCTGTGGCAATGACAAATATGAAAGTTATAAAAATGGTCACTTTGCTAATTTATTATAAACTACTCAAATAAAAATTCTTTCTTCAGAATGAGCATTTTTCACCCATAGTGCAGTTTTTCTTTCACTGTGCATGCCTGGCTTAATGGCATTCTGTTCTTTTTCATTTGTCTCTTCATAGAGGTTCTTCTTTGTAAACATAATTTTAAAAATTTTATGTATAATTGCTTCTTACAATAATTGATTCTTTACATTTAAATTGCAAATTATTTTTATGATAATAAAATTATAAATTTTATATGTATATCTTCAAAGTCAACTTATGGTACCTTTATCATAGCATAAAACATTATGTGTAAATTAAATCTCTTAGATTTAACTTGGAAAAAGCTTCAGTATATGTAAATAAGGATATATTTGTTGCTTCTTCAAATTTTATAGACATTTTCTTTTTACTTTAAATTTATTGCCTTGATTAAAAATCTAAACTATTGTGTACACTCATATTTTGTTTTTACTGTAATTGATAGATTATTCACAATTTATCCCATAAGTTAATATTGGGATTTCATATAGTCATTGTTGTGTTTAGAAGAAAAATCTCAAACTTTGTACATATAACAGGATTGTTACCTTGAGGTTAAATCCCACTGATCAAAAAGTCATTTTGGAGAATACGTAAATTAACCTGAAAAGAGATAAAGCTAGATGGTACAGTGTTTGACTGGCAAGCTAAACTGCTTCTGCTTCAGTCTACAGACTACATAAAAACTTAGTGGTAATGCAAGCTTGTAATCAAAGCACTCAAGTGGTAAAGGTAGGATGATCAGAAGTTCAAGGTTATCCTCAGCATTAAAAGGTGAAGGCCAAGGCTGGAGAGATTGCTTAGTAGACAAAGTGCTTACGTGCAAAGCCAAAGGACCCAGAATCAATTTCCCAGGATCCATGTAAGCCAGGTGTGCAAGGTGGTGCATGTGTCTGTAATTCATTTGGAGAGGTTAAAGGCCCTAGTGTGCCTCTCTCTCTCCTTCCCTCTCTCTCTCTTCCTCTCTTTCTCTCTCTCTCCCTCTCTCTCTCTTTTTTGCTCTTTACCCTATCTCTCTCAAATAAATAAATAAAATTAAAAAAAAAAATTAAAAGAGGTCAAAGCTATCCAGGGCCACATTAGTTCTAGTACAAAAAAGAAAATAAAAAATGAAGGAAGGAAGAAAAGAAGAAAGAGAGGATAGAGAAAGCCTAAATTGAGAGTGCCACTGACAGGGACTGAAAACATCTACCAAGTATACAAAAGGGTTTATGACTGCAGTCCCAAGAGCCAGGCTGTATCACCAGCTGGTAGTATAACTGGTCAGTGGCATCCACATGGCACTTGTTTTGTAGGCACACAGAGTGACGAGGCCAGGGAGCTTTCTGCCACAGATCCAGGGAGCTGCTGAGGCCAGGCAATGTGTGCCTGGAGTCCCTGTAAGGAATCCTTGAGGATACTACTTGAAATTTTAAAGGTGAGGCTAGATTTCACAGGAGACCTCAGGACATTGAAGATGCCAGGACAACGGTATGTACACACAGGAAAGCTGCAAATGTGGAGTGGTGAAGACCCAAGCAAGAGGTTATGCATGCTGAAGATGGCAGAGCTGTAATAGTTGGCATACCCAAGCCCTTTGGAGACTAAACTATTCCAGTACAATCCTCTGATGCACCATATGTATCAATGGAGTTTGGGATTTGCCCTGTTGGGTTTTGCTTTCTGTTATTCCCTTACTATTCTCTTATTCCTCCCTTTAAAAATGTGTATTTATTATTGAGAGAGAGAGAGAGAAAAAATATGAGCATGCCAGGGCCTCTAGTCACTGAAAATGGACTCCAGACACATTTGCTACACACACACACACACACACACACACACACACACACACACACACACACATATATATATATATAGTCTCCATAGATTTCTAGGAAAAGAAAATGTCATTGAATATATCATCTAATGTACTGGGTACTTGGTTAGTCTCAAGTTTGCCTGGAAGCAGACAAGACCAAAATGCTTACCAGATGGTTTCCTTACCTTTTTATTAATGCTCTTTCTCTACTCCTATATGCAAAGGAAGTCATGTTTGACAGAATTTTATTCCTAGTCATTTTCAGATTGACAAAGATGGTTCACTAGAATGAAGAGCATTTGTTGTGTAGTCTACTTCAACACTTTGCCAAAGAAGTTGTATGTTGAGGCTTCAGCAAACTGCCTATATCATGGAAATGTTCTATTGGGAGTTCACAGAGGTGATAAATCATCTGTCTTCCTCAGATAGTTTCCAAGTGGAAAGTACTACACAAGATGTATCCCATATGATCTCATGATGTGACTGTTAGCAATATTCTGGGAATCTTTTGGGCTACACAAGGAGCTAGCACCTGAACACTTTTACACATATGTTGTTGAAGTGATGTTTTGGGGACAAAGCACTCCATTAAAGATCTCCAGGTGGTACTGTGAGAAACCCTCTTGTTCCTTCTTTCATTTCTTTATTCTTTATCCTTTTTATCTCCTTTTCATCTTCTTCTCATTCCTTTCTTACTTCATTTCCCTCCTTCTTTCCTCTGCTTCTTCTTTGCTGTGTTTCTTCTCTTTCTCTTCCCCTTCATCCTCCCTCTCATCTATATTTGTATGTGGTCTGTCTGGCATGCATGTGTGTGTAACATTCACACATTTGTACAGGTGCCTGTGAAGGCCAGGCATTGATGTGACATTCTTTCCTTCCTTAATCTCCACCTACTATACACATGGTAGCAACTCTCACTGAAATCAGATTGACTGGTTTGGCTGGAGAGGCTAAACAGTCTACCCTGGGGATACCTTCTGCCTCTTGAATGTTGGGATAACAGAAAATCTACCACATCCTTATGGTATTTATATGTGGGCCAAAGGTCCAAACTCTGGTTCTCTTGCTTTCTCTGCATGGGTTTACCCATGGAGTCATCTCCCCACCCCCCAAAGAAACCCATCATATTGACAAAAGTATCAGTAATGGCTTTGTTTCAATGGGTATAATCAATATTTTAGACAAGTGCATCATTTAAGAATAGAAATTTATAAAGGCTATGATCCATTCATGAAAGTGCTAGAAGTCAATTTGTGCACAAAGTATTTGACTATGTGAAATGACAGAAAAAAATTACACAGAAGAAACTGAGCCCTGGGAAGAGAAGAAAAGAGTTACACAGTTGCATCCAAAGAGCCAGGGAAGGGGCTTGAGGAGCCTTTGTTTATCAGTGAAGTATGTGACAAGTGAAAGAATATTTAGATAAAAGAATTCTAAACCAGCTTCCAAAATTCTTAATCAATACTAGAAGTCAAGATGGTTGCAAAGATAATCATGTCAGTTTCAGGGCCACTAATTCAGAAATGAACATGAAAGTCATATAAATAAATTTGCCCATTTATAGAGTACCCTAAACAAATGTAACGAGGTTTTGTGACATGGTTGATATTGATTAACTGGTCATAAACTAGAATCACTCTCGTGCATTGTTTTTAGTATTAGGTCTGAAATGAGGGATTATCCTGATTAGATTAATTAAGGTGAAAAGATCCCCCTTAACTGTGGGCAGCATCGTTTCATGTGCCAAGGTCCTGAAGTGTGCAAAAGGGAGAAAGCAGGCGGCGTACAGCCCTTGTTATCTGCTTCCTCACAGTCAACGGAATATGCTCAGCTGCCTCAATCTAATCTACTGGAATGACTTCCTGGCCAGGATAGACTTAAAATGAAGCAAGTCTTCCTCCCTATCTTCCTTCTGGGCAAGTATTTTAGCTTAGCAATGAAGATGTAACTGATATTATGAAACAATTTTAGTATGAAGCCATGGAGGAGGTCTCATGGGAAAATAGGGCAAAAATACCAAGTGTACGACAGCCCGGAAGTATTTAAAACAGGAATGCAAGCAAATGCACCAAGAACTATGTTAGGAAAACAAATCCAAAGACTGTCAACCAGTGTGTTCTATTATGCTGAGATATAAAAATTAAGAGATTATTACATTTAGCAGATAGGAGGTCATTGCTGGCACTGAATCGATCATGTGACTTATATAGAAATACTTTCAAAAGTGATTGAAGGAGAACCAAAAGGAGTAGTGAGGATAGAGGAGCATATATAAAAAGTTATGTATCAAATTGAACTAATTGGAATGGCAATTAATGAATGAGGAAGAAAGCTCCAATTACCATTTTGAACTTATCATAAACAAATTTAGATTACAATACACATGCATACAAAAGAAAAAAATATAGCTACCAAATACAGTTTTAAGACTGAGGTAATAAGTGTTCTGGAATATGTGTGTACTGAAATATAAATTAAAGGGAGGAAAGTAGTAAAGGCATACATATTTAACATATAGAAACACACTGGTAGGGATAATATAGAAACTGCTATTTTCTAGCAGAATAACCGTGCCCAAATCATGCAGACTATTAGTACCTCCGTGAACCTGTCCACAGATTGCCAAAGCCCATGACTGTGCTAAGACTTGGATTCACGTGGAGGTATATTTGCAAGTTCTTTAAAGATAATGGATTACTTGTAATAGGCTAGAAGAAGAAAAAAAAAACATGATAAGATTTTACAAGAATATTGGAAAGAAATGCTAGTCAAAAGTAAGGTTACCATGGAGCTTTGAGATACTGGAAATTAATAGAGACATAAGGAGAATAGCCTTTTTACTAAAAACAAAGATGGAGACAACTGAAAATATATCAATACTTTTAACTTCTGTGTGAATTCATTAACATTATTTAGATGTAACTCTTTTATATTTTCATGGTCTAATTCATAGGAACAGAAACAAAATGAGCCATTGTAATATTGATATCTCCCTCTTGTGTTAGCATGAGTCCTTATGTACTTAACAAATAGAAATGGAAATCTTTTCTTAGATTGCTTAATCAATCCAAGGCCTCACTTCCTTCTCTTTGCAAACTTTTATTAGTGAATTATTGCTAAATGTAACTTCCTAATAAACTAACCAATTAAAACTCATAGAGCATTTATCATACCCCACATTTTTATTCCTAACTAGTTTGATAAATGTTCATAATATCAAGGCTGAAATTAGGAGATATAAAATTTGTCTAATTCTAGTGTTATTAGAGCACTGTAAAATATATTTCAATATGCCCCATACTTTTATCAATTGCTAGTTTTCACTTCATGTTTCAAATATTATGCTTATGAGTTTCAGGATATAACATTCTAATTTAGAATAACTGATAGTAATATAATATAATATAATATAATATAATATAATATAATATAATATAATAACATAATATACATGTCAGTATGGTTATAATTGAGCAATTTTGAAGTGGAAGTCTGTGGAAAGACATTTTTGGTGACTTTTGAACGTGGTATGTGCCAACTTTTAAATTTTGATCTCTCTTGTAGTGAAAACATGTGGCTCCAATCTTCAAGGACCAGGTGGCACCTTCACATCACCCAACTTCCCATTCCAGTATGACAGCAATGCTCAGTGTGTCTGGGTCATCACAGCAGTGAATACAAATAAGGTAAGGAAAACAATCTTGCTTTACAAGCAGAGTCATGAGGACAAATGGAAGAAGAGCATGAGGGGAATGCAGAATAGGATTTTTCCAGTCAAGTGTCATTTGACCAATATTGACGACCTAGCCATTTTACAAAACAAAGCTATGTGAGAAATTTGAAAAGCATAATATAGAATTTTATAACAATACACTTTTCTACCCATTCACTGCTATATAAATGCAAGCACATTGAAACGATCAGTAAATGTATTCTGAGGTATGTCTTTGAAGGCTAAAGCCTGTACTTCTTTTTCTAAAACAGAGCCATGAGTCATAGCTCCTCACTTGCTATCTATTTTATGTGATGTGTCACTCAGGTGTATTATGATTTTTATGCATAGCTAGCTCTCATTTGTGTTTCTCTGTACTAGCAATCACAGACTTATCAGCCATAGCTGGTTTAATGTGCTCTGAACTGATAGAGGATTCATGGATATATCAGAAGTTTGGATTTTCTTTCTGTTTGACTCTGAGTAATACATCTAAATTTGTATATGCCACTGCACTTCAAACAAAATTATAGCATCACATGTATGTAATAACAGCTGAAAGTTAGATTTCTTCTCTTGTTCTCTTATTCTCTTATGCTGATTCTCCTTGAAAGCTCTGTGTATCACATATTTTCTCATTGCTGGAACAAAGTACCTGACAGGAAACAGCTTATAGCAGGAAAGGGGTTCATGTCAGCTTAGAGTTTAAAGAAGAAATATTCATCATGCATTGCATCTTGCATCAAGCATTGCAGAAGCAAACAGACATGTCATATTTTCAAGGATTGTGGGACTGGGACATAACTCCACCAAGCCCATATTCATTGGAGCACATCCTCCAGCAAAGCTCTACTTCCCAAGCTACTGACTTGTGATTAATTATTCAAATAAATGAGGCTAGAGGGGATATTTTACATTAAAATTACCATAATATGCTTCTATACTAATCATAAAATGACCTAAATATAGAGATTTTAAATTGTTTTTAGATTGTTAGGTTGTACAATATCTTTTCTAGGTTAAAATATGTTTAGCAGTGAAGGCCATGTAGTTGGATCAGATCCTGGTACAAATACTGGCATATCATTTACTAATCACTTTAAATTGTTTAAATTGTGAAGTTGGAGTTCATTTTCTTTGAGATGTGAATAATAGTTTGTAGTTCACATTATTATGATGATGGAAAATAAAGGATATAATGCATATAAGCTATTAGAAAAATTAATAGTTATTTGAAATAGCAATAGTGATTGGAGAAGGTATGCAGTACATTAACAGGAATGACTTTGGTCAACAAGTTCATGAAATCTTATCCTGAAGTATCTGGGTTGATTTAAATATCACCATACCAGCCTCTCTTTTATTTTGATGTCATCATCTTTTCCTTCTATTATGATGGTCTTGTGTAGGGCACTGTGAGGTCATGGATATCCAAACCATTTTGTGTCTGGAGGAGCACATTGTAAAGAGTGCTACCTTTCTGATTAAGAGGGGGTGAGGATATGATGGAGAATGAAGTTTCAGAGGGAAAAGTGGGGGGAGGGAGAGAATTTCTGTGGCATATTTACAATCATAGAAGATGTCAATAAAATAATATTAATAATAAATGAATGAATATAAAATAGCTGTCAATTACATTTGCATCCTAGAGAAGTTCTGATTTTTGAATAAGAAAAATAATAAATTAGACAACTTCCTTTAGCCTGAAACAAACAACAAATTAAATATTTTAGAAACATAATCATTGTATCTACCCAACTTCCATCATTGTTCCAATGCTGCAAATGTTTATTGAATACCTCTAATGGGAAAATTATTTCTTGTGGATAAATAATCTATGAAATTTTTGGAAAAAAAATACTTGTTAAACAAATAAGTAGACATATTTCTAGTATTGTTAAAAGTACTTTTCATGAATGATTTAATTCTCTTCCATCTCTGATGCAAGACATAATTTTATTGTCCAAACTTAATGAAGTTCTAAATAGTTTGTTAAAGATCACGTATGCACCCAAGGTCAGAGTTTAGTAATTTTGATAATAAGCATATATGTTTTATGAAGTTATGTTTCACAATAAGTTATGTTTCATTGAAATATGCATGAAATCATGCACTGTTAAGCATGGAGCTCATGTATTGTATTAGATTGTATTCATGGGAAAAAATTTTGTGTCATGACATTTAATTTTAGAGCACTAAGGATTCTTTATGATGTCTAGCTTATTAAGTTTCAAATACTGCCTTTACTGAGTTACCTGAAGTTTGTCAGAATATCACAGCATTCCTCATTTTTCTTAACATAAAGACCCGTCTTGTTGCCTCCTTTTTCCTATGCCAAACATGTAATTAAATTTTCTAAGGTGGACAGAATTGCTATATTCATCAAAGTGCTGAATCTAACCTTAATTGTGTTCAGTTGCTTTATATGCACAATACAAATTCTTTTTACAATTCTAACATTAATCTACAGTATCCATTATATATATATATATATATATATATATATATATATATATATATATATATATATATATATGTATACACATTAGTGGTTCACTTAAAGTAGGGTTAATAGAGATACAGGGAGAGAGAGAGAAAGGGGGAAGAGAAAGGGAGAGAAACTTTCCTTACTACCTGGTTGTACTTGTCTGTTTACTATTAAATACAGATGATATCTACTATATCAATTTCAATTTATACTGTAGGCTGCAAAAACACTATGTAGGGATGTATATCCATTGACCAAGACCACTGGCACAGAACCCTTTACCAGAGGCATTTGATAATATATATCTTAGGCATACATCTCTTCTTGTTGATATGAACCCAAATTAACCATGATATTTTATCTTTCTATGTTTTAACTATTCTATTTGTATATATATTTCTTAAACTCTGGATGTGGTGACTGATGTCTTTTTTAAAATATTTTTTATTTATTTATTTGAGAGTGACAGACAGAGAAAGAGGCAGATAGAGAAAGGGAGAGAGAATGGGCGTGCCAGGGCCTTCAGCCACTGCAAACGAATTCCAGACGCGTGCACCCCCTTGTGCATCTGGCTAACGTGGGACCTGGGGAACTGAACCTCGAACCGGGGTCCTTAGGCTTCACAGGCAAGCGCTTAACCACTAAGCCATCTCTCCAGCCCCTATTTGTATAATTTTTAATTATAGCTTAGTTGTGGACTTGCACACCAGCTTCACTGAAACATAACTGTTCTTTTTTTGTTATAAATCATAATATATCATAAGATTTCTGTACTGTTTAAATAAGAAAATGTGAAAACCCAACACCACTCAGGATTAATTTTAATCATGATATATACTGCTCTTCAGTTACTCATTATATTTGCTTTATGTGCTAATGAGCAAATAATTTATTACTATATCTGTCTTAGACCAAATATCTTACTTTACAAGTAGTTGTCCATAGTGATCAATTTGTAAACATTGAAATTTATTTCACTAAAAATAATGTATCATGCATGAACCTTTCAATCATAGCACACACTTTTCCTTTTTGATATGGGAACCAAATACTCCATTTATTTATGCATATGGATACTGATTATGATTGGCATTTACCTCATGGTACCCACGTACAGTATCAAAAATAGCTGCTTTAACCTGGTGCTTGAGTTTATTGTTTTTCTTGCTTTGAAAATTCATTCAACAATGTTTTCATGTATAAAATAAAGTGTTGCATATTTATTTTATCAGTTTGTTTTTAAGAGATTTATTTATATATTTATTTGCAAGCAGAGAGATACAGACACAAAGGAAGAGAGAGAGTATGCGTGTTCTATGACCTATGGCCTATGGCTACTGCAAAGAGCTCCAGATTCATGTACTCCATTGTGTATGCATCTGGCCTTACTTGTGTACTGGGGAACTCAACCTTGATCATTAGGATTTATAGCCAAGTGCCTTAACTGCTGAGTCATCTCTCTAGCCCCCTATCTGTTTGTTCTCTCAAAGTTCCCTTTGGAGACTGTTTTTTTTTTATTTATTTTTTTTTATTTTTTTAATTTATTTTATTTGAGAGCGACAGACACAGAGAGAAAGACAGATAGAGGGAGAGAGAGAGAGAATGGGCGCGCCAGGGCTTCCAGCCTCTGCAAACGAACTCCAGATGTGTGCGCCCCCTTGTGCATCTGGCTAACGTGGGACCTGGGGAACCGAGCCTCGAACCGGGGTCCTTAGGCTTCACAGGCAAGCGCTTAACCGCTAAGCCATCTCTCCAGCCCGAGACTGTTTTTATTGAATTAAAATAAAAGTGTTTATAGATTTCTCAAGAACACACTAATGTTGCAGTGCTTCAGTATAAAGAATAGAAAATCAATGTAGAAAATTTCATATTTATTATGGTCATAGAGGGATAGTTCTTTAGGAAAATACACAGGAAGGGGTTCTAAATGAGATAGTGGGGAGAGCATACTCAGCAAATTCATTAAAAATGTGTGTCTATATAACCTACCTTCCTACTTACCCATCATACAGCCAACTTTCCACATTATATTCCTCTATCTATATATCTCTATGCACCAAGTTCATGCTATGCAAAATGATTCTTATGTGGGAAAAAGTATAAAGAATATTTCTATACTAGCTTTGCCAGATAGTAATATAATGGGAGTCACATATTCAGTTGTAAACTCTAGTAGCCACATTTTGCAGAATCATCAATTTTATTCAATGTGAGTATTATACTTTTAACATACCATTGCCATAAAATAAATTTGACGATTTACCATAAAAAATTGTCTTCGTCTGTGACTTCTGTAATGCATTCACCACTTTAAGTGCATCATAACTCAGATTAACTAAGTCTTCAATATCCACATGTTGCCAGTGACTTCCAGATTGAACATTTTCTTCAGCATAAAAAGTTCAACTTGACTGCTCAAAGGTAGACTATATGAAAGATGATGGCAGTGATATTGAGGGAGAATACATGTCCTTATCAACAGATAACTTCCCAGCAGATGCTTTTAAAGGTGTGTCAAAGAAAAAGGACAGAAAGTGTTCCCAATAGCAAAATAACTCTAGGTTTTCAGTTTCTCAACTTTATTTCAGAGCTTCCAAATATTTCCATTTCAAATTTTAGGATTCCATTCCATCTGAATTAATGTCATAATTATAGTTATCATAATAATTTTTGATAATTTACAAGTTCATTACTTATAATTATATTACCTGCAAAATTGAATTTAATTTCAGATAAATTTGATTAATCTATTGTATAGTATTTCATAATGACCATAGGTTTCTACTCAATCGCCATGATGTTGTGTCATTCTAAGTATATTGCGCTCATCAGTAGCAATTTCCTCTGATAGTCTTTGTGGTTATCAGCAGTTTATTCACCAAGTATCTTCAGCCTTTACCTCTGCCTCCATGGTGTTTGGTTTCATATATGTGCCATGGAAATTCTCTCCTTCCCCCCACTAACCCCGTATCCCATCTTTGGGGTAGGGTTTCACTGTACTCCAGGCTGACCTGGAATTCACTGTGTAGTCTCAGGGTGGCCTTGAACTCATGGTGATCCTCCTACCTCTGCTTCCTAAGTGCTGGGATCAAAGGAGTGCACACCATGCCCAGCCTTTTTAAAAATTATTTATTAGTTATGGGCATACTTTGTATGGAAACAACACATGTTGGTACCAACCTTTCCCTCATCCCTGTACCTTTTTCAAAGGGGCCCTCCTCATTGAGGTTGCAGGTTATCCTGCTGGGGATTTTGGGTTGTGCATTGTGGGAGCAGCAGCCAGTTACAGGGGAGAGGCAATGCCTCTGAGCATAATGTCCTAACCTGTGGCTCTAAAAGTCTTCCTGCCCCTCTTCTATAAAATTCCCTGAGCCATGGTGGCAGAGTTTTAAGTCTACTTCAGTGATGGCCTCTTAGGAGCCTCTGGATATCTGTTTTTGTAGGTGTTGAGTATCCTCAGTGTCTATCTCTTTCATCCTGGTGATGATTATCAAGTTCATGGTGAAAGTAGGTTGATTCTTAATATGAAAAAAAAAAAAAACATGAATCTAGTTGTAGTCAAGAAAGCATAATCTATAATAGGTAAACACATGCAACTTGGTATGTTGAATTGTAATGAAGTTGGTGACAGCAAAATATTGTGGTTATTCTTTGGGCTAATACTTAACAAAATCTTTCTTAGTTGTCTCTTAAATTTATTCCTTCAAGTAAAACTGTATATATTTTTTCTAGTTTCTTTACTGCATTCATACATATGCAAATAACTCCTTAGCTAACATGACATATGCATAAAAATTAATGTGGAAATGGCATCTATAATCCTACGTGTCTCCATCACCACACATCTGTGCTTTGTTTTTTAATTTTTTTCATTTGACAGAGAAAGGGGGGTTGAGCGTTGCTGTGCCAGGGCCTCCAGCCACTGCAAAGGAACTCCAGACGTGTGTGTCTTCTTGTACATCTGGCTAACGTGGGCCCTGGGTAATCAAACCTGGGACCTTTGGCTTTGGAAGACAATACCTAAGCCCCAAGCCTCATTCAAGCCCTGCTTCTTCTTTTATGCAACCAGTGGAGTTATTTATGGTCTTTCACAAAATACATTAAATAGATGCTCAGCGTTTTTGGCTCTTATGCAGCAGAGAATGACTTCATTAGCTACATCTTTAGCTACATCATTTTTCTGCCCAAAATGTTAATCCATTAAAATATTATCTAAATATTACACCTTAGTATAAAATTTAGATATACTTATTAATGTAAAAATGTAACAGGATTCATTATTAATGATGTACAGGGAAAATTTTTTGTTGTAAATTTATTTTATGTGTAATGCCTTTCTTTTTGATATTTTAATATTTGTACATTCAGTTTACATAGAGACTCAGTATAACTGAAATCTCATTTATATATCATATATCATATATATATATATATATATACATATATATATAAAATGTCAAAAGATAAAGAGGAATGTGCAATTACTAGAGATGGAATTTGCAGGAGGACTTTCTAGAACAACAGCTGAATTTCTAAAAATGAGTGGCTCCATGACTAAAACTCACACCTTTAAGCAAAGGGTAGAAGCAATGATATGGAGACAGTTCCTAAACTGGTGGAAAAAAAAATTGAGAAATTCAATTTACATTTTTACATCTCCCATACCAAAGAGCAAAATATAAAAAGTTTGGCTTAGAGCTGAGACACAAAACATACATAATTAACATAGAATCACTGTCAAAGAATATGAACTGGAGATAATTTACATTTGAGATATATGTATAACTTCTGGAGATTAAAATATATAAAGAACTACAGATTTCAATTTATATCTTGTCAGAAATGGAAGTTAATTGAATCCAGGAAACTGAGATTACACAATAAGCCATCATCAGAAAAAAAATGGTGGATGGACAACTGATAAGAGCTAATGAGTCTGGAGCCTATGGAAAATATGTCTTTGTGCTCTATTCTTAAATTATGTATATAAAACAGAAGGCTATTTTTTTAAATTATTTATTTATTTATTTATTTATTTATTTATTTGAGAGTGACAGACACAGAGAGAAAGACAGATAGAAGGCGAGAGAGAGAATGGGCGCGCCACGGCCTCCAGCCTCTGCAAACGAACTCCAGACGCATCCCCCTTGTGCATCTGGCTAACGTGTGACCTGGGGAACCGAGCCTCGAACCGCGGTCCTTAGGCTTCACAGGCAAGCGCTTAACTGCTAAGCCATCTCTCCAGCCCTGAAGGCTATTTTTTATATCAGTGTCCATTTAACTACACAAATATCAAAATAAATGTCTTAAATATAGGCATATATTTTTCATATTCATGAAATAAGCATATATGTGCACAATTGTATGTGTAAATGTGTAACATTAATATGTAAGAAAATTTATTTATAATTCTAGTATATTGATAGACGTATTTGCTGCTAAATTTTTCTTAATGGATAATAAATGTTCTATTATTTCTCCTGTGAGGATTACAACAAATTTTTGCCAATTATATGAAATATGTACTCATAGCTGATGTTAGGAAACTGATTGAGATAAAATTTAGTGGTCAGCATCACTCAACTATGCTAACATTTTAAAATAAAAGGAAGAACCAAATAAAGGAAGCATAGCATAATGATTTCCTTACTGTGTCTTTGCCTCCAAATGACTTTAGTTAAATACAGTCTGAAAGTTTTCAGGGAAATTAAAAGAATGAATTGATATTATGGATTCACTGGGAAATCTTTCTTTTTTGTAAACATGATTTTAACCCATGGTAATTCCCTCTCTCCCCCCATTTTCCCCTTTGAAACTCCACTCTCCATTACATCCCATCTCCCTCTCAATCAGTCTCTTTTGCCATATGAAAAGAGAAGTTTCTCTAATCAAAAGTAAGAGTAGCCTTAATATAGGGGTATAAACATAAAAAGAAGTGTTTACTGGGCAATTTAGTGAGCATAGTATATAAATTTAGCCAGTCACCAGCAGATGTCATATCTTTAGGGCTCATAATTACCCCTGTTGTAGGTTTACAGTATCAAGGATGTATTCCCTCCCATTAAGTGGGCCTCTAGCCCAAGTAGAGAATGGTTGGTTACCCCCATAACAGACATGGTGCTATTGTACCTGTTGGCTCATTTGGCCTGGCTAGCCAAATATGAGCCTTGTAGTGTCCACTGTTGAGTATATCCACTCCTGATTTCTCTCTCTCCAATTGAAGTACATGCATTGTAGCTTTATCCGGCTTTCTGTCAGCTGGTCTACATGGAGGAGGTTTTCAGGTCAGCTCCACCAGGATTCCTCAATAACCTTTCAGACCAAGTATGTGGAGTTTTCAGCAATAGTGTCTTACCATTTATTCCTGGTAGGAAACCAACAACCTTGACAGTGGCCTGTAATGTTATGGGCTAATCAAGGACCTCCTTGGCCAACAACTCACTGGAAGGTATCATATCCCTGCACTGAAAATTTTCTAATAACAATCTATGGTTTCTGGGTGTTCCAGTGTCCAAAAAAATAGGTTTCCATATGACTTATTCATATCCTTTTAGATTTTGATTAGCCCTCCCTCTACCTTTCCTTTATTCAATCTCTTCTCCTGACCTCACTTGGGCCTTTTTACCCCCATTAATATGTTTTTCTACTTACACATATACAATACCACCCTGTTAAGTTCCCCCTCCCTTTCTATTCCCTTTCTATCCCTTTTCTAGCTTACTGGCCTCTTCTATTGAGTTTTTTCCTACTCACATAGAAGACCAATCAGTTGTATCTAGGATCCACATCAAAGAGAACATGTGATGTTTGGCTTTTTGGACCTGGATTACCTGAGTACAAACCTTTCCAGATCCATCCATATTCCTACAAATTTCATAATTTCATTTTTCTTTTAAGAACTAAATAAAGATGCACAAACAGAAAGTTTGATTTTTCAGTGACTATCTTTAAGTTATTTCCTTTCTTTTTTATTTCTTTGTGTATGTTATTTGTGTGATGTGTGTGTGTGTGTGTGTGCCAGGAGTTACATGTTAACCTGTGTGTGTGCATATGTGAAGACAATATATTGGCTGTTTTCCTCCATTGTTCTCCACTTCATTTACAGAGGTAAGGTCTGCCACTTGAACCCTGAGCGTCCTATTTGGCTAGACAAGTAAGCCATGTTGCCCCAGGGATCCCTTGTCTCTGTTTTCTAAGTGCTATGTTTATAGATAGTGATTATTGGTTGGAGAGATGACTCAGCAGTTAAGGGGCTTGCCTGAGAATCATAACCACCAGGTTCTATTTCCCAGTACCCAAGTAAAGCAAAGTGGCACATGCATCTTCAGTTTGTTTGCAGTGGCTAGAGGCTCTGGCATACCTATTCTCTGTCCTTTCTCTCTGCTTGAAAATGCATAGATACTGATAGCTAATTTGCTGGTATTTATATGGGCACTGGGAATATAAACTTTGGTCCCCTCACTTGCATGGCCATCATTTTATCTACTGAGCTACACACTCCCTGCAACTGCTTGTTCCTTTTATTTTGTTTGATTCAGGTTGTCCTTATGTCCTTACCCAGACTGGCCTTAAACTTGCTGTCACCTGGGCTTGCATAACCTCCTAACTCCACTTCCCACTTCCCAAGTTCTTACATGGCAGGTATAATTAATATGAGGCCTTTCCCTCAAATTTTGCTCCTGAAAATTGAAAATCTCTCATTTCCTGTCCATACATTTTTTTCTATTGTCTTTTGTTTTCTTTGGCCGAGAACTTTTCTTACATAATTACTACCTTATCTCAGTAATTCAAGTCTTATTAATGATCTCTGGTTGAATAGTCATCTATCATCCACCAATTTATTTATGAACAGATTAGGAGTATTCTGGGCCCTCTCATCATTCTGTTAGTTTAGTCTAACTTTCTCCACATAAGCCTCTTTCTCTATTACCATTCATTCATTCACATTTCTATCATTTAGGATGTTCTTCCTCTTAGGGAATGCTTGCTTATTCACACAAGTGAATGTGTACTGATCAGCCACTACTATCTACTGTTTCTTTTGAAGTAGGAAAGTAGAAAAAAAAATATGTCACAGTAAGAAAGCCAAGCTTTTTACTGGAAGTGAGGGTTAAATGTAATATATTTGCCAGTGAACACCATATGAAAAGCAATATAAGTTATATAGGACCAGCATAACTGCAACAGTGGTATTTCTATTCGCTTTGTGCTTGGCCAGCCCCTACCTGTTCCTCATTCATTCAAAAATGTTGAAAAACTACCCCTTTCTCATTCTGAGAGGACTTGAAGACAGAGTCCCCTAATGTAACATCTTCTCCAGGGAGATATACTACAGTGGTATGGTGGGACCAACTCTTACCAGTTCTTCAGGTTGCAAAATTATCAGGAGTTTAAAAAAGTGCTGTTAAGCATATTTGATATTATAATTTAGATGAAATTAATAAGTGAAGTTATAAAGTTCAACATATTATATTGAAATCAAAATTAGCCATCATTTAAAAGTCATTATTCTATAACATTTCCTGGTACTGAAATATGAGTTTCTCTCTTTCCTTCCACCCATTGTCTCAATGGCTTCTCATTCTTTTAGCTGGCATGGCTAGATTTCCTTGCATCCTTCAGCTGGATCTTAACATAACATGCATTTGTTATAGACTTCCAAAACAGAGTGCTGTTGACTGTCACCTATGAACCCTGAGGCATGTAGCTAATATATAGACAACATTTTTATCATCTCTGGAACTTATATAAAAAACTACCTTTTGCAATTCTTAACCCATGTGCTTTCTCACTCAGCATATTTCCCTGACATATTATATCTTACAAGTTGTAATTTTCCTTGTTTTATTTATATCTAGGTTGGAGAAATCCAAGTTTTTAAAACCCATGGTAATGTTGATTGTCTTTGCATTCTTTGGGTTTGCAAAGTAAGGATTCCAATGTAATCCCATATATATTATTGTCTTGTATATTAATAGTAAAGTTAATGATTATTTTCTTTATAATGTTATCAACTAGGATGAATATATTGAGGGATCAGAATATCTTATGAGATTATGACCAGTCTCAGTTCTTACTTTAAAATGTACATAATGTAGTTTTATCTACTTTGAGTAATTTTGACAAATAAAATCATAATGTCTCTAAGATGTAAGCAACTCTCAAAACTAAGAACATTAAATCCACTGGGAAGCTCATAATGAAAGATAAATTAGCTGAGTGTAGTAGAATATAATGCATGCAGAATGAAGACAGGCACATTAAATTGTCTAGTTCCAATTATAACTCTCTGTAAAATATAATGACTGACTGTGCAGTTTAAACAATAATATTGGAGAGAATTAGCAGCAGAATACCACTAGATAGAGGAGACTAACTAAATCAGAAACACACACTATTCACACAAAAGAAGGGTGGCACAGAGGCAGACCAACACCTGAGCATAGGTAAATCATGGCATGGGCTCTTCACCCACACCTACTTTTCTTTCCTTCACTTTCATACTTATTTAATATCTAATTTTAATTGAATGAATGTATGTCCTATCCTGTTTTTGTGTTTAGTTTTCATAGTTTTCTTGTATACTTTTACTCTGTTCCTTCCTTCCCTCCTTCCTCCTTCTCTCTCTTCTTCCCTCTCCCCCTCCTTCCCTCCCTCTCTCTTTCTCTTTCTCTCTTTCTTCCTTCCTCCCTCTCTCTCTCTTTCTTCTTTCTCCATAGGCTTTCCCCCAAAAGGACATTTTAACAGGACTCGGGTGTCTCTGTGAGTCCAGATTTTCAGTGCTAACATTGTTTGTGTCTGCTTGCATTACCTCTCCTTGTTCTCATTTCGTTCCATCTTTACATGGAATTGTCTTATCCCCACCATTCCTCATCACTGACCTCCCATTCTATTTATTTTTCCTTCCTCCATTTTCTGTTATTTTAAAATTAATCAGTAGTGTTATTTTGTTTATTGACTGTCTATTCCCACCTTCAAATCTAATATTTTAATACAAATCAGACTGTGTTAGTTGCTTTACTCACCCAAAATTATTTTAATTGGAGGTATTCATATTTCATTGGCTATTATTAACTTCTTGTAGTGGGTATATCCCTTGTTTGCAGTTTGAACTCTAGTATCAGAGTGGAATTGAAAATCTAGCTAGATGCTAAGAACACCTGCTGTGAGTATTTATTTACTGGGTGGAGTGATGAAGGGCATGAAATGATACATATATCTGATATTTTTTAAGGAAATTGTTTATATGGAATTCAGCACTGTGTACAATGAATACATGTCAACTGGGTGGGGAGTTAATGTTTGTTAACAGGATACAAAAGAATATTTTAATATAACACAAAACTGAAAATCTATGCTGGTCCTAAATTTGTAGCACAGAGTAATGTATATGTTGACCTACGTGACTTCATAAAGAACATGAAGGGAGAAGTATGATTTTAAATATATCATGATCCACCATATATTAAAATTAGTGCACAATAGATACTAAACCTGTTATTTTTATTCATACTTCTTGCCAACATTTGTATTGTGCTCGATCACATTTGCCTTGTAAAATCTCATGGACAAATGATCACTGAACCATATCCAGTGAAAGGCTGGTATTGCCCTTGGTTTCAACCATGATTTCTTACACAATATAGACTCTATGTTGGATGATACAACAAGAGAAAATAATGGGAAAAAAAAACAAGTGTTTCTTTTAAAAAGGTTTTATCTTTATTTATTTCTTACTGACAGAGGGAGAAAGAGAGAGGGAGAATGTGCACACCAGGCCCTCTAGCCACTGCAAATGAATTCCAGGCACATCTGGCTTATGTGGGACCTGGAAAATCAAACCAGGGTCATTAGGCTTTTCAGGAAAGCACCTTAAGTGCTAAGCCATCTCGCCAGCCCAAGACAAGTGTTTCTTAAAAAACAGTCTTGAAGATCTTGCAAAACATCTGGACATACATATTTTTAACCATAGTCTAACTATCTCTATGTCTAGTATTATTTTTGCTTTTTTTTTTTTTTTTTTTTTTAGGAAATAGATGTACACAGCATACTCTGGGAGAATATTTGCTCAACAATCAGGAAAACAATATTTTTCTTGTGCTCTATTTTATAATGTATGTCTTCCATGAACTGGTATACATAATATAATGCTTCTAGAATCTCACTGGTATAGTATTTGGATTCCTATTTAATTTTTCTTAAGAATAGTGCTTTAGCAAAAACCTGCTGCCTTTGCCTTCATTTGACTCAGGTCAAATGATTGGTCTGTTTATTTCTTCATTTACCTTCGTTGAATTGCCTTAAAAATGTATAAACATGATTCACATTATGATTTAACTCATTCATATCCATTCATGTTTGGTCCCTCACAAAAAATTATATTTTGTTGTCAGACTTATGAAAGCTACTAATGCCCTATACCAGTCCCAATGACTTTGATGGATTAATCCCTTTAACTCTCCATTGGATACAGTGCTATCAGGCCTGATGATATGGGAATCAAATCCCACCAGCTTTATGCTCAGTTCCCTCAGTAATGCTGGTTACCCTCTATTATTTCTAGTGTCCTATATTATACAAAGTTCAACTGTAGTTAATCAAGTTTCTCTAAAGGCTCTTATAAGCAGCTCCACTAGAACTATTTGTTTCCCTTGAAATGCTAAAGGTTATGTAGCCTTTGTTTCTAGGAGGGGTGAGTAGTCACATAAACTCAGTTTTTCTGCTGTCACAGAATTCAGATTGATGTTTTGACCCCCTATGCCCCACAACATTTTGACCCAGGCTATTTGAGGCTCTTCCGTTCCTTATTTTATTTTTCATTATTTATTAGGTGGAAATTTTGTATAGGTACCTCATGTGTTGGTACCCTCATTTTATTCATCCCTGCATCCACTCTACTGAGAGCCCTCCTTAGTGGGATTGTTGCTATTCACCATGAAATTGTGGATTATTAGTTGTAAGAATAGCAGTCTGTCATTGTGAGTGGGGGCAATGGCTCTGGATGTCCCCCCAATAACGCTAACATTCTTTCTGACCCCTTTTTCACAAAATCCCTTGAGCATTGGTGGGTGTGTTGTAAGTCTACTTTAGTGTTGAGCCTCTGGATTTCTGCTTTGGTACTTTTTTGAATATATTCTGTGTCTGTCTCCATCACCAAGGCACAGGTTTTCAGGCTAACTGTGGAAACAGCATTCTTGCTCATCTAGCCAATTCCATTGAGGTTTCATCTGGGCCCTAAGGTGCCTACTGATAGAGAGTCAGATATCTTTTATTGTTTTGTTCATAGATTTCCTGGTATCCTCTGTTCTCACGGCTTTCTGAAAATGAAAAACAGTTTCTCCAATGGGGCATGAGGTCAGGATAGTTTAAAGAGGATAAGCATTATTAATTCAGAGACCTTTTGATGGGTGTAGCCTCACTTTGGGCCAAAGAATAGTGGGAGCTTCATATTAGAGCACATGATTTTGGTCACCATAGGATTCTGGCTTGTTTCCCACTTGCATGTATGAGTTCCTGTCCACTGACCAAATCTATTAGTGAATCAGAAAGCCATTGGTTACCCACCTATTGCACAGGTATGTACATCTTGTTATGTTGGTTGTTTTCATATTGTAGTGTGCCCTGCTTGCTGACATCCTTGTTGGCCATTTTCCCCCAGCAGCTCTTATAGTGTTTTTCAGCATTATATGTGCTAACTATCTGGGAACTGAATTCCTTCCAGGTTCCAGCTGGATCTCTTGATGTTTTGCATTGGCAGCATGTGGTTACTGCAGCAAGAGGGTCTTGCCTTTCACTGAAAGTGGATAATAAAGTGCTTTGACAGAGCCTGTCTCCTTGTGGGAACTGTATAGCTCTCTCCAATCAACAGCTCAGCATGGCTGTAACTAATTTTTGGTACTGGTACAAGCTGTAGCCAAATGTTTTAGGGTTAGAATTTTTCTTATTATCATAGTTTCTTATGGTGGGTCACTATTAAGGTACCAATCTTGTGTGACATAGCTATATTAAAAGCTAGACCTGAGGGGTAGCATTCATTATTTTTACCATGTTCTCTTCCTCCTCACTCCCTCTCACTATTTAACTCTTCCAAAATAGTCTTCTATGCATTTTGGTCCTAGGAAGGGCTTTTCTAGTACACATCTAATGTGTGTTTTCCCACAAATATGCTCTTATAAATATCATCCTTCTACTGGTAAGTAAAAGCAGTAAATATTTCTATGACTTTCTCTTTTCTACTATTTCTTGCCAAGTCATGCTAGGACATGGAATAGCATCCACTTTACTTTGTCTTCCATTCATATGCAAATTTGTTTTGGGCAGAAGACTAAACTCAGATTGCTTGTTTGATCACCCCATCCAGAGCTGCACAGTATTCACTACAACCTGCTTATGGTCCCACATTGTGCATATTGCTTCCAATATACTTTATAGGCCTTCAGCAATTAAGAATATAGCCCAATACTCACAAGGAGATTAATCAAGGATAGTCAGCACTTCATGCTTCTGAGAGTATAGCCACTCCTGGAATGCCCCCAAGAACACTTTGCTCTCAGGTAGAATATCTGTGCTTACATATATCATGAGCCATCGTAAGAAGCATGCAACTGTAATTACTACGAAGAAGTTCACCCTTCTACACGTGGAGAAATACTGCCATATAAGGTTTTCCTTCACGGACAATGAGCTTGTCAGTGGGTCTGCCTCTATGGCATTCTATTTGTCTGTCGTATGTATCGTACAGTTGCTGTCATCAAACTCACCTCTGGTTCTTTCCACCCCTGGTCTTGTGTTAAACGTGTTGTGTGTCTGTTCCCAGCATATATGAACTTATGTCTACTTATCCCAGATGGACAATGACAGCAAACTTAAGAAAACTTTTCAGAAAAATCTAGCTTAGAGAATCATTAGTTCACTAGGTTATTTATAGGAGCCTGGGTAAAGGGATACTTACAGGAGCGTGGATGACCCACAGGTAGCTATGTCCCCTAAGTGCCCAGCACATCATGAATGGCAATGTGCAAGAGCTGTAACTCTAGAGCTCCCCACGCACTGGCAGGCAGCTTTACCAAAGAAAATCGCATTATGGCTTCTTTAATCCTGGGGAGCAATGTTGTGAATCCTGAAACTTTCTGAGCTGAGTACTGTAAATTTAGGGAGATTCATGGTCATTGTAAGACTTGTTAGCTTCCAGATTCTTATTCATATCTCTCCTCCATGAATAAAAGAATATTTTAGTTCAGAAGAAATAGCTACACAGCACAGCTAGTATTCTACTAGATGAAATACAGTATTAAAGTATTTTGAGAATATGACAATTTGTTTATTTATTTATTTTTGTGGTAGTGACTCACTCTAGCCCCAGGCTGACCTGGACTTCACTATGTAGTCTCAGGGTGGCCTTGAACTTATGGCAATCCTCCCAACTCTGCCTCCCAAGAAAAATGACAATTTCTATAACATAGTTGTATTCCAAAATTGATGAGTGAACAAGAGAGCCTCATCTGGGTACTGCTTAATAAGATGACAGATGCAGGGTAAATAATTATCAGAAAGTTATTTTTAAAACCATTGGCGGTATTAATATTCATGTTTAAAGTTGATTATTAATCATGTCAGGAACTACATTAAACTTTTTTACATATCACCTCACTCACTTTATCTCACTGAATTTATTAAGTCATTGCTATTATTGTGTTCATTCTATAAGTACAGAAACACATCTGGAAACAAGTGATTTTTCATGTTTTCATGATGAGCCAGTAACAATAATAATAGAAAGACAATAATTTAGATTGATGCATGACTTTATGAACACAATGAACTCTCTACTGTAATAATAAATCACTGTGAACTAAATACATTAATCCAATGCTCACTCATTATATAGTTTTTACCTTTTCATTAACAGTTTCATACATGAGCATAATGCATGTTGATCACTATCCACTCTCATTATTTTCTTTTTCCACTTCATATGCCTTCCACATTTTCCATTAGTTCTTCTTCTAGTATGATACCTGTTTTTTTTTCTTCTTCTTCTTCTTCTTCTTCTTTTGCTTTCCTCCATCATACGTGGTGACATGTTGATAGACCCAATGCTCTGAAGTGTGAGGAGTGCTTAGGAACTCTGTCTTCTGGACATGAAGTAGTTAGTATATTCATGACCTCACTTACATCTTCTGAGAATAAAATCATAGTTTATAATATGTCAATATTCTTGCAGACTACTTGCTGGAATAAAGATATCATTATGTTGAGTTCCTTTCTAGAATATATAAGGAAGAATATTGTCTATATGCTAGTATTATCAGAGTTGAGTTATTTCTAGTTGTCAGTCTGAGGTCCTGTATTTTTTTTATGTTATTGTTTTGATGTTGACTCATAGCTCTCAGTTATTCCCATATTTCTCCCTTCATTTGAACATTTTACCATATCAAGTCGACCTAGATAATTCAGTACAAATATTCTACCTTAAAATCTTTAAATTTAATTATATCAGTAAGCCCTTTGTTCATGTGTAAGATAGATAACATATTCCCATTTTTTTTTGAATAGCCACGTGCAGCTCATTGAGTGGCTGTTTTCACATATGGAACAGATAGCATTAAAGGACAGTGAAATTGGAAAGTAGGGGCAAATTAAGCATGGTAATTTCAAATGGGAAGCTCTATCCATCAAAAGACAAAGAACTCTAGTTTGTAATCAGAAAGTATAATAGGGACAATGACAAATTTTGAAATCATGACTTTTATTAAAGTATCCTTCTTTAAAAAAAAAGAATTCCTTTGAAAGTACACAGATTTAAGTAACACTTAATCATTCTATACTTCTATACACTCTTTTCTACTCCCCTATCACTTAAGAATTATATGTAATCTAAAAGACAAGGGAAAGAAATATGGAAATCATTAGGGCCCTATATAACTTCTATGAATTTCCTCTCATGTAATGTGTTGGTATGAAACTATTACTAGAAAAGTTAATAAATTAAAAGGCTCTATAACATCAATCTAATTTACATCCATCCAAATAAATGAAAAGAAACACTCCTATGAAACTTTTATTTCCAACATAATGGGGCAGGGTGAATGGTGAATGAACAAGTGAGACAATGTTTTGTAAGCCAAACATTATTCTTTTCTTGATTCACATATTCTTTTCCTTAATATCTATTTTTATTTATTTATTTAACAGAGAAAGAGAGAGACAGACAGAGAAAGAGAGAGAGAGAGAGAGAGAGAGAGAGAGAGAGAGAGAGAGAGAGAGAATAGGCACTCTAGGATGTCCAGCCACTGCAAACAAACTCCAGATGCATGTACCCCCTTGTGCATCTGGCTAACATGATTTCTGGGGAATTGAACCTGGGTCCTTTGGCTCTTTA
Source organism: Jaculus jaculus (assembly GCF_020740685.1). Classification (NCBI taxonomy): domain Eukaryota; kingdom Metazoa; phylum Chordata; class Mammalia; order Rodentia; family Dipodidae; genus Jaculus; species Jaculus jaculus. Next base: position 183,400,450 of record NC_059103.1, on the reverse strand, counting down.
ACCACTAAGCCATCCCCCTATCCCTTCCTTCACAGATTCTTTATCTGACCATCACTGTGTATTTAAGTGCAAAAAAAAAAAAAAAACATAAGCAACAAAGGATGCAAAAAATAGAAAATGCACATAGAATATTTTTCTACAACAGCAGCATAAAAGCTCTGAAAAGGAAATCACCTATATGTTTCATCTATGAATTACATATGAAGTTAAATATCACATTATCATCATTAATGTGAAGTAAAATTTATAAAACTAGAATTCTTGCATCATGATGAGAAAATATCATTATGACAGATAATATAAAATAACATAAATTCCACATTTAGTTCAGAGTTCAGTGAAACAAATCACAAGTTACTGTGTTTCAGACGCAGTACTGTGGGCTGAGGATAGGGATCCGGAGGGGAACACTTGCCTGTCACAGGCAAGGCCTTGCGATGGAAGGAAGGAAGGAAAGAAGGAAGGAAGGAAGGAAGGAAGGAAGGAAGGAAGGAAGGAAGGAAGGAAGGAAGGAAAGAAGGAAGGGGAAAGGAAGGGAAGGAAGAGAAGGGAGGGAGAGAGAAAGAGAGAGAGAAGGAGAAAAGAAAGGAAGGAAGGAAAAAAATGGAAGGAAGAAAGAAGGAAAAAAGGAAGGAAGGAAGAATGATGGAAGGAAGAGAATGTGGGAAGAATGAAGGAAGGAAGAAAGAAAGTAATAAAAGAAAGAAAGAATAAAGGAAGGAAGAAAGGAAGGAAGGAAAGAAGAAAGGGAGGTGTAGCAGATGGCAGAAGAAACTGGCCTGTCTTCACAGGACCAAGCAGAGAGAGAAGAACAAGCGTAAAGGTTAAAAAGCACAGCACACTTCAGGAACTCCAGCTAGCCACACTTTGCATATCTTTAGGTTGAAACCTGAAACCCAGCAGCATACCTTAAGAGCCACCACAGGAGGAAAAGCAAGAGAAAGAGAGAGAAGGAAGAACAAGGAAGGAAGGAAGATGAAGCAAAGCCCATTGCACTGGCATTCAGAATACATAAGCTTTGTTTACCCATCGCTTTTAAGTGATGTGTGATTTTTCCTGTAATGCTTTAGACAATTATGAGATTTTAGTTTTAAGTATATATTTCTCTATATCCTTAACTTTTTTTTTTATTAATTAGTTTTGTACTCAGCGAATATAGTCAGTTTCGTACCATTATTAGGCTCATCCGTGACCTACCCCTCCCCTTGGCCCCTCCTTATTGAGGTATATGGGTCATGCAGTCTAGAGTTCGCCCACAGTTATGGGTAGGATAAATGTATCTTTAAGTTTTAACTTCTTAACATTTTTGCTGTCCTACTCCATTCTGTATTATATTACAAAATACCTGATTTTGTATAAGTTAAAAAGACTGGAACTTGATTTTGTGACAGTACTTAAGATGGGCATGTCTAAGGTCAAGGTACCTAGAGTTTCAATTGTCAGATGAAGGTGACTCTCTGCTTTTTACATGGAACCTACTGCTGAGTCCCCCAGAGGGTTTCCTCCATGTTGAATGTAGGGAGCACAAGTTAGTTTAATATAATTTTCTACCTTTGTGAGGCATTTAGCTACTTGCGTAAGCCAACAATAAGAGGGAAAACATGGCAATATACATGCCAGAGGTATGAAACAATCCAAGTGGAATAAAGAGGAGTCTGCTTGGGATGGTCTGTGAAGATCTTCCTGGGGAGTTAACATTCAAGCCAATATTGGAGGATGACCAAGGACTAGCATTGCGGTTTCTAGGACAAAAGCAAACATGGGGGTGAAAGTTCATGGTGTTCCTCATCACTTCTAGAAACTGAAAATAAATCAGTGGCACCCATGATAGTGGGCAAAGTGGAAAATGGATAACATTGAGGCTGTTAAAGCAAATAAAGGCACTGATAATATAGGTGTCCCTGGGAATTATCTGAGCTTGAAATACTCTATTGATTCATGTGAAACCTGCACTGTTACTATCTTACTTCCCTCAAATTTCTCTCAAACACCATTTCTGCATCTCCTTCATCAATCTTCACTTCCATCACCATCTGTTACCTTCCCTTGGTTTATGTCTATTTTGTAACACTACATACTATGTAAGAGTGACTATAATTTGTATATTGCAAAAACTTCCATGATACATTCCCTTTTAAATTGTTTAATTTACCCCAGTAAAGAGAGGAATGTTTGTCTATATTCTAGCACTACAATGTTAGGTAAAAAGGATTAAATGAATTTAAAATTTTAAGTTATAAGTGTTTATCCTGATTATGTCTAAAACTTAATACATTCTTTTACTAATTGAAATATAGTTCAAAAACAGTAACCAGTAGTATACTGCTTTACCACAGACTTTTCCAAAGCAATGGTCTCCATAGAGAATTTATTCATTGATGGAAATCTTGTTCCCTGAATAGTGGTGGTAGGCAATGTGTTTGGAAGCCAGAGAATCTTCTCATACCCTAACTTCCTGGCCTCTTACCTTCATTTCTTTTCTAGGATGATTATTTTGGAGATCAACAAAACCTCCTATAAACATAAACTGATAAAATTCCATTTCTCTGGCTGGAGAGATGGCGTAGCGGTTAAGCGCTTGCCTGTGAAGCCTGAGGACCCTGGTTCGAGGCTCGGTTCCCCAGGTCCCACGTTAGCCAGATGCACAAGGGGGAGCATGCGTCTGGAGTTCGTTTGCAGAGGCTGGAAGCCCTGGCACACCCATTCTCTCTCTCTCCCTCTACCTGTCTTTCTCTCTGTGTCTGTCGCTCTCAAATAAATAAATAAATAATTTTTAAAAATTCTATTTCTCGATTACTTTGCCTAAAATATATATAGAAAATTATAAAGTTGAAAAGGCACACCTAAGAGAAATGGAGCTAGAACCCAGTGTGTTGTGTAGTGCACAGAAGCGTGCATAGTGTTGGTTTTCATCACCACAGTTGTGTTTCTAGTCATCTCAAACACATGTTTCTTTTTTCAAATAGCCAGGAGTTAAAATTTTCTACTTGAAACTAAATGTAAAGCGATGAATGGGCATATCTACAACCATATGGATATAGATGATGTAGGTATGTATTTATATATAGATAATATGGGTATAGTTGTTAGATAAATTAGAGGATTTAAATCTATGAGTAGATATATATGGAGAGAGAGAGAGAGAGAAGAAGAAGAAGAAGAAGAAGAAGAAGAAGAAGAAGAAGAAGAGAAGAAGAAGAAGAAGAAGAGGAAGAAGAGAGTGAGCACCAAGTCAAAATGTTCCTATATTAAATAATTAAGGATAAATGTAAGAAAATTGTATTTCTTTTCAAATTCATTGAACTGCATTTCATACTGTTTTCAACCTGTTTTACATATTTACACACCTACCTGGTATAAGGAATGTATAAGGAATGTCTTTCTAAAAACCAGAATATTCTCTACAGGACTTTTATAACTCTGAAAATTCAAGTTGATCATTTTGTGCATTATGCAATTTAAATTATATCCTCCAGTAGTTAACCATGAATAAGTGATGGGGAAGAACCAACAGTTTTGTACTGTTGTGCTATAGATTTAATATTTGATGCATTTTTCTTCTTATATAGCTTCTCACCTTCTGTGAACATTTGTAGTGCTTTACTTAATCTGTCATTGTTACATACTGGCAGTCCCCCACAGGGGAAATCCCAACACAGATACTAAAGGCTCAAAAAGTAAAACAAAGCTAAAAGCTCTTATCATTCCATCAATATTTCTCTGTGTCCCCAGATTGTACTCTTTCCCTGTTTCTGAACTACGAGCCCTTGTAAGAACTGAGGTGATTAACCTGAAGCTGGCAGCCAAATGGATGAACTCAGAGAATTCCCCTAGCTGGCACTTCTCATTGTTAATGGTCTTGCCAAGAGGCTTGGGATATATATTATGTAATAAAATGCCTAAATAAAATATTACAGTGTATAAACCTTCTAGAATATGGAAGATTAATTCTTTCTCTAAAATGAGATTGCCTTCCCTTTTTAGTGAGCATGAGCACCCATGTGCCCAAGAGAGGTAGACGTAGACACACACACATGCACAAAGAAATACGTGTGGTTTGTGTCTTTAGACTACACGTGCCTGCAGATACATGTGCCCCAGGCGCTAATGTGCCAAGGCCAGCAGAGAACGTCAAGTGTCCTCTACTATTGCTCCTCCATGTTGTTTAACTAAAATAGTCTCTAAACGAACACAGATCATTTTATGTATTTATTAACTTTTTGGTCAACAATGCTGACCAACTATCCCCAGCCAATCAACTATCCCTGTCCACCTCTTCCCTGTCCCCAAAGGACGAGGTGCACAGGCACTTATGGTCACAACTGACTATTTACAGGGATACTGCGTGTCAAACTCAAGACCTCATATTTCTGTGGCAAGCATGCTTACTTGCTAAGCTATCTTCTTATCCCTGAAAATGGGATTCAACTGACTAAATAATAGACTTGCTAGTATTTCATACCTTAAGCTATCTGTATTATATGTCTACCCATTCCACAGACCTGATGTAACCATATTTTTGTATTGTTTATAATACATAATTTAGGCTGGCTATCTTGCATTTATTACAAACTCAAGTTTTTCTTTGTATGTATTACTAATAGGCATTTATACATATGACAAAGAGTCAGTTTTAGGGTGCAACATAAGATATTCTAACAAAGGTACTATATGTTCTTTGAATTACTCACTTATAGTGATAACATTTGATAAAAATCATCTTAGAATGCAAATAATTTTTGTATGCCTTTAAGGTTTTCTAATATATGAAGAATACAATGAAATGGTTATAATCACCTTTATTTGAAGTATGAAAATTTTGACATAAATCTCCTCTGGCATTCTAGTCCATCCCTATTTTCACAGACCAATGTGAGTCTTCATAATCTCTTCATTTGTTATGTTTTCCTTTCAATCCAGGCTATCCCTGCAGCCAAAGTGAGCAAATAAGTAAGTTTAACCCATATGATACAGCTCAAAAGTTATGATTTGTTGTGTATCCCATATGAAATAAAACTCAGTTCCTTATGCCCTCACCTCTAGCTTCCTTCTAATCACTACTTGTCTCACAATTTGTTTCAGAAACCAAAGGAGTAATTATTTCTACTATGCTATTTTTCAAGCTTTCCCAGTTCACATTTCCACATTCCTCTGTCCTGATAGATTTTCTGGAGGGAATATTTCCTCTACCATCTGTACCTGGAAGCTCTCTATTTCCAGGTAAACCTAAAGTACTTTATACTGATCAGTGTTTTTGGCATGTCTGTCTTGTCTCCCCCACTGGACAGTGATGAGAGTGTCAGAAGTGGTATCAACAGACAAGTACTTTAAGTTAATGTAAAGCTTATAGTGTAGCATCATTTACAAACCTTAAGTTCAAGTAAACTTTGTATATTTGTTAACCTTGTTTAGGTTAAACATTCTGGAATTTTTACCCAGTAACAAAACAAAAAGTTGTTGGTATTACAGTGGATTATGGCTATTCTGAATCACACATGATGGAAAAAAAAATCACTTAAAGAAAAGAGACATTTTAAGCAGTAGGCTGTAATGGTAATGGATTCCCTCTGGGATGGCCACATGGTGAACATATATGAGCACCTAATTTTGGATGGATATGTTACCTTTCAAAAAATATTTTATTTATTTATTTGAGATAGACACATAGAGAAAGAAAGAAAACAATCAATAGATATATAGAAAGGGAGAGAGAGAGAGAAAATGGACATGACAGGGCCTCTAGCCACTGCAAATGAACACCAGCTGCATGCACTACCTTGTTCTATTGGCTTTATGTTGGTACTGGGGGATCTAACCTGGGTCTCTTGACTGTGAAAGTAAGTACCTTAACAGCTAAAGTATCTCTCCAGCTCAATTATGTTACTTTGCCAGACAATCACTATCCATTATTGAAGGCCTACTCTATATCAGGTACTGCATGTGTTATTGTGTGAAACATTTAATGTAATGCCTACATTAAACTTATAAAGTATGAAATACAAACACTGTTTTAAGTTCCTCAGAGAAGTGTCCAATTTGATATAACATTCTGTGATGGAGATGAAACTTAACCTTAGGCATTTTCTGTGCCCTTCAATATATTATACACTTTCCCTAATAAGGGTAGTTTGGTATTAATGTTAAAGAATCATTAATCTGTTGTGTTACATGCCATCAAAGGCTAATTTCACTGCTTTACAAATTAAATAAGTACAAAATGTCTCATTGAAGGGTCAGCTGCTAAAGAAATATTTAGAAATTTTATCCAATATCAGATTTATTTGAAAATAATACAGATATTTTTATCATGGATGAAAAATACCATAATATAGTATCTCAGTTTTATCACAATTTCAGGTAATTAAATAGTTACTGGTTGTTATATTCTGAAATTGTCTCCACATGCCATCACCCTTATATGCCTAACTTGAAGAAAATATTTGTAATTTGTTAATTAGGTGTAGTAGTTTGAATGTATGTTTCCCATAGTCTCAGGTATTTTATTAAGGCTTGTAACTCGGGTCTCCAGCCACTTGGCTGCAGGAGGTGTCATTGGGGGCAGATCCTGGAGCCCAGCATTGAGGGGAAGATCTCATTTCCAGCCCCATGGTGTGCAGAGAGGTGAGAGCATTGCCTGATTCCCTGCTGCTTGCTTATTTTGGGAGACTTCTGGACAGTGGTTATTTTCTCTCTCAGTTTGGGTTGATGAATGGGAGCCAGATTCTTTCACCATTTAATGGAATTTCCCCTGGATCTGTAATGTTAAAATACACCCCTTCCTCCTATAAAGTGGATCTGGTTAGGATGTTCATTCTAGCTACATGAACCTGTCTACTACAGATGTACCACAAATTGGAGTGATATTGTGCATCTTAAACTGGCAGAACTTGTCTATGAAAATACAAATTTGCAAGATATTTTAAGCCCACAAATGTTGACATCAGGCAAACCTCATGTTGATGCTTAAATCATCACTATTATCTTAATAAGTATTGATAATTACCTGAAAACCATTTTCCCTTTCTTGGTGTGTTTGTACATACACATGTAGAAGATCTCTCTCTCTCTCTCTTTCTCTCTCTCTCTCTCTCTCTCTCTCTCTCTCTCTCTCTCTCTCTCTCTCTCTCTGTGTGTGTGTGTGTTCATGTATGTGAATATTGACACATTAGTGCCACAGCACCCACGTGGATGTCAGAGAACAGCTCTGGGTGCTGGTTCCTTACCATTCACCTTATTTTGAGGCAGGATCTCTCATTGTTCCCTGCAATATTCACCAGCCTAGCTGGTCCACAAACTTTCTTTTGTCCCCACTTCTATTCTTGTTTAGATGTACTGAAGTTATAGAAGCTTGTCACATTTTCTGGCCTTTGTATGGTTGCGGGAGGTTAAAATTTAGGTGTTCACACTTGCATGGGAAGTACTTTATCCACTGAGCCATGTCTCCAACCTAAAACCCATTTTCTAAACTGAGAATTTTGTGAAATAATTTGTTGAATGCTCTCAAGTTAAACATAGAAAAATCTCAAGGCAAATGATGTAAAGAATAAGTAAGAAGTGTTACTTAGTGCTGGAACAAGCACCTGACCAGAAACAAGCTTATGAAAGACAATGTTTCATTTGAGAAGTTTATCATAGTGAGGAAAGTATGAGAAGAGCAGATAGCTGTATGGCACATCTGCACAGCAGCAAGGATGAAGGAAAGAGAGTGGACAAGCTAGTCCTTGCAGGCAGGGCTGAATATTTAAAATCCCAAGGCATGCCACCAGTGACCCACCTCCTCCAGCAAGGCTCCATCTCCACAAAAACCTGGCAGCTGGTCATTACGTTTAAGGCTTCATCACAAAAGCAGGAAGGAGGCTATTTAGGACATTTTCTCTGTAAATTGCCAGCAAGCATATTCATTATTGAATACCACATAGTGTCTAGGGTCCTAGAATTCTCAGTAGACTGAACAAGTGCCTGTCTCATAAACCTAGATAATTCAGTGCATATGCTTTGTCCAGAAACTATATGTTATGATAGATCTAATCAATACAGTCAAAGAAAATCTCATTCTAGTACACTTTTTAAATTTCCTTTGAAAAAAAAAATCTTATACTTCCCCCAAGCAATCATTTCCCCACTTAGTTGACCAGAGTTGGGTTGCATATGCATAAGGTGGTACTTGAATCTGGCACACAGAATTATACTGCTATAGTAGATAGTTCCATGATGCTAGGATGAACATCAAATAAAACACAGTTTTCTGAGAGGAAGGGATGTATTTCTTGCTTACAGATCCAAGGGAAGTTTCGTTAGTGGCAGAAGAAGCTGTCTCCCCTTCATAAATTCAAGCAGAGAGAGAAACCACCTTCATCGCCCAAACACCAAAGAGCAGCAAGCAGGGCACCTGTCAGAGCTGAAGCCTTTTTGCATGGTTTAAGCTGGAGCTCAGATCTCTGCTAGTGACATGTCCTGTACTAGGAGCTGAAGGTGCAATCTCAATTTTAATAAAACACCTGGGTCTGTGTGGCCATATATTGAAACCAACACAACTGCTACTATCAGAATAGATGACTAAGACTGACCCTCCTTATGGAACGTGACGTGTGATGAGCAATTGCTGAAGCATGAGAATATACGGAGGAGGATAAGCAGTTGAACAAAACTGATATTCTGCTAAAAACACAAACGTCAGAGATGAAAACAGAATATTGCTGTTGCATTAGCAATCAATAATCTACCATGATTGTTTCTTCTCATTTATAAAATATCTGTCCTCCGCGTTTACTTTGAAAATTGTCAGCAGGCAACATGTTTTCTATTCTCATTAATTAAAATGCCCCAACATCCCTGCCTTATGCAGTGGTTTCTGTAATATATATAATATTGTTCCTCTTTAACTATAAACATCTGAAGCCAAAAGATAGTCTATTGTAAATAATAAGTGATGGCCAAAACACACCAGAGTCCTGGCATTATAACTTCTACTCAATAAAATTGAAATTACAAAATGGACACTGGATACAGCATAGTGGGAAACAGTATCTGGCAAGGGGGAGCTGGCTATAACACCCTAAAACATTACCCAACAGCACACCTATTCCAACAAAGCTTCATATTCCAAATTGCCACAAGCTAGCAACCAAACATTCAAAGCACATGAAGACCTGAGTTATCATCTCTAGCATCTAGGTAAATGTTAAGGGAATGTGGTGGTCTGCCTATAATACCAGCACTCAGGAGGCAGATCCCCAGAGCAAGATCGATAGTTTGACTACCAAATTGGTGAGCTCTGGGTTTGGTGAAAGATATTGTCTCAATAAAAGTCAGTGGAGAATGATCATCGAAGATACCTGACATCAATCTCTGGCTTCCACATCTGTTTGCACACATGTGCACACACACCCATACAAACATGTTCGCCCACATACATGTAAGCACACATGCAAAAATCAGGCCGAGTATGAACCATTTAAAATTTTAAGGTATAATTTATTATTTCATCTTCCCTGTTATCAGTTTTGTGTGATAAATGCAGAGGACTCCTCACCCAAAAATGACTGGGAAGACAAATAGTATGCCATTCTTTCTATAGTAATCCATATGATATCATTATATCCTGCCTCCTTCCTTTAAATAAAGGTTTCAGACCTGCATGCAAATAAACATGGAGGACATGCATGCACATCATATCAATGACTGTTTGTTCAGTTTTACATTATCATTCATTCATTTTACTTGCACAAAGACAAATGGATGGAAAATGGATGCATAGCCAATTTTACATTATAAAAAATCTTTTAAAAGAACACAAAAACATTCACATTAGGTTTCTGATATTATATATACCATTACAGAACAAATGAAAATGCTAGTGCTTAATTTTGCTTTCTCCCAAATATACCTTATAAATTGTGAGTGTTCCTGGTTATGGATGTTTCTCAATATAATTTTTGACCTTAGCCACAATACTTTATTTTTACTGATGATTTTAATTGAAGCAGTCAGTTATTATTTTCTTAATGCAGAGATCCTATTTCTTTGGGACTATTCCAAAACTGATGTTAAATGTAGGCATAAATGAGCCAAATTAAAATGAATGAGGTCTGCAAATTCAGATTGACTATTTGAATTTCTTGATAATTTGAGTCATTGAAAATGTTCAAAATTACAAATGTCTAAAATTTTAGTGACAGGCCATTAATCAAGCAGTTATCTGAAAGTATATGGATTAGTAGTAATTAATTCACCCTTTTAGATGAGATAGAGTTCTCATTGATGCATACATTCATGCATAAATCCTTATTATAATTTTAAAAAATCAACCACCAATTAGGTGTCCAAATTATTTAGGACATGATTGTACAATAATGGATATTAAGAGATTCATAGCAAGCAATCAGCCAGTCATTTATTAGACAGCAAAGTTATTTCTGCTAGCCTGTGAGGATTTTTAAGTCATCTGGAATGAGACACTTCTTAGATTTTACTGCAAACTCACTCTTGGATCTACTGTTAAATGGTCTGGAGTGAAGTGCATCATGGGATCTAGTCTTTGAATAGGATAACTGATGAGGTATTCTGAGATGTATTCCCTCTGAGTACCTGAACAAAACTTCAGTGTGTGGTTGGTTCACAACAAAGCAAGGGAATCTGTAACATTATGAAACAATATCTTACAAAGGCATACTCACATATATGTGCAGGCATGGTGATACATGAGAAGAGCCAGCTGAAATTAGCCAGAAGATAAAATAGGATGCAACTTAACTTGACTAGAGGTTCATTTTAATAAGTCTTTGTAATAAAGAGACTAACACTTGGACTTAATCTTCTTGGACCAATAGCTGCACAAAATAGCTTAGGTTTCCTCAAAAGATGTTAATTGACTCCACATGTATAGCAACATTTGAGTCCAGTTAGAAGAAAAAATGTTTTTACTGAATAGGTGCCTTGCTTTCTCATTGTATAAATTTAATTAAAGGTATATTATCAGTTAAATGTGAGTAAATATATATATAGAAGCTAGCCCTTGGGAAAGAATCCCTTCAAATAATAATTAGGATATATATATATATATATATATATATATATATATATATATATTTGATAAGGACATATTTAGTATGTAAACAACACAAGTTTGTACCATCCTTTCCCTCCTCCCTTCTCCTTTTCTGAAGAGGCCTTCCTTGTTGAGGATGCAGGTCTACTCTATGGGGGTTGTGGGTCATGCATCATTATGGGGGCATTAGTCAGGTATGGGGGAGAGGCAATATCTCTGTGCAAAATATCCCAACTTGTGGCTCTAACCGTCTTTCTGCACCCTCTTCTGCAAAATTCCCTGAGCCATGTTGGGTGCATTTTAAGTCTATTTTAGTGATGGGCTCTTAGGAGCCTATGAATGTCTGGTTTGGTAGATATTAAGTGTCCTCAGTGTCTATCTCCTTCACTCTTGTGCTGATATCTGATTCACTAAGAAACAGCACTCTTGCTAATTTCCTCAACTTCTCTGTGGTTTCAGCTGGGGCTAGGGTAGAGTTCACTTGGTAATTTAATCTCCTCAGGTCCAGCTCCATATGTAAAAGAGAAGCAAATTCTGCAAAGGAGAATGAAGTCAGCATTGGTGAAATGAGATAACCATTATTAACTCAGAGAGAATTTAAAGGCTGTAGATAGTATTATAGCCCAAGATTAGTAGAAGCTTGACAATGGAAAGCAGAATCCTTATCTGGATATGATTCTGACTTGTTTCCTGGGTCCAGATATGGTTTCCTTTTCACTGACTGGATCTGTTAGCCAATTCAAGAGCAGCTGGTTACCCACCATGTCTGTATGCCACTATTGCACTTGTGTGAGCATCATATAAGGTGGTTTGCTTCTGAGTAGCTTAGACTTTGAGTTGCTCAAAGAGATGTTGGCCACTTTTCCCTGGTAATTTATGCAGCACATTCCACCACTAGATGGGCTAGTTGTCTGGAGACTGGCTCTCTTCTCCATTCCAACAAGGTCTCTCCATGGTCTGTGATAACAGTGTATGATGTCTTCAGCAGTAGGGTCTTAACCATTAACCTATGGTGGGTAATCAAGTACTCTGACAGAAGTCTATCATGTTTGTTTTGGGAGATCTACTAGGTCACTCTGATCAATAGCTTCTGTCAGTAACTGGTGAATATTTTCTCCCATTCAATGAATACTCTATTGGCTCTCTTTTTCTTTTGCTTGATCAAATTGGCCAGGGGTTTGTTAATCTTGTTTACTTTTTTCAAAGAATCAGCTCTCAATTTCATTGATTTTTAAAATTGTTTCCTTAGTTTCCAATTCATTAATATTTGCAATACTCTTGATTATTTCTTTATGCCTGTAGATCTTTGGGTTTAGTTCTTCTTGTTTTTCCAATGCATCTAGGTGATAAGTCTGTATCTGTCTATCTCTACTTGTAAATAAGTAAGTAAAATTATCAAAGAAAACAATTATATATGTTTGCTTCTATAGTTTACCTAATGCGAAGGATGCTGCCGTGATCATGGGGTTGAAGACATCTTTATAAGGTGTAGATTTTATCTTCTTTAGAATATTAAACCAAAACAGTGTATTGCAGGGTAATAAAATAGTACTATATTTAACTTACTTAATAATACTTAGGCTGTTTTCCACAGTTTACTAATCATATTCCTAAGAGCAGCATACAATGCTACCTTCCCTCCCCTCTCTCTCTCTCTCTGTTATATCCTTACTTTTTAATAAATAATAAGTATGAGGCACTATTTCCCTCATTAATTTCTAATTTGCATGTCCTCATTAAGGGAGTCAAATAAGTTTTCATGTCAATTTTTTATATCTTCTTTGTAGAAATACCTATTCAAATCACCCATATAATTTAATTAGAACTTTTATTTGTTTTTGGCATTGAATTTTGTGCACTCTATATATTCTTTTTGGAGGGCTGGAGAGATGGCTTAGCGGTTAAGCGCTTGCCTGTGAAGCTAAGGACCCCGGTTCGAGGCTCAGTTCCCCAGGTCCCACGTTAGCCAGATGCACAAGGGGGCGCACACATCTGGAGTTCGTTTGCAGAGGCTGGAAGCCCTGGCGCGCCCATTCTCTCTCTCTCCCTCTATCTGTCTTTCTCTCTGTGTCTGTCACTCTCAAATAAATAAATAAATAAATAAATAAAAATTTAAAAATATATTCTTTTTGGAAAATTAAATAAGCCAGACACATAAAGAAAACAATGGCATAATCTCACTTATATGTGGAGTCTTTAAAAATTCAGAACATTAGAAACAGAGGCTAGAAATACCTTTTCATACATGGGTGGGATAGAAGAGATGTAGATCAAAATGTTGAGAAGAGTTGGGTATCTTGGAGAAGAAACCTAGAGAGATCTAATGTAGAAATGTGGACCATAATTAGTAACAGAATTTGTTAAGGGACTAGATTATAGGTACTCTTATGGCAAGAAAAATTGGAAAAGTATTTAATGACAGATGTGCTAATTCCCTTCACCTTAATGTGCACATGACTGAATATGTATATATATATATACACACACAATTAAAAGCATATTAACATGTAAAGGAAACTTAAATCTTATTAAGATTCAGAGTATTAAAAATGATTTGCCACAGCTTAAAAGATAAAGAACTTTTTTAAATAAGTGTTTTTGAAGATTAAATAATTCAGTGAACATGCTTGTAAAGAAAGAATTAGTGATCCAAAGATAGATCTAAGGAAAATATGCAATTAAAATGATAAAAATAATGAAATGGAAATTATGAAAGATGGGTTAAGAGATAAAGTGAGGAAATCTAATTTATGACTGTACGGCATTCCATAGGAATAAAGCTCAAGGGACATTATTTGTAAAGATGACTGTTTTTTTTTTTTCAAAATTAATAAAGTTCACAAATCTATAATGATGGAAAAATTAACTATAAGCCAAATATTTGGAAGACTGTGTGTTGAAAAGTGAATAGAAAACACAAGAGGCAGAGAGTGATTATAATATTAACCAAAGAGTATAAAACAAAATCAACTAAAACCAGGATAATGACTATCATCCTAGGGTCAACAATAACAGCACTGGCAGTTGGGTGACAACAGAAAGTTACCAGCGCATAGTTAGAGGAAGTGTCACTTAATAGTTATGTAGATGACAATACTCATCAGCCAGAATACAAGTGTAAAAAGACATTTTTCAGGATAAGAAAAATAAAATAGCATATTGGCAGTAGATCTACTCTAATAAAACCTCTGTGGATGGAAAGAGAGGTAGAAAGGAGAATAGAAATCATGATGGAGAACAAGATACTCAATGGAAGCATTCTACAGTAGTCTACAGAATTGAAGCAGGAAATTAAGAAGCTTGAAATTCATATGGATAGGCTGGAGACATGGCTTAGCATGTAAACCTGAGTCCAAAGTCTGGGACCTACATAAAATATTATTTGTCTTTGTTTGTTGTTGTAATCCCAGGGCAGAGAGCATTAAAAAAAAAAAAAAAAAAAAAAAAAAAAAAAAAAAAAAACAGTAGAAGTTTGAGGTCCCTGGCTAGTTACTTAAAATTAACTGGTAAGCTGCAAGCCAATGAGATACCCTGTCTCAAAGGAGTTGAATGTCAATCCTGTGAGTGTTCTTTGGCCTGCACATCCACACATATTACATGTGCAACCAACCTACTCACAACTGCATTCATGTATTTGCTTAATGGATACATGTGTGTGCACATGTACATGCACACACACACACACACACACACACACACACACACACACACACACAGAGAGAGAGAGAGAGAGAGAGAGAGAGAGAGAGAGAGCAAGGAAACAATCTGGAAATTTTCAGGCCCAACATTTAACTTTCTTGTATCCATAAAATGGTTCAAATTTTCAAGCAAATTGCTGAAACACAAGAGAGCTCTCACGGCCTTTTCCTTCCCTGTGTTCATGCATCCTTGAACAGGCTACCATCCTGATGCCAGCATCACCATCTCTTTTGGGGCCTGGTGTAAAGTGCATAGAGGAGATCTTGTATCGAATCACAGTGTGTGCTTATAGGATACTTCAGGGATGGCTCTGTGGGTTTTTATAGATTCATCTAATCTGCAACAACTGAGCAAAAGATTTAACATTAATGAAAAACATAAGGTGATTGAAAGACCGTTAGCCACCTGTAGTCAAAGATTACAGTAGATAATCATAGAACAAGGAATTTCAGAGGAAAAGAGAATTGCTTTGGAATGTTCTGATCCTACAATATTTAGAAGAGTTTATAGAGTCACTGACATACCTGAAAGATGCATGTTCAAAGAGACACAGAAACTAGAAACTTTCTAAACTGGCATGGCTTAGTGAAAGCTGCAAATGAAAGCTGAGAGATAAAAGGTCTATGTTAAAGGTGTGCCCAGGACTGGACTTCTCAAAGCCTTAGTGTTGGCTTTTGATGTGTTTTCTTTGTCTTTATTTTGTTTTGCAATCTCTTGAGTTCAATAAAATTATGCTGAAATAAGATAAACCTTCAAAAAACACGAGTAGTAAATCTCGAGAATGTAAAGGCTTTTTTCCTACATTTTAAGAAATATAACTTTATCCTCAAAATATCTAAATAAATATCTAATTGAAATAAACATAAGAAGATCAATACCTACATACTTATATCATAAAAAATCACCAACAAAGCCAGTCTATAATGACTAAAGATACATTCAAGGCAGGATGATGGCATTTTTTGAACAATTAAAGAAATATCACTTCAACTATGATTTATATATTACTAAAGCTATTTTTCAAGAAAAAAAATAAGTATTTAATATGTTTCTCCTTAAACTAAAATCAAGGAAACCATCACATCTGGGTGAATTACTTTTAAAATAGATATATAATAATTATGAACATTTATAGTGTGCATTGTGATAATTCATGCATGTAGATAATGTTAGTGCACCAGTCCAGGTAACTAGCATTTACTGTCTTTAAAAATGCAAGTTTATTGGTCTGGAGAAATGGCTTAGTGGTTAAGGCACTTGTCTGCAAAGCCAAAGGACCAAGGTTTGATTCCCCAGGACCCACATAATCCAGATGCACAGGTGGTACATGTGTCTGGAGTTTGTTTGCAGTAGATGGAGGCCCTGGTTGCCCATTCCACCAACCTTTCCCCAGGGCCTTTCTCAAATAAATAAAAATACAATAAACGTAACTTTCTTGTATTATAAAGTTTCAAACTCATATTTTATCAATTTTGACAAATATGTAATAAATCACTGGAAAATATAGTCTCCTTCCTATGCTGTAGGATATGAGAATTTCTTCTAGCTTGGTACCAGTAGCTTCCTGTCCTTTTAATGCCCCATCCTTATGAGCCTATAGTATCGAATATTCTACTCTCCACTTCTATGGAGTCAACCTTTTAGCATCTACATACACCTAATGATAAATTATTGAATATTTCTCTCTCCACTTCACTACATCATTCAACACAATAGTCTCTAGTTCTATCTATAGTACTACAACTGAGGATATTTTATACTTTTAATGGTAGAATAATATTCTGTAATCATGTTATTTTTTATGGTCTTAATCGTTGATCCATGGATTGATGCATAATATTTTCTTAGCTTACCTATTGTAATTACTTCCTCAACAAACATACAATGTCAGTATATCTTTGTCTTGGGGTTTACTTTTTTATTTCCTGTATTGTTTTATCTTTTAGACAGATACCCAGTAGTGGCTCAGTTAGATCTGCCAGGAGTTGGAACTTCTAGTTTGCTTGAGGAAATTACATTGAATTACATATTATTTTTTCATGATTGTTTTACTAATTTTTTATTCCCACCCAACACTATATGAGACTTATGTCTGTGTTCTTGACCAGATTATTATTTTTTTTCTTTTTGCTTCCAGCCATCTTAACTAGAGCAATGTAGTAGTTTTTTGTTGTTTAATATGTTCAGAAAACTGTATAAGTATATATTAAGATATTTGGACAGTTGTGTGTGATGGTACACACATGTAACACCAACATTTGGGAGACAGGGAAAAGAAGACTTTTACAATTTTGAGGGCAGTCTAGGATACATAGTGATATTCAGGCCTGTGTGGGTCTACAAGGTAATACTTACTAGGTCTTGAAAAATTCTGCCAAAATAAATAAAACAAAATGACATATAGAAATCTCATTAAATAAAAGGGTAAACCATGTTTATATACTGGAAGATTCTCACAAAATCAATTCAATGCAATTCCAAAAGCGTAAAGAGATTTTTAAAGAATGTGTTAGTTGGTACCTGAAAAATAAATGATCCAAATTTATTCAACTTATTTCCCAAAAATAAGATAATGGAGTAAAAAGACTATCTGACTTATAAATTCTAACTTTCAAATCAAATATTAAGCCAATTTTTGGTACCTCAGGGACATACATATTGACCAAGAAAATAGAATCTAGAGCCCAAATCTAAGACAACTGCTATAAAGAACCTTGATCTATGTCAGATTTGGCTGTAAGATCACGGATGAAACACAAACTATACTGAGACAATATGTTGTTCACATAGTAGGGGTAAAATGTGAAAAGTTTTCTTTTTTTTTTCCTACATAACATATCACCCAAATTTATAAATAATACATATATTTTGTCACAGTTTGCACACACACACACACACACACACACACACACACACACACACACACACTTACACAGTACACATAGACAAATATCCAGGGATAGAATAGCTGTCTCTTCCATATTCTCTTTACTTGTGGAATTCAGTTACTATGGATGTAGGATCATGGCCCTCAGATCCTCAGCTCCACCCCACCACCTTGCCATGAGTCTCCCACAGCATGAAGTATGCACTGCTTAGCATAGCAGGACTCTGCCTTGGCAATTTTTCTTCTTCTCACTTGTCAGCCATCTTTTAAGGGAATTTTCTCAGTAAGGCTCACCCAGGAAAATCTCCACTTGACTTAAGGTCATCTGAGTGGAGACTTTCACATCTGAAGCATCCCTTCCAGTGTTCCATGTAACATAAACTCATCTCATTCCCAAATGCTGCCCTTATCTAGATAGAGATGTGCTCCATGTAATGTGTGGTTGGCAACTTGGAGCTATATATTCCATCAGATACTTTCATCACAGGTTCTATAAAAGTCAGTTCAAAAGAGAGAAGTCTGAAGAAAACATTTTTATAATGTTAGGAGATACACCATGCCAAGTGCTGCTTACAAAATAATAGATTGTCAAGTTCTAATTTGATAAACTAAATTTCGTTTTGTGAAACTATATAAATAAAAATGTGAGAAATGAAAGGCATAAACTTGAAGAAGGTATTATACAACTAATATATAGTTGATCAATACACAGAATAAACAAATCTAATCTACACTAGTGAGCCCAGGGCCAACTGTTTATTATGAGCGAGTTATAGGAAAACCTAAGATGCTGATCTTAGCTATTTCTGCGGCAGAGTATGGCCTGAACAGAAAACAAAGAAGCAAATCAGCAGACATTCTCTTCTTGCAAATATTTTTTTTTTATATTCATCTTGTTGTATCTCACAACTATTATTGTTCTCATAAAATGCTATAAGGGAAAATGCTGGGAGTCACTGACATAAACCATGCTTACAATTAATAGTCTTGACACAAATTCTACAAAAGAGAATCTGCCAAGGTATAAATGCTCATGTCACAGAAAAAGAATGAGAAATGACAAAGTAACACCATGAAAAGACAGACAAAAACACCCCTCATATTGTAAAAAAATTCAAGGGTGGCAGGTGGCTAAATGGGAAAGAGCACTGGGTAACAGAGGGCCTACGTTCCACTGCCAGTACCCATGAAAAAGGCAAGCATGCATCCAATCCTATCCTCAAAAGGAGTGGAGACCACAAGATCACTATGTATATTTAACTAAGTACAACAGAAAAGACTGTACTTTTAGAACCATGCAAATGTGTAATTCAAGTTTTTACATGTGTTATGTTTGAACTTGAACATAATTACTTTGCTCAACACCATTATAAAAATATTTCTAATAGTAAGAAGTAATCATAATAAGATATTTTGGTACAGAACACAAAATAGTCATAACATAAAATCTTTCATTTTTATTGAACTTCATGATACAAAGTAAAAAATTGCTATGGATATTACCAAAGATAAGATTTTTCATTTATTATTTGAGTATTAACTTCTTTATTAGTTGATAAATAATACTTTACTGTGAATTGCAACTTGTTAAAGGCATAATTGCATGTAAGATTTTATTCAAACAATTCTTTCTGTACTGGTTCTTAATTACCCCCAATCTTTGTTATTATATTAAGTACTTAACTTAATAATTACAAATTAATTTATATTATTGAAATATATATATCGATGTTATACCTATTCATCAAAAATTCATAAATATTTTCATGAGAAATGATGCCAAATTCTATACTATGCTAGAATGTCTGTCTCAGAACATGTGCTTACAATTTTCCAAGCACATGATACTGTTTGCATTATTCTTACCAAAGGATACACAAAAGTAAGCCTAAAACATTACATCTCTTCAACCAGGTTCAAATATACCTTCAACATTTTTAAGCTTTACTCCTTAATGGAAATAGCAGAATTTTTCTTGTTAAGTTTATAAAAAATAAATGCTAATGTGTGGAAAACCACTTTTCCCCACATGTACTTTTTATAAAGTCTTCTCAGAGTAGCTTTGCATTAGTCATACTTCAAATGCTCCGAACAAGAGTGTCGCGTAAGCAGAAGCTATGGCCTTCTCCTGAAAAATACAAGACGAGAGTTAACAGGTCACAACTTAAACCCATTTGATGGCATCGTATCTGAACTTCAGGAATTCTTTGATACAGTTTGATGCCATAGTATAAAATTCATACATATTTTGAGATCCACTTTAAATATGTTTGTGCTATTGCTTTCTCTTTTTTTTGTTTTTATTGCATAGTACAATATATTCATGGTATTCATTTCTGTTTATTACTAGGTTATCCAGATAAATTTTGAAGAATTTGATCTGGAGATTGGTTACGACACTTTGACTATTGGTGATGGGGGAGAAGTTGGAGACCCAAGGACAGTGCTCCAAGTGTAAGTTCACAATTTTTCATGCTACCCTAGTCTACAAATAATAATAATAATAATAATAATAATAATAATAATAATAACAAATTTTATTCTTAAACTGTCTTTGATATTTACACTTCCCAAATCACAAAAAAATACAAAATGCCTTTGGAACGGTAAAAATTAAAGAATAGAAACATTGATTGCTTCCATGAAAAATGAATGCATATGAACAAAATCAAGAAGCAGGTGCAACAAGAGATCCTTATGTAGAAGGCCCATAGCTTATCTTTTTTTTTTTCTTTTTTTTTCTTTTTCTTTTTTTTTTTCCATAGCTTATCTTAAAGAAGGTGAGGTGAAGGTTAGACAGTGGATGTAAGAATAGAAAAAGAATAAATATGGTGGTGGGGTATGATTTCGCATTCAAGTGGACAGCCAGTACGAAAATCTGAATCTCACAGACAGGAACTTTCTCTTCTGGTGCTCTTAAGAGAATAAAATAAATGTGTCACTTAAAAAAAAATATTACTACATTACTGTTTTGATGATATCCTTAGCTTGTGTCATTCAAATACCTTTATTTTTTTCTGCTCTGAGAAGTTATATTAATTTTGAAATTTCATATGACTCCTGGCTTTGTTCTGCATTTTCCTGTCTACCACTCTAAATGTAATTCTTCTGCTTGTCTCCAAAAGACACAACATTGCACATTACTGAAAAATTATGTCTTTTTCTGGAATAAGGGTGACCATATCAGCATGATTCCCATGTATACATCCAACAGGTCTTCAAACAGAGTCTGGCTGACCAATTCACAGATTTTACAAACTTTGCTCTAGATGAAAAGTTCATTTGAACTCTAAGATTCTTTCATTAAAGAACCCAATGGATGTGTATGCACAACAGAATTAAGTATGTGTTTGTGTGAATATGGAAGGTATTTTGCAAAAAAAATATTTTTTTTTTTCAACAGCAGGCTCACCTGTGCCATTGGAAAAGCCTAGGGCAATGTTTGAAATATCAACTCTTACTATCAAGTGTCTGAATATTAAGTGTAATAAATCAGGCTAATATTTCTAAACAGAGTATTCTCCCTACTCTTAACTTGACCAATGAACTTCCATAACAACCTTCCTTGGTAGGACTGGAGACCTTTGAAAGAGTCGCCTCCTGCCTGCAATTGACCTCTTTTATTTCTTGTCACCAACATCCCTCACTGCATGTGTGCACATTCAGCCATCAAATTCAAAAATGCCTATGTTCCCTGAAAATAGCTACCCATTGGGCTCAAATGTGCACTATGGGTTTTGTACTCCAGCTCTTGCAAGACATATTTGGTAAAGAAACCAAGTGCCTGAGATTCTAGGACATTGCTTCTCTATCAAACAATAAAATAGGAAAATAATTTCCAATTCTTCACGAGAAGATACTTTTATAATGCAAAAGAAAATTAATTCCTGTAATAATGAAACAAAAGCATAGGCAAATATTCTCTCATTATTTTTCCCATTATAAATTTCACCAGACATGAAATTGCTGTCTCAAATTGCTCCAGAAGTGATAAAGGTTCACACTCATTCCTTTCATGCAGTTTGCTCTGTAATCTCAGATCATGAAGGGAAAGTGTGTGGGAGGCATAGGCTCCTGCCTCAAAGACAATCTTGGCAAGAATAGGCTGTAAGAGAAGGAAAGCATTGCCCTTCTCCATAGGGAAAGAGTCAGGCAAGGAGCTCATCTTGCTCAGGTTCATGAAGCATATTATTTATGTGCCATGAGTAGCTTTCAAGAATATATTTTAATATGTCTATTTGAAAGTTTATTTTAAACAACACTTCTATACAATGTAAAACCCATCTACATTTAACATATTTAGCACTTTCTTTACTCATCTGTGGACTCATTTATGTTTCCTCTAAAGTTTGAGTCATGTGCTAGAGAGTTAATTTTAGAAAATAAAAATCATTTAAAACTCTAAGCTCTAACTTTTTTAAAGGCTGAAGTTTATTGGAGCTCAGAAGGTGAAATTTACCTTTAGTAAAATCACACAATTTAGATTCTTGATAAATTTATTTTAAAAATTAAGTGAAAATGAGAATATGCATTTTATATTAGAATATAGTTCATAATTTAATTTCTGTAATTGTTTTATTACAGAATGAACTCAACATTTGCTTGTTATTCAATATTCTAACTAATTTAGTAGCCATAGGATGCTATACTGGTTACCTTCTTTTTGCTGGAACAAAACAAAACAAAGAAACAAACTCCTTCGCCTGTAGCAATTTATGTAAGCAAAATTTTAATTTCCGCTCACAGTTCTAAGGGGAAGTTTCACCGTGATAGGGAAAGTGCAGCAAGATCTGACAGCCAGGTATTGCATCTCCCCAGAAGCACGGAGGGAGAGGAGAGAGTGATATCCCCAGGTCTGGCAAGTTGGGCTGAACTATAAAATCACAGGGCCTTCCCTCAGTGATACATCTCCTCCAGCCCGGTTCTGACTGGCCAAAGCTTGACCAAGTGTGAGGCTTATTTTCAAATACATGAGTCTATGGGAAACATTTTACATTCAAACTTCTATGATGAAAACTGTGCTGGATGTAATGTTGTAAGTTAGTCTATCTAGATAAGACTGACCTAAGTACTGATATAATAGTAAATTGTTCAATAGTGGTTTTTTTTTTTTTTTTTTTTAAGAATTGAGTTCTAAAACATAGAATTCATTATCAATTTAATTCCATTAATATTTGATCAAAAATTATAACATGATCAATAACAAGTATACTTATCCCAAACAAGAACCATGAGTCAATTTATTATTTTTTTAATTTTCATACTATTCAAATAAATAATTACAAGGTTATAATCAGGCAAATAATTTAGAAATAAAGAAAGTACTCTAATTGGATATGATTAGTAGTGCTCTCTTCATAACATTTTTTATGATGGAACTTACTAAGCAAATAGACTTAAATAAGTACTTCAGATATGTCACTTGCTGACTTATAACTCTCCCTCCCTCTCTATATCTCTTGGTAAATTTTCATTGTAATACATTTCCCAAATATAAAATAATATTTGCTATTTCTAATAACTTCATGGTAGTACCTTGGTAGTACTTCATGGTATTAGGAAAGATTAGAAGTTGGACTTATCATTTGATAATATTTTGGTTAACACATATGAGAAATCAGACTATAGTCTTTTGAGGATTGCATAAGAATCCAGCATACATGTCCATGTGCACCCATTTAAACATAAACACAAGCATATGTCCTCACACATGCACACATATACACATTGGCCTGTGCTCAAATACACACATGTATGCACAAACATGTGTACACATACACACATCAACATACTCACATGCACACATATTCATCCTGAACTTCCCCTTATAACTTACATTGATCAAGGAAAATCAAATTGACAGCTGGAATTATTTAAAACAGATTAGATAAGTAGTCATACAAATAATCTCTGATTATTTAGTTTTAAATATATGCTCTTAGAACTCAGAATTACTTTACAAGGAAAAAAAACTATGTCGATACAATTTTTCTCATTAATAATAAGTAATGAAATTTAGAGGATAGTTTTCTTAATTGTGAATCTCAATCTCTTATTATTATCTCTGTCTATTGTGAAAACACTTATGATTTCACTGTGAAAAATGAAATTTACTTATTTTTGTAGTTGTTCAGGTGTGTGTTTGTTAGTACATATACAGATCTAAGTAAAATACTTTCATTGTTAATTTTTTTCATTTTTCATCAGGAAAAAAATTGTAGTAAGCTAAGCATTTCCAAATTTGTTATTAAAAAAAGTAATCAGACCATGACAATGGTATCTAAATAAGTTGTATTTTCTCCCACAAGCATACCTGCTCAGCATATAAAGAACAAGATGCATGTGCTACATCAAGACCACAGAACACATACTTTCATGCACATTATCCCTTTGAACTAAGTAGAAAATTGACACCTCTGAAATGCATATATAAACATGTGTTTAAAGCCATAGTTGTTGAATTCTTACCTAAATTTGACAACCGGCATATATTAATTTAAACATTTTGAATTAAAAAGCTATGTTATATGTTATTTTTTTCAGGATGCTATTCTTTTCTGAAAAGTCACTATTCAGTTTTTTTTTTCACAGCTAACCATCCTTAGTAAATTCCATTACTACAAAAGAACATGTGTATCTTTCTTGATTGCATTGTAGTAAGAGTGCCTGTTAAATACATTTTCACAAAAACTAAATTTAAATGTTTGGGTGGCAGAATGAGTCCTTGGAATATAGACCTGTAATGTTTCCCAATGGAAGGTCTTATATCCTGTCAATTTAATATAAAAAAAAAATCAGGCACTGAGCCTAATTCAAATTTCACTGATGCTATTTTTTAATTTCAGATTCAACTTTAGTACTTGAGGAAAATTTTTACATGCAATTGTTTAGGGTTCTGTTACTTCATTCTAGCATGAACTGATAATTAGGAATTTTAAGAACAATTGTGGAGGCACACTGAGGCTACTTGGCCTGTAAGTAAACACAAAGCAGTATTTTATTTGGAAAAAATAAATTAAAAATCATGCATTAAAATTATTTGAAAAGTCACTTCAAAATGACTTAAGACTCCTATTGTAGCCTCCCCCCACCCATTCCTTACTTTCTTGGGTGAGGTTTGAATACAAAGTTCTATAGAGTAGGGCATCACTGCATTTGAATCTAAATCAAGATTGTTGAGAGATGCTGAGAAGAATTAACTATTGAAGTTTAATGCAAGGAACAGAGTTTTAAGGAAGATATCCAGCACAGAGAAAATGTTAAAATTAAATTATCTCTCAGTAGACTCATTCACAAAAAAATGTAGGAAAAAAGTAACCAAGTTTTCTATAAATAGTAATTACACCAGACTGACTTGTGCCTCACAGGGTATCTGCTCAAGGAGACTGTAGAGAGATCAATCTCACCCTTTTACATAAGCAGGGTGATAATATCCCAGTATATGCAGGTTGCTTGTGTTAATTACAAGGAAGCTTAAAATTCCTCCTACTTTTTTTTTTTTAATTTTTTTTTTTTTATTTTTATTTGAAGGCGACAGACACAGAGAGAAAGACAGATAGAGGGAGAGAGAGAGAATGGGCGCACCAGGGCTTCCAGCCTCTGCAAACGAACTCCAGACACGTGCGCCCCCTTGTGCATCTGGCTAACGTGGGACCTGGGGAACCGAGCCTCGAACTGGGGTCCTTAGGCTTCACAGGCAAGCGCTTAACCGCTAAGCCATCTCTCCAGCCCTCCTCCTACTTTTTGACAAACAAGCTACTAAGCTACATAAGCTAAAACTCCTGCAGAAACAGGGACATAAAATGTCATTTTGCTTCATGTCCATATTTCAAAAAGATGGCTTCCAGTTCAAATGGCAAGTCTCATTTGGCTTAACTAATAGCCTTATAGATTAGAAAGAAATGGATAACCCACTGTTTCAAGTTGTCTGATGTTAATGAGAATGAGAGGTAGCAATGCCATATTTGTGCTTCTGAGTCAGGGAAAACCTTATTTGTTTTTTTTTTAGCTTGAGACTTTAAAACCACAGAGAACTGGAAACCTGGTAAGTTAGCATAGGAACAGTTTAGCCTGCAGGCGGCAGCTATCCTTGTGAACTTGAGCTGCAGGCTCTGGCTGAAGTGACAGCTCAGAGCTGAGAAGCATGGATGCCATACATACCAATGATTTCTCCATAAAATGGTTTGTTTAATATTGACTGTGACATAGACATGTGCCATATTGGATGAGGAATAGCTAGTGAGAATTTTGTAGACTTAAGCTCTCATGCTCATAACATAATGGGTTTACTGTCCTTTCTGTTATGCCTCTGAGCTTGAGTTCTCATTCATACTTATAAGGCTACCCTTCCTTCTTGACTATAGCACCTAAGATTAGTATCGATATATCATCAACATTCCAGTACCTCAAATCACTGAGCCAGGGCTGGAGGAGCGATGGCTTAGTGGTTAAGGCGTTTGCCTGCAAAACCAAAGGACCTAGGTTTGTTTCTCCAGGACCCAAGAAAGCCATGTACAAGGGGGCACATTCATCTGGAGTTTGTTTGCAGTGGCTAGAGGCCCTGGTGCACCCATTCTTTTTCTTCCTCTTTCTCTGTCAAATAAATAAATAAAAATAAAATAAAGTAAATCACTGAGCCATAATCTAATAGAGCTTGTATATTCTTTTAATTGGAATGTATGTTAATAGATATCCTATATATGTATTCATATCAATAATATATATTTACATGTGTCTTTTGTGCCATAAAAATCCTTCATTTTATTTGAGAGGAGGAAAATTAATATAATTTAAATTCTTCATTACATTATGGCATTTTTTTTAACTTCACAAAGTTCTTCATGATCAAGTCCCCTAAACTAAGTCATACTGTTTTACTGTTTCTTTGTAGTGACTTACCCTACAGGAATACCAATGGATAGTGGAGGCCCAGCCATTCTGCTAATGCAGTTTTTCAGCTTTTTAATTTGTCTAGTGAGCAGGGCACTTTTCAATCCTCTTCAGAATCGCATCCATGGAATGGTCATCCTTGCTTCTCTTTCCTGGTTCAATGATTGTGGAGCCTCTACCCGGGGATAATTTCTGTAATGCTCTCTGAGGGTGTGTTTTGTATTTAAGAAAGCTAGCTGGATACTTTATTTTTTACCTGAATTAATTTTTCAGCCATGTTGGCAGTTTTAGCAATAAAGTATGCAAGCATTCGTTCTTGTATTTCTTTTAAAAAAATAACCTTTCCCCTTAGTTTGGAAGCATTGTAATGTGGATATTTACTCTGCAGTGAGTCCATTTTCTCTCTGTTTTCTTCTCAGCAGGATTTCCTTAGGTCTACTTATTTGCTTTCATACATATGACCCTTAGCTTCAATTCAAATATGTGACTATACCATTATTAATGCAAGAGGAAACATGAAGTAATTTCCCTTCCTTAGTTATAAACTAATGCATTCCTAAAAGAGCATTTATCCATGCATAGATTCAGTTATGCCATATCAAATAAGCAGCATGTGCCTTTCATTAGAACTATTTATAATAAACACATATAAATGGATGAATTAAAACAAAGATAATAATATTAAGCCCCATGCACTCAACATGAGCCTTGAAAAGTGAGATTATACCACGTATGGGGTAATTGTTTTGCACAATATTCAAATAATGTTCACAATATGTAGAACAAAGTTCTGTGAAACTTTAAAGGTTAAAATGATGTACATTTTGGTGCTGAAAATACTAGAAGATTTTTAAAGCTCATCCTTTCTTTTTAGTTCAAAAGGAAATATAAGACTCTGATGGTCTAAAATCTGGCAATCTTGCCTCAGGGATATGAAAGATCTAACCTATTTAAATGCATGAAATGATACTTTTAAATTATAAACCTTGATCTATAAATTGTGTAGTTTTTCTCTTATGTTATGTCAGTACTTAGTCCTGTAATTTTATCTGATAGTTTTGCTTCAAGCAAATAAAATGTTGAGTAATACATTTTGCCTAATTTGAAAGCTGAGACTATTTCAACAGTGCATCTCTCCCTTCTTTGTCATTCTTTCTAGGCTGACTGGAAGCTTTGTACCAGACTTGATAGTGAGCATGAGAAGCCAAATGTGGCTGCATCTTCAAACAGATGAAAGTGTTGGCTCTGTCGGCTTCAAGGTTAACTACAAAGGTAATGATGGATTGCTTCTGTGGGAAACATGCTATCTTAATATGACCAGAGAATATTTTAAAATCCAAGCTTAATTGTATCTATAAAGTAAAAGAAAATGTTTCTAACAATGCAGTCAAGAATACATCTATGTTTTTTTTTTTTTTTCTTATTTAACTACAGGCGTTGATCCTATGCACCTTTAAATACAATTACCCTTCTTTTAAAATATATCCATTTTCATACCCCATTTGTCTTTCCTTGTACTTCAGCAGTCTACACTACTTGCCTAAAGAGGAATAAAACAAAAATTGTATACTCTTTAAATAATTTTCTTGGCAAAGCACGTATTAATTATTAAACAGTTAAGCATAGTGTCGATGACATTAAATCTCCAGATATCACACACCACTAACTATTTCAGGCATATAACTTCTGTAGTGTTGACATTAATTCTTGTGTAATTCATATACTTCAGATTTGTTAAAGTACTACTCTCCATGACAGTGTAGGTGGAGATACTCTCTAATGATGAAATACAGGTTGATATTAAATCTTTTGTTTGGGATGGAAAGATGGCTTAGTGGATAATGTTTTTGCCTGTAAAGCCAAAGGACCCAGGTTTGATTCCCCAGGACCCATGTAAGCCAAATACACAGGAGGCACATATTTCTGGAGTACATTTGCAGTGGCTATAGGCCCTGGTGTACCCATTCTCTTTCTGTCTGTCTCTCTTCTGTTTCTGTCTCTCACTGTGCTTGCAAATAAATAAATAAAAATTAAAAATTTACTGAAATATTTTGTTTTAGTTTCATTTCTAACAGATATATTTAAGCATTATGAAAACATGAATATCTTTAAGATACTTCGAACCATTATTAAAGTCAAAATAAACACAATGTACCTATTAGAAATGGAAATTTGCAATTCTAACTGAGAAAACATGTAAATATTAATAAATTAAAATAAGATCAGTGCTTGTAAAAAGAATGTATGATGGAGTCCAGCAGACTGTTATGTGGCTTGAATTTATCGTTACCATTGTGATAAAAAATAATTATTCTCTGTCTTCTCAATTAAACAATGGCTTTGAAAAATTATCTTACTTGCACAACAATTATTTTTAATCAGAGTTCTCTCTTCACATTCTGTCATGCCGTTCTGTCTGGACACACTGAAGTGAGTGCATGATGTTGTCAGGGAAACAACACACATTTGTTCTGTATTTTCTTTTTTTTCTTCTTGTTTTCACTTTTGGCTAAATTTGGTACCAACCTTGAACAGTTCAGAAATCTGTATATATGGAAGTTTAATAAGAAAAGTTAGCTTGTATGTTAGGTTTCTCTAGAGGAACAGAGCTGATAGATGGAATTGTATTAAAAAGGGAATTTATTTGATTAGCTAAAGGTAGTCAGACAACAGCAGTCTTCAGGCTTGAGAGTTAAGGGATTTGATAACTGCTCCGTCCACAAGGCTGGACGACTCAGTAATACCAACCCAGCACTGAAGGCTTGCAGGCTTCCTGGAGAGCTGCTGGTCTTCCATCTATGTTGGAAGGCTGAAAAAACTTGGTTTCAGTGCTGAGGAGGGTTAGTGGAATAGTATGGATGTACGTGTAAGGAGGGAAGGCACTCACCAGCTAGCGGCACCAGCAACTAGATGGGAGGAAGGGATTTATTTGAGCTTATAGGCCCAATGGGACATTCCACCTGTAGGTAAAAACTCCAGTTCCCAATCATAAATTCAAGTAGAGAAAGAACCGGCATCAACCAGCGACACTAAACAGCAACAAGCACAAGCCAACAGCAAGTAGAGATCCTAGCAGAGCTCAAACCTCTATGCATACATTTGGGCTGAAAATCAGTTCTTCTCCTAATCAAACTTAGGACTGGACCTCAAGATCTGCCCCCACTGGTACTTCCTCCATCCAGGCAGCTGCAGACTCAAGTTATAAGCTTTAATAAAATCCCTAAGTCTATGGTGAACATACATTTAAATTACTACATTCCAAGCTTTGGCCCCTAAGAGACTCATCCCTATCTCACTCTGCAAGTTGTATTCAGTCCAACTTTAAAGGTCTCCATATATATATATATATATATATATATATATATATATATATATATATATTACATAAATATATATATACTATATATTTTTTATATATATATATTTAAATTTATTTAATTTATTTAATTATATATATATTTATCAACTTCAAGATTGGCCCAGTGTCCCAAGACTCATCTGAAATTCAAGATTTTCTCTCAACTGTGAGTCTTATAAGTCAAAACAATTACATAATACCAATATATAATTGCACAGAGTAAACATCTCCCTTGCTATAAGACATAACAAGGAGACAGGACCAATCTAAAAATCAGTAACCATTGACAAAAATAAAACAACTGCAGCTCAAGACAGACACCAATAAGCAGTGAAATCACTCTATGGATTTCCAATTTCTGTCTCTCTAGCTAGACAGAGTAGCCAAGGAGACTTCAACCCCAAGCCAGCAGTTCTCCATGATAGCCTTACGCACAATTCTATTATGTCCAACATATCTTCACTCCATTGCAAACCATGGTCCATATTTAGCTCCATAAACTGCCCTCTCCAATCCCCAGAGACATCACACCCTGTTTCACTGGCCATGTCTGAGCACTGCCTGCTGGAACCATTGTCACTTTATGATGCACTTCCATGCATTTTTCATGGTTCAAAAATCATTATGAGGTGATTAATCACATAGCCATATTCTTAATTTACAGACAAAATACATTGTGACCTTGAAAATAAGGTTTCTTGCTTTCAAAAAGAATACCATTCAGTCTTCCCTGGGTAGAATCATCTCAGGCATCCTTTCCATTTTTTCAATATGAAGCCATTGGCCATCCTTAACAATAAGAGCTTTAACAACCAGTCTCTGTTCCAGTAAACTGAAAATTCCTTAAATTTTTTCCAAATTTAAATCCTTATATATCTCTCAATTCCCTATCTTCCACCGAGCACATTAGTCCATTATGTTCAAATGCAATCTTGCTCATACTCTCTGGGCATGGGCATAAAAACTTAGCCAGCATTTATGCCAGGAAGTTTTCTGTGGTCTTTCCTTCCCCCTTGAAAGTTCATAAGTTAAGTCTTTCTCTTTATTTAGCATTTTCAAAATATCACCACAATAGTCAATGAAGTTTGGTTACCACTCTTTGTGGTTTCTGCAGTTCAGAATACCAAGTCCATACATACTCTTCCTCCAGAACACAAATTCAAAAGACCAAGTCATCATGGTCAGAGTCATCTCAGCAATACCAGGTCTAATTCAGCCCTGAAGGCCTGAAGGGATTCTTGATAGCTGCTGGTCTTCAGTCCATACTGGATGCTTGAGAAATCTTGGTTCCAATGTCAAGGAAGAAGAGCTGAAAAGGATGGTTGCACAAGGGAAGCACTCACCATGAAGAAGCAACAGCAAGCAGCTGGGAGAAAGGGATTTATTTCATCTTGCAGGTCTAAGGGGTAGTTCCATCTATGGCTCAAAATGCTGGCTCCCAATCATAAATCCAAGCAAAGAGAAATCATCAGACAACAACACAAAGAAAGTAACAAGCACATATGGACAACAAGCAGGGACCCCAGGCGGAGCTCAAACTTCCTTGCATAAATTTGTGCTGAAAATCAGATATACCCCCACACACATTTTAGGGCTGTACCCCAGGATCTACCCCCAGTAACATAGCTTACAGCCAGGCAGCTGAAGACTCAAGGTACAAACTTTAATAAAACACCTGAATCTATGTAGTACATACATTCAACCTATCACAGCCTGGCTATAATTTCAATCATGTTCATATTTTGTTTAAAATTCACATCTTTCCTAACTATGTAAAACAGGGTTACAAAGTAGAAAAGAGTGTCTTCAATCGTGGAGCTATTTACTTGATATCTTTTATTTTGTCTTTTTCCTCCTTTAAACAGCTAAATGCATCTGGCATGCTTTTTTGTTTGTTTGTTTGTTTTTCCTACATGTGAACAATTTCTATCAGAAATTTTGTAGGTTTTTTTTTTTAAAAATGTTAGAAACTATAATAATCATTAATGACAATACTTCAACAAGACACATTACATTAAAATCCAAGATCAGGTTGTCAGAGCAGGGAGACAGTCCACCCAGCCATATGCAGCTCCTAATTTCACTGTAATTCATGAGCTAGAAGTACATTGTAGGGTAGCACAGTCAAAATATATTTAATTGCTTTTCCACTCAGTTTTCAATAGTACTGATTTTAAAAATGTGCTAAGTATCTGCTCATGTGACACATATTCAATGAATTATTGAATACAGAAAAAAATAGTATCCTTTTCAATAAAATCATAACTTAGTGGTCAAGCATAAAACACACACACAACTCGAACCTACACAAGAATCAACAGAGGACCCAGAGACTCCACGTGAAAATTCAATTCTTGCTCCATTGCTTCCATCCTGTCTTTTCTAATCTAAACTGAACATTGCTGATGGTGACCCTCCTGCATTAGGGATACAATTATATTACACATGTTTTCTCTGTCTACGCCTCTAATTCATATTTTATCAAATTACAGATTATGTTCTAAACCCTTGAATCCTTTAATCTTTACTTCTTTGTATATTTCCCATATTTCAGTGGAATCCCTATTCTAATGTTTACTCAGTGTTTTCCACCATCATCTTTCAAGACAAAATTTTAGTATGTCCCATTCTTTGAAGTCTGATTTGATTCTACTTTCACCAATGAACAGTTCTGTTTGATACACACTGCATCACATACTTTATAAAATGAGACAAGAAGTATGTTTTCCTTTGAAATCCATTTCCAAGTACCCTGTGAAGTCAACATAATTTATTATTCAATTAAGTTGAACAAAATATTTGTCCTATATAAATAAGATATAAATGGTAAAAATATCCTCACAACTCTGTTCTCCTGACTTTCTCTTCCTGCTATGATTAGGTTTTTGCATAGTCTGTGACTGAAAATATGAGCTAAATGTGAAGGAAAGTTCACTTTGAGGAGTTTAAAATTTTTATGTGCAGAAAATATCAGCATCTTCCTACTGAAAATAATTTTCATAATTGCCATGTTGAGTAGTGTGTTGGTTCTAGTGGAACACCATTGATAAACCTACCCTTATTTTATCTAAAGATATCTCCTGTTGCTCTGTGTATAATTCATATGAGATAGCATTAATTTACATTTGTGTAACTCAAAAACTTTTTATTGCAGTTTATCTTTTACAGTTATGAAAATTTACACATAGTGAAAAATATAATAAGACATCATTTCTCCTTACATACTTGGCTGAAGTTGTTCTGCCAAAAGCAAAATTTTAAAAACTAAAATTTAAAGAAAAAACTATATGGTGAAATTGCCTCTTCAAAACCCAAAGTTAAGAAAAATAAAAGATTAAATGTTGGCAGAATAGACGTAGTCAAACAACTTCTCATGCATTCCAATAAAACATTTTTATATAATAAATGTTCTAAGACCATGCTTTTGATAAAAAGCAAAAAATTCATATATAGATGTGATTTATTTACATAGAATTATAAGTATATATTTATTCATAGTTATATTTTATTTATAGAAATATATTTGTAGGGCTGGAGAGATGGCTTAGCGGTTAAGCGCTTGCCTGTGAAGCCTAAGGACCCCGGTTCGAGGCTCGGTTCCCCAGGTCCCACGTTAGCCAGATGCACAAGGGGGCGCACGCGTCTGGAGTTCGTTTGCAGAGGCTGGAGGCCCTGGCGCGCCCATTCTCTCTCTCTCCCTCTATCTGTCTTTCTCTCTGTGTCTGTTGCTCTCAAATAAATAAATAAATAAAAATTTTAAAAAAAAAGAAATATATTTGTAATTATGTAGGTATGCATAAGTTTATAATTATATACATATAATTATAATATATGTCAGCAATTATAGATATAATTATATCTCCACCCATACTTGCTTTGTTGAGCTTTCTTTAATTTTAGAATTTTAGCTCTTCTCTTAGGAATAATTGTTTTTTGCTATGTGTTTTGGATGTTATTCATGTTTAAATACAAGACATTAGATGTTGCTAAACATAGAAGTAGTAAAAAAATGATGCTAATTAAGAAAGTAGTTGCTGCAGAGATAGCTTAGTGATTGAAAAGCTTGCCTATAAAACCGAAGAACTCAGGTTCAGTTCCCCAGGGCCCACATAAGCCAGATGCACAAGGTGGCACATGTGTCTGGAGTTCATTTGCAGTGGTTGGAGGCCTTGGTGCACCCATTCTCTCTCTCTCTCCTTCTCCCTTTCTCTTAGATAAGCAAATAAGTAAGTAAATATATAAATATTATAAAAAGTAGTATTGAATTTTATGCAATTTTTCTTCAATTAACGTATGTCGAATGTTTTCACCAAAATCATCTCACCAAAGATCACTGATTATAATTAAATAAGTAAAATTCTACTAGAGTCTTAAGACATTAATACAATTAATTTGTTAAAATCACTAATACTTATGTTGTGTATAACAGTCACAGCCAGCCACACTGGGTCACAGATTTATATCATCTCCAAAAATGATGATCCAAGATGTGAGACTAGAGGTTAATGAGGACAAAGAAAAGTGGCTCTGTTATTTACATTTACTCTGCCATGATTCTTTCAGACATTAACCTTGTATGCTTATTTTTATTTTGTCATTACTTATTTTGCATGTTAATCAGAAAAGAAGCAAAAATGAAGAGATTTCTTTCTGAACATATTAGCATCCATTAACTTCTTGGGAGCTATTTCATCTTAGCCTAAAGAATATTAAAAGGATAATTAATAATTATCTAACTCCTTGTATAATCCAATAATTATGCCAAAATAAATTCATTTAGTCTAACTAAAATTGCAAGAAGTAGGACTTACTGCTCTCTTTTACATATATAAAAACTATGATATAAGCACCACAATAAGAATTTTAATGTATTTTGTTACTGCTCTATTCCCAGAACCTTGCATATCTCCCAAGATTTCATGGCAGTTCCATAAACATTTGGATGAATTTAAATTTATTTAGACATTTAAATTTTGATATGGCTTTCAACTAAAGTACATGTTGAAAGCTTAAAATTTTGATGATGCCATCTGTTTTTATGAGATGACCTACAATTTTGAAGCAGAATATTGTCATTAGAGATGGGCATTTTTCTTAAATATTTAGAATCATCAATTTTTATGGTCTAAATAGTACTCAGTGTCTCTGCACTTCACTGCACAGCTGAGAGGTAGAACTGTCATTGCTTGCCTCAAACCTAAAACTTTTAGTAAATAGAACATATGCTGGATAAAAATGGTTAATACAAAAAAGTTAGAAAAGTATGTCATTACTCAACAATTGTTTGACTCAAAGTTAAGTCTAAATGTAAATAAAACAGTTTTCTATAAAATGTCTAGTGATTGAGGTGCTATTTTTCTCATTTATGGAATAATGTTTTTGAAGATCTAATGGAACACTTTGTAAAGAGTTTCTTGTCATATTTTAATTAATTAACTTATTTATTTAAAAGACAGAGAGAGAGGGAGAGAATGGGTGCACCAGGGCCTCCAGCCACTACAAACGAACTCCAGATGCATATGGCCTTCATGCATGTCACTTACATGGGTCATGGAGAATCGAATCAGGATCCTTTAGCTTTATAGGCAGACTCCTTAACTGCTAAGTCATCTCTCCAGCCCTGATCATATTTTAAGTAGCATCTTGAACAATAACACACAATATCATGCAGACTTTATGAGAACAGACACATACTTTCCTTCCTTTTCTTTTCCTTCTTTCTCTTTTACCATTCACTTTTCTATGATTTTATTCCTCTTTCATGTGTGTATATATATATATATATATATATATATATATATATATATATATATATATATATATATAATTTATTTGGTAAAGGAGATAAAGAGAAAGAGGCAGAGAGAGAGAGAGAGAGAGAGAGAGAGAGAGAGAGAGAGAGAGAGAGAGATTGGTTGTGGCAGGATCTTCAGTTGCTGCAAATGAACTGCAGATGTATGTGCCACCTTGTGTAACTGGCTTTTGCGGGTCCTAGAGATTCAAACCTGGGCTTTGGCGGCAAGTGCCTTACCCACTAAGACATTTCTCCAGCCAGTCCTTTCTTTTTCTGTTGCTTCCATTTATGAAGTTACTCTCTACTTGATTCATTTGTTTATTTTAGCCAGTGTACCATGACCATGTACTTAGGCAGCATATAAAAACAGGTGACATTTTTTTGTAAATGATAATAGAGTATTCCACAAAAGAAAACCTCCTCAATTAACTGAAATCAGTAGTAATTTAGGTCATTAATTGGATTCTAGTGATCCAAGCATGGTAGCACATCCCTTTATTCCCAGCACTCAGGAAACAGAGAGGTATGAGGATTGCCATGAATTTGAGGCCACTCTGAGACTACATAATGAGTTCCAGATCAGCCTGGCCTAGAGTGAACCCCTACCTTGAAAAACAAAACAAAACAAAGAACAAACAACAACAAAAAAAAATCCAATAGTGACCGCTACAATACTGAAGTAAAAAAAAAAAAAAAAAAATCAACTCCTACCAAATCAGAGAACGAGAGCCCCAGAGGCCCCCAACACTTCATCACTGAAGCATACCAAAAATGAACCCAACATGGCTCAGGGAAATTTTGCGGAAGAAGGGGCAGAAAGAATGTTGAGCCACATGTTGGGTCATGATATGCAGAGACATTTATCTTACCCATACCCGTGGGCTAACTTCACAATGCATGACCCATATACCTCAACAATGAGGGGCTATGGGGAGGGGTTAGGTCACAGATGAGCCTAATAATGGTACCAAACTGACTGTATTTGCTGAATGCAAAACTAATTAATAAAAAAAGGGATAAAAATGTACTAACTATAAAAAATCTTATATATGTATCCCTAAAATCATTTTCCTGTTTAAATAGAGTATCTAGTTTATTTGTTTGAGGTAGGGTTTTGCTCTACCCAGGCTGACCTGGAATTCACTATGTATTCTCAGGGTGGCCTCAAAATCTCAGTGATCCTCCTACCTCTGCCTCCTGAGTGCTGGGATTAAAGGTGTGCGCCACCACACCCAGCTCT
Source organism: Jaculus jaculus (assembly GCF_020740685.1). NCBI lineage: Eukaryota > Metazoa > Chordata > Mammalia > Rodentia > Dipodidae > Jaculus > Jaculus jaculus. The sequence continues at coordinate 183,363,536 of NC_059103.1, read as the reverse complement.
AGACTATCTAGTTTAAAAAGTAGTATGAATAATTAAATAGGTAATGCATTTTGAATAATTAGTTCTTCTACTTACTATGTTACTTTCTCCAGAAATATAAAATCAGACCCTATTCCTACATCCTACAACAAAAAAACTATGTATCTTAAATGATTACAATTCTAATACATTTCAAAATCTAATTTATTGTATCATACAGCTAAAGAATTCAATACTCTTTATAGGATTATTAGCTGCCTGGTTTTTATCCTCCCCGAAATTATTTGGATACAGGTTTTATGGAAGGCATACTTCACAATGATAATTCATCTGGTTTTCTGTTAACTATATGTAAAGAATTATATGTATTTGCCCAGCTGAAATGAGGCCATGTGTTGCAGTTACCTTCATGTTGCTGGCACAGAATACCTGTCCAAAAGAAGCTCATGGGAGGAAAGTTATCTATTTTGGTTTACAGTCTTAAGGGAAGCTCCATGATGGCAGGGGGAAAATGTCATAGCAAAAAGTGGTGGACATCACATCCTGGCCAACATCAGGTGGATAAGAGACTCTAGCAATGGGGAGCTGACTATAACACCCCTAAAGCAGCCCAGAAGCACAACTCCTCAAGCAAGTCTCCATTTACCAAATTCCCATAAGCTTGGGATCAAGTATTCAGAGCATATGAGTTAATGGGGGACACCTAATTCAATCCACTACATTCCACTCTTAACCCTCCATAAACTGATAATGACCCATGATACAAATGGTGATGAATTCATTCAACTTTAAAAGTCCCCATATTTTATACTGAACCTGATACTGTTCAAACATCTACATAGTCCAGGGTCTCTTACTTGTTGGCCTATACACACAAAAAATTTAATGATACAAGGTAAATGTTCACATTGCTAAAGATAACACTGGCATAGCAAAGAAAGAATTAACCCATGCAAGATCTAAAATAAAATAAAATAAAATAAAATAAAATAAAATAAAATAAAATAAAATAAAAAGATCTAAAATATAAAAACAAAAAGCAGCAAGCATTAAATCCTGTTGCTCCAAGTCTGACATATCCAGTAACAGTCTCTGGAGTTTGAATTCTGTTCCTCCAGCTTCTTTTTTTTTTTTAATTTTTTATTTATTTATTTGAGAGCGACAGACACAGAGAGAAAGACAGAGGGAGAGAGAGAGAATGGGCGCGCCAGGGCTTCCAGCCTCTGCAAATGAACTCCAGATGCGTGCGCCCCCTTGTGCATCTGGCTAACATGGGACCTGGGGAACCAAGCCTCGAACCGGGGTCCTTAGGCTTCACAGGCAAGTGCTTAACCGCTAAGCCATCTCTCCAGCCCTCCTCCAGCTTCTTATTGCCTAGAAAACAACCCATCCTGACCCAGGAACTCTCCTTGTTAGCCACCTCACAGTCCTCGCTGCAATCTTCACAGCAATCCCTGGTCATCCCCACGGCTCCATTCAGCTTCCATGCAAGGGCTACAACAATCCTGCCTCACATCACCCACTGCCCATTTTCTAAAAAAACAACCAGATTTCTAGTCCAATGACCCTTCCTATCCTTCACTCATTATACTCCCATAGTACAAGGTGGGTAGTACCAAATTTGTTAACACAGGGGTGAATAAAGCTGATTGTAAATAACCATTTATTATAAACACCATTTAGCATTCAGACCTCGTACTTTCAAAATAGCATTCTTCCTTTATGCCAAGTGCAGAATGGCTGGCCCAATGGCGATAATCTTCAAGCAATGGTAGTTGAACATATGCTCTCTCCAGGATGAAATTTTCATTTCTTTCGGTGACATACCCATCTTCTCATACTTGTCCATTTCTATATTATGTGACCCTGCACAAGTTCTCAGAGTATGACGAGAGCACAGCTGACTTCTCACACAAACTTCCTTTAGCCCAGTTCAGACAAATCTCTTTCTTCCCCTCATAAACCAAACCTCAGTCTTCACAAGTCTTACTTCATGCAGGATTCTTCAACTCTGACCGCAGTGGCTCATTAAGCTCTGCTTAGAGCCCTGCAAGGCACCTGTTGAACCAACATTCAAATCTTCCCACATGTTCCCACCAGATCAGTTCCAATAGACCAAAGCCACACAGTTTGGCATCTGGAAATAGCAACTCCACTTCTCTGATACCAATTTTATTTTACAGTTACGTTCTTGTTCCTGGCACAAAACACCCGACCCCACTCAGTGCAGGAGAGGAAAGTTATCTATTTTTGGCTTAAAGTCTCAAGGGGAACACCTGTCTTGACAGGTAAAACATTGTAAAACAGAGGCTGAATATCAACTGCTAGTCAAAATCAAGTGGACAATAGTAGCAAGGGAGTGACCTGATCTCTGACAGAGGGAGCTGGCTATAACATAGCCAGCACCAACAACACACTTCATGCAGGGAAGGCTCCACCTACCAATGTGTCATCAGCTTGCCTTCAAGCATTCAGAACATGTGAGTTTAAGGCTAAATTCAAACCACAACATCATAGTTACTACAAAGTATGAATAAAGTGACTGGAGCTGTTCCTAACCTGGCACATTGCATTACTGGAGTCTCGTTCAGAATGAATGATGAAGCAATGTCATGTGGATGGTATAGCTATTAATACTTCTTCCAATCTAGTTCCTCTAAGGATTTTTAGAAAACTGTTCTCATACCTCACCCCTCTTTCCTCACTATGTGTCACATGTAGCACAAGGAGGGAAGACACTGTTGTGTTACATCTCTGATTTCCTGATCAACTTGCTATGCTTATATAACCTAGTGTAGTGTGACTGAAAGCAACCCAGTGTTCTCTATTCTTTCAGCTTTCATTTTTAGACTTTTACTCGTATTAAATGTATGCACTTTTTGACACATAAATTTCAATCCTTGGTTTAACATCTATTTTATAATTTTTACAGATTATTGATTCTATACCATTCTTTTTACAATATATTCTGCCTTGCTTCTGTTTGAATTTTTTTCATTTTTTTCATAACATTTACATTTTAAAAAATTTTTTTGTCTATTTTTAGTTATTTATTTGAGAGTGACAGAGCAAGAGTCAGAGAGAGAGAGAGAGAAAGAAAAAGAGGTAGAGAGAGAGAATGGGCGCGCCAGGGCTACCAGCCACTGCAAATGAACTCCAGATGTGTGTTCCCACTTGTGCATCTGGCTAACGTGGGTCCTGGGGAATCAAGCCTCAAACTGGGGTTCTTAGGCTTTAAAGGGAAGCGCTCAACCACTAAGCCATCTCTCCAGCCTGATATTTACATTTTTGTCTTGCACTTTGGGCAATTTTTTAATATATCTCTACACTCTTCCACAGATTTTGACATGTCCCACTGACTCCACTACATATTTTCTATTTTAACTACATTTTTAACCAGATATTAACATTATTACTTTTGAGAACATTATTATTTGGCTAATTTTCTAATGTAACTGAATCATCACATAACAGAATAGCTTTTCATGTATGTGCGAATATATGCAACTATATTTTTTTATTTTAAAACTATCATAATTTTACTAGTTTTAAAATATCTTATGGAGATGGAGAGATGGCTTAGTGGGTAAGGCCTTTACCTGCAAAACCAGAGGACATTGATTTGATTCCCCAGAACCCACATAAGGCAGGCAGATGCACAAACTGGAACATGTGCCTGGAGTTTGTTTGCCGGAAGCCCTAGTATACCCATTCTCTCTCTTTCTCTGTCTCTCTGTAATAAATAAATAAAAATTAAAGAAAGTATTTAAAAACTGTATCTACGGACAAAGCTCCATGCTATATTTGAAAATCATCATGAAATATTTTCTACATTTATCTTCTGATTATTTTTAAATAATTATATGAATTTGATAAACCTGTGCAGTTTTCATTAAGCTGGCATTGGATCCTATAGATTGTTGATGTTAATATTCTTATGCAATTTCTTCATACCAGGATTTGCTTTATGTCATTAAATTTTAGTTTAATTGTTCAAAAAAATCTTCATTTTTCACACTAGATTTTGATCTGCTTAAGGGAAGATTTTACTCTAGCTCAGGGCAACCTGGAAGTCACTCTGACCAGGCTGGCCTTCAACTTGTGGTGATCCCCTTACCTCAGCCTCCTGAGTGCTAAGACAAAGGTGTGCATCACCCTCATAGAAATATAAATATATTTATTCCCTTTCTTGGAAACCTGGTAGTGCCTGGATACCTGGTATGAAAACTCAACTGAACAGCTCAGCCCCCATCCAGTAAATTCTTATAAAATACCCCAATCAAGGTCTCTACTGGGATTTCCCATTTGTAGGAGACATTTCTTGCCTTGTAACAGTCTATAGGTTTCATTAGCTGAAATTCATAACACCAGAACCTGGAAGCCACTGACTCAGTAGAAATTTAGCATTGCTTTGAAAGTTCAACACCTTAACTCCTGACTTACAACCCAACCAGGGGAAAAGCTCTTTCACTCCTAAATATGACATTGATTCAACAGGACATTCGTGTTTTCATTTCTATCTTATCATGAGTAATATAAATAAAAACTACCATTTTACTTAGTAATTTTTGCATAGTATAGTGTGCTTATTTTAAGTTTAATACTTTTTATTAGTAGCATCCTAATAATTAAGGCAATAAAATAAAAAAAATCCAGAAAATCTGACTAATAATGCCTTAAACACATAGGGTTGTATTATTTTCACAGGGTGTGTCAGAAGAATTGGAGATGTTGATGTTGGATGCTTGCTTGGCATTAACCTCTGGTGTTATCCTTACATAGCATGAGTGCATGTTAACTTGAAGGGCGTGTTTCTTTCTCACTCTACTGGCTGGCATATGTTTTTTTGTGCCTTGTTCCCCCCCGCCCCCCTTAACAGGAATCTTTTCCTTAGTTCTAGTGACTGAATTGTTCTCTCCTCTGATGACCCTTATCCCTCCCTGTTCAGCATGGCTCTATAGATTCAGGCTGAACTAATCAAAATTCTTTTGATGTGGTTATCAGACCCTGTTCTGGGCAATTGATATGGATTCTTGGTGAAAAACAGTGTCTTTTCTGAGGTAGTATACTGCTAGGGTCATTTCATTTGGTGCTGCTGAAATTCACCTTTTTATTATCTTATGTCAATCATACAGAAAAAGCAGAAGCCACACACAGAATTACAGACATGATTTAAATCTTAACTTTAGCCCTTCCTGAAGGAAATAATATATTGAATCTTGGCCTTCTATTTATGTGAAGCTAGAAACTTGTATTATAAGACAATGTGAGTTCCATTCCTCTCCCTAAGTGAAGATGTCACTAAATGAACTCTGAGTAACATTCATTTCTTCAATTCTTTCACCTACCAGAAATAATAAATTATATTATTATATTTCAACGTTTTAATCTATTCCTTTATTTTTAAGATGCATTTAGCATATAAATAGGACTATATATTAGAACATGAAAAGTATACAACATTAGAAAATATAACTGTAATATTTGAGTTAATTCTCAATGCATGCATTATTTATTTTTGCTCTTTTAGGAAAAAATAAACTAGGACCTTCATCCTAGATCTTATATATACCCAAAAATTTGTGTTTTCTCCAGAAGTAAACTCAGTAATCAAAATTTATCCCTCTTGAGTCCATTTTTATGAATTATTTGTTAACTATAGAACATGACCCACAATTGGGGTTCATGAATTTGGAGAACCCCTTCTGAATTGTATCCTGTATTTTGTATCCTGTATCAATATTAGAGTCTGGAAGAAAATATTTGAAAATATATATATATGTATATTATGTATCCTAATTATATATATAATTACGTATATATAGTATGTATCCTAATATATATATAATTAGGATACATACTAAATAGCAAGAACTCAGTAATAAATTAAGCAAAGAAAACTTATTAAAAGCCAGCAAATGGACTGACCAATCACTTTGCAATAAAAGAAACACAAAGCAGAAACATATAAAGTTGTTTGCCATCATTTTCTTTAAGACAATATAATTAAAATACCAGGAGACGGTACTACATATTCACAGGCACTATAAAGATTGGGAAGTATTGGCTTGGCTGATTCCAACACCTGGATTTGTGCACTGATGGAAAGAATATAAACTGGCAGGAACATTTTTGTTTCAAACCAAATTAGAAATTCATTTCTTTTCTCTCTCTCTCTCTCTCTTTCTTTCTTTCTCTTTCTTCCTTACTTTTTCTGGTACTGGGTTTTGAACTAATTGCCTTTTTTTTGTATTTAGTAGAAAAACTGTATGGATACCTTATGTGTTGGTAACATCATTTCCCCTCCTCCAGTCCACTGAGGAGGGTGTCCGTTACTGGTATTCAACATGGGGTTGTGGGTTATAAATGGTGAGAGCAGAAGCCAGTCATTGTGGGTGTGACCAATGCCTCTGCATATTCCCTCTCACCCTGTGGTTCTTAAAATCTTTCTTCCTTTTCTTCTGCAAAATTCCCTGAGCCTTTGTGGGTTCATGCTATCTCTACTTTACTGTTATGCTCTTAGAGTTTCTGGATTTTTGCTTTGGTACCTTTTGAGTCAATGGCTGTTGCCATCACCCTGGCACAGGTTGTCAGGCTCACCATGGAATCAGAACTTTGCTCATCTCACCAAGTCCTCTGCGGTGTCAGCTGGGCCCTGGCTCCTGTGTGGGGGTGGTTCATCTCTTGAGAGTCAGCTATCTTTTCCTGTCTTGTTGATAGATTTTAGCTGTCCTCGGTTCTCACTGACTTCTGAAAAAGAAAAAGATTCTGTAGCAGAGAGAGGTCAGCATAGGTTAAGTGATAATTTAGAGAGATTTGATGGGTGTAGCCTCTCTTTTGGCCAAAGACTAGTGGAATTTTCTCATTGAAGTCCATATCTTAGTCTCCATAGGATCCTGACCCATTTCCAGCTGTGTGTTCCTTTCCAATGACCAGATCTCTTAGCCAATAAGGGAGTCATTGGTTATCCACCTAGGCTGGATGCTACTATTGCACAGGTATGCATGTCTTATTAGGCTTGTTACTTTCATAGACCAGTGTCTCCACTTGCTTACATGGTTGAACATTTTCCTCCAGCAGCTCTTTCAGTACTTTTTAGCATTATATAGGCTAACCATCTGGAAAATGGATTCCTTCCATGTCAGAAGCATGTGGTCTTCAGAAATAAGGTCTTACCTTTTACCTCAGGCAGATAAGAAAGTGCTTTGACAGAAGTCGGTCTTGTTTGGGTATCTCATGGGTCTCTCTGATCACAGCTCAATGTGGATTGTAACCAATTTCTTGCTCTGGTAGTTACAAGCCAGAGCCATTTTTTTTTTTAATATTTGTATGTATTTACTTATTTGAGAGTGACAGAGAGAGAGAGAAAAAGGCAGAGAGAGAGAGAGAGAGAGAGAGAGAGAGAGAGAGAGAGAGAGAGAGAGAGAGAAAGAAAGAATGTGCGCGCCAGGGCCTCCAGCCACTGCAAACAAACTCCAGATGTGTGCACCCCCTTGTGCATCTGGCTAAGGTGGGTCCTGGGGAACTGAGCCTCAAACTGGGGTCCTTAGGCTTCTCAGGCAAGCGCTTAACCACTAAGCCATCTCTCCGGCCCCCAAATGTTTAACTCTTAGGCTTCATCCCATCTTCTCTAGAGCCTTCTTAACCTATACTCCTATTGAGTGTTATATCTCATGCTAGGAAATCGCTCCACTATTGATGGAGTCACACACAAGAGAGCTTTCACACAATTAAAATTGTCTTTGAGATGTCTCACAGGGTGGAAACTCCAGACAGAGTATTACATAGCCAAGAGGGGCTCTTACCTTTTCATTTAAAATAGTACATCTGTTCATTTTCAAGCTTGTAGGTGAAGGTTCAAATAGCTGTAGCTAATTAAAGAGCTAAAAGTGAAAGAAAGACATATCTATCTACTGTCAAGGTTGTCAGAAAAGGTAAGTAACTAATTAAGGAGTTCAAAGGGAGTAAACCTGGGTATTGCTTCTAAAAGCTAATCATCAAAGGAGTTTACACCTAAACGAGAATATATAGTTATTCTATCTGAAGAGAAGACTGGAAAAAGTTAAGAGTTAGGATTGCTTTAAAGACTGTAGGGAAGACAGGAAAAAAATATGGCCAACATACCAGAGTTTTTAAATAGGACAGAACAGAAGAAAATATATGAAGAATATATATATAAGGTTAGTAAAATGTATCTATTGCTGAACACTATCACCATGCCAGCAAAACAGGTGCAGAGTGGTTTAAAAATTCAACTTTCGGGGCTGTAGAGATGGTTTAGCAGTTAAGCACTTGCCTGTGAAGCCTAAGGACCCTGGTTCGAGGCTCTATTCCCCAGGAGCCATGCTAGACAGATGCACAAGGGGGTGCATGTGTCTGGAGTTCGCTTGCAGTGGCTGGAGATCCTGGCACGCCCATTCTCTCTCTCTCCCTCTCTGCCTCTTTCTCTCTCTCTGACTCTCAAATAAATGAAAGTAAACAAAAAATTTAAAAAAAAATCAACTTTGAATTCCAGCACACCATTGAGCTATATACCCAGGCTAACCATCTTTTAAAATGAGGCAGATGACTAACACCTAAATCAACTCTGTCAACCCCCCAGTATTTTCCCAAGGTAAAATAAATAGAAGTCATAGAAAATTTGTACAAGAATATGTGTAGCAGATATTTTCAAAGTTGCCCCAAGCTGAGTATAATCCAAATATACCCTACTGGTAAGCCTATAAACAAGATAGAGTTTATCAACACATTGAAATGGATCACTTATTCATAGATGACCAACGCTATAGCATTAATGAATATTTACATCAGCATACTGATTTAAATAGTCTGTCTCTAAATTTAGACTACACATTTTATCCTCTGATTTATATAAAATTCTAGGACTTAAAAATATCAGAAATTAACAGCCAGTAATAACAAAAGAAAATTAATTCTCTCATGTCTAACAGGAGACTATGTCTTAGGTAACATTTATTAAGGAGGGATTTTTTTTTCTCCAAAATCCTGGATGTATCTTTTGTATATTTATTTTGATTTCTAGTTACACCAGTGTATGAGCAAGTTAAAATTCATAAAGTACTTTTAAAGGTTACTTTTCATATGTGAGGGAAGTTGTAAATAAATTTCCATTAGAATAGCATGCATTAGTGTTGTAATCTGAATTCTAGTGTAAGCTACATTATTTTAAGGATATTGGTTTTATTTATTTATTCTTAATTAGTTTTGTACTCAGTGAATACCGTCAAGTTTGTTCCATTGTTAGCCTCCTCCCTGACCTCCCCCCTTTTCTGGCCCCTCCTTTTTGGGGTATATAGGTCATGCATTGTGGGGTTAGCCCTCAATTATGGGTATGAGGAAATATGTCTGCATATCATGACCCAATGTTTGGCTCTGACATACTTTTCATTCCTTCTGCAAATTTCCCTGAGCCATGTTGGGTTCATTTTAGGTCTGCTTCAGTTATGAGGTATTGGGATCATGTGTCTCTGGATATCTATTCAGTAGGATTCGATTGTTCTCTGTGTCAATCTCCTTCACCCTTGTGCTAGTACTGGGTTCACCAAGAAAACAGCAAACTTGTTTGTTTTGCCAATTATTCTTAGTTTCAGCTGGGTCCCTTTTAAGGTAAGATGGGGTTGTTATCTCCTTAGGATCTATGTCTATCTGAGAAAGAGAAGCAGATTCTCTGATGGAGAGTAAAATTAGCACCGGATAAATGGGATAACCGTAATTTTTTAGAGGGAATTTAATAGGTGTAGGCCCTCTTGTAGCCCCCGATTGGTGGTAGCTTGATAATGGAGAGCAGGCTCATTTTTAGATCTGATTCTGACTTGTTTCCCATCTCCAACTATGGGTTCCCTTCCACTGAGTGGATCAGCTAGCCAAATCAAATGCAGTTGGTTTCCCACCATAGTTGTGTATCACTATTGCAATTGTATGAGCATCATGAGAGGCTATTTGCTGCTAAGTAGGTTAGACCAGTTGCTTAGACAGATATTGGTCATTTTCCCCAGTCGTCCATGTAGCACCTTTGGCACTGGACACACTGCCTATCTGGGGACTGAATCTCTTCCAGCTTCCAGCCATTACATTTCATGTTACATGTCATTGCATAAGGTGTCTTCAGCAGTAGGGACTTACCACTAACCTTTGGCAGGTCATCAAGTACTCTGACAGAAATCTGTCATTCTTTTAGGAAACCTTGCAGGTCTCTCTGCTCAAAAATTTATTGTCCAGCTGGAGAGATGGCTTAGTAGTTAAGTGCTTGCCTGTGAAGCCTAAGGACTCTGGTTCAAGGCTCGATTCCCCAGGACCCATGTTTGCCAGATTCACAAGGGGGCGCACACATCTGGAGTTCGTTTGCAGTGGCTGGAGGCCCTGGCGTGCCCATTCTCGCTCTCTTTCTCTCTCTGCCTCTTTCTCTTTCTGTCTGTTGCTCTCAACTAAATAAATAAAGTAAAATGAAAAATTTTTTTAAAAAGTTCATTGTGGATGATAGCCACCTGCTGGTACTAGGAGTTACAGGTCAGTGCCCATGAAGAGAAGGAAGAAAAAAGATAACTAATATAAAAGTTTAGAGAGAAGAGAAATAGAGAGAGAAAGATGTGTTCCCTCTAAGAGCCTGGTGAAGGTTCAACGATTTGGTCTGTCTTTTAGGATGTAGAATTTTATGGTACCATTGCCATTTGGGTCCAGATTTGTGTCCCCCTCTCCTCCTTTCTCTCCTCTCCCTCCCCACCCACCCATTTTCCAATCCTCGAGGTGCCTGCTGTGTATGTCGGCATCTTGTGTTTATTCAGGTTAGGTGCTGTGGATGAGTGAGACTATGCACTTTCAGTGATTGGCTGAGTTTACTGAGAATGATCTGTTCCAGGTTTGACCATTTTCTTCAAATTTCATTGTGTCATTTTTTTCTTACTGTTGTGTATAATTACATTGTGTAGACATACCACACTTTAGCTATCCTTTCATCTAGTGATAGACAACTGTGTTGATTCCAGCTCAGAGTTATTATGAATTGAGCAACTACAAACATGGTGGACCAAATATCTCTGGACTGCAGCTTGGAAGTTTTAGGGTATATGCTCAGTAAGGGAATAACTGGGTCTGTTGGTAACTCCATAGTCAGCTTTTTTAGGAGTCTCCATATTGCTTTCTTAAGTGGTTATACCATCCTATATTCCTGCCAACAGTGGATGAGAATTCATATTTCTCCACATCCTCCCCAGAATTTATTTTTATTTTATTTTATTTTATTTTTTTTTTGATGTTTGCTATCCTTACTGGGGTAAGGTGGAATCTTATAGTTGTTTTAATTTGCATTTCCCTGATGATTAGGGATGATGAATACTTTCTTAAGCCTTTTTGTCCCCATTTGTACTTCTTCCTCTGTCTAGTCATTTGCCCCATTTTGTGAGCAGATTGTTTGTCTTTTTATTGTTTAGGTTTTTGAGTTCTTTGCAGATTCTAGCAATTAGGCCCCTGTCAATTGGATATTCAGCAAATATTTTCTCCCATTTTGTGGGCAATCTATTGGCTTTGCTTATTGTATGTTTGTTTGTGAAGAAACTTTTCAGCCTCTTGTGATTCCATTGGTTGAGGGGTTGTTTAAGATATGTGCTACTTGAGTTTTGTTCAAGAAGTCTTTTTCCATTCATGGAAAGTTCCTCCTATATTTTCTCCCAGTAGTAGCTGAGTTTCTGGTCAAATATTGAGGTATTTGATCCATTTAGACTTGAATGTTGTGCAGGGTGAGATGTGTGGATCAAGGTTCAGTTTCTTGCATATGGTTATCCAGTTTGTCCAGCACCATTTGTGGAAGATGTTGTCTTTTTTCCATCCTATATTGTTAGGGCCTTTATCAAATATCAAGTAGCCTTAGTTGCTTGACTCAAAGTCCAGGTCCTCGATTTGATTCCATTGGTATATGCTCCTGTTTTTATGCCAGTACCATGCTTTCTTTTATTACTATAGCTTTGTAATTTAGCTTTAGATTAGGTAGGGTGATGCCTCCAGAGGTATTACTTTTGCTGAGGATATGCTTAATAACCAAGGCCTCCTGACTTCCCATATGAATTTTGAGATCATTTTTTTTTCTATTTCTGTGAAAAACAATATTGGGATTTTAATTGGAATGCATTAAATCTGTATATTGCCTTTGGTAGGATTGCTATTTTCAGAATGTTAATTCTGCCTATCCAGAAGCATGGAAGGTCTTTCCATTTTCTCAAGTACTCCTCAATTTCTGTTTTGATTACTTTTATGTTTTTGTTGGATAGATCTTTCACTTCCTGGGTCAACATTATTACAAAGTATTTGTTTTATTGTTGCTATTGAAAATGGCACAATGTCCCTTATTTTTTTCTCTGTATCTTTGTCATTTGCATATAGAAAGGTTACTGATTTTTGTCCATTGATTTTGTATCCTGCTACTTTGCTAAACGAGTTAATCACCTTCAGGAGTTTTGGGATGGAGTCACTCATGTCTCTTACTTATAGAATCATGGTATCTGCAAATAGAGCTAACTTAACTTTTTTGTTTCCATATTGTATCCCTTTCACTTATTTCTCCTGTCTTACTGCTTTAGTGAAGACTTACAGTACTATATTGAAGAGCAGAGATGAAAGTGGACACCCCTGTCTTGTTCCTCATCTCAATGGGAATTCCTTCAGTCTCTCTTCATTAAGTATTATTTGGGCTTTGTATATATAAAGTATCATTAAGTATTACACATTATTTGTATAGTAAGTATTGTTTGGAGCTTTGTATATAGCCTTTATTATGTTAAGATATGAACTGACCATGCCATTTCTCTCCAATGTTTTGATCATGAAGTGATGTTGTATCTTGTCAAAGGCCTTTTCTTCATCTATTGAAATGACCATGTGTTTTTTGTGTTTTTTTTTTGTGTTTTTTTTTATTTCTATCTATATATTTCAAAAATTGATCAAATCATAAGATTTAGTGTTCAATTAGAATTTCATAAATGTATCACAGTTATATTTCAGAACAGTAATAACAAAACTATATACACAGTTAACTATCTGTTAAATGTCTAAAATGCACTTGGAAAGTTAGAAAGAAGAGTGATTTTGACCACACATATGCTTCTATTTGTCATCTACTACATTTAGCTTAAGAAATGAATAAATTGAATATGTTGGACTTATGCTACAAAGTATCTGTGTGCTAAGAAATATTTTTTTTAATTTAATTTATTAGTTTTCATTTCAGTGAATACAGGCAGTTTGGTACCATTATTTAGGCTCATCTGTGATCTACCCCTTCCCATTAGACCCTCCTTGTTAATGAAAATGGGTCATGCATTGTGGAGTTAGCCCCCAGTTATTAGTATGATAAATGTCTCTGCAAATCATGACCCAACATGTAACTCTGACATTCTTTCCACCCCCTCTTCTGCAAGATTTTTTGTGTTTAACCTTGTTTATATTGTGTATTACATTGACAGATTTCTGTATGTTGAACCATCTCTTGTTCTTTGGATGAATCCTACTTGATCAAGGTGGATAATGCTTTTGATGTGTTGTTGGATTCAGTTTGCAAGGATTTTGCTCAGGATATTTGCATCCAAGTTCATCAGTGATATAGGCTGGTAGCTTCTTTTCTTCTGGCATTTCTGCCTAGTTTTCAAATTAGAGTGATATTAGCTTCATACAAGGAGTCTTGGAGAGCATTCCCTGTTCTTCAATTGTGTGGCACAGTTTGAGAAAGATTGGTTTGAGTTCTTCCATGAAGGTTTAATAGAATTTAGGTGAGAAGCCATCTGGTCCTGGACTCTTCTTAGTGGGGATGTTTGTTTTATTACCTTTTCAATATCTATGAGTGTGATAGGTTTCTTTAGGTGATTAATCTGCTCTGAGTTTAGCCTTGTTTGATGGCATGTGTCCAGGAATTTATCCATCTCCTCCATATTATCCAGTTTTGTGGAGTAGAGGTTTTTGAAATAAGTCCTGATAACTCTCCCAATTTCACTTATGTCTGTTTTGATCTCTCCTTTTTAATTTCTAATTTTGTTAATCTGAAGCATATCTTTCGGTTTTTTGTTGTTGTTGTTGTTTTGTTTTGTTTTTTTGCTTGATCAGATTGGCCAGGGGTTTGTCAATCTTGTTTATTTTTTCAAAAAAACAGCTCTTTTTTGTACATTTTCTTAATTGTTTTCTTAGTTTCCAATTCATTAATTTCTGCATTAGTTTCTTTAGAACTATTGAAACTTTTGAATTCTCAAACTGTTTCTTCTGTCTCGTCTTCCACATCTGATTTTCTGTCCTCTGCATGGCTGACTCTATTCTTTAGTGCTTTTAAAGAGTTTTGGGCTTGTTCAATGAGGTTTGCATTTTCTACTACTTTTCTATGTATGGTTTCCATCCCTCTGTCAAGTTCCCTTTTCACATCATTTTCTGATTTTCTTGATGTTTCTTGGAATTCATCATCACATTTCTTTATGTCTTCATTTAGCATTGCCAGCTGACTTTTAGGTCCTCTTGTTTTCTCTCTCCTTCATATCTCTTCACTGTCTTTAAACAGTTTTGAGCAAGGGAATCAGCCGTTTCCCTCCACACCCTCTCTCTGGTGATCTTTTAGAGATTTCTCTCCCCTAAAAGACCCAGTGAACCCTTAATGCCTTTCCTTTCCTTACTAGGGAGATTCTGCCCAGTTAGGCAGACACCATCTTGACTGGAACACTGGTTTTATTTATTTATTTGTTTGTTTATTTATTTATTTTGAGAAAATTGACAAAAAAGTTTATGACCTGAATACTTTGATATTTTATAATAAATAAAAAGAAACAAGTTTATTTTTAAAAGTAATTTAAATAGAAAAGCATAATATATTTTCAAATATTTGCATGCTAATGCAATTATGGTATTAGGATTTTAAATATTTTATTTATTTATTTTTTGTTTATTTGAGAGCAAAGAAGCAGATAAAGAGGAAGAGAATGGGCATGCCAGGGCTTCTAGCCACTGCCCCCAAACTCTACTCACATGCGACACTTTGTGCATCTGGTTTTAATGAGTTCTGGGGAATCAAACTTGGGTCTTTGGGCTTTGCTTGCAAATGCCTTAGCTGCTAAGCTATCTCTCCAACTCTGATTTTTTTCCCCCTAAGTTGTCTTAAATTTAATTCAACTGAAGTGTGAAAAAATGTATCAGGAGTTTATGAGTGGAATAATTTATACCTTAGTAACAAATCATGCATGCACTCATTGTTATTAACTAATAAAACCCTCTTAACTATATATATGGTCATATAAAGTAAAGTTCATTATAATCAACCTTCTGTTTGTTTGTCCTGGTGGAACATGTCTAGAAAGTACCTTTGTGGCTTTTCATAGGAACTGATTATTATTGAAAATGGAAACTTCCTTTCATTTTCCCCATGTATTATTTGTTTTCACTCCTGTACCATTTATGCAAGTTTTCCATAAGGTTTTTTAAAACTTTTTAACTGACAAATCTCATACATGTATGTAATATATTTGATGATAATCTCTTCCTATTACTCTTTTCCCCCCTCCCTTGACTCCTTCACTTGTTGAAGTTCTGTACTATGAAAAAGATGCTTTCTCTGGCCTTTGAACAATGATAATATGCAATGTTTTGAGCAGGATTTTCATGATAAATGCCATTCTGCACCACAGAATGAGCAGGGCTTGTAATGATGACTCATGAAACATTTAATATTTCAGTAGATTTGTTTCTTTTCCTTCTGATCTCTGTTAGCTTATTGATTTAATTTCCTTTATTTTACATTTAATACATAAGTTCCTTCAGAAAGCCACTGCTCTTGAAATACCAAATTTAACTTTGTTTATCACAACCTGCTGTAGGAATTAAGCCTTTTTTTTCCCCCCTAGGACAGCAAAGTCTTCTGAGGACCATGCCTGTATCATGATCATCATCATGAGTATTTGTTACAGAGCCTTTAGTATGTCACTGAAACAATACTGAAATTAGAGTGAGTGGCAACAGAGTAGGAAAAGTGATGTCAGTTTCAAAATGCTCCTTGAGTGCATGACAATCATTCTGAAGGGAACTGAGTAAATAGCAAAAATAAATAAACAAACAAATAAATACACTAGTGACTGCTGCTCTCACAATGCATAACCCAAAATACCATGGAGAACATCATCAACCCCAATGAAGAGGTCCCCCACCAGAATGGGGAGAGATGAGAGAAAGTATGGTACCAACACATGATGAGTTTATACTAAGTATGTCCTTAATAAAAAAAAAAAAAGAAAGAAATTTAAAAGGGAGATGCTTAGTCATTGCCTTAGTTTAGTAGGGTGAAGATTAGCATTTAACAAAAATGCTAATTATGAAAAGTGCTAAGAAAAACACAGAATGGGCTTTTCGGAGATTGCAGCAAGGCACTGGATGAAGCTTTCAAAACCTTCCTGAATAGTGAATATGCAAGATATCTGAGGTTGGGCAGTACTGAATGAGGCTGGATTTGAGTGGCATAATCAATGGGTACACATGATATCAAGTCTCAGGGGATGAATTACTAGAATTTTTAAATATGTGGCAGGAATGACAAAAAAAAAAGAGAGAAAGAGAGAGAGAGATGGAGGGGTTATCTGGAGTAAAGATCAAAATATGGTAAAGAGTTTATCAGGCTTAGGAACACTGGTGAATTTGGCATGATAAAATATATCAATTTCACCAATTGGAAAACATAAATATATCACCAGTTTTTAGCTAGTCCCATTATACCATTTTCTATAGAAGAAAAAAGCCAATATTTATTAAAATATTGAAATCATAGGTTATAGGAGTAGGAAGATATTTTGGAAATAATGTGATATATATTTGTTTACTTTAATATGAGGAAACTGAGGTCACAATGCTCATTGTTCTTCCAATTGTTATAAGAAATGGCTGAGGGAATTTGGAACCATAACCAGTTGTATGAGTGTTACTTTCTATTACACTCTATTCTTGGTCTCTGCATGTATACAGGATAGGTATAATTGGCTAAGTGACTAGTATGCTTTTGTGTTGTAAGAAATTTGTCAAACAAGTATTATTTTATTTTGTTAAGTTTCATCATTATCTTATAATGCCAGAAATCATCTAAACACAATATCACATTGATTCATCCTTTCACCTTATTTGGCAAATGTATGTCGAATCAGAAAGAGTATCAATACTAGAAGAAATGCTTAACATTAAAACATCATGAGTAGAAAATCAGATGTGATGTATGTATGTCATTTTGCTTCTCAGAGGTGCCTTTCAGTAGTAGAGGGTAGAAGTCAGTATTATTTGTCTATAAATAGGATCCCAGTGTGACTTCTTTTCTTTTTTTTTTTTTTTTTTTTTTTGTGGTAGGGTCTCACTTTAGCTCAGGCTGACCTGGAATTCACTATGTATTCTCAGGGAGGCCTCGAACTCACAGTGATCCTCCTACCTCTGTCTCCCAAGTGCTGGGATTAAAGGTGTGTGCCACCATGCCTGGCTTCCAGCGTGACTTTTGAGCATGGAAATAAGAAAATCTGATTGTATGCAAAAAATAACCATTTGAATGAAAGTTTATAAATATGGTGCATTCTTGAAGAATTTGAAGAGGTACCTCCCTCAGTATCTTCATTGTTCTTCTTTCAATTATATTATAAAGGACCTCAACAAAAAGTAAACATTGTAAATAAAAGTTAAAAACATATCACCGTTTACATTAGCATCAAAAATGTCTGTAAGGATTAGTTGAGTGAATTAATCACTTAGGAGCAACCCTACTATATATTCAAAAGATCAATGTGAGGGAAGTAACAAGATTTCTTGAAAGTTATCTAAAATAATGGAACTGAAAAAGTGAAAACTTCAAATCCTTGGATATGTGAAGTTAATATTATGATGTCATTTTTATCTAACTTGATTTTATGAAACAAATACAATGCAGTCAAAGTCTTAGTTTATCACTTTTTAGATACCAACATGCATTCAAAAGCTCTGGTGGAGGGGTAGAAGACTGAGTGTTCCAACACAGTGTGGAAGGACTGACCCTCTTCTGGTTCTCATTACCAAAGTTAATCTTTAGTACAAGCTATAGTAGTATACTCTTGACAAGCCATTTTACAGTAATACTCTGTCCTACCTATTTCTGTTTTGAAAATACAATTTCTAATTATTTTTATTGCTATTTGAAGATGTTTATTGGCATTGTGCATAGTGACAAAGATACTTTCACTTAAGTATGTCATATACTGTGACCACATTCATCAGTTGTCCTCTCCCTTTTCTCCTTTCTACTCCTTCCATTACCCCCCTTTCTTTTCCTAGACAGACTCACTTATATTTGCATGTAATATATGTATGCATGATTTGATTTAAATATTTAAAATCTAGGATCTACATATGAGAGGAAACATGGGGCATTTGTCTTTTTGAGTCTAGCTTATTTCACTTAGTGTGATAATCTCCATTTGCATCCATCTTCCTTCCTACAAGTGCTATCATTCCATTCTTCATTTCTGAGCCCCACTGTGTGTGTCTATCACATTTTCGCTATACATTAATCTGCTTTTGGAAACAGTGTTATTCTATATCTTGAGTGTTGTGATCAGTGCTGAAATAAACGTGATATGCAAATAAAAATATGTTGCAGAATGGGTGCAAAGTTAGATGCATAGTTCAAGTATAGTTTTTAGAGAGAAGTCATCACAGATGACATTAGCTGATCATGATAAGGAAGCGATGGTAAAACAAAAGACAAAATTTTTGGTTGTTGTTTATTTTTAATTTATTTACTTATTTGACAGTGACAGACAGGGAAAGAGGGAGGGAGAACGAGAGATAGAGAGAGAGAGAGAGAGAGAGAGGGAGGGAGAAAATGTGCATGCCAGGGCCTCCAGCTGCTGCAAACAAACTCCAGACACGTGCACTCCCTTGTGCATCTGGGTAATGTGGGTCCTGGGGAATTGAACCTGGGTCCTTTGGCTTTGTAGGCAAAGGCCTTAACCACTAAGCAATCTCTCCAGCCCAAGAAAATTGTTTATATCGTATATGACACTGGAATACGAATACATCCACAAGCAAATGCAAGAAAAGAATCTACACATAGACATTGTAACTTTAAAAATTTGACTCTAGGGCTGGAGGGATTACTTAGGAGTTAAGGCCTTTGCCTGCAAAGCCAAAGGACCCAGATTTAATTACCCAGCATCCACATTAGCCAGATGCTCAAGGGGGCACACACGTCTCGAGTTCATCTGCAATAGCTGGAGGCCCTGGCACACCCATTCTCTCTCTCTCTCCAACTTTCTCTGTCAAATAAATAAATAAAAATTTAAAAAATGACTCTAAACTGATTATAGGCCTCAGTGAAAAATCACAGATCACTAAAACTCTTAGAGAAACATCTGTAAAAACATGGAAGACTTTTAGTAGGATAATGAAGTTTTGCATATGATCCAAAATGCATGTTTATGAAAAGAAAAAAAATGGATAATTTTAACTTCATAAAAATTTCCTATCTCCAGAAGATAATATCAAGACTAGACATTATATACTTCAAGAAAATATATGCAAAGGGCAGATTGGACAAAGGGAAGCTATCAGAAATATAGAAGCACTCCAAACTCAATAGCAAAAAACAAACAATCTGATTAAAATTTGGGAAAACAATTTGAATAGAAATCTCACCAGAGGAGAGGTATAGATGGAAAGTAAACACACAAAAATTATCCAATTTCATATGTCATTATAATTACAGAGCAAAATAATTAGATCTACTACACATGTATTATAAGTGCTGAAATCAAGAATAGTTACACCAACAAATTTTGGCTGTTATATAACAGTTTGGATTTCTGATTCATTGCTGATGGAAGGCAAAATAATACATCCACATTGGAAGACTGTTTGGCAGTTTCTTACAAATCTCAACATACTGTTACTATCTTTCCCAACAATCATTTTCCTTGGGCTCTTTTCAAATGAGTTGAAAACTTATGTCTACATATAAACCTGAACATGGATGTTTTTAGTAGTTTTGCACGAAATTGTCAAAACTTTGAAGCAACCAGGGAGTGCTGTAGCAAATGAATGACAAGGAAACTCGGTGTATTAAACACAGCAGTAAAAGTTGTCCAGCCAACAAAAGCATGAGGAAAACCTGCACATACTTTAGCAAGCAAAAGAAACCAATTTATGAATCCTATGTAACATATGATTGCCATTCTATGTCATCCCTGGAAAATGCCAAACTGTTTATATCACTTTCTGTTGTGCCATCTTAATGGTTAGGAGAGGCATTTGATTCTTCTGTCTGTGATGAAAAATACATTAACAATTTAAGGAATGAAGGCTTTATTTCAGCTTGAGATTTGAGGGTTCAGTTTGGGGAACACATGCCAGCAGGATGCTGTTGGCAGCTAGACATGCTTCATCCATAGTGAGGAAGCTGAGGAAGATGAACACTAATACTCAGCTCAGTTGGTTTCTATTCTGTTAGGAGCCTATGTCCATAGAAGGGTGCCACTCCTGTTAGGTCAGATGTCCCCACTTCAATTAACCTAATCCTCACAGGGCTGGACAGATGGCTTCATGGTTAAGGCATGTGACTGCAAAACCTAAGGACCCAGGTTCGATTCTCCAGGTCTCACATAAGCCAGATGCATAGGGTGGCACATGAATCTGGATTTCATTTGCAGTGGCATATCCATTCTCACTCTTCCTTTCTCTCTCACCCTGTCTCTGTCTTAAATAAATAAATAAAACATCCTCACCGACATTCTCAGGGATGGTTTTCCATGGTAATTCTAAATCATGTCAAATTGACAAATAATTAACCAATACGGGAGGAATGGAAAGAAAAATAGGCAGAACAGAGGATTTTTGTAGCAGTAAAACTTCTCTATATGATAACATATCAGTTAATATATCATTATATCTTTGTCAAGCTCATAGAACATACACCAACCCCTGTAAGCTCTATGCATAACCTTTGGGATTTAGTGAGAGTGATGCCAGTGTGGGGTTACTGTAACAGGAAGTATGGGCTGGCAACTGTGGCAGCCTAATGATTATAAAGGGATGCTCTCCTGTTTGCTCATTTTTATGGAGAACACTAAACTCCTCTAAACAATAGTTATCTGATTTAAAAAACAGGAATAAGTTAATTTCAGTGTTATTCACCAGGATGCCCAGAAATATTTACAAAATGTTGGCCTTTCGTATTTATACAACTGGCACATTTGGATGTTTCCGGTGGCTGCCTCCTCCCATATCTGTAATACCACTTCTGATGTAGTGTGCCTTCCAAGTTCCATTGCGCCTTTCCATGTCTACAAACAAAATGTGAAGGCATCAGTAAGTATCATAGCCTTTCCAGTTCTCTCAACTGTCGTTTATATTGATTTTAGCTTTCACAACATTTCAGACTACATTAATTTTAATTTGGAGGAAAAATTTTGACTCAAATGGACTTGCAGAAATCACTCAAAATAAGATTTTTTTTTCATGTTTTTGGGCTACATACTTATTAAAAAAATGGGTTGAATATTCTATTTCTCTACTTCTTTCATTTAATACATTTTCATTTATTTTTATTTATTCATTTGAGAGCGACAGACAGACAGAGTGAGAAAGAGGCACACAGCTAGAGAGAGAATGGGCACACCAGGGGCTCCAGCCACTGCAAACAAACTCAGATACATGAACCACCTTGTGCATCTGGTTGACGTGGGTCCTGGGGAATTGAACCTCAAATTGGTGTCCTTAGGCTTCACAGGCAAGCGCTTAACCACTATACCATCTATCCAGCCCTCTATTTCTCTTATAATTAATCTATGAAACAAAGTATAATAGTCACCAAATTGTGATATTTCAAAATAATTCTTTTGAAGGAAATCTATTTCCGTTTTTTTTTTCCCCACTGAAGGAACAATAGAGGTTCAGGAAACATTATTTTGAAAATATATTGGTTTATAATTTTGCATGTGTATGTTTGCATGCATCTCCATATGTATGTAGGCACATGTGTATTGCAGAAAGATGTGCAAGCATGTACAGGCTGAACTTGTGTGTCCTTCTAAGGTATACCATCACCTCTCTTGGAGACAGGGTCTCGCATTATGCCGGAATTTCCCGTTAGGGCCGATTTGTTGGCCTATAAGCTCCAGTGATCTGCCTAATTCCATCTTCCCTGCTCATTAAAAGGCCTGGCATTTTATTTAATTAATTTATTCATTGATTTATTGACTGATTGAATTTAGGTCTTCATGCTTTTTGAGATCATCCTTGTATTGACAAAGTTATTTTATATCTTTTTTTATGTTTTAGCATCATCATATGTATTCATGCATTTCATTATTATTTCAAATAATAAAATGAACCTCCAATATTATTAAACATCCTTCTGTATATGAAGCACTTATATCCAATAGATGAATATTTTCTGCAAGATGATGGGACCCATACAATTGTAAAATTCAAATAAAATTCATAGTAAATGAATGTAACCAGTATAGAACTACTTGTAATGAGCGTATTATTTTCTGTTCATAGGTTATATATTGTGGATTTTTATAACTCAAGGGAAATATCTATTTGCTTCCACTTAAAGAAAGTACTTGACAAAGCCTGAGTGTTTGCTCTATTTTTTTTTTTACACCCATGCTGAAAAGTTAATATAGGGGTGGAAAGAAGGCTTAGAAGCTAATGCACATGCCTGGGAAGCCTAAGGACCCAGGTTTGAGTCTCCAGGTCCCACATAAGCCAGATGGATATGATAATATATGCATCTGGAGTTTGTTTGCATTAGCTAGCATACTGGCCGTGCTCATTCTCTCTCTCTTTCTCAATCTCTCTCCCCCTCCCTCTGTTTGTCTGTAATTAAGGAAAAAAGAAAACAAAATGTTATTCTATGGAGATAATCCTTACATAATTTTATTGTGGAGCACAGCCTTCCTAAATTTTGATAAGTAATTGTCAATAAAATGAGAATTTACTTTGCTGAAAAGAAGTAAATGAAGATAGAAAAGAAACATATTATGCAACAGACAATCCAAAAGTGAATCCTCAGTTAAAAAGCTGCAGATATTTAGGAAATTTTCAACAAATAGGTTGGAAGTTCAATGAAATGTATGATGAGATTTGAAAGAAATTAAATTACATCTTTATCATTAGTCTTTAAACCAGTCAATCAACTAAAATTCCTGACCTGAAGGTGTGTTTCTCAAACAGCCATTATGTAGAAGCTTGAAGGGAAATGTAATGAAAAAAATATCATTGCTTTAGAACTAAATCCTACTCTTAAAAAATGTTAAATTTTCATTAACATTCAAGGCTATATAACAGGATTTTTGGCAAAGCTCTCTGTACTTCAAATTTCCATAAGTGTCTTAAGGCACTTTTCCCTTCATTTTCAAATCTGAAGGTAGGAGATCAAGACCCATCAAAGATTTGCATGGAAACCCACAAGATAAACCCTTCCATAAGATTTGAAAGCCTATGTTAAAGTAGAAAATAGGATTTAGAATGAATTAAGATGATATTTTTATGACAGTTCTAATTATTGTCATCTAAGTCTCAGTCAAGTAGAAATACATGTGTATAATTTAATAGTTTTGTTTGCCTAAGAAAAATAGTGTGGTGGATCACATTAGAAGTTTTAATGTGTATGTCATTTAGCTTTTGCACATACAACTATCATAAAGTTCCATAGTCATTAAGGTTATTCACTTAATAATTTTAAACTAAAGCTAAAAGAAGTAGCTAAATATTAATAAAATACATTTTTATATTATTCAAATACAGGATGCTATTACAGAAATTATGGTAATTTCTAAATATGTGCCATTTAGGAAGCAATGGAAGATAACCATAACATTCATGTATTCTTATGATATAAGTAAAATGAGTGAGGACAAAAAAACTCATGTTAAAATTATTAAAATGCCACTTAGGGCATGAAAGATTGCTCAGTAATTATAGTGCTTGCCTACAATACCTAACAATCCTGGTTTGATTCCCAGTAGCCACATAAAGTCAGATGCATAAAGCAGTACACACATCTGGAGTTTGTCTAGAAGCCCTGGTACAACCATTCTCTCCCCCTCTCGCTCTTTATTCCTCTATGTCTGTCCATACAGATATGGGTCATGATATGCAGAGACATTTATCGTACCAATAACTGTGGGCTAACTCCACAATGCATGACCCATTTACATCAACAAGGAGGGTCCATTGGGAGGGGGTAAATCATGGATGAGCCTAAACAATGGTACCAAACTGCCTTCATTTGCTGAAAAGAAAACTAATAAATTAAATTAAAAAATAAAATAAAATAATCATGTTTTGAAGACATTCAAGTATGAAAAATAACACATGTTTTAAACTACCTCTGAATAATCTTTCATAAAAAAATCTATGTCAATACTTCAGAATTTTTTTCATTTAAAAAATATACTTTTTTATATTTTTAATGCTATAATGTATTCATTCTATAATGAAGAAATAATGCTTTTAACTACATGATAAAACAAACCTATTATTCTTGTGGGGTACAAGTTAAATGTAAATACAACAAAATGATAAATGCTTAATTCAATAACACTTTAGATTATAAATTATATTTCATTCCTATATTCAGTCTACTTGAATTTATTAAATATTCTATGTATTTACTCTATGGCTGGTATTATGGTAAGCACTCTTCATTTAATACAAGCTGCTTTGTCAGACAAGAGTATACAAACATAAATAAAAAATACAAAGTCATTAAAGTTATAGTAGATGTATTACTAACTGCAATAATTGCAAAGAGGAGAAGGACTTTGGAATGGTATCAAGTAAAGGTGTCAGATAAGCCAGGATGTATGTCATCAAGAGAAGGTGCATGGAGTGGGCATCTTCCCCAGTGCAGAGAAAAGGAAAGGAATAAGACCAGAAAAACATCTCAAAACAAACCAGCAGCAAGCAATTATTCCTGAAGCATAAAGGTACTAAAGTTGGAGAAATAACAAATGAAACTAGAACTGTGTTTTTTGAACATACTGAATCTGAAAAGATAGTAAAGTGATCATAAATATTTTATGATTACTGTTTGGATAAGATCATTTCTGGTAATTGTATAGAAGGTGAACTTAAGGGGGAAAAAAGTGAATTAAGAGTCTACTTCAATTATACAAAGAAGAGATAAAGAAATCCTAGCACAAGATAATTGCAATTGAGGTCATAGGAAGACAACAGAATGTAAAGACCTTCTTAAATACAAAATTGGCTTTCCTTTATTTCCAAACAAATGTTGGGAGTGTAGTGGTTTAGAAGAGGGCTAATCAAGGACAAGCTCTAACTTTCTGCATGAAGTGAATGAAAACAGCTAGACATTTAAAAATTATATTAGGAAGGAAGACCAGATGTGAAAGCAGAAAAATAAAGTAGATATGGACTCATGACATATTATTTCAAAGCAAGATATCCAATTCCTGCTGATCATATGTACCTGGCACTCTAGAATATTCATGCTCATTAGGTAAAAAAATCCAAAAGTAGATTACAGCAGATTATCATGAGAAGAATTGAGGAATGAGCAGGTGGTATTACTGAGGATGCAGTCTTCATAATATAATTCATGATATTACAAACTAATTCCACAATTTAGAGATGTGCTTTGTATCTGAACCAGAAATAAATAAATAAATAAATGATGCGTGTGGTGGTAATTAGGTAACTGGAAATTCAGCGATGTGCTCAAATGTCCTTGAAAATATACAAAGACAT
The DNA here is from genome assembly GCF_020740685.1 of Jaculus jaculus. Lineage (NCBI taxonomy): Eukaryota > Metazoa > Chordata > Mammalia > Rodentia > Dipodidae > Jaculus > Jaculus jaculus. The sequence goes on along the minus strand of NC_059103.1, from coordinate 183,337,805 downwards.
AGATGAAGGGCTGGACAGATGGCTTAGCAGTTAAGGCCTGTGAATCCTAAGGACCCAGGCTTGATTCTCCAGGTCCCACATAAGCCAGATGCACATGGTGGCGCATATGTCTGGTGTTTGTCTTCAGTGGCTAGAGGCCCTGCCACACCCATTCTCACTCTTGCTCTCCTCCTCCCTTTCTCTAAAAAATACATGAATAAAAATAAATTCTTTAAAAAAAATGTAGATTAAGGGCACAGATGGGAAAAATAGTCTCTATTACAAAATATGTGTTCCCATGTGTAAGGTAACTTTGATTAAGATGTACTTACAGAGTAGGGGGAAATCAACAATATGCATGCTTTTAGACCCTATAATTCTGTTTTCTCTCTACTAAGGAAACAAGGTGTTCTTGGAACATTTACAAGAGCCCAAGAGTATGAAGGTAGGGCTGAGGTGGGTGTAATGGCTCTAGATTTGCAATGCCTCTTGATACATGCAGCAAGAAAGACTTGCCTTGCTTTCCTGAAAGCTAAATGTAAATGTCTTCTCCATTTTGGCCCATTCTCTGTTCTTTGGCAGAAAATCCAATGTCTGTTCAGGACTCTTCTTTCATGACCACAGCTGCTTTTATATCTTGAGACTACAATTCAAACATCAATTCAATTCAATTCAATTCAATTCAATTCAATTCAATTCAATTCAAACAATTCAATATTCTCTAGTTTTCAGTAATTTTATCAACATCTTCCCCAATCAGCTCTTGGAAGGATAAAACTCTAGTAGGTTCCTTTGAAGGGAAATGGTATGTTATAATCAGTTATCCATGTTCAATATTGTTTTGTAGCCCTTATACTCAAAGGGAAGTTTGGTGGCATCTGATACCCCGAGTCATATTTCTTAAACTTTCTCCTTCTCTCCTACCTGGATTTCATGCGGTCTATGATCATTTTAATGGCAGCAGAATTTTCAAGCGTCTACAGAATTTTACCTTTTTTGTTTTCCTCTTAAATGATGCAAATGAATTTTTGATATCTTTATTCCATTTCTGCTACTTTCTCTGAACTTTCACTTATTCTGAGTTTTATATTTTGTCATTTCTTCTCTAATGAAGGGGAGTTTGATTGTGCCTCATATCCTCTGAGTAGTTCACTTTTCTTCAGACCTTCCTGAGCTCAATTCCTAAACTCTATTTGCAGTTATTGCAGAAAAACTCTGGAATTTCTTTTTCACTACTTACAAACAATTAGAGAATATCATCCCTCTGTCTGCTAGTGCTAAAGGCACAGGTAATAGATGGCTTTTGTTTAGTTTTATTACTTTTTAAAATTTAAATATTTTATGTAACATAAACTTAATGGATTTAATTATTGCATTTAATGATGTCTAATAATTGTTTTTGATCCTCCTACCCCTTTTACCTCTTCTGTCTCCTGCCATGATTTGCTGCTTCTCCTCCTCACTTGGTTGCCTTATCCAGATTTCTTATCACGTGTATTCTATTATCTAGTTTCTTCTCATTCCCTCCTGTAAAACCTCCTGTTCTCTGCCTTTTCCCAGTCCATTTTATAATTTCATGACCTAATGCACTCCCTACACAAATATAACAACTGAAATCTAGGATCCATATATATGAGAAAGCATGTAGTTATTTGTCTCTCTGAGTCTGGATTACATAGCTTAATATATTGATTACCAATTTCATGCAAATGTCATGATCTCATTTTTTATGGCTGAATAAAATCCCATTGTGTTTGTGACCCATATTTTATATATCCTTTCATTTATTGATGGTTAGTTAGGTCAGTCCCATTTCCTAGCTATTATGCTATTATGAGTAGAGAAGTGTAACATGCTTGAGAAGGTATTTATGCACAGTTTTAAAGAAAAACGTTTTTATTTATTTCAAAATGGAAACTGCATATTACTTTTATAGTAATGCAGTTTAAAGACAATTAAGAATAAATAATTATCATGCTTCTATTATAAAATTATATAATCTTAACACTCTGAGTGGTCACATAGATCTCAGAATTCATGTGGTTTAAAATGCTTTTTGTAAAGCAATAAAACAGCCTAAACAAAACAAAGAAAAACAGAAGACAAGGAAAACTACAAGTTTAGAAAAGATTGAAAAAATTTAGGACCTATAAGCATGATATAACTAAACTCTGGATTTCCATACTCCTAGCTTCTTCTCTCCTAAAAAGATGTTCATGCTAAAATTAAATTAAAATCAATAATTTTTAGCTTTTAAAATAATTCAAAAATGGTCAATTATCAAAAACATATCTGAATTATGAAACAAAATAATGCTGAAACTTTAAGAACAGGTGAGATGAAAATTTCAGTCCAAAATTTAGACAAAAACATCAATATTCAGTAAACCTGAGACACAACTATCATAGTATATCATAGTATATTTTATGCTTCTAAAACAGACTAACAAGTACTGAGTACCATATGAAAAAAGAATATCTTTCTATTCTAGAAGCTAGAAATTCCAGTCTCCACTTCTAAAATAGCACCTTTAACCCTTCATCCCTTTGAGGAGAGAAAAACTGGGTCCTTACATGTCAGAAAATGGTGAGGCCAAGACACAGAGTCCAGCGCCACAAGTCATTTGATAAAAGCATTATCCCTTGAAAGCTCAACTCCCAATTGTGTTACATTGGCGATTACATTTCAACATAAGGTTCAGAGGGCATCAACATTCCAGAGACAGCAATGACTTCATTGAAAGATTTGAGGTCTGTACACTTAATTTTCAATGTGCTGGAAATATGTTGAGATTGAAAGAAGAGATTGCTTTGTATTTCACTAACATTTGTAATAATGTCAGAACTACCACTATGCTTCATTGTTTGTTATTGTTAATAAAACTGTCTCCTCTTTTTGCTATTTATCTTTAATGTCAGGCTTTCTTGTGGTAGAAACCTAATTCAGTTTTTCTCCATGGTAGTTTTCAGTCAGAGAGTCATATATTTACAGTGATATATATTGACATGTAGATTCTCCTCACATATTTATTTAACTCAGATGAATAGCATCTGTGAAAGGTTGAGGAATGACAAGTGTGTGTAAATTTAAAATCATGCATCCACATACACGTATGAAACCTTACTTAATTTATACAATATATATACTGGTTATTTGAGTTAGGGTCTTGCTGTAGCCCAAGCTGATTTGGAATTTAATATATAGTCTCAAGGTAGCCTCAAACTCACTGCTATCCTCCTACCTCTGGATTAAAGGTGTATGCCACCAAGCCTGGCTAAAGATTCTCAATTTTTAACAAGTTAAGTGATTTATTCAATGAATTGTGAGAATAACTTATGTTAACTTTCTATAATTTGAATTCTAGCCAAAAGAAAAAAAATAGATATTTTCATTGATAAAAGCTAAATGATTTGTTTAAAAATAACCAAGGGAAAAAAAAAATATCCAAGAGCTGGAGAGATGGTTTAGTGGCTAAGGAGCTTACCTGCAAAGGCTAAGAATCTGAGTTTAAGGACCAGTACCCAGGTAAAGCCAGTTGAACAAAGTGGCACATGAGTCTGGAGTTTGTTTGCAGCAATGAGGCCTTGGCATGCTCTCTCACTCTCTCACTCTTTCTCTCTCTCCTTCAAAATAATTAAAAATAAAAAAAAATAAACAACCAAAATATCTGATTTGATAAAAATTCATCTAAAATGTAATTCCTAATGTTTATTTTATTTGAGTAATATTAGTTAAATATGATCAACAGAGATCATAAACAAGGAAAACATAAATGATCTCACCAATACCATATTCACATATCAAAGAAGGTGGTTTTTATGGTCTTAATATTGTTCAAAAGAAGAGTGGTAGATGGACTTGGTGACAGAAAACAAAGGCAAGTTTAGGTCACATTGCTCTTAAAATGACGTGGATTTCACGGGGATTGTGTAAGTCAGCAGAGGACTTTGAGCAGAAGCTTGGACGCATGATCCACGTATTCTTAGGCTACTGTGTTGAGGTTATGTCTTAAGCAAGCAAGCACAGAACAGAGTCCTCAAGTGGCCGTTCCAAAACCCCTTGGAGACTAGAAATAACTGTGGCATGGAACAAAGTGTGGGCTGTAATAGTAAAAAGTTCAGAAACAAAATTTTAAAAATTCCGCTTAGCACATGTTAAAAGAAAGCATATTGTGAGATTCTTATATTAGCAAAGTTGTAGAGGGGAGAAAATTGTTGAAAAATTTGAGAACAAAAAGCAGGTAAAGAAACTGGGAACTCCCTCATATTCCCACACCCCTGAGAAACTGTGTATATATAATTTTATCAAAATCTAATCTTACTGGTTTTACAGTTTCAATTATTTTTGCCTCTCAGAATCCTGACATATAATTATCAAAACTTTATTAATGACTTCTCAGTGCTAAGTTTCTTTATTAGTGTTGATTACTATTCATTTAGGTTTAAATACTTATATTGTTGTTTATTTGTACAATGAATAATCTTTTAATTTTCTTTGATAGAAAGAGGTATAAACTGTCAGTTTCCATGTAAAACACTTGATTGTCTCTCACACAAACGTGATAAAATAACCTGCAAAACTTAAAAAAAAACTTTCTCCAGAGAATATACTTTCATTCAGCTAAAGTGAATCTAGAGACAAATATTCATACTCAGAGAATTCTCATGTCCATCCAAGCTTTGCAACTACATTACTATGGTTTCAGAAATATAAAAGCTTTCTAGGTGAGCTCAGGGAAGTGACAATATAGCAGAGGACATGAATCATATAAATAAATTATAGCTAATGAGAATAATTTAAATCATGAGTAGTATAAAATTAACATATACATAATAATTGAAATACATATAATATAGTTTAGACTTTCAAGGATAATATACTGTGAGTTTTATTTAAAATAATAAAAGGAACTATACTTAGAATGTAATAAACCATAAACCTAGTGTTTTGCTTTCCTCACTCACTTAAACTATAATCAAACCAGCTTGGCATTACATATTATTAATAACTATTTTTGGATGAGGAAACTTAGGCACTGAGAGTACAGGGAACTTTTACATATCTGCATCACTAGAAAATAACCAAGCCAGGATCTGAACTCAGATCACATGACTAGTTTCTGAAATGGCCACATTTCTAACGTTTCATATCATCTGTCCACCCTGTTAATTTTTCCAGCTTCTTTTGTGCATTTCTGGTGCTCAAATAAGTCACCCTCTTCCTCTGCAAGTAACACAGTGTTAAATTATTGATACCAATACTAAGGCATTGCTGTCTCTCACTGTAAATTCTGACAAGCTGAACTGCTTCTCTTCTTGTCAAGCTCTTATATATAGCATCATAATTTCTTCTTTTTTTTCCCCAGTTGCCCTCATATTCTTGTCTCCTTACATTATTTTCTTTTCATTAAACCCAATGTTTACAATACAAAGAGAGTTATTAATGATCAGTCTACCATGCATTGAACATTCCTGCAAATCAGACTTTCATGCAATGTCCATTATTCCTGACCTATTTTGTTCTTTACAAATGACTGGTAAATGGAGGCATTATTTACCTATTGCACTTTTGCACTGTTTTAGAAGTTTGCTATGTTGGCCAAGGTTGCAAATCTAGTAAGTGTTTGAGCTGGGATTTCACCCCACCCCATTCTAATTTCCAAGTTCTTAACGACTGCAATTTGCTGTGCCATTAGAAAGAGTGATCTCCAAAGTTAGAAATAAGCTGTCTCTCTGGCACTGCTTGTCCTTTTACATTAAATTGTCCCTCGGCATAGCAAAGTGGCCAACTATCAAAGGAAATCAACCTTGCTGACCCTGGGGCCATGAGAATAGCAGAAGAGCTTTCCCAGGGTTTTGCTTTGCCATGTATAGTCCTCTGAATAGTAGTTACATCACCAGAAAAGCTATGGATTTAAAGAAAATGTCATCAAAGTCTTCATTCGTAGTTGTACTTATGTATTAGCTGGTAAGAAATCCTTATTTATAGCAATAACATGTTACTAGTTTCAAACATATGTATTATTATTCCTGAATATATAATATAACAAATTCCAAGTTTATAGAAATTATAACAAAAAAGGCATATGCAAGAAAGTAGAAAATAGAAATTGGTGTATAATCCTTTATTTAAAGAGGCATGGGATCTACACCAAATATTATGTAGGCTCTGTTTGATTTTAAGACTTAAAGTATTTTGAGTAGCTCTGTACTGAATAATGTAAATACTATATTTTTCCCAATTTAAAATTATATCAAACTAAACTCAACCCAGATACTTAGCCTTTTGCACATTATGTTATTTAATGAGTGATTACTTTTTATTCTCACAGAGAATATCTGTGTCTCTAAATCTTTACCATTTGGTGGAAGATAAAGAGATGAGAACAATGTAATACTTACCTTATAGAAATATTACATGCCAGAAGAGACATAAAGGAAATATGATATTTCAGAGAGAGAGTAAAAGTCCACAATCACCATGTTTTATGCACATTAAGCATACTTATATTCTTACTAGTTGTCACCCCAAAATAGTATACTATTGGAGTCAAATCAATCTTGTAGTAGTTCTGATGTTAATCAGAAATAATTTAGTGCTGAAAAGCTTTGAGCAAAAATTAAAGACAATATAGTTATGATGTAGAGAAAAAGAAGGGAGCACGTGAAATGAAATCATCTAGGAGACATCAGGTCTCCTCCTCCATTGCTAATCTACTGGTCTCCTTGAGATGGAGCCTCTCACTAAGACCGGCCCTGCATTTTTTCAGTCAGACTGGGTGGCGCAAACACCAAAGCAATTCTCTGGTTTTCCCTCCGCATGATCCTGAGGTTATGGTTACAGGAGTCTGTGGCCATACCCAGCTACTGCCATGGGTACTAGGGAGCCCAACTCCAGCTGAATTAGGCTATCTCAGGCCTTCATGGCTTGCATAACAAGTGCACTTATTCACTGAACCATCTTTCCAGCCACATGTCCCTAAATACTGTTTTACCTGTGTTTCCCATTGTAAAGGCCAGTAACAAATGAATTTTGAATATTGAGACTCTTAAACATTCAGAGGAATTCCATGTTTTCATCTAATGCTGAATTAAAAGAAAAGTAATTTCCTGGATATGAAGGTGCTATGAAAATAAAAGCCTAAAATGTCTCTTATGCTATAGGGGAAAAAAAAGCTCCCAAATATCTATTCCTGTAAACATGGTTACTTTGAAGCAAAGCTCAGTGAGTAGTATTTACTGATTGCAATAACAACAACAGCTAACATTTAATTTACTTTCAGAATATAATAGAATAAAAAAAATTAGAATAAAATGTAGACCTTTTCTTTTTTTTAGGGCTGAAAATAAAAGTAAAATCCTTCTGTATTTCAGTCATGATGTATTATCTTAGCATTAAGATCGGCAGAGCTGTAACTTTATCATATATGATTATTTGATAAAATTGTGATATTATTCATTTTAAAATAATCTTTGCAGTTCTAATGAAATGTATCAAGTGCATGAAAAGGATAAAATTTGACATTGATTTTCCTAGCTATATGTTACAGATTTTTTACTATAACTGGTCACCACTTGTTTTCCACATATTCACAAAGCAAATGGAAACCAAGAGTGACTCTAGCATTTTAACATAAGTGGAAACTAGGTACAGAGCCTACTGAATATTCATTTCCTAACTGCAGCTAGTTGAAGGCATGAACAATTTCCTGCTGTGTGCTCCATCACATGACCCACCATGCAAGAAATAAACAGGTTTGATGCAGTTTGTTTGAATTAAGCCATCTAGTACAATATCCTTTATATGTCAATAAAATATTTTAAAATAAAACATTTGCCACAGTTGTAAAGGAAACAGAATAGGATGTTAGTCTCTTTAAATTAGACAATAATGTATCTGGAGTCATTTAATCACTCATAACAGATGATGCAGGTATAATTTTGTAAGGACTCTACTTAATAAAATAGTTCCTGATTGGAACTGTGCACAAAGACACAAGATTGCCATCTGGTGGTGACTTAAGCAAAGCAGCTGTGTTAAATGACCTCTACTGCCACACCAAATAGGTTAAGGTTATTAAAATAATTTTGCAGGAAAGATAGAGTATTTTGAATGTGAATATACTGTTGTTCACATGGTTCATCTAGTATAAAAACATGTTTGTCTTAAAGATATTTCATTATAACCACATAGGGATCCACTTTAAATGTGTAAGGGCTAACCCCATTTTTTATAATGTCTACATGTATGCAAACACATAATGATTTAATGTAGCAATAAGTATAGTCAAAATTGAAAGTCAATATGAGCATGTGAACAAAAGCATTTCAACAACATATAGGTCCCATTAAAACCTTTTCCTGTTGTTTTAAGCCTGTGGACTAGGCACAGTATATTATTAATCCTATGTGAAACTGTGATTAACAACTTTCAAATTACTTTGTTACAAAACTATAACTTTCATGTTTTGGGGAAAATCAAATATATCGATCTATAAATGACAAAAAGCATAAAAGTTAGGTAATACTTATAATGAGAACATTTTCAAATTTTATATCTTTGTTATAGGTTTCAGTATTTAATTCTGAAACCAAAATTCTACAGGATGCCTAAGTCATATTATGAAAGGGAAGGTCTGTTCAGTAAAGTGAAAACAGATTTCATGTGTCATTATAAAATGTATGTTTATATGAATGTACTATAATATTTATAATATATAATAGAATATATAAATGTAGTTGCAATATTGAAATTCATAACAGTGTAATTCAAGTCAAACCAGACTCAATCTATTTAAGAATTCCATTGGCAGTTTTCCATTTGTGGGTGATTGAGGCATCCCTATTTGGAAACCTGTATGATAAAACTATGACATAATCTTCCCATCAAGTAAATTTTCAGTTGTCTATTGGTAAATAAGAAAACCAACAAGGGGATTTGAAGGTGTCCCCCAGTAGGAATAAACAAAGATTGCATCTGCTTGTTTAAAACTAAATGCAATTGACCTTTCAATGAGCCCTCCACGTGTATCCCATGAACATTCCTGTAAGAGCGTTTGCAGTGGGCACAGATCAGGGCAATTAATTTGAATGATCATGTTTTCACAGAGGGAAATATCAGCATGTATTTTAGTTTTCAAAAGAAGAGGTTTATCCAGGAACAGATATTAGCACAGCTTTACAAGACTGTCAACTCAAACCAGAGCACAGGAGAATAGGCATCTGTGAAACTATCCTCCTCTGAGGGATACTTCTTGCTGAAGATGGAGACTGATGCTACAGCTTTTGGTGAGCATTAGTCTACCAAATATAGCCAACTCATTGAAATTCAACAGAAAATGTGACATAAAGCATATATATATAATGTGTCTGTGTGTGTGTGTGTGTATGTATGTATGTATATAATTTCGTTTTTGGATCTCCCACAATGTGACTTGCACTTTTCATTCAATAAGGCTAAATTTTCATTGCAAATATTCAAAATCTTTGTGTTAATGTCTGATTTACATTTATATATAATAGATTTCCATAGAGAGTATTGATAACCATGTATTTATTGATAAATTTGACAAATTTACATATAATGCTAATGAAGAAAAGAAAATGAAACAAAATCTATTCCATTTTTCACTGAAAAAAAAAAACACATAGTTTTTCAACAAAGATTGAAATCAGGGTTCTGATTGAAGTCATCTTGATCCATCCAGATATAAGAAATTGTACATGTCTCAATAACCCTGCTCATTATAACTCCCTGCAAGCTAAAAGGTAGCTTTATTACCTCATTTTACTTAGTTGAATGCAAGGGTTTTACTCCAGAATGTTTTGATCAACAATCTGTTTGAATTATAGCTATAATGTGTGGCCATGTCATATTCTGAGAATATTTAATGAAATTGATGGTGTCTTGTCAGATGGGCAGGAGATTTCTATGGCTACAGTGAAGGGGTGGTTAAATGCAGTATTGTGGGAGCTGTCTGTGATTTGAAATCCAATACATACTAACAGTATGACTAGAAAAATCGCCTTCCCTCAGTTTCCTTATCTGCAGTATGTGGTTAATAACAATATTTCTTAAATTATTGAAAGGAGCCTATTTAAAGTGCTCACAAATGTGACTGACACAATACTAAATAAATAATAACTATTATTATGAGAAGGGTAATTACTGTTATAATACACAATCTAGTTAAAGTATAGAATTTATTTCAGTCAAGATTATAATCTGACAAATAAAATTACAGTGGATAGCAGAAACATCATTAAGAAGCTGAGTAAATAGCATACTTTACAATGAAAGTTTGAAAATAAAATCAGTTTATTATTTGCAAACTGAATAGCATCTGGTACTCTATACATTAACCAATAACAGAAAGGGTATTCTATCATAGTGCTGTAGTCTGGCACCATATGCATTTCTCATTCAGGTTACTCTAAATGCTGCCAGTAAAAACCTAGTTCTATAGTATGACCCAACAATGAACAATGAGTGATTGTTCCCATATAATTCAATGTGATATAGATTTCATAAATTTATCATTGGAGCAATATTTTCTCAAGCTAAACTTGGGTTTAGAATCTACTAAATATTTTGGATAAAATATCTGATCACTAATTTTGATGGTTATATCACTGAACTTCTGTGGTATAAAGAGCTTTTTTCCAGATGGTTCAACAAAGACACATGACAACCATGTCAGTTAATGGAACAAGCGAATCATCATTTACCTCACAACTGTTTATCTCATTGGTCCTGCCTCCTTCCTAAAATAGTGCTAACAAGATTTTGATAAGTTCTTCATATGAACGTTTAGACCTTTTATTGTTGACTAAATTCAAATAAACCAAAGTTTGTAAGACATGATAATGTAAAAGAATAACTCTGAAAAGTATTATCATTGAAAACTGCGGAGTTCTTACAAAATATCCTGTTAATATAGTGTTTTCTGAATAGGATTATGAACTTATGAATGATATATAACTATAGATTAGCATAAAAAATTAAGAAAATAAATGTATTTTCACAATTTTAAGTCTTAATCAACAATATCTTGTTATAAAACTTGTTAAAACAAATATGCACCCTATTACAAATTTTACAAGTAAACGTGTAAGAAAAATTATGTGAGTTACCATGTTAAAAGCTTCATGAACATATTTGCCTTTAACAGCCCTTAATATTTATGTTTTCCAGGCTATGAGGAGTCAAAGCTCAGACAATAGGTATCATACAAATACCTCATCCTCTCAACAGTGTCACTTTAAAGCTAGTGTCTCAGAAATTATTCACATCTGTTTATCTTCTCCAGTCAGGCTGGTTATCTACTTAAATGAAAAGGAAGAACTTGTGTCCCATAATAAGGATTCTGTCAAGATTACTTCAAAGACTTGACATTAGTTGTATTCTGTTACCCTGTAAGAATATTTCATGACTTTATTCTGTCATTGGGATGCTGTGATGTAAATGTCTATTATGATAAAAATAAGTTAAAATTTTGTGATTTAACTTATATGATTACAAAAGTGATCATATACATTCTTAGGTACAAATTGTTAATATATATATTTTTATTGTTTTTATTTATTTATTTGAGAGTAACAGACAGAGAGAGGAAGAAGCAGATAGAGACAGAGAGAATGGGTGCACCAGGGCTTCCAGCCACTGCAAAGGCACTCCAGACGCGTGCGCCCCCTTGTGCATCTGGCTAACGTGGGTCCTGAGCAATGGAGCCTCGAACCAGGGTCCTTAGGCTTCACACGCAAGCGCTTAACCGCTAAGCCATCTCTCCAGCCCACAAATTGTTAATATTTAAAGCTTCTTCCTTACAGGCTATTTCTAGAAATTTGGAAATCTTCTTTCCTATGCATATAAAAAGAACAAGCTCAACAAACGACTTTTCTTAGATCCAATAGTAAACTGAGATCACAGAGCAAATGTTGAAGAAACAGAAAACCTCTTATATACATAGATGCATTTTAAATAACTGTGATTAATTACTCATTCTATATTAGCTATTGGAATTTTAATTCATGTAATATTTTTCAACACATAGAATGAAAATATACTCTTTATGTGTAAGCATACAGAAATGTCATTCCTTACTTAGCATGTGTCCTGGAAGAAATAAATGTTTCTTTGCCAACTATTTCTCAACTTTTGTTGGAAATTAGCAAACAAAAAACATATTGGAATAGTCATTTAAAAAAACTAAACAAAGGGGCTGGAGCGATTGCTTAGTGGTTAAGATGCTTGCCTGCAAAGCCAAAGGACCTTGGTTCAATTCCCCAGGACCCATGTAAGCCAGATGCACAAGTTGGTGCATGTATCTGGAGTTTGTTTGCAGCGGCTGGAGACCCTCATGTGCCCATTCTCTCTCTCTCTTTCTGCCTTTTTTGCTCCCTCAAATAAATAAATTAAAATAAAATATTAAAAAATAATAAAAACAAAACAAAGCAATAACAACAAAAACCTTGTGTCCCTTTATTACCTAGGATATATCAAACCATTGTTTATAAAGTGAAAATAAAGTTTTATTTTGATTGTTTATGAAGGTCAGATACATATGAGACTTCACAAATGTAAACTCAAATGAAGAGAAAAATGAAAAGCTTCAAGGAACTCTTGCTCAATTCATAACAAACTATAAGTTGTATTGTTTTAAAAAATATTTTTGTTTATTTATTTGAGAGCAGTAGACACAAAGAGAGAAAGAGGCAGATAGAGAATGTGTGCACTAGGATCTCCAGCCACTGCAAACAAACTCCAGATGCATGAGCACCACCTTGTGCATCTGGTTTATGTGGGTCCTGAGGATTTGAGCCTTGAACTGTGATCCTTAGGCTTTGCAGGCAAGCTCTTAACTGCTAAGCCATTTCTCTAGCCCATAATTTGCATTCCTATGTAGCTTATGTACATCTCAGAACATGGTACCCAGACAAACTCCTTATTAACTATATATTTCCCAAAGAAAACAGATTGTAAAATAAAGTACATTCATGGGCAATTTTTCTTAAATTTCTTTCTTTTGGAAACTTATTCCATGAGAGAAAATAAGGAGGGATTTTTGGATAAAGTCTTCTTGTAGAGTCACATGAGAGAAGAGTGAAGTTTATCTTTGTATCTATACCATCGCTAGTGGTGCAATCAGCTTCTTGTGGGTGAACAAACACCCAGTAGGAACAGCTTATTGGAGGAAAGGGTTTATTTCACATTTAGATAAACCAGGGCAATTGCCATCAATGTAAAGAAAAAAGAAAAAAAAAAAAGCTGTCTCACTTTCATAGAGTACACCAGAGAGACAGCACCAAACACCAAATCAGCATGAACAGTCAGAGCTCCAAACTGCTCTCCCTACATTTTAGTGCTGGACTCAGATCCTCCCCCAAACACTCCCTAGGGCTGCACTCTAAAACCCATCCCCAGTGACATACCTCTTTCCTAGCAGGGTTCTGCCCACTGGAGAATCAAGATTCAAGCCTAAGTCTATGGGGCCATACATTTAAACCATGATACAAATGAAATTTGGCTTTTCTGTATTGATTATTATGACGTAACAAACTAATTTTTTTTAAATATTTTTATTTATTTATTTGAGAGTGACAGAGACAGAGAGAAAGACAGATAGAGGGAGAGAGAGAGAATGGGCGCGCCAAGGCTTCCAGCCTCTGCAAAGGAACTCCAGACGCGTGCGCCCCCTTGTGCATCTGGCTAACGTGGGACCTGGGGAACCGAGCCTCGAACCGGGGTCCTTAGGCTTCACAGGCGAGCGCTTAACCGCTAAGCCATCTCTCCAGCCCTAACAAACTAATTTTTACAGCACAACTGTAGATCATTTTAGGCTATCATTTATTTTGCTTTGATACAACCTGAAGATAAATCTGTGTAGCTTGTCCAGATATCTGGTGAAAGGTAGTTCTGGACAAGTCAGACATGTTCCAATATGTATCACATTTGGAGCAAGTGAACCTTACCTCCATTTTCACATAGCCATGACATATGGTCTTGAAAACCAAGTGTCAGCAAAGTATGGCACTCCTCACAATTGCTAGGAATCCGCCTTCCAAAATATTGTTTGTATTTTCCTCACTTTGAGACTCTGGATGTTTAAAGGCCTTCATTCCCAATGGGGCAAAGATTTGATCAAATATAACAATGCCTTTTTCTTTGAAGTAATAGATTTCCTTTGACAAAAATCTCAATTTTGTGAACAGTTGCAGAAAAACAAACGAACAGAAAAAAATAAACAAAAAATCAACAGAATATCTATGGACATGGATATTTTCTTCCTTACATTTTCATGGACATATATAAGCCAACTACTTTAAGGTGAATGTCTTTGTGTTCTTCACTCTGTGGTTAGCCTTGTCATACAACAATAAGTTGAGGACTTAGGACAAAATGTGACTGAACTTGGTAATAGGAACTAAAAGGAATGATTAGCATTTGTGCTCCTCCATTGGGTAAGCTTGCAATCAACTGTGTAAAGGCAGACACCCTGGTAGTTGAGATCAGTATTAATTTTTCCCATGAAAAGCATTCCAATTAAGTTATAAAAATTTTATTTATTTCTTTGATATAGATAGACAGAGAGAGTAGGCGGTAGAGAGAATGAGCTATCAGGGCATCTTTTCACTGTTTTACATGCATCTACCTTCATGTGGGTGCTAAGAATTTGACCCTGGGATGGAAAGCTTTGCAAGCAAGGGGTTTTAACCTTTGAATGTCTCTACATGAAACTTTAAAGACAAAAAAGCTTCAGCAGTTGCTTTTCCTAAGAGGACTGGTAGTTGGGAAGATTGTTAAAATGTCAAATAACGTAACTTGCCAAAATATTTAAGTAGTTCTCCCTCTAAATATTCTAATTTAAAAATTTCATGTAGCTGACATTATCAGCAGCAAATACCCATGATTCTTGAATTCCCTCAAGTTGTAGCAGTTACCCTTTAGTTGCAGAGACAAAGCACCAAACCAGAAGTAGGTTATAGGAAGAAAGGTATTATTTCAGGTTTACAGTTTTGATGGGAAGTTTTTACATGTGGATAAAGCACAGCAGACAAATCAAATATTCATACATCATCCAACAAGATAAAAGAGAGAGAGAGAGAGAGAAACAAAGAGAAATAAGCAAGAACAATAAAACCATGAACACACAGTGATATACCTCCTCCAGCAAGGTTCCATCCCCAAAGGCCTGCTGGGGACTAAGTAGGAGGCATAATCACAAACACTTGAGGCTATGCGAGGCATTTTACACTTGAAACACCACTCTGAGTGCTGGCAGCTACTTCTCTGCCTTGACCCTCAGTTCTCCTCTTCCCCACTTCTGCAAACAGTGAATTTCCATATTAACCTTTATTGACTAAATGGGTGGACTCATTTATTTTACTTTCAGAGCATTTTCTGATGTAGGAATAAATACAATTATTATATTTTCTCATAAAAATACTTGAAATTAATGCTATTGGAAAAGTCAAAGCATTGATGCTTTACTCCAAATAAAGGTTTAGCTCTTCTGCATGTACTTTGAATCCCTGGAACCTCAGCTGACCCATTATTTGGCTAAATATTTAGGTTTGTGGATTTTTAAAGGAGATGTGAAGTGGCTTTTACCATTTACTATAATGGCACTGGAAGACCTAATGTGATTAACTCTCACAACTCTGCTTGGCATTTTTTTTTTTCCTCTTTTGAACCAGGTCCCTTTCATTCAAAAGTGGATAGTCTTCTATCCTGAGTGAACAAAAAAATCCTACATTATTAGACAATCTTCAAAATACCATGTTTATACATCTTATTTCTTGAAGCAGTCTATTTTCTGGCAGCTGTGAGGCCTCTTTCTATTCCAACCTTTTCATCCTGCATTATTCATCATTTTTTTTTTCTATTTAGCCTTTTTTCTACCTATACAGTCTTCCCCAATAATCTTCATTATTTTGAAATAAGTTCTTGCAACTTATATAGCATTCAATCCTTGCTTCAGGAAGAGAAAAATAGAATATCCAGTCACTTATAAATGAGAAGATTTGATTGTACATGAAAGTTGAAGTAGAAAATGGAACTCTGAGTATTATTGTTCTTAAATCTCCTTATACATTTGTTGAAAAACTTTTCTGGAACAACATAAAGTTGACAATATGTGGGCTGGAGAGATGGTTTAGTGGTTAAGTGCCTGCCTGTGAAGGCTAACGACTCCAGTTCGAGGCTCGATTCCCCAAGACCCACGTTTGCCGGATGCACAAGGGGGCGCACGTGTCTGGAGTTCGTTTGCAGTGGCTGGAGGCCCTGGTGCACCCATTCTCTCTCTCTCTTTCTGTGTTTCTTTCTCTCTCTGTCACACTCAAATAAATATATAAAAATGAACAAAATAAATTTATAAATAAAGTTGACAATATGTGAACCTATAGGTCTTTTTTAAATGTCTAATAGAAATTTCATAGCTCTACTCACATTCTCTAGACATACCCTTTAACACTTGACATTATTCCCACCAATTGCTCATTTATTATATTACTTAACTTCAGATGTTCAAAAAAAAAAAAAAATAACTCGGCTTCACAGAGGCTCCATTGCTGTTTCTAGTCACCTTGTCTTTCATACTTACAACTAGACCTTTCCTTCCCATTATAAATAAATTCAAGAAAATTACCAAATTATGAAGTATAGCATTAGCATGTAATTATGTTAGTTTTTTCCAAAAGTAGAAGAAAAAAATTGTTGTTCCTAGAGGAAAAAAAGAAAAGCCTTTTAGTTTTAAACTTTTCTTGTACAAAATGAGTTTTCTTTACTTATAAAAGCAATATAGGTATAAAAAATTAATAAGAAAATATGAGGGGCTGGAGAAATGGCTTAGCGGTTAAGCGCTTGCCTGTGAAGCCTAAGGACCCTGGTTCAAGGCTCGGTTCCCCAGGTCCCACGTTAGCCAGATGCACAAGGGGGTGCACGCGTCTGGAGTTCGTTTGCAGAGGCTGGAAGCCCTGGCGCGCCCATTCTCTCTCTCTCTATCGGTCTTTCTCTCTGTGTCTGTCACTCTCAAATAAATAAATAAATATTTTTTTTAAAATCATTCTAAGTTATTAAAAATAAGAAAATATGAGGGTTCTATTGAACTTCAAGTTCTTCACCTGTACTAATAGTTTTTATCACTTTATATTTGATATTTATAATCTGATTATAGCTGGCATGCCACCATTTCTGCTTATTGTTAATTTATCAATATTAGGCAGTATCTATATATCAATAAGGAAAATTATAGGATGACTTTACATCACTTCATGGATCCTTCCTCCTCACTATTCAACTTAACAGATGATATCATTATTTTCAGTTGTCAACATTAGATAGAACAGTTAAACTGTTTATGTTGAAAACCTGGCACAAGTCCTTACATATGAACTTAAGTAAAACCATAAATAAGATCATTCCTTTCTGGATTGCAGGGAAGATGTGTAAACATTTTACTGTTAGCTTATTAAATGTGGTCCTCTGTTCTGTGTTGGTTATATTAGAAGTGCAGGGAGAAGGCTAGATAGAATGCTTAGATTTCAAAGACCCTTCTTATTTTGATATGGATCATGGTGGAAGCTAATGTGCCATTGTGAGGTGTCCTTCACTAATTGGTGTAGTATTTTTGAAAAATTCAAAGGCCTGTAGCTTTGATATAGTCACATAACCTTTTTTTTTTTTCTTGTTGGTTTACTTTTCTTAATTCATGGGTGTTATTACATTACTTTCATAAATAAGTTAGCAATTTGTGTTTGTTGGTATATACTGGATATCTGGTGGATGCTTTGACATGTGGATGTACTATGCCTCAGCACTTGCAAACAAAATGGATCAAATAGCTGTTTGTTAAGATAGATTCCCTTTGAGCAAAATGCAACCCCAAAGCTCTTGCTCTATCCAACATGAAGTGGTTTAGAACATGTACAGTCTGATGTCCACACACTTCAACAACTCCAACAAACAGAGACCTCTATTTTTAAAATAACTTGCAGTCATTATGTATGTACCATTCACAATGCCTTCTTTATCCTTCTTGCTTTCTGTCTCCCTTACTTTCTCTCTTTCAGTGTTGGAGTTGAATCCTGGACCCCATAGATACTAAGCATGCATCCTACCACTGAGCTACTACCAAGACCTTTATTATGTTTTCTTTTCATCTTTTCTATTGGTACCATCATAATGTTGAATATGTACCAATGAAATCCCCTTAAATCTTAATTGGGTACTAATCTGTTCACTTGATATCAAATTTATAACCTCATAAGATTACTTCCTTTATCCTCTCCATTTTCTTCCTGATTCACATCTGAATTTTCTGTCAGCTGTACATAACTTTATGTTCACTTTGAAATCATTACCAAAATCATTGGATATATTAGTTTGGTGTTGAGAAAGGCATTTGAGTTAATGACACATATTTAAGAGGTCTTTCAGGGCATAGATAGTATTTAAGGCATGATTACCAAGGACACCTAGTGACAAAAGAAAAGAGGACCAAGGGCCAAGACTGGACATTTTACTATTAAATTCAGAAAAGTGGTCTAGAAGGAAAGTTTAGTTCAGACAGATGAACATATGGAGCATATAGTAACCTGGACATTTAGTAAAGATATGTTGTCAAGGAGGAATATGTAGTGAGCAGGGTTAAATAGAATGCTAAGGCAATTATGTGACACCAATAATATATTATTTAAATTTTGCAAGATAAAAGATATTTGTGTTCATTGTAAAGATAGCTTCTTTAGAGGTGTGGTGGGGGTAGGTGCTGATTACAGTGGTTTTCTGAGAGAATCATAGATGAAAAATTGGTGGTATTGAGCGTTGATCACTCATTTAGAAAATTTTCTTCAAAACCAAGTAGAGAGGATGAGTAATAGCAATGGGTGAAACAAAATGCTGTATTTTTAATATTAGAGAAACCAGGGCAAAATTGAATTATGGTAGATATAGATACAGAGAGTGGGAAAAGGTAAGAGGCAGGAGAAAGAAAGAGAAGAATGCCTGGAATGGCGTTGGATGGCAGTATTGAAATTGAGTGCTTGAGTGGAAAGTGTGGTTTCAGATGGGAGGTGGTTATCTGGGTAATTAGAATGATGGGAGTGTTTGGCTTGACTAAGATTTATCAGTACAGTAGGAGGTAGAGTTAGTAAGTTGTGATTATGTAAGTCCTGTGGGAATAGAAGATCTAGAATGCTGCCTCACATTATTATCTCTCATACATTACAAATGCTTAAAATTTAAAAGCAACAAAAATAAATCCCACACAGTTTAAAGAATGTAGCAAGTTCAGCACATGTTTAACAACTTAAAATATTTTCTAATAGAAAAGATAATTAAAAATTTTATATACTTCATGCATGGATTATAAATAGCCCACACAGTTGTTCTAATGCTAATATGTTTTCTGATTAGATTTAGTTTTCTAACAGACTACACTCTTTATATATGTGCATATGCTTATAGAAGGAACAACGTTAATATCCTTTGAGTTGAACATTAGATCATTTATTTTGTTCAACCTACCTACAAATGCCTTGTAAATAATTCTTACTAAGAACATTCTTTCTTTTACATATCTTATTACTTTTACATAGTTTATTCTCTCTTCACTGAGTGTGCTGTGATTTTTGTGGACCATTCTGTAATCCTACATTTCCATGACTATAAAACAGAAAGCTTAGTCTTTTTTATTTTTATTTTGTAGGATAGAAACATTCTGTAGCCAAAGATATTGTTCAATAGAAGAGCACTAACCTAGCATTTGCTAGGCCCTTGGTTCAAGCCTCAGTATTAGGAAACAAAACAAAACATAACAGACAAAACAAAACAATTGTTAGATGGGTATGTTGATAGAGCCACCCATTGCTATGTTTGAATAAATGTAGACAGTATGAAACTCCATCCATAGAAACACGAAATATTCTCTGAAGCCTCAACAATTGTGGGTCACCTCTTTCCATCAATGACTTCCTCTACAATACTGCAAAACAAATCCACTAACTGAATAATACTACTTTGGTAGTATTGAAAGACCTAAAACAAAATTACAAAACATTTTGTTGGCTTTTCCTCTCTATATTCAGTTGAACATATTTGCCCTTCTCTTTGATGAAAGAACACAGTGAAAGAGGTGGATGAAGGAGAGTAGAGCTCTATCTGGACGTGGTAAGGCCGTTGTGCCCATGAACTCACACCCAGTGTGGTTCCCTGCGGAAGAGCTGTACGTGAAAACAAGACAACATCTGGTTGTACACAGGAGAGACCTGGGAGGCCACTCCTCTTCACAATGAGCTGATGACAGCTGCATGTGGCTGGGGATGGAGAATGAAGGAAGAGAAGGAAAAACCAATAGATGGTGAGGAGCTTTGCTATGTACTTTAAGCACTGCTGTTGACCCCTTGGTTACAAAGCTTCTATAAATAACCTCGTTTTATATAGCCACTCTTTTTATTTTTGTTTTGTAGTAAATGTTATAAACGGAAATGAGTCAAACAATAGTATGCATTCAATATTTTGTTGTAAAATGTTATAGAAATAAGTCAAACAATAGAATGCATTCAATATTTTGTTGATAGCAAGCATTGCAGTCAAAAGAACAATGAAAAAGAATGTTGTCCCTTTGAAGAAAATATTTCAAATTTTACCATTTTAAAGTAAATGTTTAAATATCTAGCAGGTTGAATGCTATTAAGTGAAAGTTTGCATGGATATTCCCTTACAAACTAAATTCTAACTTTGCTACTAGCACTATGAACTATTCTGAGATTATAATTTCCAGTGTGAGGAATCTCAGTATGCATTCAAAATATTTTAGGGGCTAGAGGGATGGATTAGCAGTTGAGGCATGTGCTTGCCAACCCAAAGGACCCAGGATAGATTGCCCAGGGCTCACATTAGCCAGATGCACTAGGGGGCTCATGTGTCTGGAGTTTGTTTGCAGTGGCTGGAGGTCCTGGCACACCCATTCTTTTTCTCTCTCTCTCTTTCTCTGTCACATAAACAAACAAACAAACAAACAAACAAATAAATAAATAAATAAATAAATAAATAAATAAATAAATTAAATATTTAAGTAATTTAATTACTTATGTTATAGAATGCCATGTAAGAGAGCTGAGGAAATTGTGCATATACACATTATATATATACATATATATTGTGCATATACATATTATATATACATATATACATATATATATGAAGTGCATAATGACATGATTATTCACAGAAAGGAATACTTTTAGGTTTAAATTTATCTTTAAATGTCTATGCAAAATTCTGTTGAATATTAACTTTTGACTTCATTAATAATATGAATTGGAAATATAATGGCTAAAAGGAAGAAATCATAGATTAGAATAGTAATCTAAGAGGAACAAATAATTTTAGAGCACTTGCTCAATAATGTATAGCCAAAAAAATGTAATATGTAAATTATGAGATATAATGTAATACTGAGAAGAAAATACTTTTTTTTCTTTTTTACTCTGGCCTAGGCTGACATGGAATTCATTATGTAGTCTCAGGGTGGCCTCAAACTCACTGTGATCCTCCTACCTCTGCCTCACGAGTGCTGGGATTAAAGGTGTGTGCCACCATGCCCGGTGAGAAGAAAATATTCCTTCTACTTACTATACCTCTAGTTACTGATAAAGGGAGTATGTTCTGGTTACTGATGAAGAAGAAGCTACTATATTATTTTATATTACAAAGTATTACTTGTCAATAGATCAATTTCATTTTCATTAATTTATACATCCAAATAAATTTTAACTGTGTATAAAGTTAGCATGGGGCACAATGACACATTTAATGTGCAGAGGAGATCCATGGTATAAGAACAACCTTTTTTTCTTACTTCCATCCTGCTCTTCGCTGTCTTTGTTCTTCCATTCACTCAAAGTCTGAACTCTGACAATCCCGTAGTCTCTCCCATAGTTTTAATTAGCAACTATTGTTCTACTTGTTCTCTTATTCTTTTTTATTACCATGACAACCAATCAAGTGTTTTGCTACAATGGAGCTTTACTTTCCAGGCTTGAAAAAAAAAAAAAGGCTTGGGCTGGAGAGATGGCTTTAGCGGTTAATTGTTTGCCTGTGAAGCCTAAGGACCCCAGTTCGAGGCTCGGTTCCCCAGGTCCCACGTTAGCCAGATGCACAAGGGGGCGCACGCATCTGGAGTTCGTTTGCAGAGGCTGGAAGCCCTGGTGCGCCCATTCTCTCTCTCTCCCTCTATCTGTCTTTCTCTCTGTGTCTGTCGCTCTCAAATAAATAAATATTTTTTTTTTAAAAAAGGCTTACCTAGATATTCTACTGTAATGATGGACTTTTGAGTATGTGTATATACAGCCTAACACATATTTAGTAAGGGTGCAAAAAGAAGTTCTGAAAATTTATGGTACTTATCTGCAAAAATAAACTTCTATACATGAAATGCTTTTTCAGTAGTTTCACAAAATTAGACTACATTTTCCACAGTAACTTACCCTGATAAATGACTAGCTAATTCCATTTTTTACTATTAGGTCTTCTGTTTGTTCATTGCTGGATCCTTCTTGTGATTGTATGAAGGAACCAAAAAACTTGCATGGCATAGAGTACTTACAGAGATCAACTTGTAGTTTGCACGCTGTGGATACCACTGTTGTGCTTGTTATATAAAACATTCTGGCTACTTGTAGTATAGTGTGCTTTAATGTCATTCATTATAAACAGACAGCTTTGTTTCCCCTTGGTTCTGAAGACATTCTTGAGTATGTTTTCCTCCCACAGGAGCAGTTGCCTTTTCAGTCTTGGAAATTAACTGCATGCACTATTTTTATAGTTCATTTGAGAATACCTCAAAGTAGAAGGAGGGAGGCTTGATCTGTTTGTGGATGTTGCCACATTTTGCTATACCATTTAAAATTTGCCCTTCATTATTAACTGCTTCCTTCAAAGTCAAAATTGAACTTCATGATGCTAAAATGAAGTATAAATTGCCACTATTTTTTGCTTTTCTTCTCAGCTACATTTGATGCAAAAAATATTTTCAATTTTGAAATATTGTATTGTTTTGCTTGTAAGCTTTACATTACAGTTTTTTTTTTCTAGGAAATATTGTATCATTCCTAGTCTTCCTAGTTTAACTTTTCAGTATTCTTGTTTTCTTTTTTGATTTGTAACGTTTTGAGGGAATTTTTTTTGTCCTATATCATCTGTTTACAATTAAAATTGTACATTATTTGTTAAATCCCAAATATATACCACCAGAACAAATATTTCCAATAAGTTGAAGACTCTCAGATCCAAATATCTATTAAATGCTTCACTGTTATTTCTGATAGTTACTTCATTTTTGTGATTAAAATTAGACACTTATTTTCCATTGCCAAATTACATTACTTCATCTATATGTTGGGCCACGCTCCCAGAAATGATAAATAATTACTTTTATTATGTCATATTCCATCATGGAATGTTGATGATGATGCCAAAAAGAATAAAATTCCTGGTGGGATGTCCTTATATATGTGACAGGAAATATGATCCCATATGATGGATAAGTGAGTGGATTCAGACACAAGCAGGGTAAATTTATATTTCTCAAAATGAAAATAGCAACAGTTAATGTTGATCAAGAAATAAATGTGGTCCCACCATGGGCCCAGCAGTGGGGAATGATATACGGAAAATGTATACAAAAATTGAAAAGAATAACATATCTAAAAAACATTTCTTCTGATTATCTGTTCATGTATTATTATCACAACTATTGTTATGATTTTCATCGGGTTTTTACACTTCCAAACATTGACATCAAAAAGTAAAATAAGATAGACTAACTTTGGTCTTAGTTTTGAACCATAAGTTAACCAACATTTTATGTGAATGAACAGGTATTTTCTCTCAGTAAATTTTTATTCATACAGACAGCCAGATTTGCTTTGGGCCCAAATATAGTTTTCTCACTTATGTATAAGCAACTTCTCACAATATAAACAGATTGTCTCCAACTCTCCTGGCCTTGGTAATGCTACCAGTTCCATCTGATGGCTGTTGCTTAGGGAATAAAAGTATGCTGACTATTTTGAGCAGAGAAGGCATAGACAACCTGAAGGTTTGATAGGAATGTATACCCCAGCCCACTCATTATTTTGTTTATTAAAAGTTGGCTTTCATTATTTTCAATTTCATTTTAACCCTTTTGACCTTATTCTTTGTCACATACAAGTAGACACATGCATGACTTAAGTCCACCAGTACCAACTGCATAATTTGTGATACTAATTCTAAGTCGATGTTGAGAATTTCTAAGAATTTCAAATTGGCAAGAGCAAATCACTCAACTAATGCTATTCATTCTGGGAGTAAAACTCTGCTCTGAATAGAAAGACCATTTATCCAGGAAGCAGGTTCAGCTAGGAAAACTATTCTCTGAAGGAAAATAATGTCAATCTTACTAATATATGAGCTTTTCATTTCCATGGAATCAAATAAGTTTGGTATGAGGATAAGTGGAAACTGTAAAAGATAGCTCAGTGGAAAAAGTACCTCTGCCTCCCAAATGCTAGGGTTAAAGGAATGTGCTATCATGCCTGGCTGTTACAGAACTCTTAAACATAATTATCCCTTTAGTACATGTTACCTGGATAATTTATACTGATGTTATTTTCATTTCTCATAAGTATGTTTACCTGCCAATTTGTAATAATTTCATAAGGAATAAAATGTTTTCATGACAAGGAAAGACAGCTGACTCTATCATGAAAGGAGCCACCTCTCACATATCAGTAATAGAGGAATTGTTAAGCAAGAGTTCTGCTCTCATGGTGAGTCTGACAGTCAAATCTAGGGTCGTGACTATCGATACCAAAGACATTCAAAACATATCAAAGCAGAAATCCAGAAGTTTCTGACAGCTTAACACTAAAGTAGACTTCACACACACACCAGCCAAGGCTCAGGGAACATTGCATAAGAAGGGACAAAAATATTGTAAGAGCCAAAGGGTGGGAAGGAGAATTCAGAGGCCTTGCGTCCCCCTCCCACAATAATGACTGACTGCTGCTTTTACAACTCATAACCCAAAACCCCTTGGTGAATACCAGCAGCACTTTTGAGGAAGTACCTCAGTGGAATGGGGCAAGGAGGAGGGAAATGGTACCAATAAATGATTTGTTCATACCGATTTTCTATTTAATAAAAATGCATGTTTCTTACTCATGTTGTATATATATATATATATATATTTTATTTTATTTTGCCTTTTCACTTAAATATTACATCCTGAACAACACTCCATGTTTGTTCATGTTGATCTCCATCATCCTTTATAGCTGAAACTCTGAAGACTCAAAGATGAATAAAAGATAGTTTCCTTGAGATGTATCAGGATGATATATATGCACATCAAACAGTAACATTAAAATTACTTAATAAATGTGTATTGTTTGTGAAAATTATAAAGATACTGATTAAAAGTATTCCTTTGAGGAAAGTATACTAAGGAACTTACACTTAGTGGCTAATCTAACCTGATTTGTAAATCAAATTGGAATTAGAAAATGTGTTTCAAGATGCTGACAACCTTTGTATGTTAGGGTCCAAAAGTAATGTGGCTACAAAAGTAAGGTTAGAAAAGTAGGATCATGTTAATTTGACAAGAATTTGTACTTTGTGTTTTATACAGTATCATTTATGAGGAGAAAGCTCGTATCATAAAAAAAATAGCGACTTTGAATATTTCTTACTGAAGAAAAAAGGAAAGTCAGCAAGAGACACAGAGTGTCTAAAAAGGCAAGGAATGGAAATTTTCTAAGAAATCATTGCCCAGACCCACACTATGAAGCATTTTCTTTGTTTCCTTCCAGTAAGTTTGCAATTTGGAGACTCATATTTATTCCATTAACCTTTTTTGAGTTTATATGATTGAAAGGTTTAAGAGGCGGCATACATTTTTATCTTCTTTGCTCTCCCAATGCCATCTGTAGCTGAAACTGTCCTATTTTTCTTATACATTTGTTGGCACTCTCTTGAAGATCACTTCATCATAAAACTGTGCAATTACTTTTAGGATCTTTATTATATTTCATTGGCCTATGTTTCTATGTTTATGCTGGTACCATACTCATTTAGCAACAAAAAAAAATGGTAGGAACTGCATTACAAAAATATCTGCAAGGGAAATAATAAACAGAGTGAAAGGAAACATTTGAAATGGGGAAGGCACTTTAATGCAAAATTACATTAACTATAATAAAACATTCAGCTCCTCACATTTGACTTGCAAAGTGTGATCACATTAAAAAAAGCATTATTGGAAAAAGCAAGGGTTGCTCTACTTTTCCTAGAGCTTCTCAAATCTTTGAAACTTCAACATACCTCTTCTGAAGTATCTAGCATGTCAGCATTCTTTTTTTTTTTAATTTAATTTATTAGTTTTCTGTTCAGCAAATACAGGCAGTTTGGTACCATTGTTTAGGCTCATCCATGATCTACCCCCTCCCATTGGACCCTCCTTGTTGATGTAAATGGGTCGTGCATTGTGGAGTTACCCACAGTTATTGGTATGATAAATGTCTCTGCATATCATGACCCAACATGTGACTCTGACATTCTTTCCACCCCCTCTTCCGCAAAATTTCCCTGAGCCATGTTGGGTTCATTTTGGGTCTGCTTCAGTGCTGCGGTGTTGGGGGCCTCTGAGGCTCTGGCTCTCTGATTTGGTAGGAGTTGATTTTTCTCTGTGTTGGTCCTTCCCCTTTGTGCTGGTATCCGGTTCATCAGGAAAACATCACCCTTGCTTGTTTCGACAATTTTCCTTAGTTTCAGTCGGGCCCCTTCTTGAAGGCTTTCAAATTTCATTTTGTGACAGTAATAATTTTGCTAAAAAAGCAATTTGCTAGTTTAAAGCTCCGTGGACTGTGTGTGTGTATAGTCATAATTACAGAACTCAGCTCATTGGTAAGTAATTTCATATTGTATATTTTTATTTTGTGGAAATGTTCCTTAATACTTTCTACTGAATGAATAGTGGGTTGAAAGACGGACATCTTTATCTCCTTCACATCTTTGAAATGATTCACCAATATTTGAGATGCAAATTTAATGAAATGTGTGGTTAGCAAATTCCAACATTGTTTGCTATACTGTGTTAAAAGCAACCATCGAGTGTCATAAAAGTATACTTATGTGTGCTGAGATGCTAACATCACTTTTCCATCTGCAGCAATGACAACACAATATATTCACCAAGGTCAGGTCATATCCCTGTATGCTTACATGTTCATTACTTATCAAGACTATTTTCAACTGAGCTATCAATCAAACTGTCATCAGGATGTAATCATGTTCTAAGAATAGGATGTGAGTTTAGACAATGATGTACATTAGTAAATCCTCTACTTCAGACATGAAGTGTTTTAATTCGCAAATGAGATCTTTATAGATGGAAATGTAAGCTATAGTAACAGATTCATTGGTTTATCTTTCAGAAAGGTCATGACAGGTTCTTTTTTCTTACCACATTTCTGAAACATGTAAATGAGATATGCAGGTAATGCTTCCTTTATAATTATAGGCATCCGATCTTAAAAATTAGTCTGCTGTTATGATGTCTAAATTTCTTTTTAGCACATCCCACCACTTTGTTATGATCTCATCACACCTATTTTTCTTTTCTCTCATTGTTAATCTGACAATATGATTTTTTTGTTCTTACTAGGACAGTTCTGAGAATGATATGAGATGCTATAATAGCTGCTGTGACACAATAGGCATCAAGTCAAACACCAGCAGAAGCCAATCCTCATAAGAACCCACCATTGTACACCTGCCTTTAGAATATCGAACCCAGATAGCTCTGTCCTTCAGCATTCAAGACCCGCCTTTACATAACAGGCTACAAAATACCAACTGTCAGTTAGTCAAAATATCACCAGTATTAAAAGTCTAAGCAACTTTAACATAATAGTAATATTGTACATTAGCATGATAGAACACTGATTGAGTTTGTTTGCAATCTTGTCCACACCAGTAGAGTACTCTGATGCCTCATTCACCCCAAGTATACTCGGAAAGCTCATTTGCATCACTACTATACTCTGAAACCTCACCTACATCCATGATGTGCCTCAGCCTTGTTTTCTGAATTATCATCTGCATCACTAGTGCACTCTGAAACTTCACCTGTCCTTGGTAGTATACACTAAAATAATTCTCATTAAAATGCTCAGTACTCAACCTATTAGTAATTTTATTCTTTCAGGTTCTCAAAAGTTTCCAGAGGTAATGTGCTATGTCATGCACATTGTTTCATTGTATCTTTATTTACCCCCTGCTTTGCTTTAAAGAAACTTCTGCCTGTTATAAGCCAGCTGATGGCTCATCCTGTTAATTACTTTTGCCTCACTTCAAATCTTATCTATCTCCCAGATTTTACTCTCAATAAAAGTTGTCTGAACTTTTCTAAAAAGGAAAACAAGAGGTAAATGTTAATGCTATTTAATATCATTCCAAATATTTTGAAGAGAAAATAACAGCTAAAATGACAAAGCAGCAAAAATTTATAAAGACAGCTCAGCTACAGCTTCAGCCTACTATATGAAATTTCTGTCAGTGGTTAGATTGTAGCCAAAGATGTCACTCTTCCCTGACCAAAAAAAAAAAAATCATTATTTATTTATTAATTATTTTTCATTCATTCATTCATTTACTCACACACTTATTAAACAAAGTTTATTACAGTCCAGCTTTGCCCTAGAAATACAAAGTGAGAGGAGAGGAAGATTCCTGCTTCATACCTATACAGAAAAGATAAAACATGGAATGGGTGACTTAGCTTAATGGTGAACACTTATGTAGCATGTATGAGACTCTAGGTTAAACCTCCAGAGTGGAGAAAAAGAAAGCAGAGAAAAGTGTAAGTGAAAATTTTGCCAGGAATGATGACTTACACCTATAACACCAACACTCATAATGCTGAACTGAGGGCTTACCATGGCTTCAAGACCAGCCCATGTATGTATGTATGTATGTATGTATGTATGTATGTATGTATGTATAATGAGTTTTAGAATGCCCTGCATTATAGAGTGATAAACTGTATCAACAAAACCAAAAATAAAAATAAAAAGTGTACAAACATAAATTTAATATAAATTACAGATACAAATAAAATGTAAATTGGCAATATCATAGAGGAGAAAATCTCTAGAACAGAATCAAATACACATGAAAACATTACTGTGTGGGAAAGCTGTACAGAACTTATATCCAAACCTCAAGAGAGCAAGTTCACAAACAGGAAAGAACACACCCTGCAGACTGCAGGTTTTCAGGGGTCTATGAGCAGGGTCCTGTGATTTTAATATTGGGACCATGCTATGTACAAAATTTTGGTTAAGGCAGAGAGGTCATGATGTGACATGTGCTCAGACAATATAGCAAGGGAGTTGGAAGAACAGAACTTAACACAGGTGTTGTAGCAAAAAAAAAGTCATAATCAGTTTTGATTTATGAAAACATCTCTCTTAGGAGTAAGAATTTCAGTAGAAATGTTGAAACCTTCAATGATTTTCAGTGACTATGATGTTTATATTTAATTAACCAAATAAAGTCATTTGCTCCTCATATGCATATTTGTAATAAAATACCAAATAGTGTTGAATGGAGAGCATTTCAGATTACTTGGGCTAAGTATAATTTACACAGAATAGAAATTAAGATCTCATAAACCTTTTGATATGTGATTTCCATTTTCTGTCTAGCCTTGATATTAAGATGCATAATTAAAAATAGTACATTTTGATGAAGCTATACAAGGATAAAATGTAGGGTAAACCCCTATATCAGCTCAACTCATAATTAACCATATGTAGACAATCTTAATAGAGAAATTGGGATATTTACATAGAAATTACTTTTGTTTGTTTTGGACTAAGAAAACCATTCAGTTCTTACAATGTTTGCATTGCAAACATGAAGACCTGAGTTTGATTCCCCGATTCCACATCAGAAGGTGAGCATGATGAGGAATGACTATATTCCAACTCTTGGGAGGACTCCGTATGATACTTTGGGCTTTCTGCTTAGTCAGTGTAGCCTAAATTTGACAAGCTTCAGGCCAGTGAGAGGCAATGTCTCAACAAAGATGACTACTGGAGAACCACACCCAGTACTTTCCTTTTCACTCTACATGCAGGCACAACCTACCCATCTGTTCCACACACGTGTGTACCTCCACACACACAGAACCTTGCACATGCACACACACAGAGTAAAAAATGAAACCATTTTTATTTCATTATCTCACTGAAGCCTTTCCTCTAAATTGGGCAGTTTTCTACCCACAGAACCATTTATTGAATATTGTTTTAAAAAAAAATGAATTAAGGGACTTGCCTGCAAAGCATAAATGCTGGGGCTAGGTTCCCTAATATGCTTATCTCTGCAGTTTGTTTGCTGGAGACTCACAAATAAATAAAAAATATTTTGAGAGAAAAATAACTCTTGACATGTCCTCTTGCCACCACTGAAACCATTTTCTAAACAGGATACAATAAAGGATAGGGTTGACTTTCACACTTATATAAATATTTTTAAATTATTTACTTATTTGCAAGCAGAGAGAGAGAGAGATCAAGAGATAGAGATAGATGGATAGATAGATAGATAGATAGATAGATAGATAGATAGATAGATAGATAGATAGAGAGGGAGGGAGACTTGGCATGCTAGGGCTTCTAGCCACTGCAAATGAACTCCAGATGCATGTGCCCCTTGTGCATTTGGCTTACATGGGTCCTGGAGAATTGAATCTAGGTCCTTTAGCTTCGTAGGTAGACACCTTAACCACTAAGCCATCTCTCCAGCCCTTGACTTATATCTTTGAAGTATAGACACTTTCTCTGCTTTATTTGTTACTTACTTTACTTATTGTCATAACCAAATACCTAACATAGGCAGTTTAATGAAGGAAAGGGTCTATATTGGCATCATTACTGGGGAGGCATGGCTTCAGGATCTGGAGGTTGGTTGATCACATGACATCCATTGTCAGGAAGCCGAAGATCAATAGGAAGTGAGGCTGAGGTATAAAACCTTAAGTTCTTTTGACCCACATCCTCCAGCAAGGCTCTACCTCTAAAGGTTCTACAACTTTCCCAATCAGTGCCACTATCTAGGGATGACATGAGCCTATGGATGGCATTTTCAATTCAAACCACAATACCTGCGAAGATTTTTGTTTGTGAAGTTAGAAATAGCAGAGATAAGTTAGGATGATAGGAAAAAAAAAAGAATTAAATTAAAATTTTGCTGTTATGCCATTGAAAGTGTTATTAGGCCTTCATAAACATGAAGTCATTTGTCATTGTATGGCATTTAACAATAATAAGACTTATAAGTATATATATCTATATATCTATATATCTATATCTATCTATCTATTCTCTCTATATATATGTGCACACACACACACATAATTTCTAAATTCTCTGTACTTGAGTGTAAGCTAGGTCAAAATATATTCTTCTTCCCTCTTATTAAATTGTCTCACAAAGGACTGGCTAAAATTGTTACTCAATACCTAACTAATGAACTGTTTTCTAATTTTAATAATCATTTCCATTCTCAGGAATAAACACTCAATAAATAACATTGCTTCTATGAAGAAAATGTGCATCCCAAGTTCCAGAATGATTTAGAAAAATTAAAAATTGCTCAATACATGACTCAAATTGCTCTATAGAGCCAAGACATTTGTAGTTTAACTTCAACTACTTAATAAAATATCATTTGAAATTTAATTCATGCATTGTTACAATTTGAAAATTAGTAATTCTTAAAAGCTTATAGATTATTTACATAAGAATATTTTCAATATATCCTTGCAAAACCATAGGAGTGTAGCACTGATTAGAACCACTTTATCATCTCCATGAGGGCAGTGCTTCTGGATATTTGTTCCCA
This sequence comes from Jaculus jaculus, assembly GCF_020740685.1. NCBI lineage: Eukaryota > Metazoa > Chordata > Mammalia > Rodentia > Dipodidae > Jaculus > Jaculus jaculus. The sequence continues at coordinate 183,305,873 of NC_059103.1, read as the reverse complement.
CCCTATGGTTCTTACAATCTTTCCACTCCCTCTTCTGCAAAATTCCACAAGCCTTTGTGTGTGTGTGTGTGTGTGTGTGTGTGTGTGTGTGTGTGTGTCTGTGTGTATTTAATCCACTATAGTATTGAGCTCTTAGGAGCATCTGAATTTCTGCCTTAGTACATTTGGAGTATCCTCAGTGTCTGTTTCCTTCACCCTGGTGCAGGTTGTCAGGTTTTCCATGGAAGTAGCATTTTGCTTATGCTACCAGTTCTATGGCTTTACCTGGGCCCTAGCTATGTGTGAAGGGTGGTTCATCTCCTGACAGGGAGTCAGATTTCTTTTCTTGTCTTGTTGACAGATTTTGGTTGTGTTCAGTTATCACTGCTTTCTGAGAAAGGAAAAACAGATTCTCCAAAAGAGAGTGAGTTCAGTATAGGTAAAAGGGGATAAGCATTGCTAATTTAGAGAGATTTTGTGGGGTGTAGCCTTTCTTTTGGCCAAAGACTAGTGGGAGCTTCTCATTGGAGTCCATAACCTTGGTCTCCATAGGATTCTGACTGAGTTTGCAATTCCAGCTAGGGGATCCTTTCCACTTAATCAATCAGAGAGCCATTGGTTACCCACCTAGGCTGGGTGTCACCATTACACAACTGTGTGTGTCTTGCCAGTCTGGTTGCTTTCATATAGCAGTGTCCCCTGCTTCCTCACAACATTGTTGGCCCTTTTCCCCCAGCAGCTCATGTAGCACTTTCCAGCACTGTAAGGGCTAACCATATGGAAACTGACTTCCTTCTAGATTCCAGCTGGATCTATTGATGGTATTGATGTATTGCAGCATATTATATCTACAAAAATAGGATCTTACTTTCTACCTTAGCCAGGTATCCAACTGCTTTGGTGGAAGTCTGTCTGATTTGGGGGACCTCATCAGCCTCTCTAATCAACAGCTCAACCTGAGTGGCAACCAATTTCGGGTACTGGTAGTTGTAAACCAGGGCCAAATGTTAAGCTTAATCTCACTTACTTCAGAATCCTTCTTACCCTACAATCCCTCCTTACTATTACTAAGTTTATTATATCTTTCAGGTCTTTTATCTCATAGGAAATTTTCTATGGTAACAGTTCATTTTGAATTTAGTTTTTGGTATGTGTCCCTCCGCCTGCTATTCCCCTCCCCCAATACCCTTTAATCCATCTGTTCTTTTACCCAAAACAGTTTTTCTTGCCCCTTCTGGTGCTTCAGTAATTTTGCATTTTTCCATCTAGTAGCCCTGGGCACTCAAAAGCAAACTGCTGGAAAAGGAATAGTAATGAAACATCCATCTACAAACATTTCTTCATGTCCAAAGCACTCCAGAGAAATTAATTCACCCTCATGGCACCCCTCTAAGGTGTCATTATCATCTGCATTTTACTTGTGCAAATCTCAACACAAACACTAATGTTTACCCCAAAGTCAAAGAGAGGTATGAGCTCGTACTGAGATTTGCATTTAATTAATATTATTCAAAGTCAATGCTCCTTTATTTATTTATTTCCTATCCAACCTCTCTCTGGCTCTACCAAAATAGAACTAATCATCTCATTATCAAAAGCTTAAAACTAACCTCAAAATAAAATGTATACCAAAGTAGTAAATGTATGGATTTATATTTAAAATGTCACTTCAAATTTTCTTACAAAATTGCTTCTCACTACTATATAATTAAACATTGTCCTTTTTTCAATTGTTCAGTGTATACTTATAGACACAATTAATTAAATACCTGATTTCCTTATATTACATGAATCATTCTTTACAGAGGAACTTATTTTGTGCTCATGTTAAAAATAGCTAAAAATAAGTATGTGAAAATCTAGTGTATTGAAAGTATAATTTACCTTGAAAGTGCAGAATTATAAGCACATTTTTTTAAAGTATTTTTTTAAATTTATTTATTTGAGAGAGACAGAGAGAAAGACAGATAGAGGGAGAGAGAAAGAATGGGCACGCCAGGGCTTCCAGCCACTGCAAACGAACTCCAGACGCATGCGCCCCCTTGTGCATCTGGCTAACGTGGGACCTGGGAAACCGAGCCTCGAACCGGGGTCCTTAGGCTTCACAGGCAAGCGCTTAACCGCTAAGCCATCTCTCCAGCCCTATAAGCACATTTTAATACATATATTTAATACATTTTAATGAAATATCAATTAATGACATGATTGGATTGGTGCTTAAATTTAATTTGTATTTTGATTTTGTGCTAAACATAGAAGACATTTATTTTGGTTAGAGAAATAAATACTGTTATATATTTTTTTTTTCACCTGCAGTCACAGAGCTTTATTTTAAACCAATTATAAGTATCTAAAGATCAAAGTTCAGTAACTCAGAACAATAAAAAGAACATCAGCAGCCATGGCTGTCTAAGGCCTGCTCGTCCTAATGGCAGCAGAGGAACTCTACCGAATGTCAAACAAAGGGTGACTCTGAGCTGGGGAGTTAAAAGGACCTTGTTGCTACTATTGTGAAGGTGGCTGGTGGCTTCTGGAAAGGACCCATCAGTGACTTTTCCATTTAATGGGCCCCCAGTCTTGACAACCAAAGCATCCCTTTTCCTAGAGAAAAATACTAGTAATAGATATTTATGCAGAACATTCCCAGTAACCCTTACTAACATCTCAGAAAGTCTTATTAAATAAAAATGTGAACACTTGTTGGCATAGTGCCAGTTGGTGGTGACTCAGGAATGATTTGCTAGCTGATAAATACTTTAAACTTCATCCGCACTGGTTACCCTCCTGCCTCAGAAATGTGTAAGATAACTTTGATTAAGCCCTCCCGGTTTAATGACTAAATTCAAACAGAACTTGCAGGAAAACTAACTCCTAGGCTTGTGAAATAAGTAGGTCAGCATCCTAAACCCTTATCTGAAGTGGCCTAGTTATCTTCAGAAACTACTCCACAGCCTAGCCTTGGAAAAAAATGTGGAAAAGCAGAGAAAAGGCAGAGAGAAATGAGCACCCGTCACACACTGCATGCCATCATCTGCATTGATTCCTGGCTCGGGAGGACTTTATTTTTTGACTTGTTTCACTTTTCCTTGATCCTCCACTTTCTTGATGGCCACTCGGATGGCCTCCTGGTCACCCAGGAACTGGTGAGGCCCAAGGGCATGCAGGTTCTCATCCAACTCCAGCAGAATCGGGACTCCAGTGGGAAGAGTGATGTTGATGATGTCTTCATTGGAGATACCTTCCAGACGTTTCAGGAGGGCTCTGCTGCTATTCCCATGGGCAGATATCACAACAATTTTCCCCTTCAGCACTTCAGGAGCAATCCTTTCATTCCAGTAGGGAAGGAGTCTTTCCAGAACTTCCTTTAAGATTTCTGAGCGTAGCAGCTGATCTAAGGTCACACCACACACTTTATACCTGCTGTCACTGATTTCATGGCAGTAGGGATGAGACTCCCCAGTGGGAGGCAGGGTCACATTGTAGCTCCTTCTCCAGATTCTCACTTGCTCTTCATCATGATTCAAAGCCATTGTCTCCCAGTTGAGACCAATCGAGGCTCCATAGAGATGCTCATTCAGATGCCAGGAGCTTTCCACAGGCATCCACTCCTGCCCTAGCTCTTCCAGTATAAGCCAGGCTGTGTGGATGAACCGGTTAGGGACAGAAGTGAAGACAAGATCAAACTCAAAATTTAGGGCTTTGAGCTGTTTGCCACAGTTCTGAGCTTCCTCCAAGCCGTCACTGTTAAGTTTCTGATCTACCCAGCTGTAAAATCGGTTTTCTTTATTCCAAGAACCCTCTCCATGTCTTAATATGATAAGTTTGTACTTGGACATACTGGAGGCTATGTCCCTGGTGTTTCTAAAGAGGATAATTTCAAGAAAAGCAATATACCTGAGGAGAAGCCACTAGCAGCAGCAGCCTCAGATGATGCATCTGTTATATTATTTGGAAGAACATTATTTGTAATGGTGACTTTCCAAGTATTTCAGAATGAGGATATGGGAGCTGGATGTGGTGGCAAATACCTTTAAACCCAACACTTGGGAGGCAAAGGTAGGGGTAGTGTTGTGAGTTTGAGGCCAGCCTGGGACTACATATTAAATTCCAGGTCAGCCTGGACTAGAAGGAAACCCTATCTTGAAAAACCAAAAGAAAGCTGGTCGTGGTGGCGCATGCCTTTAATCCCAGAACTCGGGAGGCAGAGGTAAGAGGATTGCCATAAGTTCGAGGCCACCCTAAGACTCCATAGTGAATTTCACGTCAGCCTGGGCTAGGGTGAGATCCTACCTCGAAAAACAAAAAATAAATAAATAAATAAATAAATAAATAAATAAAGATAATGGAAACATACTCCTTGAGGCCTAACTAATGTAATATAAAAGTTAAAAACATTCAAACTGAAACATTTCATATAAAATGTATATTTTAAAAGCATAATTGAAGAGAAACACTGTACTTTGATTTCTCAAGATTGAACTGAATTTATATAGTATTTTAACATGAATTTAATCCACAGTGAGAAAAATGTTATGAATCATTTATTATTACAGTAATGAAATTTATTGTGTTTTTATCATGAGTCTTTATAGATTTGGCCACTATTATTTTAGTAAAAAATGATTTAAAAACTGTGAGGGGCTGGGGGGGTTTGCATAGTCATTGAGACCTTTGCCTGTGAAGCCTGAGGATAAAGGTTTGATTCCCAGGACTTATGTAAGCCAGATGCACAAGGTATCCCATGCATCTGGAATTAGAAGCAAAGAAAAAGAAAACAATTGTGGACCCCAGTCAGTGAGCCACGGTCAAGGACTCAGCTGCCAACTGCCTCCATCTGGAGCCTCCTGGCTTCCAGACACTCTGTCTCCCCTGGCTGGCCTTCTCCTGCAACCGCCTTCCGCAGGCTGTTTCCACCTGTGGCATGGAGGATCATATCCATATAAGAATTTAATAGAATATCGGCAGGAAGACCCTGACTACTGTCCAAGGGATCACTGATGAGTACGATAAAAAAAAAAAACAAAACGAACGAATGAATGTGTTCCAGAAGAAATTTGCATGTAATGGTACTGTAAGTGAGCATCCAGAATATGGTGAAGTGATTCAGCTGCAGGGTGACCAGCACAAGAACATATGGCAGTTCCTCATAGAGATTGGACTGGCTAAGGACGACCAGCTGAAGGTTCATGGGCTGTAAGTGCTTGTGGCTCTCTGAAGTACTAGTGAGGATTTCCTTGCAATGAGTAGAATGTCCCTTCTATCCCATGTCACAAGTTTAAAAACCTCACAGCTTGTATAATGTAACCATTTGGGGTCCTCTTTTAACTTGGACTAGTGTAACTTCAAAAAACTGAAAAGAGCCAAAAAAAAAAAGATTGTGAGAATTGTTATTACTTGACACACAGATTGTCCAAAAGTCTACTGAGGCAAAGCCTTTGGTTGTTATCACCTTAAGTTAAATCTAGGAAAATGATGGCACAAAAGAGAACAAATCCAATTTTAGTCTGTGAATGCTAACAACCTCTAGCAAGCAAATTTCTCCACTCCCTCCCCATCTTAGAATAAATTTAATAGGTATGTGGCTCTCTGTTCAATTGGTTTAGCCAGTACTAGTTTCTCCCATAGCATGGATGTACAAGGCAAAAGAATTACCCTTGCCCATTGCTGTGTTGTGATCTCACAAACATGGCTGGATACCAATACCAGGGGACAAAAATAGATGTTCACTATTTCCTTTTCATCTGCTATTGTCATTGCTTCACAACAGTGTCTTTACATCAACTAATGTAAATGGACCTTTGTGCATGGCCCTTTGGGTCTGGTATAGAGGCATTGGCATAGGCAAGAAAAAAAATCACAAATTTGCCTCTTTTGACTATTCCTAGGGCCTCGGGATCACAAAATGGACCTTCATCTTCAGACTTCTGTCTAATATGCTGATAGACAACTTTCTGAATTGAATTTTTTTCATTGACATGTATTGTAGATGTGCTTTATATAATATAACTGCATTTAGGGCTGTTAAATTCAGTTCAGTTCAGCGAAAAAATACTCCTCGGGCTTATTGAAGTAAACTATTGCCTGAAAGAATAGGACAAGGATATTTTCAGGAACAAATATCTCTACTATCAAATGGCCTACAAAAAGGGATAGAACATACTGACAGAGAAAATATAATGGGGCTTAACCTTGATGTTAACTCACAGGAGTATGAATAATAGCCAAATTATGGGCATACACTGATTTAGAAGAAGGTTATAAAGGCTACAATTGGGCTGGAAAGATGGCTTAGCAGTTAAGCGCTTGCCTATGAAGCCTAAGGACCCCGGTTCGAGGCTCGGTTCCCCAGCTCCCATGTTAGCCAGATGCACAAGGGGGCGCACACGTCTGGAGTTCGTTTGCAGAGGCTGGAGGCCCTGGCGTGCCCATTCTCTCTCTCTCTCCCTCTATCTGTCTTTCTCTCTGTGTCTGTCTCTCTCAAATAAATAAATAATTAATTAAAAAATTATAAAAAAAAAAGCCGGGCATGGTGGCGCACACCTTTAATCCCAGCACTCGGGAGGCAGAGGTAGGAGGATGGCTGTGAGTTCGAGGCCACCCTGAGAATACAGAGTGAATTCCAGGTCAGCCTAGACTAGAGTGAAACACTACCTGGAATAACCAAAAAAAAAAAAAAAAAATTATAAAAAGAAAAAAAAAAGGCTACAATTTTTTTATTCAAATAAAATATCAAAACTCAACTGATCAAAAATATACTTTGTCGTTGTTTTTAAGGTAGGATTTCACTCTAGCTCAGGATGATTTGAAACTCACTCTGTAGTTTCAAACTGGCCTTGAAAGCAATCCTTTTATCTCTGCCTCCTGAGTGCTGGCATGCACCAATCACCACATCGGGATGAAAGCATACTTTTATAAATGATATTATTCACTAGTTGGATTTTGATTCCTCAAATTATTCAACATGTAAATCCATGCTGATGAAGAATGGACTACCAGTGATAGGACTCTAATACTTGTATCTGTATAGTATGATTGACATGTAGAATTCAATATCGTTGCACAACTTTCTGACCAAGGACTCTATGGTATTGGATGTTGTATGGATAATACAGATTTTCTCATAGAATTGTTATTTTTCTTTGACTACCATTTGCAGAGTAGTCACAAAAGAAACTCAGTACCCTGGGGGAACTGTAAACACTTATCTCACTTTTAGAACATATTTCTCCCTTTTAAATGACCAATGAAACTTCAGTAAGAGAGATACATTAGTTATGAGAACTGTGCATGTGATGTTATGTGCCTCAAATAAAAATGATAATACTGCCACTACTGCATTAATTCAAATAAGCGATTTTATCCTTCACTCTGAACAGCCAAAATAAGAAGTGAGATAAGCCTTAATTCAGAGTTTAAATCTTTTTTTTTTTTTAATGCCGGCATTACAGGTGTGTAAGTCTATGCTCCATGCCTAGTTCCATCTCCCATATCTCCGTCGATGTCACCTGTAAATCTGAGGTTGTATCTCTATACATATCACTTCTAGTCTTCTAAAACCTAAACAAAAGATGGCTATTTTCCTCTTGTCATTAGTGGCATAATACTTCATTCTTAGGTATTTTCCCCTTGGTAGTCCCAAAAGATCTGTGAGCACTTTCCAGTTCCAATTTGTTTCCAGTGGGAAGTAGTATACTTATGTTTTTCATTGCTACAGGACAAGACCCAAATTGAACTAATTAGCCGGACTTGAGTCTTCTGCCCATCAGAGAATCAGTAACCCTACAGGGGAAAGCAGTGTTGATTATTTGAGCCCCTCTGTCATCGTTACCTGAATACTGTATAGAAGTTGATAGTTTTCCCAAAACAATACCAAGCAATAATTCACTCTAAGAAAATTTCTGCAATAAATTTAAATGTAGCAGAAAGGAGGATTGGCTTAAAATATGACCATATTTTAAACTTCTTTCTAAAATTTTGATTTTTCTCCCTCAATCATAATCAGTTATGAATTTCCTTTTTTACTGTCTTAGTAACAACAATCAGTAAGTTCATCTTAACTTCTTATTACAAAATCAACACAGAATTAGTAGCTGCATCACTACATACCATGTGCCTTATCCTTCCTATTAAAGAGAGGAATGGCTTGCTCCTGGGCCCCTGGCCTACATCCATTTCTATTCCTCTGCTTGTGTTCCCATGCTTGCTCTCTCACCTTCCTAACCCTGCTTCCTCATTCACTGCTAATAGGTGAGTAACAAAGACAATATCCCAAAACAAGCAAAAATGTTACTGTGAGTTCCAATGCTACTTCTATATACTTGTATTCTATGTATATTTTGCCTGTGAATGATAAAAGCATAAGCCAGGGTATTATGGAGTAGAACAATAATAAGACTCCAAATGCAGTTTCAAAGATATCTATTAAAAATGAAATATTAAGAAAAAAACATAGTCAAGAGGTGTTGGGTTTGCATATCTATTTTTATTGGTTTAGCTAATATTGAAATTTATATTCATATATATTTACTATTCATTATTTTAGTAATATTACTATAAACACAAAAACATACAGAAAAGTCATAGTTTTTTTTTTTTTTTGCTTTGGAACTTGATATAATATTTGTTTCTTTTGTTACATTCATCTTGTAATTCACTTGTGCTGTTAGTTTGTCATAATGTGGCTATTGTTTTGAGAGCACCTTAGCTCGTCTTCTTGGGAGGGAATTAGAGCTCCAGCTGACTAAGCTTTAAGGCTTCCAAATGAGATGCATCTCCCATCATATGAGTATCCCCAATCAACTCCAGCATTAGTGCCTTTTATGACAAACAACACAGAAACGTGTATTGGAACATGAAATCTGCCCTTCACCAGACAATTCCAAGCTGAAGCCAAAGCAGTGCAGTTTACAGTCTGGAAAAAATGATAAGTTGGGTTTTCAATGCAAATATTTAATGACCCAACGTTTTCAAACCCAGTTTTCTTTTCTTTTTTTTTTTTTTTTGATTAGCTAAATGACTTCATATATACTGAACTCACATTTTAAATAATTTATAAATGCCATTTAGACTCCAACAATCCAACAATATTTTACTGTTTCATTTCATTTTGAATGAGGTTGCAATAAAATATACTGCTTTTACCAAAGGAATGCAAAATATACCAATGCCATGAAAATAATTTTAGATCTCAATAATTACATCTTGCAAAAGTACAGATATTATACAATAATATTAGTTAAAAAAGACTGTAACAATTAAGTTTTTATTCTAAGATTTTAAATTGCACATATTGGCTGGTAGTAAGCATTTTGTAAAAGCTAATTTTCAATTTAGGAAAGGGAAATTATACCATTTCCACAAAAGTCATTAGAATCTTGAAACACCCTCCAACAACACTCACTGAAGTTTAACTGCTCAGTCACCCTGTGGGTTAGTTAAATTCAAAAGCAAATACCCTGTTCACACACTAGACAGAACTAAAAAGAAACAATGGATGATTATAGTTTCTCTTTAAAGAGATTATTTTTATCTCTTTCAGATAATCTCCCATCTGTAACACTAGACCCAGTTGATAGGTAGTCAGATGGAGTTCATGATTTATCTTTTTGATTAACTGTTGGGGATTTTAAACTTAACGCAGTATATAAAATTTTATTGTGGATAACATGGTGTATGGCAGAAAAGATACTATTATTCAAAATATGTATTGCTGGCATTACTGCTTTCAACTGAAATCAAGAAAATTACAGATTTTTTTGGTACTCTACACAGTAAGAAAAATGTCTTTAGTAATTAACTATAGAAATGATCCCTGAAAACATAGTCTTGAAAATTGCAGATTTTTCAACACCATATAGAATTTCTTCACACAATCTGGCTATTTCTTCCCCCTTGATATAAGTATAGCTAATTCTTTCATCTGTCAGTTTTCAGCTTAAATGTTATTTTGAAGGAGACATATTTTACCACTCTCTTATAAGTAGAATTTATTTACCTTTCTAGAATGTCTTGTAATTGATAATGCTTCCCACTTTCTAACATATTTACAAATTATTATCATGTCTACTTGTAGCATTTCTTTTCCTTCATTAGAATATAACCCCAAATACAGGTGTTTCTTCTGTTCTCTATTCCTCTTATTCCTTAGAGAAGGAGGAGAGGAAGATCTCTGATACTCACTGCAGTGTTCTGGGTTAATGATTTCTCTTTATCTTGTCAGGAATTCTTGGAAGTGATTATCACAATATTTCTTGTAGTAGGAATGATAAAATGGGAACTTTTACTATTACAGGTACAGGGTTACACAGTCAGCAATAGCAAAGATGTGATTTAATACTAAGGCAGGCTCATTGATGTTACTAATGTCTTTCACATCTCAGTACTGGCTCATTATTGCTTGGAATCTTGTATAGCACAGGAAGTTTAACTCTGCCAACAAGGTTTCTAAAGATACTCATGGACATAATAGTTCTTCTCCCTGACAATAATAGAATGTCATTGTTGTTGACAGTTGATGTTCAAAATGTGTCTTATAATCTAATGAAATATATCAACTAAGCCGTTCCCTGCCTTTGTGTGGATGAGATGTGACATGTCAAGTTTAATACACTCACTGCAAGAACTGACAGGTATAGAGTGAAAGACTTGGGAGCAATACACTGAACTATATTGACCCATTGGGGACACAGGAGAAGAACTGGTTCCTTCCTTAGGATAAAGAAATAGCATATTACATGCCACTGTTGGCAATAGACTGTAGAATAAAATGAGTGCTTGTTACTTTTAATTTCTAAATCTGGGCTATCAGTGTTGACTTTTCTTTCTCTTTGTGTAAATATCTCCTCCAAACTGTGCAATTGGAAAACCATACCTCAATATGATGGCACTGCTAGACTTCAAATATGTCAATTAATTATTGAACTGTACAATGTGTAAATAAATCAATATACTACCTTTCCTAATAATGATGGAATAGCTAATGAAACCCTCTGGTTACTCATAAAAATACATTCTGTGAACATTTGAAATGTCATTAGTGTTATTTTGGCCTGGCTTATATTTTATGTTTAAAAAATATAATAAATTAAGTCCAAGATAATGTGTGATTCTTGATCTTTAGTTACCAACAGCTTATTGTTACCTCCACATAGATTATGGTGCATTTAATTAATTATCATCAGTACCATGGTAATTCTTTATCCTGATAATTTCTACAGTTTATGAATCATGATTTACTTTAGGTGAGTCATTTATTCTTTCTTGTTTTTGGTGAGCACACATGTATGTGTGTGTGTGGAGCACACATGTATGTATGTCTGTGGTGTAGTATGTATTGTATGTTGTTTACATGTATATGGAGATTCACATGCCTGTGAACCTACCTGACAAAGACAGAGGAGGACACTGGGCTACAAGCAAGCAGGGCCATGTTCAACCTTTTATATAGGTACTGTGATAAAACCCAGATTCTTGTAGGGACCAGCAGACCTCAGTGAATCTGTGGGTGGTGGGGGCATGTTGCCTCAAGCTATTTCAACACACTCTGAGGCTCTTCAATTCTTTCTGCTCCCACTTCCACATTGCTCTCTGAGCCTTGGTGGGCAAGATAGAGATCATATTTAGTGTTGTAGCCTCTAGAACTCTTGGGCCCCACAATGAATATCAAAAACCCCATCAAAGAAGAACCTTACCAGAAATGCGGTGGGAGGGAGGGTGTCTAAGAATATAACCTTTTTATAATAAACTAAGAAATAATAATAATAAGTCATATCTAATACTTTAGTCCAGTGAGACCTCTCCTAAAACACTGCTGTTTTTATTTAAGTATTTTAAGGACAATTATTAGAGTTGAAAGAATAATAAAAGGACATTGTTTCCTCTTCATTAAGTTTATGATTTTTACTCTACCTCTTTCCTCCAAAACACACACACACACACACACACACACACACACACACACACACAGGTGCAAACTCACACAAGCATGTTTGCTTTATTTTTGCTGAATAATACCAAAGTAAGGGACAGACATTGTACTTCTTTAAACTCAATTGTATAGCACCCTGAAATGATAATAGCCTTTACCATTATAGTTATAAAATCAATACCATTTTAAGAAAAGTAAGGTTAATTTATCAATACCTTTTTATATTGATAATTCATATTGAATATACTCAGGTGGCTACAAAATGTATGTTTGTCAACAAAATCTGGAGTACATTTACATTTTCCTCATTGCCTTTAGGCACGACATTCTTTTTCTTTTTAATTTTTATTATTGACAACTTCCAACTCCCATAGTAATTCCTTCCCTCTCCCCACTTTCCCCTTTGAAACTCTACACTTCATAATATCCCCTACCCCTCTAAATCAGTCTCTTTTATTTTGATGTCATCATCTTTTATTCCTATTTTGATGGTCTTGTGTAGGTAGTGTCAGGCACTGTGAGATCATGGATATCCAGGCCATTTTGTTCTTTTAATCTTTCTTCAGCATTGGTCCTCTTGACTTTGCTGTTTTTCATATTAATTTCTAACTTACTTATTTTTGACAATTGTGTGCATGTATATATATAGCATTTTATGCATGTCTCCCCATCCCCGCTACCTTTTCCTTTTTTTTAATTAATTAGTTTTGTACTCTGTGAATACAGTCAAGTTGGTACTATTGTTAGGCTCATCCATGTCCTAACCCTCCCCTTGGCCCCTCCTTGTTGAGATATATGGGTCGTTGCCTGTGGAGTTAGCCCATAGTTATGGGTAGGAGAAATGTCTCTGCATATCATGACCCAACATGTGGCTGTGACATTCCCCCTCGTCCACAAAATTCCCCTGAGTCATGGTGGGTTCATTTTTGGTCTGCTTCAGTGATGAGTTATTGGCTGCCTCTGAGTCTCTGGATATCTGATTTGGTAGGAGTTGATTGCTCTCTGTGTAGATCTCCTTCACCCTTGTGCTAGTACCCCTTTTACCAAGAAAACAGCACCCTTACTGGAAAGGGACCCATAGCTGGCACTGGGAAATAAGTCAGAACCATATCTAAACATAAGCCCACTTTCTATTATCAAGCTACCACAAATAGTGGCCTACAAGAGGGCCTAAACCTATTAAATTCTCTATGAAAAAAAAAAATAAGGGTTATCCCATTTGTCTGGTGCCAACTTTACTCTCCTTTGGAGAATCTGCTTCTCTTTCTCAGATAGATGCAGATCCTAAGGAGAGAACCTCCCCATCATACCTCAAAAGGGCCCCAGGTGAAACTGAGAGTAATTGTCCCATTACCTTTTCTTATTCCATTTGCATTCCTACCCTCCTCTTCTTCCCACATAATATTTTATTTTATTTTATTTATTTATTTGAGAGCAACAGACAGATAGAGAAAGAGAGAGAGAGAGAGAGAATGGGCACTCCAGGACCTCCAGCCACTGCAAACGAACTCCAGATGCATGCACCCTCTTGTGCATCTGGCTAACGTGGGTCCTGGGGAACTGAGCCTCGAACAGGGGTTCTTAGGCTTCACAGGCAAGTGCTTAACCACTAAGTCATCTCTCCAGCCCAAATAATATTTTTTTTTCAAATTGCATGTTTTGTTTTATCTTGTCTTGTCTTAAGTTTGTTTTGGTTTGTGACCCACTTAGTTTAATTAGATTGTTTCCCAAAGTATTGGTGTGGTGCATGAGTAACTTGCCAGTTATTACACCAATGAAGAAAAATATTTGCCTTTGGTAAAGCCACCACTAATTGCCAACAGTTATTCATAGAGGTTGGCCAATTTAGATTTTTTTTTCCATGTTATGACAGCTTCTGTATAACTGGCAGGTCATGTCTGGAAGACAGTATAACATAGCACTCTTCTTAACCCCCAGCTATTATGTTCGTTATACCTCCCCGTCTGCATTTTTCCCCAAGCCTTCACTGGGGAGACGTAGATGTCCAATTTAAGGGCTAATCACTCAACCGGCACTTATTTTCAGCACTTTGTTCAGGTGAGTCTCTGCATTAATTGCTGCCCACTGCTAAGGGGGATTTCTTTGGTGAAGGTTTAGAGCAGCATTATTTCATGGTTATAAATGTAAATGATTTGATTACATTTTGACAGCATGTGCATTCAGCAACAAAAGAGTAGCAGCATTCCACTACCTTGAGACTATGCCTTGTCAGACATGGGATTTTGACCAGGTTTATAGTAAATACATGAATTCCTGCCTTTGAAGTGGTCTACTAGTCCAATCATAAAGTAGTTGGTTGTCCCTTTAACAGTGATGTCACTATTGTACCCATGGACACATCTTGCATGGCAAGTCAGTATTAGAGCTCATAAATTTCTGTAGAGTTCTGATGATCTATAGTTACCTAAGAAAAAAACATAGTGCAGAGTAATGATTGACTGTTTTAATACAATTCCAGAATCAATATTGCATTGCTTGATTTTACATAATAAAATCAAGGTTTTAGAAGGAAATATACATTTAGCAGGATTTAGACTAAGGTTTCAATTAAACAATGTCAAATATCAGACCACATACTGGGAACAATATGAAAACCCTGGAACTTGACCTGCATTTAAACCCTTATTTACTGTTTTACAGTAGAAAATTTCCTGCATATCCTATGTAACATACAAATACAATGGTATTGGAGCTCTAAAAAATACTGAACATTTCTATTACTATTAACTGCCAAACAAAGGCAGGAGACATTGAAATTAAAGTAGTCCCAGGGTTTTACTAGATGCTTAATTGCTTTACTATTGAATAGTGCCAAATGCTGACAGGGCAAGAATGCATGGAGCAAAACACATTAATAAAACTCTAGACAAGGTGGCTTTGATAGATCAAGGATAAAGATGGCAAAATTACTGTCATTGATAAATTTTGGACACCTTCACTTATTTAACTTACAACTCAACTCTGCAAAATCTGCCTGACCTCAAATTTGACATGGAAGCATTTGCATCTGATTCTTACTGAGTCAAAAAATCCTTGATGACAGTGACCTCAAAATATCAGACATGTGAGATTATCTGAGATAATTAATAAATGATATAAATATCCTGTAAGTGGTGATTTAAACTGCCAGTAAAGCATTTTGCTGTGATGTGAGCAATTCTAAATTTGTGTCATTGTGTGTGTGTGTGTGTGTGTGTGTGTGTGTGTGTGTGTGTGTGTACATACTGTGGTTTAAATATTAAAAATGTCCCCCATATGACCAGCACTGTTTGGGAAGATTGTGCAAGCTTTATGAAGGCTTTCTGGAGGAAGTGTGCCATTAGGAAAAGAGCTTGAAGTTTTAAATCCTGCCCTACTTTCTGCCTGTCTTCTGCTTTGTGATTGTCAATACCTTGTGACCAGACAGCATCCTGCACCAGCTGCTATTCTATTCATGTCATGATAGACTATACCCCTGGAATGATAAACTAAAATAAACCCTTACCTTCTGAGGATGCTTCTTGCAAGGTAATTTTTCAAGCAATGAGAAAGTATATAATATATAAATTGATACTACGAGTGACATTATTGTTTTGATAAGCCTGACCATATTTTTGGTAGGCCTTAGAAAAAAACGAGATTACAGGAAAGATGTGGAAAAATTTGAAACTCTGGGCTAAAAATTCCCAGAATACAATGAACAGAGTTTAATGGGCTATACTGGTGGAAGCTTAGAAAACAAGAATGCAGGACTGAAAGATGGTTCAGCAGTGAAAAGCACTCACTTGCAAATCATAACAGCCAGTGTTCAATTCCCCATTACTCACATAAAGCCAGATATGTAAAGTCACATATGAGTTCCTTTTCATTGGCAGTGGGCCCTTGTTTACCCATATTCTCTATATATTTGAGTAGTTAAAACATTTCTATTGTTATCTATTCACATCTGTAAGCATCTATATTAGTTACTATTACTGACATAATCCTGATAAAATATGCAATCTACTATCAAAAAATAGGCATATGTTATTTTTTTTTTCTCATTTTCATCAGGTCAGTATCAGTTAGATTGTGAGTCTCTATGTCTGTCCCTTTGTTGTCTGCATCTGGATCCAGACAGTGG
Organism: Jaculus jaculus; assembly: GCF_020740685.1. NCBI lineage: Eukaryota > Metazoa > Chordata > Mammalia > Rodentia > Dipodidae > Jaculus > Jaculus jaculus. Next base: position 183,289,845 of record NC_059103.1, on the reverse strand, counting down.
TTCATAATTGAAGTATACTACATAGGTGTCTCTCATTCTTGAAGCAGCCAATGGCAGGAGTCCAGGAACATAAAAGCAGAATCATGCAAAGCCACTTACAAAATACAAAGCTTTTTATTATCAGACTCTCAATGCAGGTCATTGGCCATATTGCATCAAGCCTATCCAGTTCTAAACTGATTACCTGTAGTTGTGATGGGCTTAGTTTGATTAATTAGTCATCAGAGTTCACTCCTGGAGCTGGTTAGGTGCACATTGATGACAAAGGGTCAGGCATAATGCCTACTTCCCATGCTATCTCTGTTTCACATTGTATCCAAACATGGAAATAAATAGAAACCCTACACCCACACAAAGTTCTTAGTGTCAATCTCTCTCTCTCTCTCTCTCTCTCTCTCTCTCTCTCTCTCTCTCTCTCTCTCTCTCTCTTTTTCTGTCTGTCTTAATTGGAAAGCATCCAGGTTTCCCCTATCAACTTCTTCTCTTTAAGATCTATAACTCTCAAATTTGTTCTTGAGCTCACCAGCATCACCATCCATTGGAAACATTGTCAGAAATGCATGATTCATGTTTTGTGGAATAAATTAAAATCTAGAGAATGGGTCTCAGCAGTGAAAATATAAGTTGCTTCCAAACTTTGAGAATATTATTTTCTAGGCCATAGCCTTTAGAATTTTTAACTTTATTGTTATTATTTGTATGTGTGTGTGTGTGTGTGTGTGTGGGTGTGTGTGTGTGTGTGTATGTGTGTGTATGTGTGTGTGGGTGTAGTAGTAGTAGTAGTAGTAGTAATAGTAGTAGTAGTAGTAGTATAGGATCGCTTGATGTTGCAAATGAACACTTGCCTGGTTTATAAGTGTAGCTAAGAAACTGAATTTTTGGGCAGTAGACTTAGCAAGAAAGTAGCTTTAATCGTGGAGCCATCTCCCCAGCCCCTGGTTTCTTTCTGTTCCATCTAGGACTGTTTATCTGAGTGAGGTTTGTAATGGTTAATTCCTTATTGTAAACTTGGCAGGATATAGAATAACCAAAGCAATAAGTCACTTGGTGTATCAGTTAGGACTTTTCTAGATTAGATTAACTGAATTTTGAAGATCCACCCTGACTGTGGGAGGCATGATTCCATGTTCTGGAGGGTTGGGACTATATAAAAAGCCAAGGTAATCACAGAATTCATCACTTTGCTATGTCATTTTTGGATCTACTTTGGCCATCTCCTGCTAGCATGCATCTTCCCTGACATCATGGACCAAAACCCATAAATGTAAACTGAAATAAACATTTCTTCCATTAAATTGATCTTTATCAGTATTTTGTCTCAGCAACAGGATGGTAGCTGATACAGACAGTTGATCTTGAGAAGCAGGGCCTTGACGTGATAAACCGGACCAGTATTCTTATCTTTGGAGCTAGCTTGTTGGAGGAATTTGGAGGTATTTGGAGCTCTCGACTAGCAAAGACTTGCAATGCTATAAACAAAGCTTAATGGGTCAATCAACTAAAAATTTTGAAGACCAGAAGGCCAAAGGAAATAAAGACAGACTGAAGGCTTGGACTTGTGTGAAGAGGGGAAATATTAAAGCAGTAGGAATTTACTGTAGGCAACATAATGAAGATACTAAAAAAGGGAAAAAAAATAAATAAATTTGACCTTTATAAAGAGCTAGACAGTTATATTCAATTACACCTGTGTCCCTAAGGTAAATAGTAATTAGTAATCATATAAGAGAATTCCATGTAATTATCCCACATAATTCATTCTATTTAACTCTTAATTTGGAGTGCCCATTAAGTTGGACAATTGGCGTCATTCAAGAAAAATAGAAACACACCTTTTAATTTTTTTTTATTAATAGCACACTTTGTGTGGATATATTATGTGTTAGTTCCATCTTTTCCCTCCTCCCTAGTCTCATTCCACAGAGGACCTTCCTCGGTGAGGATGCTGGTGGGCCCCATGCGGTTGTGGGTTATGCCTTGTGAGAGCAGTAGTCAGTTATTGGGAGATGAATAATGCCTCTGGGTTTGAAGACCCAGCCTTTGACTCTTAAAATATTTCCACCTCTGCTTCCAAAAAAAGCTCTTAACTATGGTGGGTGTGTTTTAAGCCACTTCAGTGATGATATCTCAGGAGCCTCTGGATCTCTGCTTTGGTATATGTTGAGTGTCCTCAGAATCTGACTCCTTCACCTTCATGCTGATTGTCATCAGGTTATTTCTTTTTGATAGTCTTTTTAAACTTATCATGCATTTATTGTTTATATATTTTCGGTATACCAAACTCCTCTACAACTGAAAAATACCCTTTTTGTGATTGGATACTATGTTTTCAAACAGTCTGCTCAGAAATCTCTAAAATGTATTATGAGACAAGCAAGAGTTTTTTAATATTATATATGCGAACATTCTTAAAGTTGCAAATGACCAATAAAGCAACAAAATCATTTCCTGATAATTACCTGTAAGCTTGCATAATTTGGACCAGGCATAAAATAGAAATATATATATATATATAAGATCTGATACGGTAGATAATAACTATTGTAGAAAGCAAAACTGATCCTCAAAAAATAGCACAATGTATTTTTTTTTTTTTTTGTGGTTGTTTTAAGGTAGGGTCTTGGTCTACCTCAGGCTGACCTGGAATTCACTATGGAGTCTCAAGGTAGCCTCAAATTTATGGCGATCCTCCTACCTCTGCCTCCTGAGTGCTGGGATTAAAGGCATGCAGCACCACTCCCGGCTAAATGCATATTTTTAGTTATGTACAAAGTCTGTATACAGTCATGTTGGTACCATCATTAGCCTCCTCCCCCGCCCCTTTCTGAAAGGACCCAACTCATTGGGGAATGTGCGTCATGCATTGTGGGGTTAGCATCAGTTATGAGAAAGAGGCATTGTTTCTGTGCATAATGACCCAATATTGTGACTCTTACAATCTTTCCACCCCCTCTTCTACAAATTTTCCTGAGGTTCATTTCAGGTCCACTTCAACAATGAGGTCTGGGGGCCTCTCTGTGTAGGGATATCTGGTTTGGTAGGAGTTGAGTATTCTCTGTGTTTATCTTCTTCACCCTTGTGCTGCTACCAGGTCACCAAGAAAGCAGCACATGTGCTCATTTCCCCAATTACTCTATGGTTTCATATGGGGCCCTGTTGATGTGTGATGGGCTGATTCTCTCTTCCATATCTGCATCCATCTGAAAAATAAAAGCAAATTCTTCAACAGAGAGTGAAATAAGCACCAGATTAATAGGCTAACCATTATTATTTTAGAGAGAATTTAATAGGTGTAGGCCCTCTTGTAGCCCAAAATTGGTGGGAGCTTGATAATGGAGAGTGGGCTTATTCTTTGGATATGGTTCTGACTTGTTTCCCAGATCCAGCTATGGGTCCCCTTCCATTGACTGGGTCAGTTAGCCAAATCAAGAGCAGTTGGTTACCCACCATGGTTGTGTGCCACTATTGCACTTAAGTGAGCCTCACCTCAGGTTGTTTGTTGCTGAGGAGCTTAGACCATGAGTTGCTTGGATAGTTGTTGGTCATTTTCCCCCAATTTCTCATAATACACCTTCTATCACTAGACAAGCAAACTGTCTGGGGATTCACTCTCTTCCAGACTCCAGCCAGGTCCCTCCATGTTCCATAGCAACAGCATATCATGTCTTCAGCAGTAGGGTCTTACCACTAATCTTCCGTGGTTCATCAAGTGCTCTGACATAAGTCTGTCTTCTTTTGATAGTTTTGAAGTTTGGAGTGAATTATGTGTGCATCTCCTTACAGAAATGAGAAGATGGGTCGCTACCTTTTGGGACAGGTTTTCAAAAACACTGCTCACAGGTATTTGAGGAAACACTGTTAATTTTCAAGAATGGCAAGAAGTTTCGTCAGTACTTGAAAATCTGTGTGTACATTTGAAAAAGAAAGAAATGACAACTATTCATTTTCTGAAATGCAAGTTCTATGTTAAAAGGAGAGGAAAATTAAACCTCTTTAATATTCTTCAAGTTTAATTTTCAGTTTCTTTTTTTCCCTTATCTTCTTTCAGTTTTTAGTAGAGACTTGCACCTTCTTTGTTTTTCTAGCTTGCAACCCAATCAATAGACATGTTTAATATCAAGTAGTAGGTCAAGAAAAAAAAAATGCCTGAGAGGAAAGCTAAGGTAAATGACCTTTTAATAAGTTTTAAAAAGACTTGAATCTTGCAAAATTCTGTCCTGTTTTGATTTTAGTATTTTTTTCTACATGTTTGTTTGAACTTTTCTTTCAGAATCAATGTGTTTTGAATTGAACTAAATACCTATCATTTAAAAACTAGTCTTTATTCTGATGCCTTTGTCTGTTAATCAACTTTCTTTCTTCTAATAATCTTTAGCCAAAACTTAAATAACCCTCTTCAAGGCTGTTCCATAGAACTATGCCAAAAGGAACCAATGAACAGATGTCTCTGGGGTCAAATAATCTTCAGAAAATCTGTGTACAATTATTTTCAACATACAATCATATTGATTAATAAGTTATTAAATAATTTTAATGACTGGGGCCAGCAGTATTTGAGTGAATGGAAAATTTCAGAGGGCCTTGCTTATTATACTCTTACAAATTATACATTGTTTCATTAAAAGAAAAACACCTTTTACAATTGTCCCTACTATTCTTTTATGGCACTGAATGCTGAATTGGGAACATTAATGCATGCTAGACAAGTTACAACCCCATCCCTTTACATTATGCTTTTTAAGAAACATTTTGAGACAAGGTCTCACTAATTTATTCAGGGTGCCCTCAAACTTGTGTCAGCCTGTTTCAGTCTCCCGGGTCACAAAGTTGGCCACAGTTGCTTATTTCAAGCTTATGTTTCAGAGTGTGCCTGTGGTTACAAACATAGTTGTGTTTCAATGTGTGCTGGAATTATTGGAAATTATTGAAGATGCTACAAATGAGATTAATCAATATTAGTCATGCTCAGATTTCTGAAGCAAAGGCTTACTAGAAGTGCCCTTTCTTCATGGGTACACTGGTGATGTTCAGCTTGTTTTCATGATATCTTGAGTTGGGTTGGAGTGGTGAAAAAAAAAAATGAAGGAAGTTTGTCTTTGTGGATCCATTGTGGTTTTCTTGTCATTTTGTTTGTTCCAAATGCAGTACTTTGTCTCCCTAGACTGCTTGTATTGCTACTCTTTCTAATATGCCATATGTGTCTCTCCATATGCAGATCCAACCCTTCACATAAAAAAAAGCCTTATTATCAACCTGTGGAGCTTATATTTACTGTGGGAAACATTTTGTACTTTTTTATATTTATAATCATCTGCATTTCCCATTACAAATAAATTAAAAGTTTCATTATTCCTTTTCTGTAACCATAAATGTGTTGCTTCTATTTTGTCTCATTTCTGATTATTTAATTTTACTTTTGCTTCAATCATTCCAAGTGCTAAATCCAGTTCTTTCTTTATGCTTCACAATGACGCCAGGTTAGATTTATCTCCTAGTCTCTAGCCCCCATGCATAAGCAATTTATTCCACTTTGATCTTACATGGAAAATTCTCCTACATCCAGCATAGAGCTGTCCTCTCCTATCTTGGGAGCTTGGAAGTATTTTTTCTTTCCCAACTTTGATATGCCTTTCTTCTTCTGTAGTGTATCTATTAAATCCTATCTTGAAATCTTTTTAGCAATGAACATATAAAACCCAAGTGCTTTCCATGATCAGCCATACACCCACCCATATCCAGTGGGGAAAGGTTCTTTATTCCTCAGAAATTTTGTATTATCATAATACATTATTATCATAAATAAAAATAAGGTGTTTTTTCCAAAATTAGCTTCATATTCTTGTAACATAGTAATCATTATTTCTATAATTTGAGGATAATGCAAGAGAGAGAGAGAGAATGGGCATGCCAGGGCCTCCAGCCACTGCAAACAAACGAACTCCAGAAGCATGTGCCCTCTTGTGCATCTAGCTAACGTGGGTCATGGGGAATCGAGCCTTGAACTGGGGCCCTTAGGCTTCAAAGGCAAGTGCTTAACCACTCTCTCCAACCTGTACTAATAACATTTTTATCTTTAAAGCAAAAGACATATTCTGCTCATTTGTTGCACCCTGACTTTGCTCTGTGTGGTCTTTATTTGCAAACACAAGAGTATACGATTCTTACCTGTGTTGTAGATACACAAAGATATTCCCTTATTCAATTGCCTTTTTTTACCATCTAATAGATACAGTGAGAGCAATAGTGTTTTGAAGTTTTTGATAGCAGCTGTAGAACTGCAAGCTGTTATGGTTCTTTCAAAAGAAAAATCCATTTACTTTGATTGCTATTACAGTTCAGAAAATATTGATCTATCCCTGCTTGCAAACTCTTTTAAACAGGTAGCTAAAGAGATTTAGACAAAAATCTATATTTCACTTTGTTCTTTCATTCAAGACACTTCAAAAGAAAATGTTTAAAAAATAGACAGGTTAGATGAGGTTGCAAGTGAACAATGCTATCTGGATTCTCCGTGTAAACAGGAGTGCTTCATGAGACCTTCATTACACTGTCTACAGTTAGATGAGCTCTTAAGAGAGTAGGTTCACATATCCTTAATTGACTCTACACCATGATGATTCCATTTCTCCTGAGATTAGTGTGACTGTTAGTATGTGTGGTTTGTTCAGTGGAGACTTCCACAGGGCTTCATCCATGACTTCTCTCTGCTTGGAATAATAATGTCTCTTCAGACTGAATCCAAGTAGTCCCCTGTCTTTCTGACCTCATCTTTCATCTCATGCCATGTGATGGGTTATATTGATTGTCATCCTGACAGAGCTAAGATCATCAAGGAAAGAGTTTCTGAGAACTTCTTGATTATGTTAACCAATGTGGATGGACCCAGTTTGACTGGGGTTGCAACTGTTTCATGGGTTGGGGTTTTGGACTGAATAAAAAAGGAGAAAGTGAGCCTCAGTAGGAAAGTGACTTAACCACTAAGCCATCTCTTCAGCCCAACTCCAGTGTTTTTATATTTTATGGTATTTTAATGAAATTAATTGCCTCTAAAGTTTATATGTAAATGGAACTTATATAAAATAGTAACTATTATTTAAATAAGTAGTAAAAGATAAAGAAAAATAAAGATTGGCTTACTTATCTTATTGAATGCGGCGTTTTCTCAAGCTCCTACCATCGTGCTCTTGTTGAAAGTATGCACGGAAACCTCAGACTGTAACATGAATAAACCTCCCCCTCCACAAATTTCTACTTGGCAGGTATCTGATCACAATGATGAGAAAGTAACTGTTGTACCCAGCTTGTCCCACAAAGTCAGCATGAGATACTTACAATTTTCCAAACATGACAATTCCCACTAGTCTTTTTTGTTGGAAGTGTGCTGCGAGAACTGCCATTATGAGGCCTGGGAGATGGCTCAGCAGTTAAGGCACTTGCCTGTAAAGTCTAACAAACCGGGTTCCATTCCTCATTGCCCACGTTAAGGCCGATGCACAAAATGGTTCATGCATCTGAAGTTTGTTTGCAGTGGCTGGAGGCCCTCTCAGTCTCCCTTCCCTTCCCTTCCCTTCCCTTCCCTAGCCTTCCCTTCCCTTCCCTTCCCTTTCCCTTCCCTCTTTCCTTCCTTCTTCCCTTCCTTCTTCCCTTCCCTCTTCCCTTCCCTCTTCCCTTCCCTCTTCCCTTCCCTCTTCCCTTCCCTTCTCTCTTCCCTTCTCTCTTCCCTTCTCTCTTCCCTTCCCTTCTCTCTTCCCTTCTCTCTTCCCTTCCCTTCTCTCTTCCCTTCTCTCTTCCCTTCCCTTCTCTCTTCCCTTCTCTCTTCCCTTCTCTCTTCCCTTCTCTCTTCCCTTCTCTCTTCCCTTCCCTTCTCTCTTCCCTTCTCTCTTCCCTTCTCTCTTCCCTTCTCTCTTCCCTTCCCTTCTCTCTTCCCTTCTCTCTTCTTCCCTCCTCCCTTCCCTCCTCCCTTCCCTCCTCCCTTCCCTCCTCCCTTCCCTCCTCCCTTCCCTCCTCCCTTCCCTCCTCCCTTCCCTCCTCCCTTCCCTCCTCCCTTCCCTCCACCCTTCCCTCCTCCCTTCCCTTCCCTTCCCTTCCCTTCCCTTCCCTTCCCTTCCCTTCCCTTCCCTTCCCTTCCCTTCCCTTCCCTTCCCTTCCCTTCCCTTCCCTTCCCTTCCCTTCTCTTTTCCCTTCCCTTCCCTTCCCTTCCCTTCCCTTCCCTTCCCTTCCCTTCCCTTCCCTTCCCTTCCCTTCCCTTCCCTTCCCTTCCCTTCCCTTCCCTTCCCTTCCCTTCCCTTCCCTTCCCTTCCCTTCCCTTCCCTTCCCTTCTCTTTTCCCTTCCCTTCCCTTCCCTTCCCTTCCCTTCCCTTCCCTTCCCTTCCCTTCCCTTCCCTTCCCTTCCCTTCCCTTCCCTTCCCTTCCCTTCCCTTCCCTTCCCTTCCCTTCCCTTCCCTTCCCTTCCCTTCCCTTCCCTTCCCTTCCCTTCCCTCCCCTTCCCTCCCCTTCCCTCCCCTTCCCTCCCCTCCCCTCCCCTCCCCTCCCCTTCCCTTCCCTTCTCTTCCTCTCTCTCTCTCCCTCTCCCTCGTTCTCTGCCTGTTGCTCTCAAATAAATATTTAAAAAAAGGTATCATGGCATCACTCCTAATACACATTAATGCAAATTAGTCCCTATTTATTTCTGCTTAAAATTGTACTTTTTCTGTCTCACTCTCTTTTTTAAATATTTTTTGTTCTATTTATTTATTTATTTATTTATTTATTTATTTATTTATTTACTTATTTATTTATTTGAGAGTGACAGACAGGGAGAGAAAGAGGCAGAGAGAGAGAGAGAATGGGCATGCCAGAGTCTCCAGCCACTGCAAATGAGATCCAGAGGCCTGTGCACCCTTGTGCATCTGGCCAACTTGGGTCCTGGGGAATGGAGCCTTGAACTGGGGTCCTTAGGCTTCACAGGCAAGCGCTTAACCGCTAAGCCATCTCTCCAGCCCTGCTGTCTCACTCTTAAGCAGAATTTTCTTTACTTCTACTTGTTTCTAATAGATTTTTTTCTAAAAATATCTTACTTACCTCACATAATATGTATATATAATAAACTACTGTGTAAATGACTAAGGATATTTTACCTGAAAAATTGACAATGCACTTAACTGTAAATATCATATTTCAGATTTGCACAGTTAATATTCCCTTGATCATATCTCTTAAGCTTTCTAGGCTCAGGTCACTGACCAAAGAAAAGGACCTAGGCCCAGAGGGCAAATCGCCAGTCTTCCTTTCAAAGCTCACCAGGGCTGGGTGTGGTGGCATACACTTTTGATCCCAGCATGTAGGAGGCTGAGGTGGGAGCAACAATGTAACTATGAAGCCAGTCTGGGCTATAGTGAGACCCTGCAGAAATTAAGGACCATCAGTCGATAAATAGTGGGCAAGGCTTAAGCATATCACCTCAGTTCAAATTAGGGGAGAACGTTTATGTGTCACTTTGTGTGCCAGCTTTAAGAACTGTGCATCGTGGTATTTGCCGTGTGGTAGTATACACAGAAAATGCAATTGACTTATGGGATCATCTCAATTTAAATACATTTATAATTTTAAGCAAAAGTGTTGTCTTTTCTCATTTTCATAAAAATTCCTGCCAATGAATTTTAAAATCATACCCTTTGGGGGCAGCTCTTAAAGGCCTTTTACCTGTTTAGAATCTTCACAAGAAATGAGGAGGTGGTAGAGTGGTCAGAGTGAGAGATATTCGGAGAGATGTTCAGGAAGAAAGACAGGCTGGGCTGCATGAGCTACTGGAAGAATACTGCAGGGTAACTAAATTATTTGGGAAAAATAAATCAGTAGAAGATAAAGATTAGTTTAGTAATTTGCTTGTACAGATAAATTTTTTATCTGGTTTCCAGTCTCTGATAATATGCATGTTCTTCTCTTTTTGGTATAAATGGTAGTCCTTTTTCAAGGAAGCTTTAATGGTCTGTTTGTCTGAAAGAAATGGGAAAAAAAAAAAAAAAAGCCACTCTTGCACCTGCTATTTCTCAAGTACTTTCAGTGGAAAATAATCAATATTCCAAAGAGGCATGTTTCAGGTACCATACACTAAACCTGCCATGTTTCCTAGTAGTATTTGTCATACATGATGTATGCACAGCATTCATTGAAGTGAAATGAACTTATTATATACATTTAAATTGGTGACAGTAGAGTCCATATGGGACTGCCAGATTAGAGGATTGGCTCTCGAAGTTGGAGTTGTCACATGATAGTTTTTATTCACATTATTGAAAAATTTCTAGAAATACATTAATAACAACACTTGAGTTACTCATGTTAGTAAACTGTTCATTTTCAATCACATGTCTGTGACCATATTAATTCTACTTTTAGATTTGAATATAATAGAGAGAGAGAGAGACAGACAGAGAGAGAGGGAGAGAGGGAGAGAATGGGTTCACCAGGTCTTCCCATTACTACAAACAAAGTCCAGATGTGTCAGGTTCTTCTGACTGGTATTCCTCGGGGAGGACCAGGCCTGCTAGTCCCTCCCGAGGGGTCGAGGAGGAGAGTGAGTGCCCACGGCCACAACACACATTGCTGGGATTCTTGTCAGTGCAGGATCTCACTTTATTGTAACAGGCAGGCGTTTATATAGCATTGAGAATGAAGGCAGGGACCTGGGGAAGGGATGAAGTGTAATGGTCAATAGCATATCACGACTTTTGAAATGATTGGTTCTAAGGAGCACAGGAACTCTAACTTTTTTTGTGGAAGTAGCAGGCCAGAGGCAATTTGGCACCCTGCTGAGTCATAGCTGGCCAGAGACAGGTCGCCAAACTTTAGCTAGGCTCATGAAGTTCCACTAGGCCTTGTGTCCAGGCCTGTCAAGGACCAACACAGAAGCCTGTGCCACCTTGTGCATCTGGCTTGGGTGCATCTAGTAGAATAGAACCTGGGTCATATGGCTTTGCAGGCAAGAGTCTTAACCACTAAGCTATCTTTGAAGCCCAAACACATTCTTCTAAAATTGATTCTTTACTATTTTACTTGCAAGGAGAGAGATAGAGAGAGAGAAAGAGAAAGAGAGAATGAGCACACCAGAGCCTCCTGTTACTGTAAACAAACTCCAGATAGATGTGCTACTTTGTACATCTGGCTTTATGTGTGTACTGTGGAATCCAACCCTGGCTGTCAGACTTTGCAAGTAAGCACATTACCCACCTAGCAATCTCTCCAGCCCCTAAATTTTTACAATTGATATATAGAAAAAATATTAATTTGTGAATATGAAATGATTGTTTTCTGCTGTGTGTGTAAGAGTGTGGCTGGGTGCCGACATGCACGTATGTAGAGGCTAAAGAACAAAAAGTAGGAGTCAGCTCTCTGTGAGCATCTCTCTTTACTCATTGTGAATGACTTTCTTCTGTGCTGCATTTACCCAGGATAGATATTCTGTGAGTTTCTGGGGCATCTTAGAAATGCTTCTGTCTCTAGTTCCAATCTCCCTGGAGATGTGGTGGGACTACAGATACCTGCCCTCAAATGGCTTCCAATATTTTCATGGGGTCTGTGGATTCAAATTGGGATAGTCATGCTTAGATATCAAGTGCTTAATCCACTAATACCTCTTCCTCGAGTAATGCTTTCATCCATGCATCCATTGTGTAACATTCAAATTAGGGTAAGTATACTTTTCAATAATTATTTTCTTGAAATGAAAACAGTCAAAATCTCTTCTGAAAACTTCTCTGGAATATATCGTATAATTCCACTCTTGCTAGCCACCAGAATCTAACATATTATTTGTCTCAAATATGTCTGAATTCTGATAAAACATAATAAGATGTTTAATAATTTGAGATGAAACATATTTAACTTCTGGCTGTGTTCTATACCAACACTATGGTAAATGCTAAGCTTTGGCTCAGGTGTTATTTGCCACCCATCTAAATTATGCATAGTTTTATTAAACTCTGTACTTAATCTGAGGCCTTTTTTAAATGTCAACGTTTTCGTCTTGATTTTAAAACACTTTACACATTCATTATTTACACACATTCTTCATTACTTTTTGCCTGGGCAGTTATGGATTTCTTTCTTTCAGTGACTGTGGTCACATTTGTCTGAGTTGCTGGGAGGAAAGACCTAGTTTAGCTCATAAGGTCTTTCCTTGCAGCATGATTGTGTATTTCAAAACCTTCGTGAGGCTGTTGCTGAGGTAATGAAATTCCCAATAGGCTTCTTAACATTAAGAATCAGCAGAACTGTAAGTTTTCCAGATCACTTTCTTTTAACCTACCCCATTTTTCTGTGAAGTATTTGAATTACAGTGTCAAATGTTGTCAAGTTAGAGATTGATCAATGAGTGGTTCCATGTCACTTTGAGGCCAGATGTGACTCTTTGCTTGGATGTCCGATTGAATTTAAAATTAGAGTTCATTACTTTCGGCATCAAGTAGAAAAGTTAACTTGGTCACTAAAAATAAAAATGTGTTGGAATAGTCCTATTTCTACAAACTTTAGCCATGGCCATTTCAAACCTACATTTCCAGGAGTGCTCTAAACACGGTGCTTTCTGAATGCTCTGCTTGCATTTTATCTGACCTCTCGTCCTCATTTATTTCAGAACCTCTCCTTTTCCCTCTTATTTCTTTGACTGTACAAGAAAAAGGCAAGAAAAAAAGCAGAACCAGTTGCTATATTGAGATCCTGACCTCTCCCTATGGAAGTAGATAGTCACTTTTTTCTTCCACATTTAGTTGTCAAATATGCATAGATACTTACTTGACTCCCACCTGAGACAATGCTTGTTAAATAAATCCCAGTATTATGATGTACCATCAAGAAACAGTGAGATGCTACTACCATATTTTGTGTTAAATTTGGATGTCTGTAGTAAGTTGCATTATTATAGCGAGACTCCCTTGCAGAAAAAAAAAAAAAATGGTGTATTCATACTAGGAAAATGTGAGCAAAGCTTAAGGTCATTTACCAAATTATCTATGAGTAAGGACAATTAGTGAACAGTTATTGAGACAGGGCTAACTGAAGTTAGTTAGACTGTTAGTCATGGGAAATGGTCATCCATGGAGATCAGATCATAAGAGTTAGGGGAGATATACCCTACTGAACCATTCTCCTGACATCATCTTTGACACATAACCCTGCCCACAGAGAGCCCTGGACCTGGCATGAAGTGCATATAGATGGCTTACTGTCACTCCCACCCTGGAGAGAGAGTATAAAGTCAGAGGATGGTAAGGCTGAGACTGCATTATCAGACGTGCTTGCGTTCATCTCTTTCAACTGTAAGATCACTATAAGATTAAAATTGTTCTCAAGATATGATTAAAAATGATCATTATGACTTTCTACATATGTACACATGTTATAACTATGCCATTTTGCATATTATATCCATTTGTAAGCTACCTCTTCTCTTCATTCCTTTAGATATCAACTTTTTCTTTCTTAAAATATTTTAGTTATTTATTTATTTAAGAGAGAGGGGGAGAGAGAGAGAGAGAGAGAGAGAATAAGTGTGTCAGAGCCTCCCTTCCTCTGAAAGCCAACTCCAGACACTTGGGCCACCTTGTGCACCTGGCTTACAATGATGCTGGGGAATTGAAGGTGGGCCTTGGACTTTGAAGGCAAGTGTATTAACTGTTCAGTCATCCCTTCAGTCCTTTTTCTTAAATATTTGGTTGAGTGGAAGCACAGTCTTTAAGAACTCAGTTCCTGGGAATGAATCTATCTATCTATCTATCTATCTATCTATCTATCTATCTATCTATCTATCTGTCTGCCTACCTACCTACTTATCAATCTATCTATCACCTATCTACACAAAAATGCTATTGAGAGAAGACCAGAGTCTAAGTAAGTAATTATGATTATACATTGTATAGTATATAGATCACTATAGGTATATTCCAATCCTTAAAGAATCCCAGAGGCAGCCACAATGAACTTACTTCCTAGATCAGGGTAATCTTTATGCAGAAGTTTCAGCTAGACCTGAAACAAAGTTTTCCAAGTTTTACCGCTTAGTTCTGGTTTGTATGTAGTCTTCATATGGTTGCTTTTACTAAGTGGCTCATCTGTATGATTATTTGTCCCTAGCATGGAAATGTGAGAAATACTGGAACCTTTAAGGGATAAGATATGAGTTGGGGGTTAGCTACATCATTGGAAGTAAGGTCTCAGAAGGGATTTATGTTGTTCCTATGGCCCTTGAGTTATTTCTATTAAGGGTACTTTCTTATGAGAGTGAGCATAACTTCTTCTTTGGTCACAGGCATGTAGCCATGGGAATTCTTCCTCATTTTGTTCTATTGCCATCACAAGGCCAATCACCATGAGAGCTATACCAGAGTGAAGATGTATAGAAGAAGGTTCTAATGCATATTAGGAAATTAAATATATGTTTCATAAATAGGTAAATGGTGAATGAAAATTTATCCACAAAAATAATAGTTAATAACTTGGACTTAATATGACATAAACTGCATTATGAACACAGTATGCAAAATATGGACAAGTTAATGTGTTTGACCTATTTCCTTACCCATAAATGGAAGTGAAAATAGTAACTTTATGGATATTTTTAATTACTAAATTGCATTATAAATATTTAGAAATATTTCCACCACAGCAGCGCAGTTTTACTACTCAATGAACTTTAGCTATAATTTCTCCTTGTTCTTTTGTCACTTATCTACTACAACACTTGTACATTGCACATTATTTTTTTTTCAGATATCAGGTTTTCCCTGAGTAGAAGAATAACAAGACAAGTGATATAGGTGTATTCTTATTAATTCATATGTTTTTGTTTCCATCTATGTTTAAGAAAATTGCAGCTTCAACATTATATCTTGATTTAAAAATATGTTTTTTTGTTTGTTTGTTTTTTAATCTGGGTGTAGTAGCACATGATTTTAATCCCAACACTCAGGAGGCAGAGGTAGGAAGATTGCTATGAGTTGAAGGCCACCCTGAGACTACATAATGAATTCCAGGACAGCATAGCCCAAAGCAAAACCCTATCTCAAAACAAGATATTTATTTTAAGGAATATACCAAAGAAACAAAGAAAACACCTTTCACTTCAAAACAAAGTATGAGCCAAAACAGATAATACAAAATTTATAAAATGTCTCTACTTTAACACAAAAATGATAGAAAATACATAAAATATAATAATTCTTAAGAATGTAAGAGAAAAAAGAACACTTATTATGAAGTATTTGGGGATTCTTGGGATAAATAAACAAAAGCATAGAAAGATGTATGGAATATGGGAAGAGAATGTCATAAATGAGGCCACCACAGAGGGCCCTGTTCCTACAACTTCTACACAGGAGGCCATTGCACATCATGACCAGAGTCCTCCAGCAAAGACAGCTAGCATCATAAGAAGATGAACTGTTGCAGAGGCAAATAGGTCAGCTGCCAGTTTTGAATGGTTAATTGCCATTGTCACGTTGACTGGTTTTAGAATCATCTAGAGATTAGTTGCACCTCAGAGTGTATCTGTGATTCATAATATGTGTGGTGCCATCCTATGGTTTGGAGTCCCAGATGAAATAAAAGAGCTTAAAAGAAAAGGAAATAGCCAGAAAGCTCTAATGTTTCCCTTTCTCTGCTTCCCTGTCTAGCATGAAGTAAAGTAAGCTGCCCACCATGGTGTGCCCTTCCCTGGTTTAATCAGATGGATTCTCTAAAGCCAACAGCCAAATAAGTCTTTCCTTCCTGTTATTTCTGTCAGGTTTTGTGGTCATAATAACATGCTAAAGTATCTATAATACAGAGCCAAATGTCTACAGAGAGAATGAAAGTCCATAACAGCTACAAAATGGAGATGCTTCTGGGTCAGGTTAAAGGCAAAGAATCAGAGAGCACTGCATGTCAACACAGAGAACATTTTCCACCCAGAAGAAGCAAGCCCATGTGCTCACAGTGGAATGGTAAATCAGTGTGGATGTGAAGAAGGTGAGAAATGATGATGAGAGAATAGGACTTGCACAGTCACAGAGAAGCAGGCCAATAAATGCATGTGTTTGACAGCTTAATCAAGCCAAACACTTCAACACTTTTAGCTTCCCCTAAATTAATTTCTCTTACAACTTTTTAAAATTAGGTTTAACAACTTTTATACTCCACAGAATTTATGAATTTTTACATCTATAACTTTTGAAGTAAATTTATTCTGCTGTTCTTTTATGTATTTATACTTATACAAGAAAGCAGAGTAAAAAAGCAACCAAAAATAATTGTAAATGTTTATATTAGATAGTCACAAAATAAAGGGAGAATTGTATTCAAGAAAAATAAAAAAAATAAGTTTTGATAACAATCATAAAATATTTAGGAAACTGTTTTTATTAGAATTTATCAATCTGTGCAATGAATTATAAGTTGACATTTGTAATGTATAATTATACATAAATGTATATATGGAATTCCTCTAGAATAAAATATAGAACAATTTAAGAAGAAAATTGACAAAACTTAGCAGCACAATAGTATAATGAAAATTTCATAACACTCAAAGTAAAGGACTTCCAGAGTGATTATAATATGAAAGAAAAGAAAATATTTTAAAATAAATTATGATAATTTTTTTCTATGACAAAAGATTGATAGAAGTAATATTTCAGATATGAAATAAGAAACAGTAAGCATACATGCCAGCCCACTTACAAAGATCAATTCTAAATAAAGACTAAATCTTTCAGGAAAGTATAAATAAAGTAAAAAATACTCATTATGAAAGAAAAATTGAAATAAGTTTGGGATCATGGTTTCCTTTAAGAATGCTAGATAGAAAATGGATCAAGGAAAAAAAAAACAACAAGGTAAAATAATTTTGAATTAAAATTATAAGCTACCAACTTGTCAGTCAATAATGTAGGCTATATTAAGACTTTTTCATATAATTAATGACTTGTTGTTTTGATCAGTAAGTCCCAGAAGTACAATAACAATAATTGTGTATCTGTCAGAAATATCAGGCAACATCACCCGCCCCTTTCGTTCTTCTATATCCTGATCAACAGTTGCTATAAAATACATCACTTCCTAAAATGTAGTATGTATCTGTTATTGTTTGTGAATCGCCAATTGTATCTGTGCTCACAGAGAGGGGGGATCCTTATTTGTTTACTGTTGTAGCTAACACATTGTGAACAGTATTTGTCACAATATAATGTTCAAGGAAACATTTACTGAGTATAATTAACTGAATAATGGAATGATTGCTCGAGTTGTGACGAAAGCTTGATTTTACTTTAAGGATGGTGATTGATTCAGTTTGGGAGCTTCTTTTAGAGATTGTCAGCATAAGTGCACACAAACATTAAACACATCAATGGAAAGCTCAGCAGTTCTAACATTAATAATTATTTTTTTTTTCTAGCCATACATTCTAACCTAAATATGTTTACACGTGAAATATTACTAGCTTCTTTCTCTGGCATTAAAACCAGATGCAGATGAGTGAGGCCGAGCATGGTCTGACTCATCTGCAGCCCCTTCCCTGGATCAACTTGAGTTTCCCACACACCTGGTAGCAAACTGGAGGCCCTCACACTAGGGATGGAAGGCTTGGCGGTAGGGGAAGAGGAGGGTGGGAGGAAAACCCAAAACTAAACCCACAATGAACTGATACCAGAGGAACCTTTATCCCTGAAGTTAGACTAAAAGTCTGAGCCCTCAACAGGAGTAAGGAGGGGAGCAACTGAAAAGATGGACCATGGAGAGGGTGGGATGAAGGCTAACCTTAATTTTTTTGTTGTTGTTGTTCTAACATGTAACACGCAGTAACAGAAAGTGGTTGCTATCCACAATGATCTGTTGATCGGAGAGACCTACAAGGTCCCCAAAACATGTCAGGCTTCTGTTAAAGCACTTGGTTACCTGCCTGAGCTACAAGGTACAATCCTATAGCTGGGGACACCATATGCTGCTGGCCCAGAACATGGAGAGACTTGCCTAGAATCCAGATGAGAGCCAGACCCCAGACAACCTCGCTAGTGCTGGAAAGTGCTTCATGAGCTACTGGAGGAAAGAGGCCAACAACTGTCTAAGCAACCAGGGGTCTAAGTCTCTCAGAAGCAAACCCTGACAGGATGTACATACTAGAGCAATACTGGCACATAGCCTTAGTGGGTAACAAACAGTTTTCTGATTGGATAAGAGATCTGCTCAGTGTTAAGGAATCCATATCTGGCATTGGGAACAAGGCCAGAATTCTATGGAGACAAAGATGATCCTTTCCAATGCCAATCTCCTACTAGTCTTTGGCCAAAAGAGGGGTACATCCATCAAATTATCCTCAAAGTAATAATGCTTATCTCATTTAACCTACACTGACTTCACTCTCCACTGGAGAATCTGCTTTTCTTATCAGAAGGTAGCAGGACCCAAGGAGACAAACTACCCCTTGTACTTCAGCCAAGCCCCAGCTGAAAGCACAGAAGAACTGGGGAGAAGAACAAGAGTGCTGCTTCCATGGTGAGCCTGACAATCAGCACCAGGGTGAAGGAGATAGATGCTGAAGATACTCAACACCTACAAAAAGCAGTGATCCAGAGCCTCCTGAGAGCACATCACTGAAATCAATGTAAAACACACCCACCAAGGCTCAGGGAATTTTGTGGAAGAGGGGGCAGAAAGATTGTAAGAGCCACTGGATGGGATTCCATGCCCAGAGGCACTGCCTCACCCCCATCAGCTGACATGTGCTCCCATAATGCATAATACACAACCCCATGGGGAATACCATTAAGCACACAGAGGAGGCCCCCAGTGGAATGGGGGCAGGGATGAGCAAAAGGATGTTACTCACACATGATGCATACACACTAAGTGTGTCTGTAGTAAATAATAATAATAAAAACAAAGTGGATGCAAATAGCCAAAGAACAACAAAAGAGAATAATGTCACTTAGGACACAGATAAAGCTTATGTAAGTACAACTTTAGTGAAGGCTAGTGTTTCGGAGTCATAACCAGCTATGGTTTCTGTCAAGTAGAGAGTGTTTTCAAAAAATACTCCAAAACCTATTTTATTAAAAAAAGTGGTTTTGAATAATATAGATGATGTAGTAAAAGTCTAACTATGATGCATATGAAATACAAGATACATTTGGTGGGAAGTTTATTTATATTAGTAGAAATTCACAGACTAGTAATAGTAATGTGTATATCTGTTTATAAAGCCTTGGAAAAAGAATTAGAACCACACTGGCGGGTTGAAGGATGACCAGACATCCAAGAATGTGTGAATGTTGGAGTGGCAGGAGAGGTTATAACTTAAAATAAGTCAGTATTTTATCGTTGTCTGAAGACAACTACTAACAAGATTTATTGTGACATAAAGACAAAAACAACCACCACCACACAAATGAACATGTTGTGGGCGATTTGTAGTTTCACATTGGTGATAAAACAATACTAATCTGGGATTGCCTCTAGGTACATCTCAATAAGTATGTTTTAATGAGGTTCTTTTAAAATTATTTATTTATTTATTCATTTATTTATTTATTTGAGAGAGAGAATTGGAGCTCAGGGCCCCAGCCACTTCAATCAAACTCCAGACACTTGTGTCACCTCGTGGGTATGTGCGACCTTGCACTTGCCTCACCTTTGTGCATGTGATAGGTGGGATCTTGAGAGTTGAACTTGGTCCTTGGGCTTAGCAGGCAAGTGTCTTAATTGCTAAACTATCTCTCCAGCCTGTTAATCAGGTTCTTGAAAGAAATTTGCTTTTCAATCTTCAAATCATTCAATAATAATTAGTAAAGGAATATTTAAAGGAATATTGGGTGTTATAAGAAAAAATATATAAAATATAAGATATATATATATATAATATATATAGACTATATATATATATATATATAATATATATAGACTATATATATATATATATCGCCTTGCTATTGTGTAATTGGGGAGTTAAGTCATAGATACTCAAGCGGCAGTTTTGGTGAAGGCATATTCCATTGATGTTGTAAGAAAGGAAAGGCAGACAAAATTTCTTCATGCTTTGATTTTATCTAAGAATACCAACATCATTCACAAATTATGAGGAAGTCCAAGATTTCTAAGAAATATCTAGTATGTTCATTCAGTTTGTATATATGCAGGAAAATATGGAATATCTACAATCTATATATATAATTGATCTGTTAAGTTTCATGCCTTCTGGCATCATGTTTATCCATGACAACTTGATAGCCTCCATTTGCAAAATGAGATAAATATACCATTTATTTCGTTAAAGACCTGTCATCAAACCATACCCACAACAATTACACAATGGGAAAAGATAAGTTTGGTGAATATGTCCATCACTTGTTCTAAGTTCACATGAAAATTATACATTTAATGAACATGTTGTGTGGTCATTACTTGCCTGAAACCTTTGTAAACTTTTTTTTTTTTTTCGTCTTCTGTTTTATAGAAATAGAGAAAGAAAGTTGTGGTGATCCTGGTACACCCTTATATGGAATCAGAGAAGGCGATGGCTTTTCTAACCGTGATGTATTAAGGTTTGAATGCCAGTTTGGGTTTGAATTAATTGGAGAAAAATCCATTGTTTGTCAAGAGAATAACCAATGGTCTGCAAACATACCCATCTGTATCTGTAAGTACCAAATGCTTTGCTTTTAGATGGCATATGTTATCCCATCCTTGCATATAATTGCTTTTGTAATTAATTGCAAAGAGCTGGAACTGTGTAATTATTTTTGGAGGAATAGAATTTTTTGATACTATCTTTAACAAGGGTACTTATGCCAAATTATAAATTTCCTTACAGATTAAGTAAAGCTACCATAGTTTGCTTGGTAATTGTAAGATATGTGCATGGTAGTATAATATTTACTTTGGCAGCATCTTATACTTTAAAGATGACATACTTATGGAAATTATGCATCTTAACTAATTTTAATAGACTCATCTATTACATTAACAAGATAGTATATGCTTATATGCAATCAAAACACTTAAATATTTAAAGCTTATATTTATGTATAATGTATTAATTTATAGAGATACAGTAGTGCATAACATGCACAAGAAAGAAATTCATTAATGTTTATGATATACAATAAAATTTCATTAAAAGACCACTTTATACCAAATACATCATGTTTTTCCAGCTTAACTAAAACAAATTCACAATTTGTATTATCTACACACTTTTAGCTTCAAATAAATACTGTTTTCATTACTTTACAACAAAAGATTTCTTAAATTTGGCAGAAATTTCCCTATTGCTCTTATCTTTAGAAGTCTAGCATAGGAAGAGTGCATAGACCTGCTTTTAAGGATACTTTTAGTTAGGAATAATTCTGAGCTCTACCCAAAATAATCTGTAAAGTTCCCATTGTTGTGGAGAAGATGTTACAACAGGAAAATATGATTTTATTTTCTCCCCTGTTCACATGCAGCTTAGTAACACTTCAAAATATTTGTTTAAAGGTATTTTATTCTAGGTGGTCTTTGAGGAACACAAATTAGATTAACATTGGGCAAACTTTTAATAAATTAAGTCATACCCAAAGTGGAAAAGAAATGATGCATTGTGTGAGATTGAAACCAGGACCTTGAGTGTTCTGCCACTAAGCCACATTGCAGCCCACAGATGAACATGGTTTATAAGGATTGTGGTAGAGGCTAGAATGCACTTAGTGGAAGTCTAGAGAATATTACTGAATAAAACCACTTTTTAAAATGTTTGAGTATCTAGACAGCTTTTTTTGTTTTGTGTTGTGTTTGTTGGAACAAGCACCTTTAACCAGTGAGCCATCTCCCTAGTCCTGTTTTGTTTTTGAGACACGTTCCCATTATCTATCCCTAACTAGCTTTGCTATTGTTGTTGCTATAAAGTGCAAGCTGTCCTCCAACCTCAAGTTCAAGATTGCTCAGTTGGGGCTGGAGAGATGGCTTAGCAGTTAAGCACTTACCTGTGAAACCTGAGAACCCCTGTTGGAGGCTCAATTCCCCAGGACCCAACGTTAGCCAGATGTACAAGGGAGCACACGTCTGGAATTTGTTTGCAGTGCCTGGAGGCCCTGGCGTACCCATTCTCTCTTTCTATCTGCCTCTTTTTCTCTTTGTCTGTCTCTCTCAAATAAATAAAAATAAACAACAATAAAAAAGATTGCTCAGTTTATAGGCACACAACACCATACCAAGCTTAGTGAACATTAACATTCTAATAACAACTAAGCCTAGTATGTTGTTATATTATAAAAATGTAGCAATTAATGTTTTCCCTAAATCAGCTGCCAACTTTAAAATGTATATGATAGAATAAATTCATAATAATAAATTATAAAATGGTGGAGGTTGTAGAGATGACTCAGTGGTTAAAAGTGTTTGTTTGCACAGCCTGATTGCCTGGGCTTGATTTTCCAATACCCATGTAAAGCCAGACACAAAAAGTGGAACATGTATCTGGCTTTTATTTGCAGTGGCAAGAGGCCTGGGTGTGACTATTCTCTTTCCCCCCTCCTCTCTCAGTATATACCTCTCTCTCCCTCCTATTCCCCACTGTATTTAAAAATAAATAAAATATTTTAAAAATAAACAAGTAAAAATGCACACAATTGATTCTTATATAAGTCCAAATAGCTTACATAAAAAAAATTATAAAAGCTGATTAGAAAAGGATATTTTATAAAAAGTCCATGAATATGTTCTACACAAATAGCTCAGTAATTTTATTGAAACTCCTAACATTTTTTTCCAAGAACTTGAATTAGTATATTTAGTATGTGTGTGGATAGATAGATAGATAGGTAGATAGACAGATAGATATATGGTGTATGTGTGTGTATACCTATATACAGATACATGTAGAGTCCAGCATAGATAGCAAAATTGTATGAAAGCACAGTGATTATGTGGACACTAACACATAATAATACCCTATCATGAAGACACTACGGTAGAAGCCAAAATGTAAGCCTGGATCAGATGTAGTTACATGAAGAATTGCACAGTATACGACAAAATTGTGTATTTACAATATTTTGTAAAACACTACCCACCTGATAAGACATTGTGGATGGTCACTTTGGTCAGCTCTTGACCCAAGTGCATATCATTTAGATGAGGAATTGACAAACTTAAGATGAATAGCAACCGAAAATATTCACTTAATTTACCAAGTTTGCTTTTTTTTTTTTTTTTGTAATGTGGTTACAGTAATTCTAAATAGAACACATAGCTTTACAAACCACAAATATATATTTTTTATTAGTTATGTGCCCAGTGTGTATACAAGCATGTTGGTACCATTGTTTAACCTCGTCCCTGTCCTCCCCCCTCCAAAGAGACCCTCCTTATTGGGGAATGTGGGCCATGCATTGTAGTGTTACATCAGTTACAGGGAGGAGGCAATGTCTCAGTGCATAATGTGCCAACATGTGGCACAAGCTTTCCACCCTTTCTTCCATGAATTTCCCTGAGCCATGTTGGGTTCGTTTTAGCTCTACTTTACTGATGAGGTCTTGAGAGCCTCTGTGTCTCTGAATATCTGGTTTGGTAGGAGTTGAATGTTCTCTGTGTCTATCTCCTTCACCCTTGTACTGGTACCTGATTCATCAGGAAAGCAGCACTCTTGCTTCTTTCCGCAATGACTCTAAGATTTCAGCTGGGGCCCTGGTGAGGTGTGATGGAATGAATCTCTCCTCAGGTTTGGTGTCCATCTGAAAAAGAGAAGCTGATTCTCCCATGGAGAGTGAAATCAGCACCAGATAAATGGGGTAACCATTATTATTTTAGAAAGAATTTAATAGGTTTAGGCCCTCTTGTAGTCCACGATATGTGGGAGCTTGATAATGGAGAGTGGACTCATTTTTTATGTATGGTTCTGACTTGTTTCCCAGCTCCAGCTATGGGCTCCATTCCACTGAGCAGATCCATTGACCAAATCAAGATCAGTTGGTTACCCATCATGGCTGGGTGAACTTATTGAAGTTATATGAACATCATGCCAGGTTGTTTGCTGCTGAGTAGCTTAGACCACAATTTGCTTGCACAGATGTTGGTCATTTTCCACCAGTTGCTCATGGAGCACCTTCTGTAACTAGACGAGCTAACTGTCTGGAGACATTTTCTGATTTCTAATTTATATCAGGGGTAATAGAATCATGGATTTCAGGTTTCAGAGGAACTCAAGAAGGCAGAACACAGCAGCATGTGAGTTTGCCTAAAGGGGAACCACTGGAAACTGAGAGTCAACTTTTCAAGAGAAGCTTGGAAAGCAGACAGGATGTCACCTCTAAAATCCCTGGTGCTGGAGAGATTGATCTCTTCAGTGTTTGGCTAAGGCTGGAAGATACCAAGTTGGAGCCCAAACAAATCTACACAGTGAAATCATCTCTCCAATAAAGTGGGGTAGGGTGCTGACCTTCAAATAACTTTTCTCCCCAAGTGTAAAAACATTCTTTTAAAATGTAGTTTACATTTTTTATCTGGACAGAAGGAAAGTTAATCAAACAAAACTCATTTGCAACTCTTACTAAACCCATGGCCGTCAGTTCCCAGTAATTAAAATCTAAACCCCATGGGGAATACGAGCAACCCCACTGAGCAGTGCCCCCAGCAGAATGGGGCCATGGATGAGGGAAATGATGGCACCGACACATGGTTTATCCCTACTACGTATGTCCATAAAAAATAAATAAATCATTCCATGTAGGAAAAATAAAATATAAAATATTTTAAATTATATATAATTCTTTCATCTGATAATCTAATGTATGTAATGTAAAGATTGATTTAGTCATCATATGAAAATAAACTCCCTTTATTTATTTATTTGCAAGCTAAGAGAGAGAGCAAGAAAGTGAGCACTCAGAGTGGAGGTAAAGAGAGAATGGGCACACCAGGGTCCCTTGCCAGTTCAAATCAATCCTATATGCATATGCCACTTTGTGCAATTGTCTTTACCTTGGTATGCAATAATTGAACCTGAGCCTGCAGGCTAATGCCTTTAACCATGGTACAATCTTCCCAGCTGCAAAATAAACTCTTTACACTATTTTTCTAAAACAAAACTACTGGGGCCAGGTGTGGTGGTGCATGCCTTTAATCCCAGCACTTGGGAGGCAGAGGTAGGAGGATCACTGTGAGTTCGAGGCCACCCTGAGATTCCATAGTGAATTCCAGGTCAGTCTGGGCTACAGTGAGACCCTACCTCGAAAAACCAAAAACCAAAAACAAAACAAAAAAAAAAAAAAACCCTACTGGGAACTGACTGTGTGAATATTAAAGTCTAAGAGGTCATAAATTTAAGTAGATGATCAGAATTAATGAGCGGATGCTTAGAACAAAAAGAAAAAGTAAATATTCAATAAGTCACATGAGAAAAGATTTCAAGTTCACTAGTCAGAAAAGTAAAGTCAAATTGTGAGATGCCATTTTTCTCATCAAACTAAGAAAAGTACAGTAACCACAATATTGTGTGTTGGCAGAGTATTATATTCATTATTATAGTGAACATATTCTGTTATATTTCAGTATAGGTAAATATAAGAAAATCTGCAAAATATTTTGAGGCATAAATACCATTCATATACTTTATTATTCAAATCTCTCTCTCTCTTTCTTTCTTTCTTTTTTTTTTTTTTGGTTTTTTGAGATAGGTTCTCACTCTAGCGCAGACTGATGTGGAATTTATTCTGTATTCTCAAGGTGGCCTAGAACTCATGACAATGCTCCTACCTCTGCCTCCTGCATGCTGGGATTAGATGTGTGTGCCATCACGCCAGTCTTCTAATCTCTTTTTGAAAATATAGCATAATAAAATAAATAATATTGTCAATAAGCATTGTACATTTACAGTATAAAAATATTTTAAAATATAATTCCAAATATCAAACACTAGAAGAATCAGAAATTTTAGATCTCTATGAGAGAATGGAGTCTGAGGTTTACAAGAATAAATATAATTATGCTTAGTAGATTAAAAATGAGACAATAATGATAAGGTGGCAAGTTGTGATGCTACATGTCTGTATTCCCTGCACTTGCTGGTAGAAAGTAGGAGGGTGAAGGAGGGGATGGCTGTGACAAACACAAATCCACCTTCTTGTTTTTGTTATATTGGTCAGAGCACCCTTAGGCATGGTATAAATGAACCTCACCTAATCTTCACCCCACTCTGATTTTCTCTGAGCTTTAGGATTCTTATTTTATTAACATTGTCAAAGTATTTTGGACTTCAATCATTTAGTTGACTTTGTTAATTTTCAGTAGTACCTTTGTTCAGTTTTAAAACATATGTTTTGAGGAGAAAACTTAAACTGGTGAATGGCCTAACAGGATGCATTTTCAAATATGTTGCTGCTAAACTGGATGTGGTGGCTCAGATCTATAGTCCCAGGACTTGGGAGGAAGAGTTCGGAAGCTTGCAGAGTTCCGGACCAGTGGGCTTCAGAGTGAGTTCCAGGAAAATCATGCCACAGAGGGAAAACTTTGTCTCAAAAACTGCTGCTATTATTTCAGTTATCCTCTTGTACATATTTAAGTGCATATCGCTAAGTTCATGCAGAGCACCGGTCACCTTTACTAGTATGTGGAAGTACAGGATGAGGGCATACTGTGACAGTTTGGCAAATGGTCCCAGATTCAATTAAATTCTTACCACACACACACACACACACACACACACCCACACACACACACACACACACACACACAAATAATAACCGTGGTAACGTTTTCTTTCTGTTTTATATGATCATTTACAATCTACTATTTTATCAAGTCCCTTATTGATCATCATAATTGGGAACGAACACAAATATGGTTTTATATTTATTGTGCTTTCTAATCTTTCTATCTACTAGTTCCTTGCCTCTCTAACTTCACGGCACCAATGGGAACGGTTCTTTCTCCGGATTACCCAGAAGGGTACGGGAATAATTTAAATTGCATCTGGACAATAATCTCTGACCCTGGAAGTCGAATACACCTTTCTTTCAATGACTTTGATCTGGAATCCC
Organism: Jaculus jaculus; assembly: GCF_020740685.1. Taxonomy (NCBI): domain Eukaryota; kingdom Metazoa; phylum Chordata; class Mammalia; order Rodentia; family Dipodidae; genus Jaculus; species Jaculus jaculus. Next base: position 183,262,825 of record NC_059103.1, on the reverse strand, counting down.
AGTTTGATTTCCTTGCTGTTAAAGATGGTGACTCTCCAGATTCCCCAATTCTTGGAACCTTCACTGGGGCTGAGGTGCCTTCTCATCTCACGAGTAATAGTCACATATTGCGACTGGAATTTCAGGCCGACCACTCAATGTCTGGACGTGGCTTTAATATCACATATAACAGTAAGGATTTCTTTTGTGGTTGTCCTTTATTGTTCCATAGAATGTACTCATTTAGAAGTAGAAAATGATCATGCAAACTAGCTATTTTTTTTTTTTCACAAATAAGAAAGCATGAGCAAGTTGTGGATTGAGTCTAGAGAAGTGTGGCTACTTATGCCTTGATATCCAACCCAATTTACTTCCTTCTGTGTCATTACTCTTTGTGAGAGGACTCGGGCTAAGGAGCTATGTTTCAAAATCTCTACTATGCCAGCAAATATATTAGCTTATTCTGTGAAAAGAGAACTGGTCATACACTTAAACATACTAAATATCACACTTTTGCTACTGTTTACTTGTAAATATAAATAGAAAACAGTTGTTTTCTTCAAGACATTCATAAACCAAAAGGAACCTAAACAAATAATGACAGTCTAATTCTAATTCCCAAGAAAAAAGTCAGAAGGCTAGAAAGTCACCTCAGAGAAGGAAATCACTAAGTTTGAGGGTTTAGGCCACCCCACAAACTATTGGGAAAATACCTTAATAGAGTCAGTTCTAACATCATGAATTGTACTTAAAATTTTGTCTCAGCTACATATTAAGGCTCCATATCTGAACCACAGTGTTCATGGCAGTAGATACACATTGAGTAAATTAAATGATCATGAAAATGATTTAGCAAGTTCTCAATATCCACTATCTGATATTTCCAGTTCTTGTTGGAGTTATTACTAGACATTTGAATTATATTACCATGTTTACTACATTACTATAGATTTGAGATATTTTTATATTTTTGTATATAATCTCTACTCTTTTTTTTTGCATTTCTAAAAGATGGATATATACCTGAAAATATATGATTCTGGCAAAAGAGGAATCTTGTAAAGGAGGGGGAAAGTTTGGTTTTTGGACATATGCAAATTTCTCTTTGCAAATGCCCTATATGAATCCATAGAATAATAGTAACATTTATTACTTTTCCTTGACATTCCCAATATGTGTCAGGTATTGTCTAATTTGAGTTAATGTGTAAAGGTTTTATGGCAAGAGCATTTAAGTTGTAAGATTCAATGCTACCCTATAAAATTATTTTTGCCCTTTACCCCGAACATTACCTAATCAGTGCTGAGCTTTGGTGATTAGTAACAAAGCAATGGAATTGAGTTTTCAAAGTGACATGAGTGTGCTATTGGTACATGCTGTCATTGATAGGTTGTCACCAAGACAAAGGGCATTGCATGCCATTTCAGTCAAGGTAGCAGTGATATGTGTTATAGAAACTTGCTTTAGGTAATGGCCACTCTATCTGAAAAAACCTTGGATGGATATATATATATATGCATAAACATACAAATATATGATTAAAGACATATGAAAACATATCTCTACATATATACAGTTATTTTATATTCATTTTATAATATTTTAACTTATTTACAAATATTACATTCTTTCTGATGTTTTCATAGTAAATGTTTGATCATTTGTAAGTAATTTATTGCTTCCTACTTCATAGTTCATTTTTCTTCTAAACATTATTTGGGTATTATATATTAGAGTATAAGATATTCAAAAATAAATGTCCTTTAATATTCTAATAGCCATTTATCATAAAGATAAACTCCAACATTTTTATTTGTAAAAGCATTCTATAAACTATATTTTTATATTATATAATCCCTTAATTTTCCATATTTTAGTTTAACTTAAAATAATAATAAAAGTGTACATATTATGATCAGAATAGTAGTGATTATTTTATTAGTGAGAAAAAATACATGGAATTTGACTATATATAGTTTTAAATTAGAAACACCATGTAAAGTACATTTTATACTTGTAAATCCTGATACTTTGTTATTAGTAGCAATGTACTTACATTTATATTATATTAAACTATGGTATCTTTCTGCTATTTGCTAAATACACACCCTAAGAAAAACAAGGTGAAATATAGGAATTGCTCTCACCATAGAATTCCTCTCAGAGACATAAGCCACCTAAACTATGACCGATTTTGAGAAAATTGTAATGTCAAAACAGAGGATATATTTCAATTCTATTAGCCTTTCTTCCTGACTGCTAGCTACATGACTTTTGAGTTTATAATTGAGTTTATAATTTCTCCATTATAGAGGGCAGAAATTTTATCAGTCCCATTTAAGTGTTAATGATATAATGTATCATAGGGCCTAGGATATGGTTATTGCAGAAAGTTTAATTCTTTTCCTACATTATAGAAAGTAAAGGCCATGGAAATTTATTAAGAAAATTGTTATATTTTCATAGTAGACTGATGTATTTCTCACAGTGAAACAGTTTCCATTCCCAACAGATTGAATCATAGAAACTTCCTGCTAGAATTCATGCTAATTGGAACTTTGAACAGCTTATAGTGGGATTCTTTTATATTGCTTTACTTTAATGTTCACTACAGATATATAGAAATACCACTATATTAATTGTTTTGATCTTAGGGTATAATTCATATTGTAAGCCAATCATATACCTTATATGTAACAGGAAAATATCTAACTTTTAAAAAAATTAAATACCACGTTTATTATTTCTACAAAGAAGCTACTGTTTTGCCTGTTTTCTCTCCCAGGTCTTCTCTCACTTTTTTTTTTTTTTTCATTTTATAGCATTTGGTCATAACGAGTGTCCTGACCCTGGAATACCCATCAATGCCCGGCGCTTTGGGGACAACTTTCAATTAGGAAGTTCAATTTCAGTTATTTGTGAAGAAGGATTTATTAAAACCCAGGGAACAGAAACAATTACATGTATGCTTATGGATGGAAAAGTAATGTGGAGTGGACCAATTCCAAGATGTGGAGGTAAGTGTAATGACGTATGAAAAACAGAACCCCGTCATCATTATGCTCCGTATATGATCCATATGCCCTAAGAGGAAATGCATTGCTGTACAGAACTATTGTTATCGTTATCTTAAAATAGACACCATATATATGTATGTATATATATATACATACATACATACATACATACATACATATATATATGCACATATATGATGATTTTTGTCAATGTAGGGTTTCATTGTAGCCCAGGTTGACCTGGAATTCACTATGTAGTATAGAGTGGCCATGAACTCATGGTGATTTCCCCTACTTTTACCTCCCACGTGCTGAAATTAAGGGTGTATACCACCATTACAGAAGAAAAAAAATATATTTATTTTCAAGGAGAAAGAGTAAAGAAGCAAAATGCATATCAGGGCCTCTTGCCACTGAAAACAAACTCCAGGTGACACATGTGCTACTTTGTGCCTCTGGCTTTCTGTGGGTTATACTAGGGCTTTGAACTTGGGCACAAGGCTTGCAAGCAAATGCCTCTAACCACAGAATCATCTCTCCAACCTCAATATGTATATGTTTAAATTAAACTTTAAATTTTTCTTGATTAAATAATTGTTAAATGTCATTTATGAATTCAGTTTTAATAAGGGTTATTTTTTAAAGATTTACAATGTGGCCAAGGGAATAATTCATGGGGTAAAGTGCTTTTCATCAAGCAAGAACATGTGAGTTCAATTTCACAACTCTTAGGTAAAAGCCAGGCACAGCAGCTTGTGCTTGAAATCCTAATTCTGAGGAGAAAGCAGCAGGTGATCTCTGTTCCTTGCTGAATAACTAGGTAACCTCCAGTTTCAGTGAAGGATTCAACCTCAAAGAAAAAAAAAGGAGAGTAATTGAGGAAGTCACCTGATATGGATCGCTGGCCTCCAAATGTTCAAATGTTCATGTGCAAGTGTGTCCTTCTTAGTATATAAAGATGCACACATACATGTACACACACAGCAATGCACACAGAAAATAATCAATATTAAATGCACATTAACTAATAATAAATATCACTGTTTCCATGTGTAAACTTTTGTTAGTACTTTGCATAGTTATATAAATTGCTGTAGTTAAAAAATAAGTACATTCATAAAATTATACCATATTCTTTATATTCACGTATGGAGAATTATAACTGCAATGTATATCCTTGTCAAATTTTCAAAATGCATTGTTAAATATTATGTATAATAAGTAATGATCAAAGTACTAATATATTTTAAATGTGCAGTATTATAATTATAAATTTCAATTTTTTCAATTTTAACCTTCACACTAGATATAGCCATTAGTTTACAAATATGTATCTGTATGTATATGTATATATATATATAGTGATTACATAGCACATGCAATATCTATATACTAAAAAATGTACCAATTCATATTAATACGTAGGGTGATCATATTTAAAATAAAAGGTGATAATTATATAGCATATCAATTTAGAACATAGAAAACTCTGTTAATTGGGAGGGCTAATAATTAGAATTTCCACAGTGGAAATTAATATTACAAATTCATATTTACAGTTTCCATTAGCAATACAGAATACATATCTATTTAATGAAATAATATATACGAACTAGAACCATAACATAGCTTTTAATAGATCACTAGGTAATAATTTCGTGACCTTTCTCCCCCTTTGGTGCTATATCAGGTATCATCTCATTGCTGTCACAATATACCCAAACATGTTCATATAAGGGAGAAAGGGTTTATTTTAGCTAACCATCCCAGGTTATAGTCCAGCATGATATAGAAGGAAGGTCACCGGAGCTTGAGGCAGCTGGTCATACTCAGTGCAGTGAGGAAGCAGAGAGTAAGGAATGCTTGCTCAACCAGCTGTCTCTTTTTCATATGGTCCAGGACGCCAACTCATGGAGCTGGGCCACCTATACTTAAAGTGTATCTTCCCATGATAATAACTCACAGCCAGGTCAATCTAATCCACACAATCCCTCACTGAGAGTAGGGTCTCTCAAACTGACAATCTATGTAAACCATCACAAGTTTGCCAACTTGAGTCTCAAACACTCCACTTTGAGATCAAGTGGATAATCAATCTAAACCTTCACAGGTATTGTGGTTTGAACCTGGAGACTTGGGCATGTTAGGCCAATTCTCTACCATACAACTACATCTTCAACCCTAGGAAATCAGTTTTTCTGTGTACTCTTCTTTATTTATTGATTTCTCAGATGTTTTTCTTTACCTATATTCAAACTGACAATGAAAATTTGTTTGAAAAATGTCTGTGGTAAATTGAGCATACTAAATCTATAGTTTTGGATTTTAAAATGACAAAATCATTACTTAAAAATTGCTTCCATTGGATAGACTGTATTTGTAATATCTCATAATGAAGTAATCCCAGACCCTCTAATTATATTTGAAATAGAATCTCTTTCCTATTTACTTTTAATCACTTTCTCTTCTGTGATTTCGGAGTTCTAAACTTGATGAATTTAGTATAATTTTCAAAACTTCAGTATTAGTCTGAACAATGGAGGACTAAAATTAACAGAAACATAGCAATGACTAACATGTCATCATTCATTTTTCCTGAAATCTCTCCTTCTATTATGGTTCCTGAAGCATACTTGTCTAGCCAGTCAGGAAGACCTATATTAATATGTGAGGAAAAAGTAAGCAATGAGAGGAAAATGTGTTTCAGGCAGAAGGACCACCACCAGTTGCATGAGGGTGGGGTCAAAGGAAGTTAGTGGGTTCAGAGGGGCAATGGGTCTGACTAGAGTGGTCCAGAAAAATTGCAGGCCTTGCAAGCAATCGTGTTAGATTCAATGTTATCTTTTGGCTTGGTTGGGGGCAATTTCATTTAGAAGCGATGTGAATGGAACTGGTTGCTTATTGACCTGAAAAGCAATATTTTTTCTTTCACATGTTACTGGACATTCACAAAAAGCTCAATGTACTTGTTGAATTTTGTTGGCTTCTCCTTTGTCTAATTGCAGCATTGATTTTGTAGTTGATTGATGTCTAACTGCATGGGGACCTAAAACTATGAAACAGAACAAAAACTCTTTTTATGAATCACTGCTAATTTTGGAAGGCATTATCCACTACATGTGTAAAGCAAATGCTATTTAATTTTTTAATGTTTTAATGTTATTTTTTTTTATGTATGATAGAGAAATGGACAGAGACAACTGGTGTACCAGGGACTGTAGCCATTGCAAATGAACTTCAGATGCATGCACCACCATGTACATCTGTCTAACGTGGGTTCTTGGGAAATTGAGCCTGTGTCTTTAGGCTTCACAAACAAGCAACTTAACTGCTAAGCCGTCTCTCCAGCCCTAATATTTATTTATTTATTTATTTATATTTTTGGTTTTTCAAAGTAGGGTCTCCTAGTCCAGGCTGACCTAGAATTCATTCTGTAGTTTCAGGTTGGCCTCAAAATCACAGCAATCTTCCTACTTCCGCCTCTCAGGAATGCTGTAATTAAAGGCATTCACCACCACACTTGATTTAATATTTAAGTTTTGAAAGCAAGATAGTGTGTTCATAACTCCAATGTGGCACAAGGTAATAACCTCTCCACAGTTCTCAGAGAAAAGCTTTATGACATTTCTGGAACATTACATTCTTTGTGTGCCTAAGTGAAAAGACACACACCTGCCTGTCTGTGGTTTTAATACCAAGGTGAGCAATTAACTCAGATGTGCTTAAATCTAAGGCAGAGTCAAGGTGGGGCAAAGGAGCCCTGGCTAGTTCCCTCCCTATCCCCACAGCATAAGCCAGTCCACCCTTTAAATCAGTTTCTCTTAAAACAGACCAACTGCTGTCAACCCTTCTCTAACTCAGTGGGTTTGATTTCTTAGGCTATAATTAAGGTTTAGGTTTTATATATATATATTTTTTTTTTCTGTAGCTTTGTTCCATTTATATGTGGACATTGGCTACAAATGTCTAAGAGTAAGTTAGGAAAAATATTTTCTTAATTTTTTAAAAAGTCTTCCTCTTCTCCCAGGACTAGGGAGATGGCTCAGTGAATAAAACACTTGCTCACTTGCTATGCAAGCTTCAGTACTAGAGTTGGAAACCCAGAACTCATGTAAAAAGCCAGGCATTTGTAATTCCAGCCATAACTACTAGCACTATGGGAAGTGGAAATGGGAAAATCTGCCAGAAGCTCTCGGGCCAGCTAGCGGTCTGAAAGCAGCAGTGAAGAAAGCGAAACCTTGTCTCAGTAGGGAGGGAAAGGAGAACAATGCTTGAAAGCTTTCCTCTGACTTCCACAGATGCTGCATGACAGGCATGTGCCTGCACTCACAGACACAAGCACATTCTGTCTCATACACACACAAACACACACACACACACACACACACACACACACACACACACGCACTCATACACACACTCCCCAAAATAGATTCTCTGTCCCTCCATCCACTTATCAAATGGCTATACAGCCACTCATACTTACGCAGAAAACTATGGTTTATAGCCCTCTCCTAATCTCTTTTGTTCTTCAGACATTCTATATTTTGATAGAATATTCTTAATATTAATTATAGTACATATTTCAGGACATTCTCATGGCCGTCAATATGTGATTAGCATTGTAATGACAGATTTTATTACCTTCATAATAAGCCCTTTACTAAAATAAATTAAGGGCATGTTTATATGTGCTGAACAGTGAACCTAAGTTTCAGTTTCTATTTTATTCTTTGCTCATGAAATATTATGAAATCAAATAGTCTTAAAAGTTACCTATAGACATGAATTGAAGTATACTAAAATTAGAAAGAAAAACAGATCACTTAACGAGAATTTGTAGAACGAGGGGAGTCAGTTTGATGAGACAACAGAAAAGCTACTTCCATGCCTTGGCCCACCTCTCTGGCATATTGGCCTCGAAGTTCAAGCAAACTAGCCGGTGAGTGTTCGCACAAAAATCAGTCCTTGTAGGCCCCAAATTGTCAAAAAGTCTCAAAAACTTGAAAACAGAATTTTAATCTGTCACAGTCGTTTTCCTCTCTTAGTTCGGAATTCATTAAGGTGGCCTCTGTGCACACTGTCAGGCTTGCCTGAATCATGTCCATTGAGACTTTTCTACTGGCGCAAATGCTAGGAATTTTGGCGAAGTGCTGTAATTACATTTAGACTTTGTTTCTCTCTTTATCTGACTTGTATATTTGTATCTCTTGAAATATGAGCAAGATATTTTTATTTAATTCCATTCTTTTTCCAAGAGCAGCAGATAACTATATTTTCTTTATTACTTCAAACAAGTCTAATTAGAGTCCATTGCCCACCATTTCTGGAATCCTTTAATCATTAAGGAAAATGTCATAAGTGTTGTGGACATTATAATAGTTGTGGCTACTGCTTCTAAATAGAAGGCATATTTTTATGTATATTTGACTTTCTATGTTGGTCTTGTGTATTCTGTGGGATAGCAAGGGGCTCAGACAATCAGACGTCATCATTCTTTTTTTTTTTTTTTCCAGAAGGTTGTTGCTTTATTTTTTTGTCCTCAGATGATGTCAGCATCATTACTCGGCATTCTTTTTTATACACTTCAGAAGTTAAAAAACAAACCAAAACAAAACTCAGTTTTCATCTGCTTAGCTAGATTCCCTTTGAACTGGGGATTAAGTCTGTGATACTTGGTAAATTGCCTCTAAAATACTCTGCTATGAACTTGTGATAGGTGCTTCTGATGCTTTAATCTTTTCATACTCCCCCCCCCCAGAGGACATTAGACTTTTAACATTTTCTTTGCATTCAATACATAGCCTGAATACTTATTTTCAATATTTGTACACAGCTTTACTCTTCTGGATATTTATGTCATCCACAGAGGTGAAGCCACCTGCCACTAAATAATAGTTTGATAGAGTTGAGTCACCAGTGGCATCTAATTCCAGTGTAGGAGTCAGATGCATAACCTTAAATGCTGTCCAGATAAAGAAAGTGGCAGAAATAAATTAGACATGAAGAATAAAATCGATTACTTTCTATAAAGAGCAAGTATCTTTTCTCACTTTGTATAAGACACAGTTACAGATAAATATTTCTGTACTAAACAGCAGCAATGCTAATCATTGTAAGAAAGACAGGATTTACAACTGACAACTGTGTTTCTAATAGCCAAAACAAGTTCTTCATGATGATGGCAAAGGACTTTCTTCTAGAATGACAAGACATGAATGATTAGTTTCCAAGGCTACTTTTATTAGAAATGCAACTGTGGGAACCTGAAGAATGTGGGAGCCATAAAAATTCAGAAGCCATGTAATATCTACTAACCCTTATCCTTTCTTGAGAAAAATATGCTAGTGTTAACAAACCGACTGTCCTGTGGATCTTCCCTAGATCCATTTCCTAGAGGAATCACTCAAAAAAATAAATCATCTTCTTGTGATATTCTGCAACATTATTGTGGTCTGATCATGTGGCACCAAGGGTCCAGATGGAACACCCTACCTTCCGTGTTTATTCTCCCTGAAAACTGTCATTTCAACTTCAGAGTACTCTCTATCTTTTATTATGAATTTATATTTTGTCATATTTTGTCTTTTGAAAAAAATATCACTACAGTTTTACTAAAAATTTAGCTATGGTCTTAGTTACTTAGCTTCTAATAGTTCATTTAAAGGAGGAAGGCTATATTTTGGTTTATACTTTGTGGTTACAGCCCATCATGGCAGGAGCATTAGTCGCTCATCACTGAATTTTCAATAAGGAAGCAGAGACCAATGAATGCTGCTGAACAGCCACCCCTTTTCTTTGAATGGTATCTAGGACCACAGTACATGGAATGATACCTACCATAATCAAGGTGGACCTTCCTACCTTAATTAACCTAATCAAGATAATTCCCCATAGACAGAACAGAGGCTAACCTAATCTACAGAATCTCTCACATGTTAGTGTATGTCCTGTCATGCTGACAATCAGTGTAAACCACCTCAAGTTGTTAGCATGGTTCAATTGTCTAGTATAATCTAAGCAAACTAAAAATCTCGACCAAAGTAATTCAGAAATGTTTCATAAATAGTAGAGATTTCACATTGATTTTCTTTAGTTATAATGCAAAAATCATACACAGAAAACAGAAAGCTTCACAAGTATCTTCTTAAGCCACACCCCATCAAATGTCATGCTATGATCATATCAAGCTCCTTGTTCCAAATTCCCCATGCTTATACTCACAATTGCCTTTTTACCAAGCTTTCTCCCTTTCCATCATTTCTTTCCTTACAAGTGGTTTTCCAGGTCTTCCAACACTTTGCTCTCGATATAACATTCAGTGAACAGAAGTCCTGTCCCACTGTGTTCTATTTCAAGGAGACTAGTTCCTCCTGTTCTAAAACATTTCAATTGGAAGTCTGCCTTCTTGGATGTTTGGATACATTCTCTACTGCATTATAAGAAATTATGCCTTTAAATAAAAAAGATAAAATTTTTGACATATCTTTGCAAGCTACTTTCTGAGTTGCATTCCTACATTATAAATGCTTGCTTTTATATTTTCCAGTAGTAAATCAGCCAATGAATCCTAAAAGAACTTAAAAGAGGTGTCATGCCTTGAGATTTAGAATAAAACCAGAACATTCTCTTCAAGGTGTAAAACACTGAGCTCTAAATCTTCCAGTCTTCTGTTTAAAAACCTCAGACAGATAGAAATTAATTCTTTCATCTTTGTTGCACCCACACAAACAAACATTTCTCAGGGAATGAAGATTTATTAGTCAATAGTTAATGTCATTTTATAAGAACAGAAATACTTCTAAATTACATGCAGGTAGGCTGAAAACTGAGGGGTTTATTTGTAGAAGAAAAATGAGAGTTGGATTAAAATTTATTTATTGTTTTGTTAGAAAATCTGAAATGCATTCTGATTCCTTTTTAAAAGTTCTTTTTCCTCAATAGTTTAAAGTTATAATGTTATTTAACTTTTATGAAAAAATAAGTTAGATAAGTATAAAAATCATTAAGTGTCACTCTATCAAATGTATTATGTTGGCTCATATTCCTGGTTTCTCATCTGTGTAACCCATCACTGTTTGAATGGTTTCCAAGTGCTAGATTTTGAATATTTTATCTACTTTGCTTTATTGATGTCTTTTAATCCAGTCTGTAACTTAAATATCTCTGTGCTTATGTCTCTTAAATTAAAAGTCTAGGAAAACAGTTGGCTCAGAAATCTGCACTTACATATTTAACTTCCTATTTGAAAATGTCTCCTGAGATGTTTGATAAACATTCCATACTTAGCCTGTGCAAATATGATGTTTTCTTTTTCATCAGTCCAAATCTCTCCTTGTCTGACATTCTCCATCATTTTGATCATATCATATTTATTTCAATAAACAATCCTATCAATGTTTCATAACCATACATAATGCTTCTGTAAAACTTATTAAGATTACCTTTGAAATATGCTCCGAATCCAACTGAAGCAGAAATAGTTGCTTTCATGGGGCTAAGAGATGATAAATTCTCGCTGCTTTAATCCATACCCTGTTACACTTCAAGAGCCTCTCTCCTCCCTTGACAACAAAGTATGAAATGTGCCTGTCCCTTATCTGCTTATCTTATCACAAGGAAAAAGGGGAAAAAAAAAAAACAAAAACAGTACAAACTGATCCCTGATGTGTATCTTACCTGGAGGGAAAAATCCTCCTTAAATCAGGAGGAAGGGATTTGTTAAAAATATGATTCTCTCAGTAGAATTGTCAGAGTTTACATGATTCCAATAACTCGACAAGTTGTTCATTTATTTTTCCTGTTATAGCACAAGACTGTGTATTCTGGAACCAATTTTTTTTCTTGACTTCTTTTGTCCTTAAAATTAAAGCTTTTAATGTGAGAGATTATAGGCTATTCCTATTTTTTAGTCATTGATATGAAAGTTCCCTCATATCTGATATTTCAGCCACATCCTCCTCCACCCAGCATCTCCCTGTTCGCATGTGCATCTCTGGCCTCACAGCTGCTACAGAAGTCTCATAACTACTCTCACTACTTCTACCCTTCCTCCCACTCAGGGCTGATCACAACATAACAACCAAGGTAACTGACCACTGTTCTCTAAAAGTTCTTTGTCCCTGAAGAATCTTTCCTTGAAGAGGATTTTATGTTTTCCTCCAAAAGTCACTGTGAGATGTATAAATTAAATTTAGAAATAGACTATTACTCATCTAAACCCATAAGTTTATTTTCAGTGCTAAGTTTTGTTCTAGGTTTCAGAAGACTCTTGATGTGTGTGTGTGTGTATGCACATATACAATTTGCTTCTTTTTTCCTGTCTCTCCAGATCAAATGTCCATAACATTCTAGATGTCAATGAAAGGCTTTTAATCAAAAAGAACTTCCCCAACAAAATCCGAAATGGAATGTGGCCTTCTGGATTACATGGTCATGTGCTTAACCATGACTATGCATGAAATAGTCACTGAACTGTTTTATAAATAAAGGGAAATTCCATTTAGTGAAATATAATAGGGGAGGCTTATCAAGGCTTCTGGGCTCAAAGATGGCAATTTAATTAATATACCAGGATAAACATGACTGAAAGAATCATTGCTTCTTTCTTGTTTTTGCAACTTTTCTTACAAGTAAAGAAATAGGAGCAATTGTGTGATGTAAAGTCAAAGTTTCCCGTGGCTTAAAAGTTGACAAATTTATAGGCCCAGATAAATATCGAAAAAAGTGTATCAATATTTTTCCCCATAGAAACTGAGGTCTAGGGCTGGAGGGATGGCTTAGTGGTTAAGGCATTTGCCTGCAAAGCCAAACAATCCAGGTTCTATTCTCCAAGGCCCATTTAAGCCAAATGCACAAAGGGGCACATGTGTCTGGAGTTCGTTTGCAGTGGCTTGAGGCCCTGGAGTGCCCATTCTCTCTCTCTCTCCCTCTCTCTTTCTCTCTCTCTGTCTGACTGTCATAAATAAATAAATAAATAAATAAATAAATAAATAAATAAATAAATAAATCTTTAAAAGGAGGAAAGTGGAGGTCTTGAGACTTCATCCACAAATTATAAATTAATTCTTTGACCTCATTCATAATTTGTAATTTCTCTCCCAATATGTATAGTATGTAATAGAGAAAGTAAGGGATTATCTCTATATTCTTACCTGTGTTTTTCTGTCCATAATTATTGGATTTATTGTAATGTTCATGAATGACCAGATCAGGCAAAATCACTCAGAAATAAAGTCAAAGTTTTATTCAGGAAAGCCATTACTGCCAGGCTGTCTCAGAAGAAAAGAGCACAGCCCCTTTGGGTTTGCAAAGGGTATGTTTTATATGGCCTTTCTGCTACTTGGGGGATAAGGGAACAACTGGGAGCTGGTTTGTGAAGTTAGGTAGGGGAGTTTCTTCAGGGATAGTTTTCTGTTAATCACAAGATTATGGTCAGGCAGTTAGGGTGTGTCACCGAAACAGAGATTAGGTGGTTCTTGAGATAAGGTAAATAGGAAACTGGACTAGGGGCAAGGGGAAACGATGGGTTAGGTGGTTTCTGAGAAATGTAGTCATCTTGGTTCTTATATTTTTCTATAATGCAGCTTCTCACATCACTACCATTTTTACATGCTCCATTTTGGGACCTGGTCTGACCTAACACTTATGAAATTTCCTTATAGGGGAAAGGATGATGGTTTCTTTATCCTCAAATCAAATTTTAGGGTATCATTCCAAAATATTTTCTTTTTTGTTGTTGTTGTTCATTTTTATTTATTTATTTGAGAGTGACAGAGAGAAAGGCAGGGAGAGAGAGAGAGAGAGAGAGAGAGAGAGAGAGAGAATGGGCACGCCAGGGCTTCCAGCCACTGCAAACGAACTCCAGATGTGTGTGCCCCCTTGTGCATCTGGCTAACGTGGGTCCTGGGGAACTGAGCCTTGAACCAGGGTCCTTAGGCTTCATAGACAAGCGCTTAACCACTAAGCCATCTCTCCAGCCCCAAAATATTTTCTTACACACAATGGGCATACATTTGCAGAAGAGGGACACTAGATGCCCTCATTCAGGGATTTTGCAGGTTTCCCATTCATGCTTATTGAACAAGAGGAAATAATGTAATAAAAAGCTGGAAAGTTGGTTGGAAGAGAGTGATTTGGTTCAAATAATTTGACCAAGAAAACATGTGAATGCCTTATGCATCAAACAATTTCCCAAATTTCCAGGATTGGCCACCCTATAAAGGAAATACAAGAAGAGACTTTAAAATTTACTGTGTGGAATGGAAGCAGAGATCTTACCTGGAAAAAGAAGAACTTTCTGTGTCAGAGTCACACAGTGCGAATCTATCTCTCATTCTTGGTTTTTCTAAAACCTTACCGAATCTCCTCAGAGGACAAGCATTTTGTGTTCTTGACAGTGCCACCACCAACAGTTAGGAGACGGCTTTAACAGCATTATCATCTCCACCTCCTTACTAGGTGTAATTCCTCCCAGTAGAAAAAAATGATAATAAATGCTCCAAGGAAAACTGAGGTAGGACAGGGAGTAAAATTAAACAAGAGAGAACTTCTGTTCTTCCTGTGCTGAGACAGTGGAACTAAGACTCAGTATGTGGTAGTGCCCCCTCAGAAACCTCATTTCTGTCCTCCAAGTCTATCTGGCCACAGCCTGAAGAAGCATCTTGGCTGAATGGATGGAAGGAATAAGATATGGATTTTATTTAATTTTATGTGGAAGTGGTCCTAGTTTTGCTTCATTAATGCAGAATTAGAAATTAGAAATTACCTTCCTCATTGTTTTAAAGGACAAGGAGATATCACAGTACCTTCTTGAAAGCAAATATTTTTAAAAAATATAGGGGAAACCATGCTCTGTTTGTGCTTCAAGTTCAGCATATTCTATAATAGCCATACTCATGCACAAGTGTCCTTGTCCTCAGCATAGATTCCCATGAATTACTATGATATACACTTCCTCCTACTACGTAGTGATTTTACCTGAGAAAATTCTTCAAACAAATAGGATGGAACCCCAGTCCCTGGACAATTGTTTAAAAATAAGGCAGGTCTTGCATATCTGCTAAACTTCTAATTGAAAATAAGGCACTTTCTCTTGAATTTCAATTAGCCACAGAGGAAAGGAAAAGGAAACTCTTCTCATTCCCAGACATTACGTTACCTTTGTAAAGAGTTCTATTAAGGGAATAATTAGAATAACAAAATGCTTTATATATCAGAAATAATATCTGGTTCTAGCAGAATGTGTATTTATACACACATTTTCCTCTAAATATAAATATCATTTTTTAGTTTTATATTCATATCATATTCAATTTTATGTCTAGATGATTATATTTAGTTATGTATTCATGTAGTATTGAATTTAAGGACTACAGTACTACAATAATGTTATGCCATCTTTTTTGTATTTCTATTCATTCATTTCATTTTCAAGCAGAGAGAGATAAATAAAAGAGAGATAGGCAGAGAAAATATGTATCCCAGGACCTCTAGTTTCTGCAAACAAACTCCAGATGCATGCACCACTTTGTGGATCTGGCTTTCTTTGGGTACTGGGGAATCACCCTGGGTCATTAAGTCATTAGGCTTTGCAGGCAAGTGTCTTAACTTCAGAGCCATATATCTATCCTGTATCTACCACTTTTTTTTAATAAAGACATCTCAATAGATGGATACTTTCAGATATAAGACATAAATTTATATTGATCAATAAATGAATAAAACAATTTACCATTGAAAAAGAAAAGCATTTCGTACAGTCTTTAAAATTAGGTTGGAGAGATGGCTTAGCAGTTAAGGCACTTGCCTCCAAGGACTAGGTGGCTAGGTCCAATTCTTCAGTATCCACAATCATGAGATGCACAAGGTAGGACATACATCTGGAGTTTGTTTGCAGTGGCTGAGGTCCTGTCCAGCCCATTCACTCAAGCAACCCCCTCTCTCTCTCCCTCTCTCTCTCTCTCTCTCTCTCTCTCTCTCTCTCTCTCTCACACACACACACACACACACACACACACACACACACAAATATAAATAAATAAAATATTTAACATCTTTAACTTGAAGCCTGACATGGTGGCACACACATTTAATCCCAGCATTCCGGAGGTAGACATAGGAGGTTTACTGTGATTTTGAGGCTAAAATGAGACTACATAGTGAATTCCAGGTTAGCCTGAGCTAGATCAAGACCTTACCTTGAAAAGAAATCTTAAATGGGCTAGAAAGATGGTTCAGTGGATAAATGAATAAAAAAATAAAATAATTTACCACTGTGGAAAGAAAGAAACATTTCAAATAGTGTTTAAAATCTTAAAAATTAGGCTGGAGAGATGGCTTAGCAGTTAAGGGATTTGCACGCATAACCTTATGACCTAGGTTTGATACCCCAGTACTTACATGAAACCAAGTCCAAAAGTGAACTTGCATCTGCAGTGGCTAGAGACCTTGGTATGCCCATTCTCTCTGTTTACCTATCTTCTCTCCCTGTTTGCAAATAGATAAGTAAATATTAAGAAATCTTAAACAAGCATAAACACACATTTGACTAAATATTCTCACTTTCTATCATTTTTCCACTATAATTATGGTAAAGTGGGAAACAAATACTTAAATAAATGTGTCTTTTGGAAAATAAATTGAGTGAATCTGTAATGAAAGTAGCTCTTAAACTGGAAGTTAAAGTTCTACCAGAAATTTACTTTGAAAGGCAAATAAACTATAGACATTCTAAACTTAAAAGTTATATGAATACATTAGTACATACAGTGAAGAAATGACTGGCTGCTGAGCTGCTCATACATACAGAAAGGACCTCCAAAAAATGAGAGAATGAGAGAACTCACATATATAAACCTTAAAACAGGTGGATTTATTTTGGTGTAAAGTGAATAATCATTTTGTAAATTTCCATAGCTATTGTTTATTTTCAAGTATTTAGGGAAAATGTCTTATGCATAAAATCTATGATTTATTTACATTGATATTTAAGCTAAGATGCAAGTGGCTTTATTTAAAGACAAAGTTAAGAAAACTCTTATATTAAATACTATATATGGGTACACATAATTATAAATTGAGGACAACTAATTATCTTTCTGCTTATATTATTAAACTTATTTTTTTTTAAATTTTTAATTTATTTATTTGAGAGCGACAGACACAGAGAGAAAGACAGATAGAGGGAGAGAGAGAGAATGGGCGTGCCAGGGCTTCCAGCCTCTGCAAACGAACGAACTCCAGACGCGTGCGCCCCCTTGTGCATCTGGCTAACGTGGGTCCTGGGGAACCGAGCCTCGAACTGGGGTCCTTAGGCTTCACAGGCAAGCGCTTAACCGCTAAGCCATCTCTCCAGCCCTATATTATTAAACTTATTAAAGTTCACTTTTCTGATGCATTCCAGTTTTCTTATTTATTTTAGGGGATTACCATCCTCTTTCATACTTCTTCTTACTTTGAACCTATTTCAGTTGTTTTTCTTTACCATCTAAATGTTTTCTTTGCACTTGGGTCCTCGTTCTGCCAACTTTCTATCTGCTTGGTGTTCTCTGAGTGCCTATTTTTCTTGCACAACAGTGTTCTTTTCCTGTCATTTGTCTGACAACAACTTTCATCTGGAGTATAGTGTGTGTGTGCATGTGTGTGTGTGTGTAAAGCATACCTCTCTACTCTTACTTTTCAGGATTTCTAGGAAATCTGTTCCCTTACTTTTGAAGTCATCTTCAGAGATCCAACCCCATCAACTTTATATCTGTGAAAGGAAACCTCTTAAGAAAAGGTCACAACTAGGAACCAGTATTAGCTATGTCACTGCCTAGATATGCCCTTTTTTGAAACACAAATGGCCTCCTCCTAAAATTAACATATTTATTTGCTTGCAAGAAGAAAGAGGTAGAAAGAGGGGGAGAGAGAGAGAGAGAATAAGAATGAATGAGCATGCCAAGACCTCTTGCAGATACAAATAAACTCCAGATGTCCGTGCCACTATGAGGATCTGGATTTCCATGGGTATTGAGAATCCTGGTCATCAGGCTTTGCAAGCAACCACTTTTAACCACTGAGCCATCTCCCTAGCCCACAAATAGCACCTTTATGTTATTATTATTGCTGTTGTTCTTATTTGGAGGCACAATCACACGCTCGCCCAGGCTGACCTAGATTTCAATTTGTAAACCCAGTTTGGCTTCCAACTCAGTGCGACCCCCCCATATCAGTCTCCTCAGTGTGGGGACTTAAGAATTATGCTCCCACACATGGCTTTGTCATGATGTATTTTTTGTTTATATTTATTTATTTATTTATTTATTTATTTATTTATTTATTTATTGATGTATGGTCTCACTCTAGCCCAGGCTGACCTGGATGTCACTATGTAGTCACAGGGTGGCCTCTAATGTATAGCGATCTTCCTACCTCTGCCTCCCAAGTGCTGGAATACATGACCTGTTACAATGCTTTTAAAAGTACCTCTCAACTCTCTCCCTCACACTGAACAGTGGAGTTGATCATAATACATTTGGGTATTCAGTACTTTACTATTAACTACTTTATGGCCCATTACTCAATTGTTAATTTTATGACTAATTACCTCATGTAATGATTATTTGAGTGAGTGCACATTTTTTTTTTTCCCCTTAGGACAAAAAGAATTGAGGATATAATAAAGTTTTTTTCTAAGTACTTTTCCTATTGTGAGGACATTCTCTCTGGAAAGTACTTAGCTCTATCTTTTAAATTATGTTAATTGAAATGACTATAGTGAACAGCATTTCACTTTTGAAATACATAATAATCCTATAGGAAGCCAAATTATCTGCTATCATAATTAAGAATAGTAAGTCATCCTCATGAAAATGCTCTCCCTAGAAAGCTTTTTAGGAAACAATATTAAATTCTGATAAGGACAATAATTTCGTTTTCTAATGAATATTCTATCTCATACAAATAACAAATTTGGCAATTGCTCATAGAAAATACTTTATTCAATTCAAATGAGGTGGACCTCATCTGAATTGAAATTCCAGCACTAGTTTGTGGCAGAAAGATGACAAGTTTGAGGCAAACAGAAAACAAGAACAACAAAAGAAAAACAAACAAAAATTTTTACTTCATAGGACATTTATAGTCATACATATATATATTTCATATATTTTTTCATATTTACTATTAATTTAGACATTTGAAGTTATTTAAAGAATGACAAGTTGTGTTGTGGTATCCAGAGTAAGAGATGTTAGAAATTCTTAAAGGTAAAATAGAAAGAAAAACATATGTAAAAATTTATACACACACACACACACACACACACATCAGAGAAAGGTTTCTAAGACATCGTCATGATATATAACCAATGTAGTTTCTGTACTTACAGTTCTACTGCAATTAGAGTCATGTAACACCATGTCTGGATAAAATAATTTTCAAAAGGGAATTTAAAAATACATCAATCAAGGGATGGAGAGATGGCTTAGCTTTTCAGGTGATTGCCTGCAGAGCCAAAGGATCTAGGTTTGATTCCCCAGGACTTACTTTAGTCAGATGCACAAGGGGGCATACACACCTGGAGTTCATTTGCAGTGTCTGGAGGCCCTGGTGTGCTCATTCTCTTTCTCTCTCTCTCTCCCCTTCTTTCTCTGTCAAATAAATAAATAAAAATGAAATATTCAAAAATGCATCAATCAATAAAATATGAACTAGTAAGTCAAAGGGAGTAGTTTCTTTTATGTTGAAATGTTGATGCAGAATACATTTACCTATTTATTTTCTTTCCTAGTAATTTCTACATTGCAAACTCTTCTTTTTTTCCAATGTGTATGTAGAATGAAAGGGAAATGGCAGCGAGTAGCTACAGGAAGAAACCATTGCAGCACGGGCATACTAAGATCTGTGGGATAAAATACTCACTCTGGCAATAGAATGGGTGATAGTTACTGTGGGTGCAAGAACTAGTAAGAAAGGTAATTCTGTGATTTCTGTACTCCAGGGATAAGACTGTACTCATCTAAACTTCAGTCTTAGAACTGGAGTAGAAGAGTGAGCTTCAGGATGAATTGAATATAGAAAGAAATGGTTAAAGTAATGTAGACAGGAAAAATGGAAACATCGAACTTTCTGGCTGATGCTTTTGGATAGATGGAAGTTTCATTTTCTAAGTCAGGAAATAACAGAATGGAAAGAGCTGTGACGTCTGTTTTGTAAAACTTGACCTGAAAATGTTTTTGAGACTTTCCAATCTTGGGAAATGCATGTACCTCTCTCTGTAAGTAGTGCACCTAGCTCCACAAATGATGAGCAGGATATAGTAAGTACATAAATCATTGGAACCACCATGTGCTTGTAGTATGTTCTTTCAGGGTCCAGTTTAGGGGAATGCAGACAATTAAATAAAATAAAAAACATAATAATAAACAGAGATTTCTCTTTCACACACACACAAAAAAAGTCAGATGTGAATACATGAGTATCAAAGTCACTGCATGTTTACAAAGCAGTATGATAAACTAGGATACAAAGGATGTTGTTTTAACAGCCTAACTGAAGGTGGAGATGAATCAGCAGTTTAGAAAGAGCACACATGTCACTGAATTGATGATGATGGTAAATTGTTGTATCAACTCTGGAAGAAAGGAATCTAAAAGCATAAAGAGCATGAGGGATCAAATGGCAGGATTTGATAGCAAAAATGAGAAAACTAGAGAGAGAAAGCAATGCTTACAGTTTATACTTTTGTCAAACTGTGGGGATGTAGAACATGATGAAAAGGCAAGTATGTCTCTATGGGAAATATATCAGAGACATCTGGATCTGGATGATCAGTTTATTAGCTGACATACTAAGCTTTAGCCATGCCACAGTTTTAAAGCAAATCACCTCTTTAAAATTAAAACTAATCATTTATTACCAGAAGTAAGTAAATAGTCTTATCTTTACCTTAGACTAATATAAACTAGCACTGAATACATATGTTCAGAGGTACATTTAAGTTATTATTAGACAAGCTATGAAGGCTCATGCCTGTAATTTCAGCACGTGGCAAGATAAGGCAAGAAGGTTGCCATAATTTTGTGGTTAGCCTCAGTTTAACCAGGAGTACCAGTACATCCAGGGCTACATAACCAGATGCTGTCTCAAAAGCATTTCAAAAAGTAAAGTAAAATTATTGTTTGTAGTACAATAATTTTTCAATTGATTCTGAATGTCTATTCTTCTTGTTCTCTGATTTTCTTTCTCAGCTCCATGTGGTGGACACTTTTCAGCTCCAAGTGGCGTGATCCTCTCCCCAGGATGGCCAGGGTACTATAAAGACTCATTGAATTGTGAGTGGGTGGTCGAAGCTGAACCTGGACACTCTATCAAAATTACATTTGAAAGGTCTCTGCGAATATTTTGTTCTATCCTTTAAAGAAATGGCAGGATCAAAGCATAGTTAGCATTTGCTGTTTCCTTTACCACATCAGTGAATAATTTCACTCTAAGAATCCATTGCTATGGCCAGAATGCTTCTGCAGATTTGTCCCATTGTAACCTTGCAGCCTGATTTAAAGTTACTTTTCTATTTGTTTAATTGTGTAGCTGTACTATTGAGATACGAAGACAGACGTTTTCATTGTATGTACATGTGTAATGCTAAGATATTAGTATGTGACCTACCAATGAATGGGTTTAGCTTTCCCACATTTGAAGGGTCTGCAACCATACTTCTAGATTTCAAGAGGCAGTAGTGCTGTAAACACATCCAAAATAATATTGTTTTGCAGCATAAGACACTGTTGGCCACTGCATTGTAGGCACACTTACATGACTGGAAAAATTGCTAAGACACTGCATGTTCAAATGACTGGACACCTGACTGCTTCACCCACTTAAAGTTAACATCACTGATCATTTAAAGACAATATCTTCAAATATTATAATAATGAGTATTTGAGTACTTTAAAAGCTAAAAAATGAAGCTTCTGGTGTATTGTTGTATACTTATACTCAAATGAGAATAGACTATTCTAATGCCCCAAACATTTGCTTAAAATATGGACATTGTTATGTGAAAAATTCATGCACCTCTTAAAATCCACATGTAAAATTCTTTTGACATGTGTGCATGCAGCATACATACATACATACATGTGTGCATGTGACAAGTGTACATGTGTGCATGTGTGTTTTCAAGTTTGTGGGCACACAAGTAGTGGCTAATATCTTTGCAGTATCACCCGTCCCTTTATCCTTGATCCTTTATCTTTTCCAAGATTTTGTTTTGTTTTGTTTTGTTCTATTTTTTTGTGTTTTTGAGGTAGGGTCACTGTAGCTCAGGCTGATCTGGAATTCACTATGTAGTCTCAGGGTGGCCTTGAACTCATGGTGATCCACCTACCTCTGCCTCCCAAGTGCTGGGATTAAAGGCATGTGCCACCACACCAGGCTTCTTCCAAGAATTGGTTTTATTTTTTATTTTTTATATTAATTAGTTTTGTACTCAGTGAATACAGTCAAGTTGATACCTTTGTAGCCTTTTTCCTGTCCTCCCCCTTCCCTTTTCCCTCCTTGTTGAGGTATATGGGTCATGCATTGTTGAATTAGCCCACAGTTATGGGTAGGAGGAAATGTCTCTGCATATCATGACTCAACTTGTTGCTCTGACATTCTTTCTGCCCCCTCTTCTGCAAAATTTCCCTGAGCCATATTGAGTTCATTTTAGATCTGCTTCAGTGATGAGGTGTTGGGAGTCTCTGTGTCTCTGGATATCTGATTTAGTAGGAGTTGATTGGTCTCTGTGTAGATCTCCTTCACCCTTGTGCTGTGCTGGTACCAGGTTCACCAAGGAAACAGCAGCACCCTTGCTTGTTTTCTTAGTTTCACCTGGGGCCCATTTGAGGTATGATGGGGTGGTTCTCTCCTTATGATCTGCATCTATCTGAAAAAGAGAAGCAGATTCTCTGATGGAGAGTAAATGTTGCACCAGATAAATGGGATAACCCCTTTATTAAGAGAGAATTTAATAGGTGTAGGCCCTCTGGTAGCCCACAATTGGTAGAAGCTTGATAATGGAGAGTGGACTCATTTTTGAAAATGGTTCTGACTTGTTTCCCAGCTCCAGCTATGGGTCCCATTCCACGGAGTGGATCAGTTAGCCAAATCAAGAGTAGTTGGTTTCTCACCATGGCTGTGTGCCACTATTGCACTTGTGTGGGCATCACAACAGGTTATTTGCTGCTAAGTAGGC
Organism: Jaculus jaculus; assembly: GCF_020740685.1. Classification (NCBI taxonomy): domain Eukaryota; kingdom Metazoa; phylum Chordata; class Mammalia; order Rodentia; family Dipodidae; genus Jaculus; species Jaculus jaculus. Next base: position 183,239,608 of record NC_059103.1, on the reverse strand, counting down.
TAGACCATGAGTTGCTTGGACAGATATTGGTCATCATCTCCCAGTCGCCCATGTAGCACCTTCTGGCACTAGATGTGCTGACTGTCCGGGGACTGACTGTCTTCTAGCTTCCAGCCATGCCATTCCATTTTATGTGTCAACTGCATATGGTGTCTTCAGCAGTAGGGTCTTACCACTAACTTTTGGTGGGTCATCAAGTACTCTGACAGAAATCTGTCATTCTTTTAGGAAACCTTGTAGGTTTCTCTGCTCAAAAGCTCATTGTGGATGATAGCCACCTGCTGGTACTGGGAGTTACAGGTCAGTGCCCACAAGAGAAGGAAGAAAAAGATAAGAAATATAAAAGAGTTAGAGAGAAAAAAAGACAAAGAGAGAAGCAGTAGAAGAATAAGGTCAGTCTTATTGTACCCTCTCCTGTTCCTTGTGACTCAGGTGTTCCCTCTAAGGGCCTAGTGAAGCTTCAACCGTTTGGTCTGCCTTTTAGAATGTAGAATTTTATGGTACCATTGCCATGTGGGTCTAGATTTGTGTCCCCCACTCCTTCCCTTGCCCTCTCCTTCCTCTCCACCCATCCTATTGTCCAGTCCTCAAGATGCTTGCTGGGTATGTTGGCATTTCCTCATGGGTTTCTGTCCCTCCCATATTTATCAGAGTAAATTTAAAAATAGCTATTACTTTAATATCCACAGCAATTTACTGTTGTGATTCACTGAGTATACAACCAGGTATTTTTTTTTTTTAATTTTTATAGTCAGTGAATACAGTCAAGTTGGTACCATTGTTTGCATCCTCCCTGTTCTCCTCCCTCCACAGTGACCCACCTTGTTGGGGTATATAGGTCATGCATTGTTGGGTTAGCCTTTAGTTTTGGGTAGGAGGAAATGTCTTCATGTGTCATGACACAATGTGTGGCTCTGACATTCTTTCTACTCCTCTTCCACAAATTTTCCCTGAACCATGTTGGGATCATATTAGGTCTGCTTCCATGTTGAGATATTTAGTGCCTCTGTGTCTCTGGATATCTGGTTTGGTAGGGGTTGATTATTCTCTGTATCTATCTTTTTCACCTTTGTGCTGGTTCACCAAGAAAACAGCATTCTTGCATATTTCCCCAATTATTCTTCGTTTCATCTGGGGCCCTTTTTGAATTTTTTTTTTGTTTATTTTTATTTATGTATTTGAGAGCAACAGTCAGAGAGAGAAAGAGGGAGAGAGAGAGAGAGAGAGAGAGAGAGAGAGAGAGGAGAGGAGGGTGGGCATGCCAGGGCTTCCAGCCACTGCAAATGAACTCCAGACTCTTGCGCCCCCTTATGCATCTGGCTAACATGGGTCCTGGAGAATTGAGCCTTCAAACAGGGTCCTTAGGCTTCACAGGCAAGTGCTTAACTGCTAAGCCATCTCTCCAGCCCTTTAGGGCCCTTTTGAGGTATGAATTGTTTCTCTCCTTAGGATCTGCATTTATCTGAAAAAGAGAAGCAGATTCTCCAACAGAGAGTAAAGTTAGCACCAAGTAAATGTGATAACCATTGTTTTTTTAGAGAGAGTTTTACAGAGAGTGGGTTCATTTTTGGATATGGTTCTGACTTGTTTCCCAGCTCCAGCTATGGCTTCTGTTCCACTGAGAAGATCAGTTAGCCAAATCAAGAGCAGTTGGTTTCTCACCATGGCTATACACTACTATTGCACTTGTATGAGCATCACATCAGATTGTTTACTGCTAAGTAGGTTAGGCCATGCACTGCCTTGACAGATATTGGTCATTATCCCCCAGTTGCTTATGTAGCACCTTCTGGCACTAGACATGCTAACTGTCTGGGGACTGACTCTCTTCCAGCTTCCAGCCATGTCACTCCATGATACGTACCAACAGTGTATGGTGTTTTCAGCAGTAGGGTCTTACCCCTAACCTATGCTGGGTCATCCAGTGCTCTGACATAAATCTGTCTTCTTTTTGGAGACCCTGTAGATCTCTGTGATCAAAAATTTATTGTTAATGATAAACACCTGCTGGTACCATGAGTTACAGGTCAGTATCCAACAAGAGAAAGGAGGAAAGGATAAGTGATATAAAAGAGATAAAGAGGTGAGAGGGGAAAGGGAGAGTGAGAGAGAGAAGCATAAACAGGAGGAGATAATGGTCATTTTTTATTATTACCCTTTCCAGGGCCTTGAGATTCAGATGTTCCCTCTAAGGGCCTGGTGGAGGTTCAACCATTTGGTCTGTCTTTTAGGATGTAGAGTTGTATAGTACCATTGCCTTTTGGGTCCAGTTTGGTGTCCCCCACTCCCTCCATTACCCTCCCCTCCCTCCCCACCCTCCCTATTGTCCAGTCCTCAAGATGCTTGGTAGGTATGTCAGCGACTTGAGTAGATTCAGGTTAGGAGCTATGCAGCAATTATCTTTCTGTGATTGGGTGAGTTTGCTGAGAATAAGCTGTTTCAGGTTCGACTATTTTTCTTCAAATTTCATTGTGCCATTTTTCCTTACTGTTGTATAGAATTCCATTGTGTAGATATACCACATCTTGGTTATAGATTCGTCTAATGATGGGCATCTGTATTGATTCCAGTTCTTAGCTATTATGAATTGAGCAGCTATGGTTGAGCAAATTTCTCTGAACTGAGGCATGGAGATCTTAGGGTAAGTGCCCAATAAGGGAATAACTGGGTCTGTTGGTAACTCTATAGTCAGGTTTTTTTAGGAGTCTACATATTGATTTCCAAAATGTCAACCAGGCAATTTTTTGCAAGTGGGAATGATCTTGCTTTCTTTGCCTATTTTATAATTAAGGTTTTGTTTTCTACATTATAGAATAGTTTTGTCCTACGAAGAGTTCATCCCTTTTCTACCTACCAGCTAAATAAAATTGTAGATGTCCTTTAAAATCACATTTTTTTTCCTTTTCTTTCTATATTCAATTTAAAAATATTGCATAAAATAAAATGATTTTAATAATAAATTAGTTTCTGTGGTGCGCACATAAAATGCATTGTGATGTGTAAACCCGTCCTTTGATATGCTACTGTAGTTAGTCACCATTAAATAAAAAGATGGCTGATGACTTTCAGCACAAAGTAGGGTACATAAGAAATAGCTAGCTCTGAGCCAGCCATGGTGGTGCATACCTCTAATCCCAGTACTTGTGAGGCAGAGGTAGGAGGAACACCTTGAGTTCAAGGCTACATAGTGAACTCCAGGGCAGCCTCAGCTAGTGACACCCTACCTTGAGAAACAAAAGACATGAAATAATAATAAATAAAACAGCTGACTTTAAAAAAGCTACTCTTGGGCTGGAGAGGTGGCTTAGTGGTTAAACTCTTGCCTATAAAGCCTAAGGACCCCGGTTCAAGGCTCAATTCCCCAGGACCCACGTTAGCCAGATGCACAAGTGGGTTCACATCTGGAATTCATCTGCAGTGGCTGGAAGCCCTGGCATGCCCATTCTCTCTCTCTCTCTCTCTCTCTCTCTGTCTCTCTGTCTCTCTGCCTCATTCTCTGTCTGTCTCTCTCAAATAAATAAATAAAAATAAACCAAAAAAAAATTTTAAAGCCACTCCTGCAGTTTAGTGTACATACTTTGAAATTTTGGACTGTGGAACATTTGTGGGACTATTTTGTTGGTTCAAAATTATGAAGAGGTATTTTTTAATCTCTTCTCAAAGTGTTCCCTACACAAGTGTCCTTGCTGCTGCAGGACCAATTTGTTTGGACCTTTCGTATTGACTAAAGTGAATTCAGTTAAACTTTGCAGCATAGATACTTAGATTCTTACCAACTTATCTTCTTAGTGAAGTTTCTCCAACAATTTTAACAAGATGTAACATGAGTAAATTCATCAATACTTCATTTATTTTGTGTAAAGGTAGTTATTTGCATGCTTTTCATTACTGGTATGTCTTTTTATCTACATTAAAACACTTTTTAAAAATTTTTATTTATAGGTTTCTCTTTCTCTCTCTCTCTCTCTCTCTCTCTCTCTCTCTCTCTCTTTCTCTCTCTCTCTCTTTTAATTAGTTTTCTATTCAGCAAATACAGGCAGTTTGGTACCATTATTAGGCTCATCCATGACCTACCCCCTCCCCATTGGCCCCTCCTTGTTGAGGTATATGGGTCGTTCATTGTGGAGTTAGCCCACAGTTATTGGTACGATAAATGTCTCTGCATATCCTGACCCAACATGTGGCTCTGACATTCTTTCCACCCCCTCTTCCTCAAAATTTCCCTGAGTCATGTTGGGTTCATTTTTGCCTGCTTCAGTGATGAGGTGTTGGGGGCCTCTGAGGCTCTGGCTCTCTGATTTCGTAGGAGTTGGTTTTTCTCTGTGTTAGTCTCCTTCCCCCTTGTGCTGGTATCTGGTTCATGAGGAAAACAGCAACCTTGCTAGTTTCACTAATTTTCCTTAGTTTCAGCAGGGGTCCTTTTGAGGTATGATGGGGTGGCGCTCTCCTTAGCATCTGCATCTACCTGAAAAAGAGAAACAGATTCTCCAATGGAGAGTAAGTTAGCTCCAGGACAAATGAAATAACCCTTACTTTTTTTTTTTTTCTTTTATAGAGAGTTTAATAGGTGTAGGCTCTCTTGTAGCCCATGATTGATGATAGCTTGATATTGGAGAATGGGCTCATGTTTGGATATGGTTCTGACTTGTTTCCCAGCTCAGGCTATGGGTTCCATACCGCTGAGGGGATCAGTTAGCCAAATCAAGAGCAATTAGTTCCCCACCATGGCTGTGTGTCACCATTGCATTTGTGTGGGCATCACAACCGCTTATTTGTTGCTAAGTAGGTTATACCATGAGTTGCTTGGACAGGTGTTGGTCATTTCCCCCAGTCACGCATGTAGCACCTTCTGGCACTAGACATGCTGACTGTCTGGGGACTGACTCTCTCCTGGCTTCCAGCCATGCAGTTCCATTTTACGTGTCAGCTGCATATGGTGTCTTCAATAATAGGGTCTTACCTTACCTTAACCTTTGGTGGGTCATCAAGTACTCTGACAGAAATCTGTCATTCTTTTTGGAAACCTTGTAGGTTTCTCTGATCAAAGCTCATTGTGGATGATAGCCCCATGCTATGTACTGGGAGTTACAGGTGAGTGTCCACTAAGAAAATGTGGAAAAAATATAACTAATATACAAGAGTTAAAGGTGGAAGAGAGGGAGAGAGAAAGGGAGGGGGAGAGGGAGGGAAGGAAGATGTAGAAAATTTAGGTTAGACTTGATCCTACACTCTCCAGTGTCATGTGATTCAGGTGTTTCCTGTAAGGGCCTGGTGAAAGTTCAACCATTTGGTCTGCCTTTTAGGATGTAGATTTTTATGGTACCATTGCCATTTGGGTCGAGATTAGTGTTTCCCACCCCTTCGATGCCGTCCCCACCCTCCCTGCCTATCCTAGTATCTAGTCCATGAGATGCTTGGTGGATATGTAAGGTACCTTGGGTAGATTCAGGTTAGGTGCTGTAGATGAGTGAGGCTATGTGGTGATTTTTTTTTCTGTGACTGGGTAAGTGCACTGAGAATGATTTGTTCCAGGTTCATCCATTTTTCCTCAAATTTCTTTGTATCATTTTTTCTTACTGCTGGGTAGAATTCCATTGTGTATATATACCACATCTTAGTTATCCATTCTTCTAGTGATGGACATCTGGATTGATTCCAGGTCTTACCTATTATAAATTGAGCTGCTACAAACATGGTTGAGCAAATCTCTCTGGCCTGTGGTTTGAAGGTTTTTGGGTAGATGCTCAGTAAAGGAATAATTGGGTTTGTTGGTATCTCTATAGGTTGTTCTTTAAAGGTTCTACTCTTTCATGAGATTCATTTACTTAGAATTTAGATAGGTTAAAATCTGAATTAAAAGGTAAGTTTCAGTGCTGGAGTATGTGTGCAGTTATAATAACAAGTCCAGGAGATTAAGAGCCTGGGATGAGGAATAAGTCTAAGGCTTGAGAGAGTTCTAGCTTCTTCCTGGAGAGGACATTAAGAGGACCTACCAATTGTACCTCATTCTTCACCTCTAAATCATCCACTTACATTTACATCTCACAGCACCTTCATTTACTTCATGCCAATCATTAACAAAGCCATCCCTTGCAAGTTAGCAGAATGTATGAATGAATAAGGAGTTAATCCTTCCTAAGCATTTGTCAGTTGTATTTTCAGTACTTGGGAATAAAACCGAACAGACATGTCAATACTTTTCAGCCATATTTTATATAAAAAGATATTTCTAAATCTCATGATATTTTACTTATTCATAAAAGGGAGGAACAAGAAGCTTATGGGTGCCAAGGCCTCTTGCCACTGCAAACAAACTTCAGATGTTTGTACCACTTTATGCATTTGGATTTACATGGGTACCAGGGAATTAAACCCAGGCCTGCAGGCTTTGTATTTCAGTACCTTTATCTACTGAGCCATCCACCCAGCCTTTTTAAATGTCAAACTTTCTTAAGTGAACTGTTGCTTTTGAGACGTGATCCTTCTATTTGATCCTCCTTCACACACATGAAGGCATATAAATCTTTGACATAAAGTGATTTGAAAGACAATTAGGAGAAGACTTCCTCCTTAAAACCCTTGTCAGGATATGAGACATGACTTGAGTATTTTCCATATTATTTTGGCAAAGAAAAACAAAAACAAAAAAACATAAGTCCCTTTTGGATAATACACACCTTAGCCAACCATCACTGTTCCAACAGGAACAGTGCAGTGAAAACAGGACAAGCAAGTTGAGAATTCAATGGGCGTTACCTATCCGTTACATATATAATAGTCACTTTGAAATCAGACATATGCATGCTTTTGACTTTCTTGTAGATCGACCATATAATATGGTGGTGCTTCATTTCTAGATGATCTTGACAAAGGTAACCTTGAGAAGTATATAACACTTGATTTGGGGGAAGAAAATACCAAATTTCTTTTTGTGTTTTTATAGTTTTTCTGTTCAATTAATATTTAATTAGCATACAGAATAATAAGTTTCAATGTGACATGTTCATACTTATATATTATCATACCTTGCTCATATGAACCCCCTCCCTATCTATTCATTCCTCTTCAACCTTCTTGCTGGTTTCCTTCTTCCCTGATTACATTCACATTCCCAGCCAAATTATAGTCATGGATTTTTAAAGTTATAGCACTTGCTTGCCACTGGTCATAAGTAATAGTAGCTAAGTTTAAAAGAAAATTTTAAAAGTTAAATAAAATGTTAACATTGGTGGCTGAGCCAGAGACAGAGTTGGGTGCTTACTATCCTAGCACTCAGCAGACTAATATAGGATAACTTTTATGAATTACAGACCAACCAGGGCTACATAGTGACACCAGGGTTAATTTGTACTATATAACATTACTCTCTCTATATATATATATATCTATCTCTCTGTGTCTGTCTCTCACACACAGATGGAAAGTATGGAATATCTATTTTAAAAATTTTGTCTGTGTTTTCAAATGAAGCAATCAATAGAATTGATCTACAAAACTAAATTATCTACAAATATATTTGTTATTTGTTGCTGTTTGGAGATTGTTTCAAGCAGTGATGAAGTCAATCAAACCTTGGAAAATGTAATTTCTTAACAGATACAAGATTAAATAACAGTAAAACCAACACACATTTTTAAAGTTATTTACCTCTTACTGATATTTCCAAACATTTAACAGATCTTCTTCGGAGATGCAGAAAGGCAGTTTTTTTTTTCCTTCCCACACTAAATGTTCTCAGTACCTGACATCATCTATCTCTTAGTAAAAGGAATTCATTTTACTATCAGTCATCTAAACTTTTTCTATTCATTTCTTCTCCTCAGGAGCCTGACCACATCTATTAGTGTCAGTTTCCCAGAGATTTTTTTTTTCTCTTTTCTTCTTCTTTTATATTAGTTTTAAGTTAATAAAATGATTTTATTTTAGTTAGTCAGTTTGAATTGCAAGAGTAGGTTTGAAAGACAATGAAATGAAAAGAATGCATCCAATTTCATTTCTAAAATCATCTTAATGGTTCTATAATCTTTGTTTATCCTACACAAATTAAGTATCCTAAATGAGCCATAAATTGAGGCATTACATGAGAAATTTGTAGAACTATAAAAAAAAAAACACCGTATGAAAGGAAAGTATTGTGTAGCCTTATTTCATTGTGCCTCCTATTATAATTTTACAGTCAAAAACACAAATCAAGAATGATTTTTAAAAGCTCATCAGCCACTGATCTGGGTTCTCTAGATCACTAGGAATACTGCTGCTCTATTATGTCCCTTTATGTTTTAATTCAAAGCAACCTGTGACTCTTCTGCACATTACAAGCTGGCTAAAAGCTCACTATCAAAGTGAAACTCCAGCTTCAACATTTGTAAAGCTTGATTACAAAGCAGCCAAACAATGGATTCAAAATGTCTAATTACCTTATTATTTATTTCAAGGACTGTTTTAATTATCTTCACATTACTGACACAAAGCACCAGACCAAAGGCAGCTTGTGGGAGGAAAGAGTGTGTTTGGGATTATAGTTAGGAGAGGAAGCTCCATGAAGGCCAGAGAAAGATGGCACATGTAGAGGCTGAAACACACCTTGCCCTAATAGGTGAACATAGCAGTGTGGGTGTGACCAGAATACTGGCAAGGGGAACTGGCTATTGCAACCATAAGCCTGTCCTCAACAACACCCCTCCTTTAGCAAGGCTCGAATTCCCAAATTGCCACCAGTTGGGAACCAAGCATTCAGAACAAATCAATGTGTGGATGATACCCAATTGAAACTACCACAAGGACTTACTGTGTTCTTATACCTTTCCTCTTTTCTGTATTATTACAAATTTGTTTTCAAGAAAAACAAATCTTCCAAGTTTGTAAAATTAGAGGCAAAATAAATCTAACATTGACAGAAAAAAATTAAAATCTTCAATTACTACTCCTCACTGGCATAGAATTGTATATTTCATTTTGATGACACACGCCATTTCCATAATCATATCAGAGTTGATGCAATGTGATGAGGTAGCTTCTGGTTTTGTCAGGCACTCACTTAACGCTGGACATTTGCTCAGAAAAAGCATTTCTTTGTCTGAAGGAATAGTGTATTTTAATCATGTAGTATATGGTGGAAAAGACTAGGAATCAGGACAGAAAAAATATTCTCTCAAAATTGTTGAATGTTTTGAACTAGTTTTTTTTTTTTTTAATTTAAATGTGTACTCATTCAGATTGACCTTGAAGTCTCAATCCTCCTGCCTCTACTTCCCAAGTATTTGTATTAGAGATGTATGCCACTATTCTTAGATTTGTATTGGAATTTTTGTCACTACAGCTTTTTATTTTATTTTATTTCATTTTTGAGGCAGTTTCAGTATGTATTTGATGTTGCCTTTGAGCTTGCTATGTAGTGAGGCTGATCTGAACAAAGATGCTTCTGCCTCAGTCTCCCGAGTGCTGTTATTACAAGCATGTACCATCATACTTGACTTACAAATTATTTTTGAATGCATACAAGAAATAACTAGAGAAATATTGAAAATGCTTTGGAAATGCATTTAAATGAGTAAATGCTTATTCCTGAAGTAGCCGATTGAAATTGATAATTAAAAAAATAAACTTAGCAATTATTGTAGAAAAAGGAAAGATATGTCACTCTAAAGTATATTCTAAAGAATATATAAAGTATATATTCATTCATCCAGTAAATATTTATTTAAATTTACCAATGTGCCATCAAATAAATTAATCCAGATTTTTTGGAACTCATGCACATTAAAAAGAGATAGATGTTAACAGCATGTGCAACTGTTATTAGTGTGATGAAAGACAGAGTAAGTTGCTTCAACTGTACAAGAGTAGCACTAGATTATGAGGTTGGAGGAGGTCTTCAGTTATGTAAAACAGGAAAATCATGTGGGAAAACCGTAGAGAAGGTAGATAAAAAGTGTTCTAGACTATTAGATCATGGGGGCCTCTCAGTACTGTGCTCATGTTTCCATGAGTCCAAATAGAGTCCTCTCATAAAACAACTCTGATCTAAATTTACAATGTGGTATCAAATTAAAAGTGCAGGAAAAGAACACAAAACATAGTTTTTATTTTACCAGGATGTGTGCAATGTCTTTTAAGAATAGCTCTGTTTTTGGGCTGGAGAGCTGGTGTAGCAGTTAAGCACTTGCCTGTGAAACCTAATGACCCCAGTTCAAGGCTCGATTCCCCAGGACCCATGTTAGCCAGATGCACAAGTTAGAACATGTGTCTGGAGTTCATTTGCAGTGGCTGGAGGCCCTGGTGCTCCCATTGTCTCTCTCTCTCTCTGCCTCTTTCTCTCTCTTTGCCTGTCACTCTTAAATAAATAAATAAATAAATAAATAGAAACAAAAAGAATAGCTCTGTTTTCGTGTGTGTGTGTGTGTGTGTGTGTGTGTGTGTGTGTGTGTGTGTGTGTGTGTTGTTGTTGTTGTTGTTTGTTTTTGTTGTTGTTTTTCAAGGTAGTGTCTCCCTTTAGAGCTGACCTGGAATTTACTATGTCATCTCAGGGTGGCCTCAACCTCATGGTGATCCTTCTGCTTCTGCCAACTGAGTGCTGGGATTGAAGGCATGAGCCACTATGGCTGGCTTTTTTTAAACCCCTCTGTTTTGTTTTTTTCTTTTTTTTATAGCTGATAAAATAATTCTATCTTTTAGAATCTGAGGACAAGAGAACAATAAGTGAAATGCTCGTGATAAAACCAACTAGTAGTTATTAATAAAGGAACTTAATGTTGAGGTGCGCCTCTATATACATATGTGTGTGTGTGTGTGTGTGTGTGTGTGTGTGTGTGAGAGAGAGAGAGAGAGAGAGAGAGAGAGAGAGAGAGACAGACAGGCAGATAGAGAGAGAGGGAAAGGGTCTGCCAGGGCCTTCAGCCACTGCAAACTTCATATGCATGAGCCAACTTGTGCATCTGGCTTACATGGCTACTGGGGAATTGAATCCAGGTCCTTGGGCTTCACAGACAAGTGCCTCAACAGCTAAGCCGTTTCTCCAGCCCAAATCTGACATATTTAATTTCTAAATATCCCAATTTTCTTATCTGTGTATAAGAGCACTAAATTAACATTGTTGGGAAAATTAAAAGAAATAAATGTAGGTCAATTTAATAGAGCTTCAAGCATTTCAAACACATTAAGTACGTCACCATCACTTGTCATTCACTTGTAATTAGAATTGTCACATAGTCATACTGTCTACAAAACTATGAAAACAGGGCTGGAGAGATGGCTTAGTGGTTAAGCACTTGCCTGTGAAGCCTAAGGACCCCGGTTCGAGGCTCGGTTCCCCAGGTCCCACGTTAGCCAGATGCACAAGGGGCGCACGTGTCTGGAGTTCGTTTGTAGCAGCTGGAAGCCCTGGCGTGCCCATTCTCTCTCTCTCTCTCTCTGCCTATTTCTCTCTCTGTCACTCTCAAATAAATAAATAAAAATGAACAACAACAAAAACTATGAAAACAATTGCTCTGTCCAGAAGTCACATAAAGAAAATATCAGATTTGAATTTTTTGTATTAATATAAGACTATGTCTGTAGGAAAACAAACAAGAAAGCTTTCCACTTTATATTGAAATAAACATGACAAGTAGGGGTAGCAGTGATTGCTCAGTGGTTAAAGGAACTTGCCTGCAAAGCCTGTGGGCCTGGGTTTGATTCTCCAATATGTAGGCATAATTCCATGTGCACAAAATAGTGTATTTGAATTTCTTTAAAGTGTAAAGAGGTCCTGTCATGCTCATACTCTTCTCTCTCTCTCTCCCTCCCTCTCTCTCTCTCTTACACTCACTCTCTCAGCCTCTTTTTATCTCTGTCTTTAATAATTAAATAGAAACAAAAAAGATGGCAACTAAAGGTGACTCAGTAATATGTTGATTTAATGCACAGAACATTATTATGAGGAATAATTTATAACATTAGGAAGGTATGCTATTTATTAACTTTCTGTACCTGTTTTCTAAATGGTAATTTACTACATGAACGAGACCATGTTATTTGCAACAGGCGCATATATAAATGACATCTTAGATATAAGCTTCATTAAGGAGTATGATAAAAGAAGTTAAAAAGGTAATAGTGTTTTGACAAAAAGTTAAAGCATTATTTTCCCTTATGGTATACAAATGTGTTTTCATATGTATTTCTTCATTTTAGATTTCAGACGGAATTAAATTATGATGTTCTGGAAGTCCATGATGGACCGAACCTTCTGTCTCCCTTGCTTGGATCATACAATGGCACACAAGTGCCCCAGTTTCTGTTTAGCAGCAGTAATTTTATATACCTTTTATTCACTACAGACAACAGCCGCTCCAATAATGGTTTCAAGATTCATTATGAAAGTAAGTAATTACAAAGTAGCTTTTCATATTCCCCCATCATGTTGCTTTACATTAGGTATTGTCATTATATTTGTAAGAGAAATAAGAACTTTACTTATTTACTGTTCTTAAATCAAAGCTTTCTTTAATCTCTAAGTGTAGTAATGCTTTATGAGGCCTGTGCATAAGTGATTCTGTAACATTTAAAAAGCAGCTATCTAATCATCAGTATGTAAAAAATATTAATGTGTCAGAAATATCAAATAATTTAAAAATTCATGTACAAGTTAGTTTTTATGCCTTATTTATTTATTTATTTTTGGTTTTTCGAGGTAGGCTTTCACTCCAGCCCAGGCTGACCTGGAATTCACTATGTAGTCTCAGGATGGCCTCTAATTCATGGTGATCCTCCTACTTCTGCATCCCGAGTGCTGGGATTAAAGGCATGCGCCACCACACCTGGCCAGTTTTTATGCTTTTCAAAGGAGATTATATGAAACCTATGTTCAATGTTGCTAACATAACAACTAATAGACAGGAAACATTCCTATATTGAGGAAACAAATAAGGTATAAAATGAGAAATCCAGCTCAAATACATTCTTTCTATAAGTATGTATGTCATTTAGTAAGTTCTAGTAATAGAGTACATGTTATCATGGACGGTCAGTACCTTAGAAAGCAGAGTGGGAACTAAGAAGTTATGTGAAACACACTAATAATGATTTGGGTGAATCTGGCAGGATATGGTATAACTTTAAATTGAAATTGATTTATAAGAAATAGGCTTTTCTCATTTTCATTATTATTCTATTATTGTATTGTTCTTGTGGTTTCCTTAAGACAGTGAAATGATCTCCGATGTCACCGGGCATTATTTAATAAGAAACAAACAGAAATCCTTTTTGTCACTTGGAACATTGTTAATACATTTCCCTAGCTGGAAGGATGCTCTCTTTTATTAAGTGAATCATTCCCAATGATCAGAATCAGTAGGTTGCTAATCAGCACTTTAAAAAGTCATTTTACTTCAGGGAACTTCTATTTTTAAAATTCAAATTTGGTGATGAGGAAGGTGACTGATTAGGTAAAATGTTCAAGTGTGGATACCTGAGCTTGGATCCCCAAAGACCATGTACAAGCAACCTCTGTGAAGTAGGCATCTGAAATCCTTGAGAAGGGAGGTAGTTGCAAGGGAGAAACCTTTAAGCTCAATGGCCAGCTACCTTAGAGAATACATCCGTGGATAACGAAGAAAGACTGAGCCTCTGGCTGGAGAGATGGCTTAGCAGTTAGGGTGTTTGCCTGCAAAGCCAAAGAACCGAGGATCAATTCCCCAGGACCCATGTAAGCCAGATGTACAAGGGGCACATGAGTCTGGAGTTCGTTTGCAGAGGCTATAGGCCCTGGAGTGCCCATTCTCTGTCTATCTCTCTTCTCTCTCTCTCTCTCTCTGCTTACAAACAAACAAACAAAAACAAACAACAACAACAACAAAAACCAGAAAGTCTGAGTCTCAAGTAAGTTTGACAGGAGAGGACTGAGACTTGCAAGTATAATGTCAGCCACACGCATGCTATGACATGCACATACCTGCACTCAAACAACTGAATACACACACACACACACACACACACACACACACACAAACACACATAAACACACACACACATGCATGCACACTAAACAAACTCATTATTTTATGAACTATATTATGTGACCATATTGTAAATTGTTCATATTCCCATGGGGAAATATTCTCGATCCTCTGCCCCCACTCCACTGAGCACCCTCCTCAGTAGGGTTATATATAATCACTGGGAGGGTCATGAGTGCACAAATGTGTCTCCTTGGCGGGGGGGGGGGGTGCGCATGACTCAGAGTTTGCTTTCAAACCATGTAGTTCTTACATCCTTTCCATAGTTTTTCTGCAATGTTCTCTCAGCCTTGGTGGCACAAGTTCCTTTAGTACTGAGCTCTCAGCATCCTCTAATTTTCTGATTTGATTGAGCTTTAAGTATCCCTGGAGGATATTCTCAGGCTAGTAGGGAAAAACTGCACTCATATTTAATATGCCACTTTCTCTGTACTGCTTCACAGGCCCTGTGAGATGTTATAGGAATGACTCTTCCCATGCTAGGTAGCTTTCCATTCTGATCATACTGATGGGTGTGGGTCTTCCTGGTACCATGGATGCCTTCTCTCCCACCATAGCCAATCAAAGGGAAGTTGACTTCCCTGTGTTCTGTGTATCACTCTTGCACTGGTATGCACATCTTGTTTGGATGGTTGATGATATACTTGCATGATCCACTGCTAGTTTGCACTATTAGTGACCATTTCCCCCCAACAGCTCAAATAGCGGTCTCATTGCCCTATGTTGTAGTCAGCTCCAGCTGCCAGAATGAGCCTCCAACCAAACAGAGCTCATGGGAGGGATTTATGTCTCACAGACAATTGATAGCAGAAGGGTGGACTTATTTCTGGTAGTAACTTGACTGTTGGCTTTTAGTCTTTTTGAACTGATTTGTGGGAGAAATGGTGTCGTGAGCACTCTCAAAGATGATTGGTTGAGAGGATTCCGCCCACGAAGGTCAATAATACTCAGACGCTGGTGTACTCGCAAAGGAGTTTACTGGGATGAAAGTCACACACAAGCAAGTCCAAACTATCACAACTAATATTATAGCTAATATAATATATATCCAAATTATATTCATCACTACTAACACAAGAATATTTCTAATGAGTCTAACATGTATACAACCTGATATCGCGAGACTTGGGACGCAGTATCGTGAGACTCGGTCTCAACGCGAAACTCGGTCTGCGAGATTTCTGATGTTTTACAACCTGGTGGCGCGGGTCCGTGCTCCGACTTTTTTCTCGGTTCGCGGTGTTTCAAGGCTAGTCTCAGTCGTCTAGGTCGTTCGGACAGCGTCTCGCGGAGGTCTCAGTCCAGACTGCTGAGCAGCCATTCAGTCAGTCATAGTGTCGGGAGGACTGGGACAACGGCTGCGGAGCAGCTGGGGTTTTTGTATTTTCCACTACTTATCTAGGGTTCCACACACACCTTCTGGTAATCTCTTACTATGTCATTGTACTCAGCTTACTCTTAGATTTTTGCTTACAAAGGTTGACTTTGCAATTTTACTCTCACACACAAAGAAAAACAAACTTATTTATCTAAACTGTCCCTGGACCATATGCTGGTCCTTACATGCTCATAACAAATGGGGAAGTACTTTGAAACTTTTCAGAGTTTGATTGACCATCCTGGTCAGAATTTCATAATTTGAGAGACCTAAATTATGAAGAAACTGTGGGCTGTGTAGGATTGGTTTATGATGGGAAGCAAGAGCTTCCTTGTGACTGTGTTAGAGGCATTTTGTGTGAGTTGCTGGCTGTGCTCTTCCTATGTTCTGAAAACTTGTGCAGCATTGCATTTAGAAGAAATGGACAGGTGTGTGCAGGATATGGCACCAAAAGAAATGAAAGTTTCAGGCCAGAGACACATAAAAAATGAAAGTTTCAAGCTAGAGAATACAGCCTGATTTTTGCTGCAGTGGTTTGAAGGATTATGATTATTAACATTGGTCCAGCTGGTCTGTACTGAGACAGCAGAATGAATGCTGAAGACATTTGCAGGCTCTTCAAAATCAGCTTTATGCATGCTGGCAAGATGAATTAGCAGTTAAGGTGTTTTCCTGCAAAGCCAAAGGACCCAGGTTCGATTCTCGAGGTCCCACATAAGCCAGATGCACAAGGGGGCGCATGCATCTGGAGTTTGTTTGCAGTTACTAGAGGCACTGGTGCAACCATTCCTCTGTGTCTGTGTACTCTCTCTTTCTCTCTCTCTCTCTCTTTCTGCTTGCAAATAAATGAAATAAAATAATGTTTAAAAGGACTGTAAAAACCTGGCATCTGAGTGCAACATATGGTCTGGGACCAAATTCAATTGGTGAAGTCTCAATAAACTCTTATTTAAAAAATAAAATCAGGGTGTGGTAGTGCATACCGTAAAAAAAAAATCAGCTTTATGTCCTCTGAATTAACAAATTTGTCATCCTCCAGTATGATGGGAGTAAAAATTTTAAAAAGCAAGAAAAATATAGTCATTGGTTTTACAATGCTGTTTTTGTTTGAAATGGCCACTAGGCAATGTGAGATAGGTTATTGGACTCCCTGAATGGAGGACCAATGAAGCCATGAAGATGAACCATGGGTTGTGGTGGAGACCCTAGGAATCAGGAATTTGAAGATATCAGGACTGTGAAATGGCTGCCAAAATGCAGTTTTGGCTTAGGATAGAGTTTTCTCCTGGCTCTGAGCAGTCCAATTGGAGGGGCTTAATTATAACCTTGAAGAATTTGTCACTCTTTACACGTTTAGGACCTTGGAGCTAAAGGGTTTGATATTTCCCCTGTTTATTTTAGGTATCACATTGTTCAATCTTTTCTTAAAATGTCATCTTTTGAAATGTGAATGTTTACATGCTTTTAGTTTTACAGGCTCACAATTAAGAGACCTGGGACTATGGTCATGTTTGAACAGTGTTAGGATTGATAAAAACTAAGGGAACTAAAAAGGTGCTGTGGTAGTTTGAATTGATGACCCCAATATATTCAATTCTTTATTGTTTGTAGTTTGCATCTGCAGCCACATGGCTGGAGGCAGTGTCACTGGGTAGATCTTAAGGTGTGGTGGTGGGTTTCAGATTTCAATCTAAAGATATGCAAAGTGTGCCTAGTTGGAGTTCCTCAAGTGTGCTGTGTGGCTTTTGGCTTGTGCTTCTCTCCCTCTGCTTAGGTCTGTGAAGGCAGGCCAGCTTCTTCTGCCATTATCGAACTTCCCCTGGATCTGTAAGTTTCAATAAATCCCTTCCTCCAGAACTGTGCCTGGTCTGGAAGTTCATCTCAGTGAATCTGAATCTGTCTTATACAAGTGTACAGAATCTACCACATTTTACATCATACATGGTCATTGGTTTATGGGTGCCAAAGGTAGAATGTCATGGTTTGAATAAATGCTCCTCCCATAACCTCATGTGTTCAAAGTTCTTTTAACCCAACTGGTGGAAATTTGGGGGTATGAAGCCTTGCTTGAAGAAGTGTGCTGTTTTTAGGGATAGGGTTAGTAGTATTATAGCCAATTCTCCCTTACCTGAGTTGAAATCTCTCCATTGCTGCTGTTTTGCACCTGATGAGGTA
Source organism: Jaculus jaculus (assembly GCF_020740685.1). Classification (NCBI taxonomy): domain Eukaryota; kingdom Metazoa; phylum Chordata; class Mammalia; order Rodentia; family Dipodidae; genus Jaculus; species Jaculus jaculus. The sequence continues at coordinate 183,222,061 of NC_059103.1, read as the reverse complement.
GAGGTTATATCCATCTCTGCTCATATCCTGTCATCATGAAGCTTCCCCCTGAGACTGTGAGCCAAAATAAAAACTTTCCTTCCATACACTGCCTTTGGTCAGGGTGTGCTTTGTCTGAGCAGCAAAAAGGTAAGTACAAGAAATACTTAAAATCTCCTGGGCTTAGATTTAGTGAATTATATAAATCAAGAAATATGTCCATTTCTCACAGATTTTCCAATTTTATGGAATATAGATTGTTTTATATTTTTTAAAAATCTCTTGATAATTATCTTTATTTCACCATTATCTTTTGTGTAGCATCTAATTTTTCATGAATAATGTCTTTTATTTAGAGAGTGAAAGAGACAGAGAGAGTAAGAGAGTGAGAATGGGCATGTCAATACTTTCATCCTCTTTACCAATGCCAGATGGGTGCACCCCCTTGTGCATATGTGTGACCTGGGACCTAGAGATTCAAACATGAGTTCCTGGGTTTCATGGACTCACCTTGACTGCTAAGCCATCTTTCCAGTCATCTCTACTCATTTCACTGGAGTCTTCTCTATTGTTCTTTTGACCAATTTGGCTAGGGGTTTATCAATGTTGTTTAATTTTTTTTGAACAATCAACTCTTCACATCATGAATTTTTAAATTATTTTCTTCATTTCTAATTCATGATTTCTGCCCAGATTTTAATTTATTCTGGATTTGGGGTATTCTTTTTTTTTTTAATTTAATTTATTATTTTTCTTTTCAGCAAATACAGGCAGTTTGGAACCATTGTTTAGGCTCATCCCCTCCCAATGGACCCTCCTTGTTGATATAAATGGGTCGTACATTGTGGAGTTAGCCCACAGTTATTGGTACGATAAATGTCTCTGCATATCATGACCCAACATGTGACTCTGACATTCTTTCCGCCCCTCTTCCGCAAAATTTCCCTGAGCCATGTTGGGTTCATTTTTGGTCTGCTTCAGTGCAGAGGTGTTTTTCCAAAGCCTCCAGATGGAACCTTAAGTTACCTATTTGAGATGTCTCATTTTAGTAATGTAGACATTAGAACTAGAAAATTCTGCATTAGAATTTCTTTCCCTGTGTCCCTTAAGTTCTGGCATGTTGTGTTTGCATTCTCATCACATTTTACATTTTAAAAATATTTATTTATTTTCAAGCAGAGAGAGATAGAGAGAGAATAGAGACATATAGATTGGGTTCACCAGGACATTCAGCCACTGTAAATGATCTCCAACTGAATGGTCCGCCTTTTGGATCTGAATTTACATGGGCACTAGGAAATTGGTTAGGTTTTGTAGGCAAGCACCTTAACCACTAAGAGATCTCTTTAGCAATCTCCCTCATGTTCTAGATCTTTTGGTTTTGGATTTCTTTCAAACTAATTCTCTTAAAAGAAAAAAAAAAAGAATTTGCATTTTTTGGAGGATCCAAATTCTATGGCATGGATTGTTTGTTTGTACTCCATGTTTCCTGGTCTCCTCTTTCCAAAAGATCTTTGTATCCCACTCTGTTTTCCTCTCTAAATAGGGATTGTAAAAATTCTATGGATAAGATGAGAGAATTTATAGTTTGCAAAATATACTAAAACAATAGCAAACTAGGGCAACATTTAAGAATATGCCACATTTTTGTTAAAGTATATTTTTTGTCTAAGAAAAAAAATTAATGTGCACTTTCATTTAATATATAAGATCAGATACATACAAATCTCTGGGGTCTTGGAACCAATCACCTTTGGATTTTGAGGAGTAATTTGTTATAATGTTTTATTTCTGGTTTCTGTTATATAATAATTTGAAATTATAAATGGATGTTGGACTCACCTATATGTATATATTTTCACCATAACTTATACTGTACATCACATATTTAGTCCTATTCCCATGATTTTATTATATACTTGGACAAGTTACATTTGAGAAATTTTGATCCATGAAGAATAAGGAATCTAATGCATTCTATTATTAAAGACTAAGGCAATTATGTACATGAAAGGGACAAGGGAACATATTCTTGAAAGAGAAAGAATAATACCAGCAAAAATTCTTACCTGGTTGATATGAAGAATAAACATTTGAAGAGAATGGATCTTAAGAATCGTAGAGTAATACATCCTACTTTTATATCTTGGATGACATGATTATAATGTCAATTTGTACTCATTAGGTAACATGACATTTTCTATGAAAAAGTGTGTCCAATTTTTATATAGAACATATTGGAAATGGAAAATACTGAAATGAAAGAACATATTATTGCTTGGTAAACTTGAAGAGATGTAGATATAGAATAGGATATGAGATTTAAGAATGATGGTATGACATTCTTCAGTGAGAATTCATTCATATTTTGTGGAAAGAATCAATCAATGATTGTAAACCATAGGAAGAGTACACCAGAAGCAGTTACACTTGCATACTACTGTAAACAATTTCAAACATCCAGAAAGCAGTATAATGTTTTGATTTACTTATAATAACACTATTATATATTTTTCATATATTGAAAGATTTTGATTTTCTTTTTTAGCAATTAATTTTTAAAAAACTTGTACATTTGTACCTCAAGATGGAACCTAATTCCTTCAGCAAATGTAAATTTCTGTTGTGATTATTGCTTATATAGCACATACAAAGTGTATAATAATACACAATTTCATAAATTTCATACATAGGAAATAACTTAAAGTTTACTTTTACTAACAGAAAGTGATAAAACAAAAATAGCTAAGAACATTTTGGACATATTCTTTAAAGTCTGTGTGTTCAGTATTTTATTTATAAAAATCATCACTACAATTGTGTGATGAAGTCAGAATAATTTTCAAAAATCTGAAACCCATCTGACTCACTCATGGTTTTACTTCCTTTGTTTCTCAGGTGTCACAGTGAACACATACTCTTGCTTAGACCCCGGCATACCTGTCCATGGCCGTCGCTATGGCCATGACTTCTCCATTGGATCAACTGTTTCATTTAGTTGTGATCCAGGATACAGACTGAGCCATGAAGAACCCCTTCTGTGTGAGAAAAACCACTGGTGGAGTCACCCACTCCCAACCTGTGATGGTAAGAACTCTTTCAACATATTTGTAAACCAAAAGGAATTCATTAAAATGTCTAGTTTAAGTAAGGTGACTACAAATCTTTAATATTTAAAAAATGAGGGCCTGGAGAGATGACTCAGCAGTTAAGGTGTTTGACTACAAAGCCAAAGGATACTGGTTTGATTCTCCAGGACCCACATAAGCCAGATGCACAAGAGGGTGCATATGTCTGGAGCTTGTTTGAAGTGGCTGGAGGCCCTGAAGTGCCCATTCTCTCTCTTTTTCTCTCTATCTCTCTCAAATAAATAAATAAATAAATGAAATATAATTTTAAAAATGAATTTTTCCATATTTTAACAAACATTATTAAAGTAAGAAAGAATACCAATAGTCAAATTTACCTGTTGCTTATCAATATATATATGCATATATGCCCTGAAAATTATTAATATATGTGCCTGTGTGTGTGAGTTATGTGTGTCTTTGTGTCTCTGAACATAGCAGAATTTAAAAGACCAGTTTGGCATCAGGTAAATTCACTGAAGGATTGTATCTGCACCCTACCATGGAATGGAACACTTCATAAAGGGAGTCCATTTTATATTAAAAAAAAAACAACCTATAATATCTAGGTATACAGTACCATGGTAATTTACACAGACTTATGTGCTGGAAAGTTTTTAGTTGTAGTTGATAGAATTCCAGCATTATCTCCCTTTTTCTGGTTTCTTTCTTTTTTTTTTTTAAGGTTTCATTTTCAAGCAGAGAAGAGGTAGAGAGTGAGAAAATGGGTGCACCAGAGCCTCTTGCTATGGCAAATGAACTCCAAATGCATGTAGTATCTTTCTTCATCTTGCTTTAGGCAGCTACTGAGGACTTCAACCTGTCATGAGGCTTTCCCAGCAAGTGGCTTTTACCCTTAAGCCATCTCCCAGCCCTGGTTTTGTATTTCTATGAGAATAAGACTAAGTTTTTAGTTTTCACATATATAAAAATACATTGATAAAACTGCTTCCCCTAAAACTGGGAAGCAATTTTTTTCCAACTCTATATTTTTATTAATATTTTATTGACAACTTCCACAGTTATAAACAATATTCCATGGTACTACCCCATCTTTCCCCTTTGAAACTGCACTCTCCATTATAGCCCCTCCTACTCTCAATAAGTCTCCCTTTTATTTTGATGTCATCATCTTTTTCTTCTATTATGATAGTCTTGTGTAGGTATTGTCAGGCACTGTGAGGTCATGGATATCCAGGCCATTTTGTTCTGTCAAAAAGCACTCAGTTCATGCATGCATTATTTAGTTCTGGGCTTTAATTTCTATTGAAAATATGATTCCTAGTTTTTTGACTTATTATTTTTCAAGTGTGAAGTTCATATGTGTTAGTTCATGATTAAATATTTAAGTACTTTCAGTGCTGTCATATTTTAAGAACAGCTTGATGTCAATTTATTTTTGCAGTAAGGTTTCAAAGAGTCGTCAATGTATCTGCCCTGCATTTTGTATAAAGCCATGTGTGTTAGAAATCATTCTTGTGAATACATGTTGCAGAAACCAGACTCTCACTGATTTGAAAAAAAAAAAAAAATAGAGCTAGGAATGATGGTGCATGCCTTTAACCCAGAAATTGGGAGGCAGGAGTATTGCAGTGAAGTAGAGGCCACCCTGAGACTACTTAGTGAAATCCAGGTCTGGTTGGACTAGAGCAAAATCCTACCTTGAAAAAAAAATAATAATAACATACATAAATAAATAAAATGCAATAAAATAAAATCAGAAAGTATGGTTTAATTCTACAAATCTTAGGAAAGGTTGGATGGCATACCTGTCATAGCTCATTATAAGCAAGAGTTCAAAGTTCACCTTCAACTGCGACATTTTTCTGCATATTTAAATAATTTCTTCTACTGTAACATTTTCCATGTGAGGAATTAACAGTATGACTATGCTATTAGGAAAACAGAATATAGATATCTACAATCACCCTTCAGCTAATTTTCAGCCTTTTACAAGACAAATTTCCATCATTTGCATTAAGGTTATTTCATGTTACACCCTATGCCAAAAGTTGATAAAAATGGGTTTCTATTGCCTAGAGATGAAAGTATAAATCAAGAATCAAGAAATTCATGATCTTTAGCCATATGGGCTCCCTTTCCAGCTTGATCTCTATTTTACAATCTATCTTATTATTTGATTATTGGCTCATTGGTTTGATCTGTGGCTTTCTTTCTTTTTTGTGGGGAGGGCGGTTTTGAGGTAGGGTTTTACTTTAGCCCAGGATGACCTGGAATTCATTATACAGGCTCAGGGTGGCCTCAAACTCATCATAATTCTCCTACCTCTACCTCCCATGTGCTCAGATTAAAGGCATGCACCATCATACCCAGCTGTTTCTTTTTCTTTGTTATTTGTTTTTCTTTTCTTTTCTTTTTTTCATCAATCATTTCCTCAATCTCTTCTTTCCTCCTCCCATTACTTTGTTTGGTCCCTAGTTTTCATCTCTTTACTATTGAGCCCCTTCTTTCCAATGAGGCTCTTTTCTATTTTGTTCTAATTTATTTTTCTTGCCCTCTATCATCCATAACATGTTGATGTGTCCATTGATGTGGAGATCTTCTGAGGTAACAACTGCTGTGATGTCATGAAGTCACTGCTTCCTTTGTGTTTGGAAGATGGCATTTCAATGCACTCCTCCCCATACTTTGGCTTTACATTATTTCCTCCCCCTAGTCCATAGTAGTACCTGAACTGTAGAGGGTATGACAGACAAAACTTATTGGTGAACACTGAACTGTCACTTTTCCTCAGAGCATTAATGAGATTGAGTCTCCCCAGTATTCACTGTCATCTGAAAAAGGAAACTTTTCTTAAAAAAAATGAGAGCAGCATTAATACATGGGAATAAACATAAATATTTTAAAGACAATTTGGTAAACATGGTATATCAATTTAGCCAAACAGCATTACCCACTAAGGCTTATAAATCCTCCCAGCTCTAGAGTATTGACTAGACTTTCATTTCTAGCCATGAATTTATCCCTGTAGGGTGGGCCATAAATCCAATCAAAGTATTTGGTTGTCACATAATAGACATGACACTATTACACTACCGAGTATATCTTGCCTGGATGTCTAGTTGTGTAGCTTGTAGTGTAATCTCTTGGTTAAGGCTAATGATGAGTGTGCTTTCTGTCCCAGAAAGGTAGGTATCACTTTCTAGCATTATGACGGTCAACAGCAGGGCCAATCTTCCCAGTCAGTTCTAGCTTTGGTTATGCAACCAAAGCATGTGGTACCTTTGGTGATAGAATCTTAATCATCTTGTTCTTGTTGACAAAAATGAGCTTTGGCAATAACCTGTATTTTTCTGAGAACTTCAGGGGCTTTTCTGATCAACAACACACTCACTGTGGCGTATCCCAAAGCTGGCACTGGATTTTTTTCTCTAACAATCTATGGCTTCTGGTCATAGCATTACCCACTCTCACAGAGTAATTCTTTTCAAACTCTTAGATAGATAGATAGATAGATAGATAGATAGATAGATAGATAGATAGATAGATAGACAGACAGACAGACTAACAAAAGGTAGGTTTCCATATGGTTCACTCATAGCATGCTTGGGTTTTATTAACCCTCTTATCCTGCACCCTTCCCCCTCACACCACTTAGGACATTATACCCCATCATTCTGGCCCTCTACTTTCATGTCTATTTTATATTCCCATTAAGACCTTTCCTCAACTCCCTCCCGAAGACCCTTCCTAGCCTTTACTATTGACTCTGAATCCAACTTACATATAAATCTAAGACTTTGTACAGAGGTTCCACATATGAAAACAAATGAGGACATTTTTTTTTTTTTCTTACTGAGCCTGGGTTACCTCACTTAGTATTATGGTTCCAGATCCATCTATTTTTTCTGAAAATTTCATTTCTTCATTTTTGTTTATACTTTTATGAAATCTATTTTGTATATGGTCCTCATATTAACTATGCATCTGGTTTTATTGTGGGGGTGGGGTTAAGTAAAATCTGTACAGCTCATGGCTGCCCTCTGATTTATAATCCTCCCTGAATAAGATTCTTTAGTTCTGGGATTACAGTTGTGTGGTGTGTTGGTGTGTGTGTGTGTGTGTGTGTACCTGTACGTGCACTCATAGCATTTCTTGCAATCTTGCATGAGAAATAATGTCATGTTCTTTTGAACCCTCATCTTCTCCTCTTGAGTTTCATTCTCACTTCTCATTAAATGTAAGTGTACCAGAGCTGAGTTATTCTTATTTTTAAATGTTTCAGGTATTTATAGAACAATATTCTAACAAATTTCCTTTCACTTGAACTAAAAAGTAAGTATCCTGTCTACATTGGAAACATGAAATGGACATTACACCATTAGTGGTAAAGTTGAGGCAAGTTACTTGGCATACATAAATTTTCATAAATTCTTCATTAACTGTACATTTCACTGTATTTCTGAAATCCATACTCTATCTAAATATAATTCATAAAATAGCATATTAAAATATCTTACATTTTAAAACTCACCTTACTATATCAGGTGCCCCATGATGAGTCCCATGAACTTATGCATTCATGTCATTTGAATAGAAGTGGCAGTTTTTAGAGAGGCAAACATCAGTGAATATCAATTTATGTATTAGCCACTTTTAAAATTAACCTAACTCAAAGAGTCTTCTGAAATTTAATTAAGATATGCTACAGTGCATTTTAGCAATTCACACATTAGTCAGTCTCCTGTAATTTTTCGCAGTGATAATTATATGCAGCAAATACAATTCCAAACACTGGCAAGGTAAAACAATCTCACTTAGGAAGATAAAAGATTTCATCAGGCTGATGAAAATGACAAGGCTGATGATGATGATGATAATGGAAAACTATTTCAACCACACACACAAAACAACTGGAAAATGGCAATATGGAAGAAATAGACCAAATAAAAATGACAAATGGAATGTTGACACATTTTAAAAATCCATAAAGGAAACGGATTCTAAGATAAATGGCTTAAATGAATTTCAGAAAAAAATGATACCTTTCTGAATTTTTGTTTATTGATTTTGATAATGGGGTCTTGCTGTATGACTCCAGTTTGCAACAAAATGGGGGACCTAAGTGATCTACCACCTGCCTCAGCTCCCAAGGTAGCTGAAATGATTGTTATGTGCAACTGCTCTCCATGTTTAAATGGTACCTTTGAGGGCATCCTATTTGGGAAAGGGGTGCTATAAGGATAAACATAAATGAAAGACAACAAAACTTGTTATTATATATTATTCTTTGGAAGCATATCATTTAATATAAAGGAAAAAGATCAACTTTGTTTCAAGAGTTTGCATACAAGCATGCAGACACAGGCCACTCGAGTTTTCTCCCAATACTGTGTACTATAACTAATCACAGTACTTTTTATTAGAATTGTTAATCCCTGGATCTTGCTGTACAACCAAGGGTAACAGAACTGATTAACTCAAGGCCAATGAGAAATCATGTCTCAAAGGAAGTGTGTGTCATTCCTGAAGACAATCTCAGAAATTATCTTCTGGTCCTGAGTTTGTGTTCCTACATACGGATGGGCTCACTCACATATGAGCATAAATATATGAATGCATACTACACACATATTTACCCATAAACAAAGAAAACTGTCACTACCTCACTCTTTTAAACAGAATCTCACAAAGAATGACACACATCCCTTTAGGAATATATAAAAAACAATTTTACATAATGAACAACTCATTTCTTAGTGTTTAGTGAGAAAGACTGCTAACAATTACTCATGTTTGATTGACCATCCATTTATGTAAATGTTCCTTATAATTAGAAAAATGTAAGTATGTTCTTCAAATTCAAATGTGCAAAGCTATGTTCTCATGGGGCAAGGACTAATTCTCTGAGATTAGTAATAACTTTTTCTTCCCCAGTGCTACGATGGATTAAAATATTTTCTTGGATTGGAAGAGGTCCTTACACACTTCTGTTATTACCAGAAAGTCACTAAGGCAAAGATAATGGCACTTATCCTGTTTAAAGAGAGGAGATAAAAGATTAGTTCAGCCTTAGTTTATCTAACTGTGACTGATAGCAGCATTCTATTTCCATTTCAGCATTATGTGGAGGAGATGTTAGAGGGCCTAGTGGAACAATCCTGTCACCTGGCTACCCGGAATTTTATCCAAATTCTCTAAATTGTACATGGACTGTGGATGTAACCCATGGAAAAGGTAATTTGCTTCATGCAATAATAATTGTTTTATAGTCTGAATTTTCCTTGGGCTTATTTTTTACTGTGGTCATTTTTCATAATTGAAAGTTGGAATGTAGTAAAATAAAATTCAATTTAAATGACTGCCACATGGGACTTTATTCATTTTTCCATAATATTATGCTACGCTCATTTTTAAGCCAGAATTATGTTATGACAGAGATAGATAAGCAGATAATAGATTGATGTTAGATAGCTAGATGATATATTCCATTGATCATAAGTGATAGATTGATTTATAGATAGATAGATGATACATAGCTTGATTAGAGAGAAAGTAAATTAATACCTAAGGTTTTCAGCAAGATCACAAACAGGTAGGGTTTGCTTCTGAAATTTTGTTAAGTAGTTGATTTCAGAAATCAACTTTTGTCAAAGGATATAACAAAGTTACCATGTATGCTGTGCAATGAGGAGTAAAGGTAAAGCTGACAGTGTATATTTATATACCCTTATAAATGGTATTATGCTATACCCCAATAAACTTAATAACTATTCTTTAAGTACCTGTATCTTAGATTATCTAAGATCAAGCAAGAGGTGTATCTGAGGTGAAAGAGGACTCTGTGTGTGTCCTTTTGTAAGCAAACAGTTTGCGAAAAATGATGTGGGGCAGTATGGTTTTATTTTTACAACAGTATGAAGGAGTCAATTAGGAATTCATTGATCAAGGCAATATTACTGGAGAAAATTACTCTATTCAAGAAAAAAAATAATTTTATATTATTTATCTGGAAATGGCCACAGGCCAGTCTTTAACAAGTTGAGTTTATTCACTTTAAAGTTTGCTTTTGGTAGTCTTTGTTCTGTGTAACTGTTGGGATATTGTTATTATTTATTTTATTGTTAAAATCTAAATAATCAAAAATACAAACTAGCAATGATGAGATGTCACAACTCTAAAAGTAAAAGCTTATTTTTAATAAATTTAATTTTCAATTTCACCATATTTTGCCTTGGATAAAGTGAACACGATATTATTTAGTGTGAAAATTATGTATGGATTATTAGGTTTCTATAATAATGTGTACCCAATTAACAAAAAAAGTATTCAAATTAGAATTCTGGAATAGTAGAATGAGGTTGAAGACTATATTAATTGCTATTTTTTCATTGTTTTTTAGAACACTTGACTTTCTGCTAGAAAGTAAAGAAAGAATCTCAGTCTTTCACTGTGCAGTGCAGTGGATTAATGGAGGTTAAGGAGATTCTTTCTTTCTTCTTTTAAATTATTTATTTATTTATTTAATTTTTAGTTTTGCAATTTATTTTTCTTAAAATTGGTTCTGTACATACTAAGTGTATAAACAGCCATGTTGGTACCGTCCTTAGCCTCCTCCCTATCCTCGCCCCTTGTTGGGGATTGTGGGTCAGGCATTGTGGGAATAGCCATAAATTATAGGAAAGAGACAATGTCTCTGTGCATAATGTCCCAACTTGTGGCTCTAACAATCTTTCCACCCCTCTTCCATGAATTTCCATGAGCCATGTTGGGTTCATTTTAGGTCTACTTCAGTGATGAAGTCTTGGGAGCCTCTATGTCTCTGTATATTTGGTTTGGTAGGATTTGAGGATTCTCTGTGTCTATCTCCTTCATCCTTGTACTGGTACCAGGTTCACCAAGAAAGCAGCACTCTTGATTATTTCCCGTTACTCTATGGTTTTAGCTAGGCCCCTGGTGAGATGCGATGGGCTGCATCTCTCCTCACATTCTGTATCAATCTGAAAAGGAGAAGCAGATTCTTCAATGGAGAATGAAAGTCACCACCATCTAAATAGGACAACCATTATTATTTTAGAGGGAATTTAATAGATGTAGTCCCTCTTGTAGCCCATGATTGGTGGGATCTTGATCTTGGAGAGCAGACTCAATTTTTGGATATGGTTCTGACTTGTTTATCAGTTCCAGCTATGGGTTCTGTTCCACTGAGCAGATCTGTTAGCCATTTCAACAGAAGTTGGTTACCCACCATAGCTGCATGCCACTATTGCACTTGTGTGAACATCACGTCAGGTTGTTTACTGCTGAGTAGCTTAGGCCACAAGTTGCACAAGATGTTGGTCATTTTCTCCCAGTCCCTCATGTAGCACCTTCTGGCACTAGACAAGCTGTCTGGGGACTGACTCGCTTCCAGATTCCAGCCACGTCTCTCCATGCTCGGTATCAACAGCATGTGGTGTCTTCAACAGCAGAGTTTTCCCATTAACCTTTTGTGGGTAATCAAGTGCTCTGACAGAAGTCTATCTTCTTTTGGGAAATCTTGTCTCTGGTCAACAGCTCATTGTGCAAATTAACCACATACTCGTACTGGGAGTTACAGGCCAGTACCAAGGGAAAAGAAGGAAGAAAAAGATAGGTAATATGAAAGAGAAAGAAAGAAGATAGAGAAACAGGAGATTAAAGTGAGTCTTCATCATGCCCTCTCCAGGGCCCTTTGATTCAAATGTTCCTTTAAGGACTTGATGAAGATTCAACCTTTTACTCTGTCTTTCAGTACATAGAATTTTATGGCACCATTTGGGTCCACTTTGTGTCCCCCCTACCCTACCCTCATGTCCCACCCACCCTATTGGCTGGTCTTTCTTATATAATAGCAGAAAGGAGTAAAAACATATCTCTCTGCAATAATCTAGGGAGTGGCAGATGCTTTCTACTGCCTGCTGTGTAAAAAGAGGTTAAATTAATTAACACATGAGTTTTCAATCTTTGCTGTTTGCAAGTGTTAATTAAATTGGTGTTTACATGACAAGATGTGGATATTTAAATGCTTTTTAATAAAAGCTAACAATGTTTGTTATTATTCCAAAACAAGGCAAATTTATATAAAGGACTGCAAGTTGGGAGAAACTATGGTCTAACCTTTCACCCACATAGTATTTGCTTTTTTTGGTTTTGTTTTGTTGTTTTGTTTTCGAGGTAGTGTCTTACTCTAAGTTCAGGCTGACCTGGAATTCACTATGTAGTAGTCTCAGGGTGGAGTATTTGTTTTCTATAGGGATTTAGTAATATAATGAATGGTCTTGATATTGCAAGGTATATTGAGGAAGTTCCGGTGCATGGAAATGCTTTTCAACTCTGAAGTTGTTATACTTGTTTTGTCCTCTGCAGTTTGATAAACAACACCAAGATACATAAATATATAGTATAAATAAATAGTAAATAGAAACCACAACAAAGATATAACCCATTCTAACTGTATTGCTATGCAGGTGTTCCCATTATGTAAACAAGTCATTATCACTACAAATGTTGTTTGCCACAACTAAATGCAAATACTACAGAGAATTTCCTTTAATGAAGCCTACTCTTGTTTTCAATGACCTTTTACTATTATGTTATATTGCTGATTATTAATGAGCTTTTAGTTACTTCATCTTTTTTAGTTAATATGTCTTTAAATGCCAATCCCACTGTCTAAAATTCTATAATTATATGCAACTGATTTTTCCTACTTTCATGCAAACTTTCATTTTGCTTACTGTAATTTTTTATATTATATATTTCTACTCAAAGATTATGGAATCATGTTAAAATTACTTGCATTTTATTTAGATTTAGATTTGTAATACTGTAATGCATAAGCATAATCAGCAAAAATAATCTTTAAAAATTAACATATTGGGCTGGAAAGATGGCTTACTTGTTAAGGTGCTGGCCTGCAAACTAAGTTTTGATTCTCCAGGCCCCATGTAAACTAAATGCACAAAGTGGCTCATGCGTCTGGAGTTCGTTTGCAGTGGCTAGAGGTCCTGGAATGCCCACTTTCTCTCTTTCTCTTTTTCTATCTCTCCGTCCCTCTCTCTGTCTCAAATAAATAAAATATTTTATTTTATATGTGTGTTTGTGTGTGTATGGACTCCTCTCTCTCTCTCTCTCTCCCTCTCCCTCTCCTTTCCTCCCTCCCTCCCTCCCTCCCTCCCTCCGTCTCTCTCCCTTCCTCCTTCTCCTTCTCTCTCTCTCTCTCTCTCTCTCTCTTTCTCGTGGTCTATTACCACTGAAAGTGAAAGCCAGAAGCTTTTGCTAGTATTTTGAATCTGGCTTACATAGAAGCCTTGGAAACTGGAAATAAGGCTTTGCATGTAAGTGACTTTAACCACTGACACATTTCCACATCCCCCAGTAAGAATGTTAATTAGGGTTATTTAAAAATTAAGTATTTAAGTTTTAAGAAATTTCCAAATACAATAATTTCCTTCACTACTTAGCATGATGTTTAGGCTTTCATTTCCTCAAGTGTCTTCATTAATGACAGCATCATTTATTTAGTACTGCTTTTTGTTTACAATGATAGAAAAGATTTTTCTCAAACATATTGATGAAACCCAACTAGCAACTCTAGTTGAGCATGGTGGCATACATTTTAAGTCATAGCAATTGGGATACTGAATCAAGAAGATCATGAGTTTGAGACCAGCCTCGACTCTGTAGGGAATACTCAAGACATAGATACACTATATAGAAAATACATATTAATTCTATATTGTGTTAAAGAAAGTAGATGCCTGAAAGGAAAGTGAAATCTGTATAAGAAACTGTTTGATTCTTAATTGTGGGTTATCCTTTGAGAAAGCATAGTCTAAATACATGAATTCACAAAGTGGGGTGGGGGTACCATTCTCAAAGTTATTTTCCAGGGACTTAAGAGATTGCTTAGTGGTTAATGCATTTTCCAGTGAAGCCTAAGGATTCAGGTTCAATTCCCAATTGCCCATGCAAGCCAGGTGCATAGGGTGACATATACATCTGGAGATCATTTGCAGTGACTAGAAGACCTGGCACACCCATTCTCTCTCTCTCTCTCTCTCTCTCTCTCTCTCTCTCTCTCTCTCTCTCTCTCTCTCTTTACCTCATATGCTCTCAGTCTCTCTCCCTCTTTCCCCTCTCCCTCCCTCCCTCCCTCCCTCTCTCTCTCTCTCTCTCTCTCTCTCAATTAAATAAATAAAAATATTAAAGTATTTTTAGAAGAATTAGAACTTTAGCAAAAATTAGATGCTTGCATTATTTTGGGTTCAAGTTCATGTGTTTCCAAACATTCCTACAACATAAGTTGTCATATCAAAGCATGTTGAACTTTCATTCCCATGAGTTATTTGCAATAATGTTAAACCACTGGCTTTTTATCACTGATCATTTAGAATTGCCTATCTTTGTGTGTTTCTTTCTGTTGTTTCAATGTAAAATGTCCCCCATAGTCTCATGGGTTTGAAAAGTCATTCCCTAACTGGTGGCACTGTTTAGTAAGGATGTATCCCTTTAGTTTAGGAGCTAGACCCTTGCTGGAAGAAGTTTGTCACTGAGTCTTGGGCATGAGGTTTTATAGTTCAACCCTATTTTCTTTTTGTACCCTCTTTCCTTACTGCAATTTGACCAACTGGCTTCACATTTCTGGAATATATGATTAAATATTTCCATACAGTTCTTCTTGGACCTGAAAATGTAATTAAATCATCCTTACTTAAGTAATTTCTATCATGTGTTTGTTCACAGCTATGTGAAATCCACTTAGGTAGAAAATTAACACGAAGAGTTGGGTCATTGCAGTTATAAACCTGACCATATTTTTGGCTGGTATTTGGAATTGCTTTGCAGAAAGAGTATGCAAGATTTTTGGAGATTTAAGCAAGGGAAGCCCTAAAATGTTATAGGCAGTAGAAAGCTTAACTTTTCTTCCTTTCTTTCTTTCTTTCTTTCTTTCTTTCTTTCTTTCTTTCTTTCTTTCTTTCTTTCTTTCTTTCTTTCTTTTTTTTTAATGGGTGTGGTGGCACATACCTTTATGAGAGAGGGGGAAGGGAGGAAGAGGTAATTTATGCACCATGGTCTCCAGGCCTTGCAATCAGAACTCCAGATATGTGCACCAACTTGAGCACATGTGTGTCCCTGCAAGCTTGTGTCGCCTCATGTGTCTGGCTTACATGGGATCTAGAGAGTTGGACATGGGTCCTTAGGCTTCACAGGCTAGCACCTTAATGGCTAAGCCACATATCTAACCCAGAAAGCTTAATTTTAACTAAAAATACCTTAGTCTGTGAGGGACATACATTTACATTCATTCTACCCCGGGCTTCCATAGATTCACTGTCATCATGACATGAAAAAAAAAAAAAAATGTCGTTAGTCTAACTCTAAGCATTCCTGTAGTGTTTTTGAACTTTGACATTGTTCCAAACAAGTCTCCTTTGAGATTCAGGACTATCAGTTAAGTATGAGCCCTGTAATTAAAACCTAAATTATATACTTCTAATACATAATGACACAGACTAAGCATATCCATTGCAAAAAGACATAATAAGGAAAGACTGGACCAATGCAAAATCAACAACCAGCAGGTAGGTATCAAACATCTGCAGTTCCAAGTCCAACATCCATAACAAGTGACAGAAAAATCACTAGGTTTCCAATTATTTCCCACCAGTTTGGCTGCTCATGGTCCAGAGAAATTTCTATCCCGAGCTAGCAGCTGGCCATCCATCATTCTGGTATGTCCAAAACATTTTTGTGCTTACATTGAACACCACAGTTCATCATCACATCCCCATACAATGCCCTTATTTCACACAAGATTTCAACGCTGCTTCACATTGTCACATCTCAATGGTTATTGGAACAGGTTAACTTAATTTAATGGCCTTATTGGAGCTCCATAGATGGATATTTACACTGTTTCATATTGCCATATTTCAGTGGATCTATGTGCACTCCATGACCCATTTCATAGCATTTGTTATGCTTCCAAAACTGGTACGAGGTAGGTTACATAGCCAAATTTATAAATGCCGTGAGAAATAAGGCTCAACCATGAAGGGCAGGATACTGTTTGATCAGTCTTACTTGGAGCAATCTCCTTTCAAAAGAATTCAAATTCTTATATACTTAGTAGGGCTAGAAACAAATCCACCCCAATAGCTTACCTTTTCCAGAAGTCATGTCTTCTAGACGGCTGCTGGAGACTTAAGTAGTAAGCTTAAGCTTAATTAAGAATACACATGCTATGGGAAACATAAATTTACATTCAAACCACCACAATTGGAAACTTGGCTAGAGGCAATTCATGTGATATTCTGCCTATATTTATATGCTTTGAATTTTAAGATATTTTGAATTTAAAGGAAATGGACTTCTTTATTCGAAACTAAAAAATAAACTTGAAGGCAAAATAATATTGAATCTGTGGCATGGTTTCTGTTGGTTGCTTTTGTTCACATCTAACATGAGACAGAACAAGAATCAGACACTCAGAAAGTATGAAAATGACTAATTAGATTAAGAATGGAAAAAGGTGGAAAGGATATGCAGTTAGGACACTGATATTGTGAACGTGAATAAGAAAGCACCACTGAAGACAAGATCATTGTTCTGCACTGGGACAATAGGAAAAGTGCTCTGAGTACAATACTTCACAAACTAAAAATTCTGGCTACTGAAAATACAAATGCTTTAGAAAGGAAAATTCTTGAAGAGAAAATGCTTTAGAAGGACTTCCCTGCTTAAAGACAGCTGCCTATGAAGGTATTTATGGATATTCATTCACCAAGGCATACAGAAGCCACTACAGCTGAGGTCTAAGGGGGCAAACTTTATCCTGAGCAGGCAACAGACCATGGCAGCATTGTCTACATGGGTATGATTGTACAGATATAAAAAATACAAGATTGAGATGTCATGGAATGTGGCACTACAGTTCCAGAGAGCCATTAAGACCAACCAAGGCATTTCACATGATCCTTATAAGGAAGCACTGAGAGGGTACTGTGTGAAACTTGGAAGGTGAACCTTACATTGAAGTGGATACCTTAGTGTGTAGAAGGTGCCAGGACCATAAGGAACATTGTAGATTCAACTTTGAACTCCATGCAGTCAAACTGGAGCCTTTTGGAGTCTAGACAACTTCATGAAGAGCTGAAAATATAGGACATAGAGCTTCATGGTTGATTTTTCCCCAATCATGCTTTGGTACAATAATTTCTTACTATGTTCTCATTCATCCATTTTTATTTTTATTTTTTGCTTTTTCAAAGTAGGGTCTCACTCTAGCTCAGGCTGAACCTGTAACTCACTCTGTATTCACAGGGTGGCCTTGAACTCATGGCAATCCTCCTACTTATGCCTCCTAAGTGCTGGGATGAAAGACATGCGTCACATCTCCTCGCACATTCATCCATTTTTAAATGGGGATATTTTCTCTATGCCACATTTTTGGTGAAAGCATGCTTTTTTTTTTGTTTTTCTCCTTTCTGTTTTTATAAAGATTCACTCTTATGAGATTTACCTTGAGTTTCAGAAGAGCCTTTGGATTTTTATATCTTTATTTCTTTATTATTATTACCAATATATTGTGTATGCATACATCACGTTAGTACCCACTTTCCCCCGTCCCTGCCCTCATTCTGCTGAAGATCCTCCTCAGTGGTGTTGTGGGTATTTTCCTTATTGTCTTGTGGTTTGTGCACTGTGACAGCAGCATTCAGTTATTTTCCAGGGGGAGAGAATGCCTCCAGGAATAATGTCTCAACCTGTGGCTCTTACAATCTTTCTGGCCTCTCTTCTGCAAAATTCACTGAGCTGTGGTGGGTGAGTTTTATGTCTACTTCACTGATGGGGCTACTAAACATTATGGGGACTTTTGAAATTTGACCAAGTGCATTTTTGCATCATGAGATGGCCATGATTGTATGGGCGAATTTTGGTGTAATGTGGCTTCAGCGTAAAATATCTCCTGCAAGCCTATGTGTTTGCACACTTGGTCTTTAACTGATGGTACTAGTTGTGAAGGTTGTATAATTTGTAGGAGAAGAAGCCTTGCTATGGGAACTTAGTTACTGGTGATGTGCCTTAAGATTTTACAGCCCAGCACTGCTTAGTGTTTATTCTGTTCTTGAGGGCGATGCGATGAGCTGGATTCATAGTCATACCTCTCTGCCCTCTCAGCAGTGGTGAACTGTACCCCCTTTCCTGTGGTTGTAAGCCAAGTGAGGCCCTTTCCTTCTGGAAGTTGTTTCTGTTTGGTATTTGTTCAAAGCAATGAGAAGGTAACTCATAGGACTTTCTTTATTCCTGAACCAGGTCTGTTCTTCCACAAATGTCTCTTTTGAAACTCACTACCTTTAGAAGCCTCTATTGACTCTTTGAAATACTATTACCTCTGTTTCCATGGGGCTACACTGACTCCTAGTAATTCAGTTTATAACATTTGGCAGAATATTTTAAAGTTTGTATTAGGCATCCTTTTTCTCAGATTGACCACGGATGATTTACAGTTTAATAAACCTTCATCCTAGAATTTAGTAGATCTCATTATAATATTCTTATGTGCTGTTGGAACTGACAATTAGCTTTTTGAAGGTCTTAACTTATTTTTTCACAGTAGTGAAATCAGGTGTTACTGTTCTTTCCATAATTTGAAAAATAACAGCTTCTTTTTTTACACAGAGACTAGCCAGGGATAATGACATGAAAGATGTGAGCTCTAATTCCAGAGAAATAAACATTGTACATATGGTGATATTTTTTTCTCAACTATTTTCCTATTGACTATTTTTATCAGCCTTATTCTATAGCAGGAATAAAACTGACTTTTATGGATTACAAAGCTTAAATTATTTCATAAGATATGTAGCAATGAATATAGATGGCAAAGCATATTCTTCTCATGTCAATGTGCTAATCTCATTTACATTTGATGAGAGGTGAGCACCACTTTCATGTTACATAATATTTGCCCAATCGCCTAAATTTCTGGACTCAAATAAAAAGGGCTTTGCTATTCTCATTCAATGCCAAATGATAAACAAAACTATAATCAGTAACCTAAATGAAACACAAAAGTAAGAAAATCATGCTGTAGATTTTCAATATTTTATAGCATTATAATTTTAGACTAAAAATCAATTATAAAAACATATTTAAAAAATAAAAAGGTGGTGATACCAAAATCTTTTCATGCCAGCCCTAAAAACACATTTTTTTTATCATTTTTATTTGATAGGAAATTTCTGTGCTTTACTGATATGTATTGTCTAATGACAGTCAAATTATCATATTTGTATTGATAGGTGTGCAATTTAACTTCCACACATTTCACTTGGAAGACCATCATGACTACTTACTCATCACAGAGAATGGTAGCTTTACTCAACCACTGGCCCGTCTGACTGGTTCAGAGATCCCTTCAACCATCAACGCTGGTCTCTATGGAAATTTCAGAGCTCAACTGCGCTTCATTTCGGATTTTTCAATATCATATGAAGGATTCAACATTACATTCTCTGGTGAGAATATAAACAAAAATAACTAAAGAAACCTAAGCATAGCTGTCACCAAGTTTTAATAAGTTTAAAATACCAAGATGATTGTCTCTGATCATATACTGGTGAAAAATTAAAGGCAAAATATAAATCCAGTAAATAAAAGCTAAAAGTTTACTAATAATATTTCCTTATCTAAATGATAGGATATTTTACATATATGTGCATATATGTAAAGTTTCAATTAGACTCAAAAATAAAATATTTGTGAATTAAATCAGTGATATTTGGTTTTAGTTCAATACTTCTTACTTACTCTTACCATAGTAAGAGGTTAAGATAAAGATAAACTTAATTTTTTTTATTTATTTCTGAAGAAGATGAGTTAGAAAAAAATGAATATAGCCAGCCTTTCCTAATAGAAGCATTTGGAGACAAATACCATTGTTACAAGGACTTGTGGCCATAAAACCTAGTGCTGGGTCTGAGCTCTTTATATCTACCTATCTAACTATATAGAATTTATTCACAGTTTTAGCCAAATGTTTGGAAGAAGATTATCTGTTTCTGCTTTGCTGACAGCAATGTTATAATTTATACAAAAATGAAACAAGAGCCAGGAAGTAGGCATGTATAAACTTCACACTCCAGTTGCTTGGATTAGGAAATAGGATCTCTCCTGAGCCGTATCTTTCTCCTGGTGCCAGGACACTTACAGTCAGTTGTTCACACTCAGATTATATTGCCTACAGAGATCCTAACTCCAGGGCCCTTGTCAGAGTATGATCTGGATTCCATAAAAAAAAAAAAAGAAAAAAAAAGAAAAAGAAACTATTAGTTCAATGCAAGGCAAAAAAAAAAAAAAAATTCAGATCACTTAGAGTACTATTTTTAACCTAATGTAGTGATATAGAAAGCAGGTTATTTCTCAGTAAACATACAAATCAGCAAGTGAATCATACTCCAACTTATTAGCATTGATATATTGTAAACAAATACATACCCATAATGCACACGTAGTCGTGTCCTACAACAAAATTATTATATGTGTATGTGTGCATATGAGATACTACAAATGTTAATCTTGTTTTAAAGCTATAATTTTCTTATTTGCAGGACAAAACTTAGCTACTAACAATTAAGGCATATCATATTGAATTTTAAATTAATTGTTAAATATATATTCATATTTTTAAAAAAGATATACTACTCAACATTACACAATGCCTGTTGTTCATTATAATTACATAGTATATAAGTGCCCTGAGAATATTTGAGTTAATCAATATTAGTATTGATTTAGTGTTTCATGTAAATTACACAGATTATAACATCCAACCATTTTATACATACCATTAAGACTGGTTTTCTACACATTTTTGGTATGTTCATTTAGTGTTTGAGGAACATTCCTCTATATATCTATCATATAACAAAAACCAGTGTGGGCAATAATTTTTAGTATATGGATTAATTAAACTCCTTGAATACTAGAGACACAAGAGTCATTGTCAATTTCATTAAAACCATTAAGTGAAATGTATTTTATACTGTAAATGATTTCATTACAAATGTTACTTTGTGTTTTAAAATATGAATCTTCCATGCATTACTATAATTCAAATATCTATGAACTGGAAAAAGATTTGAGTGCAGAAACATGAGATAAATACATATATTTTCAAATAATTACTCATAGGCGATATTTTCTCTTAGACATTTGATTTCTCACATAAAAGTAGTTACTAGAGGAAGCACAGAGAAGAAAATTATGTGACCCATAGCATTTTAATGTTGTCATACTTATAGCTGCTTTTAAAATATGTATCAAGACACTAAAAACATGCAGTTTATATACAGAGAATGCATCCTTAAAAATGATGACTACTATTTCTATTTGTTCTCTTTCTTTGGGGTGATTCTTGCCCTTCATTTACAGAATATAACCTTGAGCCTTGTGAAGACCCTGGGATTCCTCATTATGGTAACCGAATTGGATTCAACTTTGGGGTTGGTGACACTCTGACCTTCTCATGCTCACTGGGTTACCGACTGGAAGGAACATCAGAGATCATCTGTCTTGGCGGTGGCCGACGAGTATGGAGTGCACCTCTGCCAAGGTGTGTGGGTACGTGGTCAGCTGCTTTCATTTGCTTGTATGTGTAGTCACTGTTCATGGACTTGCATGGTTACATAATTTTCATTTATTTTATGATCCATTGACTTTCTTCATTTATATCATATTAATTATTTTTATTTGTTTTTAACTTGGCAATCTAGTGTTCCTCAATGTTTCTTCTGCTATAGGCAGAAAACCATGCTTCTGACTTTGTTTTCAGATGGTAGCAATATATAATGAATGAACTAGGCTTACAGCTAGATAGAGGGTAGATAGAGATAAGATGGAATCATAGAAAATCATATGAAAGTTTTTCCTACTATAAGTGTTTTTAAAAACCAGACTGATGGGTTTGAAAGATGCCATGTTATATTCAATACAATAATAGATAAAGAAAACAATTTGATTTCTAAATGATTCTTTTATTTCAGAGACTATTGCAAGTATCTTAATTGCATGGTAATCACTTTGCATCCAATAACTAGCTGAGAATAATGAGACAAGTGTAACAGTTACCATCATTTGGCAGATGACAAAATGAAGGTTAGAAGAGTAAATTAAATGGTCTAGCACTCTCAAGCCTCCCTTGGAACATCCCCATGGGGAGCACTCGTATAAGATGAGTTATTTTATTGTATTAGGAGTATATGTTTTGACAAATTTGACTAATGTTTTGACAAAAATTCATAACTTGAATATAACATGTTTAAAAGATAACAAGGAGATGTGTCAAAATAAGAACAGACAATTTAAAGACTGTAAGGCATTTATGATATCATGGTTGATAAAATGGGATGGTGGGATGGATTTTCATTTCATGTTGTTCTTTGAAGACTAGCAGTAAGGTATTGAGACTGTGGGAATTGTCTCTTAACTTTTAGAAAGGGATGCTTTGATTAGTAAAAGGGAAGTTTTGACGATTTTCTTTCATTTTAACATAAGACATTCCATATATAAAGTGGCAGGAGTCATTCAGAGGTTATCATTATCCTTTTTTATTCATTTTGATGGTAATAAAAGATAGATTCCACTGGACATTTTTATAATTACCTTAAAATGTTATTGAAATTTCTAACAAAGATTTAATGGCAATTTACTTAAATTTGAATGAGTTTAATTGTGAGGCACTAATATGGTAAGTTGTATTACAAAATTAGGCGAGTAAGTGGGTCTTAATATATATAGGTCAAATCCTATCTTATCTGGCAACAAAATGCTTCAAAGATGCAAAAGCAAATGAAACAGAGGACACTATTAATACAATGCCAAATATACACAAATTGAGATCTACTGTGGAGGTGCACGTCAAACCAAACCATGAAATTCCAAGTCAATATGAGTCCGACAGGTATTTTAAAGATGGGATTGCTTCTATGGATTTACAGCAGTATGTAGAAAATGAGTTATAGGACAAATTATTTTGTTTTAGAAATCACAGGTTTCATAGATATCTCACAAGCAACCACTGAGGCTTGAGGCTGGGAAGAGAAAAGTAGTTACATTTAAGAATACCCTTTAGAGCCAGAAGTGGTGGTACACAGCTTTAATCCCAGCACCGAGGAGGCAGAGGTAAAGAATCACTGTGAGTTCGAGGCTACCCTGAGACTACATAGTGAATTCTGGATCAGCCTGGGCTAGAGTGAAACCTTACCTTGAAAAAAAAAAAAAAAGCAATAATAACAACAAAAAGCATACACTTTAAAGAAAGTAATATAAGGCCTATGCCTTCTTGGATTTGTTGCTTATTTTTATTTTGGATTTTATTTTCTTATTATTGCAATATTTAGAATTTCCATAATTTTCAGGATTATCTTCATTTCCATCTTTTGTGGCACAACTATCTCCAAAGATTGGTCAGTGTCATTCTCATTGCAATG
Source organism: Jaculus jaculus (assembly GCF_020740685.1). NCBI lineage: Eukaryota > Metazoa > Chordata > Mammalia > Rodentia > Dipodidae > Jaculus > Jaculus jaculus. The sequence continues at coordinate 183,198,477 of NC_059103.1, read as the reverse complement.
TGTTTATAGTGCCTGACCACATGACATTGAGCTAATTCATTTTTCTAAACCGTGTTTTGTTTCAACTGAAAATGGTAGCAACTATATCACCGACCTCAATATTGTGAATTACTTATACAGATGAAATGAAATTATCCATGTAAAGCAGATGCTTGGCATAGTCCCAAGAATAAAGCAATCATTCAGAATCTACAGTGAATGCAGAATCTCTCTCTGCATCGAATGTAATCTATTTTATCTTCAGGCTATGTCTAGTTATTAAATGTCTTATTGTAGGGAATAATTCAATTTATAACAGGTTATTTGGATGAGGATTTGCTGGCCTCTTTCATATATCATCTCAAATGTCCTCCTAATAATCTTCATCTTAATATACCCCCTGTTTTGGACAGAACTTAGCCTTAGCGATGTTAAATAATTTGTACAAGATGAAGTCTGTAAGAGGCAGGACTACAGTTGAATAGGTACTTGTGTCACTCTATGCCCTTTCTTCCCTTCTAGCATCAGGGAAAGGACTTTAGTAGCATGGAGTTGATATTTTACCCATGTAGCACTAAATACTTGGCTTTTATACAAGCTCAGAGGAAACTATTTACAAATACATTTTAAAGGTTTGAGTTCACATTTTAATAAATAGGTTCTCAAAAACCTGAAATTGCAAAAAAAAAAAATAGGCAACTTAAAATTTGTTTTGTATGATTAGTTTTCCAAAAATGGGTTCATTTTATTCAAGCCTGAATCTTTGATAAGAAGGATGAGAGAAAATCACCCTATAGACAAATTTAGAGAGCAAAGTTTTGCCATGGGAATCTCCCCACAATCTTCAAATTACAAATCAATAAATAAAAACTTTTTCTCACTTTATGTCATTTGAAATGTGTATTGAATCTATGCATATAAATATAGGCCACTTTAGGTGTACATGTAAGTTGAAACATAGAGAGGAACTTTCAAGTGGAATAACCAAAAATATTTCTACAATTTGAAGTTTTTGAAAAATCTACCTAGGCTTTCAAACAAATGTGTTTCTTTTTGTAATTTTGTTTCTACATATGTATATTCAATATTTTATTTTGCTATCTCTTTTTTGTTTGCCATCTCTTGTCACAAATAATTTCCTTTTATTAATATATATATGGAGAGAGAGAGAGGGAGGGAGAGAGAGAGAGAGAGAGAGAGAGATGTCCTAATACATACACACACATTTTAAAGGGAGGATCTCATTCTATAATCCAGGCTGGACTAGAATTGACTATGTAGCTACGGTGGCTTCAGAATCCAGACAATCCTCTTGCCTGGCCTCTGCCTCCTACCACAGCTTTCTAGCAGCACAATTTTAGGAATGCCATTTTATTTTGACAACATTTTAAAACTTTTTTTTTACCTTTCCCTTTCTGAAAATCTAATAACAATCTAGTTTAACTTTGCAGACTTACGTGACAGAAAACTCATATTAAAGAAAGTGGCTACATTATATGTAGGGAGTCCTTTAAATTTTACTTATCTTTTATTTATTTGAAGTCTAAGCAGTCTTTCTGCAGCATAAGAGGTAATATAGTAGACATAATCCTATAACAAATTACAATGCAGATATAAAATGAATTTCAAATATATAATTAATACTAGAATTTACGAAAATGATTAAATATACATACACAATATATAGTAACCAAGTCTCTAGATGGTAAGACAGGTGATAAAGTTGGTTTGGAAAACTTGCTTTTCTCTTTGGTTGCATGTGTTTAATTTTGATTCTATTTTTAGGTTATAAATTGAAGTCCTTCAGTGTTTTCTGGGATAACTTAGTGATTTTTTTCTGAATTTTAGAAATTAAATGTATAATAAATAGTGTTTTCCATTAAGCAATTTACTGCTTAGCTACTGCTTTTGTATTTTGAGATATAATTTTACTAAAATATTAAAGTATATTCATATCACATGACCATTTGCCTTTTAAAGGATTCTATTATATAGTGTTTCATTCTCTCCACTGAATTGGTAAAGGCTATTTAAACTCTTCATGGGATCATACTTATCTGTAACCATGTTTTGCATTTTAGAAAATATGAGAATAACAGGTAAATGGTATTTTGGTCAACATGATTTTATATTTAAGTCATTTCCTGACAAAGGAGTCACTCCTCATGTAATACCTGTGCAATGGAAGAATCCTTAGCAATTCTGACATAGGTGATGGAGGAGGAAACACACACACACACACACACACGCACAATATCAAACTACAAGAAGGGCTACTTAGAAAAGGGAGAGGATTCTCAGGCTGGAGAGATGGCTTAGTGATTAAGGCATACACGCCTGCAAAGCATAAGGACCCAGGTTCAATTCTCCAGGTCCCACATAAACCAGATGCACATTGTGGCACATGCATCTGGAGTTCGTTTTCAGTGGCTAGAGGCCCTGGTGCACCCATTTTCTCTCCCTCTGTCTAATAAATAAATAAATAATAAATCTTTTAAAAAACAAAACAGAGAGGAATTTGTGGGATGGATATGGGGAGTAAGACAAAATGATGAAATTAGAAGAGATTATGATCAACTTCCAGTATGTTCCCTCATTAAAATTTTCAGTAAAAAGAAAGTGACTGAGCATCTTTTCTAAAAGGCAAACAAATGGGAAAAATTAAAGACAAAAGTTAGTTAATGACTTTTAGAATAAGGGGAAGGAGACCAACACAGAGAAAAATCAACTCCTACCAAATCAGTGAGCAAGAGCCTCAGAGGCCCCCAACACCTCAGCACTGAAGTAGACCAAAAATGAACCCAAAATGGCTCAGGAAAATTTTGCGGAAAAGAGGGGGCGGAAAGAATGTCAGAGTCACATGTTGGGTCATGATTTGCAGAGACATTTATCATACCAATAACTGGGGGCTAACTCCACAATGCATGACCCATTTACATCAACAAGGAGGGTCCAATGGGAGGGGGTAGATCACAGATGAGCCTAAACAATGGTACCAAACTGCCTGTATTTACTGAAAAGAAAACTAATAAATTAAATTAAAAAAAAAGAGAAATAATATCTTGTTTTCGTCAAAAAGATTGCAGTTGAATTAGTTTTATGCCATTGCAAAACATCACCACTTTTTTTTTTTTTTAAATCAAGAAACCTTGCATGTTTTCATTTAGCATCCAAACATGTCTGGATTCAAGTCATACCATTTTGCAAATAAACAAGGAGGTAATGAATGGATATGTTTTAGAAAGTTGATTTGCAAGTGCAATATTAGTAATGTTTTATGTTTAGGCAAGAGTTTACTATTTTAAGAAGCACTCATATTTTGAAGTGATTGTTAAAATATTAATTAATTCATTCTTATAAACATCTACTTCTGTTTCTAATTTAATGTCACTAATGATTTTTAATCTGACCTTGAACAAGTAATTATCAGTTTCTCCTGTTTTTAACCTTAATCTTGAAGCAAATGAGAAAAAAAAATATGATAACTACGTGGTACAGCCAAATTTTCACTTTCTAACTTCCTTTAAAAAATTATTTATTTAATTGTAAGCAGAGAGGGGGGGGGTTGGGAAGAGAAGGAATGAGGGAGAGGGGAAGGGAAGGAGAGGTAGAGGATGAGATAGAGACAGAGATAGGGATCATGACAGAATTTTCTGCCACTGCAAATGGACTCCAGATATATATGCCACTAAGTGCATTTGGCTTTACGTGGATACTGAGGAATCAACCCTGGGCTTTTAGGCTTTGCAATCAAGTGCTAAACTACCGAGCCATCTCTCCAGCCTACTTTATGACTTTTTTGATGATATATTATTATTTGTTTCTAGTTTAAAAATAATTTCTAGAAATAGAAGAAAAGTACATGTGTAGCATTATAACTCTTTGTGAATCTTAAATTATTTCAAAATGAAAATAACAAAAAATGAAAAGAAAAAAATAAAAAATATTCATATCTGAGCAAAGTGTGCTTATTTTCCCTCAGCATCCAAGCTCTTTATAAAAGTATATACAGAAGGCCTTCACCTTTGTATGTTAAAGATGACTGATCTAACCAACAAGGCAACACAGCCAATATGAAGCCTTGTGCAAAGCAAATTAGAGACTAAAAATTTTACACAAATATCTTACTTTTCTGATTCTTATTTGAAATGATGATGCTAACAAGAGTTCTACTCTACAAAAATATTTCTTGTGAAGATAATGGAAACTATTTGATAGAGAAATGTTCTAAATAACTATATAAACAAATCTGTGCATTTTTTTTAACAGAGTAACTCTGACTGGTACATTGATTTCACAGTTTAACAATGTATAGATATTAGCTTGTATTTTTTGAGGGCTGCTTAGATGTTTATAAGGAGTTTGTTACCTTGGGAAATATCATCACTATATAATAGCTAATAAAATGCACACTCAGAAATGCTTTCAGTAATGAGTAAGATTGTACAAGAAACCAAGATTTATAACTTTGAGCCCAATCCAGGACATAATTTTTTATCACTTTATCCACTGCTGTACCACTTTATAATTAGAAGACTATAAGTATCTCCTGTTTCCAACATTTTTAATGATATATAATGTTGATGATATATAAATTAATTGGCATAATTGTATTCCAACTATTTATAAAATAAGCTTTATTAAAATAAATAGAAACATGTTCATAGTTTTAATTATTAAAATAATTTATAAGTATGAAATTGATAAAAGGCACCAAATCAGCTCTTCCTTCTGCACTCTCCATTTCAGTTATAGCATCATTCTTCCCCAATCATCCAAATTGGACATTATATCATCTTTTCCTCCTCCTTACCTTTGTTTCCTTTCTCTTTATCTCTCTCTCTATATCTTTATATAATTAGTTTTGTTTTCATTGTATACAGTCAAGTTGGTACCATTGTTAGCCTTCTTCCTGTCCTCCCTCCCTCAGCAGGGACCCTCCTCATTGGGAAATATGGGTCATGCATTGTGGGGTTAGCCATCAGGTATGGGTAGCAGGCAATGTCTCTGTGTATTCTGACCCAAAGTGTGGCTCTTTCTTTTCATATCCCTCTTCTGCAAATTTTCCTGAGCCATGTTAGATTCATTTTAGGTCTGCTTCAGTGATGAAGTCTTGGGAACCTCTGTATCTCTGAATATCTGGTTGATAGGAGTTGAGTGTTCTCTGTGTCTATCTCCTCCATCCTTGTGCTGGTACCAGGTTTCCCAAGAAACCAGCACTCTTACTCATTTCCCCAGTTATTCTTAGTTTTAGCTGGGGCCCTTTTGACATGTGATGGGCTGGTTCTCTCCTTAGACTCTGCGCCCATCTGAAAAACCTAAGCAAATTCTCCAATGGAGAGTGAAGTTATCACCAGATAAATAGGGTAACTTTTGTTTTTTAGAGAGAATTTAATAGGTGTAGGCCCTCTTATAGCCTGTGATTGGTGGGAGTTTGGTAATGGAGAGCAGGCTCATTTTGGATATGGTTGTGACTTGATTCCCAGCTCCAGCTTTGGGATCCATTACACTGAGCAGATAAGCCAAATCAAGAGCAGTTGGTAACCCACCATGGCTGTGTGCCACTATTGCACTTGTGTGAGCATCACATCAGATTATTTGCTGCTGAGTAGTTTAGACCATAAGCAGCTTAGACAGATATTAGTCATTTCCCCCAGTCTCTCATGTAGCATATTCTCTTACTGGATGAGCTAACTATCTTCAGTCATTTGTGAGAATTATCACAGAAATATGTTGCTTACATTTATTATCATTTTCATTCTTTTTTTGTTCATTTATTTATTTATTTATTTGAGAGTGACAGACATAGAGAGAAAGACAGATAGAGGGAGAGAGAGAGAGAATGGGCGCGCCAGGGCTTCCAGCCACTGCAAATGAACTCCAGATGCGTGCACCCCCTTGTGCATCTGGCTAACGTGGGACCTGGGGAACCGAGCCTTGAACCGGGGTCCTTAGGCTTCACAAGCAAGCGCTTAACCACTAAACCATCTCTCCAGCCCATCATTTTCATTCTTATCACACATATTCTTTTCCAGGTACTTTTGGTTCTCATAAAGTTTAACAAAAAATTCTGGTGATAATGTGTTTTAGGCCTTGTGCTAAATCATATGTGTATATGATTTGTACTTATTTTTATGTATTTATGTATATACATATGTATATGTGTACATATATTGATATACAAGAACTAACAAAATATCATACTTCATGAAGTAGCAAATTAATAATCAATCCTGGTAAAATTTTGAATTCAACCATTGACTACTGGCACATTGTTCTCCACTTCCCTAAAAAAAAAAAAATCAGAATATCAGAATATTATTTTCTCATCCTCTACTCCCTCATAAATTAACCTGACCCTTCCTTTCTTCACATTCATCTTATTTACTCATGATAGCTGTACTTGAGCACCCAAGAGTGCAGTTATCCTACTGTTTCCTTGAGCATTTTTGTGTGTTCCCTTTTTAGATCTTATCATGATGTATTGAATTGCCCTTTATCTGCAACAGTGTTTAGCATATAGAAAACTTTCAATAAATTTGCTGAGTTGATAATCAAATCTGAACATATAACTCACACAGAGCCCCTTCTCTTCCACATTTTCAAGGTAATAGCTTTCATTATTTTATGAACAAAACTGCATTTCAGAGAAAAATAGTCAAATTGCTCTAATACCAATGGATGACTATGAATTTCATTTCATCCAGGTGGCACACTGACTCTTATCTCATAATGCAATGCTGTGTACTTATTAGTACACAAATTCTTAGTACTAACAAGTAAACTAAACAAGCCACAGACAAAAAGGTGCCTAACAGGACTACTAAGAGGAAATTATAACTATAATGGAAGCAGAAATCTTAATTTATAGAAATACGAATACTCTAAAAATCATGAATACTATATCTGCATATCAAATATATATTTCCCAAAAATATAAAAAATATAGAGATCAATAGAATAGCTAACTCAATTATTTCAATACATATTAAGATATCCAAGACAAACTGTGTGAGTAGAATAGAAACTAGAAAAGGAGGAATGAGTACATTGTTTCTAGTTGACAAAATTGCACTGAAGATGGCAATATCAAACCTTTTCAATTTATTTGGAATTATGAAGCCATACGTTTATAGAAAACCTTATAGAGTTTAACCATGGCATCAATAGATAATCTTCTAAACTCAGTTTACTATATTGTACTTGGCTTGTGAGTACACCCTGTCTTACCTGATAACTGTCAGCTTCATGAATACTGACACAGTCTCTTTGGTATCTTTATACTTCCTCTGTTTCTCATATGGATTGTGAAATTATAATAGATGTTCAGCATGAGAATATAGAGTTCATTTGCCATGTGATCGTTATGAATCAAGTGAAGAAGAGCAGATCCTGACCCATGCATGTGACAATTACCCATACAAAAACTCCTCTGGGTTACTAGAATCTCCAACTCTGATTTTAATTTGTTGATACCTTAAAGAAGAACGTTGCTAAAAATTCCTCTTTCTCCATTGATGCCCTCTGGCTCTGAACATATATCTCATTGCAAGTCATAAAACCATATGTGTTTATGAAAACGTTAGACAGTGATATGTTATACTTGAGCCTTGCATAAAAGCACAGTTTGTAGAGAGTTTGACCTACAAACGTGAAGCAAAGAGTAATTACAAGAATATATTGTTTGAGGTTTGTCTCAGAAAAAATAGCAAAAAATGGCAGCCTCACACTAGAAATAATCTCAGAAATACCAAATGAATTTAAAAACCTTTGTATAAAACCGGCTGACTTCACCCTTGTTTTGAAATTTACCTAAACTCAGAAATACATAGAGCATACTTTTCATTCATCTATGTGTTTAGACAAACCAGAAATCATATTTTTAGGGGGAAAAGAAACAAGAGCATAACTGTGAATTTTGCTTCAAAGAGAACTGTAACTTACAATATTAACCAAGACAGAATGATGTTCAGCCATCTCTTTATCACACAAGCTAATTGTGTATTTCAGCCTAAAATACTTGAATTAGAAGGTTACATACTAGTACCACATATTTTTTCATAGAATAATAGTTAAAGGTAACATCTGTTGTGTATTTTCTTTATGTGGTGCATGTTTTGCATAGATTGTATAAGTAATTTTCCCTGGGGGAGTATGTTTCTTACTTTGAGATAGTTTTGATTGCATACAATATTTGTTGTACAAGGATATGGCCCATAACAAGTGAAAGTATTCACTAAGTTGCTATAGTTATCACATTCATTGCTCATCCTGAAACTGTGCCTCACAGTACCATCACCTATGGCTCTTAGAATACAATATCATTTGCCAACATATATATCTGGAGGAGAAAATGAAATGTTATTGCTACTTGCAACCAAGTAAGATTTTCATGCCACATCTCAGGAGAGGGTGGGATATAATTGAAGTTGATATAGACTGACAGTACCTAAAATCCTTTTAAAACTGGGAACAAAAGGTCATTGTCACACTATGTAAACAGATAAAAAATTAGTTCTAATGCCACATTTTTATAAAGTTCATATAACCATTTGTTTTGAGGGTTTGTGAATATCATCTTTGTGTCTATGTTAGCTTCAACATTTTGAAAATAATGGAAGAAAAGATGTATGTCATCAGTGTCTAGGTTGACTGCTAATAAATGGTTTCATTATTTAGTTTCTGATAATGCACTTAGCTAGAGTATGTTTAAATGCACTCTGAGCTTAGAAAACTAACAAAAGAACATCGGAACAAACTAGTGCTTTCAATTAGACACCAAGCAGTCCTCTGTTTAGTGGCACTGGAGTGGTAGCTTTGGATGAGTCAAGGGGGGATGTTTGGACTATTCTGGTAGACAAGTAAAGGTATTCAGTCCATAATCAAAGGGATGAATCTCAGTTTTAATCCTTGTTTCTGATTTTAGCTATTTTCACTTAACTGAAGCTTACTCTCTACAAATGCATTTTCTTTTTTTCTTCAGGAACAAGGCAGCTGAAGTCATCATTCTCTGCTTATTACACACAGACCATTGCCATGAAAATGACATAATATAATAGAACAAAACAAGCACTAAAAGTTAAATCTAGAGTCCAAAGGGCATAGGAGGTCGGATGTGAGAGAGTGTGCTTATTTAAATAAATGATTGCCTCATAATCATAAAACAACTGGGGGGCAAATTGGTGAGAAAACAAAGAAAACATTGAACTTCCAGCCCCATGAATTAGTTTGTGGGATGCAAATATTGGACTTGAAGCAGGTGTTTTAAATAAAAGGAGTTACAGGATTATTTATATCAACCAGAAGTTTCTGGCCATAAGCTTTTTTTTTTCATATGTTTGTGCTATATCCAAGTACTATCTTTGAAACCTTGTAAATCACTGGTGTGCTAAATGTGTAAATAACCTTTTTTTTTTTCTCTCATGTGCTTTAATCAGTCTACAAAGGGTACAAATCAAAAGGTGATGGATAGCTTTTATTTCATGTATTTCATCAGAAATTTCTGAATTTCCTCTTGTTGAAATTTTATTTTATTTGCCTATAGAATTCTTCATGTTTAAAATATTAACCTTTACTTATCCTATCAGAATGGAATCAAAGTCCAATCTTTTCAAAATTGAATGCTACATACTTTTATCATTGTAGCACATATTTTCATGGAACCTTGAATGTTCATTAGCATATCACGACAGGTTTGTTTCTCAGCCACATTTTGAAGGATCATCAGTGATTTTACTATGTTTTGTTTTCTTTTACTTTTTCTGATTCTTTGCTTCAAAATATTATTTGATTCCATCATATCAATTAATTTCATAATGCTTATGTCAAAACAATAAGAACAAACATAATTTATAAAGAAATAATGAAAAAACTCAAGCAGGAATTATTTTTAAAATATTTTAAAATTTAATATTTAAAGAGCCTAAGTTTTTATTGGCTTTTTATTTTATTTTTTTTCAATTTCCCACAATTTTTTTTGCAAGTAAATTAATATTTCATTGTTCCGGGAATGTGATAAATGACAAGATAGTAAAGCAAGCTTCCTTCATGGAGATGTAGGGGTGGTAAATAAATGGGGACAGAGAATTCCAGTCCTGGAAGCTGGTAGAGGGAGTTCCCACTCCTGATCCTTTCCAGAGCACTGGCTGCCAGTAGTATGAGTGGTATTGACACTTAAGAAAACTGAGGCAGAAATCTTTACAGTGAAACAAAACCACCCAGTCCTCAAAAGAAATCTTCCTACCTGCATAGTGTGACCCAATATATGGCTCTGACATTATTTCTGCCCCCTCTTCCACAAAATTTCCCTGAGCCATGTTGGGTTCATTTTCGGTTTAAAAAGAGAGAAAAGGCAGGAAGGAAAGAAGAAAGGAAAGAGAAAAGGAGTAAGGGTCCAAATCAGAAGTACACTGGTCCTAACCCTAAGGAGAATTGACTTGTCTTATATGCAAATATTTGCATGTCCATGATGCTAAGGAATCATTTGTTGGGAGGAAATGGGTAAGTAGGGAAGCTGCAAGATGACCCATTCATGTTATAGTATCAGAGAACTACCTGCATTCTGCTTGTTGGAATAGATGCCTGGGTAAATCTGGAATCGTAGGTCAGCTTCCTTACTTCTAGCCTTAGTAGCAAAGCCTTTTCTTATACACATCCAGAACCGGCACTTGTCCAGATTATGAAATGAGTCACCTTTAATATTGTGATACAAAGACTCTCCCTTGGACATAAACCTGAACCTTGGGCCAGCTGCCTGGGAGCACTATAGGGATTCAAAAATGTCTGAAAATGTAATTAGACTTTACTTATTACTACTGAGTAGCTGTTTTCTGCTTTTCCCTCTTTATTTATTTATTTTTGTTAATTAATTTGTACTCAGTGCAAACAGTCAAGTTGGTAACATTGTTAGCCTCTTCCCTGCTCTCCCCACTCCACTGGCCCCTCCTTGTTAAGGTATTTGGGTCATGAATTGTGAAGTTACCCACAGTTATGGGTAAAAGGAAACGTCTTTGTGCATTATGACCCAATGTGTGGCTCTGACATTCTTTGCACACACTCTTCTGCAAAATTTCCCTGAGCCATGTTGGGTTCATTTTGGGTCTACTTCAGTGATAAGGTTTTGGGGGCCTCTGGGTCTATAGATATCTGACTTCAAATGAGTTGATTGTTCTCTGTGTTGACATCCTTCACCCTTGTGCTGGTACCAGGTTCACCAAGAAAACAGCACCCTTGATTGTTTTGCTAATTGTTCTTAGTTTCAGCTGGGTGGTTCTCTCCTTAGAATCTGTGTCTATCTGAAAAAGAGAAGCAGATTCTCCAATAAGAGTAAAGTTAGCACCAGATAAATGGGATAACCCTTATTTTTTAATAGAGAATTTAATAGGTGTAGCCCCTCTTGAAGCCCACAGTTGGTGGTAGCTTGATAATGAAGAGTGGACTCATGTTTGGATATAGTTCTGACTTGTTTCCCATCACCAGCTATGGGTTCTGTTCCGCTGAGCAGATCAGTTAGCCCTGGAGGCTAGAAAAGAGTCAGTCCCCAGTAGTGTATCTAGTGCCAGAAGGTACTACAGGGGTGAGTGGGGAAAAATGAACAACATCTGTCCAAGCAACTCATGGTCTAACCTACTTAACAGCAAATTCCCTACAAATTTTATTTTTCATTCCAGCTTAATAAAATTTCATTATATGTACATTTGCATTATCCATTTATATATTGATGGTCACCCAGGTTAGTTTAATTTCCTCACTATTGTGAATAGAACAGCAATGAACATGGATGTAAAATATCCATAGTAGGAAATAGAGTTTTTAAATCGATACCTAGTGGTAGGATAGATGGAATATTTGGTAGTTCTGTATTTAGTTTTATTTTCTGAGAAATCTCCACACTGATTTCCAATATCCAATCTCACCAGCAGTGGACAAAAGACTTCCTCTTTTTCCAAATCTTTGCCTTCATTTGATGTCAGTTGTCTGACTGGGGATAACCATTTCAATTGTGAGAATGTGAATTCTCAAAATATTTTAAGTTGAATTTATCTCATTGATAAATAAAAAAGATATTTACTGGCCATTTGTGTTTTCTCTTCTTTTAATTTTTTGTGGTCAGTGAATACATTCAAGTTGGTATCATTGTAAACCTCCTCCCTGTCCTGCCCCCTCCACTGGGACCCTCCTTGTTGGGGTATATTGGTTGTGCAATGTGGGGTTAACCTTTAGTTTCAGGTAGGAGGAAAGGTCTCTGTGTGTCATGACCCAACGTGAGGCTCTGACATTCTTTCTGCCCCTTCTTCGGCAAATTTCCCTGAGCCATGTTGAGTTCATATTAGGTCTGCTTCTCTGTTGAGATCCTGGGAGCTTATGTTGAGATCCTGGATATCTGGTTTGGTAGGGGTTGATTGTTCTCTGTGTCTATCTCCTTCACTGTTGTGCTGGTTCCTGGTTTGCCAAGAAAACAGCATTCTTGCATGATCCAATGCTCTAGATATGGACTGTCTGTCTAAAGATTTTTTTTTAGGTTTCAGTAGTCCAACAGAAACTGCCAGAGGCAGGAATAAAGTAGATGGTGAGTGAAGCTGTCACTATGGGTGCTGGGAGCCATTTCCTGCAGTTCAGAAGAGCATGTCAGTGCAGGAAACAGGCTGCCAGAGGATGACAGTGTGTCCTGACAGGATCTCAAGCCACCTCTGAGCCATAATGGCATTATCTGAGCCAATCAAGGTGAGCTTGAGTTGTTAGAAATAAGAAAGTTTTGGTTAGATTAAAGAATCTTCTGGCACTAAAAACCTTAATAAATTATCAGACCTTGAGCCACATATTTCTCTTGAAAAGTATGATTATCCCCCTCCCAAGCTTTGGGGGTTTTACTCGGAAAAGAACTGAGGCAAACGTGAAGAGTTTTGTTTAATGGTGTGCAGTTCTGGAAATCTGAAGGTTTGCCCAAGATTTCAGTTCCAACTCATTATAATTTTGATTATGATTATGAAATTCTCAAAATTCATATGAATTGTGTTCTGATATATTTTATGATAGGTATATGAGGCTGTCCATTATACCATGTCTATGGATTCTCAGGCATGGCTTGGCAGGGTAAGAACATTTGCATTGTATCATTAACAAATTCAATTAAAAATAAATATGTCAGGTCTGGTTGTACACAATTTAATCCCAGTACTCAGGAGGCAGAGGTAGGAGAATTGCCTTTAGTTTGAGGCCATCTTAATACTACAACATGAATTCCAGGCTAGCCTGGGCTAGAGCAAGACCCTACCTTGAAAAGCCAAAAGATAAAAAAAAAGTAAATATATGGGGAAAAAATAAACTGTGAGAGAGAGAGAGCAATGTTAACTGCTCACTATACGCATAGTATACTACCAAGGAAGGAACGCAGTCACCTGAACTCACGCACTTCAATCACCTTAGTAGGAAGGCAGTGTTGTTCACATTTCCAAGTTGGTGACATGACCCGTTTTAAGTCACAGTTAGTAAGTGATAAAATCTGTTTACTTTGTCATCACATTTTTTTATTTCATGCTTTTTTTTTTTTTTAAATTTCTTATCTGCTTTGCAGGAATGGCAGAGTCATGTAGTGTGATCATTCAAAAGTGTTCCTTTAGTTTTATTTCTATCATTTAAGGGTAAAAGAGAATGATTTCAGGACTATCAAAACTCTAGAATTTGGGTTAAGAGAAGGTTCTCTAACAAAAAGTGAGAGTAGCATTAATATATGGATATGAACATTAAGGAAGTGCTTACTGGACAGTTTGGTGAGCAAAGTATATATGTTTAGCCAGACAGCAGCAGACGTTATAACCCTTGGGCTCATGACTACCCTTGTTGTAGGTTTTCAGGCCTCCAATCAAATTGGAGGGCAGTTGGTTTCCCCCTTAACAGACATGACACTATTGTACCCATCGGCTCATTTGGCCTGGCTGGCCAAATATAAGGCTTGCAGTGTCCGCTGCTGAGTATCTTTACTGGTGATTTCTCTCTCTCCTCCCATTGAGCTGCATGAAATGTGGCTTTTTCAAGCTTTCTGTCAGCTGGTCTACAAGATGCAGGTTTTCAACTCAGCTCCAGCAGGATTTTGGTGACCTTGCACCCAAGTATGTGGAGTCATCAGCAATAGGGTCTTATCTTCTGTTCCTGGTGGGAATACAAGGGCCTTAGCAATGGCCTGTAATGTTTGGGGACTACAGGGAGCTCCATGGCCAACTCCCTGGAAGGTGTCCCATTCCTGACACTGAAAATTTTCTAGTAACAATCTATGACTCCTGTGTGTTCCATTGTCCCAAAAAAGTAGATTTCCATATGAATTATTTATATCCTCTTAGATTTTGATCAGTCCTCCCTCCACCTTTCCTTTACTCAATCTCTTCTGCTGACCTCACTTAGGCCTTTTCACCCCCATTAATCTGTTCTTCTACTTACATATATACAATACTACCCTATTAAGTCCCTCCTTCCCTCCCTTTATATCTTTTGTTTTTAACTTACTGGCCTCTGCTACTGAGTTTTCTTCCTACTCACGCAGAAGTCCAATCATTTGTAGCTAGGATCCACATATTAGGGAGAACATGCAATGTTTGGCTCTCTGGGCCTGGGTTACCTCACTTAGTGTAATCATTTGTAGGAAAACAGATGAATCTGGAAGGGATTATACATATTTTAATTAGTTTTATAACTACTCTTTTCTGTATACATGAATGCCAAAATTGAAATCTGAAAACTATTATATTTTTGCTTACTTTTTCTTGTTCAGGAACAATGTCCTCTTCACTCCCACAATAGAATGTTCATATCAGTAGGTCAGAATTGTCTTATTAGGCATTCTGGTATCTGCATTGGATACTGTCAATATGGCCCATTGAAAATCATTTACTCATTCATTAATTTACCAAAATTACTTTGAATGGCAGTTGTCCTTGACATAATATGTTACATGATGATAATATAATAAAAATGAATCAGATAAAAGCAATTGCATAGAAATAAATATTACTGGTTTGATACATTAATTCTACCAAACAACCAAAAAATAATTCTATTTAATTCAGCATCATTTAGAGACTAATGAGTTTGGTGGCAAAAGCAAAAGTAAAGAAACTATGCTTACCACAGGTTAACCTTTCACTTGTCAAGGGAAATAAATATCTACTATGATTTCATGTTTTAAAAATTAGAAATAAGTCTCATCATGTAGAAAAGAAGGATTATTTAACCTGGACAGATAGTGAACAATTTCTCAAGAACATTGTGTCTACAAATATGAGCTACATCTTGCCAAATAGAAAAGGTGCTGAGTGTTTGCTAGGCTCAGACAAGAACATAAGTAAAACTGTAAAATTGTTGTCTACAGACCCCTTTAGGGTTTGAGTGGATTTTGTACTATCCTTTATTGAGCTGTAAGCCCATTACAGCTGTGGTCAATCTGGAGCTAGCACTTCTTTTTAATCAGTCTACATTTCCTTCAGTGATACTTCCTGTTTCACATACTTTTCTGTGTTTATCAGAATCCAGGTTATATGCTTTGTTTTATTAGAATTGATTCAGTAACATATCAGTTACTGTCTCAATGGTCTCAATGATGGTACAAAATACCTGATCATAAACAGCTTAGGGGAGGAAAGGTTTATTTTTAGTTTACAGTTTTAAAGGGAAGTGTCCCTTATGACAGGAAAAATATGAAAGAAGCAGGTAGCCTGTGTCATAGCTCCATATCAGCAGGGAGGATGTGGCAAAAAAATAAAAATAAAAAGAGAGCAGGGAATAGAACAAGGATTTAAAAATTAATGCCTCAGTGACACATTCCCTCCAGCAAATCTCTGCTGCTTAAAGGTTTGTCAGCCTTCACTAACAAAGCCACTGACTAGGGATTAAGTATTCAAACACATGAGACTAAGAGACCAAGGGGAGGTTTACATTCAAACCTAACAATAAATAAGAAGTAACCCTTTCTTAAATTCCATGCAGTTCATAGTCAGGACTTCGGAGAAGAATCCCTGCCTTCATTTATTTTCTTCGAAATTTAGAAATGGCAGCATGTAAGATAAGACATTAACTTGTCTCTTCCCCAGGCATAAAATGAAGATACAATTTTAATTTGTTACATTGATAAAATTGTTGCCATGTTCAACTAGTTAAGTGATTAATATGTCTCAAACCATAAAATCCTCTCAGCAACTGTATGATGGAGACAGCAGATCATTGTTTCCTGTGCAATAGAGATGAGACCATGGAAATTCACAAGGCTTCCTGGCTTAAATAGTTGTGTAGAAAAGATCTCACAGTTTTATTTTATGAACTTTATATCATTATGGAGTCTCTATTAATTAAGCATGAATGAACTTAAATTTATTCTTGTTCATATGATCCAAATCAAAAGGTCCAATTTGTTTTCAAAGTAGCTAAAGTTGAAAACACAACATACATCAATGCTTTGTACAACAAGACAAGGACTCAGCAAAATGAAAGATGCACAGGGTTTGACAAGGATAATGGAGAATCTCGTAAGGTTTATCAAACAGTAATAGTAATCTATCAGAATGTTTAAAGTAAAGTAATTCAGACGTGCATGTTACAACATTTTTCAGACACTTACATGAATGGTTGATGAATTTCTATTTCCCTGGCTTTGTTTTGTTTTGTGAAATCCAGTGGAAGAAGATTTAAATATCTCTTGCATGCAATCCTGAAGAGTATCTGTAAGAGTTTTCCAAAAATTTTGATGATAAACACTTCATGTTGTTTGTGTCACATGCAGAAATAGTTATTTCAAATAAAGATCCAATTACTGGTATTGATTTAGTGTATCTTTAGTTCAGACTTAGGTATTTGCCATCAATTAGAATTTGCAGAGCTTTTGTATTGTTTTGACTGTGTTTTGTTCTCTTCTCATGTTCTTCTTTCATTGATATTTATCAAATCTTTCTTCAGAGCAGTTTTTCATGAATATGCCATAAAGAAAAAGTAAGTAGAAACCCAGACCACTTTTTCTGGTATTGTCTTTAGTCTTCAGGCAAAGGGGGATTCTGGCTCAGTGCACAGTGTGGAGATCTTCAGAGTGGTCAAAGTCTGAAAAGGGAATCACATATCACAATTCAGGCTTTATTAGAAGTCATGGCATTGGCCAAAATAAGCAGAAGAGGTTATCCAAAGCTATGGCAAAACATGGGATGCACTACTGTTTAACACTCTGGAACATAAAAGAACCAACAAAGTGCCAGATATGGTGGCAAAAGCCTTTAATCCCAGCACTTGGGAGGAAAAGGTAGGAGGACCGCTATGAGTTTGAGGCCACACTGAGACTATATAGTGAATTCCAGGTCTGCCTGAGCTAGAGTAAGACCCTACCTCAAAGAGAGAGAGAGAGAGAGATAGAGAGAGAGAGAGAGAGAGAGAGAGAAAGAGAGAACCAGCAAAGGAGAACTAAGAAGTCTCTAAATGTGAAATGGTAGAAACTAAAGCTAAAACAGTTCTAGAAACTAAGTGGAAGGTTTTCAAAAATGAAGAAATTCCAACTGAAAAGTTGAGCAAGATGACGGATACAAATACTCATAGTGATGTGGGAGTCATTTGTGACCCATATAAGTGAAGTTTCAAAGTCAGTGTGAATGCTTGAGGAAATCAGACAAAATTTCAGTGAATCCATGCTCATCTTAGAGTCTACTATATCCCATTATATGCTGCTGTACTGGCAAACCCAAAATAAGGATTTGTTTCTTTTAGTTGTGAAAGTTTGGAAGTTCAAGATTAAGTGTCTGGCATTTCACAAGGGTCATCCTACTATATTATCCCATAGGAAAAGGTAGAAAAGCAAAAGATTTCAAGAGAGGGAGGAGGTCTTATTTTTGTAACAAGCCACCATGATGGTTGATCTGGATTGTCAACTGGCACATTTAGAGTCACCTAACACAACCATACTTTGGGCATTTAGTCCTAAACACAGACATAAGGATAAGGTCATCATGTTGTCACCTTATCTTCCCACCATCATGCTATTTTTACCATGATATACTATATCCCCTCAAACTGTGACAAGTGTAAACTCCCTCCTTCTTAAGTTATCATTGTCAGATATTTTGTCACAGCAACAAGAAAAGTAAAGCACCTTGTCTGTGATAATGACACAATGCACTTTTCAGAGCAAACATTGCAGTTCAGGCTTCTAACACAGCATTGGTACATTCTGACCATAACAAGAGGCTTTGCAAAAAAAAAAAAAAAAAAAAAAAAAAAAAAAAAAAAAGCCTCTGAAGTGTTTGCTGGAGGAGAATATTGAATAAATAGAGATATTCCCTAACATTTTAACCATCAATTTTTCAAATGTACTAAAAACTTGCAAGATCATACTTTCCATAGATATTACACAGCATTAATAATTATTAACAATTTGCCTTACTTGTTCTTATGCTATATTTCTCATGATTGTTGAAAATACACATGGTTATCTAATCATTTGTCACACTATCTTAGTACATTCTATTGAGTAAAACAGCCATTTTCTACTATTAATAATAATACATTTAGCATGCCTGGAATCAATTATCATGCAGTCAATATTGGAATGACAAAAATGTGGGGCCCAAAATATTATTTTTAGTTATTTTCTTTTGTTTTTCCTTTTCTAAGTTAAGATTCAATCAATATTCAGCTTTGTGTTTGTTATTATTTTGATCATTTTCTTATGACATGTCTTTTTAGAGATTGGCCACTAATCATATAAAATAATTAATTTATATATTGCACTTCTAGTTTTTTTCAGTAATATTAAACTCTCCTTCCCACTACCTGTACCTCTCACAGTTTGTCATGGAATCAGCAAGTCTGGTCTTAAGTCTTCACTAGATTTTGCTCAAACCCATTTAAAATCATTGTACTTCACTTGTACATCATATTCTAGCTTATTAAGTGTTATGTATCTGGATGAATACAGAAAAGTGGGTATACACCCTAGTAAGCAGGATGATATGGTGCTATACTAAGTGGGAGAATACAATGCTGTATTTGCTGTATTAGGAGGAATTTAAAAGTTTTTGTTTACTTCCATTTCTTTTTTGTGGTAGGAGGCAGGATCAGTAGATAATATAAAGTGTAGAGAAGATACTGCATCCTTATAAAACAAAATGAAGGTATGTGTTAGTCATAAAAACAATAGAGATGTAGGAAACTAGGAAATGTTGGATACAGGAAGAAATGGAAAGAAATTATATTTTGAAAGAGTGACAATGGTCCCTTCATAGAATGAGGGGATTAGTAGGTAACTATAGCAAGAGATATGCTATCCAATAATATAACATCAAGGGCTAAAATAAGGGAGGAAGTATTGTTCTTCTTGGAGCAGTGATGAGCAATAACCAATTCTGTCTCACTTCCATACCTACTATGATATAGCATGGGAAAGCAAAAATATATCCTATTTGAGTAGAGGGAAATATGGGATTAATAATGTTAGCTGCTGAGCAATTAGTAACCTACCAAGCATGGATCTACAATTTTATCTATATACTGTCCCCAGAATAGTTCTAGGTAAACACTACCATAGCTTTCAATTTAGAATCTCAGAAGCTGAGACCCAAGGAATCCAAGAAAAATTGCATACAATTGATAAAATTAAAAAAAAAAAACATAAAATTAATCCAGGACTTACAGATATCTTTTCATCTATATTTTCCAAACCAAATGGTAATTGCAGATTGTAGAATTACTTGAAACATACTATATACCAGAAGAAGTTGTTAAAGTTAACTTAAGCACTATTGTGTCTTGTCATATATTCAGGCATAGTCTGGCTTTAAGACTCATGCTTCTTTTTTAGATACCAATGAAGTCTTTATCCTGTAAAAACTTCGGTTAATGCCTCTGTTCTGGCCTGAATCCCCTCATTATTAACCCTAATCTCTGTATCTACATTCCACTGGTCTAGATTAGACTAGATTCTTTTGGAAGTGTATCCAACCTTTTTAGCTTGAAAAGATCAAATCATTTGAGAGTGTTTCTTAAGACAAATCATAAAAATAAATATGAAATTAGTTGTAGAGTCTTAGAAAAGACTTGAATATGAGGTTCTCTGAAGCATATAAGCCATTTGTCAGTCTAGATTAATATTATATCTCCTTTGTAAAGATGCAGTAATTTACTTAATTTTTGTTAATTAGAAACTTTGTTGTATGGAAAACATCATGGGTTGGTCTCATTACCCTACTTTCTGCCTCCATTTCACTCAGGGCCTTCCTCTGTGGGTTACTCACCATTGGTGTATGGAATATGAGTCATGAGAGCAGCATGAGAGAGTGGAAATGCCTCTAGATGTTTCTTTGCACCCTGTGGTTCTTACAATCTTTCTGTCCCCTCGTCCATAATGTTTCCTGAGCCTTGGCAGTGTAAGTTTACTTTAGTGTCAACCTCTCAGCAACTTCTGGATTTCAGCTTTGATACATTTTACGTGTCCTCAGTATTTAGTGTCATCGCCCTGGTGCAGATTGTGAGACTCACACTGAGAAAAATGCTTAACTTGCCAATTCCTCTGTGGTTCCACCTCAAACTTATTTCATGTGCAAGAAGTAGCTTACATCATGATATGGAGTTCACCATTTCACCATCTTTTCTTGTCATGGTAATAGATTTTTGGTCTCCCCAATTTTCACTGCCTTTTATAAAAGAGAAAGTAGATTCTCCAATGGAGAGTAAGAACCTCATAGGTTAAAGGGGATAGACATAGTTAATTAAGATACCTAGATATCTCTTGGTGGTTGATACTCCATTTTGGCCAAAAACTCATGGGAGCTTCTCACTCAAGTCCATACTATCATTTCCATAGGATTCTGACTAGGTTATTAGTACCATATATGAGTTATTTGCCAGTTAGTGGGCAGCTTATCTAATAATAGAGTCATTAGTTACCCATGTAGGTTGAGTGTCACTATTGAACAGCTGTGTACATCTTGTCTGGCTAGTTGGTACCATCTTTAGCAAGATCATCTGCTTGTTTACAACCTTGGTGGCTATATCCCCCCCTAGAAGCTTATGTAGCACTTTCCAGTGCTATAAGGGCTATCCAGTAATGATGCATTTTCCTTACAGATTCCAACATGATCTCTCAGTGCTCTATGTTGGTAGTTTGTGGTGTCTTCAGCTGTAGTCTTACATTTTTATCTCATGTAGGTAATCAGGCGATTTGATGGAAGTCTGTCTTCTTTTGATCTTTTTGGCCAATATCTCAGTGTAGGACACAACTCATTATGTTTATTTTTATTTTTATTTATTTGAGAGTGGCACACAGAGAGAAAAAAGAGGCAGATAGGGAAATAGAAAGAGAAAGGGCACACCAGAGCCTCCAGCCACTGCAAATGAACTCCAGACGTGTGAGCCCCCTTATGTGTCTGGCTACTGTGGGTCCTGGGGAATCAAGCCTTAAACCAGGGTCCTTAGGCTTCACAGGCAAGCACTTAACTGCTAAGCCATTTCTCTAGCCCAGACATAACCCATGTTTGACACTGGATGTCACAAGACAGAATCAATGGTTTGAGGATTAGGTTTCCTCCTGCCTGCACTCTAGATTAAAGTCAGCATTTTCAAAAAATGGTACTGGAAAAACTGGGTAGTCACATGTAGAAGAATGAACCTGTGTTTTCTTCTCTTACCCTGCACAAAATACCACTCTAAATGTATCAAAGACCACAATATGAGACCTTAAACTCTAAAACAACTAGAAAATAAATATATGAAATGTTGCAAGATACAGGTGTAGGGAAGGACTTTCAGAAAAAGACCACAGAGTAGTCCAGGGAATTAGACAAGCACTCAATCACTGTGATCTTATGAAACTAAAAATCTATTGTACAGCTGGGCATGGTGGCGCACACCTTTAATCTCAGCATTCGGGAGGCAGAGGTAGGAGGATTGCTGTGAGTTTGAGGCCACCCTGAGACTCCATAGTGAATTCCAGGTCAGCCTGGGCTAGAGTGAGACCCTACCTCGAAAAAAAAAAAAAAAAAAAAACCTGTTGTACAGATAAGCTAGCCATAAACAGAGTGAATAGACAACCTAAGAAATGGGAGACAAAATCTTTGGCAGCTATACATCTAACAGATGTCTTTTATCTAGGATTTATAAAGAACTCAAAATCCTAAATAATAAAAGTCAAAAAACCCACTCAAATTGACAAAGAGAATTGAACAGAGAGTTCTCAAAAGAAGAAATCAAAATGGCTAATACACACCTAAGGAAATGTTCATCACCTCTAGCAATCAGAAACTGCAGATTAAAATGCCTTTGAGATACCATCACACTCCAATTAGTATGACAACCATCAAAAAATCAAGTGGCTTGGGCTGGAGGGATGGCTTAGCGGTTAAGGCATTTGCCTGTAAAGCCAAAGGACCTAGGTTCAATTCCCCAGGACCCACGTTAGCCAGATGCACAAGGGGGCACAAGCGTCTGGAGTTTGTTTACAGTGGCTGGAAGCCCTGACACACCCATTCTCTCTCTCTCTCTTTCTCTGATAAATAAATATTTTAAAAAATCAAGTGGAAGCAAATGCTGGCAGGAACCCTCAGCCACTGCTGGTGGAAGTGCACACATGCGTAACTTCTATGAAAATCAGCATAGAGACTCCTCAACAAAGATGAAAGCAGACCTGCTATTTGATATGGCTAAAACGTTCCTGGACATACACCCTAAAGATTTTATGCTTCACTACAGAAATACTAGCTCAGACATGCTTGTAGCTGCTCAATACACAACTGAATTGAAGTCAGCGCAGATGCCCTTCACAATGAATGGTTAATGAAGTTGTGGTAAAAAAAAAAAAAAAAAAAAAAAAAGGAATTTTACTCAGCAGTAAGAAAAAATAAATTAATGAAATTTGAATACAAATGGATGGGCTTGGGGAAAATATCATACTAAGCAAACTCACACAAGCACAGAAATACAAACATCATATATGCTCCCTCATATACTTTTCCTAACCTGGAAAACCTTGCGTTGCAGACATACTTTTAGACATACAATTAGAAGGATAGATAATAGGGGAAAAGGTTTGAGGGAGGTGTAAATGAGGGTAGGGGAGATATATAAATAGTAAAGGCACAATTCTAATCTTTAAAATATGTGTATTTCTCTTTACTGGTTTTGTATTTTTTTTATTTAAAATTCTATTCCTGATTGCTATTTCTCAATGTTTAAGAACAGCCTCATAATGAGGAGACTTGTGTACAGTTTCCTTGCAATATGAAAGCCTTTTGGACTAAAACATTCTATGCTCTTTCTGAGTCTTCTTTTTAGCCTTTATCTCAGTCAAAATGATTATTAATCTGATTGTTTTAAACCTAGAAGTTTGACATCCATCTAATATAGGGTATTTATACAGTAGGGTTTAACCTTCTTTTTTTGGTTTCATTGTCCTCTTTGTAATTCCTCTCCCTTGCATTAAGTACTATCCTGAGTCACTAATATTTAAGTCACTTCCTGATCCTACATAGTGAAGAGACTGGAATTTGAAATAAGCGGTTCTGAATTTCACCTTCAAATTATCATTATTAGCTATGTTTTCTTGAATAAGCCATGTATATTGTGGCTTTCAATGACATATCAGGGATTTTGTGGAAAACATGTAAACAAGAATAAAGCACTGTTTTCTCTTTACATTTAAAATAGTTGGTCTCAAAATTTTTACTGTAAGTAAAATTCCCAAAAAGCTGTGCTTTTTTAAAGCATTTAGTTGACAAAACACAAGCCAAAGTCTTCCTTCCAGAACAAAACTGAGTAGCCCTAGGCCCTTTGCCAGAGAAACAAGAGACCTTTTCTCATGGAAGGCTCAAGCAGAAGTTTGTCACACATACTCTGTCTGATTGCTGATTAAGAGACTACTTGGTTCCTATGATTCACAACCAGCAACTTTATCCATGATATGTCCAATTGCCAAAGCGTATCTGTGCCCAGATGAGTTACTTTATTCTAAAGTGTGTCCTGGTGTTTCCTTCAGATGCTCTGCTAACTTGCTAGTCTTTTTCTTTCTCAAATCTGGCCTCAACTTGAACCACTCAATGATTTTATGTAGGTCAGCCTAGGAGGAAGAATTAGGATAGAAGAAAGCTGATGGAAACTACATTTTTCTGCTCCTTTTCAAATACACAGATTCAAAGATGTACATAGGATATTGACTCTGCCTAATTTCATTAGCTACCAAAAACATGTATAATGAAAGGGAATGAATGATTTCTTTTAAAAATAATTTCATTTATTTATTTGTGAGAAGTGGAAAGAATGAAAGAAAGAAACAAAGAAAGAAAGAAAGAAAGTATAGAAGGAAGGAAGAGAGGGAGGAAGAGCGATAGGAAGGAAGGAAGAGGTGTGCTATAGGTGTGCAAGGGCATCTTGTCACTGCACACAAACTTCACATGCACACACCACTTTGTGTATCTGGCCTTATATGGGAGCTATGGAATTGAACCAAGGCTAGAAGGCTTTTCAAGGAAGAACCTTTAATCACTGAGCAATCTTCTTAGTGTGTGAACTTTTTTATAGTTGCATTGTCTAAGATAAAAGCCTTGAAATAATTTCTTATCTAAATACTTGGGGAAATCCTCACATCACCTGTGATTCTCAAAATTTGGAATAAAAAGGAATTCATGAGTGCTGGCTAGATGTCTTAGTGGCTAAGGTGATTTCCTGAGAACCCTAAGGACCAAGGTTTGATTCCCACATAAACCAGATGAACAGGATGGCACATGCTTCTGGAGTTCATTTTCAGTGGGTAGAGACCCTGGCACACCCATTCTCTCTCTCTCTCTCTCTTTCTTTCTCTCTATCTGAACAATGCCTGGTGAATATCCTCATGCTTGACTCATAAAGACTGATGAACAGGTACCTGCATGTGTCATAGTCATGAAATCTATTTTTAAAATAATCTGAAGTTTTCACATTTTAAACTTCAAAGACCAAAGTAGAACATGTTCTTTTGAAGTTGTTTATTCAATTAGATAATTACAAATTTGAAACTGTTCTGTGCTTTACTAATGAGCCTGGATATCTTTAGCTATTGTCAGTTGTTATTTTTCTAGAGGTACTTATACATAATCTATCACAAGTTGCAATGATTTTACTTTTATTTTATACATTTATTCATATGAACGCATTCCATGTTTCCTTTTAGTAATGGCCAAAGCCATATATATACATTTTATGTGAAGAGTTAATTTCATCATGAAAAAATGAGTTGATCTAGTTTCCATTGTATCACAGATGTTATTTTCCTAAATAAAAATTTAAAATTTGTAACTTGGCATGGAGGTGCATTGCGTTTAATTCCAGCACTCAGGAGGCAGAGTTAGGAGGATTGGCATGAATTTGTTGTCAACTTGAGACTACATAGTAAATTCCAGGTCAGCCTGGGTTAGAGTGAGACCCTGCCTCAATAACTCCTCTCATTCCCCACCCCCCCAAAAAAGTTAAAAATTCTAAGGCAGTCATCTTTTTACTTTCTGTTTAAACATGAATAATCAAGTTTACATATAATAAAGCCTATATTCTATCCACATGTTACCAATTATGCATATATTATTTTAAAGTTCTTGCAAATATGTTAGTCTCAGTGTTCAAGCAATTTGGGAAATATATCTACTGTGCAATGCACATCCTAATGGCTTTGCACATTCTCAAGAAGTTCTGGTAGGTGAGGTTTGTCTGCTGTCTGATTCAAATTTTGGTAGAATGCTCTGGCATCTTCAGGAGTAAGGCTGGCAGACTAGTGAGGAGTAAACATAGACTTATTGTCATTCATCTTACTAGTTTCAGCTGATTACAGAACTTTCCAAATCTCTTACCAGAGGCTATTTTTGCAAACATATTATGAAACATAATCCTTTGTATGATGATAAAGAAGAAATTAAAAATAATTGTGTGACTTTCCTTCCTCCCAACATACAACCTTGCATCTATCAATGGGGGCTGGGAAAGATCACTTTTCTGTGTGGCTTTCCATATGACAAATACCATCTAGCCTCTTTGGTTTGGTGTTATCCTATGATACTAGAAATGAAAGTTACTGACATGATACTGACCTTCTGTTTTCTCCCTATTCAAGTGTTAAATCTTCCCATTACATTATTTATTGTTGCTAATTATTACTTACTGTTGCCAGTAAATTCACAAAAATGTATTATGACACAATCTATTTACTACATTTGTAACCCAAGTATTTTTATTAGCTGCTAAACTGCTAATGAGGGACTATTTGGACACTTGGCGATGCCACAACCCACTAATTCAATAATCAGAAGTCAACTATCAACTAAGGGCTGCATGTTATTTATCTCACAGAGTAACAATTTGTGTAGTAGGAAAAATGCTGTACATAGCTTTGCCACCTTTCTTTTAAGAACACCACCAGTTAACATATCTCGGCACACACAAAGATGAACTGTAAATAATCAGGGATACTTCAGAATACTTATGAGTTTCATGGTTCCATTGCAAACCCAATCCCCATGCTAATTAATTTAATCTTTACAACTACCACGAATTACCTATAATAACTCTCCAGTTTTTGCAAATGAAGACACATGAGGTGAAGAAGCTTGTTTGAGTAAGACTACACAGGAGCAGCCAGATGAGAAATAGCCATTCTGACTTCAAAGCCAATCTAAATTACTATAACATATCATATCTCTAGTTAATGATTGCTGAGATGTTAAACATTTCCATTTAATTGGAACCACTGAGAGACTTCATAAAACCAGTGACGACCACTGGCAGCCAGGCAGATTTAGTTCATACCAATATTTTCTTGACTGGTATGTTTTATAAACTGGAATGACAGTTCTTTTGTCTTCTGGCTAAAGCAACTCCACTATCCATAGATTACTGGAAGTATATGTCCTCAACAGTGGCCCACAATTCCAGAACTCACTTGTGTATGGTTTATATTACATATTATTATTTTCTTTTTGGGAACCAGGAAAAGGTTGGATAACAACTTACAGATTTTTGTAATTATTGATTATATTATAACTTGAACTTTTTGACACAGATATAGTCTATCTCTAGTCTAAAGTGACTAGAAAACTTCTATATTTGACTCTGCTTTGCTTTGGATTAAGAACATTTCCTTCATGCTTCTAGGTACCAATTACTGTTGTATTTTAACAATCTAGAAAGATCAACAAACTCTCAATTAAATTGTGCAGGTTCAGTAGTTTCATGACTGCTTATATGGGTGTTTTAAATGGCACTTTGAAAAAAGTATGTGCAGGTTTTATCATTAGGTTAACTCTTGGGAACAAAAGCCCATATTTGTTCAAATTTTGTCAAATGCTATACTGTCATGGTTCAAAGATCCTAAATTAATCTTGTCCACTCTAACATTTCAAGTTCATGTGTTCTATTATGGAATTTGGTATGCTACATTTTGCATGATCTTAGGAAAATCAAATACTGGTTTTATTACTTTCCAATTTTAGCTCAACTTACTCAGAAAATGAATCATTTATTTTTAGGAATGCAATTTGCTTTAAATAACTGGTTAATGCAAGATATCCAAAATTTCATTTTATTATTCATACATATACATTCAAATGATAAATTGTATAATACATAATTATGGCTGAATTATAAAAGTGATGTCATATAAACAGGCATCTCAGTTGGTTATTATAGAGAGAGGCTATTTCTATACTAATACCTATTTCTAAAGGATACTGTATATATAAAGATATATCTTTTATGCTGTAATAAATTTTCTAATGTCTCCATCACCCACAGCTCCTCCCTGTACCACATGAATACACCCAAAATAATAAACTACTACATGTGAGTGGAATCCCTGTGAATCTTTTCTTTGGACAGCTAAGTTGTAATAAGAATTCATTTTTCAGATTACAACTGTTTTTAATAAAATATTTGGTTTGCTTGTAACCAAAAGCTACATACAAACTTAGATATTCATAACATAAACTCATTTTCCTACATGACTATGAGGAGTCTGTAACCAGGATTGAAATTTGGATATTTAAAAACAAAGAAATCATGTAAAACACAATTGATAACTTTTGCACATGACTGTTGACATGTTCAGCTATATACATTTTTATTTAGTTCCATTGTATATATAAAAATTAGAGTGTTTGAATTAATTCAATTTCTGTTCATATTCATTAACAATGGGGATGATCATAAATATAAATATTGAAATGCTTCTCATCACATTTCATGCAATAGAACGTATCAGTCTTGGGGCTTGAGAGATGGCTTAATGGTTAAGCACTTGCCTGCAAAGCTGAAGGACCCTGACTAGAGGCTCGATTCACAAGGACCCATGTAAGCCAGAGGCACAAGAGGGCGCACAGAATTGAAGTTTGTTTGCAGTGTCTAAAGGCCCTGGCATGCCCATTCTCTCTCTCTCTCTCTCTCTTTCTTTCTCTCTCTCTCTCTCTCTCTCTTTCTTTCTTTCTCTCTTTCTCTCTCTCTCTCTCTACCTCTTTCTCTCTTTGTCCGTTGCTCTCAAAAAATTAAATTTAAAAATTAAACAAAAATTTGAAAAAGAAAACATCAGTTTCATAGAACTTATACTCCCACAATGTATACCATATGTAAATCATTTAGAATATAAATTAATGATATAGTTTTGCAGTTCATGATTAATACTATAAGATAATTTTATTAAAACAAATTTATTTACTATCCATTCTATTTTATGTCAAAATGCCTTAAGCATAAGCATTGTATTCCAAATTGTTTCTCTTAGAACACTTTTAGTGAAATAACAAATAATATGTAGCAAAATTCTTGCTATTTACTACTAAATAATATGTCATTCATAATATGTGCTGAAAATTCAATGCAAGTTCAATATAGCTGCCACATTTTATGTAAGGACATGCTCCTAAAGACATCATTCAAACTCACAAATCCTGTCAATTAATTCCTATACTAAATAATAGAAAGCATTTGAGAAAAAACAAACATCGTTAGTATTAACAAATCTAGAATTACAGTGATTTTCTGGTCTTTTATCATTGTCTTCATAAAATGTTCAACATTATTCCTTGCATTTTACAGAGAAGTCACTGTTTAGTTCTACATTAGCAGGGAAGCCTATCATTAAAAGTTATTTTAATTATTTTTCCATAGAATTTATACTCCAGTTCCAAAGTATGAGCCCTTGAATGGTTTGAAGGCACTTTTATAACAAAATTATAACAACTTTAGCTGTTCTGATAATAGCATAGCAAAAGTTGGCACATGTACTCTTCCAGCATCTACTCTCCACTCAGAGCCCAGTGAGGTCAAGGATGTTCACCCTAGGCTTCCAGGTGTTGGTCCTGTGCTGATCCCTTGCTCAGGCATCCAACAGAACAGAGCAGAGTGCAGCAAAGACCACAGAGGACAACACATGGCATGGAAAAAGAGGGCACAGATTCTTTAAGCCATTATAAGAGGGGTCTCACTAGGAATGAAATGAAAAACCATCATGGTGCTCTGAGCAAAGGTTCATCAAATAGACATAAGTGAAAGGATTCCAGGATATGTCTTGTCAGGATTACTAATGCTTATAGTTGTAAGTAATTGTGGCATAGAGAAAGGTGAAGTGCTGTGATGAGTTTCTGCCATAGAAATTGAAGAACCGGTCTTAGGTGTCCTGGTCTCCCCATTGTATTACCAGGACACCAACATAATCTGCCATCAGTCTGGGCTGGTTGCTCTCTCTGTAATGTTTTCATGCAAGTCACTGCACACTAGTGCTTTAATCTTCTTTGGAACTCTGCTCAAACATCCTCATATACCTTGCTACACTTCCTTTCCTGCTTTTCTCCACTTAGTTCTAAAGTTTATCATCTGACATGTTGCTCTATGCTAAAGTCCTTTCCCACAATGTTTTGATGCCTTAGTCACATTTTATTAGATTACAAGAGAGCATATACCACAAGATCCTCAAAGAGTATTCAATTTCACTCATCATTCCTAAAAGACTGCTATGAGCAAGAAAAAGGAGTATCTTCGTTGATATTCATTCAGGTCTTGAGATTCCTAAAATAAAAAGAAAGTGAATATGCCTATTATACTTGTTTGCTAATGTCAGTAAAATCTAAAAAAAAATAAAATAAACAAGATTGAGATATTTATATGGAATAAAAGACATTACAGGGTTGATGTAGCCTTTATGATCAGATTGCTTTCTTTACCCTGTTGATTTTTCTCAGAGACCACAGGTAAGCTTGCTATGTTTATCCACAATACTTCCTCCAACCTGTTCATATTTTGTTTGTGACAGTGAGAATATTTCATAACATTATTTTTCAATCCATTTTTTCAAATCTCTCTACTATCAACAAATAGCAGTGTCTTCTACAGAGTTTCTGATAATCTGGTGTTAAGTGCAACATTTTAATTCTGGGTGATATATTTCAGATTCTTAGAATTCTGTCCCAGGAGTGAAAATTAAATTCTGTTCCTTTTGTATTGACAAATTGTTGTACAATATGCATACCTTCTGAACTTAGTTTCACTAATTAGAGTCAGTAATTGGTATATAAACGAGTCAACACGTATCGTTTCCAGCAATAAATGCTTTCCTAAGTAGGATGCTTCACATAGAGTTAGTGTGACACAGTCATACTGAGAGCCAGTCATCTGTTAGGGATCAGGTCTAGTAATAAGATAAACAGCTGGTAATACCAATATTTATTTGACTGATTAATAGTTTTTAGATTTCCTATTGTAGGGAACCTAAGGACTTTTTGAAAGACATTTCTCTGGAAAAATAAAAAAAAATAGTTGTCATTCTTTTTGTATATTAAGGAAATGATAATTGGTACAACTAAAGAAACACTACCCAAGAAGACTCCTTTCCATTGGTTCATTGTTACTATGCTGAGAATATACATATTTTCCCTTATTCTTGCAAGAAATGTTTGAAGAATGAAACCAAACAACCAATATATGCATCTTCTGACAAATGTGGGATCCATATTAGGGCATCTAGCTCCCAAATTGTGAATTCTCAGAGGTAAAGTCAAAGGCTGTCTGCACCTGATTAGTATTTATCAGTCTTTCTACCCCCATGATGTTTTAATATTAAACTAAAACTTCCCACTATAAAAGTTAATTTACAAATAATTATTCTATGTTTTTGATTTTTGTTTATTTTGAGGTAGGGTTTTGCTCTAGTCCAGGCTGACCAGGAATTCACTATGTAGTTGCAGGGTGACATCAAACTCATTGCAATCTACCTACTTCTGCTTCCCAAATGCTGAGATTAAAGGTGTGTTTTACCACACCCAGCTTTAAAATTAAGTTACTTTTATATCAGTTTTGTTTTCTCTTCCCTTAATTACTTCATAAAAAGTACAAGTTTGGGGCTGGAGAGATGGTTTAGTGGTTAAGCGCTTGCCCATGAAGCCTAAGGACCCTGGTTCGAGGCTCGATTCCCCAGGATCCACGTTATCCAGATGCACAAGGGGGCGCACACATCTGGAGTTTGTTTGCAGTGGCTGGAAGCCCTGGCGCGCCCATTCCCTTTCTATCTGTCTCTTTCTCTCCCTCTCTCTCTGTCACTCTCAAATAAAGAAATAAAAATGACAAAAAAATTTAAAAAAAAGTACAAGTTTATACAAAATCCTCTGGTATCTTAAATATCATACTTTACAAGAGTTAGAGTTTCTTTGCAAAATATGGGCATAGTTGAGTTATTTGCATAGTGCATTGCAATGCAATTTGAGGATATAAAATAGAAAAGAATGTGTCTAACCCCTGATTTTAAATCCTTATGTTTCATTCACTGACCCAAGAGAAAATTATAATTTCTGACATAGGATACTCTCAGGCCAAGAGGAAATTAACTTCAGCCCCAAGCAATAACTAAGAGATGTAAGTCTGCTACAGAGCTTATGAGGTAGCCATAAGAACAAGGGATATTTTTCATTTGATTTATTGGGCTATGTTTTGTATTGATTTGTGAGTGGGTTGGGGAATTTGCATTTTGTGAAGGACTTAATTATTAGTCAAACTTTTGGGATGTGTCAGGTATATTTGGCTGATCTGATTGGCTAGATAGGTGCCCTTTCCCTTCTTCCTGCTACATGTACACCCCTTCTGTTAAGATGACAACCTTTTTGAATAGTGGATAACTGGCCTTCTGGTCAAGAGTTGCTGAATAGCTGTGCTCCCCTGCTAGAATGGCCATATGAGCTCTCAGCATTGTCCTTGGGCAGCATATTTATCATTAGGCAATTGTTTTATTTCATTATAACTAACAAGCAGAGAGTAGTAATATAAGCAAGAATTCTGGTTTCAAACTCAGAAAATCGAAATTGGTTGAAAACAGGTTTTATATGTGACCAGACAGAGACTTAGAAAAATAGTCAGTCACTTTTATGGCACAGGCTATAGTAAATTCTATTTTTTATTTCAGTTTCATTAGGGTATAAATGTAAATAAAATGTGTATATATGAACAATGTACAAAATAATTTGAAATACATGCATAATATGAAATAATTGCCACAATGAGCCTAGTGATGAGGAGATGTAGGAGCAGATGTTTCCTAATTTCCACTACATTATACAATATTGTTAACTGTCATTATCAAGCTGTCCATCAGGTCTTTATGAATTATTGATCTTAAAATCAAAACTATGGATTTTCACCATGATCTTCTCATGTCCCTCAACCTGCTGGCCTCAACAACCACCACTCTACAATTTCAGGCACCATATCAATGAGATCCTCAAGGATCTGTCTTTCTGTGGCTGCCTTATCCCACTTAGGTTTATCCATTTCTTCAAGTTTCTTACACCTTGTTAAATAGCAGGATTTTCTATGTGTTACTTTTATTTATTTTTCCAAATTTTTATTTATTGAAATAGGGTCACACTTGTAGTTCAAGCTATCTTCCATTACCTGCTGACCTTTCTCTGCCTCCCAAGTACGAGAATGACCAGGATACTCCTCCAGGTCAGGTCTGAGTTTCTTTATTTATTTATGCACATACCAGCATATCGGGAGCCCATTATTGTCACAGGTTCAATATCCACTGATTTACCAAAAGAGATTTGAGTTGTTCACATGTACACTATAGCTCTTCCTGCAGTGACATGGGGTACAGATATTCTTCATCTATATACCTATCAGTGCTATTGCATCGTGTAGACCATGTTGTAAATGTATTTTTTACTCTTTGTGGGAACTGTCATGCTGTTTTCCACAGCTGTTGTGCTAATATATATCCCAGCCAACCATGTATAAGAGTACCCCTTTCCTCACATCCTCACCAATGCATATACTTTTTCTGTAAGCACTGAACACTAAACAATTGCTCCACATGAGCTCCATTCCGATTTTATTCCAGCCACTGTCACAAGCATGTGGTAGTACCACTTCTTAATAGATTTGTTTTCAATTACGTACTAAGAATTCCTTATATGTTTGAGTTATTAGGACCTCACTATATATGTGATTAGTATAGATTTTCTTATATTCCACGAGTTGATTCTTCAGTTCCATAATTATTTCAAGAGTTGTTCAGAAAGCATTCAGTTTGAGTTAGTCTAACTGGTTTATTTTCGAGTTTCATGGGGAAATAAAAAAAAGTCTGACTATGGTATTTTAATCCTTTTAGTTTTGTTTTTAAGCTATTGAAAGTTTCAAGTATCATATTTAGGTCTTTGAGTATTATTGTATGTGTTTTTATTTGTAAGATAAGAGTATCACAGTTTTTTTTTGGTGAGGGTAAGTGTGTGTGTATATATATATATATATGTGTGTGTGTGTGTGTGTGTGTGTATTTTTTTTAGGTAGGGTCTCACTCTAGATCCGGCTGGGATTAAAGGCATGCACTACCAAGCCAAGCCAGGTTTAAATATTCAGTTTTGAAAACAACATTTATTAAAGAGCTTCCCCTTTACTCACTATGCATTCTTAGAACTTATGTGGAAAATTGGTTGATGATATTATAAAGCTATCTTTTGGATTATTTGTTCATCAGTCTACATTCCCATCTTTAATGTAGTTGCTATAATATTTTGTATTATAATTTGGAACAGAACAATGTGAGAGTTAGAGATGCCTCCAGATTAATTCTGCTTGCTAAAAAAATTGGTTTAGTAATATGTGGTACTATTTAATATTTTCTACTCTTGTATTTCTTTGAAAATGTCATTCAAATTTCAATAGTAATTTTTTTTTCTATGATGGAGGTCAAAACCACCATAAAGTTTGAATTTAATCTACATATTGCTTTAGAAAATAATATTTTAAAAACTTGTAATAGTAGTGTACTTATGACACATAGCTTTAACTTTCCTGATGTGCAATACTTGTGTTACATTATCTGTTAAGAGGTATTTTAGGGGATAGTCTCTCTCTAGCACAGGTCAACCTAGACACCACTCGGTAGTGCCAAACTGTTCTTGAATTCACAGCAATCTTCCTACCTCTGCCTCCTGAGTGCTGGGATTGATTAAAGACATACACAACTATACCCCACATCTGAAATATTAATATATATTGGAATTTTTTTTTGAAATCATGAGTTTGTTCTCTTTCTTATTTATTTATTTCATATATTTATTTGTGATAGAGGAGAGAGAGAGGGAGGGAGAGAGGAGAGAGAGAGAGAGAGAGAGGTGGGTGTAGAGAATGGGAAGTCCAGGGCCTTAATCTGTGCAAATTAACTCCAGATACATGCACTTTTATGTACATCTACCTTCATGTGGGTACTGGGGAATCGAACCCAGGCCTGCCAGATTTGCAAGGAAGTACCTCCAACTGCTGAGCCATCTCTGCAGCTTGAGTTTGTCTTTTCTTTGAGACGATGAACTTGTCTTTCATTCTGTTAATGCAGTATATCAAAATCATTGATTATTATTGATTATACATTCATCTCAGAGATATAGCCAATGTGGTAAATGAATATTTCCATGTGTTGTTGAAATCAGTTTTTAAAGTTGTATTAAGGACTTTTAAAGTGAATACTCATAGGCATATAATTTGTTTTAACAGTATTCCTGCTTGGAGTATCAGTATTCACAATTACCTTCATTTTTATATGTATATCCCTCTTTAATTTTGTGAAACACTGAAAAGAACTAGCATTATTTTTTCTCAGAGATTTTTTCATATGCTTTTTGGTCATTTTTACAGTTTTTTCAATGAATATATACATGAATGTTTTCTCCCTTCACCTCTCTTTCTTCCTTATTTCCTTTCCTCCATTTTTCCTCCTTCCCTCCCTCTTTCCTTTCCTTCCTTCAGTTTTACTTTTCTTCATTCTTTTTTTTTCTATATGCGTGTAGTACTCAGACAGGATCTCATGTATGACAGCCTTGCTTACTACCAATAAATGATACCAACACCATATTTCCATTTTTAATTTGAACTTGTATATGTCTGCACCGTTTAGTGACCTATATGATTTATATATTAAAAACATTAATTTGTTTTTTTTTTCTGTTTCCATAAACTATCCTTTAAATTTTTTGGATATCTATGGGGACTTCATAATGTAATGAAGTTTTATTTTGCATTGCTGCTAATGATCTTGAGGTCCCATTTCCAGGTCAACAACTAAAGGACTATGCTTATGATTTTGTTTACAGTTTTATAGTTTCATGCCTTGTATTTGAACATTTGGCTGACTTTAAGTGGATTTTTTATTAGTTATGGACACAGTATGTAAATAGCACACTTGGTACCATCAGTACCCTCATCCCTATCTACCCGCTTTTGTTATTGATGCCAGTCATCCCCAAGAGGATTGTGGCTTGTGCATTGTGGGGACAGTCGTCACTTAGGGGGAAAGGTAATGTCTCTGTGCATGATGTCCCAACTTGTGGCTCTAACAATCTTTCCACTTCCTCTTTCTATGAATTTCTCTGAGCCATGATGGGTTCGTTTTAAGTCTAATTCAGTGATAGGCTCTTAGGAGCCTCTGAATCTCTGGTTTGGTAGGTGTTGAGTATAGAGAGAGATAGGGGCCAAATTTCCTTACACTGTTTATGGATATATAGTTATCCATTACCATTTAGTAAATGGTCTATACTTTTGCAGGGTTTGCTTTGATGCCTTTATTCAAAATCACTTGGCTGTCAGTGTGTTGACTTATCTGTTGTCTATTTTATGGCATTGGTCTCTGTGTGCTTTTATGCCAGTACATGGTATGTTAAATAAGAGTTTTGTATGTTTTGAAGGCAGATATTATGTCTCCATCTTTTTTTTTTCTTTTTACTAATGAGGTCTTTTCCTATTCTCAAAAAAATTTAGAGTGTGTTTTCTATTTCTACAAAGTCTCCTTTGTCTATTAATTAATTCTGTTGAACAATTTGGGGAGGATGGACACTTAAGGGACATTTATTCTCCCCATCTATGAATGTTGGAAATTTATTTATTTCTATGTGTATTTTTACTTCAATATTCTTCACTAGTGTTTCATCATTTCGATTAAAAAATTCTTTCACTGGAATGATTTTTTTTTTATTAATAAGTTTTGTATTCAGCAAATACAGTCAGTTTGGTACCATTATTAGGCTCATCTGTGACCTACCCCTCCCCCTTGGCCCCTCCTTGTGGAGCTATATGGGTTGCGCATTGTGGAGTTAGTCCACAGTTATGGGTAAGATAAATGTCTCTGCATATCATGACCCAACATGTGGCTCTGACATTCTTTCTGGCCCCTCTTCCGCAAAATTTCCCTGAGCCATGTTGATTTCATTTTTGATCTGCTTCAGAGATGAGGTGTTGGGGGCCTCTGAGGCTCTGATTTGGTAGGGGTTGATTTTTCTCTGTGTTAGTCTCCTTCCCCCTTGTGCTGGTATCCGGTTCATCAGGTAAACAGCACCCTTGTTTGTTTCACCAATTTTTCTTAGTTTCAGCTGGGGCCCTTTTGAGGTTAGATGGGGTGGCCCTCTCCTTAGGATCTGCATCTATCTGAGAAAGAGAAGCAGATTCTCCAACGGAGAGTAAGTTAGCACCAGGACAAATGAGATAACCCTTACTTTTTTTTTTTTTAAATTTATTTATTTGAGAGCGACAGACACAGAGAGAAAGACAGGTAGAGGGAGAGAGAGAGAATGGGCGCGCCAGGGCTTCCAGCCTCTGCAAACGAACTCCAGACGCGTGCGCCCCCTTGTGCATCTGGCTAACGTGGGACCTGGGGAACCGAGCCTCCAACCGGGGTCCTTAGTCTTCACAGGAAAGCGCTTAACTGCTAAGCCATCTCTCCAGCCCAACCCTTACTTTTTAATATAGAAAAGTTAAGATGTGTAGGCCCTCTTGTAGCCCATGATTGACGGTAGCTTGATATTGGAGAGTGGGCTCATGTTTGGATATGGTTCTGACTTGTTTCCCAGCTCCAGCTATGGGTTCCATACCGCTGAGGGGATCAGTTAGCCAAATCAAGAGCAGTTGGTTCCCCACCATGGCTGTGTGCCACTATTGCACTTGTGTGGGTATCACAACAGGTTATTTATTGCTAAGTAGGTTAGACCATGAGTTGCTTGGACAGATATTGGTCATTTTCCCCCAGTCACCCATGTAGCACCTTCTGGCACTAGACACGCTGACTGTCTGGGGACTGACTCTCTTCCAGCTTCCAGCCATGCCATTCCATTTTAAGTGTCAGCTGCATATGGTGTCTTCAGCAATAGGGGCTTACCACTAACCTTTGGTGGGTCATCAAGTACTCTGACAGAAATCTGTCATTCTTTTAGGAAACCTTGTAGGTCTCTCTGATCAAAAGCTCATTGTGGATGATAGCCCCATGCTGGTACTGGTAGTTACAGGTCATTGCCCACTAAGAAAATGAGGAAAAAGATAATTAATATACAAGAGTTAGAGAGAAGACAGAGAGAGAGAGAGAGAGAGAGAGAGAGAGAGAGAGGGATAGAGAGGGAGGGAAGATGTACAAAATTAAGTTTAGCCTTTGTCCTACCCTCTCCAGGGTCTTGTGGTTCAGGTGTTCCCTGTAAGGGCCTGGTGAAGGTTCAGCCATTTGGTCTGCCTTTTAGGAAGGAGAATTTTATGGTACCATTGCTGTTTGGATCTAGAATTGTGTTTCCCACCCCTTAACTGCTAATCCATCTCTCCAGCCCTAAATTTATTTTTGATAATTTATTATAGCTAATTAAATGCTATGAACTTACTGATATTTATCTCATTCATTGTGAGTATATAGAGATGCTACTATAGGGCTGGAGAAATGGCTTAGTGGTTAAGCACTTGCCTGTAAAGCCTAAGGACCCTGGTTCAAGGCTTGATTCCCCAGGACCCACATAAGCCAGAGGCACAAGGAGGTGCACACGTCTGGGGTTTCTTTGCAGTGACTAGAGGCCCTAGTATGCCCATTCTCTGTCTCTCTATCAGCCTCTTTCTCTCTCTGTCACTCTCAAATAAATAAATAAAAATAAAACAAAATATTAAAAGAAATGCTACTATATATATTTTATTTTAATGAGTTTGCTTATCAGATATAAAAGGTTTCTTTAACAAAATATTTAGATTATTTTGTCTGCAATTGGAAAATCTTTTGACCTTATTGTTTCTAATAATGTTATTTATCATTTTTTTCTTCACCATATTGATTTGGCTAGGACATTCATTACTATGTCCAGTAAGATTAGGAAATTGAATATCCTTGTCTCAACCCAAACCTTAAAGGAAATCTTTCCAATGTTATCACATTTGGTATGATGTTATCTGTGGGTCTGTAAAAGATGAGACCTTATTTTATTTGTTAGTGTTCCTTTTTTATACAGTATATAATGTGTAAAGAGATTTTCTTAATCATTAAGAGAAGTTAAATTTTATTAAATCCTTTCTCTATGCCTAATAAAATGATCACAGCGGTTTGCACTGAATTCTATTTATGTGATATATTCCACTTACTGAGTTGCACATGCCAAACGAATTTTTGCATTCATCAGATGTCACATTTAATTGTATTATGTAAATATATCAGATTTAGTTAGATTTAGTTTCCTAGTACTGTGTTGAAAGTGGTGCATGTATACTCATCAAAGATATTAGTGTTTTACTTCCTTTTTATTTTGTTATAACTTTTATATGGTTTGGGAATCAGGATAATAATATTCTTGCAGAAAGAGATAGAAATAATTATTTTCCTTTAAATTTGTTTTCAAATAGTTTGAAAAGAGCTGGCTGGTTTTATTTCTTTAGTATTTGATAGATATCCATGGTAACCATCTGGTACTGCAAGTTTCCTTGTTTGAAAGCTGTGATTCCTGATTCAATTTTACTGTATGTCATTCCACTTTGGTTTCTATTTCTTTTTTTTTTTTAATTTTTTTAAAATTTTTATTTATTTATTTTGACAGTGACAGACAAAGAGAGAAAGAGGCAGAGAGAGAAGAGAGAGAAAGAATGGGCACTCCAGGGCCTCTAGCCACTGCAACAAACTCCAGATGCGTGCACGCCCTTGTGAATCTGGCTAACGTGGGTCCTGGGAATCGGGCCTCGAATTGGGGTCCTTAGGCTTCACAGGCAAGCGCTTAACCACCAAGCCATCTCTCCAGCCCTGGTTTCTATTTCTTTATGGGTTATTCTTGGCAAATTACATATGTACAGTAATTTAGTTCTTCTTTGGTTCTTTGATTCATTGATATATAGGTGTTCTTTACAGTCCATAATAATAAATGTGTATTTCTGGAATAATAGCTGTCTCTTTTCTTCTTATTTCACTTACTTAAGCATTCTTTCTATTCTCTCTGCCTTTCCTTATCCTACGTAACAGTTTGTAGATTTTTTTTACTAAGGTTTTGATAAATAGCTTTGTTGATAATAGTTCAACCATCATAACATTCACTTATAGTATATATTGCAGGAGAATGATCATAGAGTTGTGCAAATAGCACTACAATCAATTTTGTCAAAATGACAAAAGATAACAAGAGTTGGTGTTTATGTGAAAAAAAAAAAAAGAGAACACCTACAGACTTCTGGTGGAAATACAAATAAGTACAACCATCTTGAAAACCAATATGGACATTCCTGAAAATAGAACTACCATATGATCCAACAGTCCTGCTCCTGAGAATATATTCGAAGCAAATGAAATAACTCTGAGGAAGACAGAGCTTCCCTCCCATATATTTTATATGCATATTTATTTTTCATTAATTTGTTTTGTACTCAGCGAATACAGTCAATTTGGTACCATTGTTAGGCTCATCCATGTCCTACCCCCTCCTCCTGGCCCCTCCTTGTTGAGGTATTTGGGTCATGCATTCTGGAGTTAGTCCACAGTTATTGGTATGATAAATGTCTCTGCATATCATAACCCAACATGTGGCTCTGACATTCTTTCCGCTCCCTCTTTCACAAAATTTCCTTGAGCCATGTTGTGTTCATTTTGGGTCTGCTTCAGTGATGAGGTGTTGGGGGCCTCTGGGTCTCTGGATATCTGAGTTGGTAGGAATTGATTTTTCTCTGTGTTGATCTCCTTCACCCTTGTGATGGTACCAGGTTCACCAAAGAAACAGCACCCTTGCTTGTTTTGCCAATTGTTCTTAGTTTCATCTAGGGCCCTTTTGAGGTATGATGGGGTGGCTCTCTCGTTAGGATCACTGCTATCTGAAAAAGAGAAGCAGATTCTCCAATGGACAGGAAGTTAGCAACAGACAAATGAGATAACACTTACTTTTTTGTAGAGAATTTAATAACCTTCTTGTAGCCCATGATTGGTGGTAGCTTAATAATGGAGAGCGGGCTTATGTTTGGATATGGTTCTGACTTATTTCCCAGATCCACCTATGGGTTTATGTTCACCTGAAAGGTGTATCTTCAACAATAAGCAGAAAATTTGTTTTAAACATCTCTCATATTGATGAATTAAGATTAAAATTCATTTAAGTATTTAAACAGCTCATATTTCAAGGCTTCCATATTGCCAAGTCTATTATAAAACTATAAGGAACACTGTAGAAAACTAAGGAAAATTATGATTGTTTCTTCTCTTATCCACTTCTTCAATAATGGGAAATTTAATATGTATAAATGGAATTGTTTTTTTAAACCCCTTAAATGTCCCTTCTTTCTTCTTGTTCCACCATAATTCAACTCTACCTTGAAAATGCAACCAAATTATTGCCTTCTTTACAAAACATTCTTTGACTATAAGAAACAGTTTATTTGGGCTGGAGATGGCTTAGCGGTTAAGCGCTTCTCTGTGAAGCCTAAGGACGCCGGTTCGAGGCTTAGCTCCCCAGGACCCACATTAGCCAGATGCACAAGGGGGCACATGCATCTGGAGTTCCTTTGCAGTGGCTGGAGGCCCTGGCATGCCCATTCTCTCTCTCTCTCTCACTGTCCCTCTTTCTCTTTCTGTCTGTCACTCTCAAATAAATAAATAAAGTAAAATATTTTTTTAAAAAAAGAAACAGTTTATTCTTCCTTTAAGCCTATAAATATTTTATGTTCTTCTTTTATCCTGCTGCTTCATAGCCTAGCAACTCAGATTAGTTCCTACATTTTGTTAAAAGTGATTTTCTTCAATTGCATGGCTTTGAGGATGGAAGAGTACAAGTTAGAAATGTCTTGGGTGAGGAAATAAATAGGTACCCTTGTGCCTAAGGTTTACCCAATTTATGTTTCTGGACTTAGTGACTGTCATCTTCATATTGTCCTTCCAAATATATGCTTAGTTTACTGAAAATTATGTACGAATGTGTGAAAAATGCATAGAGCAAGTGCTTAAAATTCCAGTAGCTATTGGTATATTTTATCCCATTAAATTTGGAGTTTATATCATGTCAGAGCAATTATATTTTATAGACAAAATAAATACATATATTTTGTTCCTGTAAATGCTACATCTCATATTTTTATTGTGAGAATAACTCATTTGCCTCATATAGCCTATTGTTATTGAGACCTTCTTGTTATCATGTATGAGACTGTACAGGGCCTAGAGAAGTTATTAGAATTATGGGATATGAAAATTTTTAGACATTGCCTAACTCTAAGGAATTATTTTTTCTTCTCTTCTCAATAGACATATGGTTTTATCTGTGGCTTGAAATATCCATATTACTAGTGCAAATTCATATCTGCTCAACACACTTCTCCACCCAATATACAAGAAGCATACTAAATCGATCATATGCAGTAATGAATTCATCAACATTATCTTCAAAGCCATTCCTTCTGAGACTACTCCACTTCTTCCCTCCTTTTCTTTCATGTGCCACATGAACTGGTATCTTTATTCTAAATCCTTTACTACTCTATTCTTTAATTCATGCTCTAATGAGCTCCAGTGTCAAACAGAGCAGATATCACAATCCAGTCTTCAGAATTTTAAAAGCTGATGATGTTTTCCTCCTGTTAAAACTCTCCCACAGATTTTCTTTGCATGAAAACTAAATAATTTTTAAATTTTTAAGATGACATGTCAGCTGCTAGTCCTCTGAGTCATACCAAAAGAGTATATATTTGGGCTGGAGAGATGGCTTAGAGGCTAAGGTGTTTGCCTGTGAAGCCTCAAGAACCCCGGGCCAATTCTGCAACACCAATATAAGCTAAAGGAACAAGGCAGTGCATATGCCTGGAGTTTGTTTGCAGTGGCTAAAGGCCCTGGCAAACCCATTTTGTCTCTCTCTCTCTCTTTCTCCCTCTTTCTCTCTCTCTCTCAAAATAATATAAATAAATAAAAAAAAGAACAAACATTTACATTACTTTAAACAATCCTCTAGGTCTATAAGTTTCTCTTCTTACATTCTGATTGCCTTTGGACTCAGATGAAGACCTCATATACACTAGATATATTCCCACAGATGATTTGATTTTATTAATTCACCTTTTAAAAAACATGAGGGGGGCCCAACAGGGCTTCTTGCCACAGCAGATGAACTCCAGATACAGATACATGTCATATCGTACCTCTGGCTTTATATACGGTGGAAATT
Organism: Jaculus jaculus; assembly: GCF_020740685.1. Taxonomy (NCBI): domain Eukaryota; kingdom Metazoa; phylum Chordata; class Mammalia; order Rodentia; family Dipodidae; genus Jaculus; species Jaculus jaculus. The sequence goes on along the minus strand of NC_059103.1, from coordinate 183,155,584 downwards.
TAACCATGGCCTTCAGGCTTTGCAAGTAGGCATATTTCACTGTTGAGCCATCTTTCTGGCCCAATTTTGGCTTTTGAGACAGGGTCTCACACTATTTCCTGACTGGCCTAATATGCATGGTAATCCTCCTGCTTCTCCCTCCATGCATTGGAAAAGACTGGACAAGTTCAGGGTTTTAAGGCTGGATAGACACTTGCCTGCAAAGCCTAAGGACCCATGTTCTGCTCTCCAGATCCCATGTTAACCAAAGGCAAAAAGGTGAGGCAAGTGCAAGATTGCACATGCCCACTAACTAGGTCATGCAAGCATCTGCAGTTTGATTGCAGTGGCTGAGGCCCTGACATGCAAATTCTCCCTCTCTCTCCCTGTGTCTCTCTCCCTGTGTCTCACGCACTCTAAAAATAAAATTAAATGTATATATTTAAAAAGAAGAAATCCTGCCAAATGATGGTGATTTCAATTAAAATATGTCCCCTAATCTCATGTGATTTTGATTAAATTCCATACTTACCCCTAGTTGGTGGCAATATTTGGGATGTTTGTGGAGCCTTTAAGAGGTAGATCCACACTAGAGTGTGTCACTGGGGGCAGCCTTCTTCTGTTATAACCCAGCTTGACTTGCTGCACTCAGTTCATTCCCTACTTCTTCCCTGTTGCTGTGGAGATGTGATGGTTGCTTGTCTGCTTCTGTCATCTTTCCCCACCATGACAAAACTACCTCTCCAAGCTATAAGCTAGAGATAAATGCATTCCTTTGAGCTGCTTCTGGGTATTTTGTCCCAGCAATGAAAAGATAGTTGCTACATAATACATAAATAAAAATGAAGTTCTCACACCTCAAAAAATTAAATTAAATTCAAAAGCCAATCATCTCATACCTACCGACCATCTTCATTTATAGATATCTAAGGGAAACTCCACCCCAACACCTTTCACACCAGAAAAAAAAAAAATCTCAATAACTCATTTTACGAGTTCTAACTGTACCTCAAACTTGAGTAAAGTGTTTCCAGTTCTGCATCTTTCAGTTGCTAGAATCTGGATTTACCAACATCTCATCTCCCCTACACACAGTTTTTAAAACTATTCCTTGTTTTATAAATTCCCTTTTTGTTCTGAGCACCTTCTCGATAACTCTTTTTTTTTTCTTTTTTTAATGATAAGAGTGTTTCCTTATCACTTAGAATAGATCAGAATGCCCAATTTCCATGTTATATACTTATTTAGTCACAGAACTCACTCTAACATCATTTTCTGCATTAGTTACTTTCTTATTTGTGTGACTAAAATACCTGGCAGAAACAACTTAAGGGGAAATAGGTTTGTTTTGACTATTTCAGAGGGATTGCAACCAAACATGAGGTCAGAAGCACCTTTATCTGGGGTTGGAGGAAGCAGATAACATGGCCTATTACAAGAAGCTTCAAAGTCTTGCCTTTATTGACAAACTTCTGCCAACCAGTGCCCACTTTCTAAAGGCACTACAACTTTTACATGAACCTGTGGTGATAGTGAACCATAGCAATATTCTATGCAAAAAATATATATTTCAATATTAGAATGATCCCATGATTTTATTTTCTATTGCTACAGTCTCTCTCTCTCTCTCTCTCTCTCTCTCTCTCTCTCTCCCCTCCTTTTTCTCTTTCTCTCTCACACACACTCACTCACACACAGAGTCTCATCATGTTGGCCAGGCTAGAACTCCTGGCTGGACTCATGTGATTCCTTGCTTAGCCTCCTAGCTAGATGTGCCTGGCTATGGGAGAGATCATTTCAATTTATACTCTGAATTTCCTTCACATAACTCCCTCTCTCCCACATAGGTTCTGATATTTTATATAATCACATCTTCCTAGGATCACACTACCCACATGAAGTTAGGTGTCCTGCTGGGCATTCCTCTTGTAAGTTAATTTTAACATATCTAAAAAATATTCAGTAAGAATTGTCCAAAATGTGTATTTTCTCACTTTAAAGTATTTCTTTTGAAATTTGTTGTCTTATTCATATCATACACAATAAAACTATTGAGTTTTAATATTCAGACTAGGTATCCATGAACAGGCAGCCAGGGCTGCTCCTTGTTGGATTCTTCGATGTCACATGAGTTCATTCACTTCCATCTTAACCTCATCATTTTGTGGGGGGAAAGAAACAGCAGTATACTCCATGTCAAATCATTTCTTCTATATGTATGTTTTATCTTCTCCATTTAAATCTCTTTGAACTAGAAGTGCTGCTTACATTTAAATAAAACAATATGTTCAAAGCTTTAGACTATGAGACTATGACCAGGGTCCATTTGTTAAAAACAACTGAATTTTGAGTTTCATGGGAGAAGAAATGGTAGGTGATAAATAGAGACTGGTTGAGGTCACACTGGAAATGGTGTTTGCCTTCTAAAGACTTACTTGCTAATGGTGAGTATAATTTAAGCAGAAAAGGCAATATATTTTGATATCAATTACACCATTGTATAACTTAATACATGACAAATCTAGAATCAACTTCAATTGTTGATCTTAGGTATATAATCAAACTGTGCAAGTTTCTCATTAATTTCATTATTAAGCCTTGCTCAAATCCAGTTGGCAAGCAAGACTTGTGTAAGAGAGCACTAAAGGAGAGTTTGTTCCTGGCTAATGTTAATTCCACATTGAGCACTGTAACTAGATTTTTAATGGATTCCAAATTCAAATATTTAACACAAGCCCAAATTCCATGCAAAATAAATGTTATTAATTTTCTAACACAGGGGATCTGGTTTTTGCTAAATAAGTCCTCTTTTAACCAGCTATTATTAGAAATTTTATATCGCTATACTCATGTTAGTGAGATAAATGTTTCTTGCAAATAAGGGGATTATCATTTTGTCTATTTTATATGTGTATTTCTATGCACATCTATATGTATGTGCACATAAAAGGCCAGAGAATGACCTCAGGTTTCTTTCCTCCCAGGATCTTCTCACTTTAAGACCCACTTTGGGTCTCAAGAGCCTGAAACTTGAACAATAGGCTAGGATAGCTCTCCAATGAGGCACAGGGATGTACATTTCATGTTTACTTCAGCACTGTGATTATAAATACTCTCTAACATATTCAACTATTTTTGCTTGAGTTCTGAAGATCAAACTCAGGTCACCATGCTTTCATATCTTTAACTAGTTGAGGTATCTTTCCAACCCCAATTTTCATGTTTTTGTTCCAAGATTTTTCTTTGATATCTGATCATTGTTCATGTTATTAATTGCATGTGATAGAATATATGTATTTATAAATTATATGTGCTGTGGATACATTCTGACCACAAAATATTTCTGAAGCCTACATATAATTACCCTCATTATGTATAACTTAATGTTCTTGAATATTTTGCAGAAGCTAAAAAACAAAAGAGTCATATTAGAGGCCAGTTTCCTTGAAATATGATCAAGAATAAATTTTATAATAATTTTACACTAAAATTATGTATCAGTCTGAAAGAGAAATTCAGTGTTTATAAATTGTGTTGTAAGCTCCAGTTCTGGTAAACACTATTTCCTTGATGTGGACAAGAAAGATTATTTTGGTGTTTTTAATCCAAAACAATAGTGAAATCAATTTGATCTTGCAGAGTTATCATGAGAAATAAACATGAAGTTAATTTCCTAGACATGAAATCTATGCATTTGTACAGTCATACACTCTAGAAATCTTCTGAACTACACTCAATGATTTTTAGAATGCTGGAAATTCTGAGCAGATTCAGATAGGGGCACTGTATTTTTATTTCTTAAAAGATCCCAAAATTTGTACTTAGACATAACTAAATGGGAAATATACTAACTTATTGTACAAATCTCTCCTTAAATTTTCCATTCTCATTGAAATCCTTTTTTAATCTCACCATATACAAAGTGATTTTTTTTTATAAATTAGTTTGGTACTCAGCAAATACAGTCAATTTGGTATCATTGTTAGGCTCATCCCAGTCCTACCCACTCTCTTGCCCCTCCTGTTGAGGTATATGGGTCATGCATTGTGGAATTAGCACACAGCTATGGGTAGGATAAATGTCTCTGCATATCATGACCCAACATGTGGCTCTGACATTCTTTCAGACCCCTCTTCAGCAAAATTTCCTTGAGCCATGTTGGGTTCATTTTGGGTCTGCTTCAGTGATGAGGTGTTGGGGGCATCTGGGTCTCTGGATATCTGATTTGGTAGGAGTTGATTGTTCTCTGTGTCCATCTCCTTCACCCTTGTGCTGGTACATGGTTCACCAAGAAAACATCATCCTTGCTTGTTTTACCAATGGTTCATAGTTTCAGCTGGGGCCCTTTTGAGGTATAATCGGGTGGTTCTCTCCTAAGGATCTGCATCTATCTGTAAAAGAGTAGCTGATTCTCCAATGTAGATTAAAGTTAGCATCAGACAAATGAGATAACCCTTATTTTTTTTAATAGAGAATTTAATAGGTGTAGGCCCTCTTGTAGCCCATAATTGGTGGTAGCTTGATAATGGAGAGGGCTTATGTTTGGATATGTTTCTGACTTGTTTCCCCGCTCCAGCTATGGGTCCCTTTCCACTGAGAGGATCAGTTAGCAGAACCAAAAGCAGTTGGTTTCCCACCATGGCTGTGCACCACTATTTCACTTGTGTGAGCATCACAGCAGGTTATTTGCTGCTGAGTAGTTTACACCATGAGTTGCTTGGACAGATATTTGTCATTTTCCCCCAGTCGCCCATGTAGCACCTTCTGGTACTAGATGTGCTTTCTGGGGACTGACTCTCTTCCAGCTTCTAGCCATGCCATTCCAAAAGTGATTTTTTGTAACTTAAGTGAGCTAAAATGAAATAAAAATAAAAGTAAGTTGTATGTTTTAAGTATACAATTCATAATTTAAAGCATATGATGTAAGAGAACTAAGTAATTAATGAAAATATTTTAAAGAGCATTTGAAGTAACACTATTTGGCTTTGGAACTTTCACCTCTAAAATCTCAGTAACTTATCAATACTAGGCTTTAAGATACTTCTAGGACTTTATAACTCTATGAAATAATGTTATTGTTCATGTTTTGTTTTACACTGACTAGCTGACAAAACCATCTTGCACTATGGCTCATCTGTAGCATCCAGAACATACATGCTCTGTCCCCTCAGGTGTGCTGATGTTCTAATAAGGGAGAGTGAAGAGAGGAGGTTGAGGAAACGAGTAAATCATTTTTTTTTCCATTAAGTGAAGGATGCAATATTTTGTGCAGCACTTTGCCACAGAAGGTTTAGCAGATCAAAAAGGCACAAATGGGGTAGAATAGAATCTACACAGGATAATTAAAGAAGTTCACACTCCTAAAGCCTGCACTCTCTCAGCTCTTTTCTGTAATGCATTGCCAAAGGTGATCTAATTTCAGAAAACACAATTTACTCCACAGTGGAGTCACATTGCTATTTTTAACTTTAGTGTGTTTTGTCGCTTTGATCCTTTGTTTGTAAACTCATCTGGGTATTATGAATGCAAATAACTAACAGCATACAGAAATATATGTGTTTTTCATCTTGGAACAACTTTAAATAACATTGACATAACAATAATATAAATAAATATTGGAAGTCGATGAGTCCATCAGTTTGAAAGCAAATTCTTAACAAGTTTTTCGTGTCACACCATTCATGTCTATGATTGCACACTGTTTGCACAATATAGTGGTTCTGCGTGGTCAATGCCATTGCTACTTAGAAAGTTGTTTTTTTTTTTTTTCCTCCCCTTTGGAATTAGTTTAATTAAGCACTTAAAGAATAAAGAAATTCAGTACTTTTCACCTTTATCACTTCATATACTGTTTGTTGCCATAAATCATTATTTTAACATCTTATTTCTGGATATTAATAGCTTGGTTTCATATTTTAGATAAACCTTAGAAAATATAAATGATAACTTGAAACATTCATAATTATAATGAAGCAAGTAATAAGATAGGATAGAAAATGAAGAAAATTTTTGAAAAAATATTTCATAACTATAACAACTTATTGCTTAGTTTACAATGCTGCTGCAAATTCTTCAAATTACAATTAACTAAGCAATTTGAAATAAATTTGTTGAGAAATTCTTAGCACTGCCTAAGTGTTTTGATGTGTCTTGAAATTTTGACATGTCATTTGTAAAACAGAAAGACATTACTACTGTGTATGTTGCTCAATGGATAATGAAAACTGAGGAAAGTGCCACAACTCCAAGGTGCCTGGCATTTTACAACAAACTGGTAGTGGTGTTTGATCATTCTGTCAGCTTTCAAAGATAACATAATATTCTCTCTTTTTTGTAACTGAATTCTTAGATTCATGTAATTCTAAGTGTTAGGATAAAAACGATTCTATAAAAGTTAAACATCAAAAGCAAACATCATGTTAAAATTATTTTAAGGGATAGAGAAATGGCTCAGTAGTTAAGGTGCTTGCCTACAGAATCCAATTACCCTGGTTCAATTCCCCATGAACAATCAGAATCACAAATTAGCACTTGTATTTGGAGTTAGTAAGCAGTGGATGGAGGCCCTGGAATAGCCCTTATCTCAGACTGTCTTTTGTCTCTCTATCTCTCATCTCTCTAACTCTTCTTGCAAATAAATAAATAAATAATATATATATTTTTAAAACCTTCCTATTGTTATCCTTTCATCATGGGAAAATTTTGATATTTTTAAATTATAATATGTTTCCTTATGTTAACATATCTCTTGCTCGCTCTTGGATCATTATCTCCAACTTAGTTGTGAGGAGTTATATCAAAGGGAACAGTTCATCTACAGCACATAACATTCTGCAATTTACTTTTGTGTTAGGACCTGGGTAATGCATTTACACATCCATACATGAAGTTCTTTAACCAATAATAATGCTTTCCATTAAACAATGTTTCAATATTCTGTTTACCTGCAGCTGAATGTGGTGCCTCAGCAACAAATAATGAAGGAATTTTGCTTTCTCCAAATTATCCACTCAACTATGAAAACAACCATGAATGCATTTACAGTATTCAGGTTCAAGCAGGCAAGGGAATCAACATTTCAGCCCGAACATTTCATTTAGCACAAGGTGATGTTCTTAAGGTAGGTGAATGTTGACAAATTTGTACTTTGATCATTTTTGTCCTTAAGTGCATATGATGTGTTTATATAATATGCATTTATAACAAAGCAGAAGTTTATTCTACCATTTTTATATATATATATATATATATATATATATATATATATATATATATATATATATTGTATCTAGGTTGATTTGGGTATGACTAGAATGTATTGGGTTTTGATTGTTGTTTTGGTTTTCTTTTTTATGCTTTTTTTTATTAGTTTTGTATTCAGCAAATACAGGCAGTTTGGTACCATTATTAGGGTCATCCGTGACCTACCCCCTCCCCATTGGCCCCTCCTTGTTGAGGTATATGGGTTGTGCATTGTGGAGTTAGCCCACATTTATTGGCACATGTCTCTGCATATCACGACCCAATATGTGGCTCTGAAGAATGTTTTGGTTTTCTTAATGGGCATAGGACCTAACAGGTAATTTCATTATTTCAGCTGGCAGCTATATGAATTGGCATTTTTAAGCCTGAAATGATGAAACATGAGTATATCTCATTGAGTGATATAATGGAAGCAGAAATACAGTTTCTGATTTTGCTCTTACTGTGCTTGTCTTTATTTGCAAAATCTAAATGGTATGTGTAGGAATGCAGTATAGTGGGGATCAAACTTCTAGACAATCTTTTTATTACCTCCGGAATGTGATAGTTTGAAGACATAATTATCTCTGATACTAGATGTAGACTGAATGAATGATTATTAAGATAAATCAACACGACATTGTTCCTTGAGTACTTGAAGGCAAAGTCAGGAGAAATGTGATAATATTTGTGAAAATTGAGATAACTGGAGGGACTGATTATAAATATTTCTATATATCAGTTAGGGAAATCATTTGTATTCTGTGATTGTTTTCTAGGGTGCATGATCTTGAAATTTTGTTTCTATGTATGAGAGTATGGGACTAACAGTTATGAAAGTTTGTTAAACATGAAGTAATTTTTAGTTCAGTTTGTTAAATATTAAATAATTTTAGTGCTAATTGTTAAATATTGTGCATGAATAAAAATAAATTATATTACAAATTCTATTGTAGTCTAATTACAATTAAAACTTGAATTTAGATTTTATTAAAAACAAATGTAGTAGATATGACTTTTAGTTTCCTAATTATTTTGCTACTGCTTTTGAGGTATTGAATAAAAATGATAACATACCATTGTTTTGGACTAAGTCCCTGTAGCTTAAGACATTTAGACTAAGGTCTTATAACAGGCTAAATTTGGGGAAAACAAGATTTGATGAAACTTCCAAATTTTCAAAACAGGTCAGGTTTAACGAAAATTTCCTTATTTCCTAATCTGTGTATAAAATTGGTAACCCACAATAGACTTTTAATAAATAATTGTTTCTTCTGTTATTCTTTCTTGATGTCCTCATCTTACAAGGAAAGTAGCTTTAAAGTGTTTTACTTCCTTTTTATTCTTTTTTCTAAATTATTCCATCATTCTCTATCTACAAAATAAATGTCCATTGGTAAGTACATCGAAAATAGTCCTCTAGTTTAGAATAAAGTGTTTCCTGAATATGGAATAGAAAATACAACCAATAATGATTAGTAAAATAAATATTTTCAGTTTTGCCCTTTTAAGAAGGTTATCTGTTTATTGCCTCATTAGTGGAACTGCAATGCCATGATATCATTTTTCTTTTCTCAGTCAAGGATATAATGGTATCACATTAATAGTTTATTAATAGTTTAATATTATTTGTAGAATACTTATAACACAGAAACCAGAAAATACTCTACACAAATTATGGCTACATTTATTGTTCTGTTCATTATTCAGACAACTAGAATTGGTGTTATATTAGAAATAGCACAAGCTATTGAGGAATTCCTTTAGTTTAATTTCAAAAACCACATGCTAGTTGGTAAAAGAATGGCTCCTATTTTACTAATCATTAAATTCTTATAAAATAATTTTCTTGATTTCACATAAGAAATATTTATTTTGATACATTTCTTATTTTTCAGCTATAATCTTAACTGACTATAGAAAAGTTATCAAAACAAAGACATTTCATAATAATAAGATACACATAATCAGCAATAATGTAGTCTATATTTTATTATCATTTTTAAATTACATGATATAATTTCCCAAAACATAGGACAGAAAACAACAACCAGATTGTACTTGACATCTGTTTTATTGTTTGTATGATTTTTTGTTTGTTTGTTTAAAAGATGAGTCTCTTTATATTACCTTGAAACCTTTAACCTCTTGGGCTAAAGTGATCTTCTTGCCTCATCCCCTAGAGTAGATGGAACTGGAGGCCTGTTCCATCACTTTTGGCTTATATCTATGTTTATAAATAAGATTTTGTTGGTGGAAAGCCATCTTAACTCATTTATGTGTTACCTGTATCAGTTTTCTAGCTCTGAGAGCAACACTGAGGATATATACCAAAGATATTGTTCACACAGGGCCAACTGAAATAGCTATCTACACCTTTTAAGCAATAAGTTAATTAAAATTCAAAAATCAACAAAAATACCTATTAACAAGTTATAAATGATGTAAACTGGACATAGCAAATTTGAGAACTAGTATTGAACAGTGTCCAGAACAGCAGTGACCTCATATATACATCACATCTGTGTGTCTACTCTGTGGCATGACCACTGGTAAACTTTTGTTCACTGTTCCCTCCAAGCATGCAAAATGTCCATGCTTTAGACCCTACATTAAGCCTCATGAATTCTTTTCACACTCTAAGGACCAGGAAATGAAAGAATTTGTAACCAGCCATAGAATATTAATGTAGCTGAGCACTGAACACAATGGTATCATTGAAGTTCGTAAACAGTTGATCTGTTAAGATGTTTTTTGAGTAAAGCACATGTAAGAAATAAAAATCACAATATTTTTGATAATTATAAAATTAATATAACCTTATAAAGATAATATACTTATTAATTATATGACAGATTTGACATTCATTGTCATTTTAACACAACTGCTAAAGAAAAACACATTATAGAGATTAAGATAAAGTACTCCATTGTGTGCTAACTAAAATAATTTCTTAGTATTTATAGGAAAAAAAGTGAATGGATTAGCAAGGATTAGTTTTATTTTCAAAGGCATGTGAATGATAGAAGAATATTAATTTATCAGTTTTCCATATAGTTTTATGTTTTAATTATTATCCAAAAATATTTACCACATTTTTGTTGTGTTCTCTGGGACTAAACATAGACAGAGCCTGCATATACTACACAAACATTCTACCTTTGATCCATATCTCTTTGCCTTAAAAATATTTATTTTATTTTTTATTAAGAACATAATTTGTATGAATACATAATGTATTGATACCATCTTTTCACTCCTCCCTGCCCCCACTCTGTTGGCAGCCCTCTTCAGTGAGGTTGCTGATATTTTCCATAGAGTAGTGAGTTATGTGTTGTGGGAGCAGCAGGTAGTTATTAGGGGGGGATATAAAAAATGAAGCAAGTTAAACAACAACTCCAGAGAGGAATACATTACAGAAATTGTACTAGAAGTAAGTATAACTACTAATTTTGTATGAAAAAAGATTTTTTGCTTTCCCCAAAATGTAAAAATTACAACCTACCCACCAAGGTAGTAAATTAATATTGATATAGGTATTTTTTTAATTCTTTTTATTTATTTATTTGAAAGTGACAGGGAGAGAAAGAGGCAGACAGAGACAGAGAGAAAATGGGTGTGCCAGGGCCTCCAGCCACTGCAAACGAACTCCAGATGCATGCGCCCCCTTGTGCATCTGGCTAACATGGGTCCTGGGGAATCGAGCCTCGAACCAGGGTCCTTAGGCTTCACAGGCAAGCACTTAATCACTAAGCCATCTCTCCAGCCCGATCTAGGTATTCTTATCCTGAATTTTTTTTTGCCATAACCAAGTACTCTTGCAATTAATAAAAGTTATAGGGTGCACTTGAGAATTTCTTAGAATCTCTTAAGTTTAAACTTAATAATTATCAAAGTGGCTTCAAACATTCTCTTGGTGATATTTGCATTAATAATTACTTTTGTTGGTTAAGATGAACTGATATAATTTCAGAATAGTTTTTTTTTTTTCTTTTATAACTATAAGATCAGACTTGTTTACTGCTCCTGGGACACTTACATGTTAACTGTAACTGTATTTTGCAGATTTATGATGGAAAAGATAAAACAACACAGCTGCTAGGGGCTTTTGCCGGTGCGTCTATGCGAGGACTGACACTCAGCAGTACTTCAAATCAACTCTGGCTAGAATTTAACTCTGACTCTGAAGGGACGGATGAAGGATTCCAACTTGTCTACACCAGTAAGTATCTGGAAGAATAAAATGGTCAAACACTGAGGGTGAATATTCATTCAAAGTTACAGTATATTAGATAAAGTAATAGCTAATATTGTGAATTTTCATTTTATAGTGCCCATATCTCATCTCTAGAATTTAATAACCCTCTAATTTACAGGTATTCTAGCTGTTGGCATTTTACTATGGAAATAATCAAATTTCATGGAGATTTAATCATTTGTGGACTTGGCCTTATCTGCGCATAGTTTAAGGAGCTGTACCTCCAAATTCAAATTAGTAAAATCAAATATAATTTGGTTTAACAGATGTAAATCCAACATTTTAGCTATGATCTAATTGAAAAATGTGCACAATGTCTGTCTAGGGTTTACTATTGATCAAGCACTGACAACTGGATGGTTTTGGATAGTTTTGGATGACTAAAACATAACTAAAGCCTCTAGTTTGTTTTGTTTGGGGCCAAATAGACTTATTAAAATAAACATTCAGACATTATAGCAAAATCAATTTTTCTAGCCAATAATAAAAGTTCAGGTTGAGAATTATGGCTATATAAACTTCATCATCTGTTATGGGAAGTAAATACTTTTGTGATGTAACATAAAAATTGAACTGATTACATCAAGGAACAAACATCTCTGTGTATTGAAATACTACTGCATGTGACACAGTCTATTAAATCAAGTGGTTGCTTATATTCATCAGATAAGACTTGTTTTTGGAAGTTCAGATTAGAAAAGGAAGTATCAATATTCCAAATCTTAGCTGATAGACTATTTGAGAAAACCTGGCCGTTTCTCATTTTCACTAGAGGTCAGATGAATGGATATGTGTAAAAACTGAGGAGTCACTGACTATAGCAATAGGAATAGCAAGGCCAGGCAGTGGAGGAACAGGCATGGAAGCTAAGCACTTGGGAGGCTGGTGCAAAAGGACGGCCACATTGGCCAGCATGAGTTACTTAGAAATATTCCCTTACACATGCAACAACCACCACCAGGTAAATAATCACATGGGATCAAAAAAGGCTCTAGAAAAAATGTAAAATGTTTTGTCTCAGTGACAAATAGGAGGCAGGAGAGTGTAATACCATGTGATATTGAACCAATCTGGTCCATAATACCGAGAAGTACATTTCACTACATGTTTTAGTATAAAACTTTTAACAACCTATCTGAGTATTATTAATTTGTTATCATTAAGTACAAATGAACAAAATCAATGGCAAGTACATATGTTGAAATCCTCAGACCTGTTTATACATTGAAATTTCACATGAAGCCCCCCTCTCAAAGACATATGGATATCAAAGCAAATTGCATTTGCACAAGTGACAGCATCCTGGACTAAACATAACAGTTTTGAGTGTCATTGTCCATGTATGATTGCTATGTTCTCACGTTGGGTCAACTCTGATTTGCAGTCTTGCTTCCTTTTGCTCTTTATGTTTTCTAAATGTACTACCAACATTTTTTTTTTTTGGTTTTTCAAGGTAGGGTCTCACTCTATCTCAGACTGACCTGGAATTCACTATGGAGTCTCAGGGTGGCCTCGAACTCACAGCAATCCTCCTAACTCTGCCTCCCAAGTGCTGGGATTAAAGGCGTGCGCCACCATGCCTGGCACACTACCAACAATTTTAAAGTCATAGTCCATGATGGCAAGATGTTTACATAATGGTCTATCTTTTTTATGCCTGACTTTGCATTTCATATCTAAACTATGAATGAGCCCCATATATAATTTTCAGATATTTTTCAGACACATATAATCTATAACACAGAATTATTGATGTAGTAGTACCAGGCACTGTAGAATAGACAGAGAGTTAATACTGTGCAGCATACTTGGGTATCTAGAATAAGCAACATCATGGAGTGTACTGCCCATATCATAAGCTATAGGTTGTTATAAAGAGAGGCTAAAAAAATGCAGTTATTCTACTTTTCCTAATGATTCTACATTTTTATATTAGTATGTGTAATTTTTTTGATAATTTTAAGGTATTAAAACAGGGAAAGACTATAAAATCAATGATGTTTTTCTTTTTTTTTTTTTTTGAGGTAGGGTCTCACTCTAGCCCAGGCTGACCTGGAATTCACTATGGAGTCTCAGGGTGGCCTTGAGCTCATGGCAATCCGCCTACTTCTGTCTCCCGAGTGCTGGGATTAAAGGCGTGCACCACCATGCCCGGCAAAATTCAATGATTTTTAAAAGGGCAAAACAAATATTTTTAAGTCTTGGGTTTATAGCTATAATTTTGTAATCTACTCCTAGTGTCTCTCAATATAACAAGCTCACAAAATGTTCCTACAATTTTGTGAGCTAATAGCTGTATAGTGAATCCCTCTAAGAAGGGAAGCCTTAGGAGTAGTATTGCATTTTTCAGTGATCATATATTTCCTGCTATCCGATGGTAACAGTAAGATTGTCTCACTTTCTACCACCAATAAATGAATTTCATATATATATATATATATATATATATATATATATATATATATGGCATATAATACACCATAAATTTATAAATAAATGTAACATTTTATATATATGTATGTATGTGTATATATATATATATATATATATGCACACACACACACATACACACACATATATCCATATATACCTCATGGAACCTTAGAATGTCATAGTTCTTTATTTTTTAACTTTTTATTTACAGCTTCTATATGTATATACAATAAACCATGATAATTTCCTCCTCCACCCCATTCTACCCTTCTTATATCCACCCTCCTTTGGATTCCCTCCCCCTTCCAATTAGTCTCTCTTTTGTTTGCATGTCATCATCTTTGCCTCCTATTTTGAAAACCTTATGTAGGCAGTACCAGGCTCTGTGAGGTCTTAGATATCCAGGACATTTTGTGTCTGGAAGGTTGCATTGTACGCAGTTCCACCATTTCTTTGCTTTTTACAATCTTCCTGCCACCTCTTCTAAAACTGAGCCTAGGAGCATGTGATACAGATGTCTTAGTGCTGTCTATCCCACTGTCACTTCTCAGCATCATGGTGACTTGAGTTACCATAGTGGTCAAGGCCATCTGAAAAGAGAAACTTCTGTAATTAAAAAAAATGAGAACAACATTAATATATATTCACAAATATTTAATAAAATGCTTACAGGGCCGCTTGGCGGGCTTAATATATGCATTTATCCAATTAGAAAATGGTTGGTTTCTCCCAATAACAGACATACCACTATTGACCCAATTGGCACATTTGGCCTGTCTGGCCAATCTTTAGGCTTGTCAGGTTTCCCTCCATCAGTGACTTTTCTCTCACATGGGGCTTCATGCAGTATAGCTCTTGCCAGCTTTCTGTCTGCTGTTCGGGTCAGCTCCAGTTTGATTTCTCAGTTGTCTACAACCCAAGCATGTGGAGTCTTCAGCATTAGTGTTTCACCATCTAGTTCTAGTGGAAAATTAAGATCCTTAGCAATGGACTGCAATGTTTGAAGGGGCAACAGGGACCTCCCTAGCCAACAACTCGCTAGAAGATATCCCATCACCGGCACTGAATTTATTTTTTCTAGTAACATTCTGTGGGTGCACCTTTATCCAAAGGGGTAAGTTTCCATATGGCTTATAACACTCTTCCCATCTTTCATTTACTCAATTCCTTTCCCATGACCTCACTTAGGTCATTCCATCCCCAATAATGTGTTCATATACATAGATACATAAAATGTCCTCCCCTTTATGCCCGCTGCTTTCCTCCATCCCTTAGGGCCCTTTTCTCGCTTGTTGGCTTCTGCTACTGACTTTTACTCCAACTTACATACAAGTATAACCATTTGTAACTAGGATCCACTTATGAGAGAGAACTTGTGACATTTAATTTTTTGGGCCTGGGTTACCTCATTTAGTATAATCCTTTCCAGATCCACCCATCCATTTACCTGCAAATATCATTTTTCTTCACCACTGAAGAGAACCCCATTATATAAATGTACCACATTTTCACTATCCATTAATCAGTTAAGAGAAATCTAGGCTGATTCTCTTTCCTAGATATTGTGAATAGAGAAGCAGTAAAAAAAAAAAAAAAAAAAAAGAGCAGGCTGGAGAGATGGCTTAGCAGTTAAGCACTTGCCTGTGAAGCCTAAGGACCCTGATTAGTGGCTTAAATCCCCAGGACACATGTTAGCCAGATGCACAAGGGGGCACATGTGTCTGGAGTTCATGTCTAGTGGCTGGAGGCCCTGTAGCACCTGTTCTCTCTTTCTCTCTATCTGCCTCTTTCTCTCTATGTCTGTCGCTCTCAAATAATTAAATAAAATTAAACAAAAAATATTTTAAAAAATGAATGAGCAAGTATCTCTAAGGTAGTGAGTAGAGTCTTTAGGATACATGCCAAGGAGTGATACAGCTGTGTTATATGGTAAATCCTTGGCAAATTTAATCTGTTTAATCTTCATCTTTAGAGTGGTCAAATAACAATAACTTTTTCAGTCATTGTGTGTGTGTGTGTGTGATTTTTTTTTTTCCAAAGTAAGTTTCTCTGTCAACTCTCATTTGATTAGACAAAGTCTGGACAGCCAAGGTTCATAAATGAACAACACCTGAGACTCAGCTTTCATCTGCCCAGTGGACCACTAGCAAACCTGATAGTTCTCCCTTTAACAAGCATGGCCTAATCTAACTTCCTTTTGAAGCCATCTTACTCTTTCCCTTTTAAAACATAAATAAATAAATAAAGCTAGATATCACAAAAAATAAGGCTATCAATTAGTTACTTTGACATTTCAGAAATGTAAAACTTCCTCTGAATAAAGATGAGGAAGATGCATGTTTTTGAATGATTTATATAATATAATTTAGTTGTTCAAATGTCATTCCAAGGAAACTATCAAGATAACTGAATTTCCTACCAATAATAAGAGATAAGGTAAGGGAAAATAATTTTCTTCTAAAGTTGGAGTAACATATTAGAAATTTAATTCAGAATACTGTATCTTCCCTACTACACTTCTCTCTTTCCCTAAATAACCCAGAGTGAGTTTAGCAAACCCTAGTAGGATACTCTAAAGCCTTCCTTTACCCCCTGCTTTTTTTTTTTTCTTAATTCAAGAATCACTGAGAATGATCTGTTCCAAGTTCAACCATTTTCCCTCAAATTTCACTGTGTCATTTTTTCTTACTGCTGTATAGAATTCCATTGTGTAGATATACCAAATCTTAGTTATCCATTCTTCTAGTGATGGACATCTGGGTTGATTACAGCTTTTAGCTATTACAAATTGAGCTACTAAACACATGGTTGAGCAAATCTCTCTGACCTGTAGTTTAATGGTTTTATGGTAGATGCCCAGTAAGGGAATATCAGGGTCTGTTGGTATCTCTATAGTCAGCTTTTTCAGGAGTCTCCATATTGCTTTCCAAAGTGGTTGTAACATCTTACATTCCTACCAACAGTGAATGAGTGTTCCTAATTCTCCACATCCTCACCAGCATTTATTTTCACTTGATTTTTGATGTTTGCTATCCTTACTAGGTTAAATTGGAATCTCATAGTTGTTTTAATTTGCATTTCCCTCATGATTAGGGATGATGAACATTTTCTTAAGTGTGTGTTTGCCATTTGTATTTTTTCATCTGTGAACTGCCTGTTCAGCTCTTTGCCCCATTTTGTGAGTGGGTAGTTTGACTTTTTACTGTTTAGGTTTTTGAGTTCTTTGTAGATTCGAGAGATTAGACCTCTGTCAGTTGGATAGCCAGAAAATATTTTCTCCCATTCTATGGGTAATCTATTGGCTTTGTTTATTGTATGCTTGTCTGTAAAGAAACTCTTCAGCTTCATGTGATCCCATTGGATGAGTGACTATTTAAATTCATGAGCTACTGGGATTTTTTTCAGGAAGTCTTTTTTTCCATTCCTATATCACAGAAAGTACTTCCTATATGTTTGTTTTTTTTTTTTTTTTTTTGGTTTGTTTTTTTCTGAGTAGTAGTTGAGTTTCTGGTCTTATATTGAGGCCTTTGATCCATATGAAATTAAGTGTAGTGCATGGCGAAATGTGTGGATCAAGTTTCAATATTCTGCATGTGGTTATCCAGTTTTTCCAGTGCCGGGCTCCCCCGGCAGGTAGTGCTGGGGGAGGACCAGGCCCTCTGGTTCCTCCCAAGAGGTTTGAGGAGGAGAGTGGGTATCCATGGGCAGGAACAAACCATGGAGACAGGAGTCTCATCAAAGCAAGAACTCTATTGTTACAGGTGGGTGTTTATATAATGTTGAGAATGAAGGCAGGGATTTTAGGATGGTGTGAGATGTAAGGGCCAATAGCATACCACGACCTTTGAGATGGTTGGTTCTATGCAAGTATGGGTAGGGACTCTAACTTCCTGTGTGGAAGTAGCAGGCTATATGGCCCCCTGCTGAGTCATAGCTGGGCGGAGGCTGTTCGCCACACTTTAGCTAGGCTCAGGAAATTCCACTTGGCCTCACGTCCAGGCCTCTCAAGGCCCAATAGTCCAGCACCATTTTTGAAGATGCTGTCTTTTTACCAGCCTATATTGTTAGGACCTTTGTCAAATACCAAGTAACTATAGTTGCTTGACCCAAAGTCTGGGTCCTCAAGTCTATTCCATTGGTTTGTACTCCTGTTTTTATGCCAGTACCATGTTGTTTTTATTACTATGGCTTTGTAATATAGCTCTAGATCAGGTATGGTGATGCCACCAGAGGTATTTTTTTTTTTTTTTTTTTTTTTTTTTTTTTGCTGAGGATATATTTGTACACTTTTATTTATTTATTTGAAAGCAATGGACAGAGAGAGAGAAAGAGGCAGATAGAGAGAGAGAGAGATAATGGGCACGCCAGGGCCTCCGGCCACTGCAAACGAACTCCAGACGCATGCACCCCTTTGTGCATCTGGCTAACATGGGTCCTGGAGAATCGAGCCTCGAACCGGAGTTCTTAGGTTTCACAGGCAAGCGCTTAACCGCTAAGCCATCTCTCCAGCCCCTTGCTGAGGATATATTTGGATATGTGAGGCCTTCTGCCTTTCCATATGAAATTTGAGATCATTTTTTCTATCTCTGTGAAGAACACTCCTATATATGATGTATTTTTCCTTATCTCTCTCTCTGAAGCCTAAGTGGTGAAATTGCTTCTTTTTGGTTATATTAGTCAGGGTTCTCTAGAGAATTAGAACCAATAGGATGAGTGGGGATTGTAAAAGGGGTTTACTGGATCATTTTATGGCAGTAGAACAATGGATGTCTTCAGGCTTGAATGTAGAGGAACCCCACCCTGTGTGCCTCAGACATCCCCATCTCGCATTGAAGACCTGGAGGATTCCTGGAGAGCTACAGGCCTTTGGTCCACACTGGAAGGCTCATGAAATGTGGTTCCAATGCTGACAAATGATGGTCAAAACAGGGTAGGTACATGTAGGAATGGATAGGAAGCTAAAAAGTACTCAAAAGCAAGTTGCATAGGTAGCCAGGTGAAAAAGGTACTGTGTTCTCTTGAAGCTTCTTTATATATGGTCCACAACTGAATGGGTACTCACTTTGGAGGAATGAAATCTGCCCTCACTTAATATTACCTTAATAAAATCACATATCTATGTCATCTTGATGGATTGATTCATATGTCATCTTTACAAAAGCTTGCCTGGCAAATGTCCAGGAAACTCAGCCATCAGGGAGTACTTCTAGATTCAGATGTTTCTCTGCTATGTTCCTCTGTACATTTTATTTATTTAAAATCTTTGTTGGATAAATGTCTGTTATCCCAAGGGAAAACTTGGTATATATTTGGACTCACAATAGTTCAGTTTTGTTGTTACAATGGTTCAATATCTACAGAGAGCATTGCCATTTCAAATTGTATATTCACATTCATGACAGGCATTAGCTACTTTTAATGTTTTATTCTGTAGTAGCTTTATAAATATACTAGAGATTATCCTATCTAAATGTCCCAATTTAGTTAGTAATGTGTTGGTGACAATGTTAATTGTGAAAAATATTCAGATGACCTATTAACTTTAACTTTTTCTTAGTATGCAGTATGTTTGATGCAAATGCAAGTGGAAGATGGGTAAATTGTACGGGGTACAGGATAGTCTGTGTAGTTACATGTCCTTCCAACCACTTGCCAGATACATTTGAGATTTCATTTACTCAAAAATCTTAACATTAGTCAGGCAACAAATAGCACATTAGTTGATATAAGGTATTCTAAGGAAAATACTAGAAAAATATTTGCATAGAAGACAGTTTCTTTATGCTATAATTGCATAAGTATCATTATTTCCATAATTTTCAAGTTTCCAAAACTTTGTATTTGAATTTAAATATCTAGCAATGTACACAATACACAAAATTAATTATGGCATGTTGAAGACTTCTTGACAAATATCAAAACTTTTAAAATGTTTAGAAAAATATAGCCAAGAATATCTATAAAATATTTTTTAAAAAAGATTTAAGATAAGATCTGCAAGCAAAAATCTGTCAGTTGAATCCCTGTTTTTCTATGCAGGTCCATGAAGTAGCAAGTAAAAGTCTGTAAGCTGTTTCCAAAACTCTTGCCAGGGAAGAGTTCTGTTTAAATCCTACCAGTTAAAGCAATCTTGTGACAGCTGAATTTGGACTGGATAAAGTCACTATTCTGCTCAGCAGCTGCATGCACCATTGTGACGATGGAGGTGGCTGTGTTTCAGGACACTCCATGAACTTCAGACTTCCTGAAAACCAGCACTGGTCCTTTACCTTGTACTCATTTCACACCTCCAAAGTCATCGTAGCCTGTAATTTCTTGCACTAAATATCAGTTACTCATAACTTCTAAGTGTCTTTTGTTTTCTTAATCAGGTCTGATTATTAATCAAAAGCAACAACAACAAAACGCTCTATAGAAAATAATTCAAAAGTTCAGGCATCTGTTGCATTACGCTTGTTCCCGGTGGAGATCTGAACACACATGTATGCACCCAAGATAGAACAAAGGCCATAGATCAAATCACCATTATAACAAAGCTCAACTTGATGAATCTTTGGGGGTGGCTTACAAGAGAATGGATGAACAGACAACTCAAAGGTGGCTGCATCACCTGAAAGCTGACCCCAGCATAGGTTACAGTTCATACCAGCTGCATCTCTTCAGGACACCACACCATGATTTGCAGTCTGGTAGGCTGGATGGAGAGTCTCCTCCCCAGTAGTTGTTCACTAATTGGGATCTTGTGACTTCTCTAAATTTCAACTTCCTCAGACTTCTTTACCTCTTGAGCCTTCCTCTGGATGAGAATGTCTCAATTCAATGCTTCCATCATGTTGAAATTGCTGCACAAGCACGGTGGTAGTTTGATTCAGGTGTCTCCCATTAAATTCTGTGTTCTGAATGCTAGGGCACCAGCTGGTAGCAATTTGGGAATTGGAGTCTGCTAGAGGCAATGTATTGTTGGGGGTGGGCTCATGAGTGTGATAGCCAGCTTCCCTTGCCAGTGTTTAGCCCACTCTCTTACTGCTGTTGTCCACCTAAAGCGGGTGCTGTCCACCCTCTGATCATGACAGGTAATTCCCTGCTATCATGGAGCTTCTCTTTGAGCCTGTAGGTCAAAATAAACCCTTTCTTCCCCTCAGCTGCTCTTGATCGGGGGCTTTGTAATGAGAAACTGAAGAGACTGATGGCAACAACTCTACCCTAGGAGATATTAATATATAGCAAAAAAAGTAACTAATAAGAAAATTATGGTGTAAGAAAAATGTAGGCTAAAAAATATAGAAGCAACTTCAGTACCCAAAAAGTATATACATAAAATCTTAAACAGTAAATTGAAAACCAAAGTAATATTCTAGTGCACATTCACAGAGACAATTGTAAAACAGGAGATATAGATAAAATTTATAGATATGTACTGTCATAAACATTGAAGAATATAAATTGCAAATGCCATATAGAAGGTATTTGGAATTATCTAGCAAAATGTGTGTCTTAGATGTATTGAAATATGTACCACCTATATATTTTAACTAAATATTGAAGGTCTGGTGGTATGACATAATTAATACTCATTCAAAGTTGCATTATGTCACTCTAGAATGAAGAATAAATTTATAATTGGCAAAGCTCATCATAAGATATTTAATAGTATCTTCTACTGCATTGTGCTCTTTGATTAAATTTTGAGAAGTCTGTTGGTCACATTTATTCTTCAGCCAGAACTTTTCAGAGCATCAGCAATAAAAAAGCATTAACAACCAAAAGCAATTTAAAATGAAAAGGAAGAATTTCAACAGTTTTTTGTTTAAACATTTAACTCTAATAGATTCAAACAAAGATTAATGTTTTCAATTTGACAGGATCTGCAATCACCTAGGTGACACATCTCTGGACATGCCAATTCTGTTAATGAGGTAGAAAGATTCACCATTCTGTGGTCTGGAGTCTTAGAGTTAATGCAAAGGAAAAAGCAGACTAAGTAACAGAACTGGTTATTCTCTGCTTCCAGACTGAATTTTGAATGGTAATAGCTGTTCCGTATTCTGAGGCTGTGCAATTCAAGCCTTGGAGGACTATGTCTCCTTGGCGTATAATATCAAATAAACCTTTCCTTTTTGCTATTTCTCCATGTCAAGTATTTTGTCACAGCAATTAGAAAAGTAACTAATATTGAATATTGGTAACAAGAAGTGGTACTAGGGCTGGAGAGATGGCTTAGCGGTTAAGCGCTTGCCTGTGAAGCCTAAGGACCCCGGTTCGAGGCTCGGTTCCCCAGGTCCCACGTTAGCCAGATGCACAAGGGGGCGCACGCGTCTGGAGTTCGTTTGCAGAGGCTGGAAGCCCTGGCGCGCCCATTCTCTCTCTCCCTCTATCTGTCTTTCTCTCTGTGTCTCTCGCTCTCAAATAAATAAATAAATTTAAAAAAAAAAAAGAAGTGGTACTATTGCTGTGATAAACCTGGCCTTCTGATTGGTGGACCTTTGTAGATTTGTTGGTTTTCTGGAAAGCTTGGTCTTCAGTCCATGCAGAAAGGATGAGGAAACTTGGTTCCCATGCCAATGAAGGATAACCAAGAAGGGTGAATGCACACAGCACTGAGGGCACTAACCAGCAAGCAGCACTGGCAGCCAGGCAGGAGGATCTCTTTTTTCTCTGAGCTTCCTTACATAAATCTCACCACTGGAAGGGCTGCCCACTCTTGGGGGAAGGGCTCACTCTAGAGGAAGGATCTCTGCATTCAGTCAATCCTTACTGGAAGCAATCTCAGAGACCCAGAAAAGAGGAATGACTGTGAATTCCTAATCAGATGAAGTTAATGAAAGAACTTAACCATCATAGGCAAAAAGTTGAACTATTTGGATATTTGGGCAACAGAAGCCTTACAAAACTTTAAGCAGATCTTTAAAACATTTTGTTTATTTACTTATTTGAAAGAGAGACAGAGTAAGTGGGAGTCAGAGAGAGAGAGAGAGAGACAATGGACATATCACTGGAAACGAACTCCAGACACATGTGGTACCTTGTGCAGCTGGCTTACATTGGTACTGGGAAATCTAAGCTGTGTCCTTAGGCTTCACAGGCAAGCTCCTTAACCACTAAGCTATCTCTCTGG
Organism: Jaculus jaculus; assembly: GCF_020740685.1. Lineage (NCBI taxonomy): Eukaryota > Metazoa > Chordata > Mammalia > Rodentia > Dipodidae > Jaculus > Jaculus jaculus. Next base: position 183,132,557 of record NC_059103.1, on the reverse strand, counting down.
TCCAAAGCAACTCTTAATGGGTCATTCCAGTGAGAGTCTGTATGACTTGAACACCAAGAAAAGATATCGATTGTAAAGGCTTCTATTCTGAATGGGAACAATAAGAGAGGGACACTTTGGATAATACATTTGTTACTCTAGCAATTTTAGTTACATTGGAGTATTAAATTTCACTTGCAATGTTGAATATTTGTAGCATATTTGGTATTTCATACTTGTTTTTATTTGGCAGCTTCATGTATTTGAGCTTTCAGTGAAAATACTGGCAGCTGAACCTATTCTTAAAGATAAGATAGTTCTGAAATGAGCAACAGTAAGTCTTCCAAATTGGACTAAATTATGTTGTACTCTGTAGCATATATTGTCCATGTGCATTTCCACCCATGATGAAAATTGTTACAAAGTTTCTTCATTTACAAAGAATATATCCATTTAACTTCGTCAACAGTAAGTGCCAGTTGCAATTACAGAATGTTCAAATTAAGAAAAGATGAATTTGGTAATAAATCTTGAAAACAAAGCTTAATTTCCATTTTTATGTGAGAAGTGATATATGGTGAAACTCACACGAGGTAGCATCTAGAATAACAAATGGCACCATCAGCTCTGGTAGAAGGAATACACACTTGCCATCTTTGAGCAGGGATGATTTAAATATGATACATACTGTGGAGATCATTGCAAAGTAATGTGTTGCCAAAAATTTTAAAGTTTTTATTTCTTTCACTTCTATTTTCAAAATGGATTCATTTGAATATGTGTAGTCTTTTATTATGCATCAGTATGTTGAAGTTAATGACTGCTGATTTCTTTCATGGCTCTAAGAAGCTGTTTATATCTTCCTAATGTTAACACACTTTCACCCAAATGGGACAGCCACACACTCATTCCAGGGTGGAATTCTGAAAGATTTAGTTTCTTTATTTTTTTTCTCTGACAATTTACTTTCTTTAGTAATGTAATTTTTGTGTATGTGTGTGTATTCTGGAGGTAATTATCACCTCTATGAATCCACACTCATTCATGAGCAATCTAGATCATCTGTTATGTGTTGTGACTTGCACTATGTAGTCATTGTGGAGAAATAGTAAAAAAAAAAAAATTTAAAAAAGATAAGATGACATTAAAAGTAACGAAACAAATGATTAGATGCAGATATTTATATCTATATCTATATCTAATAACATAATAAATAAAATATATGTTGTAATACATATTATATATATTAATAATATAATAAATCATATATATAATGATCCTGTGGCTTTGCTGTGCAGGCAGTAACTAAGACCCCTTCCAATAGACCAGGTAGGGTTTTTTTTTTTTAATTTTCTCTGAAGGACAATTATTTATCAATCTATAGAAATGACTGCAGAAACTCAGGACATGCAGCCTATACAAGGTTTGATAATTATATCACTTACCTAGTTGTGTATGAGACAAAATACATAACAAAAGTTCAGGTTAAGGGTGACTGAGTTTATTTCACTTTATAGGTCCTGATTATATAGTTCATCATTGCAGTGTTAGGATGATAGCTGGAGCTGATCCCATTCATCTAACAAGGCAGAACAGAGCATAGAGCAAGAAATGCTGATTGTTCTGCTAGCTTTCTGATTTTTATGCACTCCAGGAAACCAGCCAATGAGATGCCACCACAGTCAAGTTGGGTACACCCAATTCAATTAACACAATCTCAAAAATTCTTCACTGACATGAACAGAAATTTATTTCCATAATGACTGTTTAGCCTGTCAATGGATAACCTGAGGTCAACTATCATTGAAACATCATCTTTGTAATGAAGGAGGCTCAGGAGAAAGTTAGTTTCTTTTAGACTGTTTCTGTTAGCAATGATAGTCCACAGAAAGGACCAGACGATGCCACTCAGCCTTCACAGAAATTGAGCTCTTTGCAGGAATGGACCTGGAGCCTGATCCAAATTCATCCACAGCAAATGCAGTGTCCACTAATGCCCACAGTCTAGCATATGTACCAAGATGGGCTGGCCTTCCCTAGCTAGATGACCTATCCTTTAGGGTCTGCCCTTTGAATCTGTAAACCCATCAGGCACACCCCTTACATAACTGAATATGATAAAAGAGTATATTTTAAATCAACTATAAAGGCTTGCCCCTACATTTGCAGCTCTCCTTGCACTGTGATATCTGTCCTGTGGACATATATATAAGTCTGGCTTTCCCACCAACCTGGCTAGATGGGTGGGGGGTGAGGGGAGGAACAGCAGAGCACTGTTTCTTGGTGTAACGTTTTGCTTGCCTCTTCTTTATATTTTGAGGTAACATCTCACTTTAACTACATGTTTGAATTTCTTCTGATCTGAGACTACAACATGTGTATTTTTTTCACACTCTAGATCTACCCATGAGTATTTCCTATAAACTCTGGGCCTGCTACCTGTGTTAGTTCTCTAAAATTGTGGCAATATGGGCCTGCCTTCCCTACCCATTTTTTTCACTGTCTTGGTGCTCTCTCTCTCTCTCCCTCTCTCTCTCTCCCTCTCTCTCTTTCTCCCTCTCCCCCCCCCCCCCACTCTCTCTCTCTCCTATTCTCAAGCCATAACCACTTACTCTTCATTTTTTCATGAGGAGGTCAAGGGCATAAGCCATGCTTTTCAGAGGACTGTGTGTTTCTTCTCACAACCTACATAATCTCCTAGGTTACACATGCTTGTGGCTCTGTTCCAGCTCTTCCCAGACCTCCATGTCTCTTAAATGAACCCTATGAACTGTGCTGTGCTTTCCACATGAATATGTGCTTCCTACTTTCCATGTGCTTGTGACTCTACTCCATACTTTTCCTAGACCCCAATTTCCCTTAAATCCTCTAGTTTCTTTTCTCCCTAAATAAACTGAGTGATTTATAATTTATCTTTTTGAGTACATTTTATCAATTCTTTGTTAACAATAGTTTAAAAACCTAATATTGGGGTTTGTAAGTTTGGAAGGTCCTTTATGAGCCCCCAATCCTGTAATAGCAACACTGTCCAAGCAATAATATGTATTAGTGTTTTGATACCAATGATATGATGAAATATATGTTTCGTTTGTTTATTTGTCTTGGGAGGTTGATATCGGGTCTCACTCCACCCACAAAGAACTGGAATTCACTATGTACTCTCAGGTTGGCCCTCAAATTCAAGTCAATCTTCTTACCTCTGCCTAACTTCAAAAGGTGTGAATAATCTTCATAATAATATGGGGTGGGATTCCTGTGAGGAGTTAGATGCCCATAAAGATACACAAGTTCTCACAGGCCTATGAAATCCAATTTAAGGTACTTGCCCCAATTATGAAAGAATTAATAATGTAGACTCAAAAAAGGGTAAGTAAAAATGAATTATGAGATTTACTTTAGGTAGAGTTGGGATTAAGAGGTAAGGCAAATAAGGAAAGCCCAAGCTAAAAGAAACCCTCCTCCTTTCCAGCCAGGAAGGGGGAGGGTAGGCCTAGGAGAACCCCCTCACTTGGGAGCTAAGAGAGCAGAAGGAGAGGGGTAAGAGGCTTGCACATATGTTTCAGGGAATTTATATAAACCATACATCCAGTTAAAATGAAGTTCAAATGAGTAAGGGAGGGACCTGGTTGGTTGATGGGCTAAAGAGGCTGACTTCGAAAGGGCCAGATAACAGGGGTTTGGCCTGGGAAACATTGAGGAAGAAGCAAAAACGTTTTGACGAGTTGATACTTTGAGCCATCTTAAATGAGACCGGGACAAACTCTGTCTCTTTTCTTGCTAAAGCAGGTAAGGCAGCATCCATGTTTCTGTGGGCCAGTTCCTAGCTAAGTCTTTACCAGGAGAAAGTTTCCTTGCTCCTAATCTTTATCAATAGTTTCCTATTTTCAGAAGCTGACAAAATTTGCTCCCAATTATCTTTTGTGTATTCACTATGGAATTCATCCAACATTTACAAACTTTTATGAAGACTTATAGGAACTACACAACTATGGGATTTCAATTTGGGCTACTAGTGTAATTTTTGTTCTAAATTATGAAATAGTATTTCCTAGTTATGTTACTATAACAGGACATTTTACATACTATTTTATATCCTATTGAGTATATGATATTCACTATTATTAAATTTATTTCAACTACATACTGTAAGTGTGCATTTCCAGGTAGATTAGTTATCAGTAAGGAATATGATAATGAGGAAGACCATGGTAAATGTGTATGTAAACCCTTCTTTGATCTCTTGCTACCCCTGTTACAACATTATGACAGAAAACTGAAGAACCAACCACAGACTCCATATCCAAGTGGTTAAAAAGGCTAATAAATAAATAGTGTTTCCTCTATTTCAGACAGTTTTCTCCCACAGGTTTTTTTTTTTTTTTTTTTTTTTTTTTTAAGAAAATCCTCTATCTTAATACTTTGGTTCAGGAGAAACCCTAATCTTGCTACAATCTTTTGGAATTTAATTCTGTGAAGGCTGTATTAGTGTCCTATGTTCCTGTCTTTTGTAAAGGAGAGGTTTCTGTAAGTTTCTGGAACCTCCCCTCTCTTGCAATGTAAACAATCATTTACAATCAAGTCCTGATCTCATAAATATCTGACTAACTAGCTTAGGGGACCCCATACTGTTTCTTAGTATCCAGTAATTTGCAATCTGGGTTATAGGACTCAAGAAAATATACTTGTATTTACTGTTTCAATGTAAAGTTCAGAAATAAAATATCAAATGTAGAGGCACAGTGATGATGCCTAGGTGTGGCCCAGTTGTGTTTTATCCTATTTTCCTACCTATAAACTTTCAGAACCCCTGTTTTTAATGTTTTTGTTTTATAAGATTTCATCACAAAAGCATGATTGACAATGCAATGGCTCTCAGTAGTTAACTATATCCCTAGCCTTTTCCCCCCACACAGAAAGTTTATTTGGGGGCGGGTGGCTACTGAGTCTTCTAAACCTCTCCACAAGGACTAAGGAAATGGCTTAATAGTCAAAGGTGCTTTCTTCAAAACATCCGCTCACATGGTGAGCTCCTGTAGGGGTCATTATCCTTTGGTTGTTTTTGCTGAAGGCTGTGGTGTTCCAAGAAAGACCAGACTGAAAACTCAACTAGCTGTTTCCACATTTTTATTATCCACAGATAAAAAGTTTAGACAGATGAAGCAAGGATGTGGGAGATGGTTTGTTACAAAACGATGGGAAACTATATGTTCTACAAGGGAGAGTAGGTTCTTCAGACAGCACCATGTCCTCTGCACAGGCCTGTGAATAACTAGCCCTGGCGGACATTACTATGTGGAACAGAGGATTCTTACTGAGCTACAGAGGAGAAAGGTTGGGGAGTGCCAGGGATGGATGGCAATTCTGTTATAATGAGGTAAAGAACAAATAGTGGTAGCCTTGGTCACAATCTGTAAATTCCTCTGGTTACATTCTCTGTTCCAGGGAAAAGGAGAAAAAACTAAGTATGCTTCTTGTTATATCACAATATAATTGAAACTAATTCATTTACTTATTCAATGTGTAACATTAACTATGATTCCTTTGAAGCAGGCAGGAAGCTTACTGCTACAATAAACCATGACCTAGTCATATAGACCATATTATTAATAAATTTTATAAAAAATAGTGTTCAGGTGAAGTGTTCTACATGATTACATATGCTAACAGTGTTAAACATAGAGGGTGGTATGAAATCATGTTTTAAGTGGTAAAAGAAATGACCAATTTGTGTGGTGTAAAAATCATTTGAAATTTTGTCTTTAAGCAAGTCATGTTTCTCTTCCAGGTTTTGAGCTTTCTCATTGTGAAGATCCTGGCATTCCTCAGTTTGGATACAAGATCAGTGACCAAGGCCACTTTGCAGGCAGCACCATCATCTACGGATGCAATCCAGGATACACCCTCCATGGAAGTAGCCTTCTCAAGTGCATGACAGGAGAGAGAAGGGCATGGGACTACCCTGTGCCTTCCTGTATTGGTAAGATACTGCTTAAAATTTTCTCTAAGTACATCTATGGAAATGTTTGTAATACAGACTTATATAAAATATACTACGTTTTTGAATCTTTTTTCCACACATAACTAAAAAGTCAAGAACTTAATAAGCATTTAAAAATTACCAAAACAAATTTCATACGAAGTGTAATGATTCTTTCCCTAATCATAACACTGTGTGTTTGGCAGTTAACATGGCCTATATGAAGTTATTTTGCTTCTTCTCTTAACAGAAAATTTGAATAACTATAAGTATATCAAGAATTTTGACCATACATGTTTATTGAACCACATTGACCAGTTCTGATTTAAATTACAAAATTATTGCACATTTTTAAAAAAGGAAGGTGAACTCAAAACATAAAGAAACTATTCTCAGTTATGTTTTTATATACCTGTTTGAAAATGTTAAGTCTTTATTGACATTTTTAAAAGGTATGGACAGCATATAAGCAACTAAACTAGAGAGTGGTCATTGCTTTCTCAGTTGTGCTTGCTGATTATCATTTTATTCCTACTTTATTATGGGTCAGATAATAAATAATTGGGTATGTAGAAGTGGAAGTATGAATATACAATATTGCTATAGACCTTTTATTTTTTCTCCTCTGCTCAAAAGGTAAAGAAGTTCCCATTTGGAAAACCAGAGCAACCAAAAACAACATTGTAGCAAAATATTAATTCCCCAGTAGGAACAAAAACACAGTGATTGTCAAGGCCTTTGCAATGACATTTATGAAAATACAAAAAAAAAAAATCTGGTTTCAGGCTCATTTTGATAAAATGAACTTGCACCTTTATTGTGGCATAATTGATACATACAAAAACCTATGCCTGATTCATGTTTCTCATTTGATGCATGTTAGGAACCTGAGTCTCTTGAAGTAAATGGAAATTTTCTATCATTATTTTTTTTCTTGATGCAAACCCAAGAGACTGGCTTTTTTTTTTTTTATGAGAGACAGTGAGAGACAAAGAGAGAGAAAGAGAGAATTCTTGTACCAGGGCCTCTAGTCCCTATAATCAAACTCCAGAAAAATGTGCCACCTGGTGCTCATGTGTGACCTTGTGGATGCAGCACCTTGTGCTTCTGGCTCATGGGGGATTTGGGGAATCAAACATGGGTCCATAGGCTTCAAAGGCAAGTACCTTAACTGTTAAGCCATCTATCCAGCCCCATTGTTAATTTTTATAAACTTCCTGAGAATATCCATAAAACTTGTTTGAATTCAATTTTTAAAATATACCATTTTGGAAAAATTGAATGAAAAAATTCTTTGCAACTAATTGTCCAGTGTTTGTGAAGATATGAGACCTGTATAGATTTATTAAGATACTGATTCAAGTGTAAACAAACATGTTTTCATCTCACCCGATTATAATGACTACCCTTTAGTTCCTGATGGCATATGAATTTTGGACAGATCATAAGGATAATGTCTAAAACTATAGCCAACCTTTATTACTAAAAGCTATAGAGTCTAGAATATTATAAACAATCAGATTACTGTAATTGGCTAAGAAAAATATTGCATTGATTAATTATCTCTGATGCTATATTCTTTGATATAAACATGAAAATATCCAGAAAATTTTTAAAATTTATAAAGTTAGAAAGCTATAAACTTGTAAGTACTGATGTTTTTCCACCTTTAAATTTAAAGGATATATTTCAGAATATTTGGAGCAAAGTTGCAAACATTCTCTTCTTTTAGAAAGCTTTTGTATTAACAGGAGAACATTGGTTCTGAGATTAGAAAATTTGAATTATGCTGTCAATAAATCAACAAGTTTGTGTGTGTGGTTGTGTGAGTCCCATGTGTGTGTGCATGTTCACATAATAAAAAGACTGGTTTATTTTAGGGAGTTGTATGTGCTAACAATTCTACAACCTATAAGGCAGAAATGAACAGTTTGCAAAATGATGAAGGAATTCATGTTTCAACTTTAAGGAATTCCTACCCTAGAAAACAGTATTTTCTGTCATTGCCTTGCATCTGGGTAGATGAGGCTTGTCCATGTTTTTCAGAATGATGGCCTTTCTTTACACTGATTATACATGTCAACCATATATATGAAATGTGTCATACCTCGATACTACAGCTAAGCTTATATGTTTATAATTTTTTTATTTTTATTATTATTATTTTTTATTTTTGGTTTTCCGAGGTAGTGTCTCACACTAGCCCAGGCTGATCTGGAATTCACTATGGAGTCTCAGGGTGGCCTCAAACTCACAGTGATCCTCCTACCTCTGCCTCCCGAGTGCTGGAATTAATGGCGTGTGCCTTAGATTTTCAATGGAAATCATGAAAGCCAAAAGGGCTTAGAATGAAACACTTCACAGCCTTAAAAGACTACAGCTTCTAACCCAAACTACCGTACCTAGTAAAACTATCCCTCATGACAGATGGAGAAAGGAAAACTTTCCATGACCAAAGGCAGCTCTATGATTATATGAACTCAAAGCCAAACCTACAAAGAATACTTCAGAAAATATTCCATAGACAAGAGTTAAACAAAAGCCTACAATAGTATGAAAACAATAACCAAAACTAGAGCAAGCATGAAAACATTAAAAGCCCTAAACCCCACCAACTCACCAGCATGGCAAGGATTAAAGCAAATCTTACAATTATAATTTTAATTATTAATTGACTTTACTCACCAATAAAAAGACATAAATTAATAAGGTGAATCTGGATAATGGACCCTTCAATCTGCTGCCTTCAAGAAACCCACCTCACAATTAAAGATAGACACCTCCTCAGGGTGAAAAGATAGAAAATGATTTTCAGTGCAAATGGAAATAAGAAACAAGCAGGTGTGGTGTTGCAGTCCGGGTCGCATTGCTGGTAGAAATCACCCAACCAAGAGCAGCTTCTGGGAAAAAGAGGTTTATTTGGCTTACAGGCTCGAGGGGAAGCTCCACGATGGCAGGGGAAAACGATGGCATGAGCAGAGGGTGGACATCACCCCCTGGCCGACAGAAGGTGGACCACAGCAACAGGAGGGTGTGCCAAACACTGGCATGGGGAAACTGGCAATAAAGCCCATAAGCCCGCCCCCAACAATACACTCCCTCCAGGAGGCATTAATTCCCAAATCTCCATCAGCTGGGGAGCTAGCATTCAGAACACCTAAGTTTATGGGGGACACCTGAATCAAACCACCACATGTGGCTACACTAATATCTGACAAAATAGGCTTCAGACAAAGTAATTAAAAAGGATAAGGTAGGGCACTTTTTATTCATCAACAGAATGATCCAATAAGAGGACATCACAATCATAATTCCTCAAATATTTAATTCAAAAGAAAAATTTTCTGTTTATATTTTGGCAGGATGGTAACATGGAGAAATTTTGAATGTACAGTGCATTACACAGTATTTTGCTTAGGGTCTACATATGTAAGTCAATAGTGTTTCTAAATTACATATTTCTATGATATAGAATATTCTTTCTATATTGTCTATATTACCTATACTACCAAAGTAAAACTACTTCAAATACCCTAGGAATATCAATGGAGAGTGAATCTCTCAAAAGAAAAAAATATATATTGATATTATGTGGTAATACTTGCATTTTTAAATTAAATACATTTTATAAAAATTAGAAGCCACATTTAATCAAAAGAAAAATAGATTTTATTGAACTAAAATATCTAATAAAAATGTCACTGTAACTTTTGGGAGGTTAACAGGGAAAAGTTTAGAATAATTTAAAGAGAAAAAAAGCACAGTGAAATTGGAATGCCTTAGGAACTGCCAAAAGATTAATTTTTCTCAGAGGTGGGGTAGCAAACTGAATTATTCAGCCTGCAATTCATGAGCAGTGATTAACTTGCCATCTGTTTCCCTTTTAAAAAATATTATTTAACAACACATCTTAAAATGTTTTGAAGCCAAGCTCACAGATTTGAATGTGTTCCTTTTCTATTACATAATCAGATTTGTTTTATTGTTTTTATATGACCTGACTGGAGGTTATGCTATTTTATTGTACTATGTAGTCTTGGTTCAATTAAAATGCATTAATCTAAAAATGTTTGTGGAAATGTTTATTGCCCAGCATGGTGGCACACCACTAATCCCAGCACTCAAGAGGCAGAAGTAGGAGGACTGCTGTGAGTATGAGACCAGCCTGAGATTACATAGTGCATTCCAGGTCAGCCTGGGTTATAGTGAAACCCTACCTCAGAAAGAAAAAAGAAAAAGAAAAAAAAAGGAGGGGGGAGGGGGGAATCATCATTTTTCTTTAATCTGAAAATACATATTTTTATGACATTTTTATATTAATTTGGAAAGTCTGGTATTAAACTTAAGTTGCTATTGAATTTTACTAGCTGAATGTGGAGGTCGGTTTAAAGGAGAGTCCTCAGGAAGAATTTTATCCCCTGGCTATCCCTTTCCATACGACAATAACCTTCGTTGCATGTGGATGATTGAAGTAGATCCAGGCAACATTGTCAGGTAAATAGACTTCATGTTCTCAATATTACCTGTAAATCTGATTTAACTTATCAGCATTTATCTACAATATTGATTTTAATATGATTATCCTTCATAAGTGCAATCATAGTCTTCATGTACTTAAATATGAATAATATATTCATTAGGATAATTTGCTGACTTATAGAATGAACCAGAAACTGATAAATTATATAATAATCACAAGAAAGAGAGGACAGTTAGCTTTCTAAGAGGGCACAGAGCTTTATAATTTTTTCCTGCTTCTTGTGGACTTTGTTCTTTCCCTTCTTAGGGTATAAGATGCCAAATCCATCTTTGTGATCAGTATACAAGGTTGGGCCAGTCCCCTGAAGTCAGTGTAGCCTCTCTATCATGACGAAGAAATAAGAAAAGGAAAGGACTCTAGTATTTCCTGTTTCTCCTGGTCTTGGGAACATTCTGAAGCCTCTGCTTTCTGACCCTTTAACTGTTTGATATCTCTTTCCTGCTAAGATTTGGTAGGCTGGTGACATGTCTTCATATTATAGCTTCCAACATAAATTCTAATCCATTGCCTGCTTAATCAGCACATCAGGTTTTCTACCTACAGCAAACTCTTAGCCCCTTTTGTTCTCATAATTTTGGCTGATTTTAGAAAGATTAATAAATGAACAAATCCTCCTGAATGTGTGAACAAGTTATATAATTATTTCTCACAATACCTTTAAAACTTAAAAATTGCTTTATGACATAAAAGAAATATGAGACAAGTTTCTAGTTGATACCCTCTTGTGAGATGTTGTAGGCTGTAAGTGACCTGTTACCTTGCTTCTGCAAGGCAATGTACCGAACTCATGATGAGCTACTATCAATCTGTCCTCAGCTTGTTTTTCTTTAGTCTTGGTCAGCAGTTTTAGTTACATATTAAAACTATTAAATTTAAAGCCCTAATTCAACATGATTTTGTCACATTATTTACATTAAAGAACATTTCATAGTGATGTATGACCCAAATTTAAAGCTGTGTGAACTCATGCTGCCACCATGAATGTGTGTATAGTTGAGCTATTAATCAACTATAGCATTAAGTTCTACCCTTGGCACAAAAAGTAACAGGTGATAATTTTCTCTAGAGTAGAAATGAAGTAGAACAGATGGAACATGGCTCAGTGGTAAAAGTATGCACTGTGAGGTCAGACAATTAAGTTTAATTCTTGACACAATTACCCTTTAGGCAATGATTGAACCTATAACTATATTTGCCACATTTGTAAAATTGAGATAAAGATGGTTCTGCTTCATTAGGTCATTATATCAAACAATAAAAACATTTTAAATGCATTTATGAAGATTCTGACACATAGACATTTTCTACAAACAATGTTTATGGTAACATATATAAAATATTTGAACACTCAGGGCTGGATAAATGGTCTAGTGGTTAAGGTGCTTGTCCGTGAAGCCTAAGGTCCCAGGTTCACTTCACCAGAAGCCACATAAGTCAGATGCACAAGATGGCACATGCATCTGGAATTCATTTGCAGTGGCTAGAAGCCCTGGCTAACCCATTCTATCTCTCTCTATCTGCCTTTTTCTCTCTGCTTCTCTCATAAAAAAATAAATATATAAATATATAAACTATTTAAAAATACATGAACATTCAAAAAAACGTGTAAAATTTCTCCAATCTGCAAAGTTGATAGTATTTTAATCCTATTGCAAAGAAATCCATTGCACTAATCAAAACATATTAAAGCTTATATACGATACTTATGCAATTAATGTTTTAAACTCAAAACAAGGTACATTGACTAAAGGCCATAATGCATCTTTTATTCTAGTCTTTATTTTAAATGGGATCTGTATTTAAAATAATTGGAGATATATGGTTCTCCCACAGCTTACAGTTTCTTGCTTTTGATACGGAAGCTTCACATGATATACTCCGTGTTTGGGATGGTCCACCAGAAAATGAGATGCTCCTAAAGGAAATTAGTGGGTCTCTTATACCTGAAGGGATTCATAGCACTCTCAACATAGTTACAATCCAGTTTGACACTGATTTTTATATCAGCAAATCTGGATTTGCCATCCAGTTTTCAAGTAAGTATTTTAATTCTACTTGTACATTTTAGAATAGGAAGCAGAAATTATATTTATAGTCATTAATTTTGCTGTTCAACATTTTCATTTTTATATATTAGTATTTTTTATATATCATTTTGACCTTATATTCTTCTGTATGTAAGGTCAATTACATTTAGGAGAGAAAAGATTCAATTAATGTTCCAGATTAATATCTAGGTCTTTCCAATTATCAAACCAATTATCCTTAAAATAAAGATGATGTTAAAATAAATCAGCTAATGAAATAATTTTATCACATGGGTTGTACATGTTAAATATTTATTACCCCAAAATTTTGAGCCTAGAAGAATTTCATATTAAGGATATTTATGAGTTTTAGGATATTTGTATATAGCTAGTAAAATATAATACAAATGAGAGATACATGCCTGAACTGAGAATTAATTTATATTTCATATATACTTTAAAAATATAGTTTGGATGTTCCTCTGTGCTATATCTGAATGCATTTATATTTTTACTGTGACAGATTATATTATATCAAATGGGATTTTTCCATATTTTGAATATTTGGTGTGCCCATTTTGTAATACCGATTCTCCAGTTACGTGTGCTTTCCTGCTTTAAATGCACTATAAGTTCCATTATGTGCCTGTATATCCATAAAAAATAATAATTTTGTTTGGTAAAATTTATTAACAAATTTTAGATGTTTTTGGGTGTTCAGCAAGCACAAATTAGGGGAGTCATCTGAATAGATTGTCATTTTCTTTGTCAAGTTTTGATTTGGTCCCCCTTCATGTCCCCTCCTCAAATGCCATTGCACCTTTGAGGAGATAGCTGTTGTTTACTTAGAGACAATAATTGGTGATAAAAGAAAGGAAAGACATTGGCCATGAAACAGCCCTCACCCTCAGAATACAACCACTGAAATATTATTTCCTGATTTGATGCAAAACAAATTTAACTGAAATGTAGGTCACATAGCAACTTTATAATCTTTATCAAGCGTCTATAAGCAGCTGGGTGACTTCTCTTTCATGATCTCCTCACACTTTGTAGATTCTGCAGCTCTGCCTGTTGGTATTATAGTCTGTGGGACATTTTTGCTTAATCAGAGCTACTTAAGCCTGGCATTGTGCCTCATGCTGTTCTGTGCATAGCCCTTGCTTCTCAGCAGTTGCCTCTGTATCCCCTGCTTCAATCTGTAATCTGCCTGTCTGGTTCCACTTCACTTCCACAGGGAGGATATCATGGGGTATCACGTTATCATTTGCTGACATAATAGTTGATTTTGACAGAGCCTTTTTCATGCACTTTACTTTTTGGCCACTCTGTTAAGAATCTGCCCTGCTGGGTAATACAAAATACTAATACTCATAATTTTCTAATGTTGAGGAAATTCTCAAGGAAATGGATGCTTTAGCCATGAGTGGTTCAAGTCAGCTGCCTTTAAAGAATTGTGGGGAGCCTTTGCTTTTGTTCCCATTCCCATTATTGTTCTTGGCACCCCTATAACAGCCAACCAGCTACTTCCCTCATTATCCCTCTACACTTTCCTGCATGCTTCTACCTCACCGGTGTCTCTGACAAATAGATTGTACCTCACTCTTTAAAACTATTGAGTGTTTTGAATCTAGATTGAAACTCAAATCTCTGACCATTACATATGTAAACACCACAAAAAGTACTTAACTATCCTGCAAGCCACATCTCCTCGCTATTTATTTATGTACATCAAGCCACCCTCAATGCCTGGGTTCCCAAGGACAAACTAGTCACATTTCTGCTTCTGTGAAAAACTGTCTTCAATGTGTTTTGAGTACTTGCTTACATTCAGAATCTGTAATCTTCCAGTCATTTTCCAAGCCCAGTCAAGGAACACTCAGAATAGGAATGAGTTCCTAGTCTAACTTAATTGCTTGGCACTGTGTTGGGTTGTGTTAAGGCTGTTTAATGTTCTGATTTGCTTATGGCATTCCTGGCATGTGCTTATTGTGTTGGCATTCTGATCAGAGTTTATTCTGAATCTTCCATTTTTAACACTTCCTAGTCTTATTACTAGAAATTCATTTATAATAACTGGAGTGGCTATTCACGATCTGTGGTTTGTAGTTGAACCTGCCTGTTAGTGTGGGATCTGTGTGCAATGCTCTGCATAGCAGCACATAGAGAAATCTGACCAATGAAGACCGGCAGCCAGTATCTACTTCTCAGTCTTTTTCAGGTGTCAGGTTATTCATACTCCACATATACAGAAAATAAAATTTGCTCAACTCTGAACTCCTAACCTACTTGTATCATAAATGACAGTGGGAAAAACATTTGACTCTGTTGCCCTGACAGCCAGTTCTATGTAATTGCTAGAGATGCTAAGGGTTCACTGTGATTTGACAGTTACACAAAGTAGCATTGAATGAATGATTGGCAGGATTTATTGAAAAAAAGTTGGTTTTTAATGTGCAGACACTAGATAATTGAGTTATATACCTATAAAATATAGCTTGCTGTGACTATATTTGCTATTTTGATAGTGTAAATTAAAAACTAATCAGTTTAACATAAAATATCTGCTATTTTATAGTGTAAATTGAAAACTAATTAGTTTAACATAAAATCTCTTTTAGAATTTTTTTGCAATAGAAATTTATGGTAATAATGAATTTAAAAGGTGCATGTGTATCATGCAATATATACTGAAAATTTACTTCTGAGAATGCTGAAATCTGCCAACACATCTAGAAGGAAATTCAATTTCACGGAAGGAGCTACCAGGAAGAGTCTAGACCAAGATGTGTAATGCTAGTCCACAACCTTCCTGACAAAGTTGCAAATAAGATTTTATAAGACAGCAGGGATAGATTGGTGTCAACCTTATATTACCACTTATAAGTATACTTTATAAGACCCATGAAAATATGGTTTAAAAAAGAACTCTTTGTAGTCTCAACTCAATAGCATTTTAATAAATAATAATGTTTTAGGGCCACAACCATCTATTGATTATGTTACCATATGACCAAAAACTGAATATTAAATTAAATATAGTTTCAGATTGTTTATTCCCTTTCTCTGGAACATAATATCATTATAGTGAGGAGTGAAGGGCATAAGAATTTCTATACTTTGTAATAGCCAAGCACAGAAAGGGAATTTAACAAGACCCAAGGCAAGATACAACCTGTAGAAAGACATAGACCTAGTGATACACTTCTTCCAACTATATCTCACATACTAAAATTTCCAAAATCTCTTGAGACCAATACCAGTTTAGCAGTGGGCATTCTCCACATGAGCTTATGGGGACCATATCACATTCAAACCATTACAATCCATCCCTGACCTCAAAATACTATTGAAAAGCTCATATGCAAAATTTATTTTGTCCATTTCTATGAATCACCAAAGTTTTAATAGTTCTAACCTTGTTCAAAATCCCACCTTAAAAGTCTCTTCTGATAATGACTACAAATTCCAAGCAGTGAGCTCCTATAGAATCCAAAAGAAAAATTGTGTATGTCCAATAACCAGGGTAAAAAAACTAAATAATTCCACTCTAAAATAGATGGTTGAAAAGAGAGAAAGAGGAAAGGACCAAAGAAAATGACAACAAGTACAAAAAGCAGGTGTAAGTCTTAAATCCTGTCACTCCGTGCTTGACATCCAGGTGTGTGATATCATAAGGTGAGCTTCAGCAAACTCAGGCACCTGTGCATTGCTGGCGTTGTCCGCTGCAGTCCACATGGCTTCTCTCCTGCGCTGTCTCTACTCACACGTGATTTTCACGAGAGAACATTTCATGCTTCCAGTGTTTGCACCATCATGGATTCTCCACAATAGCTTAGGCCTCAGTTGGGCCTGGCGCTTCAAGCATTGTCTATTTGCAGGGATTGTGACGCTGTTGTACATTGTCTGTCCTTTACGGACATTCTTTGAAATTGTGGGCCAAGTTTTAATGACCATGTAACTCTTATTATGCATGTCTCTGAACCAGCATCATGAGGTCCATCCATGAAAAGGTCTTCTTTTTTTTTTTTTAAATATTTTTTGTTCATTTTTTATTTATTTATTTGAGAGTGACAGACAGAGAGAAAGACAGATAGAGGGAGAGAGAGAGAATGGGCGAGCCAGGGCTTCCAGCCACTGCAAACGAACTCCAGACGCGTGCGCCCCTTTGTGCATCTGGCTAACGTGGGACCTGGGGAACCGAGCCTCGAACTGGGGTCCTTAGGCTTCACAGGCAAGTGCTTAACCGCTAAGCCATCTCTCCAGCCCGAAAAGGTCTTCTTGAATCTGAAGTGGTTGTTCCTACCCATCACTTGGAAACATGTCTGTAGAAACCTAGGACTGACTGGACTGTTTAACATGTGAAAACACTTCCTAGGCCATGGGAATGTAGGTGACTCAGTGAACTCCTATTTTATGAGAAAGTCAAATGATTTTATATTTTCACACACTGTAGCCTTAGATCAACGGGATATAGAAAATTAATTAGATGATTTATGGGCTCGGTGCTGAGTACTTGGTTACTTTTAAATGCTACTGTTGCAATCAGGTTCACATTGCTTGCAGAAATCACCTAAGAATAGCGTTTGGAAAAAAAAAAAAAAAAGGTATACTTTGGCTTACAGGCTGGAGGAGAAGCTCCATGATGACAGGAAAAATAATGGCATGAGCACAGTGTGTACTGATATCCTGGCCAACCTAAGGTGGACAATAACAACAGGAGAGTGTACCAAACACTGGCAAGAGGAAACTGGCTATAACACCCATAAGCCTGTCCCTAACAATAAACTGCCTCCAAAAGGCATTAATTTACAAATCTCTATCATCTGGGAACCTTGCATTCAGAACACCTAAGTTTATGGGGGACACCTGAATCAAACCACCACATTTGGCCCTGGTCCCCATAAACTGATACCCATACATGATGTAAAATACAATATGTTCAGTTCAGCTTCAAAAAGTCCCCATAGTTTTATTAATCCCAATGATGTTCAAACATACCCATAGTCCAATGTATTTTATCTGAGTCATAATACCAAAAATAAACAAACAAACAAAAATCCCATAATGACACAGAATACAAATTCACACTGCCAAAGAAGGCATTTGGGATAGCAAATAAATATTCAACCAACATGAGATTTAATACAACCAGGGCAAACATCAAACTCTGTAGATCCAAGACCAACAACTCTAGTTAATGAAAACTCTCCAAGTCTTATAATTCTAACCAACAACAAATCTCTGGTATTCCAATTCCACCTCTCCAGCTAGGCTACTCACAGTCTTGGAAAAATTCATCCAGGGCTGGCATTTTCCTTAGCAGCCACCTCGTGGTCCTAGCGTCTCCACTGCATCCCTACTGCAATCCACGGTTCATCCTCATGGCTCCATCAGGTCTCCATGCCCCAGTGCAGGTCATCAGGCCTAATCTCAAAGGTTGTAATCTCATATAATTGTAGCTGAATAGGCAGATGTTTCAGCCCAAAGATTTCATTTCTGTGCTATATAACTCTACTCACACCAGTCCATTTCTACACAAAGCAACCCTGCATAAATTCTGAGGCATATCAGCAAACTTCTCACATAAACTACCTCTAACCCAGTCCAAGCAAAGCTCTTTCTAACACTCATAAGACAAACCTCACAGTCCATAGTTCTTACTGCATTCAGGTCTTTCAACTCTGACCAGAATAATCCATCAAGCTGTACTTTCAACACTACAAGGTATCTCATAGGCCATAGTTTCAAATTCTTACACATTCCTCTTGAATCAGCTTTTAAAGGCCACATTCACAGGCAGGTGTCTAGCAGCAACTGACACCATTCCTCGGTACCAACTTTACTATTGCAGTCAGGTTCACATTGCTTGCAGAAATCATCTGGCCAAGGGCATCTTTTGGAGAACATTTTGGCTTACAAACTCAAAGGAAAACTCCATGATGGCAGGAGAAAACAATGGCATGAGCAGAGGTTGTATATCACCCCCTGGACAACATAAGGTGGACAATAGCAACAGGAGAATGTGCCAAACACTGGCAAGGGGAAACTGTATATAATACCAATAAGCCTGCCCCCAATAATATGCTACCTCCAGGAGGTTCCAATTCCCAAATCTATATCAGCTGGGAACATAGAATTCAGAACATCTAAGTCTATGGGGGACACTTGAATCAACCCACCACAGTCACTAACCTTTAACCATCATGCCCACTTTGCAAATACAAACTTGGTATTTTCCTGCTAAACTGCACATATTTGAAATTTCTCTTCTCTTTGCTCCCAAATTTCATAGTAACCCTTGCTTAAAGTAGCAATCAAAAGATCATGCTACAGTCTGTTCTTGAAATGACCTTTATTAAAATAAAATGGGGTATGAATTTTGTATTTGTGCATGTGTGTAAAAGGAGAACTTCCAGTGTCCTCCTCTTCTCTCTCCTACATGTGTTTCCTTGAGATAGAGTCTCTTACTGGAAGAGCTGCCATGCTCAGACAGACTGGCTGATGTATGAATCCTGGTGCTTTCCCAGGTGTGTATCCAGTCCCAGCTGTTGTACTTGAGTATTAGAAAATCAAACTGAGGGTTAATCAGGCCTCTCAGTCCCTCATGCCTATGTGGCAAGTGCTCTTTGTGTGCTGAGCCTTCTCCCCACCCTGAAAACGGAGTCGTTTTTAATTTTACCTCACTGAATGTCAAAGTCAGGGAAAAAATATAGACAAGTACTTTTTCAGGTGCTATATGCATGGTTTCTCGTCCAACTCAACACACAGGCCTTATTTTTGTCTGAAACTTCGTTGAGTACTTTCCTTATTGCATATAATTCAGCATGCTGGTCCCAGCCACCCCCAGAATCATGCATTAAACAATGTGTATAGCTATCAGGGTTTATCTACCTTGCATCACCAAGTTTTTCCAAATTCTTCCCAAAAATCAGTTCCCCAAAAAATCTGTTTCTAAGAGTTAAATGCTATGTAGTCAATGTTAGTCACAACAGTAACCTCATCTTTCTACTGGCTCTTTTCTGTATCAGTTACTTTTGCCTATCTGTGACCAAAATTTGAGGGAGAACAACTTGAATGAAGAGAAGTATTTATTTGATTATTTAACTTCTCTCTTTGGAGCAGATGGTGAAAGGAGGGCCTTATATATGCTAAGAAAGCACTTAGCTACTGAGCTGCAGCACCAACCCTTTTGATTGTTTTCAATTTTAGAAATCATGATCTTTTTACACAGTCAAGGCTGACTTTACTCAACATGTATGTCAGGCAGACCTTAGATTTGTAATCCTTTGCCTAAGCCTTATAAGTGCCTGGGAGGAAAAAGGGATACCACTATGCCTGACATGGTATAAAGAATTATTTTGACTCATGGTTTCCAGAGGTTCTTTCCATGATCTCCTGACCCTTCCTTTGGGTAGAACATCATGTGGTAAGGGCTTTTGGATTGAAGGATCTTCATTACAGCATGGCAGAGAGAAAATAGAAAAAGAGATACAGCAAGGGACCAAGGCAACGTGTAGTCTCCAGGGACCTACACACACACTTATATGCTTCCTTTAAACCTTACCTACTAAAGCTTCCAGACATTCCCCAAATCTTGAAAACACAGGGTAGCAAGGATTTAACACGTAAGCCTTAGAAGACATTTCATATTGAAACCACAACAGTTAATAATTTCCATTTCTCTTTCTCTTCAGCTTCTGGCAGAAAGCATTTGAATCTAATCTATAAATGAGACTTTTTTATATATCTCATATAAGCTGAATTAGGCCATATTTTTCTTTATGTGACTGACTTATTTCATTTGGAATAATATCCTTAAAATTGAATTATATTATTATCACATATTATAGAATACTATCTTTTAAGACTTAAATATCACATTCTGTTTTCTCTTATCTGTATAGCCCCTTTTTTAATCTGCTTATGGAAGCTGTTTCTTCCCCTTGCCTACTGTGAATAGTGCTGGAAAAAAGGGATTCTATTTCTTACAGGTTTGCATTTCAGTTCTTTTGAATAAATACTCAGAAATCAGAGTTCCGAATCATATGGATGTTCTATTTATTATTATTTTAGGAAATTATATACAATTTCCCCCAATGAATGCACCATTTTGCCTATCTACATTATCCAGGAGCCCATGATTTTCTGTCTAATAAGATGGTGTCTCATTAAACAGCCTCATCTCTGTCTCACTGTCTTCTCACTCTTGTGTTGAGTAACTAGAAAAAAAGGCACTTATTAGTATTAGCCATTCTCAAATATTAGAATTATATTTCAGATTTGACTCATGCCATCTTTTAAATTTTTCACTAAAAGTCAGTTTATTGGAAAAGTAAATTTAAATCATTTTTTTTTAATTTCTAAAAAAGATATGCATTGTTTGTACTGTTACTCTGGCTCACATATCAATGAGGACAGGAAAACATTGTATTCTACTAAAGTACAACTTCAACATTAAACATACTCCTGGTTTTACAATGATTTAGAAAATAAGTAAATGCATCTACATCTGTAAAAGAGGCTAATATTTATATAGAAGCAGATTATGGCACTGGCATTGAAGATTCTTTTCCATACAATGATTAAGCAGATCTGTTTTTCTTCTAGGTTGATGAAACTGTTTCTGTCAGTTGTAATTGTCTTTAAACTACCTTAGTTTATTATTTACATGAATCTTTAGTAACCTAATGAAATTTTAAGGAAAGCCACTTTTTCAGGATCTGGAAAAGTTTGAACCTAATAAGGATGTTGAGCATACTTTATAAAGTTGATGGATCATGTACAAATCAAGGGCTCAAAAAGGGATGAAATTTACCAGAGAGAAATCTACCTCTATGTTACCATCTACATTTCAAATATTTCTTCATTGATTTGACTCTGGATGGGGTTCTCTTCTCAATGAAATATTCCAACAACCCAACTTGATTTCCTCATAGAAGGTGCAGTGTAGAATGTAGTGCCAGATTTTCATCAGTATAAAATTATAAAGCAATAAAACTGGAAAGGATGAAGGTAAGGGCATGTGAATATCAAATTTTAATGAAGACCTTGCTGAGTGTTCAGAAAAATTGTGAAACTATAAAACTACTTCTTAGGCATTTTACACAACAAAAACTTCAGTCTATTGGACTTTAAAGAGTCATTTCAAAATTGGAATTTTATAGAATTTGCATATAATTTTTTAAATATACCTTCAAAATCTTATTTACTCCTAGACAGAATGGCAAAGTATTAATAAACAAGTCAGCTAAAATTCAGGGAAGAAAGACAACCTGATCAATAGCCCTGTCTCAATCCACAATAAGCTACTTCCAAGCCTCCTGCTTCTTATAGCATTACTAATTCAACTGCATGAAACCTAAATTTTTCTTATTTGAAAGATTTACATAAACAATTTTATAACACATCATTAGCTGTCTAAACAAAAAATATACATAAGGAGTGATGAGTGATGTATGTATACTTATTTCTTGTTATATCACAGTACAAGTTAAAGAAAATAATAACTGCAGCATGAATTTGCTCAAGGCCACTACAATGGTAATCTAGACATTACTTCTGATTAATGGTTTAAGTACTTATGTATACACAAAGTTGAAATACATACATGTGCTTATTAGGATGATGAAGTATATATTAAGAAAAACACATATTTTCCCTGGAATAAGACTAAATTAGATAGAAACAAACATAAAATAAGAACTGAAATATGAATGCTTTTGGCTTAGAATTAGAACAATGAGAACACTGTGATAAATAAGAGTAGTTACTGTTTTGAAAACAACCTTGGGTTATTCAGAATAGATTAAAGCACATTGAAATGTATCTTAAATGCTTTTGCTGCATATTTAAAATGAATATCCCATTGTTTTAAAACACACCATTATATAAATAACCATGAAATTATTAGAGTTCTTATCCATTCTTTCATTAATGGTTTTCATCTCACAAACATCTTATCTCATCAAGTGCTTTTAGCTTTTATAGAAGGCTCTCTTTAGAGGTTCTTACTTAGAAAGACACTAGTTTCCTCCACATAAACTTTGATTCCATAAGGTCATGTGTACTTAATGACAAATGTAGTTAACTCAAGTGGATTTAGTTTATATGGGCTCTACATATGAGGGGGAAAAAAAGGCATATTTGTTTTTCTGTGTCTGGTTTATTATGTTTACTCTAAAAAATTCTAGTTCATCCATTTTCCTAAAACTGTCATGACTTCATTTTCTTTACTGCTAAATAAAATCTCATTGTATATGTGTCCCATGCTGTCTTTATTCATTCTTTTGCTTGCTGGAAAACTACACTGGTTCCATTTCACAGGTATTATGAATAGTTCAGCTTTAAACATGGGTGTGCAAATTTCTATATGGCATGTCCACTTAAGAGTGCTTCATGTCAATACACAAGAGTACAGCAGCTGGGACAAATGATTGTTCTAATTTTCATTTTCTTAAAACAATATTTTTTATGAATTTATTTTGCAAAAAGATGAAGAGAGGGGTAGAGAGATGTGTGGTTTGGGCACGGAAGGGCCTCCTGTGACCTCAGATGAACTCCAGATGCATGTGCCACTTTGTGGCTCTCTCTGACTTTATGTATTGAGAATTGAAACAAGGTAGGCAGGATTGCAATCAAGAACCTTTAACAACTTTTCAATCTCCACAACCCTATTTTGCTTTCATTTTTTAAAAGAAACAGCTCACACTACCCACACTAACTTCCATAATAGCTGAATTACTCACATTATTTGCATGATAACAGCCATTTTGACTGGGATGAAATGGCATCTCAAGCAGTTTTACTTCACATCTCCATAATGGCTAATTATATTAGCTGGTTTGTTTTTTATAATATATCATCATATTTATATTTATTTATTTATTTATTTTGAGAGAGAGAGAGAGGATGGGTTGGCTGGGCCTCTATACACTGCAAACAAACGCCAGATGCATGCACCACCATGTGTATATGGGTTATGTAGATACTGGTGATCAAACCTGGGGCAGTCCTTAGGCCTAGCAAGAAAGCACCTTAATAACTAAGCCATCTCCCCAGCTCCACATTGGCCAATATTTAAACATTTACTGGAAATTTGTTTCATATTTTTGAAAACAACATATTCAGTTTATATCACATTAAAGGACTTGGTGATTTTTGTATGTGCATGGGTTTAATTTTGGGAGTTCTTTGTAAGTTCTAAATATGTATCTCCATCTGATCCATGGTACTTGACAATGTTTTTATTTCTCACATTGTATATACTGTTGCCGCATAAGGCTTCCTGTGCTATGCAGAGGACTTTTTTATTTATGTTCTGTCATTGATCAATTACTAGGACTTTTTCCTTATTTACTCTTATCCTGGGCAGAAATTTCTTGCCTGGGAATATATCTTGATACATTTTAATTATATTTTCTTCTACTAGTACTAAAATTTCAGGTCTTACGTGAATGTTTTTGATCCATTTTGAATTGGTATTTTTTAATATTTATTTATTTATGTGGGGGTAGGAAAAGAACGGACACCCCAAGGCTTCTAGCCACTGCAAACACACTCCAGATGCATGTGCCACATTGTGAAT
The DNA here is from genome assembly GCF_020740685.1 of Jaculus jaculus. Classification (NCBI taxonomy): domain Eukaryota; kingdom Metazoa; phylum Chordata; class Mammalia; order Rodentia; family Dipodidae; genus Jaculus; species Jaculus jaculus. The sequence goes on along the minus strand of NC_059103.1, from coordinate 183,108,447 downwards.
CTGGCTTATATGGAAAACAAGGACTCAAACCCAATTCATTAGGCTTTACACACAAGCTTTTTAACCATTGAGTCATCTTTCCAGCCCTTGATCTGAGATTTTTAAACATGAAGAGATGTAGATCTTTTCAATTTTCTATATGTAGATATCCAGTTGGACTGGTGCCATTATCTTTTTTTTTTCCAATGTACATTTCTGACACCTTTGTCTAAATTTCAGTAGTCATGTCTATATGGATTTATTCATGAGTCTGCTATCCCATTGCTGTTTATACATGTTTTTGTGCCAGTACAATGCTATCTTTGCCTTTTTCCTTGTAATATATATTTAAGATCAGGTAATATTCTATACCCCGCATTTTTCTTCATGCTTAGAATTGCTTTATTTATTTGGGCTTTTGTGTTTTCATGTGAATTTTAGTATTGATCTGCTATTAACTTTTAAAATTTATTTTATGCCCTGCTACATTGATGGACATGTTTATCAATTCTAAGAGTTGCCTTGTGGAATTTTTCAAGTATTTTTAAATTTTTATTTTTATTTATTTATTTGACAGAGAGAGAGAGAGAGAGAGAGAGAGAGAGAGAGAGAGAGAGAGAGAGAGAAGGAGAGAAAGAGATTGGGTATGCTGCAAACAAACTAGACACATGCACCCCTTGTGCATCTGGCCTATGTGGCTGCTGGGGAATCAAACCTAGATCCTTTAGCTTTGTAGGTAAGCACAGCACCTTAAGAATTAAGCCAATTTTTCAGTCCAAATATTTTATTTATTTATTTAGTTAGTTAGTTAGTTAGTTAGTTAGTTAGTTATTTAGTTATTTATTTATTATTTGAGACAGAGAAAGACACAGAGAGAGAGAATGGGCAAGACAGGACCTCTAGTCACTGCAAACCAACTCCAAACACACACACCACCTTTTGCATCTAGCTTTACATGGATACCAGTGAGCCAAATCTGGGTCCTTAGGCTTTGCAGGCAAATGTCTTAACCATGGAGCAATCTCTCCAGCTCACAAGTATGTAAGTATACAGTAATGCTATAGAAAAATAGGGATTTCCTTTTCCTTATTTACATCCCTTTTATTTTTTCTCTTTTCTTTTAGCTCTAGCTATGACTTGATCAACAGTTTTCCTTATTATATCCTTTTCCAATTTTACTAAAACTGCAATGCTGGTTTTGTATAATGAATGTGGCTGTGTCACTTCCCTTTCTGTTTTAGGGGAAAGTTTGAGAAATATTGGCATTAGTTCTTCTTTAAAAGTTTTAAAGAATTTAGCAAGAATTCATCCATCCATGAGCTATTCTTGAGATGTCTTTATTACACCATCAATTTCCAAAGTTAGCTTTCGACAAAAAGCAATCTTAGATATCAGTTACATATTTCTATGATCTGAAATATATCACCCCATGCTTGTTACACTGGTGTGTGTGAATTAGATTTACTTTTACAACTTTTAATATTATTTGCTCTTATTTTATGTGTCATGGAGAATTTGTCTGGCTATGTGTATTTGGGAAGTACACAGTCAATATTACATATGGCATATGCAAAATACTAAATATTCACATACGGTGAAATTGATACAAGTTATTTGCAGTTATATTCATGCTGCTGGCACAAAGTATCTGACTAAAAGCAGCTTGTGAAAGAAAAGGGTTTATTGTGCCCTACAGACTCACGAGGAAACTTTATAATGGCAGGAGAAAATGTGGCATGAGCAGAAGCTGGACATCACCTCCTGCCCAGTATTAAATGGACAACAGCAGCAGGAGAATGTGCTGAACATAAGCAAGGAGGAACTGTATAACACCAATAATCTCACCCCTAGCAACACACTCCTCCAGAAAGGCTCCAATTTCTAAATTTTTATTAGCTAGGGACCTAGCATTCAATACATGTGAGTTTATGGGAACACATAATTCAACCATCACATCTTAACATCACAATTATCATTTCTATTAAATAATCACTTAAGGAAAATAATTTATAGTTGTACAATAGACTAGCTACTTAATAATTCCCATTCTGTTCTGACAAAAATAAAATTATCATTCCCATTTAGATCAAGTAAACAAGAAGGAACACTCATCTTATATTGTTACTTTCATGTTTTGATACTCCTATTTAAGTTGTATTAGGATGAACATAAATCAGTTCATATCCATAATGTATGCCTCATAATATAATTAAGCATAAGAAAATGGAATTAAGATTATTTTCATCATTTTGGAATTTCTTCTTTTAGCAAAAAGAATGGATGGCATACTTGGAACGTAGTAGAACAAAAATATAGATACTCAGAAGTGAATATGTAGGAAATTGAGCTGAAGAAGTTCTGACAGAAAATATAATTTATTAATGACCAGTGCACAGCATACTGATGTTAACTGTTTATATTTAATAATGAAACGAATTGCAAAACATTATTCTATAAAATGTCTATATATTACTCTAGATTATAGCAAAATAAAAGACCTAAATTATATTAAAAATATAAATTCAGTTAACATAGTATGAGAGTTGTTTGTTCACCCAAAATGAAATTATCATCAAGTTAAAATTCATTATTTTTTTAATTTTTTATTTTTTGGCTCTTCTAAGTAGGGTTTCACTCTAGGACAGACTGACCTGAAATTCATTATGTAGTCCCAGAGTGGCCTTGAACTCATAGTGATCCTCCTACCTCTACCTTCTGAGTGCTGGGGTTAAAGGTGTGCGCCACCACACCTGGCTTAAGTTAAAATCATTAATTGATGTTAAATTAGATGTTTAATACCAACCTAAAAATTTAATATTATATAACTGCTTATACTCATGAATGTTAGGTGACACTTTCTTACTCTAATGCATAGCTCCTAATATGTCTGTTTTCTTTATTGAGTATTGTTTCTGTTAAAACAGACAAGAGGGATAATTGCTGCTAAAATTATTGTAATTTTGTCGACCAACAAACCCAGAGGGTAGCCAGTAAGGACTCAGAACTTTGAATAAGTAAAGAGAGCAAAACAATAGCCTTCATACCAAGTAATTGTTTTTGTATATATTGAACTAATTGCTTTTAGAACTACAGTAATTCCAAGAGAAGAAAAAAAAAAAATATTTGGTCTTTTGTTTAAACCATCATTCTCTTTAGTGCCTTAAAATCTTACTGCTAATGTGTTTATTAATTGAGAGAAAATGGAGCAGTAGGGATTTACCACCTCTTTCCTTGTAAGTTAATTAGGCCCCCAGGCAAGTACATATTCTCACATGCTTTGTATTTCATACCTCATGAAAAACCTTTTTTTAGCTATTTTATCCCACTTATGCCCAGAAAAATCTGAGGGTAAAAAAAAAAAAAAAAAAAAAAAAATGTCCACTTCATTGGCCTCATGATAATGGCGACTTTCATTTCAGTATTTCTCTTACATTGTTGTACATGTTTATTTACGTTTGTTTAATTGCTTGTTTGTGTGTGTGATGCTATGTGTGGTGTGTGTCTTATAGGTGTCCTTGTGGCAACCCATACTGCTTGCCACTGGGACACTATGTGTCCTGTGCCCTTGCTCTTCCATTTGGTCTTGTTTTGCCCCAAAGTCCCTTTTTTTTTTTTTTTTTTTAGTTTTGTACTCAATGAATACAGTCAAGTTGGTACCATTGTTCTTTGGGGTGGTAGGGATGGATTCTAACAACTCTTATTCTGTGCTCCCCTGCAGAAGTGAGGTAACAGTGTGCTTGGCCAAGCTCAACTGTTTTACAAGGATCTAGAGATTTTAACTGTGGTAGCCTTGAGTCTCTCAGACCCTCATTCTGGAGCAGGAAACCCACAGCTGCTGAGCCATCTCTCCAGCTCACACACACAAAACTTTGAGAATATGCGCCATAAGCTTAACACATTTTGTGGACATAGAATTTAGCATAGGTAGTCTCCTGAAAACCAAAACAAAATTCTAAAGGTTACCATCAATATTTCATTATTCATTTATTTTTCTTCTTCAAATATATTGCATATTTCTCATGATGTCAGTTATTTCCAAGGCTAACAACCTAATTGTAAATATTTTGTGATACAATTTTAATGATATATTATAAGTCTATTTCTGGATAGAGGAACTAGGTGAATGTTACTGACCAAATTCACTTGAATATTTTTTTAAAAAAGTGCCTATCTCATTTCCTCTGATATTCTCATTAATGGGTCTGTTGATAATTGTACTCAAATATTATCTCCAAAAATAACTGATATGTGGAGTAAATATTTGAAAACTGAATTTAAATTTATGCTAATTCTAATTTTTCTTATTATAGATACAATTTCTACCTTCTAAAAATGTCTTAATAAGGGATATTATACTATAGATTGAAAAGGGGAAGGAGTTGAGTGGGTTAGGGTTACGATAAGTAGATGAGAGTCCAGGGCGACATTAGATTCAGTTCTGAATTCAGACAATCTTGAGTTGAAATCTTGGTTATGCTCTTTTTAGTTGTGAACACAATTAACACAGCTCATTTCATCTCCTGAAGCTTACCTCTAAAATGAGGACCTAATCACGTTTGTTAAACAGGGTTTGTTGTAAGACCTTTGTTAAACTAGAATCCTGCTAGAAGAGGTACTAGAATACTGTACCTTTTCAACGTTAGGTTTTGCTTCATTTGAATGATTGGTAAAATAATATTGAAATGACTATCTTTCAACTCTAATAATGACTGAAGTTATTGCTTCACAACACAACTTTTTTTTTGTACATTTATTTTGATTCCTTTTCTTTTTATTAGTTTTCTATTATACAAGTACAGGCAATTTGCTACCACTATTAGGCTTGTCCGTGACCTACCCCTTCCCCATTGGCCCCTCCTTATTGATGTATATGGGTCATGCATTTTGGAGTTACCCACAGCTTTTGGTATGATAAATGTCTCTGCATATCATGACCCAACATGTGGTTCTGACATTCATTCTGCCCCCTCTTCCACAAAATTTCCCTGAGCCATGTTGGGTTCATTTTTGGTCTGCTTTAGTAATGAGGTGTTGGGGGCCTCTGAGGCTCTGGCTCTCTGATTTGGTAGGAGTTGATTTTTCTCTGTGTTGGTCTCCTTACCCTTTGTGCTGGTATCCGGTTCACAGGAAAACATCACCCTTGCTTGTTTCGCTAATTGTCCTTAGTTTCAGCGGGGCCCTTTTGAGGTATGATGGGGCGCTCTCTCCTTAGGATCTACATCTATCTGAAAAAGAGAACCAGATTCTCCAACAGAGAGTAAGTTAGCACCAGGACAAATGAGATAGCCCTTACTTTCTTTATAGACAGTTTAATAGGTGTAGGCCCTCTTGTAGCCCATGATTGATGGTAGCTTGATATTGGAGAGTGGTCTTATGTTTGGATATGGTTCTGACTTGTTTCCTTCCCAGCTCCATACCACTGAGGGGATCAGCTAGCCGAATCAAGAGCAGTTGGTTCCCCACCATGGCTGTGTGCCACTATTGCACTTGTGTGGGCATCACAACAGGTTATTTGCTGCTAAGTAGGTTGGACCATGAGTTGCTTGGACAGATATTGGTCATTTCCCCCAGTCTCCCATGTAGCAACTTCTGGCACTAGACATGCTTACTATCTGGGGCCTGACTCTCTCCTGGCTTCCAGCCATGCCATTCCATTTTATGTGCCAGCTGCATATGTTGTCTTCAGCAATAGAGTCTTACCACTAACCTTTGGTGGGTCATCAAGTACTCTGAAAGAAATCTGTCATTCTTTTAGAAAACCTTGTAGGTTCCTCTGATAAAAAGCTGGCTGTTGGTGATAGCCCCATGATGGTACTGGGAGTTACAAGTCAGTGCCCCCTAAGAAAATGAGGAAATAAGGTAACTAATATATAGGAGTTAGAGAGGAGAGAGAGAGAGGGAGAGGAAGGGAGGGAAGATGTAGAAGATTTAGGTTACACTTGATCCTACCCTCTCCAGTGTTTTGTGGTTCAGGTGTTTCCTGTGAGGGCTTGGTGAAGGTTCAGCCATTTGGTCTGCCTTATAGAAAGTAGAATTTTATGGTACCATTGCCATTTGGGTCTAGATTAGTGTTTCCCACCCCTTCGATGCCCTCCCCTCCCTCCCCATCCTTCCTAGTGTGTAGTCCATGAGTTGCTTGCTGGTTATGTAAGATATCTTGGGTAGATTCAGGTTAGGTGCTGTAGATGAGTGAGACTATGTGGTGATGTTTTTTTTTCTTTCTTTCTGTATTTGGGTAAGTTCACTGAGAATGATCTGTTCCAGGTTCAACTATTTTTTTTTTCAAATTTCTTTGTGTCATTTATTCGTACTGCTGTATAGAATTCCATTGTGTAGATATACCACATCTTAGTTATCCATTCTTCTAGTGATGGACATCTGGGTTGATTGCAGCTCTTAGCTATTATGAATTGAGCCACTACAAACATGGTTGAGCAAATCTCTCTGGCTTGTGGTTTGAAGGTTTTAGGGTAGACGCCCAGTAAGGGAATGACTGGGTCTGTTGGTATATCTATAGTCAGCTTTTTCAGGAGTCTCCATATTTCTTTCCAAAGTGGCTGTATCATCCTACATTCCCACCAACAGTGGGTAAGTGTTCCTGCTTCTCCACATCCTCACCAGCATTTATTTTCATTTGATTTTTTGATGTTTGCTATCCTTATTTGGGTAATGTGGAATCTCATAGTTGTTTTAATTTGCATTTCTCTGATGATTAGGGATGATGAACATTTTCTTAAGTGTGTGTTTGCCATTAGTATTTCTTCTTCTGTGAACTTCTTGTTCATCTCTTTGCCCCATTTTGTGAGTCAGGTGTTTGACTTCTCACTGTTTAGATTTTTGTGTTCTTTGTAGATTCTAGAGATTAGGCCTCTATCAGTTGAATAACCCGCAAATATTTTCTCCCATTCTGGGGGTAATCTATTGGCTTTGGTTATTGTATGCTTGTCTGTAATGAAACTCTTCAGTTTCATATGATCCTATTGGTTGAGTGACTGTTTAAGATCGTGTGCTGCTGGGGTTTTGTTCAGGAAGTCTTTTTCCATTTCTATATCATGGAAGGTACTTCCTATATTTTCTTCCAGTAGTATTTGAGTTTCTAGTCTTATATTGAGGTCTTTGATCCATTTGGATTTGAGTGTAGTTCCTGGTGAAATGTGTGGTTCAAGTTTCAGTTTCCTGCATGTAGTTATCCAGTTTGTCCAGCACCGTTTGTTGAAGACCCTGTCTTTTTTCCAGCCTATACTGTTCAGGCCTTTGTCAAGTATCAAGTAGCTATAGTTGCTTGACCCAAAGCCCAGGTCCTCAAGTCTATTCCATTGGTCTATTCTCCTGTTTTTATGCCAGTACCATGCTCTTTTTATTACAATCGCTTTGTAATATAGCTTTAGATCAGGTATGGTGATGCCACCAGAGGTATTTCTTTTGCAGAGGATATGTTTGGATATACGAGGCCTTCTGCCTTTCCATATGAAATTTGACATCATTTTTTCCTATCTCTGTGAAGAAGACTGTAGGGATTTTAATTGGAATTGCGTTAAGTCTATATATTGCCTTTGGTAGGATTGTCATCTTCACAATGTTAATTCTGCCTTCCCAGGAGCTCGGGAGGTCTTTCCATTTTCTCAAGTCCTCCTCAATTTATTTTTTGCATGTTTTTATGTTTTCATTGTATAGAGCTTTTACTTCCTTGGTTAACGTTATTCCAAGGTATTTTATTTTTTGTTGTTGTTGCTATTGAAAATGGGACTATGTCCATTATTTCTTTCTCTGTATCTTTGTCATTTGCATATAGAAATGCTACTGATTTTTGTGCATTGATTTTTGTATCCTGCTATTTTGCTATAGGAGTTAATCACCTTCAGGAGTTTTGGGATGGAGTCTCTCGGGTCTCTTACATGTACAATCATGTCATCAGCGAATAGAGCTAACTTAACTTCTTCCTTTCCAAATTGTATCCCTTTTATTTCCTTCTCCTGTCTTATTGCTTGAGCTAGGACTTCCAGTACTATATTGAAAAGCAGGGGTGAGAGAGGACAACCCTGTCTTGTTCCTGATCTTAATGGGAATTCCTCCAGTCTCTCCATTATGTATTATTTGGGTCTTCGGAGCTTTGTATATTGCCTTTATTATGTGAAGATATGTACCAACTATGCCAATTCTCTCCAATGTTTTGATCATGAAGTGATGTTGTATCTTGTCAAAGGCCTTTTCTGCATGTATTGAAATGATCCTGTGGTTTTTATGTTTAACCTTGTTTATGTGGTGTATTACATTGACAGATTTCCATATGTTGAACCACCCTTGTGTTCCTGGGATGAATCCCTCTTGGTCAAGGTGGATGATGATTTTGATGTGTTGCTGGATTCGGTTTGCAAGGATTTTGTTTAGGATCTTTGCATCTAAGTTCATTAGGGAAATAGGCCGGTAGCTTTCTTTTCTTGTGGCATCTTTGCCTGGTTTTGGAATTAGGGTGATACTGGCTTCATAAAAGGAGTTGGTAGCTTTCCCTGTTCTTAAATTGTGTGGCACAGTTTAAGGAAGATTGGTTTGAATTCTTCCATGAAGGTTTGATAAAATTCAGCTGAGAAGCCATCTGGGCCTGGACTCTTCCTTTTGGGGAGTTTTTTTTTTTAATTACTTTTTCAATCTCCATGAGTGTGCTGGGGTCATTGAAGTGATTAATCTGTTCTGAGTTTAGCTTTGATAGATGGTATGCATCCAGGAATTTATCCATCTCCTCCACGTTATCCAGTTTTGTGGAATAGAGGTTTTTGAAATAAGTCCTGATGATTCTCCCAATTTCACATATGTCTGTTGTGATCGCTCCTTTTTCATTTTTGAATTTTGTTAATTTGAAGCCTCTCCTTTTTTTTTTTTTTTTTTTTTTTGCTTGATCAAATTGGCCAGGGGTTTGTCAACTTTGTTTATTTTTTTTCAAAGAACCAGTTCTTTGTTTTGTCAATTGTCCTAATTGTTTCCCTGGTTTCCAATTCATTAATTTCTGAAAAGAATGTATAGTCTGTAGATTTGGGGTGGAAAGTTCTGTAGATGTCTGTTAGGTGTATTTGATCTATGGTTTTGTTGAGCTCTCTTTCTTCCCTGTTGAGTTTCTGTTTGGATGATCTGTCTATTACTGATAATGGTGTATTGAAGTCCCCAGATATGGTGGTGTTGGTGGTTATTTCTATTTTATTGTCAGGTAGGTTTTGTTTTATGAACTGTGGTGTCCCTGTGTTTGGTGCATACAGATTTATGATTGTAATATCCTCTTGATGGATCGTTCCTTTGATAAGTAAGAAGTGGCCTTCTTTGTCTTCTTTTATTATTTTTTGTTTGAAGTCTATTTTATCCAATATTAATGTAGCTACACCTGCTTGTTTCTTATTCCCATTTGCTTGGAATATTGTACGTCCTAATATCAGAATCATTGGAATACCAGAAGGAGAATAATTTCAGACCAAAGGAATGGAGAATTTATTTAACAAAATAATTGAAGAAAACTTTCCCGGTCTCTTAAAAGAAAGGCCCATCAAGATACAAGAAGCCAACAGAACTCCAAACTGACTGGATCAAAGGAGAAACTCCCCAAGACATATTATCATTAGGACTCTAAACACTGACACCAAAGAGAAAATCCTAAAAGCAGCTAGGGAAAAAAAGCACACCACTTTCAAAGGTAACCCCATCAGAATTACTTCAGACTTCTCAGTGGAAACTCTGAAAGCTAGAGGGGCCTGGAATGAAACACTCCAAAATCTAAGAACCATGACTTCCAACCCAAGCTACTCTACCCTGCAAAAGTATCCCTCATAATAGATGGTGAAAGAAAAACTTTCCATGACAAAACTCAGCTTTACAAATATATGAACACAAAGCCAAACCTACAGAGAGTATTTCAGGAAATTCTCCACAGAGAAGAAACAAATAACCAAAATCAAATGCCTACAACAAGCAGATCACAATAACCAATCTCAGAGTAGGCACTAAAAACATCAAAGCCCATGAAATCACCAACACACATATACCATCACAATATGGCAGGGATCAAATCAAATCTCACAGTCATTATCCTAAATATTAATGGCCTTAATTCACCCATCAAGAGACACAAGCTAACAGGACAGATCAAAAAATTAGACCCCTCAATCTGTTGCCTTCAAGAAACCCACCTCACCACTAAAGACAGACACATCCTCAGGGTGAAAGGGTGGAAAACAATGCAACTTTTTACTTTAAAATATAAACATATCAACTATACATTTCCTCTTTTGTTATTACTACTGTTTTTGATGTGGTATCAGATTCAATATTGTGCTGTAGTTTTCAGCTTTTAATTTGTCTATGTCCTTGTGACCCCCATACAACTAGACTCCGCACATTTCAATGCCACACAAAGCTTCTGTGTTTAATTTGTTATGTGCATGCAATAGGTAGATAAGCAACAATATACTTGCCAAATCACTAAATTGGCTGCTATACTGGGAAATGACCCTTACGTATAAAACTCTTGATCTATCTACCTATGTATGTGTCTATCTGCATACCAAGGCATTCACCTGCCTACTCATCCGTATCTAGGAACATAGACAAAATTTATCAGTAGAATATAAAATTGATGCCTGTCTGCCTCTATTTGTGCCTGAAATCTCTTCATCCAGTTATTTACAATGATAAGACCTTGCAGGTCTACAGCACAGTATCACAAGTTAGCATTTGACACTGTTGTAATTTACCAGACACACTTAGATTTTACTAGTTTTGCAAGCATGTGAGTACATAGTGTGACAGTATTAGCTCTATGTTAATTTCTGTGACTACCACCAGATGCAAGACTCAAAACAACTACACCAGAAGAACGACTCACATCTAACCAGTTACTTCCCACCATCGCTACATGCATACAAACCTTGGGAACTAGTCAGTTTTCTACTGTTACAACATTTTTTTTCACTGAAGGAACACTACATACAATAATCAAACAGTATATACTTTAGGTAAATGTTTTTCATATAGGACAATCTCTTGGACATTCAATTTGTATATGTAGGTCATTCTAAATGATGACTATCATTCCACAGATTCCCTACAGTGTAACCATTTTCTTGGGGGAACAAATGCCCACTGGTATAGCTTCTGGGTTGTAACATATTTCTTATTCATCTTGTTTTCGGTGTCCTTCCTTGAAGCAGAATCTCTGATTCAATTCAGAGCTGCTGTATTTGTTTAGACTATCTAACCAATGAGACCCATTGGTTCTTTTTTTTTTTCTTTTCTTTTCTTTTTTTTTTTTTTTAAGAAATCTATCCAGTCAAGTTACTTATTATTATTATTATTATTATTATTATTATTATTATTATTTTATTTGAGAGCGACAGACAGAGAGAAAGGCAGATAGAGAGAGCAGGGGAGAATGGGCGTGCAAAAGAACTCCAGATGCGTGCGTCCCCTTGTGTATCTGGCTAACGAGTGTCCTAGGAATCGAGCCTTGAACCAGTTTCCTTAGGCTTCACAGGCAAGCGCTTAACCGCTAAGCCATCTCTCTATCCCCCATTGGTTCTTTTTTCTCCACTTTCCTTAGATTAGGTGTACAGGCTTGAATGATAATGCCCATCTTCTTATGTGGTTTCAGTCAATCAAACTCAGGAGGAATTAGACCCTCTTAGGCACCTCATACTTTTTCACAGCAAGTGCTGTAACTCAGTGAGCCATCTCTCTGAGTCGATGTTTACATAAATACATATATATTCTAAACATAAGTCTTAATGTGCTGTCTCCTCCTAATTCTTTGTTCCAGTATGTAACCTTTTTTTAAACCTTTTAAAGAGATTTTAACAAAGAAATGATTTTCGGACAGTTCAGTCAGTACTTGGTGACTAGGTTGTGATATCACTTCTTGAAATAAATCGAGACACAGATTATTCAACAAATATAAATCGTTTATTGTGCAATTATTTTCAAACTGACTCATACATTTTTTAAAATAATTTTTGTCATTTTTATTTCTTTATTTGAGAGTGACAGAGAGAGAGGGAGAGAAAGAGACAGATAGAAAGGGAATGGGCGCGCCAGGGCTTCCAGCCACTGCAAACGAACTCCAGACGCGTGCGCCCCCTTGTGCATCTGGCTAACGTGGTTCCTGGGGAACCGAGCCTCGAACCGGGGTCCTTAGGCTTCACAGGCAAGCGCTTAACCGCTAAGCCATCTCTCCAGCCCTGACTCATACATTTTTAAAGTTAGTTTTCTAAAAACACGTGGACACATGGAATGTTCTGAATTTTTCACTTTAGAGTTTGTGGCTATGAGACTGATTTTAATAATATTTAAAGTTTTACTTCTGTCCTTGGTTAGGTTCAGTTGCCACTGCCTGTCGTGATCCAGGAGTCCCGATGAATGGGACGCGAAATGGGGATGGAAGAGAGCCTGGAGACACTGTTGTTTTCCAGTGTGACCCTGGATATGAACTTCAAGGACGGGAAAGAATAACCTGCATTCAGGTAGAAAATCGGTACTTCTGGCAGCCCAGCCCACCAGTCTGTATAGGTATGATAAAAGTATAATTAAAATTTTACCTAAGTACAAAACAATTATTATAAACTGCTAAAATGATATTTAGTATTGTATTCTAGAAAATGATTTTGTGTGTGTGTGTGATTCTTACATTCCTAAGCTTCTAAGACCTTCTAAGGGTTCCATGAGTTTCCAAAATTTATGCAAAACTGTAAAGGATCATAAGGATTTTGATAGGGTAGGGTCTATAATGTCATTATATTCTGAATGGTTGTAATGACTAAATAGACCATATCAATAGTAACTTACAAGAAAGAAAATTTGGAGCTAGAGAGGTTGCTTAGTAGTTAAGGTCCATGCCTAAGAAACATAAGGGCCCAGGTTTGGTTCTCCAGTACCCACATAAACCAGATGCACATGGTGGTGCATGCATCTGGAGTTTATTTACAGTGGCTAGAGACTCTAGTGTGCCCATTCCATCTCTCCCTCTGTCCTCTCTCCTTCCCTCCCTCTTTTCTTCCCTCATTTCATTCTACTTGCAAATAAAAATATTTAAACCAAATAATAAAAAATAAATAAAAGTAAAACACATAAGCTGGGAGCCATGGCACATGCCTATAATCCCAGCACTTGAGAGACAGAGGTAGGACAGTCACTGTGAGTTCAAGGCCACCCTGAAAATACATAGTGAATTCCAGGTCAATCTGGGTTAGAGCAAGACCCTAATTCAAAAAAAAAAAAAAAAAAAAAAAAAAAAAACACCAGTGAATAACTAATAATAAGTAAATAAATAAATAAACTTTTAAGAAAATTATAAATAAAAAGAAAGAAAATATTATCAGAATCTTTGTTTGAATGCCACAGTTTGGACTTTTCTGTCAATTCAAGTATATCATAAGAATATTAGCTTTTATGTGTATGCTCTAAGTGTGGGCCATGCTTTCACTTAAGTGAGCGGATTTTTCCTATTCTGTTCTTAAATTGTTTAATAAAACTTGAAAATTATGGTATGTATTATTTTAGAACTACAGTTGAGAAAGAGCTTGAGGAATTTACCACATTTTCATAATGATATTATAAAAACTACACTATTAGATTAGTTTAATCTTAAACAGTTTTAGGTGTTAATGTGGATGATATCTTTAATTTACAGTGTAATTTAACTTACTGAACTATGTTCGTTTCTTCTCAAAATTTTGATTGATACATTCACTCTTAATGCACTGTAGGCAACTTCAGACACAATTGGGTATGTATCTCATTATTTTATTTTAAAGTGTTTAGTGTCTGCAAATTTAGCAAGGGCTAAAAAAATGGTACTTTATTTTTCTTTTAATTTTACTCAGCTAACCAATATATTTTCAATACTGTTTTATAGTTTTTTGTTTTGAGAAAAACATGGAAGATAGAAAAAGTGTTCAAGACCTCATTCCAAAGTAAACTCTAGCACTCATTTAATCTGTTTTACTGCAGGTTTCAGTGTCACACACAAAGATTGTGACATTGCACTCATTAGTCATGTACACACCCCACTCTCCAAGACACTGTTCTAAGTGCTGGGAATTAAGCAGTTAATGGACATCCCTGTTCTTACCAATCATCTACCTATCAGTGAACTAAAAACTAAAACAAATCCCATTTTTGTATCACACCTTATATATATGTATATATGTATATATATGTATGTATGTATGTATGTATGTATGTATGTATGAGCTTTTACAAACCCCATATTCGCAGAAATATTCAAGGGCTTAAACTATCCAGGTGGTAGATAAATAGCTATAGTTCTGTTCTTTAGAAAACGAGGCCAATGGCAGTTATCCCACACCTAAATCTACAAATGATAATAGCATGTCTTGTGCCCATTCACATGTAGCCATAACTCCCTTTAGACCTTATTTTGTTTTACAGCTATGTTTTCTTCATCATTGAAAATTTTAGTCATCAAACATCACTTAATTTATGTATATTATGGCTATATATGTAAAAGCAAGGGGAAAATCTTTAAGTTTTTTTTTTTTTTTTTTTTTTAACTGAAAGCAACGGAAAAATTTTAAGCATGTTTTGGGTTTTCCCTATTCTTATTTGCAACATGGCTGAAATAAAAAAAAAAAAAATCCAATTGGGCTGGAGAGATGGCTTAGTGGTTAGGCATTTGCCTGTGAAGCCAAAGGAACCCAGTTCAAGGCTCAATTCCCCAGGACCCACATTAGCCAGATGCACAAGGGGCCACACACATCTATAGTTCATTTGCAGTGGCTGGAGGCTCTGGCGCTCACATTCTCTCTACCTCTCTATCTGCCTTTTTCTTTCTCTGTCTGTCACTCTCAAATAAATAAATAAAAATAACAAAAAATATTTAAAATTCCAATTAAATTGAAACTCCATATTCTAATTGATTACAATTTGGATTCTTTGGTTTTTTTTTTTTTTTTTGGTTTTCAAGGTAGGGTCTCACTCTAGCCCAGGCTGAGCTGGAATTCGCTATGTAGTCTCAGGATGCCCTTGAACTCAGGGTGACTCTTCTACCTCTGCCTCCCTAGTGCTGAGACTAAATGTATGAGCCACCATACCTGGACCTTAATTGATTAAAATTTGAATTCATCTCATAAAGATAAGCTTTGTTTATAAAGAAGGGTAAAACATAACAGAATTCATATATGTCCTCTTGACTTTTTGTTAGTCTCATACCCATCTTCTTAGAATTACCAGGAGGTTTAGATTGTATTCCATATTTGTATGCCAAATCCTAAAATGTTGAACATATTCAAATTCAAATTATAGAAAAAAAATTTAAAAATTCAAAAGTTCAGAGAATTCTGTGATAGACAGTTATACAGTTTCCTTTATACATTATAATGTGCTTTAGATAGCAAGGCTTATTTCCAGGGTATTTGGGGGGTGGTAAATTTGAGAATAAAAGTGTACTTAAATGAAATGGATTGTCAAAGGTTTTTGTATAGATTAGGGTTTGTATATAATTTTTTTGGAAGAAAAAGATAGATTCAGAAGATATGCATTAGAGCATCTCTGAGGAAGAAAATAACTTTTAAAAAATGATAGTGAAAAATTGCTAAGGCTGCAGAAAGCTTGACCTCTGAAACTGATAAGAAAGAACTCCATGATTGGAAATACTATGCCAAAGATTAAACCCTGAACTTTTCTGAAACTCTGTAAGTCTGTGTCTCAGCCTCGGGAGCATAAAGCATTTTACTTGCATATGGAAGTAGTCAGCTTCATAACAAGTGCAAAAAAGAAGGACAACATCTTCAGAGATTTAATAGAATTCATTCCAACAAAACTGAGAGTGTGAAGATTACTTTGACATTGCCAGAGGGAAAGTAGTAGCACACAATATGGGGGTAAATAACAAAGACATCAGAGTGGGTGCGCTACTGAGAAAGACAGTAGACATGAATAAAATTGAATAGGGTGGGAATTAAGAAGATTGTAAAATAGATCCATACTTGATTCCCATGTAACTGCCTCACAAGAGACTACACTCATAACAGATAATTTATGCCAGAATCTTAAGGAAACTAACTGAATTTAATTTGTGGATGTCTTGGGCTTTCACTGTGTATACTTCAAAATTTGAAGAGTAAAAGCAGGAATTCATTTCTAAATATTTATAGTAGTATAATTGAAAACAATTTTGTTTATTCATTGCTTGTTGAAGATTTGCAAAGGTCAGAGATACTTGCTGAGTTAGTGGCTTTTGTACATTATAAAACAGAACCATAACAATGAAACATGCAAGGAAACATTGATCATTTCAAATATATAGTAAATCATAGGATGTACATGCAAATGCATGCTTATGGATCTATATAAACAACGAATAAAAAAAGGTGAAACAAAATTGCTCCCATATATATAATCCTCCTTCCTCAGCAGCTGAAAAGATGACAAAGATTATTTTGTTATCATCTAAGTCTTTTATGAATGACATTTACATATTTATGTTTGCCATTACATATTGTTTCACATATTTTCCATATGATATATGCTTTTGGGTCTTTTGTTTGTTTGTTTGTTTTATGAGGTAGGGTCTCACTCTAGCACAGGGTTACCTAGAATTCACTCTATAGTCTCAAGTGGCCTGGACCTCACAGTGATCCTCCTACTTCTGCCTCCTGAGGGCTGGCATTAAAGATGTGCACCAATGTACCAGGCTGCTGTATGGTTTTAAAAACACAAGCTGAGCTATTATTTTCATTAAAACATACAATTACATGTTAGATTACAAATTCATTCATGCAATTGCCTTCATTACAATATCCATTGTCACTAGCAATTCAACATACATTTATAGAATATGCTGCATTTGCTCAATTCCATGCATGCAGCAACATGTAAGAAAGGATCTTTAGTTTACAGGTGAGTGGTGAGTGTTGACATACAAATCAAATATTTCCATACGTTGTGGCAAAGGAGGGAGCTGGTGGTTGAAGCTGCTTGCTTGCAAAATCTGCTGATCTGGGTTCAATATCACAGCATCTATTCAAAGGTAGATGTGGCAAATGTCTTGAGTATTTGTTATAGCACCCCTATCTATACACACACACTTGTAAGTAAATAAAAAATTATAAAATGCTATGGCAAAGGAAGTAATTGTTTATCTGGGTATGCTATGTGAATCAGAGTATGTTGAGGATAGCTGACATAGAGCCCAGCCCAGAAAAAATAACAAAAGATTTATACGAGATAAAAAAAATCAAAACAAAATAAATTGCATGAGCAAAGGAAGTATAAGGGTCTGAAAGGATTTTCATAGTATCTGAGTATAATTTATATAGAGAGAATGGTGCTTGATGAGTCTGAAAAGTGTGTAGAAGTCAGGCTACCAATATTGCTTGAAGTTGGAATATTATATTTACATTTTTTTGTAATATTTTTATTTCTTCTTCTTTTTTTTTTAAATTTCTTTGGGATAGAGTGGGTAAGTTAATGTTGGCATGTCAGTCCTCTTGGCCACTCCAAATTAACTCCACATGTATGTACCACTTGGTTAAATCTGGCTTTATGTAGGTACTGGGGAATCAAACCCAGAGTATTGGGCTTTACAAGTGCCTTTACCTGCTAAGCCATCTCCCCATTCCAGTTGTATTTAAGGTTTATGAAGCAACTACATAATTTTCTTCATGGTTATGGCATGCCATGATTTTTTCACTGGGATAACAAATTGGTAGAAAATAGAATACACTAGAAGAAGTTCTTGTAATAATTCTAGAGAAAGATAATCCTTCCAGGTCAAGAAATTTGATATTAAGGAAGGAAAGGGGAAAATGGAAAATGTTTATGAGGCTGAGTCTTAGTAGGTCTTCATGAATTGGATTCACTCAGTGAAGAAACAGTGAGCCTCTTAAACCCGTCCACTGGGCACATTGGTGAATGGTGCTGAGATTCGTTTAGAAGAAAAGGAAGAGACTTCAGGTTTAAGTGTTTGCATAGTCTTTTTGGTGTACCTATAAAACTACTAAGTATAAATACCTGTAAACCCATGGGCAAATATTGTGTGCAGGAGAAGACAGAGAAAGTGAATTAGATGTTTATTTGAAAATGAAAAATTAAAATAATCTGGAAATAGCTAATAAGAAGGATTGGGGCTGGAAAGATGGCTTAGTTGTTAAGTTGTTGCCTGAAAGCCTAAGGACCCAGGTCCAATTTCCCAGTACCCACATGAGCCAGAAGCACAAGGTGCCATAAGTGTCTGGTGTTCCTTTGCAGTGGCTAGAGGCCCTGGCATGCACATTCTCTCTCTGCCTCTCTATTTTTCTCTTTACATCTTTCTCTCTCTGTCTCTCTCAAATAGATAAATAGCATGAAAATATATTTTTTTAATAAGGAGGTTGTAACAGAATAAAAATTAGGAGGTAAGGAATTGAGAACATTCAAAATAAAATTAAAGGAAAAAAATAAATATTTATGCTAAAATGGAGGTACATTCAAACACACAAAAAGAAAGTTAGAGGCTGACTTCAATAAACTAACATAGACCGCTGGGTGTGGTGGTGCATGCCTTTAATCCCAGCACTTGGGAGGCAGAAGTAGGAGGATTGCCATGAGTTTGAGGCCACCCTGAGACTCTGTAGTGAATTCCAGGTCAGCCTGGGCTAGAGTGAGACCCTACCTCAAAAAAAAAAAAAAAAAAAAAAAAAAAGGAACCAACACTGTGACTTGAAGGTGAAGGCAGCAGGTAAGAAAATGGGCTATGAAGAGAAAGAAAATGAAAAATGGTCTCCATTGTATTCATAAATATAAAAACCATTTAATGTTGAAGTAAGTGTTGCTTCCTTTGTACAGAAGGCTGAGGTTGAAAGCAAATTTGAGGAGATTCTTGCTGGAAAAAAAGACAAAATAAAGACATTTAGATGTTCAAATGCGAAAGGTTAATGTGTCTGTGCTACTATAAATTAAAGTAAATGGAATGCTAAACCTTAGAATTATTTTCTCATAATGATTACTACATGAGAATATTTTTTCTTTGAGATACAATATCAGAACATTTTTTCTTCCTACAGAAAAACACAGCATGCACTTATAAGAACAATCTGATTATACTATCCTTTCAAAAAACTGAGTCATACAAACTTAATTCATTAAGTAGATTTTTTTATTTTAAAAAAAAAGCAATACTGTGTAGTTATGAGGAGACAGGAATATTGCCATAGGTTCAAGGAGACTAGAGCAAGCAAGAGAACATCATAGTCCTACATGTGTGTCAACAGTTAGGTAAAACAGGATGTTTTGTCATAGAAGTTATAAAAGCTGGAAATAATGGAGTAGATGAAAGGTTGGAGTGACTGGATCTTATCCCAGCCTATTCTCAGGAGGGATTATATGCTAGCTCAAAGCTGTACATGAGGGGTCTGGGAAAAGGAGAGAAACATAGTTTGTTTGATCAAAACTGTATTCAGATTGATGAATGGGAGCAGTGAGCTGATAAAGGAGGCAGAATGGGAATTTGCCAGGTCTGGGTTTTGTTTATTCACAGGTAAATAAAGGAGAGCTTCTCTTGGTTATAAGTGAGTGCTATCTAGGCAATATGGAAAAGCACATCACCCCTTCTTAAAATAATGTGGGCATTTCTTAAACATCAAGTAAAACTCCACATCTCCAGTTGAAAACAAAGATGAAAAGAAACAGACTAAAGGGAACTGTGTTTTATGTTTAGGATGAAAGACCGGGAGGCAGATAATTAATACAACAAAGGTTCTGGTAAAGGGCAAGGAACTGTGTGCCAGGTTGAAGGTGTTATCTTTATTTTGAGGTCTCTTTATTCTCTGCTTCAGGAGACACAACCTTGAAGAGAGTAGACTGCAGAAAGCCAAGATGTATTGTATCTAATAATTTGCTAATGTACCTACCAAAATGCACAAATACTCTGTAAGAAGCAGACCACTGAGGTCTGAGCAGAGTGCTGTGCTCAGTAGAATGAGCTGAAAATATCAAGAGAATGTTCGAGAAACAGATCAGTGTTGTAGGCGGAGAAATCCAATAATGAACACCAAAATGATCAGATGTATTGAAGATCAAGTGAAAAATCCCTTCCATTCAAAACTGAATATTACAGTCAAAAGGATAAGTTTGTCTCTTGGCTAATACTGAAGAATATTATGGTTTTGAACCCCCCCCCAAAAGATAAATAAAAATCAAGGAACTTCTTGTCTCTACCTCCCAGCCTGACAAACTTATTTATTTATTTATTTTTTCTTTTATGGGTGCTGAGGAGTCTCATGCTTGCATTTCAAACATTGTCTGGATTAAGCTACCTCCTCAGCCCCATGATTTGAGTTTGTTGAGGCTGGGTCTTATTATGAAACACACACTGGCTTGAAACTTGCTATCCTACCTCAACCACCCAAGTGCTCCTATTAGTAGGAAATGTACTATCATGTGGAATGCATTAATTTTCTCAGATTTTTCTCTGCTTGTTGACCTAGCATTTTACTTTAACTCATAATCTGAAGATTTTTTTCTAGACATTATGTCGAAGCCTTTTTTTTTTTTTTTTTTTTTTTTTTTGGTTTTTCAAGGTAGGGTCTCACTGTAGTTCAGGGCTCAGGCTAACCTGGAATTCAATAAATAGTCTCAGTCTCAGGGTGGCTTCAAACTCATGGCAGTCCACCTAACTCTGCCTCCCAAGTGCTGGAATTAAAGGCATGTGCCACCACGTCTGGCTAGAAGCAATTATTTTTATCCCTCTCCCTGTTCTTTTCATTTACATGTCATAAAATAGAAATGGAAAGAGTAGTGAGTTTCTTTTTTTCATTTTTGTTGAATGCCAGCATAGCAGCTAAATCCAATGTATACATGTGTATACTAACTATTTAACATTTTAATGGATTTTCTTTCAATACCATGTAATATCTCATAGCTTCAAGCACGGCAAAAGCTTTGTGCAGATTCACATACAGCCTCTTAAAGAAACATTTGCACAAATATTGATAGCTAATGAATTTTATTAATCTCTTAAGGTATTTTGTTTGCTTGTTTAAATTAAAGCACCCTGTGGAGGCAATTTAACAGGATCTTCAGGCTTTATTCTTTCGCCAAACTTCCCTCATCCGTATCCACACAGCAGGGATTGTGACTGGACAATTACCGTCAACGCAGACTATGTGATCTCCCTGGCATTTATCAGGTAAGCATTTGTACCCCTGGACATTTTATGGATTTTGTGTCTTAATTCCAACCGTAATAATTTCCAGTCAACAATTTATAAAGCCTCTGTAATTGTACAATAGTTCTGCAGGTCGGTAGCTGATAATCTGCACCAGCTTTTTGACACAAAGAGCAAATGAATGATCCAGCAGTTTATTGAATCAGAAACTATGGATTCTTTGGCTGGAGGGATGGCTTAGCAGTTAAGGCATTTGCCTACAAAGACAAAGGACCCAGGTTCAACTCCCCAGGACCCACATTAGCAAGATGCACAAGGGGGTGCACACGTCTGGAATTCGTTTGCAGTGGCTGCAGGTCTTGGTGCAGCCATTCTCTCTCTCTTCCTTTCTCTCTCTCTCTCTCTCTCTCTCTCTCTCTCTCTCCCTGTCTAAATAAATAAATGAGAATAAAATATTTTATAAAAGAAACTATGGGGGCTGGAGAGATGGCTTAGCGGTTAAGCGCTTGCCTGTGAAGCCTAAGGACCCCAGTTTGAGGCTTGGTTCCCCAGGTCCCACGTTAGCCAGATGCACAAGCGGGCACACGCGTCTGGAGTTCATTTGCAGAGGCTGGAGGCCCTGGCGCGCCCATTTTCTCTCTCTCTGTCTGTCTGCCTCTTTCTCTCTCTGTCTGTTGCTCTCAAATAAATAAATAAACAACAACAAAAAAAATTTTAAATAAATAAATAAATAAATAAAAAGAAGCTATGGACCCTTTATAGTCTCCTGCTCTTAACTGTCCGTTCATCACTGTTTCCAAACATGTAGATTATCTTAAGTTTCAATACTGTTTCCTTCCCACATTTGTACCACTCAAAAAATTTCGTATTATCTGAAAATCCATGTATATAGTACTGGACATAGGAGGACCCATATTCGTATTTATTTCCCTTTTTGTTATCATATTAAGTCAATCTGGTGAAATTCATGTCATTTATGAATGGTTTATTAGCAGAACTAGCCACATGAGAGATTTTTACATAGGAGTGTGAACAAAGTTATGTTGGTTATCTAGCAGAGTATGTTGGAGAGAAAGCTGAGCCCTGATGGGGAAGTATTTGTGTATGAAAGAAAGTAGCTGCTTCGAGGTATAGATATGTCACTGTCCTCAGGGGTAACTTAGAAATGCCATGTATCTGAAAGAACCTGGTTTGCCTTTTGTCTAGCTGATAGTCATATGGCTTTTTTACATATAAATTTACATACAAGTTTACGGTGGGCGGGTGCTCAGAAGTTTATTAATGCCATAAATAGCTCTTTTTAGTTTTATGATTTTACCCTCTATATGAAGTTAAATAATTGATTGTCTTAATCCTACTTTATAAATATATAGGAACTATGATTACTAAGAGACTGTTCTCATAATTTTGAAGGTTAAAACAAGTTTAATTTGAGGGCTGGAGAGATGGCTCAGCGGTTAAGCGCTTGTCTGTGAAGCCTAAGGACCCCGGTTCGAGGCTCGGTTCCCCAGGTCCCACATTAGCCAGATGCACAAGGGGGTACACGTGTCTGGAGTTCGTTTGCAGAGGCTGGAAGCCCTGGCGCGCCCATTCTCTCTCTCTCCCTCTATCTGTCTTTCTCTCTGTGTCTGTCGCTCTCAAATAAATAAATAAATAAAAATTAAAAAAAAAACAAGTTTAATTTGAAAAATACAATGCTTAAAATATTGGTTTGATTCATTAACATGGTTAAAAATTAATTTTGATTATTATATATTGGTTATATTAGTGTGATATCATCATTAAGTTCTAAAACAAGTAGATATATTTATTTCAGGAAAATAAATGCCAAATGCAGCCTACAGTGTTACATTGTAATTTAAAATCCAAATTTTTATTAACCTTTAATTAAGAATCAAATTAAAAATGCACATATATTTGAAAGTTCAGGGCAAATAATGTAATTAAAAATAAAAAAGGAATTGCATGTTTGTAACAGAAAAAATACCTGGGTAAAGTTTTTGAAAATTGATGTCATATTCCACTTTAGTGATGCAAACTAACTTAGGACAGCTATTTAGGTAAGAAGATAGAAGCATGGCTTTCAGTCTTGGGCCTCTCATTGACTAACCTTTGCCTTACAATCACTGTAAATACAAGATTAATGTGTACTTATTTGGGAATATCATTTTTTTAACCTACTGTTGAGTTGCCATAAATGATCAATGGCTTTATGCCAGGGAAATTTGTATAGTATATAATTTTCTAGGGGTTCTACTTTTCTTTTAAAACACTGAGTATATGATTCTCTGTATATTTTGATTAATACCTTTCCAATAACTCCCTCTTCTCATTCTCTCTCCCTCTCTCGCTCACTCTCTTGCTCTCTCACTGTTTCACTCTTTTGCTCTCGCTCTCACTCTCATTCTCTCCCTCACTCTCTCTTTTGCTCTCATTCTCTAGTTTTAGCATAGAACCAAACTATGACTTCCTTTACATATATGATGGACCAGACAGTAACAGCCCTTTGATTGGAAGTTTTCAAGACAGCAAGTTACCAGAGAGAATAGAGAGCAGCTCCAATACCATGCATTTGGCATTTCGGAGTGATGGATCTGTCAGTTACACTGGGTTTCATCTGGAATATAAAGGTAAATATGAACATTCAGTTTGGCCATTATTATTTAAGCTGCAGGAAATTTATGAAGGATAATTTAATGCTGGCTGATGTGAGTGTTACATATATATATATATATAGTTTATGTTATACTCTGTAGATACCCTTAGGTTATTTGAATTTTTATTGTAGAAATAAATCATGATGATGAAATGAACATTATTTTATATGTGTTCTTGAGTAAATTTGTGCAACTCCTTTATATATGTATATATGTTAGAGAGGAATTATTAGGTCAATGGATATCTTGGGTTATTAATTACCAGTATAGGAGGTTCCTGACTATGCTATAGTAGCACCTTACTCATCCCCAAATTGTCAAGTCTATGGGAGTTTTATTCAATACTTGAGTGCATAGACAAGTCCCCCAATGAGGGTAATTACAGAATAAAACATTCTGAAAATGTAAGTAACTTTAGAGATAATTTACTGTCCTTTGTTTGTAAATGAAAAAAAAAATACCTAGTAATGGCTGCATATATTTGCAAGTAAAAAGAATTATGAACATTGCTGGAAGACAGAAAGTGGAAAGGGGGGGGGGTGAAAGATGAGGAAGACAGTTTAGCAAGTCTTTTAAGCAAGATCTATGTTCTATTGATTTGAATCTAGGAAACCCTTTCACAGAATCCCTAGCACAAATGTTCTAGCAAGTATATCTTACTTTCATGCTAATGTATGATCATGTTAGGTGATTATAGCATACTTATCTGATTTTATAATTGTTGTTCTCTTTCCTCTTAAAGTAAAGCTTTATATATATAGATGCATATGTATATAGGTATATTGGTATATATCTCTGTGTATGCATATAAGAAGAAGAATTAGCTTAAATGGAAAACTAAAATATTTTGGACCCAGCTGATATAAAATATATCTTTTAAAATATTTTATATGGAAAATAAAAAGAGGGGGAGGGACATAATACCTAGAATCTGTTCAGTAGATAACCCTTCATTAAAGCAAAGAAAATTTATTATTCATAAAAACAATTCTAACAACGTGTCTGTATCACATAAAATTACACATATAATATAATTTTATTCACAGATAAAAGTATCCTTTCCATCAATTACCTTGGATTTTATGTAAAGATTTCCCAGGAGTTTCCAATTTTACCAGATGTAAGTGCAGTGGCATCAATGTAAATAAACCAGAGCAGTTTCATTCAGAGAAACCTATTTACCTAGGAGTTAAATAAAATGCAAAAAATCACAGGATCAATAAATCATTTCAAATTTAGACAGCAATAGAAACAGACTACAAAGAAAATACTATAAATATGTCAACAAGTTTTTCTTAAAAAGCAAGATTTCTGCAACATAGCTGCTATGACATGCTATCAAAATGTACTAAAACTTTATTTAAAAAAGTAAATGCATACTTTGGCAAGGTTGAATATTACTAAAACTTACTTGCCAATGAGAAAAATACTTTTAAATATTAATCCCAATTCTTAGTTTTCCTCTATAGACTTAGTTCAGTTGTAGGAACTAGTGACTACTTCCAAAAATTGTGTTTTCTTGCTTGTTCAATATGAAATTCTGTTCTTCAAAATAGACAAACCATTATATGCATCACTCAAGTCCTATCCTTAGTGATTAAATGTGTTCATCACCTTGTTGGATCTTTTCTGAAGACACTGCTTTCTGAATAATTTAGCCAGAAATCAACAGATGTCTGAAAAAAATCCAAAGATGATTATCTCCAAAACTAGAATCCATGTACACTCAGATCTATTAAAAATGATATAATTTTGTCAAGTGTGGTGGTGCACATCTTTATTCCCAGCACTCAGGAGGAAAGGTAGGAGGACCACCATGAGTTGGAGGCCATCCTGACACTACATAGTGAATTCCAAGTCAGCCTGAACTAGAGGGTGACCCTACCTTGAAAAACCAACAAAAAAAAAAAAAAGAAAAAAGATAGTTTTGCATATAAACAATGCATTCTCTCTCATTTACATTAAATCATCTTTAGATGATTTATAATAGCTTGCATAGCACTATGTAAATGTAAATAATATGTAAAAAGTTTTTACACTATTGTCTGGGGAACAATGACAATAAAAACAAGTGTCATGTTCAACATGGAAGCAGGTACCTTAGTCCTAAATGCGTGACTCACTACAAATCTGTCAAGTGGTAGTGCACAGATAGAGGAAGAGATTTTGTTCCTGGGAAAGGTAAGGTTCAGACTTCAGCACTGTAGTGGGCCCATAGGCTACTTTGTTTGCCAGGTTCAATGCACAAAAAATTCAAATTTCCTTTCTAAGTAATACCTAAACATTTTAAAAATTGAATATGGATATTTTTGGTAGTCCATGATTGTTTAACTTTACAGATGTCAAAGCTATGGTTACAGAGCACTGGACTACTTAGTTTAAAGAACAGTCATTAGAACTTTATGTATGGAACTGCCATGGATGTGTTAAGTTACGAGAAGGTTAAATCAGCGAAACTTTTAAGTCAAATTTTCCCAGGGTGCATACTTTAGTAATCCACATCTGCATCATGCCCTTTACCTCTCTCTCTTATAATCAGCTCCTCATCCACCCCTGATGCCCACTTAATTTACTATTCTTCTTTTTTCTTTTCTTTCTTTTTTTTTTTTTTTGTTTTTTTGTTTTTTTGTTTTTTTTGAGGTAGGGTCTCACTTTAGTCCAGGTTGACCTGGAATTCACTATGTAGTCTCAGGGTGGCCTTGAACTCACAGCTGTCCACCTACCTCTGCCTCCCAAATGCTGGGATTAAAGGCGTGCGCCACCTCACCTGGCTTAATTTACTATTCTTCAGGATGATTCCTGAGTGCTTTACCTTATACAATAATCATCACAATCCCAAATATTTTCTTAATATGATTCTTTCCTTAACATGTTATAAATTCTATTAGGACGATATGTGCTGATTTTTTATATATGCCAACATTTAATCAGTGAACTTTTATATATTAGCTGAAAGGAAAAGAAGATGGAAAAGAAGTGGTACTTATTCATTGAAGTTTTATTAAAATAATTTAAATATCTATTTGTATATTGACATTTTAAGTTAAATTCAGAAAACTAGAGAGTCTTCTCCCCACAAGATAGTTTTCTCATTATTTCTTACAATGAATCATTCTAATCTTTTCACAGAATTTCATGAGTAAAAGAAATATATTCTGTACCATCATATTTTGATATAACAGTGTATTTTATAATCAGAGATCAAGGGATGATTGACTTAAACTGCAATGCTCTTAAAACTCACATTCTGGGATGGATTCACACTCACTTGTCATTAACACAAGATAAATTTTAAAAAAAAAAAGAAAGAAAATTACTACAATGTAGATGTTTTATTCTGATGTCTCTTCCACTGCCAAGTCCTTTAGTTCTTAAGTAATTCATAATAAGCCTCTTGAAAGAAAAGTAATTGCAATATATTACTCAGATCTGTTACCAAAATATTTTAGAGCCATTTCAACAAAATGAATGAACTAATATCTCCCTTTATCCATGTACTTTTGAAAATTTTCAGTCTGTCATTCACTCCAGGCACAGAGAAAATAGTTCCTTGGTCATAAGTAGACTTTGCATTTCAATGTTTGTATTATCTGGAGCTTTGCAAATGCACAGCACCTGCTCCCTCCTGAAGCACAGTAGTTTGCATTTGTGAAGGCTTTGTTGCTATTTTATAATGAGGATACTCTGATAGAAATTTGGGAAATGATGGCGAAAATGGGCTGGGAGAGAGATTTGAAGGGCAGGTAGGTCTTTCCCATTCTACCTGGTTGCAAAATAAGCTGAGTGACACAGATAGCTGACTCACCTCTAGGTTCAGATTGCACATTATGTTAACTGAATAATTACTAGAGGAGGTCTTGTTTGTTTTCAAAAATAATTCATTTAAAATACTTATAGTAATAGTATGTCATTTATAAATATATCTTAACACACTGTATACATTAGTAATTTTAATGAGAAAAGTTGTAAAGAATTTTGTTCACTTATTATTTAGTATGAATCAGCAAAATCTCCAATGTGGGCAGAGGCTGCTCTGTACATTAAGGCATCAGAACATACTAAGTGCTTCTCCTTCTTGTTTGGGTGGAGATTCTCTCTCTATCCATCTCTTTCTTCTAAAAAATAAATAAAATTTTTAAAAACTTTTAAAAAGAGTACCATTTTAAAGCAATTAATAACATGATAATACCGTTTTACAGCAAAACTTCGGGAATCCTGCTTTGATCCAGGGAATATAATGAATGGCACCAGACTTGGGATGGATTATAAATTAGGGTCAACTGTCACCTATTACTGTGATGCTGGCTACGTTCTTCAAGGGTATTCAACACTTACTTGTATCATGGGAGACGATGGAAGGCCTGGATGGAATCGAGCCTTGCCAAGTTGCCATGGTAAGGAGCAGAGTTTATTAATGGGCTTTTCAGACTAGGAAGAGTGAAGAAATTAGAAAATAAAATAAAATAAAATAAAATAAAACACTTCAGTACTTTTCTCATTTCTTATATAATCTTAAAGTGTGGTATAAGAAGCAAAGAGATCTTACCAAATGCTTAAAACCGAATTTAATACAGAAACAATTTGCAGAGTGTGGATATTCTCTGGTGCCTCCGTGACAATGTGCCTGTTTTAGTAGGAAGCTCTCTTAAATCACAGATGCTTGTTCCTGTTTTGTTCATTTTGTACTTTCAAGACTACAGCATTTCAACCCCATTAACTAAATGTAATAACTTAAATATCATCAAGGATTAGTAAGAAACCCTTAACTGAAATATGCATTTCCTCTAACAACAAGACAGCTAAAAGGAGAAGTAATCCTACCATGTTTAAAAATCATCTTCTCATATTTAATACAATGTAAGGACAGAATGAAAAATTATATTCCACAGGGAGGGAGAGCAGGTGATATCACTGTAAGAGAAGACATACACACAAGTCAGGTGAGTGATCCTAATGCACCACACTAAACAGGAACAGAGATGATGTCATCTTTGGAAATACTTCCAAAATGTCATCACCTCCAATGGGTGAGCAAATCAATCCATTGAGTCATGGCCAGCATTGTCCTAATAGATATATTGAATCAAATTAAATTTAAAATAAAACAAAGAGAAAATTGTTTAACTGGAATAATACAATAATGGATCAGTTACTTTTTAAAGCAAATTTTCTATTATATAAACAGACACAACAATTAAATAATCATAGATATAATCACATGCATGTATAGATATACATGTATTATTAGTGTGTATGTGTGCTTTTTATAAAAAATATTTTAACTATAGATTTAAGTTAGAAAAGTGATTAACTCTAATCTGATAGTGAAAGGTATGGATTTGAAGTTTCTGATATACATGCTGATTTTTCCTTAAAAACTGTATTCATTTAACTTAATTAGTTTTGCATGATTTCTAAGCCAACCCTTTTAAACACTCTGAATTTATTTTCCCATGTCTTTAAAATGTAGAAATAATTACTTCAAAACTGTCTTTATATGAAACAAAGAACCAAGTTCTTACACAAGTTTGTAATCCATAGCTCAGGGTGCTGACATTGGAGAACATAAATTCTAGGTCAGCCTGGTGCTACAGAGAGAGACCCTGACTCAAAATAAAGAAATGGCTAGTGATTTAGCTCAATGGTGAAACTTCTATAGCATGCAAGTAAATCTTCTGAAAGAAAAGTATTTCCTAAAATCAATACTATCTGGTTAAGAATACTTATTAGCTAGCCGAGCATGGTGGCACACACCTTTAATCTCAGCACTTGGGAGGCAGAGGTAGGAGGACTACCTTGAGTTCAAGGCCACCCTCAGACTGCATAGTGAAATCTAGGTCACCCTGGACTAGAGGAAAACCCCTACCTCAAAATAAATAAATAAATAAATAGAAAGAATACTTATTAGCTATTGCTTAATAATATGTTTATAGTTTTCAGGCCTGGATTCAAATCCTTTATACTGTTACATGAGGTAAATTAAACTTTAATTTTCTAATCTCAGATTTTAGATAAATATTCCATGATTTCATTATTTATGAAGATTTAGTTAATAAACACAACATACATGGAGGTCTTAGCAATCTTGTACAAAAATCTATATATTGCTATATGGAAGTGAATCAGTAGGAAAGAGACACTTCACTTGCTATTGTATGTTGTACTTTGGCTCTAATTTTAATATTAGATTAAATGTTATATATGTTTGTGTTTGAGCACATACATTCAATTACTCTTAAAAAACAGGACAGAACTGAGTAGTTTTAATTTGTTTTAAAAAAATAATAAGTTTATCATCTAATAATTAACCAAAATGCCAAGTTTATGGAATTCAAGTACTAGAAAACAAACCTATGCCTTAGGTAGATATATTTAATGACAACCAGTGCTTTAAAATTTAGTTTTAGGGCTGGAGAGATGACTTATTGATTAAGATATTTGCCTGCAAAGCTGAAGAATCCAGTTTATATTCTCCAGTACCCACATATGCCAGATTCCCAAGGTGGAGCATGTGTCTGGACATGGTTTGCAGTGGCAGGAGGTCCTGGCATGCACATTCTCTCTCTCTCTCCCTGTCTCTCTCTCTGCATCTTACTGTCTCTCCCTTTCTCTCAAATAAATAAATAACTAAAACATCTTCAAAAGCCTTTTTTTTAAAATCTAACTTTAGCCATGTGCCTATTCTCAATTATTTATTTTGCACATCTAATTATGAGATAATATCATGCAATTCATACCAATGTTTTATAAAGCTTTTGGAAAACTATAATGTAGGTTTCAAGATATTTGCTTTTGGGATTATTATCATCACCAAATATCCAGAATTTAAACCATTTTGTTTTACTAATAAACACCACACATATCTATGTATGTTATCTCACAATAATATCCTGAACTAGTGGACTTTTCAATGCCATAACTTAATATTTGAAAACCAATTACTATTTAAAGCTAAAAAACAGAGGCATAAGGATCCCTTGTTCATTCAGACAAATTATAAGCCTAATAAAAATTTGGGGTAACAAGGATAAATGTGATAGAAATATAAAATTATATGTATAATAATATCATGAAGAGACTCATACCACATAATTATAAGTACAAACAAAAATGTTCAAAATAGAAAAAACAAATAATGATAAATTTTGTACACTTAAACCTTAATAAAATATACATATCAGCATTAAAATATTAATAAAATAGCTTATATTTAATGCAGTGCTCACCTGTATTATCTCTATCTATCCTATTTTTCCCCAGAAACTGATATTTCTAGTAATTTCTCTGGCTTATGAGACCTTTTATGATTGACCCTGGCATGCAGGTGAAGATAATAATGACCAATTCCACACCCCTCTCTTGATGTGTGTGAAGTATATTATTACCATCTATTCCAGTGATTGCAACTGCTACATACATAGGCTCATGTGTTTATGTTTAATTACAAGCCACATTGGAGAATTGTGTGTCTGGTCCTCAAAATCTTGTCACACTACGTCTTCTCCCATAGTACTATCCTAAGTCAGGTCACTTATAACATAGCCAGGAATATCTGAGTGAAAGTTAGGCTGTGTTTTAAAGACAGTGAATCAGAATTTGGCTGCTATTAGAATATGATCCTAAATTTCAAAGGAAGGACTTTTTATCATGTGTTTCCTTGTTCCTTGTTGTTCTTGCACTGCCTGGTTTAACTTACTAAATTTTACTATTTTTCAATATAAATATTGTCATAATAATACATCAAATATCCTTAGAATACCTACTTTCTTTGCTTTTAATATGTCTTAATTTTACCTTAGAAATAAATGAATTTCATGAAGTCACAGACTACATATTTTGCTTGTGACATATTAACTTATGAACAGACACTTAGAAAATATCTCTTACCTTGAGCAGAGCTATGAGAAATTACTATCTTAACTTTTGAGAAGATAGGTTTATTTAAACTTTTGGGATCATGCTAAAATTGAAAAAAATATATTTTAAGGAGCTTAAGGTGGATGCTGAGAGATTATATTAGGCATGGTAGATCCAGATGATTGCATTCTGTCTTACATCCTGTTCAGAGATGAAAAAGCCTCAGGTTTATCTCAGGAGAATGTCACATATATTAAAAGATAGCAGAACATCATATCTATATTCACAATATCCACTGTGAAAAAAATAGCCCAGCAAATAATTCTCTTTTTATTTCCCCCTCTTTGAAAAGTATCTTCTGAACCACAGTTTGGTTGTTGGCACCCTTTTGGGATTAAAATGAAAGTCAGGTATCAGTCTTATTGGAAATATTACTCAATGTTAAAGGCAATAGAGCATCATGCATAGTGACAAAAAACTACAGGTGTTCCTTAATATTACTTTAACTAATTGTGAGACCTAGATTTATTTACTCCATGGAAACATCTACACTCACCCAGAGCACCAAGCCATCAGTTTTTCATTCCTAACTTCTCCCCTTCCTTTGTACCTCACATAGCATCTTTCAAAGCCACTGAGGTACCATAAAAGCATACATGAGATACGATCAGCATGCTCTCAACAGTCCACCCATTCTTCACAAACGAGAACAAACCTCACA
This sequence comes from Jaculus jaculus, assembly GCF_020740685.1. Lineage (NCBI taxonomy): Eukaryota > Metazoa > Chordata > Mammalia > Rodentia > Dipodidae > Jaculus > Jaculus jaculus. Next base: position 183,076,097 of record NC_059103.1, on the reverse strand, counting down.
GGTGATATAATACAATACCCTGCTTCATCTGCTAGATTCACGCTTTTTTTTTTTTTTTTTTTTTTTTTTTTTGGCTCTCATCCTCTGCAATACTGGCACTGACTTCTTTGTTTCTTCAAAGCACCTTTATTGTAGACTTCTCCTCCAGCACTCTCATACATTCTACCTGGATTTTTTTTTTTCTTAGTTTTCTGGTTGAATGCCTTTCTGATTTTCTTCCTGTATATAACCATTTGCCTTCTCCATATGAAAAGAAAAAGCATCCTCTCCTTTCTCCTGGTCCACAGTGATCTTAGAATGGAACCAATATCTATATCTAAAATTTTCAATGTTTTAAAATTTTTATTAGATATGGACAGATTTAGTATGTAAACAATACACACTGGTACCATCCTTTCCATCCTCCCTGCCCCTTTTCTGAAGAGGCCTTCCTTGATGGGTATGCTGGTCAACCTCATGAGGATTGTGGGTCATGCATTATGGGGCAGGGGAGACAGGCAATGTCTCTATGCAAAATGTCTCAGCTTGTGTCTCTAACAATCTTTCCGTCCCCTCTTCCATAAAATTCCCTGAGCCATGCTGGGAGAATTTTAAGTCTAGTTCAGTGATGGTCACTTAGGAGCCTCTGGATCTCTGATTTTGTACATGTTGAAAGTCCTCAGTATCTATCTCTATCACCCTTATGCTGATATCAGATTCATTAAGAAAGCAGCATTCTTGCTCATTTCCCCAATTCCTCTATGGTTTCAGTTGGGGTCCAGTTGGAACATTACCTCCCAGGTCCAGCTTATTCTGACAAAGAGAAGCAGATTCACTAATGGAGAATGAAGTCAGCACCAGTCAAACGAGATAACCATTATTAATTTAGAAAGAATTAAAAGGATGTAGACCTTCTTATATTCTAAGGTTAGTGGGAGCTTGAAAATGGAAAGCGGAATCATTATCTGGATATAATTCTGATCTTTTTTTTCTCAGTTCCAGACATGGTTTCCTTTCCACTCAGCAGATCTGTTAGCCAATCAAAGAGCAGTTGGCTTTCCACCATGGCTATGTGCCACTATTGCACTTGTGTGAGCATCAAGTAGGCTGTTTGTTGCTGAGTTGCTTAGACTTTGAGTTGTGGACAGCATTTGGTGTCTTCAACAGTATGGTCTTAACCATGAATGTATTCTTTTAATCATTGTTTTGTTTGAGAGTGATAGAGAGAGAGACAGAGAGAATAGGCACACTAGGACTTTCAGCTGCTGGGATTGAACTCCAGACACATGAGCCCCCTTGTGCACATGTGTGATATTGTGTGCTTTGCATCACTATGCGCCTGGCCATGTGGGACCTGAAGATTTGAACATGAGTTCTTAGGCTTTGCAGTCAAGTGCCTTAACTGCTAAGCCATCTCTCCAGTCCTCTATAGCTACATTTTAAGAATATGCATTTTGACCACGCGTGGTTGCACAGGCCTTTAATCCCAGCACTTGGGAGGCAGAGGTAGGAGGATCACTGTGAGTTCAAAGCCACCCTGAGACTACATAGTGAATTCCAGGTCAACCTGGACTAGAGTGAGACCTAACCTCAAAAAAAAAAAAAAAAAAAAAAGAATAAATAAATAAATAAAATAAAAATAAATAAAAAAGGATATGCATTTCATAAAGTTTTCTTCAAACACCAGGTATTTTTAGAAGTGCAAATGTTTAAAATGTAAATCAGAAAATGCAGCAGCACTGTCCATAGATTATGGATACCACTAATCTCAGTACTTCCCTGAATATAGGCTATTTATATTGGAAACAGGCCATATATTGACCTTTTGTTGTTTCTAGACCCTAAGAGTGTCTGGATTATTTTAGTTGGTATCTTTGTCCCTTTTCCAGTGCTATTAACCAATAATGGAAGCTGTGCTAATTTTACATCATAGATATGTTTGCTATAGTTTTAGGGGCTATAATTCTAAGGTGGAGGGGTCTATATCTTATAAACATATCCTTTCTGTATGATTCAATGCTGGAAGGCATATGGGAAGTTAGAAATGTGTGCATGTCTGCCTACAAGAAAGAGAAAGATTGATGATAAAGAAGAAAAGTCTAGCTGGCAATGGTGGCGCACGCCTTTAATCCCAGCACTCGGGAGGCAGAGGTAGGAGGATTGCCGTGAGTTCAAGGCCACCCTGAGACTACAGAGTGAATTCTAGGTCAGCCTGGACCAGAGTGAGACCCTACCTCGAAAAACAAGCAAACAAACAAAAAAAAAAAAAAAAAAAAGAAGAAGAAGAAAAGTCTTCCATCCTTGTGATAACAGTCTCAATTTGTTTCTGAGATTAGAACACTCATGCCTCATCCCCTTATGAAGGCCCCACCAATCAGTACCTTTGTACTGAGGATTATGTTTATAAAACATGAATTTTGAGAAAGGCATTCAGAATATGGTGACTTTTTAAATGTTTTGAAATGGATTCATGGTATTAAAAGTAAGTGGTGGGCTGGAGAAATGACTTAGCGGTTAAGCGCTTGCCTGTGAAGCCTAAGGACCCGGTTTGAGGCTCAGTTCCCCAGGTCCCATGTCAGCCAGATGCACAAGGGAGCACATGCATCTGGAATTCGTTTGCAGTGGTTGGAAGCCCTGGCATGCTCATTCTCTCTCTCTCCCTCTATCTGTCTTTCTCTTTGTGTCTGTCGCTCTCAAATAAATAAACAAATAAAAATTTTTTTAAAAAGTAAGTGGTGAACTTGAAAGTTTCCTACTTATTTCTGTAACCTTACCTCAGATTAAGTGTCAAAATAAGTGAAGATAACTTACTGCAAAAAAGGAACAACTGGTCATCCAAAATACATTTTCACATTTCATCTTTAATACAACTTTTCACTGAATAGATTGGCCTGGATAGATGTACTTTAACTAGTACTAACTATACTTTGAAAATCTGCAATAACATTTTAATACCTTCATTTTATTTATGTTGCCAAGTACATTTGCTCACACCTAAAAGCCTAGCATTTTGGAGGCTTAGGCAAGAAGTATTTCTGTGAGTTTCAGGCCAGTCTGAAGTACAAAGTGAGTGCAAGACCAGTATGGGCTATACTGTGATATTTTGCTTTAAAAATTAAAAAAAAAAGTCAATATAAGACATTAAAATTTCATTAGTAGGAATATAAATATTTTATTATAAAAACATTGAGCAACTGACTCATAGATGATCTCACATTTGTCCAAAGTAAACACAAATATGTTAAGATTAAACATCCAGTAAAAATCTATCACCACTCTCTGTTTACCCTCTAACTATATGGAATATAGTTAAAAAACATTTACAAAGAAACTATTTTAAAACTTCACTGAAGATAAAACTTTTAAACCAAATGAAAAATGTTTATTTCACAATCATAACTTTCTACATCAGTGCAATCTCATATAGTAACCTCATGGGACCTAATTTCAATGAAATTATGATGTTTGTGTACCTGAAGATTGGAAGTAACTGTACTTTTTCTTCCAAGACATTGTTTAAATGGTGTAATTTGCCTCTGACTACTTATTTTTTATTTTTCAAATGTCCTTGAGGTTCTCAAAACTCGAGATGGGAAGCAATCTTGACTCTCATTCTATTATGAATTATGTCATCTAACATCATGAGTCATTTAGAATTTGATGTCATATAAATATGTGATATAATTAAAACATGAAAATGAAAGATTCATAAAACAAAGGCATAGTTCTAAATTATGCCTGAGTATTATCAAATATATCTGCCTTTCAGCAAAAGCAATAGTAATTTTGTTCAGAGACAGAAAACATGGATTGTGTCAGATGGTTTATCAGAAAGTGTGATATATTTGTATTGCACAAAGCAGTGCTGGGATAAAACCAATGAATGTTTCATTTTTGCTCTATGGGAGAAAAACTATTACTTAAAAGGAAATGAGACGGCAAGCTGTTGCTATTGAGAACTTGCCATCATGCAGTCACTCTTGCATGCATTACCTCTCCAGTTGGCCCCAAGCCTCCCAGTCTAGAACATCTTTAACAGTCTTATAAATCCATCCCTGCTGCTGTGGATTCTGAAGAATGCTTTATAAAACAATGAACAAAGTAATTTGATTGAAAGTCAATGCTCATTATTCCAAAGATTTTCTTGTGATCATTGACCTGGATCTCAAATTTATCATCTCCATAATATTAATAATGCAGTCTCTTTTACAGCAGTAAAAGTGTGGTATAGAAGAGTGAAATATATATAATTAAAAGTGAGAGTAAAGGAAGTCAATGTGTCTTGTATTTCTAATCCCAACATTTGGGAATCCAGGGAAGAAAATATGCCATGAGTTCAAGGCCAGGTTGAGTCTATCAAACAGAAATCATTCTATCAAACATAGGATATAAAGAAAGTTATGTTATTTTTGAAACAACATCTAGAATGCAATAAGGTTTTAAGCAGCATGCCAAAGAGACTACAAAAAAACAGACAGAATCTCTCATATAAACTATACAAGGAATAAAAAGAAAGGAAAATTGAACTGTATGGTAATTTATGCTTGTAATCCTTGTACTTGGGTGGTAGAATTAGGAAGATCATGTAGGCTAGTGCACATGATAGAATGTCTCAAGAATAAAATAAAGAAGCCAGACGTGGTGGCTCACGCCTTTAATCCCAACACTCAGGAGGCAGAGGTAGGAGAATTGCCATGAGTTCGAGGCCACCCTGAGGCTCCGTAGTGAATTCCAGGTCAGCCTGGGCAAGAGTGAGACCCTACCTCGAAAAACCAAAATAAATAAATAAATAAATAAAAATTAATAATAATAATATAGAACAACTCAAATTTATTGTATTTTCTTTAGAGGAAAAATGATGATTTTGCCTTCTCTGAAACTCATATGCTTATGCAGGCTTCACTTAATTTCAGGAGTTGGTGTGCAGTTCCTAAGGCTGAATATCTTGAAATATAAAGTAAATATCCAAGCCTACTATGCTGACAGGATAATATGTTTAAGGGGGGAAAACAGATTGAAGCTTCCCTGTCATGTGTTAAAAGAAGAAAATTTCTCTGCTTTACATTTAAACACCAATTGGCAAATCATTCCCTCCAAGATTCATTCCTAAGGGAGATATGTGCTTAACAGAAGACAAAATAGTGCTGTCTATGCAACAGAGAGTCTGATCCTAATCTCAGAACACAAATCAGTGATCTAAACTGAGTCACTAGGGGAGTGAATAAGTGAGCATAGCAAAACCATAGTTAGACTGTGGTTCTAAGTAGCCTCAAGCTTAAGCCAACTGGATGCTCTGAATTATCCCACTGTGCCAAATCCCTATTTGGGGACCTTTCTGATTCAGCCAAGAACTGATTTAATTTATCAGGGGAAAAAAGAGAGGATGGAAAAATCCTCCAAAGTGGCTGTATGTTTTCCAAATCATCTTAGACCAAAGTAATAGTCTCTTCTTGCAAAATTCTCTTGATGATAAAAGTGGACAGAATGACAAAGAGAAAGGTGGTGAAGGAGGATATTAAAGAGAATCATGGTTTCTAAACTCTTAGAGCACACAGACAAAACCTGGGGACCCTTCCTTAGAAGTATCATTTAAAGCACGTAAAGTAAAGCACATAGCCTTGAAGGGAAATCCGGTTACATTGGAATATAGTTACCAAAAGACAGACACAAAATGGCCTGGATATCCATGACCTCACAAGGCCTGACACTATGTCCACAAGACCATCATAATAGGAGGAAAAGATTATGACATCAAAATAAAAAAGAAGCTGATTGACAGAGGGAAGGAGTATTATGGAGAGTGGAGTTTCAAAGGGGAAAGTGTGAGGAGAGAGGGAATTACTATGGGTTAATGTCTATAATTATAGAAGTTGACAATAAAAAAAATTAAAAACACGTGTGTTCATGTTTTTTTAAAATTTTTAAATTTTTTTTTTTTTTTTTTTTTTTTTTTTTTTTTTTTTTTGTTTTTCAAGGTAGGGTCTCACTCTGGCTCAGGCTGACCTGGAATTCACTATGGAGTCTCAGGGTGGCCTCGAACTCACGGCGATCCTCCTACCTCTGCCTCCCGAGTGCTGGGATTAAAGGCGTGCGCCACCACGCCCGGCGAATTTTTAAATTTTTATAAACATTTTCCATGATTATAAAAAAATCTCCCATGGTAATTCCCTCCCTCCCCACTCCCACACTTTCCCCTTTGAAATTCCATTCTCCATCATATTACCTCCCCATTACAATCATTGTACTTACATATATACAATATCAACCTATTAAGTATCCTCCTCCCTTCCTTTCTCTTCCCTTTATGTCTCCTTTTTAACTTACTGGCCTCTGCTACCAAGTATTTTCCTTCTCACGCAGAAGCCCAATCATCTGTAGCTAGGATCCACATATGAGAGAGAACATGTGGCGCTTGGCTTTCTGGGCCTGGGTTACTTCACTTAGTATAATCCTTTCCAGGTCCATCCATTTTTATGCAAATTTCATAACTTCTGGTTTCTCTCTAGCCTAGGCTGACCTGGAATTCACTATGTAGTCTCAGGGTGACCTAAAAATCTCAGTGATCCTCCTATCTCAGCTTCTTTAGTGCTAGGATGAAAGGCATTCACAAGCATACCTGGCTTGTGTTCATGCTTCTTGATCAATACATTAAATCCAGAATTCTAACAACAGGTTTAATAATAACTTCAATTTTTAACATTGATGATCATAAAAAGGTATTTCGAGATATCTTCCAAAATAACAATATTAAATTAAAATTCTATTCATTTTAAGTCCTCACATTTAGTCAGTAATATGAAGTTACTAAGATATGACTTACTGGTTTTACAATGTGACATATATATTGAAAGTCTATATATACATGTATATATATATTTATATGTACATGTATATGCTAATATATATTCCAGTGTCCATAGACACAAATCACTATAAAAACGCATGAAACTAATAATATATCTTTTGTAATCCAGATATAAACACAAATATTAATTAAAGAATGTTAAGTACATATGTGCATACTTATGAATGAAAAAATTTTCCCTGAAAGTATTTGAACTGTTGTATCATCAAGACTTTTAAATAGCTCAATAATTTAAGAAGACTATCTCAAAAAGCAGTTTATGAAGCCAATCGTGGTGGCGCACACCTTTAATCCAAATGCTAAAGAGCCAGAGGTAGGAGGATCAATGTGAGTTTGAGGCCACCCTGAAACTACATAGTGAATTCCAGGTCAGCCTTGGCTAGAGTGAAACCCTACCTCGAAGAAGCAAAAGAAAAAAACAAATAAAACAAAACAAACAAACAAAAAAACGAAAGCAGTTTATGAAGAAATTTTATGGGAGTTCTTTCTAAAGGTTTTATTTATTTATTTATCTATCTTTGATTTTTTTGGGGTAGAGTCTCACTGTAGCCCAGGCTGACCTGAAATTCATTATGTGGTCTCAGGGTGGCCTTGAACTCGTGGCAATCCTTCTACCTCTACCTTCCTAGTGCTGGGATTAAAGGCACTCACCACCTCACCAGGCCTAAAGTTTGTTTGTTATGAAATCTTTTTATGCTAAAATATTAATTGCTTTAAGTAATATGTAAAATAATAATGGATTTGCATCCACAAAGACCAATGGCTCAGAGAGAAATAAGTCCTTAAGTAAATAAAAAAGGGATTTTAGCTTGAAAAGCCATCAATAATCAGTATGTCATTATAAAAGGTGATCTTTTTCTTGAACATTTTAGAACAGAATCAGAGAATAGTAATACCATAGACATGAGACTGGAGATAATGGAATGTGGCTTCTCCCGGCTCCTGAAATGCCTTGGAGGGAGAAGAGAATGCTCTGAGATGAAATAGTGGTGTTGATTATAAACCTTATCAATATGCCACAACTCACTCATAACTGAAGTTAATGTGAATTATTACCTCACAATTATAAAAACAAATAGCTGAAATCCTTTACACAGGTTACTTGCATTTCCAAGACTATTGCCATTAAAAGAATGTGCATATGACAACATGAAAGATCTATACAGGGAATATAGTAGCCATCTCATAGGTCTTTGCTCTTGAATGAGTCTTTGCTTAGAGCTTACATTGATGGAATCATAGCTCACAGAGAGGTGATGGGAGACAGGGATACCTTCCTAGCCAGGAAAACAAAAATCCAGGAGAGGTAATAGATGTCAGTTTCATACCCAAGTAAGTTGACTTACTGAGTTAGAAGCCACTGATTGCCACATTGTGAAGAAATATGTAAGTATTAAAATAATACCAGTGGCTGGAGAGATGGCTTAATGGTTAAGGCACTTGCCTGCAAAACCAAACGACCCTGGTACGATCTCAGGACCCACAATAGTCAGATGCACAGGTGGCACATGCAAGTGAAGTTTGTTTGCAGCTGCTTGCTATAGGCTCTGGTGCAGCCATCCTTCCTCTCTATCTCCCTCTCCCCAGCCTCTTTCAAATAAATAAATAAACATGTTTTAAAATAATACAAAATCATAACATCAATTATTGCAGGAGGAATAAAGATTACTTTTAAGATTTTTAAAAAATAAACAGATGAAGTAATAGAGAGCTTATAGCAAAATTTTACTTACTGTTTTAAAAACCAGTAGATATGATTATGCCCAAACAAATATAAAGGACAGTAAAATGTAAATAAGAAATTTGGTGCAATACATTCTAATTTAAAGGTGTATGTATGACCATTATGATAAAAGAGAAATGGAATGTTATGTTCTAAGGCAGATAAAATGAGATACTAAAAGAGAAGGAAAGAAAAGAGCATGAACACTGGAGAGATGGCTTAGAAGTTAAGCACTTGCCTGTGAAGCCTAAGGATCCCGGTTCGAGTCTCAATTCCCCGGGACCCACGTTAGCCAGATTCACAAGGGGGCACATGCATCTGGAGTTTGTTTGCAGTGGCTGAAGGCTCTGGTGTCCCCATTCTCTCTCTCTCTCTCTCTCTCTCTCTTTCTCTCTCTCTCTCTCTCTCTCTCTCTCTTTCTCTGCCTCTTTTCTCTCTGTCACTCTCAAATAAATAAATAAAAATAAACATTTTTTTTAAAAAAATAGAACAGAACATGAAAGGAATTACTGGACAGTTAAGTATTTTTACTAGGATCAACATTTTAAACACAAAATTAAAAAAAAAAATAGTAATTTTAAGTTTAAAGTCAACAGTGGGAATATAGCTTCGAGTGTAAGGGTTAGAGAAGGCTCTTTGTCATAAAACAATGTTCCAAGGAAGACAGGACTTTCAAATACATTATAAGCTAGGATTTATGCTTTGTGACATTCAATCAGACTATATCAGGCCATAAGTAATTTATGAGAAGAAGTATACCAGCAGTTTTGTAAGGCACAGCACAGCTTTCAAACTGAAGGATCACAGGTCACGTCTAGTAAATTATTGATTTAATACAACACAGTGCACTTTTGTGACCCCCAAGAAGTCACCACTTTTCAAAGTCCCTAACTTGCTTTCTGAGCATAATTTATAAGTAGTAATTTTCATTATAAACTATATTTGATAATGAATTATACATTACACAAGTGGAGAGACCAATAAGAAGTCACAGGTAGTTTATAGCTACATTGTAGGTATTATAAAGTATTTAAGCTACCTGAGCCCTTAAGAAATATCTTTCCCATACAAGTCATTTGATATTCTTCTTTTACACTCAGTGGAGTATCTATCATTTTTTCTCCTTCTTTCTTTTCAGACCTCCTCTTTAATCCTATACATATACCCAGCTCAACCCACAATGGAAAGTCTTTTTCATTAAATGGTCATGAGACATACAACTTTGTTGCATTCATACAGTAATCAAATCCATACATACAAAATTCAGGAGTATAATATGCACAAGCTAATTGATTAATGAGCACATTTCATGTATACAAATCAAGTTCTACAAAGTTAGCCAAATATGTTTTTTTTCAAAGTCAACAAAAAGAATAGAAAAAACAAGAAGAAATCATCAGAAATCAAACTCCATGGGTTCAGCAGTAGTATCGATTTGATACTGGAGACAGGTGTGGGTTTACGGTCCCCTCTGTTGACTATAGTGTCCATGTGGCTCTCTTATTTAAATGTGCCATTGATTATACTTCTAATATTTAAAGCTATATATCTTTCACACAAGATCATGCCTAAATGTGCAGATAGAGTAACAGTTGGTAATTATATAAATAGAAAAAATTGAGTTTTAATCAGAAAAAGAGGAATGCTTTGTGTGGATTTTTTTTTTTTTTTTTTTTTGTAGAAGTGATGAATTTGGCCCTGAGTAAGGAAAGAAAAAAAAAAAAGAAAAGAAAAGAACAATAGCCTTTTGTAAGTAAGGGAAGAGTAACTGTTGCAGTCCGGTTCGCATTGCTGGTAGAAATCACCCAACCAAGAGCAGCTTCTGGGAAAAAGAGGTTTATTTGGCTTACAGGCTCGAGGGGAAGCTCCATGATGGCAGGGGAAAATGATGGTATGAGCAGAGGGTGGACATCACCCCCTGGCCAACAGAAGATGGACCACAGCAACAGGAGGGTGTGCCCAACACTGGCAAGGGGAAACTGGCTATAAAGCCCATAAGCCCGCCCCCAATGATACACTCCCTCCAGGAGGCATTAATTCCCAAATATCCATCAGCTGGGAACCTAGCATTCAGAACACCTAGGTTTATGGGGGACACCTGAATCAAACCACCACAGTAACATTTTAAATTTCTGTAATAATTTGGCTTTATATGTATATTTATAATTCTTTAGTAAGATTATGATTAATTATGATTAGTTATGTAACTATTAGAATTGTTGCCATTTTAACAAAATCAATTTACTATTTTGCAAGGTGTGTTCTATGGTACACTGATCTTATAGAAGAAAACTCCAAGTTTACCATGGTCACATATATTGGCAAAAAACCTGTATGGTATTTCCTAAATTTATTTTATGTTTATCTGTTTGATTCTGAGGAAGGGTTTCACTCTAAACCAGGCTGATCTGGAATTCACTCTGTAACAGATTGGCTTTCAATTCAAGTTCCTCCTACCTCATGCCCCTCAATGTTGGGATTAAAAAAGAGAGCCACTACACCCATAGTACACTCCCTAAATCTTTATGAAGCTTCCAATCATATAAAAAGTACACCCCTCTTTTATCCCATTTGCCATACTTTTATTAAAATATAAATCTAAGCCAGGGGTGGTGGCACATGCCTTTAACCCCAGCACTCAGGAACTCAGGAGGCAGAGGTAAGAAGACAACTTGTTCAAGGCCACCTAAGACTACATAGTGAATTCCAGATCATCCTGCACTCAAAAAACAATGTGTGTGTGTATATATATATATATATATATATATATATATATATATATATATATATATATATACACACACATCACATGTTATAGTGAGGAACAGGTGAGTTTTTCTGTTGAATGCATTATGTAGACTATAACTGCCAATTTGACAATAGCGCTAAAGGTACTTCACACATCTTTTAATCATCTGCTCATTATTAAAACCCAAAATATTAAAACCTACCATTTACAAAATGAGCGATAATTATTAAGTTTTAATAGAGAGTAGACATATGAATGCCTACTAGAGACCAACATTGGGAGAATCTGTGAGATTGACCAGTTTAATTATTATACTATTGATAGTTGACAGACTTGAAACAGATATATTTCAATATATCTCTGTCAGCATAAATATCCCTTTTTATATTAATCATATAATGTACAATTATTTCCATTCAATATATTGTTCTGCATTATTGACTTTAAATTGGTGGTGCTATAGGCACTGGCCAAAGGGAGCATGAAAGCAAAGATACCTGTACAAATTACAGAATCTATTATTACTTTCTACAGGACATGCAATTAAAGGGCAATCACACACACATTCCTGCTTTTACAAATAAATATTTTCTATTTATAAATAAAGTTTTCCAAAAAAAAGCTGCCCTAAATGTTCATTATGCAAAACAAAATAATAGATTTGAATCTAATCTGACAGGAACCATTTAGTGTGGAATGGCAGAATGTTCATGACTTAAGCCAGAACTGAACTTGAGTTACAGGTTTCATTTGTATTCATATTTTCCAAACATGAAAATAAGAGTTTTGTCATGTTCATTCAAAGTATGATAATTTTTAAGTTTAAATCACATTAAAATCAGAAAGAAAGTTAATGTAAGACATACTGCTCATCCTTGAATGATTCATCAGTAACATTATCAGTTGTATAAAGTTATTAGTGCTGGGATTAGACAACACCTGACTAATCCCAGACAAATTGTGTGATGAGATCAAGGCAACATTGGTTATTGTCACCACTGTCAACTTATTTTACTAACGTCCTAATTTTAGTCTGTGTTGTTCTAACCACTGAGGACCCTTTCATAGAACATAGAACAAACAGTAGCAAAACATTTATTAGTCACCTACTCAGTTCAGCACGGTGTTGTTTGTGTGGCCAAAATAACTTGCTTTATGTAATGTTTAACTTCTGACAGGAATGTACCAAAAGTTTTCATTTAAAAAAAAAAATCACAACTTATTTTGTCACCAAATACATCGCTGTACTTGAAAATTTGGGGCCAGGAGAGGGTTCAGTGGATAAAGTGCCTGCTGTATAACTCTGACCACATGAACTCAGATTCACAAACTCTGAGCAAAAGCCGGAAGCTGTGGCGGACTCAGAAACCTCCAGTGCGTCTATGGCCAGGAGGGAATCAGAGAGAAGAAAATTTCCCGGAAACACAAGAATAACACAGTGAACAACAATGAGAAACCTTGTCTCAAGACAGGGTAGATAGTGAGGACCCACCACAAAAATGGCAACTGACATGCATGCGCCTGTGGTAGCACATATATAACCACATACATGTGCTTACATTCATTCCAAATAAATCATTAAACATTCTTTTAATTTTATTTTTAAATAATTAGTTTTGCATTCAGCAAATACAGTCAGTTTGGTACTACTATTAGGCTCATCCGTGACCTACCCCCTCCCCATTGGCCCCTCCTTGTTGAGGTATATGGGTCTTGCATTGTGGAGTAAGCCCACAGTTATTGGTACGATAAATGTCTCTGCACATCATGACCCAACATGTGGCTCTGACATTCTTTCTGCCCCCTCTTCTGCAAAATTTCCCTGAGCCATGTTGGGTTCATTTTGGTCTGCTTCAGTGATGAGGTGTTGGGGACCTCTGAGGCTCTTTGAAAAAGAAAATGAAGCACAGTTCAGTAAACTTCTAGCATAAAACTTAAACTTAGGCATTGCTAATTTTCTTTTCGAGCTTTTCTCAAGTCAGAAAAAGATTGTCACTAGTATTATCTAAAATTATCCTTGACATGATATCTAAGCATTACTGATTTTCCATCTGTAATGACTTTTTCCCTTTTTAAGTCAAACAATTAGATAAACTCATTCAGTATGGCATTTTTTTCCCTCAACTAGTCCATGCATTCTCCCCACATTTAAAGAATCTACATTAAAAAAAATACATATAACTTGGTCATTATCCAAACATAATCCAGCTTTGTATCCCACTTCTCAATTTCCAAAGTAGGTATCCATTTTTCTCCAAAGAGCCAAATGGTATTTTGTGTTTTGCTGGCCACATGCCTCTGTCACTTCTTCAACTGTTATTCTGTTTTTGTTTTCAAACTTTTCTAAATGTGAAAACCTTTCTTGGCCTCTAGGCTGAATAGGCCTGCCAGCTTCAATCTTTCCAAAGTCCATCTTCAACAAAACTATTCTTAGTGAACAACAACAAAAATCATGTTTTAGGAAATTCTATGCTGTGTTTCCCATACAGGTTCAAAGACAAAAACAGGTTGAAGTGTGGTATTGTGTGTCCCCCTATACTTACAGCGTTCAGGAGTGTGAGGCAGCCAGAGTGTGAGTTTGAGACCAGCCTAGGGAAGACTTTCAAAACAAGACAAAAAGTCAGGCTGAGATCTACCGAGTTGTCACCTTCTATACTGATGCAAAACTGAGGAACAATAATAAGTGTTCTGGCAACAACTTCAGCCCTTGAATGGGAAGATCTATCCTAAACAGCATGAATCAATACAAACAGGATGGCTGCCAAGCAGAAGAGTACGCATTCTTACCCAGGGGACACCAGTTAGAAAATGAACTTTCAAAAAAGGAGCAAGTGAGGCCTGTGAGAATGTGTCTTTGGGTAAAATTTTTCTCCATGGAAACCATAGCATGAGTAATAAATACCTCAGTTCCTTTTATTCAAATGACAAGTGGCCCAGATCTCTGAAGCCTTTCTTTTCACTGAAATATTCTTGTCACTCAGCTCCAAAGATGTTTTCTGTACAGCAGCCCAGTATGGGATTCAGAACCTTTGGTCTTCCACACGGCTCCTCTTTTCTCATTCTGCATATGTTGTGGATGATATCATTCACTTAAAAAGCACAAATCCTCCAATAGCATTTCATGCATCAGTCAGTTTCAGAATTATGAATCCTCTAAGATCTCTGGTTTTATAAATAACAGGATCACTTTATATTAATTTACCAGAAATCTATTATTTCACATTCATCTTTTCTGTGAACGAAACTATATTTGGCTTTGGGTAGCAAACAATTTTGTCTCAAGGTACCATCAACACCTTCTTTGAATTTAGGACAAGTTGTATAAATAGATCAGTACTGGTGAGGAAGTAGAATACCTGGAATGGGGAATGCATTTGTAAACCCATTCATGTCCCATGTTAGAAATTCTTAATTTGACAGAATCATAATTTGAATTTAAGTATACTTTCAAATTTCTGCTGCAGTAACAAATTTTGTTACATACATATGTACTTTTTCATCATTATAAATGGTCCATTAATTTTATACTTAAAATTGCAAAGGTATCATTATGACTTTTAGAGATTACTAACATATTGTTTTGGTTTCGGTAACAATAGATTTCAATATATGTAAAGTTTTACATATACTATTTTATTTAAAAATCAAATTTTAAAAGAATGTTTTACATTGGAGGAACTTGTTAAAAAATGGGAATAATATACACCTTAAAAGCCAATAGCCATAGTTTTTATACCAAGAAGATACTAATATTGTAAGTTTTAAGTTTCCTCTAAAAATAAAATATTTTTATCATTTTCTAGCCCCTTGTGGGAGCCGTTCAACAGGTTCAGAAGGCACTGTGCTATCACCAAACTATCCAAAAAATTACAGTGTGGGACACAACTGTGTTTACTCTGTAGCAGTTCCAAAGGAGTTTGGTAAGTAAGACCCAGCTCTTCAAGTATTTTTTTTTTTAAATTTCTGAACATTCCTTGTTTTTAACCACATAGTATTTGAAAAATAACTATGAAAATATCTACAACCCATAAATCACTTTGCTCTGAAATTTTTTTTAGAGTAGTTTCACTGGGATAAATGTTTGAAGTCATTTTATTCAGTCTGGTTAACAGTCAAGTTCACAGGTAAACAACAATATAAAAATGAAAACAGGATTGTTTTTAATTTTAAAAAACAAGAATATCCAGTAACCTTGCAAGTGCCTTCATATTGGAATTTTATAAATGGGAAATTATTGGATCATAAAGCAATGTCTATTATGAGAAGTATCATCCATTCATATATGCAACTATCTCAAATACAGAACTATTTCAACAAAAGTGCTATGCACATCAGGCTTATAGCTTATTAGTACATTTCCAGAGAAGGGATATTTTGCTTTAAAGTACTTAGTTTCTGGAACAACAATGGGTATAAAAGGACAACAAAGGACACTCGGGCTTGTCTTGCAAACCTGATACACTGCTCCACACTGGCACAATGAGCCCAAGGTGCCCTTTGGTTACTTCTCATCTCCCTGATCTTGGGTTTTAGAAGTCTGGCTTCTAAAGGTTTTGGATCTGAGATCCAGCTGAATATCCCATATTATGCTCTGTTCCTGCATGGATGAGCAAAGGAAATTTAGTGAGCAGTAAAGCATTTGAGAGAGGCTGAGAGTTCATAAACTTCCAGATTTTACATTTACAACACTGGATTATCTATTGAAGAATTTGTTGGAGCTGTCATGAATGTCTGGGTCTAGATGACTAGGTATTTTCATGAAGTACAGGGATTTTTATCATTAAAGTTTATTGGATAGGATCTTGACTTACAATTTCTGTGCCTAATATATAAAATAAGCTGATGTTTCCAGTCCAGTTCCTTAAAACCAGATACTAGCTATTTTTCCTCCATTTCTGCCCTCTGAATTGAGTCTGAGAGTCTCAGTTTAAATGAGAACATTTTCATCAGAAATGAGGTATTAAACATTTCATTTCATCGTTGAGATAGAGTGATGATGTCAGCATTAGCAAGATATCTATTTCCGTATTTCTCCCTCGCTAGCATATTGATCGATTAAATTGGATTTAACTCACTTGATGCTAAGGAAAGAGGCAGGTTAGAAAGGATACCATCCTCTTAATTATGTTTTTCTTTTTTCTTTCTTTCTTTCTTTTTTTTTTTTTGCCTTTGGTGCCCAAAACAGTATTATCTTTGCTAGAGAGATGTGTGGACCTCAGATGCCAAAATTGTTGCATAGCTCTTGACAGAATCCTAGCAATGATTGTCTAGAAAATTGCATGAGTCTCTGAATCCTCTTTTTAAGCTATTAATTTGTCCTATTATCCTCTATTTTGGGGAAACTTTGTGGTCAAAGGAATAAAAAAGGAAATTTCAGCATTATATTTTCTGATATGCAAACATGCTATTCATCTTAGAGATATTTGACAATATGCATGTTTCACAAAAAAAAGAAAAAAATGTTGAATGAAATAAAAGTACATTAAAAGATTCCCATTTTTTTTATTTTTCTGGATTAATATAAATGAATTTAAATATCTTAATATAAAAAATAATGTCACATAGAAGCCAATGCATGCTTTTAAATTATTTTTAAATAACACATTTTTTAAAAGTTTTCTTGTTTGTTTGTTTTTATTTTGAGGTAGGGGCTCCTTTGGAGTCAGTTTTCTGAGTCAGGTTCAACTCAACAAATTACTTCTTTTGCTGAATGAAACACAACACCAGCCTGAACTTTACTCTATCTCATCTCTAAAGTAGTAATGACAAATATCTACATCATAGATTATAATTAAGTATTATAATGTGTTGAGTTGACTGGCATGATAACACATAGCACGTTATGCACATGCACATGCATTTCTTTTTTACACACTCATGCAGAACATCTGCCATCCCCACACCTGCTCCCACAAAAGTTAAAGAATCAAATGACATTTTCATTTCAACTAGGATTTTGAAAGAACATAGCTGAAACCAAAAAAGAATTGGTATTATTTAATTAAACAATAAAATGTTAAAGCATGAAAATCAGCATTTTGATATCACATATTAAGTTATTTTATCATCTGATGCTTCCTCTCAATGATCTGAAAGCAGAAGTGTGGAAATAAATAGATGCTGTTATGATCTTTCTAGCCACATCTCTCCCTCTTTTATGTGAGATGATTAAGTGGTAGTCAGTGGTTCCCTACAAATCAAATTCCTATTTTGCTTCTGCCTGCTTTCATTCTCATTTTGACATAATCCCCTGTTATTGCCACATTCAACTATTTCTTATTACATTTTTCTATCACTTTGTCACATATCACTTCTCATATATTTTTCTTTTACTGTCATTTGTCTCAAATTATGATCATTCCTTCATTTATATCTTTTATATGTGAGTGCTCTTAGAACTTAACTTGTAAATCATTTGGCACATTATCTGTCAAATGCAGCCAGTTCATTTGTTGTGATTGAATTTTGAACAAGAGTTAAAGTTTTGAAGTAGTTATATGAGGAGAAAATCACATATGCTCAGCATTACCTACCCAAACATTTGATGTTCCTCATGGAAGGTCATCTGAATGATTTTGCCCATGCTGTATTGTGTCTCCATTAGTCAAACAGGGCTTTTGTTTTTCCCCCTTCAGTATAGGGAATGATGGCGGTTACTTCAGATAAAACCAGATGGGTTGGTTGTATTTCTCACAATTGTTTCTCACGTGCTATAAGATCATGTCCATTTATTTATTTTCGCCCACTGTAGAAATAAATTAACATCGATCAAATATGTATATTACTTAACAATGAGTGATTGAATAATGAGTGAATAAAATTCTGCAGTAAATTCTTATCCCTCCTTTTTCTGGACTAAAATATGAAACTGTTTTTATGAAATTAAGAATTGAATTTGAACCTCAAGTGTTAAAGAGTCAGTTTAGCTATATTTATACTTTAGGATTTCTGTAGTTTCATTCCCTTTAAAATATCAGTTCTTGAGAAATTTTATTGTATTTACTATTTTTTCTTTATTTCTTATAGCATTAAATTATTATATTTCACTTTTAGGTTTAAAACTTATTAACAAAATACATTTCAGCTTTCTTTCATCTTTAAAGCTTAATCATGAGTTGCTTTCCTTTATTTTTAAGAGGAAAAATATGTGACTCTGTTTTTATTTTATTTTCATTTTGGTAATGATGAGATAATTTAAATTTTAGCATAGTTATTATCAGTGTTGGAAAGAAAATGGTTTAATTACGTATATAACTAGAGTAAGCACCAATCAGATTAAGAAAATTAGTGAATACTAAAATTGGGAGTAAATATGGACAGTTATTCTGAAAGTTTACTGAAGTAAAAACACAGAAATAAGATAATTTTCAATTTAGTATATAAATCTGGCAAAAGTTGCTCTTGGACAAGTTCATGGGCTGCCATCAATGTTTCTGAGGATAAGGGCCACTGAGGAAGCCATACCGGATCCTCAGTTTTCCAAGTAATGGGAATTTCTTTCTCAGTGGCCCCTAGGAAACACCCACTCCAGCTCTACCCTTTCTTTCACTTGGTTGGATAGGGGATCGTCGACCCTGTAAATATTTACCTATTCCAAAAGATGGATGATATACCATATTTTGTATCATTTGTTGAGAAGCAGCAGAATACTTTAATGATTTTAAAATCCAGTGGCTCATGGAATCTGTTACCTGCCTGGTCTTGGAACACTGGGAACCCAATTTGTGAAGACCTAACCTCGCGCCAAATGTCTGGGCAAAATGAAATTTGCTGAGTGAAAGAGCTCGAATGCTCCACCCCATAAGTAGGGGGTGCCGCAGACATACTTTCAATGTCTTGTCCCTTTCTATTGCTGTTATACCCTAACTTAGTATTTGGTGGGAGTATCCGAGGTTTTACTTCCTCTTTATTAGGCTTCCAATTTTCTTGGAATGGAGCCAAGGAGGGGTAACGGCTAGTCCTTTTGAGCTGTTGTATGAGTCCCTCTGTTTTTTTCATTTGAATCTTCACTGGAACTACCAGAGGAAGAGACGCTTCTCTCGGACTGTAAAGATTTTTTTTCTCTTAACTGATCTAAGGCTTGTCTTCCTGCCTGTAAAGCGCC
Organism: Jaculus jaculus; assembly: GCF_020740685.1. NCBI lineage: Eukaryota > Metazoa > Chordata > Mammalia > Rodentia > Dipodidae > Jaculus > Jaculus jaculus. Next base: position 183,056,677 of record NC_059103.1, on the reverse strand, counting down.
ATAGCACCTATCATCCTCAAGACAGCTCCTAACCATTTTCCAGACTGCTCTTATTCCTGGTTTTAATGTTCCATGTTCTCTAGCAAAATTTAAATCTCTTCTTAGTTTTTCTCAACTGGTCATTGTCAAGTTTCCTGACACGGCAAACCAGGGGGCTGCTGTATCACCACATTCCTTCAAGAAACGTTGCAGGGTGGCTCTACTCAATTCCAACCCCTCTAATTTGAGCAGTTCCTGCAACGCTGAATAGATCGGATGCGATGATAATGCACCCATAGTTTTAATTTTACATTTTTAGCGTCTACTTCCTGGCTTCCTAAATAGCCTCTAATTTTTAATTTTACCTTTCTAGCGCCTGTTTTCTGGCATCCTAAATAGCCTCTAATTTTCCTGAGGACCTTCCCCAAACCCTGGGGTTGTAAGCCCAACTTACCGGGGACTTACCCCTGACTGTTTTAAGTTCTGAACTCTTCGGTGGGGGAGTCGGGTTCCCCGTACGGGCCACCACTTGTCGCGTCTGCCTCAACCAGCAAGGAAGACACAACCACCAGTTCTTCTTACAGCAGTTTATTCAGGCAACTTCAAGCTTCATCTCCCTCCTCCCACCCCCAGCCTCGGGTGGGGCTTCCTTATAAGCGCACTCACTCCACCCAATCACCCCAGGTTATGCAACCTCTCCAGGCAAGCATCGGAAGCCAATGAGCAGCGGTGAGGGTGAGCTCCTCCAAATATGGACTTGTTTGTCCCAAGCATAGAACTTCCGTCAGGTGCCATCTTTAGGGCTTGGCCCAAGGGGCTCTCCACAGAAATCTGAGAGTATTGTTTGTTTATGGTGATTTTCTTTTGGGATAGAAGACACTGAAATGTTTATTTTAAAGCACAGCACAAAAGACACAGTTGAGGCACCAAAGCTGAAAATGTGTGATGGAATAACTGGCAATGAAAGATCCAATAAGCAATTGGAGAACTTGAAATGGAAAAGAAGATGTGCACATGTTTGTAGCTAGGACTATTTCACAATTAGTAATGTAGTAAGTTATGAGTAGAAATCATTCCACATACCATGTTGCTTTCAGAATCATTTTCCCTCTTAATTTCCTTACCTCTTTTTGTCTTTAATCATTTCTCATTTCTGAGGCCATCTGTGAAGGAAAGTATATTAGTTTCCTGTGGTTGCTGTTATAATGGACTAAAGCCTGAATAGTTTTGAACTCACTCTCTCTCTCTCTCTCTCTCTCTCTCTCTCTCTCTGTGGAGGCAAGGCATCTGAAATTCTAATGTAATGCCACACCTGAGCAAACACCCATGTTTGCAGCTTCCTGGATTTTGGTAGCTCCTTGAGCTTATACCAAACTGGCTGAATTACTGTTACAGAACTTTTTAGGAATCTTTTCTGTCTCTCCTTTTCTGAGGCTCTCTGTTCACTCCTCATCTTTAGTGATACCAGCTACTAGATTTAGCAACCTTCCAAATCAGCTTGATACCTTCTTTATCCTTTAGTAATTACTTTTGCAACAACTTTGTTGAGTTGATATGAATTTGTAATATGCTAAAAACCATATTACTGCAATGTTACTTAAGCAGTCTCAGGATCCATCAATATACAAGGCATGTGCAAGCTGATTAGAGTACAAATTGACATCTACATATAATAGAGAATTCCAACACATAAAACACCTTGAGTATATCCAGGATAGTTTATGGGGAAGTAATTTTATACTTAGCTTTTCAGATAGTTCTGCCTTCCAGACAGTCCAACCTGATGACATATTTGTTAGCACTTTTTTTCCTTACATTAGTTTTCTGATGCAGTATCTAGGAAATATTTGTTTAGTTTACCAGGTGTTGTAGTTTACTTATGCATCTGGGATGTACTTACAAACCAGACACAATTTATGGGAGGAAGAAAATTATTTGAAGTTTACAGATACAGGGGAATTTCTATTGATGATAGAAGAAGCTGTCCCTTTTCAGAGATCCAAGCAAAGAGACACAACCACAGCACAAGCAAGAGTAAGACTAAAGCAGGAAACTCAGGCAGAGCTCAAGCACTCTGTATATCTTTGGCTGGAAATCCAAGTTATAAGCTTTAATAAACTTGCGCCAATGGACGCGGGGGGGGGCATACATTCAAATTACCATACCTGTGCTCTCTCTTATCTTTTGGGGGAGCATCAATACAGCCCATTAGTTATAGTAGATATTCAAGTGTTTAAATCTCTAAATCATAAGGGTTCCTTCAGTCTAGTACTTGAAACCTGTTTCTACATTGCCATGGTTTCATTGTTATCACAGTTGATGATGAGATTTTACTATGGGGACATGTACTGCAAGTCCTCCTGACTCAGCTTGCTTCTCAGGGCTGGAATCACATGCATGTGCTACCACCACTTAAAGATTTAACAAAAAAAAAAAAAAAAAACTATTGTTTTTTTTTTTTGTTTTGTTTTGATTTTGTTGTGGTAATATTGTTTATTTTCTTTGAAGATATCAACATCTTAAATTTTGTTGTCTTCCACAAATTTTATATTTTTCCCTTTTTCACACTATGTTTCTTGTCCACCATGCACTAAAGTAATTTTCTTCCAGTTAACCTAGATGCAGTTTTTTTCTTATGATATTACTCACAGCAAGGTATTCAAAGTTTTGTGATATTTCACAATTTACCATAATATCATATTGAGAACACTGTGATTAGGTAACAAATATCTCATTAATTCTAATTATATCCATCAAGCTTAGTCATTACAGGCTGACAGAGTGGGGTAATTATATAATGGTGCTGTACAACATGGATTTTGCAGTTTCACACTTTTCACATGTGTGCATGAACTGTTAGGCTGAGGAAGACAGTCTTCAAAAATGTAGATCTTCTCAGAATGTTGAAGGGAAAAGAAAAATTTAATAGATGGAAAGTAATATGGTCAATGTATTTTCTAAAAATGTCCACACCTTTTTTTATTGCTGGACACTTAGAGTTTTCATATGGGCTAATGTGGTTTAGAACTGTGTGTGCCAAGCTAGCTAGCTACTCTATTTATGCAAAAAATATAGTATTTTGATTTATCTATGAACTTCTTTAGAATTCTCATATGTATATTGGCTGTTTACCCAGTGATTCAGATTTGTTATTGTAACTTCTTTATGCTTAAAGACTAAAATGTAACATGCTTCACTTGGTGATTTTTTAAAAAATGTTTTATTTTTATTTATTTATTTGAGAAGAGAGAGAGAGATATACAGAAATAGGCAGAGAGACAGAGAGAATGGGCATGCCAGGGCTTCCAGCCACTGCAAACGAATTCTAGACGCGTGCGCCCCCTTGTGCATCTGGCTAACGTGGGTCCTGGGGAGTTGAGCCTTGAACCGGGGTCCTTAGGTTTCACAGGCAAGTGCTTAACCACTAAGCCATCTCTCCAGCCCAGTTGGTGAATTTTTAACTTGTTTAACAGACAGTGCTACTTTGTGATGTTAGTAATTGGAGATTGGCCAGTGGGCATAAAATTTCATTCAATGTCTTATTTAAGAAGTCAGGGGCTGGAGAGATGGCTTAGTGGTTAAGCACTTGCCTGTGAAACCTAAGGACCCCAGTTCAAGGCTCGACTCCCCAGGACCCATGTTAGCCAGATGCATACGGGGGCACACACATCTGGAGTTTGTTTGCAGAGGCTGGAAGCCATGGCTCTCCCATTCTCTCTCCCTCTGTCTTTCTCTCTGTGTCTGTCACTCTCAAATAAATAAATTTTAAAAATTAAAAATTTTTTTTAAAAAGTCAGTATTTTGTTTTTTGAAGAGTAAAATGAGTGTCTTATCCCTTTCATTAATGAGTAAAACTCTAAAGAATTCCTGCCTGTATTCTAAGATTTTCAGAGGCATGGGTAATTGACTTATGGTATCTATGAACCAAATCAATCTTAGAGATTGTTATATCATAAGTGCCAACCTTTAATAACAAGGTGTTACTGACATAGACTTTACTGCATGGCTAGATCATTGGCAATTGGCCAAGGGTCTGGAAAAGCATGTACCCTTGTCTGATCATTGATCAGGGCATCTGGTGTAAAGACACCGCCCAAGGTTCAGCCCCTTTTCCAAACTTTCTATACATTATCAAGATTATCATAGTCAAGTTACTAAAAGCAGAAATTCTCCAAAGCATTATCCATGTGTCATCATCTCTAAACTATACAGACTTCAGTTGCTGTTTGTGCAATCCATGCAGGGAATGAAGAGGCCCAGAAATTCAAAGCCATGTCATCTGCCAAAAGACTGAGTACAGTAAAGTCTACACCTTTTTTTTTTTTTAAATTTGATTTATTAGTTTTCTTTTCATCAAATACAGGCAGTTTGGTACCATTGTTTAGGCTCATCTATGATCTACCCCCTCCCATTAGACCCTCCTTGTTGATGTAAATGGGTCGTGCATTGTGGAGTTAGTCCCCAGTTATTGGTATGCTAAATGTCTCTGCAAATCATGACCCAACATGTGACTCTGACATTCTTTCTGCCCCTCTTCCGCAAAATTTCACTGAGCCATGTTGGGTTCATTTTTGGTCTGCTTCAGTGCTGAGGTGTTGGGGGCATCTGAGGCTCTGGCTCTCTACGAATTTACATAAATGGAATAGGCCACAAGGGCTAGGTGGCAGTCTATACTTACTAACATGAATAGTTTCCATTTTTGTTAGAAGTCCTCAGAACCATGAACCTGCAGGGAACTATTTCTACCACCTGAGGCGAAGGAGACAGTTATAGCCTTAGGGCTTGTGACAGATACATTTCCTGTGGAATACATCATTGTGGACATAAATTGTCACTATAATGGCATATATGATAAGACTACTGAAATTAATTTCTCATATCAGAAGCATATGGACAGTCTATATGAGTGTCATAGGAGGTCTACAGACTCTAAGAGGCATGAGAAGGGTTACTAAGGTCTCTGAGTTGAAGGAGTTTCTAGTATTGACATAAATTGGCTTAAGCAGAATTATTAATGAGGACTGTATTGTCATCAAAACCCCAAAATATCCTGAATGACTTGGGATTTGGTATATCATCATGGTGCTGTTAAGTCATTACTTGATTCTTAATGGTATCATGGAGGGGGCAGTCTTTAAATAATAAAAATAATTCTCAAAATTAAACTGAAGTTGTGTGTCGTACAGTGGAACCTCTCATTTTGTGGGCACTTCTGTAAGTATTTGAGTTAAAATGAGTTAGGAAATGAATATCCTTGGACATCCTTTGAGGGTGGTGTCATCACTGAAATCTTTCCATCTGTACTTCTAAGAAACTTATTTGCTATTATCTCCTTGCCTGCCTTGCAAAGCCCATTGCATAGGCTTAGTTGTAAAAGAAAAAAAAAAAAAACAGAAGAAGCCAGGCTCACTGAACATAGTAGCACTGAAAGTGCCAGCTGAGAAGGTGTCGACACAGGCACTAAACAGAATCAACGAATCCAGTCAATGGTAGTAATATGATCAACATCTGGAGATCATAAACACTCAGAAATTTCAGTCATTGAAAATAAGTTCATTTATAGATGGGATTACAAAATTGAGATTTAATTCACTTTTTCCAGATCTGAAAACAGACAAATGCAATGGAGAAATAGGAACAATGATCCATCCCTTGCTCTAAATCTTATATATATAGGGTTTCAGTCTCTGAAGGCCCTTTATTATTTTACAATTGGTCATACTAAGTATTTTAATTGATGGTAAAGATCCAGGGCAGTGACAATTTTTCAAGCCTCTTATAAGTACCAAAGATGTAGTCTAATTCATTAACACTGTGGCCAGAGATTGCATAAGCATGTAAGATATTTAGGCAAAGCAATAATTCTTTTTATTAAGAAAAAGTATAATTCCTGACTCACCATTATACATTTTGTAACCCACTTAGATTGTATTGTCTGTATTCTGTAAATTTAAACTGTATCACTGTATTGATTAAAGTCACAAGCATGTGCAAGTTATTATAAAACAATAGATATTAACAAGAACTCACATTATTGAAGCCTAGAAAACAATGAGAAAGCTTTTATACTTTATAAATTTCTGTAGCAAACTTTCCTCATGAGGCAAATTGTGGTTCTCCTTCCTTCAATTTGTGTGTGTGTGTGTGTGTGTGTGTGTGTGTGTGTGTGTGTGTGTGTGTATACGGGAGAGAGAGAGAGAGAGAGAGAGAGAGAGAGAGAGAGAGAGAAAGAGAGAGAGAGAGAGAGAGAAGAGTGTCTGTGGTTTGTTTTTTAACTTGCTTTATTTTTGTTTACATTTTCTAATGTGGTGATTATTATGAATACTCCAGCAGAGGATTTCTTCACTCTGAAAATATTCATAAGTTTGTTTCTGACTTCAGGGTATTTCAAGTAAATAGCATCAGATTAGGGACTGACCATGGAAATGCTTGTTTTGTGTGGTATTATGATTCCTGAGCTAAAGTAGAGTTCAAATTAACTCTTTAGTTGTATAGTATATTTTCCACAATGGATTTTTGTTATAAGCCAGAAGATCATGAACTTTCTTTACAACAGAAGCCTGAATTACAGCAGAAGTACAAATCATTTTATAGTATCTTACTAAGATAGCATTTAGAAAAATAGAGCTCAGCACATCACAGGATAATTGCTTTTCTTATGTAAGTGGCCACTGAATGACTCATATAATACCCAAAGTATTAGTATTTTTGCTGAGTTTTGTACAGAAGAGGATCCAGTATCTTTTTGATAGACACAACTAATAAAAGTCATTCTTCAAAGCCTGCCATGACTTACAGTTTATACTACAATGATAATGTGTGATTCAATAAAAGGTTGTGACACACAACACAAAGTCAATTTAGAAACTTAATTCTCACTTCTAAATGTTTTTAATGGATTAGTCAGTCATGTAAGTTTACTAAATACAAGACAAAAGATCAGTAGAGCTTAGAAAATGTAGCACAAGGCTGCATTGCTCAATGTGGAAGTGCCATGGGCAAAGCCTGATAGCATCACTGTCATAGTCAGGTTCATCTGCCTGGGATGAACATTCAAACCAGACACAGTCCATGAGGGTAAGGCATTTATTTGAAGCTTATAGATCCAAGAGAAATCCCACTGATGGTGGAAGAAGCTGGCTCCCTTTCACAGATCCAAGCAGGGAGGAAAATCACAGCTAGCACCACAAACAAGAATGTATCCAACAGACAAACAGCAGGGACCCAGGCAGAGCCTAAGCACTTTGTATACCTTTGGGACGATATCAGATCCACCCCAAAGACACCTTTGTACTGGATGTCAGGATACACCCCCAGGGGCACGTCTTCCAGGCAGGTAGCTGGAAATCCAAGTTACAAGCTTTCATAAACTCCTGAGTCTATTGGTAGACATACATTCAAGCTACCACATCCCACCACTGCCTCCGAGTAGATCCATAACAAACTCACATTATCAACTCTATTCCGTCCAACTTCAAAGGTTCCAATAGTCTTTGTTAAATTTAAGACTGACTCTTAATTGTGAGGCCTGTAAAATCAAAACAAGTTATATACTTTCAACATAGAATGGCCAAGAGTAAACATTTCCATTGATATATGCCATAACAAGGAATGACTAACCAGTGCAGACTTGGCAACCACTAAGCAGACATTAAAAGCCTGCAGCTCAAATCCAAATCCTACAGTTTCTGTATCGTCCAGTTCTGCCCAGCAAGCTGGGTTGAGTAGCCAGGGAAAACTTCCATTCAGAGCAAAACCAGCAGCCAAACATCAGGGAACCCAGGCAGAGCTCAAGCACTCTGCGTATCTTTAGTTTGGAAATCACATCCGCCCCCAAGCACACCTTTGGTCTGTACCCCAGGATCTACTGTCAGTGATACCACTTGCACCCCCATTGCTAGATATCAAAGTTATAAGCTTTAATAAAACCCATGAGTCTATTGAGGTGCATAAGTTGACACAACCATAGTCACCAGGGCTAAATATTTTACTCTATGGTCACTCTGCAGTTGGATTGGTTTTGAGACTGATAATATTACATAATCACCAAATGCTCACTTGTTCAAATAATGAGGCTGTCTAAGGAGATTGGGGTAAACTTCTAAATACCTCCAAAAAAGCATAGGAGAGCAATGATTGGAGTCTGACTGTGGAGCTTTACTGTGGTTATGTGGGGAGTGGCAGTGGTGAATTCAGCTCTTTGGAGAAAAGATATCAAAGGAGTGAAACATCCTCCTGGGGCCAAAGGAGCAGCTCTCACCTTCCAAGTCAGCTTCCCTTGCTTGGGGCTCAACAAGTAGGAGGGGTGAGTAGAAAGGACTTGAAAACTTCTAGAACTCAATCAAAAACCATGTCAAACACTTAAAGCAGGAATTACAAAAGGCCAATGTATACATGATTATTATATCTACCACATATAGTATCTTTCTATTGTGATTACATTTTGCATTCTCATTGCAATTCAAAGAAAATCATTTCCTTTCAATTTACAGAAAAAAAATGTGACTATGATAAGCCATAGAATGGGATTAGATGAATCTTCAAAATAGCTGGCATAGGATCTACTAGGTTCCTGTGATGAATATATTGTCAGTAGTCATTGTAAGATGTATCAATGCTGATGTTTCCCATTTCACTCACTTTTAAAGCTGTTATGGAAGATTGGAAGATGATACTTAGTAATTAAAAAAAAAAAAAACCTGGAAAACATTTTACAAGTTGTAGGCTAGATTATAACTAGAGTTTTTTTTTTTTTTTTTTTTTTTTTTTAAGTCAGCCAATGATGTTACACTACAGTGGCACTTTTCTTATGCTTGTTTTAATTTTTTACTTCCATTTACCAAGATGGTAAATTCAGAAGTTGTGCCAGATTATTTAAAAACAATTGTCTTTAGGTAAAATTTTATCTTGCACTGAATTTCAATGTCAATGAAGATAGCAATAAACTTACTAAAATAGTGGCAAATAATGTGAGCTGGGAGTTCAGTTGTCCTATATATTTCTCTAATTGGCTATGTGACCTTAGTTATTTTAGCTTTCCTTTTTATTTTCCTGATGTACAACATAAGAACTCAATCTTCAAGATTCAACTTCATTCAAAAACTATGTGAAATTTATTTTCAAACTCAAATAAATTGGGACTAGTAGCTAGAGGCATAATATAGGAAAGTATCACCAACCCCTCTGAAAGTCCAAGTTTGTTCATAGAAGTAAAAGGACTTATGCAATTTCAGTAAGTATTCATCGAATACCTAATTTGAACATTTATTCTCTTACAAAGTTATCATACAGTATTATCCTAAATGATTGTTTCTATTTTCTTTTTGTGAATGCCTCAGACTAAACTCAATGGGCATATTTACGTTTTTCATGCTGTTAAGAAGGTTCCAAATATACTTACAAAAATCCTCCACATTTTTTTCAATCTCTAGAAGTGCTAAAATAATAATTATCAGATGGATTTCCTTACTGGTATGCAAGCACAAAACAATACTGGAATAAACTCAAATATTCACATACAGAGAATATACATTATCAAGTTTGATATGATAGTTATTCCTTTAAAAATTGATTCAGGTAGATATTTATACTAGGTAATATATTGAAAGCCTAGTTATGCATCTAAATGCATTGCATTCTTTGCATAAAAATTTATGATGAAGTAGATTATATATGCAGGCTTTGAAAATATATCATTAGTCTGTCATGCATGATAATATTTATATAACATGACAGCTTAAAACTAGGAGATAAATGTCTTGAAAATATACAGTGTGTCACATGTAGAGTGTCTTTTGAAAACATGGGTTGTGCATCATTTTTTGATACTTATCCACTGATGTTTTAGGATGGTGCCATGGCCTTTAATGGTTTGCATGAATTCTATTGCCAATCACAATTAGAACACATATGCTCATTTTTTGGTTTTGATGACACTTAAGATTTAATTTACTTTTTCACACATCACAAAAGCAAACAGCACTAAAAATACTTCTAGCTTACAAACTCAATAAATAATAATACAAATAGACTGAATGGTCATGGTAGGTAGAAAACATAGTATATATTATATATTAAACAATTTACATACTATATTAATAAGGATCTAAAATTATTCCCTAACCATTTGTATATATTTAATATTCCAACATAGCTGTTTTGTTGAGAAAAAGAAACTCAAAAACATGTGTAAAAATGAATAATTTCTATATCCACTGACATTATTGGATATACTAAGTTACCAAACTAAGTATCAATTTTATCTATCGAGCTATTTTTCTTAAAAATATTTTATATAAGGAATGCATTTTATTTTAATCTCGTGTAATATTCTATTGTGACCAGGATTACTAATTAAGTTATAATTTTGACTCAATAGTCAGAAAAACCACCATCAATATGAACAGTATCTGGAAATCTAAGCATTGATAATAAATACTGGGTTTTCTGGTGAACAAAAGACTCCTGACATCTTGTAAGCAATTAAATGCCAGAAAGTTTAGAATGGATTATTTCAGGGGTAGAGAAACAATGATTTCTCTTTCACTCAACTCCTTTGTGGCTGTTCTCAACTTCTAAATTCATAGAAATATACTAGCAATAATTGTTAGTTAATTGTGAGTTGAAATCTATATTTTATTGTTTGTAAGTGGAATTATGCACTAATTACTAATCAAGTTTTATACAATAACATGTATATCTCTTTTTTGAGCTAGAATCCAAGTATGAAGGTCATGTAAATAATGGTTACAGACCTTCAGGGGACTCAGGAGATGAATTAGAATACTCAACAGTTTATGTGAGAATGTGAAGCACTCGAAGAAATGTAGAATTGAATGTCAGGTGGATAATATGAGAAATATTTTCCTGATGAAAAAGTATGCATCTAAATCGTGGAGAATATGCAGTAGTTAGGTAGTTGGAGAAAGACCCTCCAATCAGAGTCAAATGGTACATAATTTTTCAAAGCAAAGTATTAGAACAAGAATGAATATGCTTAAAATGGGAGAAGACAGAAGCTGGACTATTCGATAAGTGAGAATTAAATCCCCATCCTGATTGAGGGAACCATTTTCTAGGCTGATAGCTGTATCCCAATGAAACAAGAATTCTCATTCCATCTCATTGAATGAAATGCAGCTTAGTAGTCTAACTCCTGGGCAAACATTCACCTGCACATTGATTCCAGTGGATGGGATTTTGAAATATTTCCATGTTGGGGTGAATGGCCACTAATCAGATTTTATCTACCCATATTTTCTCTCGGTCTTCCACTTAACATGTAACAGTGTAGTACTGAAGTATCTGGACCTGTGTCCTGTTGAATAGATATTTAAGAGCTTCCCATGGATATATTTAAATTGACTCAATCCACATAAAATTATGACTACGGATTTTGCTAATTAATATGAAGGACAAGGGAAAAGTAGAGAATTTTGAGAGAAAAATAAATTTAGTACAACTAGTGACAAGTACAATAATCTACAATCCAATAATCAAAGGATTCATATATCTAAAGCTGGCCTATATATGATTGAAATCAATCAGTCAAGCTAAACATAGCGTTGAGAAAGTCTCTTGGACACATTGTTTATACTTTTGGTGATAAGGAAATTTTGAATGTGCCAAGGGGACTGGAGAAAAATAATGAGGGGACTGAGTTAGTCATAGAGGAAATGACGAGTGAGACGAGTGTGTAATGTGTGTGTGCATATGCTTGTTTTCTCTAGAGATGTTCATGGTCATGTATGTTCGTGTGCTTGTGTAACTCATGGCCTCAAGATGGTCAGATATATAAGCAAGCACATGAGTGCAAACAGGCTCACACTGTCAGAGAGGCAATGAGACCTACTGTCAAAATCTTCGTGGAGTTTGAATTTCAGAAACGAATTTGAAGTCTAATCATCAGCTTTGCAGGTTCAGAAATTGAGTGTTGTAAGCTAACTCGAGGAGTATTCAAACTTTAGATGGTGGCTCTCATTGATTCCCAATCATCCAAACCCAGAAGGATTGATTTATAAATTACAATGCCAATTGACCCATGCATTGTCAGAGAATAGCTAACAAGTGTTTCAGTTCTGGCCTTTTCCCTAGAATCTTTCATGTAAGCAGGCATATCTACTACTGTATAAATAAATAAAATCAATTTATCAAATTATAGATCAGAAGTTGTTGATGTTTAAGGACAATTTGGAAAGGATCTTTATGTATTCATAAAAATTGTGTATAAAACTACTATAGCTTGAGTGTTCCTACCTACATTAGAAGAGATTCTTTCTTAGGATTCTCTAAAATAGACTTACCTAATGTTTCATGAGTGGACAGTGACATCTGTGTGAGGAGGCAAGGACAAAAAAGGTTTGTAAAACATGAGCTTAAAATCTTTGAAAGTTTTTGTGCTTTACATTTTATAATCCTTCTCACAGATATGCCATTATGTACATGTATTTGATGGTGACTCTGCTTTGAGGAAGTTGAGCATAGTTCACTTAAAATGCTGTGCTCATGTCTTTTAGTCCTTACCCTGGGTAATGAGAGCAAGGCAAGGGGATAACATAGTATAACCTGCTTTTATGTATATAAAATAAAGTTTTAAAAACAATGTTGCACTTAGTTGTTTTCTCCTCAGCCCGAGTCTGTATATTTTTGTTCTTATGGAAATTCAGGAGTCAGCAATATATATATATATATGTATATATGTATATATGTATATATGTATATATGTATATATATATGTATGTATGTGTATATGTATATGTATGTATGTGTATATGTATATGTATATGTATATGTATATGTATATGTATATATGTATCTTAAGTATATTTGTAAACAAATTAACAAATAAGTTAACAAAAACCAAAAATAAATTAACCAAAAAATGCTTTAACCTGGATGGAAAGAACACATATTTTTATTTTTATTCTAGACTCTTACTATAACAATTAGCTATTATATTAGCTTAACTGATTAAATGTTACTTCTTTTATAACTCCACTCTATTATTTCTAAAACCAAGTTGCATCCTACTTATTTTATTTTTAAGAACATGTTATATATAGATATATTATGTGTTGGTACCATGTTTTCCCTCCTCCCTGCCCCCATTCCATGAGGACCTTCCTCCGTGAGGTTGTTGATTTTCCCCATGGGATTGTGGGTTATTCATTGTGGAAGCAGCAGTCAGTTAGTTATTGGGGAGAGAAAATGCTTTTGGGTATGATGTTCCAACTGGTGGCTCTTAGAATTTTTCTTCTCCTTCTTCCACAAAAGTCTATGAGCATTGATGGGTGTGGGATTGTTTTGTCAATATTTAATTTAATTAATTAATTAATTAATTTATTTATGAGAGAAAGGGTCAGAGGGAGACAGAGGAAGAGGCAGATAGAGAGAGAAAATGGGCTTACCAGGGCCTCCAGCCGCTACAAATGAACTCCAGATGCATTCACCACCTTGTGCATCTGGTTTATGTGCGAACTGGGGAATCAAACTTAGGTCCTTAGGTTTCACAGTCAAGTTCCTTAACTGCTATGCCATCTCTCCATCCCAGTGTGTGGGTGGCTGTTTTTTTTTCTATTTTTATTTAATTATTTATTAGAGACAGAGAGAGAGTGTGTGCCACTGCAAAGAAATCCTCAGAAGCATGTGCCACTATGGCTTAAGTGGGATCTGGAACATGGGTCCTTACATTTCACAGGCAAGCATCTTAACCACTAATCCATCTCTCCAGCCCCCAGTGGGTGTGTTTTAAGTCTACTTCAGTTATGAGCTGTTAGGAGCCTCTGGATTTCTACTTTGGTTTGTATTGAGTATCCTCAGTGTCTGTCTCCTTCACCCTGGAGCTGATTGTCATACTCACCATGGAAGCAGCAGTACTCTTGCTTGTCTCCCCAACTCTGTGGTTTCACCTGGATCTTGGTTAAAATACATGGGTGGGCTGACTCTCTCTACAACTCCTACTAAACCAGGTAGCTTCATCACCGAAGTAGACCTAAAGCGAACCCAATATGGTTCAGGGAAATTCGTGGAAGAGGGGGTGGAAAGATTGTTAGAGCCTTATGCTGGGACATTATGCACAGAGACAATGCCTCTTCCCCATAACTGATGGCTACCCCACAAAGCAGGACCCACATTCCCCAACTAGTAGAGTCCCTTGGGAGGGGAGAGGACAGCAAGAAGGCTAACAATGCTAGCAACATGGCTGTATACACACTGTGTACATAACTAATAATAATAAAAAAATAATAATAAAAATACATAGGTGGTTCATTTCCTTGGGTCTCAGTACCTTCTACAAAATAAATCAGATTCTCCAACAGAGAATGAAGTCAGCATACTTTAAATTAGATAAGTCGGGCTGGAGAAATGGCTTAGCAGTTAAGTGCTTGCCTGTGAAGCCTAAGGACCCCGGTTCGAGGCTCGGTTCCCCAGGTCCCACCTTAGCCAGATGCACAAGGGGGCGCACGTGTCTGGAGTTCGTTTGCAGAGGCTGGAAGCCCTGGCACGCCCATTCTCTCTCTCTCCCTCTATCTGTCTTTCTCTCTGTGTCTGTCGCTCTCAAATAAATAAAAATTAAAAACAAAATAGATAAGTCTTATTAATTTAGGAAGATTTTGGTGGAGATAGGCCCTCTTTTAGCCAAAGACTAGAGGAAACTTGACATTGGAGAGTATGATCTTTGCTTTCATAGGATTCAGACCTGATTCCCAATTGCAATCAGAAAGACACTGTTTACCCACCAAGGTTGTATGCCACTGTTGTACTAGTATGGGTTTCTTGTCAGGCTGGTTGCTTCTGAGTAGCTTCGACACTTGCTTGCTCACAGTGTTTGTCACTTTCTCAAAGTAGTTCTTGTAGTACTTTCCAGCACTAGATGGACTATCTGTGTGTGGACTGGCTTTCTTCCAGATGCTAGCTCAGTCTCTCTGTGATTTGTGTCAGTAGCATATGGTGTCTTCAGCAATAGTCTCTTACCTTTTACCTCAGGCAGGTAATCAAATACTTTGAAATAAGCCTACCTTGTTTTGGGGACATTAAAGGCCTCTCTTAACAAGAGTTTAGCGTGGGGAGTACTGATTGCTGGTACTGGAGTTATAGGCCAGAGCCAATTTTTTTTTTTTTTTTTAATGATTTGATCTTCAGATAACAACTTACATTCTTTTATGTTTATCATACTATTCTGCTTTATTAATGTAACTTTGACTACCTTTTCAACATTTTGCAATACAGGTATTACAGATAAGATTTATATACAAAAATCTCAAGGTATCAATGAGAAAAAAAATAAAAAAAAAACTTTTAAATAGTTGCCAGTAATCATCACATGTAGCCTTCAAATTGGAAACCAATGTACATCCATGCATGCCTCTTGTAACATGCTCACAAGGATCTTATGCTTTAGGATGGGACGAATAACATTGCTCCTACCTGTGTGAATGAGATCATATCTGAAGGATAGGTGACTTGTCTGGGATCACAGGTAGTCCACATTCATAGCCAAGAACGTAACTCAACCATAGAGCTATGTAACTTCTTTTCTTGCTGGGATTAAGTTTGATGTTCAACTGTTTTACATTGAATATAAATATGAGTTCAAATAATAATGCTAATGACCTGAAAAGCCATTAAGCAAAAGTAACCAAATAGTGAGTTATTACTCTAGATAAATTTTTGAAATAAATGTCCTGAGAAATTATAAATGTGTATGAGTAATTGATAAATCTCTATCATTAAATTGCTTTATATGACGCAAAGCACTAAGGTATGATATCTTTCCCCCTCATCTGACAAAGCTTCACCTTAGCATCCTTCTTTATCTTAGGGGATACATAGGACAATAGACTCATGTTTTTTTATACTATTTTAGAAGCAGAGGAGATGGGTTAGTTGATAAAAATACTTGTTGCACATGTCTGAAATTCCAACACCCAGTAAAATGTAGGTACAGGAGCTGGTACTTGTGATCACAAGGCTGGAAAGGGAGGAGAGGTGGATCCCCATGGCAAGACTGCTATCAAACAGTACAAAAAGGATGAGCCACTTTAAATAAAATTTGGGGTACTAAACAAGTATTGTGTTATACTTGCTTACTTCAAAATAATCTTCCTTCTTTTTCAGAAAGGGAATACTGGTTTATCTCATAAATAGTAGTCCAGAAAACTGTTTCTTCTTAGTGTACACTGCAGTTGAAAAGAAGCTCAAATCTAACCAGGCTTCCTTATCTGAGAAATCCTGAGCCAGAAAATGCTGATCATTAAATTCTATGTGGTGGTTACAGTCCACACACACTTGATACATTGCAAAGCTTACCAAATTAACTCACGACATGTTTCTCTGTTCATAGCTATAATTTTTGTGTGTGGATTTTCAATTTGAATATGAAGTAACAGTTTTTGCCTAATTACAAAGCATACTATGTGATGATTTTCTTACAGATTTCCATCAATTTTTTTTTTTTACATATTTGGAACTTAGTCCTTCTCCATATTTCTTATTTAATAATAAAGCTATGGGTAAGGCTATGATACTTTTATGACTGAAACTAGAAAGTTCATGGGTGGATCAAAAAAAAATGTTCTGTATTACACTTTTGAGAAGATTGAAATTTACCAGCATTCTTCCAATAAGATAAAAGAAAAAATAATTTTTAAAACCATAATAATACTTTTCAATTATTTTAGACTCCAACTTGCATCATCAAGAGTTGAGGGTTTTGCATTAGAAGAAGTCCCCAGTGAGTGGCCATGATGTACTATTTCATATAAATTACTTATGCTGTCATAACTAAGATTTCATATATAATACCTAATTTTATTTCATTTCATGTAGCTCTGTGCATTTTCATGAATAATCTAATATATATAAACTATTTTTCATATATAACTTTATTCTTCATCATAGATCCCAATATTCCTTAGGAAGCTGTATATTTGTGTTATATGTTTTTTTTTTTTAAATTTTCTTTTATATATAATAAGTTTTATGCTATTATCTCTTAACCCCGACTGCCAATACCCTGGGTGCCCTCTTCAGTGGCATTATGGTAATCACTGCAGATCATGAAGGTCTTAGTCCCTATGTGGTAGTGGGGGACCGACCGTGCCTCAGGGTATTCCCACCCACTCTGCGGCTCTTAAAGTCTTTCTGCCCCCTCTTCTGCAAGGTTGCCTGAGCCATAGCAGGCCCTTGGCAGTCTGATTAAGTGTTAGTCGTAGTAACTCAATGTGTACATTGGAAATCCACCTCAACAGTAGTGTACTAAAAATTTGAGTAAGTAATAAAATTATTAATATTTCAGAACCTATAGCTGTGGATTTCTTTAATGTTCTTACATGCAAGTTAATTTGTAGCTTGGTAAGATTAAAACTGTATAACAAGCCGGCATGGTAGCTCACACCTTTAATCCCAGCACATGGGAGGCAGAGATAGTATTGCTGTGAGTTCAAAGCCACCCTGAGACTACTAGTGAATTCTAGGTCAGCCTGGGCTACAGTGAGACCCTACCTGGAAAAGCAAAAACAAACAAACAGAAAATAAAACAAACAAACACAATTTTAACATAAGGAAGCCTGAGCTATACTAGATAACCTCCTCTCCCCTTATAAGGAAATCTGTGGGCTCTGTGTCAATCTGGTCTGGCAGATTGTGTATGAATAGATCATCAATCACAGCTGGGGATCAGTGACAGTCATGTACGCCAAATGTGCAGATGCCATGGTGGAAAATTAGTATATCACCAAGATAATAAATCATTCCAAACTTTATTTAAAAATTAAATCTAAATAATAACTCTTTTAGAACAAAATTAAAATCTCATTAATTTTTAGAATTTCATTGAAATGATTATTTATTTGGTTTACCTATAATAAAAGTCAAAATTCTAGACAAATTCATTAAAAAAATATACATTGAAAAAATTATACTTTCATGCTGCATAATTTTTTTAAACTTCATGAATAATGTTCAATACAATTCTTTTAAATAAGACACATTTTTCTTAAACACTTCATAACAATTGTAGAAAAAAATAAAGACACAGTTTTTTTTAATCATCCAGAACTTCGCTCTCTGGAGATTATTACTGTAAATATTGGCCTTGTTCTCTATAGATATTAATATTTCATTTTAATAAATAAAGACAGAAAATGGCTAATTTTCTATACAATTATTTATCAAACCATAGTTTAAGAACGTTTTTCAGCCTCCTGAGTTTTATCAGTTACACACACACACTCACACACATTTTATATATTTGCACCAAATTTTTTTAAGATATCTATAATGCTGACCATGCACCTTGCTTCCTCCTCTCCTCCTTAAGCAAGCATTACTGCAGTGAACATGCTCATAAATGGGTCAGTGTTGATAGTGGGTAGTTTCTAGGCAACATTGTCTCAGAGGAATTACAAAGCCTATGAGCATGAATGATACTAAACCTCCTGATACAATTTTCCAATCAATTTGCAGAATTTACAATACTACCAGTTGTAAAAGAAAATTATTCTGTTTGTTGCTGGGTTGTAGCTCAGAAGCAAAAGACTTAACTAGCATGTGAAATACTCTTAGTTTGAATAACCAAGTCTCTAAAAACAACAGAGGGGAAAAATACCTTGGTCATCAAAAATTTTTCACTGTTTTCTGAAATAGTTTGTAGGCCATTTAAGTGAAAGCTGCAGGCCAGTTATCCACAAACTTAGTAGCACATCTTACAATTAAAATGTACACAAAAGAAGACATTCAAGAGAAGTCTCAAGGGATGCTCTGACCTGAATGAACACATCAAGTCTGTCTTACCTCTACACTTTGCAAAGCTAAGCTTGAACACATCCCTTGGGACTCCAGCTCTACAACCACACATCGGAGATACTAACGCATACATCAAATGATATGTTGATAGTTTATTCCAAGAACTGTATGTGCCAAGTTGGCCAGAAAGTACTATTATCAAGTCAGTGACAACTCTTTTGACAGAAGCCCTCTTATCAAACTGACTTCAGAAATTTACTTTACAACATAGTAGTTAGTTATTTGCATGCGTATTAGCTAGGTGTGGGCCAGGATCTCTGAACACTGAAAAAAAAAAAAAAAAAAAAAAAAAGTCCATCTGGGGTTTACATGGATGGCCGGGGAATGGAACTGGGAGTTTTTAAGCTTTTATTAGCAATTGCCATTAAACACTAAGTGATTTCCCCAGCTACTGGACATGTTTCTCAATTTCTCTTTGCCTCATATTATTTTATCTGCAAGATAAAGGTACTAATCTTATAGCAGGCCAAAAATATGCAAAATTATTCTTAGTTTGCCTTACCTATAACTACTTTTACCTACTTAATAGAATTTGACAGTTTAACTTTTTATCACACATTTGACAATAGCATATGCAACAATATGAAAGTGGTTTATGTACTTTAGAAGCAAATTTTATTTTTGTGTGCAATATGTGTGATGTGATGTGCGTATGCATATATAGACACAGTGCATACATAAGTGAGTACAGACCTGTGGGCACGAATGCAGAAGTCGGAGGAAGACATCATATAACCTTCTTAAAGCTCTCCAACCTCGTCTTCCTGAAATTCTTATTAAACTGGAATTCCACAATTTTTAGTTAGACCGACCGGGCAGCAATCCTCCTGTCCCCAAGCCAACTTCGGCATTGAAGGGATACGAATACATACCAAGCTCTGGATTTTTATGGGTGGTGGCGCAGAAAGAGCTCTTGCCCACTGAACCATCTCCCCAGCCCCTAGAAGCAAATTGAATGTACATAAACATTTATACCATATTATGTAAAAACCTCTCTGCAGTGTTAGAATTTCTAAGGCATGAATTTGACTCATTTTAGTTTTTTGAAGAACTTCCCTTTTAATACTAGAAATGATTTAGAATTTAAATCAGCTATATAATTTTAATCTCAATTTACCAAATATTTATGCCAAGTAAAATATATTACTAATTTATAAATCTATAAAACTTCATATGAAAACTTTTGAACAAAGCAAAGAACCTCCTTCAACTATTTACTATATTTTAGAAATGTATTGTCAGATGTTTAAAGATTGACAAAAGGTAGCAAAAAAAATTACTTCCAAATGATACAATTACACATTAATTAAAATCATTAAGGCTTCATTTAAAATTAAATGTTCAGGACTGGAGAGATGGCTTACTGTTTATGGGTATGCTTGCCTGTGAAGCCTAAGGACACAAGTTTGATTCTCCAGATTGCATGTAAGCCATATGTACAAGGTGGTGCATATGTTCAGAGTTTGTTTGCAGTTGCTAGAAGCCATGGGCTGTCAATTCTCTCTCTCTTTCAAATAAAAATAATTTAAAAAAACTAAATTTTCAGATGGACATTTTTATGAATGAATTATAACATGTAGTCTTAGCTCTTTTGTATACAACAAGTGTTTATTGAACATTTTTAAAGGGGTTCCAATTGAGATTAGAAGACGACAGTGTTAATCACTTGTGAGAGATGACATAGCAGACACACTAAGAACTAGAAAAATAGGACTTTGGGCTGGCCTAGAAAGGTGTTTGCTCTCTCTCAGCATTAAGGATGAGATAGTGATAAGATCCAAAGATAAAAGATTAAAAAAAATATCAAAATGTGTTTCAGATCAGGAAGTTTAGTACAATCATTCCAAACCTTGATTCTTTTCCCCAGAGAGAATTAGTAATGATAGTAAAGCCCTGGACTCAAGATGGAGAGATGGCTTAGTGGTTAAGGCACTTGTCTGTGAACCCTAAGAACCCAAGTTTGATTCTCAGGTCCCATGTATGCTAGGTGAACAAGGTGGCATACGTGTCTGGAATTCGTTTGCAGTGGCTAGAGGCCCTGGCATGCCCATTTTCTCTCTCTCTCTCTCTCTCTCTCTCTCTCTCTCTCTCCATCCCTCTTTCTGTCTCTAATAAATAAATGAAAATAAAAATAAATATTTTAAAAATTCTGGACTCTATATTATCTAAGAAATACTTAAGAATGAATATATCTTTTAAGAAAGATTAACTGCCAATAGAAATCTTCATGGGAAATAATGTGATGCATGAGAAGAAAAACAAACAAGTGGATTTGGCTATAAGAAACAAAATATAGACATAATTTTTTTGTGATCAAGAATTGTGTTTTCTTGGGACACTTGGGTTCTCAATCACTGATCACATTTAAGTGGACATTGTAAATGGATGCCTGAATCGAGTGAGAATCAAGTGAGTTGAAGTGAAGGGATCTATGGCTTACCTTAATACCATGTTGCTGTGCCTCTAAGGTTTGAAGTAGGAAAGGATTTCATAAAGTCATATGTTCATATTTGATTCTTCTAAAACATACTATAAAGGTCTGAAGAGATGGCTCAGCAGTTAAGGTGCTGGCCTGCAAAGCCAATGGACCTGGGTTTGATTTCCGAATACACACATAAAGCCAGATGCGCAAGGTGGAACATGCATCTAGTGTTCATTTACACTTGCTGGAGGCCCTGGTGCACCCATTCTCTCTCTCTCTCTCTCTCTCTCTGTCTGTCTTTCTTAAACAAATAAAGATGTTAAATCTTTTCATTGAAAAGACTACTATTATTTTCACATTTGTTTTAAATTTCATAATGTTTTGTACATGTGCTCGGGAAAGTATATGTGTCTTATGACACAATCTGTGGTGTGTGCGAGGCATGGTGTTTGTACATGTGTGCAGATGTCTACTTTTCTTTTTTGAGGATTTGTTTATGCTACCTGAAATATATTGGTTGATTATCTATGTTATGAATTTTCTCTCCTATGATTTGTGTCCAGAATATAAATCCTATAACTACTTTATAATTTGTTGAAATATTTCAGCTATGCTAATGATAAGATTTTGTCCTTGTTTTCAGTGTGTGTGTGTGTGTGTGTGTGCACACACACAAATGTGCACTGTGGTATGTATGATTTGTGATGTGGTATGTAAGTGGTATTTTGAATATGTACTGGATACACATGTGTGTTAATACGGCACACACACATGCAATGGCTAGAGGGAAACACCATGTGTCCTGCTCTATTGTTTACCCATGTTTCCTTCAGACAGAGTCGCTCACTAAACCCAGATTTGTGAGTAGAAATCTGCAAGAATTCTTCCACCTCTGCTTTTTTTTTTTTTTTTTTTAATTTATTTATTTGAGAGCAACAGACGCAGAGAGAAAGACAGGTAGAGGGAGAGAGAGAGAATGGGCGCGCCAGGGCTTCCAGCCTCTGCAAACGAACTCCAGACGCGTGCGCCCCCTTGTGCATCTGGCTAACGTGGGTCCTGGGGAACCGAGCCTCGAACCAGGGTCCTTAGGCTTCACAGGCAAGCGCTTAACCGCTAAGCCATCTCTCCAGCTCGCCACCTCTGCTTTTAAAAGTACTGGAAATATAGTCATGCAGGGCCATGCCTAGAATTTTATATTGGTTCTTAGTATCTGCTTCAAACTCAGGCTGTCTCTGGCTCTCTTGAGCCTTCCTCAGCTGAGACACTTGCCAGAACCTGAACATGTTATTCTTCATGATATTTTCAGTTTCAGGTATTAATTAAATGTGATAAAAGTTCTACTGTCTCCACTGATACATATATGATTCTCAAGTAGCAGCCCACATCTGCGTTAAACTTCTCATCACAGTTCATTTCATATTGTGCTTTCATGTAATAATTTTGTTGGTTATGAGATTTGCATTAATAGTAGAAAATGCAGATAATTAGTTTTCCAAAAACTTCCTACTTGGGCAGCCATTCTTTTACCCATAAATGGGATTTTTTTAATAAAATAATAGTTCTCCTTAAGGCTTTTAAAAATCTTTGTACAAAGTGAACTTTGTAAGTTTATGTCATATATTATGTTCAGAGATATAACTGTATTAGACTGAAAATAAATATCCAAAAGGAACATTTGCAGAGATTACAAAAATATTTGCATACTTCTTATAATTTATAGTGTTACAGTAAAACTAGAAGCTCAGTTTATGATATGAGGGATGAGTTAAAGGGATGGTAAGTTTATGAGCTGCTGTGACTTGATTTGCAGGATGTTACTTATCACAAGGACAGGTGAGATAGATGTGATTTGATACTTATATCAGTCAGATATGGTCCTATATAAAATAAGATAGGGCATGGATTTAAAAATGTTGAATCTGAGTGATGGTTCAATGAGGGTCACTATGTTATTTTGTACCTTTTACTTCTTTATGTGCTTGAAAATTTTCCTTCATTAAAAAAAAAATCAATTGTTAAAAGCTTCAAAGGCAACATGGTATTTATTCTGTTCATTCTTCAGATATGCAGAGAGATATCTTACTAAATTTATTTTTCCAATGCTACTAAAATATTGCTTGGCAAACTTTCAAAGACACTGTATTTTTTAAAAGATCATTTGGGAAATAGAATTAGTACTATGCTTTTGAAATCAATTATTTCCTACTACTTTCTCACCTGATTATAATAAACATGTATAGAAGCCTCAATAAATACAAGTTATGATTAAAAACATCTAAAATACCAGTACATCCTGGTACTCTGATGACAGAAATAGCAACCAAATGGAAAGAACAAACCCTAGAGACTTAGGAACAGGTGACAGGAGCCACCACACTGAAGCCAGGCCTGACAGTATCCAAGGAGAAAAACATGACTTAATAATATGGTTATTACTATTAACATTTTCCCAAAATTCTGAAAGCTATGCACAGTTGAAACATTTTATCCAAGGATAAACTATGCAAGGATAAGCTTTAACTATATAAACAGGCTAATGAGACTAGCAATATTCAAAAAATAATAAAATAATGTAAAAAGTCAAAATAATTGGGAAAACAAAAAGGACAATACATTGTCCCTGTGTCACACATTTTTAAAAGTAAAGAGAAATGCCAACAATGCTTTAGAAAGCTTGGCAAGACAGGCCTAGAAATGCTGGCTAAAGCCTGAATAAACTAAAAAGTGAGTTCAAAGTCCATTTATGTAAAGCAGCAAGACCTTGTTTCAAAATTAAAAGTAAGCCTGGCCTGGTGGAGCAGGCCTTTAATTCCAGCACTTGGGAGGGAGGATTGCAGTGAGTTCGACAGGCTGCCCAGAAACTACATAGTGAGTTCCAGGGCAGCCTGGGCTAAAGTAAGACCCTACCTTGAAAAAAAAAAATAGCTAATAGTTTAAAAAAGAGAAAAAAAGAAGAAAAATGGATCTGTTTTATCTCTATGACAGAGTGCTTCCCTAACATGTCTACTATGAGGTTCAACCCTCAGCAGTGGGAAAAAAAAAAAAAACAAAAACCAACAACAAAAAACCTCATGAGTTATTTAAGTTTTGAGTTACGTAAGCTCCTTCAAAACATAAAAAGAGTTCATTTTTTTGTCATAGCTTGCTCTTGGTCAAGAAGCTGTCTCTTCCTTAGATACCATGGCTTATTTTGTAACTTTAAATGCTTTCTTGATAGCTTGGTGGCACTTTTCTTTTGTCTTTGTTATTCTTACATTGAAGGTATAATATACAGCTTATAAAATAAATTGATCTTACATGTATAGCTCAAGTACTATGCCATATACATACATTCTTATAGCCTCCACTGATGAAAACAAAAACATTTCTACTACCAAAGAAAGTTTTCTTGTGATTTTTTTCCTATTAATCATTCAATTCTGATCTCTGGAGCCACTGAGCAATGGTTGTGATTATTATCCTTATAGATTAATGTTTCTGTAGTACAAATACATGAAGTTATCACATTTATACTGCTCATATTAGGATTCTTTCTTTTTTCAGATAAAGTTGTTTAAAACACATTCACGCTATTGTGTGCCTCTATTTATGTTTATGAAGATTATTCAGTGGCATTTCACATTATAGGAACCACAGGATGACAATGAACATCTATGGTACTTCCAGTTTTGACCCTTTATGAATGAGGTTACTATAATCTATGAACTACTGCCATGCACAGCTCTTTGTGGCTTTATCTCATTATTTTTATTGAGTCAGTGCTTCTAAGTAGAATTACTTTATTTCAGGATACTTACTTGCATGCCAGGCTTCGTACACATGCCAAGCATTTGCAAAAATGTTAACTATCTTATACACATGCCAGGCATGCAGAACTGCTAAGTGATAACATCAGATTATTTTGGTTCATGTTTATCGTGTGTGTGTGCTTATTTTAACACTTTTTCTTCACAGTCTATTAACACAAAGCAATCATTTAATAAGGTGTTAAACAATCAAAACCATGGAATTTATTTACTCAGCTCTCGTTCATTGCAATACGGTATGGTTTAATGAAATTTCTTCAAAATGATGTCCTGAATAATGTCTCCTTCATAGAATTATTAGGAGAACTAAGTGGTTAAAATATAGGCTAACTCATGCAGCATACTAAAGCAGTAACATAAGTGCAATTTATTAATTATCCCAAGTGTATTTGTGAATGATAGAGGTTCTGTAATCATTGCCATCGGTCAGTCATTTTGGCATCTTTTGTGAATACTATTTATCAAAACCAGATGCTGTTTGCAATTATGAAGCTTATTCTCATTAAAATTAATACAGATGACTTTAACATAACATAGCTAAAAATGGAGCATGTCATCTATTCCCTTTGGCTTTATTTTCCATTCTCTTGTAAACAAGAGAACCAAAAATCATAAAAATCAAATAAGTATATGTTTAATATGTATAACTAGCAAATTTCTTGGGCTATAGTGATTAAAAGAGACTTTCTATATAGTTAAATATTTTATCATTCTTCCATGGATATTTTTAGAACTACTGATCAATATATTTTTGCCTGACTGTATTTATGATTTTTATTTTGTCAAATGCAAATAGTTGTCTACAAAAATCTATGTTTCTTATGTCTCAGTGTTATAATTTCTTCTTTTCTACCATATATGAACTTTGCCCAAGTTGTGTTTAAACAACCTCAAGGGAAGATTTTTTGTAAATCAATCCTTTGCTATCCCATGTCTCATCTCTCACTGTAAGTCATTCATGAGAGTCAGAACTCTTCTGTGTGCCTCACTACTGCCCTGAACACTCAGCATTTCAGTTTTCATAAGTTTCTAACTAAATCTATGATTCAGTGTATGGCTTCTTATTGCCATTTAATAAGTAATCTTAGGATGTAAGTGGCAAAGAATAACGGGAACAGAATTATATTGTGCAGGCATAGACTAATATATCATGGAGACCTCAAATAAAGTGGTTTGAACAAAATCACGCATTTCTTGGGACAGTCTTATGACAGACATGGTTGATGGGCCACTCTATTCTGACCACCATTAGGCGAGGCTATATCTCCTCAGCATTGTTGAAAATGATTCATGTCTGAGTTCCTGTTGTAGAAAAGGTGTAATGGATAAACTGGGGGAAGGCATTTCTGCTTCAAAATAACACACACAACTTTTACCCATCCTCTGTGTTTATATATTCTCGTGTAAGCTGAGTCACTGGAAACCATTAGGCTATGGGGAGCCAGAGAATGGATTTTCTAGCTGGATGAGCACTTCCTGTATGAGAAACTGAAAGGGCAGTCAGGACAGCACTGAAAGAAGGAAGGGGAAAACAGAAGAAAGAAAATATCTTCGTAAGTCTGTCTTTGTCTTAGCTACAAATGTCAAAGTTGACGTTTAAATACAAGGATAACAGTGCTGACATTGATCATGATTATGTCCAAAAGCTCTTCAAATTCCTTACTGCATCTCTTATCTCCATAATCAAATATAAAAATGAGCCGTGGGATGGAGAGATGGCTTAGCAGTTAAGCACTTGCCTCTGAAGCCTAAGGACCTCGGTTCGAGGCTCAATTCCCCAGGACTCACGCTAGCCAGATGCACAAGGGGGTGCACACATCTGGAGTTCATTTGCAGTGGCTGGAAGCCCTGGCGTGTCCATTCTCTCTTTCTCTCTGCCTGTTTCTCTCTCTGTCTGTAGCTCTCAAATAAATAAGAATAAACAAAATATAAAACTAATAAAATAAAAATAAAAATAAGCCTTGCTTGTCTAAAAGTACCCGTACAGGTCACAAGCCCATATGCTATGATTATCAAGGCAATTTCTCCAGTTCTTCTAAATAGGATTATTATTTCATAATATTGCATTTTCCAAAATGCTTCATAATTAGGATCTCTTTTTACCATACATACAGAAAAAAAAATATCTGATTATTATACTTTTTTGGGGGTGAGGGGGGTTCAAGGTAAGGTTTCACTGTAGCTCAGCTCAGGCTGACCTGGAATTCACTCTGTCGTCTCAGTATGGCCTTGAACTCACAGCATTCCTCTTACCTCTGCCTCCCGAGTGCTGGGATTAAAGGCACAAGCCAACACGCCTGGCTGATTATTATAATGTTTATCAAATAAAAATTTTGGGAGATAAATATAACAACTTGTAAATCCAGCCAGAATATAAAAGAGGAACTAGAAACGAGAACATACACCCAGACACCTTTTATGAGAGGAAAGACGTTTCATTTCATGGTTAGTGAGTCCAGGGGAACACCATAAAGAATAGAAGGAGCTGGCTCCACTTCATAGATCCAAGGAGAAAGACATCACCAACAACAGGTGCCACAAAACAGGAGCAGCCAGAGCTCAAATTGCTCTCTGCATACCTTGTAAGGCTGGACTCATATCTAACTCTACATATACCTTAGGGCTAGACTAACAGATACACCCCTAGCACATGTCCCCAGTAGCAGGAATTTGCCTGTTAGGTGCTTAAGTTGGAAGTTCAATTTTTATAAAATGGTTAAATCTATGAGTCCATACATGTCAGCTACCACATTCAAACTACCATACTGCCCACTCCAGCTTTTGGCATGGAAACTGGGTATCCAAACTCAGCTACTCAGACCTACAGGGCAAGTGTATTGTTTACTTAGGCATCTCCTAGCCCATCACATGTTTTAAAAAGCAAAATCCTTGACCTTATTTTTAAAACCATGTTACTGTTATATACACATTAACTTCAGTTCTCAAATAGAATATACAAGAACACAAATAACTTTTAAGAGGGACACTTAAACATGTACCACTGATGTCATTCTGGAATCTCAGGACATAATGAAACCAGAGTTTAACTTACTGAGACATTTACCATGACTATCGCAACATACTATATCAGTAACCTCCACTGTTAACTGAATAGTCTGTATTCTATCATAAGTTAAGATTTGGTATTGAAACATCTAAACTTGTGTCCAAGTTGTTCTTCCCCATAATGAACCATTTCCAATACAGAAACACCTTTTAAAAGAGTGATTATTGTTTAAGGGTCTCTAAACAATATTTTGTTTTTATTTATTTGTTTGTGAGAGAAAGGGAGGGAGAAAGAGAAAGGGGCAGATAAACAATGGGTCTGTCAAGGTCTCGAGCTTCTGAAATCAAACTCAGACACACATGACACCTTATACATCTGGCTTACATTGGTCCTGGGGAGATGAACCTGGGTCCTTTGTCTTTGCAGGCAAGTGCCTTAACAAGTAAGCCATCTCTCAGTCCTAAAGGTTGTTTTAAGTGCATATATATATATATATATATATATATATATATATATATATATATGTATTGTCAGTTACTTTAAATGCTATTAACAGCTTTCAGTGTGGATAAAATTGGATATAAGGAAAAAAAAAAGAAATGCACCAGAAATAATAACTATTCACTACTACAAGTCTGGTGAACACATGAGCAGCGTGTGGCACAGTCCTGGTGGGAGGGAAGAGTCATCTGTGGTAGAAGTTCACATCTCTGCTCTTTAAGAATTAGCAGTACATGTGAGGAAAAGAGGGGAGATGAAGCAGAACAATTTAAAGCAAATTATACTCTCAACTTCTAAATGGTCTGTAGAACAAGCATTAAATAAATAAGGGCAAAAATGAGAGATCACTGCAGGGTGAGCAATTGATTGCCAGGAAACCTTCTTTTGCAATTACATAGACATATGACATTAGAAAATTCAGCTTTTGCTTCAATTAATGCTATACTTAGAAGTTTTGTAAGATTTAAATATATTGTAAAGCTACTCGTTGGACTATTATTTTTTAAAACAGTTGAAATCTTGAAAAGAAAATAAAAAGAGCTTTCAATATATACATTAATTGTCCACATAGCTCATATCTGTTTTAAAGAAGAATGTGTAGTCTTTCAACTTTCCCACAGCTTGTTGACATACTGATTTCTGAATCTGGGATTTTTTTATTTAGCTAGCAAAGAATAAAGATTCACAGCCAGGGATGGTGGCACACACTTTTAATCCCAGCACTGGGGAGGCAGAGCTAGGAGGATCGTCCTAATTTCCAGGCCACCCTGAGACTACATAGTGAATTCCAGGTCAGCCTGGGCCAGAGTGAGAGCCCCTACTTCGCAAAACCAAAAAAAAAAAAAAAAAAAAAGAAAAGAAAAAAAATGCAGATTCAGCCCCATCTTGCCAAGGGCTATGAGCAAAGATGATTCCTAAATACATTCAATTCACAAAAATAGGTTCTTCCTGTCAACATGTACACACAAATTTACTGTTTTACTTTTTATGTGGCTTTTACAAATTAATGAAATGCAGTAGAGTATACTCATTTGTTGGAAATGATATGCTGACAGAAATATATGAAACATGTTGGAAATAATTAAGCTTAGTGGTATTTCAGTTCACATCACCTGTTGATTTTACCATAACCACAAGTCTTTTAAATGGTCTAATGCTTACATAACTCTCCTATTCTTTTGGATCAAGTACTTAAGCTTACAAAATTACAATAAATTTGAGTGTCACAAAATGTTAAATTAAATTATTATAAAGTTAAATCAGTCTCTAGCTGTGCTTGAATAAGAGCTTGTCTCTCAGCCAGCTTCAGTGTCCACATTGAGTAAAGACCAGACAACATACTATTAGGGCTTCCCACTGAGCCCCACAGCTGCCTTCCCGCAAAGGCATTCACATTCAATCAAATGCCATATGCTTTGAAACAGCATTTGTTTTAATGATGTATTAATTTATTCTCAAAAATATACTTATGATGCCAACGTTTCAGTAGACTCGTTAAGACATTAAGAAGAAAAAACCGTAGGAAGAAACACCCATCCTAACTGAAGAAAAACATATACTCTTAGAGTCATAACTAACCAAACTGCTGAGAATAAGTGGCTGTTGAATGCTTTGCCATGAGTGGGACGTTTATAACATTCCCTCCAAAGCTCAGAGAAGATCATTGGAGAAGGTGAAAAGAATGTAAGTCCTGGCAAAAGGTGAGAGATTGTGAAGGAATGTTGATTTAGAGGCCTGATTTAACATTTGCACACTTAAAACTCAGAAATTGTCTCTACCTGCACAAGATTATTGTCATTATAACCTGTGATGGAAGAGGAAGAGGATAATGCACCCCCGTCCTCACGCTTCCCTGAAGACTTATAAACAGTGGTTGATAACAGAAGGGGGGACTATTCTTCAGTGGTATAATCACTGGTAAAATTTTAATGCTCCTGTAAACAAAACCTCATCCATAGTCCCATAAGCAACCCTAATGAAACTCATTGGAGCACACACACACAAATGCTCAAGATATGAATTTAGAAAGAGGACAAGTTGAGAAGGAGAAGGCAACCAAGAGGAGAAGGGCAAGAGAGAGTAATGTGGGCAAACATGAACATATGATCAAAATGCATCATGTACATGAAGAAAGATATCACAGTAAAACCATTGTTAGATATATTTGATATATGCTAATAATAATATTAAAAATATAGGTGGGAGAGAAATGTGCCCGTGAAGATATAGCCAACTCCTACTAGTCCTTTAAAATTTTTCAATGCAGCCAGGCATGGTGGTGCTCACCTTTAATCTCAGCACTTGGGAGGCAGAGGATCGCCATGAGATCAAAGCCACCCTGAGGTTTCATAGTGAATTCCAGGTCAGCCTGGGATACAGTGAAACCCTACCTTGGAGGAAAAAAAAATAAATAAATTCAGAAAACCAAACAATAAAACAAAACCATACTGTGTCTATAACTAAGGGTGCTTTATTCTATTTGGCAGCATAAGACATGTATAACTATTAATTTCTATAAACATAATATTAAAATGATAAAACTTAAAAATAAGTTCTAACTATCTAGTCATGGATATACTCATATATTTGCCTACCTAATATGTATCTTTGTGAATGAGGAATGAACATTTTTCATTCTTATCATTTAAAAGGGCACTGGAAAAATTAAAATAAACAAAAAGCCCCTGGAGAGAATCAATCTTCTTTTATTTTTATTATGCAGATTTTAATACTTATGATATAATTAGTGACAGTCACATCTCTTTCATTAGATTTTTATATAAAGATGAGTACCAACAACTTTAGAATCAGTGAAGTGCTTTTTTAAAATAAGGATTTCTGCTTTAATCTTGTAACTGAGATACTCTGGGCTTAGCTCTCTGGAACAGTTATCTTCTCATTGTTGAGACAAAACACCCAATCAGAAGCAACTTATTGGATGAAAGAATTTTTTTCACCTGACAGTTTCAACTGTAAGCTTCATCATGTCAGGAAGCACATAACAGAGAAGACAGCTAGGAAGGCCACATCTTGTCTTACCAGCTGGGAGGCAGCAGTAACAGGAAACCTCCCCCTAAACACCAAGTAGACCAAACTAATAAACCTCAAGGCCTGGACCAATGACATATTTCCTCCATTAAGGGTCTACATCCAAAAAGAACCACAGCTTTCCCAGATTGCCACCAGATGGGGACCAACTATTAAAACACATAGCAGGGATTGGAGAAGAGGCTCATCAGTTAAATGTGATTGCTCATAAAGTCTGCTGGCAAGCATTCAATTCCCCAATACCCACATGAAGCTAGACACACAAAGCATAGCATGTGTCTAGGATTTATTCACAGTGGCAAGAGACCTTTTCTGCTAATACACACATGCATACTTTTCTGTTCTCTCACAAATAAAGAAAGTAAATACATAAATCTTATAAAATAAAACCAAATACATAAGGCACTAGGGGACATTGCATTCAAATCAGCACATTCCCCCACAAATACTAAAGCATTCAAAATGTGTCTCATAGGTATTCTATTTCTATTAGCTTATAGACAACTTGCAGTTATGTGTCTTTAGCCTAATATTCATGATTAAATTTAATCGGGTTAAAATGTCTTACCATATGTTATATGTATAGTACATAATTTAAATTCATAAATATCAAAATATCAAATTAGAATCTTTGCTGTGTGCCTGAGAGATGTTCAGGCCAGTTCATTCATTAGTTAAGAGTAACAACACAGTTTAAAAAAAAAAAAAAAAAAAGAAGAAGAAGAAGAAATGCATGTTGTTTACAGTGCATAGTGTATCACACAATTTTGAAATGTAAGCCATAAATCATTTTTAGCAATCTTGAAGGTATCCAAGTTTAAAAAAAAAGTGTGCCTCATCTCTCATTTGTCTTAGTAAGCACTCTAACAAGTTCTGTGAAAAGTGATTACTTAACAAAAATCATCTTAAATTGTTGTATCACATAAGCCAAGTTTTTTTTTTAATTTCAGGAGCCTGGACCTGACTTCACTAAAATGCATCTGAAAATTTTGACCTTAGAAATAAACTTATATTGAGCACACAGATTTTCTATTTTCCTACTTTTAATAGCAAAGACTTTCTGTATGGGCATACACTATACACAGATCACTGTAATGACTTGTCTCTTAACTAGTATAAAGATCATGGGTAAATTGTTTCCTTCATAGCATCAGTACTTTGTGTGACATAAGAATGTAAATATCTGTCTCAAAGTTATCTATGTTATCTCTATAATATTTGGAATTCCCTGTGGCTGTTATTGTGATTTTTATTGTCAACATTATTATTGTTACCGTGTATGAGATTTAGTTTCCTTTCCCTCAAAGAAAAGTATTATCTTATTAGAAATAATACACTGTGCCAATATCTTTCCATACATTATTGTCTCTTCAAATCTATGCTTATTTCAAAAATATCCTCCCATAGGCTGAGGTTAGTGCTGAAAGAACCTGCTTCCAAAAAAAAAAGCAAACATATCCCCAAAGCTAGCTATTTTTATTAAAATGTGGTTTCACTGGCCACTTCAGCACTGAGGTGTTGTTTGGGTGGTCAAGGTTGCAATCAACATAGCTACAACAATGTTCATTTGAAAGTATGCAGTAGTCAAGTTGTCCTGTGAATGAAAGTCCTACTCTTAAAACAGTCACTGATTCTGTCTTAAGATGGTTGAGAACAAAACGTTTTCAAAGCCAGCCGTAGTGGCCCACATAGGTAAGTGGGTAACTTAGACACTGGTCTGGGATGCAAAGTGAGAACTTGTCTCATAAAGAAGTTTAAAAAAATAATAATGATTATTATAAAAATCTTTTTTGGTGGAACTGATTTTACACATAGAGGAAAATTGAATTTATGTCCATATATGGAACTAGATATAGATTTTGTGTGGTTTTAAACATTGTTTTTCAGGAAGTAGAAGGTAGAAAAAATGTCTTTTCATACCAACACACACACACATACACACTCAAAGAAAAAAAAGAATACAAGAAGTTTCTTGCTTTGGCAAATTTTATAGAACCTTGTATTCTTGTGAACACAGCCATACTTCCTTCCAGGAACTTGGAAGAAACCATTGCAAAGGAGCTTTGTTTTTTTCATAGTAAATTTACATCTCAAAAGAACAATTAGGTATTTATTTTTAATTTGGTGGATTGGTTGTTTTCTTTCCTGAGAAGTTTGAAATCTTATTCTAGGGTAAACAAAAGTGTGTATATCAATCAAGATACAGGTTTTTAGACAGTATCATTGTGACATGGACCATGCACTAGGAGTCCACCAAAAGAAAGAAGGTCGATGGTAGCTGTTGGGAAGAAACCAAAAGGAAGATGTTTCTAACATTTGCTACCAGCATGACAGTGAGGAAGTTGATAATGATGATAGATTAGCTTTACAACTGAAAATTGCACTGGAAAGCCAACCAACCAATTTGGCATGAAGTCCATGAAATCCTGCATCTGTGAGATAAATTGTACAAGTAAATACAATTGTGGACAGGCATTATGGTAAGGATTTGTGTTATAATTGAATCTTTATATCAGTAGAATGAAGTAAGCCCATTTTGTAAATGTATCCAAAGTTCATTTGTTACTGTTGTGAGTCTCCGTGTTCACTTAGCAACTAAACACACTAGAATTTCCTCCTAAGTACTATCTCACATTGGTTTAACAATGTCTCAAGAATGTGTGTGTCACCAGGCATGGTGGTGTTCTTGTGTGGTCTCAGCTCTCACTAGGAAGGCCTTAGCAAGTTCAAAGCCAACCTGGGGTATTTAGCAAGAACTTATTTTAAACAATACCATGAAAAATAACATAAATGATAAGAATACTTGGTATAATAACTGTGGGCTAACTCCACAATGCACGACCCATTTACATCAACAAGGGGGGTCCATTGGGAGGGGGTAGATCAGGATGAGTCTAAACAATGGTACCAAACTGCCTGTATTTGCTGAAAAGAAAACTAAGAAATTAAATTAAAAAAAAAAAAGAATACTTGGGATTAGGGGAAGATTCTGAGTTTATTCTGTCAGAAAACGGAACTAATCTGGAGATGGTGCATTTGAAAACCTTTCAAATTTCTGGACAAGTTTGTTCCAAATACTCCACCTAAGAAATAAAATAGCTGTAGGCCATGTGCACACATTAAGGGACAAATAAACATAAACTGGTCCTTAGACTCTGCCCATAAGAGTGATTCTTCTACCCCTCCCTACTGGTAAAACACATAAAAGGAGCAGTATTTATTTCTTCCCTGATGCAGATCATTTGTGCCCTTGGGACATGACTGTCTGAAGTGCAGTCATGATGTCACTGTGGGACTTGGGCTAACTCTCTAAGTTTATTTGTAAATAAACAATGATAGCTTTGTTATCACACAGACTTTTGTTAGAATTACCGTGTATGATTGTGGACTAAGACATTTACTAAAGTAACAATTACTTAGGAGTTCTTGTAGTTTATGGCCAAGTTTGATCAGATCTCAGTTAACAGTCTCAATAAAGGATTGAAATAAAAATTCTTCAAGATAAAATTTCTATCATTTTTAGGATTAAATAGAATTTGCCCTTAATATAATTATAAACATTTAAACAGACTAACATTAAGAAATATTTGGGGGGCAGTGAAGGAATGGCTTAGCAGTTAAGGTACTTGCCTGCAAAGTTTAGGACAGGGGTTTGAAATCCTTACTACCCATATAAAGTCAGATGCACGAAGTTCTGTATGCATCTGGAGTTTACTTATAGTGTCTGGATGCTCTGGCATGCCCTTCTTCTTCTCCTTCTTTTCTTTTTCTTCTTTCTCCCCCCCCCTTTCTCTCTCTCTCTGTCTCTCTCTCTCTCTCTCTCTCTCTCTCTCTCTCTCTCTCTTTCTCTCTCCTTGTAAATAAATAAATATTTTTTAGAAAAGAAAAGAAATATTTGGAGGGCCTAGAATTCTGGCTCAGCAGTGGATAATGTGTCTAAGTATAGCTGAGACCACGGCCTCAATCCAAAATACATTTAAAATTAATAAAATAAAATAAACAAAAGATAAAGAGATGTGGAAAGAGGAGAAGAAAAATGTTCTTATGACATTATTTTTCATCCTTTCAACAATGACTGTGGCTTTTATATTCTACTCTATGCTATTTTATTCTACTCTACCTATGCTATCTCATTCTATAAACTTCTGATTCATTAAAAGCGATAGGCTTTGCTAAGTTCAATCAATTGCCTGTGTAAACAATAAGAGAGCCTTGACCTTCAGCATACAACCTGCTTTTGTACAACCCTGAGTACACAGTGAGGAGCAATCAATCATATAATAGATGTGTCTCCAAAGCCTGCATGCTAGTAAAATATTCATCAATTTTGTTAATATTGGAGTGGCGGGCTGGAAAGATGGCTTAGCGGTTAAGGTGCTTGCCTGCGATGCCTAAGGACCCCGGTTCGAGGCTCGGTTCCCCAGGTCCCACGTTAGCCAGATGCACAAGGGGGCGCACGCGTCTGGAGTTCGTTTGCAGGGGCTGGAAGCCCTGGCGCGCCCATTCTCTCTCTCTTTCTCTCTCTCTGTCACTCTCAAATAAATAAATAAAAAATTTAAAAAAAAAAAAAAAAAAAAAAAAAAAAATATTGGAGTGGCAAGAGCTTCACTCTCAGGATGGCTGTTTCTTCTCTCCCTCTCTCTCTCTCCCACTCTCTCTCTATCTCCCCCCCTCTTTCTTTTCTATTCACAAGAAATTCATCCATTCCCAAGAAAGTGGGGGGGGGGGAGAGGGAATTAACATGGGATTATTTTTATAATCATGGAAAATGCTAATAAAAATTTTTTAAAAGCAAAAAAATAATTAAAAAATTAAAAAAATTAAAAATAAAACAATACAATGGAGTTTTAGCACCAAGAAGCAGATCCAACCATTAAGTCTAGGTCTGGCTTTTAGATCCTCTAAAAGGGGGAAGGAAACAGTTTTCCTGCTTTGCCTGAGGAAGGAAGAATTAGGATGCAAGGGAAAAAGAAGTTGCTCAGTACCTTTTCCCATCTATCACATTTCTGCTTTGTCTGTGCCTTGTGACATTGACTCAGTATTCAGTATCTGGATTCTGGCCACATACCCAACACACCCATGAGAAGGAATATGCAGCTATAAAACATAGCAAGTCAAATGCTCAGGTGAGAAACACAGGTCAGCTCAAGAAAAAAAAAAATCACTTTGTAGAGAGTGTAGATTTTATATTTCAAGGTGGCCTTCCTATATTTACTGAGTAGTGCAGTCCACAGGATTCATCTATCACTTCTCTACTGTTCATCTGCCTCTCTAACAAAATTAAACAGTAGACACACGTCATACCTCATCACCACTCATTTTTCTTACTGCCCTTTGCTCTGTCATTACTAGCAATCTGAAACTTTGGTGTGCTGCATGTTTTATTTATGAAAAATTGCAGTGGTAAACTTCTCCTGTCATCCAATTATTCTCAAAGAATTTATCACTTCTGCCTTATCTTGCCAGTCATATTAAAACATAAGTAAAATATAAAATTATTGACTTTTTCATCATGAAGTTTGTTTGTTTTTTTCTACTTAATCATGGAATCTATCTTTTGGATTAACTTTTAGGCATTAAAATTATAGTAGGTATCAGTTTTGATATTCAGGAGCATACAGGTGGAGCATAGAGCACACACACACACACACACACACACACACACACACACGCACACAAACTACATTAAATCCCTCCATTGACTTATCTGTCAATACATATTAATGCAGGCTGTCTATTACATCAGAAAGTATATCTGAAATATCAATCTCTATATCAGTGAAGTATTATTCAAATCTAGCAGTTGCCATTAGCTGAAACTCAGAAAATTACCACTGCTTGGCACAAGCTTGTTTACCAAGTGATTTATAAGCTTAGCATGTATCCTAGCATATTTATCACAAGCTTCACAAATGCTTTTCCATAAATTCATATCCATATAAATAAATCCATATTTTGAGTATATACATAGTTACAGTTTCTATTATTGAAAAACTTGTTTCTGGGGTTTAAGATATCATTTAAGTGGTGGGGCACTCACTTAGTATGTGAGCAGCCTATGGTTAGATCTCTACCATCACAAAATAGATACATAGCTGATTTAATAAATAAATATGTCAATTTTTTCTCAATCTTGGTAAATAAAAATTAAGTTTGAAGAATCAACAGATAATTAGCAAGTTAAGAATTTGACTTGAAGAATGAATTGCAATTGCTCTAGATTTGTATAAAAAACATTAATTTGGATGTCAGAGATGGTAGAAATCTAAATTTTAGATATAATAGTGGTGATGGTGAAAAGGTGATCTTTTAAGAGCAGGGAAGCAATGACTTATGTACTTCAATGTCTGAAATTAGAGTCCAAAGGTAGTACTGTACAGAAAATCTCCACAGGGCAGTCCCTGCATATCAGAGCCTCTGTGGATCCAGAGTAGGCCATTCTAAATATTATTTGGTAGACTATGAGAGTAAGCAGTCATCCCACACATGAGACAATGCTTGGGAAATCAAATTGAGTTTAGGTTTTGACTGGCAGCTTTTTTTCTATCTGATTTGTGGCATTGTAAATTTCTACCATAAACACAGGAAGTTTTACGTCTCAAGCTAACTGAGCTGAACACTCTCATTTTTATTATCCTTTTAAAGAAAGATGAAGCAACTCAATTTATATTTAAGGGAGCTCTGTCAGATATGATTGATAATTGCTTAAGTAGTATTGACTGTTTCTAAATAAACAAAACAAATGAAAAAGGAGAGCTTGAGAGCTTTTCTGACATAATATCCAACACCTGGGATTTGAAATGATGGCAGAGAAAACACTGCCTCAGCACTTCTGAGTCTACTTTTTGGTGTGTAATTGGAGTTTTTCTATCCATTGAATAAACAGGTTGTGAAGGATAGTGAAGTAGGTATTGGGAAACAGAAACAAGCATCCTCATATAATGTATGAAAAGATATATAATTCAAAATTTAAAAATACGTTGGAGGTACCTTGCTTGACCAGGATTAGTCCTGAATATATTTGAGAAAAGTTTGATCTGATAAACTTGGAATCCATATTTTGAGTACTGTCATAGATATTCAATGCTCAGTTTTCAATGGTATTCGACATTGGGTAAGATTACAGAAAGTCTAATGTAAGCAAAGCCAGATCATGGGGTAGAGTATGATTTTAGGAAATATTAGTTGGGCCATCCAACTGCCAAGTCTGCTAACTTCAGGAAAGTACAAGAATAGGGATCATAGAGCAAGAAAGAAGTGGCTTCTTTTACTTTTAAGGTTATTAATATATATTAATAGATAATATTTGTTAAATATCATAAAATATACTTAAAACTTTTTGAGCCATGGTGGGGACATTTAATCTTGATTTGTTGGAGGCAATATCAAATACCAGCTTCTCAACACTTGGTGTTTGGTACTCCAAAGTAAAAGAGATAAGGGTGTAAAGCTATTAAAGGGGAATAATAACCATGCTTGGGGGGAGATGAGTAAGAGACTTTTCTAAGAATTTGGTCATTACCTTTCTCCCTCCTTTCACTCTAATTGCATTGCAATGGACAACTGTCATGGCCTTAGAGGATATGTCACATAGCATACAAATGGGATTAAAGCAAATATGGAAGTTATCATAGTCATGCTGGCAACCACCTTAGATACACACATCCCATCTAGCTAGGCTGAAGGAGGACTTCTGAACCAAAGGCATCGGGTTCTCACAGATAAGAAAGATCACAGCCAGGTAGAAATTTAGCTAGGTCATGTATGTAGTACATAGGGTAAAACACTCCCACCATTTCTTATTTATACACTTCATTTTTGAGGGATGTACAAGTGATAACAGCAGCCTTGTATAATATATTGAAGTTGAAATTCTGCATCTTTGAGAGTGTGTCAATTGGCATATTTGATCTCTATAAACTGGATTTTAGTATAGTTTTGTAATTTAAGCAATGCACGATATAAAGGTAGTCTTTTTCACAATAAGTTTGTGTACCTCGCCTGTTCTTCAGTTGACCATAATCATGTGAGGCCGTAAATTAATCCTTAAATATTTACCTACAACTTAGTTTTAATCACCTACCTTTGTTAATCTATGGTAAATAGAAATTAATTAGTAAATAGATGAGTTTGGTAGATTTTGCAATCATATTTTAAAATTATCTTTCCCCCTTTTTGCCCTTGATCTTGGCTTTAAACACTTTACTATTCTTTCATGTGAATTGAGATGACTGTAAATGATGTTATTTTTAGTGTCTTAAGTATTAAATACAAAATGATTCATTTTCAGCCAATATTATTTTGAAGACAATCCAAAACACATTTTTCACACAGTTACATTTAAAACCAAAATGCACTAAGCAGTCTATGAATAAAATTTGCACCTGTAACTCAAGGCTTTTTAAATGTGAGATGAGAGATTTCCATTAGAATTACAGCCTATGAAGTAATTTAGAATGTTTAGAAAGATGCTACAAGTCACTGATCTGGACGTGTCTTGACAACACAAGAATTTGAATATTTCATCATGTGGTAGCACAAGGCTTGTTTCTTGATGGTGGAATAAGTTATAGAAACCTGGTGAGAATAAGACAGAAGTATATATAAATGGAATCATAAAAAGATTAATTTAAATTAAGAACAGGAGCAATTTTCAAATACAATAGTTCAGTAACAAGTACTTCATTTCTCTCAGTTTGCCATGAGAGTGATAGACTTGGGCATGCCAGCAGACAGAGGGCCACAGACATAAAGAGATGAAGCTGTATTCTCCGTGTGTGTGTAGTAATTAAATTATTCATGTCCAGGGATCTTAGCCTGTTTTCTCAGTGAAGTCACAAATCCTGTTGGGATTTACATTTCTTAATATTCTAATTGGAGCTTAAAATGCATTCTCCTATAGATTTAATATTGAAAATTATTCAGCTTTTCTGTCCTCAGTTACCTACTTTATAAAATAAAGAATTTAATTGGGTGATTGTGAGGTCTCCCTTATTGTAAAATATACCTTGTTATTTTCATAAAATGTAATGATTTCCAGTCAAATCAATATGTGAGCTAATTTAGGCTTCTATCATCTGTACAGTGTTTCTATTTGGACATAGGTATTGATATATCTTTAAATCTTACCATTTTCTTGATCAATATTTTTTCACATACATGTCATTCAGAGGTTATGTTATCGTCATTATGAGAGTAGAGCCAGACAGGTAAATCACCATGGACCCCTGAACTATCAATCAATATGGTGATAAATTTCTGCAATCTTACTCTTAGTATTAGGTTGTATTATCTCAATGGTAGCTTCATTATTGTCACATAAAATATCTACTATTTTTTCAAATAGTTTAACATATTATTTATTAAGGGTACTTTCTAAGTAAAAATGTGAATTTTTAGGATGAAAGGAATTTCTTCTATCATGATGAATAATAATTTGACACAATAAATGTCTTTATGAATATATTAAAAACATTTTCTTGTCATTCTTTTTTTTTTATTAGATGTTGACATAGTTAGTATGTAAACAACAAATGTTGGTACACTCCTTTCCCTCCTCTCTGACCCTTTTCTGAAGATGCCTTCCTCATTGGGGATGCAGGTCAAACCCATGGGGGCTGAGGGTCATGCATTCTTGCAGGGAGGCAATGTTTCTGTGCAAAAGGTCCCAACTTGTGGCTCTAACAATCTTTCTGCCCCCGTCCCACAAAATTCCCTTAGCCATGATGGGAGCATTTTAGGTCTCCTTCAGTGATGGGCACTTAGGAGCCTCTGGAGCTTTGCTTTGTTAGGTGTTGGGTGTCCTCAATGTCTATCTTAATGACCCTTGTGCTATCAGATTCACTAAGAAAGCAGCACTTTTACTTTCCCCAATTCCTCTGTGGTTTCAGCTGGGGCAGGGGCTGC
Organism: Jaculus jaculus; assembly: GCF_020740685.1. Classification (NCBI taxonomy): domain Eukaryota; kingdom Metazoa; phylum Chordata; class Mammalia; order Rodentia; family Dipodidae; genus Jaculus; species Jaculus jaculus. The sequence continues at coordinate 183,015,204 of NC_059103.1, read as the reverse complement.
CCTGGAGTGCACTGGGTTATTTATAACCTCAGGTCCAGCTCCCATCGATAAAGAGAAACAGATTCACCATTGGAGAAGGAAGTCAACACCATATCTGGAACTGGAAAACAAGTCAGAATTATATCCAAATGATGATTCTGCTTTCCATTGTCAAGCTCGCACTAACCTTGGGCTATAAGAGGGTCCACACCATTTAAATTCTTTCTAAATTAATAATGGTTATGCCACTTAACTTGTGCTGACTTCCTTGCCATTCTTAACTAAAGAAAAAGAATATCTTGGGTTGGAGAGATGGCTTAGCAGTTAAGGCACTTGCCTTCAGAGACTAAGGCCCCAGGTTCAACTCCCAAGAATCCAAGTAAGCCAGGTGCATATGGTGGTACATGTATCTGGAGTTTGTTTGCAGTGGTTAGAAGTCCTGGCACACCGGTTCTCTCTCCTTCTCTTTCTCTCCCATAAATAAATAAATAACTATTTTTAACTTTTTTTTAACTTTTTTAAAAATAATCAGGTTCTATTCTATTTTTTTTTTTTGTTGTTTACTAATTTGAGAGTAAGAGAAAAAAAGTCAGAAAGAGATAGAGAGAATGAGCATACCAGGGTCTCCAGCCACTGTAAATGAACTCCAGACACATGCATCCCCTTGCACATCTGGATTTTTATGGATACTGGGGAATCAAACCTGGGTCTGGCAAGCACCTTAAATGCTGAGCCATCTCTGTAGCGCATACAGTCAGGTTCTTTATCATGAATCTCAATTGTTGTTTTGCTTTGGTGAAATTTCCTGAGTGACATTCAATACTAGTTATTGCATTAGTTTTCATGCTGTGTTTTGTATGGCACAGAATAATGGTGTGAGAAACTCACATTCTATGAATTCAAATCTTAATTCTTTATTTTTTTTTTTTTGTTCATTATTTATTTATTTGAGAGTGGCAGACATAGAGAGAAAGACAGATAGAGGGAGAGAGAGAGAATGGGCGCGCCAGGGCTTCTAGCCACTGCAAACGAACTCCAGATGCGTGCGCCCCCATGTGCATCTGGCTAACGTGGGACCTAGGGAACCGAGCCTCGAACCAGGGTCCTTAGGCTTCACAGACAAGTGCTTAACCGCTAAGCCATCTCTCCAGCCCGTAATTCTTTTTGATTAGAATGTTTTAATCATGTTGAAAATTTGAGTTTCAAGGATTTGGGTTTCATCTCTAAAAGGAAAATAATCATGACAATTTCAAAGATTGTTTTTAATGACTATAAGATATATAGAGGAGAGCTTAGCATAGCCCTTTGTAGATGGCAAAGGTTTAATACTTGTGAATGTTGGGCTGGAGAGATGGCTTAGCGTTTAAGCACTTGTCTGTGAAGCCTAAGGATCCCAGTTTGAGACTCAATTCCCCAGCATCCACATTAGCCAGATGCACAAGGGGCCAAACGTGTCTGGAGTGTGTCTGGAGGCCCTGGCATGCCCTTTATCTCTCTCTCTATCATCCTCTTTCAGTCTGTGGTTCTCAAGTAAATAAAAATTAAACAAAAAAAAAGATTTTTAAAAATTGTGAATGTTAATATTATTTTTTTTAAAATATATATTATATTCCTGTATAAATTACACACACACACACACACACATATACCCATTTTTTCAAAGTTTCGCAATAGCAAATACAATTAATTTTGGAAATTCTATGGGACTCTGGCCAGGAATATTAAAACCTGGTAGAACAATGGCTATAAGAAGAAGAAGAACACTTGACTTTTGTTCATTTTGGAAAATTTATAAGCATAGTAAGGCTGTAGCCCAAGCTCAAGAGTTGTTAGTGATAAATTTTTAGAAGAGAAAGGAAATCCTTTATAAGCATTGCCCTTGGTGTCACCTCTGTCTGTTTTTCTAAGTAGCTATAGACTCTGCCAAAGAACCACTGCACAGGCACTGAGAATTGACAGGTTCGTGTTCTTTGTGCAGTGAAGATACAACATAGGCAGGAGGCATCATGCAATGAGATGTTTAAGAATTCAGTCAAACAAGAGCTTGAATCTTTTTTTTTTAATTTTTTTTTGTTACTTTTACTTATTTCAGAGCAACAGACAAAGTGAGAAAGAGACAGAGAGAGAGGGAGAGAGAATGGGCACGCCAGGGCTTCCAGCCATGCAAACGAACTCCAGATGCGTGTGCCCCTTTGTGCTTCTGGCTAACGTGGGTCCTGGGGAATCGAGCCTCGAACCAGGGTCCTTTGGTTTCACAGGCAAGCGCTTAACTGCTAAGCTATCTATCTCTCTATCCCAAGAGCTTGAATATTGACTTAAGGTTGAGCATATGCGAAAGCCCCACACAATCCACAAGGAAACATTTTCTTTGACTGGAGAGGAGATACTGAGGTCAGGAATGTGTCCCCTCACCTCCAGAATTTCCTCTATAGTTCTTCACACATCATGAGTCACATAAAATTGACTCAAAAAATCTAGATAACAATGCAACATTGACGGGTGTAGTGTTATACATCTTAATCATTTTGCCTCCCAAAGAACCCATCAATATATAAAATCAAATCAAAATGGGGGCTGGAGTGATGGCTTAGTGGTTAAGGTGCTGGCCTGTAAAGCCTAAAGACCTAGTTTTGATTCTCCGGGTCCCACATTAGCCAGATGCACATCATGGCACATGCATCTGGAGTTAATTTACAGAGGCTAGAGGCCCTGGTGTGCCCATTCTCTCTCCCTCTGTTCCTCTGTCTCTAATAAATAAATAAAAAGAAATGATAAATATATATATATATATATATATATATATATATAATGGGTGGGCTGGGAAGATAGTTCAGTAGTTAAAGGCACTTGCTTGTAAAGTCTGGCAGCCCTAATTTAATTCCTTAATACCTACATGAAACCAGATGCACAAAGTAGAGCATGTGTCTGGAGATCATTTGCAACACCAAAGGGCCCTGGTGCTCCCATATCCATTCTCTCTCACTTCTTCCTCTCTCTCTCTTTCTCTCATAAAAAATAAAATTAAATAAAAATAAAATGGAGGACAAGTATTTTACAGAGTAAAAGTAAATTACTAAAATCAACACAATGAAATGTTCACGGTTTATTTTGGATCAGAATTTGATTAAAATAAATTATAAAAAGATTTTTTTCCAAAGAAAACATAGAAAATGAAAAATAAGAAATTATTATAATAAATGAATACTAGATAAAAATAAGTCAGGATTTGAGAGGTTACTTAGTGTTTAAAACACTTGCCTGGAAAGCCAAAGGACCTGGTTCGATTCCTCAGGACCCACATAAGCCAGATGCACAAGGTGGTTTATTTTCAGAGGCCTAAGGCCCTGGAGTACCTATTCATTAACATTAATTCTCTCTCTCTCTCTCTCTCTCTCTCTCTCTCTCTCTCTCAAATAAATAAATAGAAATAAAAAATAAAATAAAACTCAGTTCAGATTTGTGTGGCATGGCATTAGTATAATGGTTATATTTACTGAAGAATTCAAAGGAAACAATTAAATAAAATAAAACAAAAAGATGTACTCTTGGGAACACATTAAGGCTTGACAAATTAAGGGAACAATCGGAGTAAGAAATGATACATACAAAATGATGCTGCAGGAGGATGAGGGATTCATGAACATTAATTTGCCTGTTCAACTTGATTTATATTCAAAAATTGTCACAATAAAAAATAACACTGATTTATGTTGCCATCCATTGGAGTATGTTTTCCTGACCTAAATCTGTCTTCCTCACTTGGAATTTGGCAGGCACATTTTGCCAATTGTGTATGGAGGGAAAAAAATGTAAACATGATTATAGAAAACCATTTATTGAAATTAAAAATGAATTTAAAGAAAAAAACAGTTAATAAAATATACTAACTTTAAACTTTTGTTTCCTGCTGTATTTCTTTGATTCATGCAACATTATTTAGAGCGTTTTTCTTGATTTTATTGTCTTTAAACACCAAATTAATTTTCAGCTGTTGGTACTGTTACAACAGCCAAATTGTAGACAAAGTGCTTGCATGCAGATGAAAACACATTTGTTCCCGAAACATTAAAAAAAAAAAAAAAAAAAAAACTGAACTGCATTTTCTTTAAGATGTTTTATTTGCAATGTTTACATGTTTAAAATATGTAAAGAAGGCGGTCTTAAAATTTGGTGTTAGGCAAATGGTTATAGTGCAGAATTTTAATCCAGCCTTGGAGAGAAATCTGGATGTTCACATTACCGGTTTATAAACCTAGTTCACGGTTGACATCACATAAGAAAGGTTAACAGGAAAGTAATGGGACCCAATCATTGCGATGAGTTCAGACCAGACTTAAGTTCCTAAATTACAAAATGATTAGGTGCTACTATAGTCTAATTTGTAACTTTTAAAATAAAATCCTCTATTTTTTACTTATCAAAAAAGTCATGCATGGGCTAGGGAGAGATGACTTAGTGGTTAAGGCATTTGCCTGCAAAGCCAAAGGACCGCAGTTTGAGTCCGCAGGACCCACGTAAGCTAGATGCACAAGGGGGCACATGCAACTGGAGTTCGTTCGCAGTGGCTGGAAGCCCTGGCATGCCCATTCTCTCTCGCTCTCTCTCTCTGCCTCTTTCCCACTCTCAAATATATAAATAAAAATAAAAAAATTAAGCCTGATGTGGTAGTTCATGCCTTTAATCCCAGCACTCAGGAGGAAGAAGTAGGAGTATTGCCGTGAGTTCAAGGCCACCCTGAGACTACATAGTTAATTCCAGGTCAGCCTCGGCTAGAGTGAGACCTACCTCGAAAAACAAAACAAAAAAATTAAAAATTAAAAATAAGTAATGCATAGAAAGACATTCATATGTGTGTGTACATATATACATACATTATATATATATGTATGTATGTATACATATATATGCGTGTGTGTTTATATGAAGACACCTATGTGAATTTCATAAAATATATATAATTTTTCCCAGTCAGCATGATTTTAGTGTGGTCAATGAGTTGCTCTCTCATCTCTTCCAGATTTCATTCTGTAGGGAACATTTGGCCGTAGTATCTAGGCTGGTGCCAGCCTTCTGCAGAGAGATTTTAATAGACCAGATAATTATGATACACATATCTATCATCAGGTTGATCATGATGAATAGTAACAAAAATGCCATCATGACTTAATGGTTTGCTACAACACTAATAAAATAGTATCTAGGAATCACATGCTCAGGACCACTCCCATCTGGGGAGCTTTACTGCTTTACTTTCCTATGTAAATTTTTCTTAATTATATAGAAAATATAAAATCCAAAATGTTGAAGTTTCACTCATTAAGTAAATGATTGCTACTCCTTTCCAAATATCACCAGTTTTTAATGACATTTTAACAATAACTAGTATATTAATTTCACTTGGGGCTGATTTAAATGTGTTCCTTTTCTAAGTCTATTGAGAATAGTTATTATAATTGTAAACTTTTAGTTACATTTTTTCATAAAATTAAACACATAATAATACTTTTAATTATTTTAAAATGAGAAAGCCTTTAAAATCAAGATTACTGAGTAATCCCAAATGCAACCTTGAAGCTTTTTACATGAACACTTTTACAGCTAAGAACAAGGGCTTCCAAATATGTTGTTGATCTAAAAGAGGTCATTTGCATTCATGCGACAAATGAAATAATATTGGCAAAATCTTCCTAACAGAATGTCCTGAAATACTCATATGGTTGAAAGTAGAATGCAGATTTCAGATAAATTTAAACAAACTCTTTGATAGTATATGTCACCAACAGTCATTTTTTAGGCATGCAAATATAATCAAATGTGGTTCTAACAGCTTCTCTGATTTGAATCTTTTTAAAATTTCCATTATGTTAATGTGGATGCACGTGTGTGTTTTCATCTGTGCTATGTTGGTGAATAAACTCCAAGCTGAGCAAACAAGGGTGGCATCTTAACAAAATTCTAAACAGAGCAAGGAACCAGCTGAGTGAGTAATATAGTCATCAAAATAAACCCCAGAATACAAAAGAATGTGTAGACTTCTAAAAAGAAAATTAACAGTCATGTTGAAAATCAAGCTAAGATCTGTTAGGAAATTTATCATATTTTTCTCTTTCTTTTGCATACCCAGACTCCTTTTGTGATGGATTTCCATGTGTTTACAGGGGGAAAAAAAGGCAAACAAAACACAAACAAATTAAATGTTCTAAATTAAGATAGGAAACTGGCATTTACTTCTTCTCATAAGAATAGAATGTGAAATTCACTACAGAAGTAGATTGAAAGGATGGAAGACAAATTAGCCTCTAATGAGATAGCTGTAATCCTAAACTCATTCAGTGAGTCCAACAATTTGTTCTAAGTACTAACATATACATAGCAGAGAATGCGCAAGGAATACCTAACATCAAAGGCCAATAATCATTGATGTCAACACATGTCACACTAGAGTCTTAGCAACACATTGATAAAGCTATTATATCTTTATCGTTTCATATTCTGTTCAATGTGTTCTATGGTATCAGATTGTTTAATATTCACTTGAAATCTGGAAGGCTAGGTCATTTTATTGTTTGCATTTCACATATGAGGAAAATTAAATACGCAAGGTTGAAGATACTTGTCCAGTGATTTATTTACATACATTCAATCTCATAGTACGATACCGTAGCTTTACAAAAGACAGCCTTATGACATTGGCTTAACTGACACTGATACTGACAGCTATTCTCTCCCTGCTCCGTCCATCCTCCCTTAACCGGGGAGTTGAATCTAGGACAGCATGCATGCTAGGCAAGTGCTCTACCACTGAACTACATACTCAGCCTTGATTCCTTGATTTTTTCACAGATCAAAACATTGTCACTTCCTAACTTTGGGACCATAGCTAACATGGCACCATATTACTATAACTATCACTTCAAGATAAAATATGCTACTCTTTTCTACACAAAAAGAATCTCTTATATGACATAATAAGTTTCAATGAATTCTGAGTTTATCACAACTTCTTAATCATTTTAATTTTAATTATTCATCTTTTTGACAGAAGTGGCTAGACTGATTCTTGTAATAATGCCCATCAGGTTAGTTACTCCTTTCTCATGAAATCATACCATTGCACAGATTTATTTCCTTATAAAAATAAATAAGACAGTAAGAAAAGTTGAACCCTTTATTTGCACAAACTCAATTTTCATGTTTAATTCAATAACTCTAGTTCTGATCACTTCACCATAGTAATCATGTCCATATTTATTTCATTATCTCCATTTAAAGTTAATTAATTTCTAAATCAGTGAGTCTCTTTATAACTAGGTAGTTATTTTGATGGCAGAAAAATTAAATCTGACTTCCAAAATGTTTTTCCTAGGTAATATAGAGAGAAATTTTTCTTCCTTTGTTAAAAACAGGACAGACTGTTGAAGATTACCATCATTAATGTAAGAATCCTTGCAACAGGGTTTCAAAGTAAGGCTGAGGGCTGAACTCAACTCAAGTATAACAAGGGAGATTGAAACTTACAGCCAAGTAAAAGGATGAGAAGTATATAAAATATTACTGAGGAAAAACTTATGCATATGGGGACACACTGGATAAACCACTTGGTATTATCATTGAAGAAAGTCAAGATGATTAGACATTGCTGAGCGGCCATGAGGTTGTTGTGATCATATACTGAAGATAGAAATTCCTTGCTTAAATTTGAGAGGTCCTTGTTAAGATGGGAGACTGTAAGGACACATGGAAGAGTCAAACACTAGATAGAGGATTCAGTGCAGCATGGTTAAAGGTTGATCAGAGTGTCTGCACGCAGTGATGGACCATTCAGGTAACATGGTAGAGTAGAGTTCAATGGAACTTGAAAGGCTTAAATTCTGGCTTCACTTTATTTGTGTTCCAAGCAAATGTAGCCCTCTGGGCACAAGCACATTTTAGTGCACAGTGTTACAGCGCAAGTAGGTCAGTGATGCTTATAGGATGACTGCTCCTCCGTTCTGAGTGCTCTGCAGTTTAACTAAGCTAATGCCATGGATTTCTTTCTTTCTAAGCACCATATGTGAATCTCATTTAGGATACTTTAATCAAATAGAATGAAAAAGTTGCAGTAGTTAATCCAATATGACTAAAGAAAAAGTTATTTGCCAGGGCTTAGTGTTGAATAGTTGCAAATGCTTATTAAAACTTATGTTTTAAAGCATGTCACACAAACCATCTCAGTAATTGGAATAGTGCCTGTCTACCTTGGTTGAACTTCATATTAAGTAAATGTTGCTTTATGTATCAAGATATAATATAGAGTTTATGATAAACAAACATTCTGTCAATATAATCCAGATTTGAGATCTGCACTAAGAGCTTTAAGCACACTTTAACTATTTTTTTAAATGTGTATTACATATTTTGTTTTAAAAAAAAGTCTTGGAGTCCCCCAAATATTACATATTACAAGTGAGAAAAGAATTTGCTTTGAAAATTGGATTTCCATGACATATGCCCCATTAATCTGCATGGCAAGATAGACCTTCAATGTCCTGTTGTTGCTTTATAATTAATGTAATCACTGAATTTTTTTGAATGGAGATATGCTGCTACTTCAACAGATAAAACAAAATTGATGGGGCCTAAAAGCAGGGGCAAAAGGTGGTAGATGGAAAGAATGTCCCCAAGTAGATTCAGGAGTTTTATTCAATCTTTTAACTTGTTATCCTGTGGGTGGGTCCTAGGGTCTAGTCCTAAGGTATAGGAGGCAGACCTAGAATTTTAATCTAAGGCTATGCAGAGTGCTTGAGCTCTGCCTGGGGTTTTTGGAGTGTGCTTGCTTATGCTACCGGTGGCCACATTTTTCTCTTCATGGACCTGTGAAAGGGGGCAAGCTTCTTCCACTATTAGGGAACTTCCCCTTGATCTGTAAGCTTCAAATAAATTCCCTTCCTCCCATACTGGTGCTTGGTTTTGAAGTTCATCCCAGCAATGATGCAGCTGACTACAATAGTCACTGTGTCTTCTGATCACACTGTGTTTAGCTCAGTTTATTTTTATCTTAGAACAAATTTAATTAATGGTGATTAAATTCATAGTGTCCATTCTAGAAGAAAATGTATAGAAAGTAAGAGCTTCAGAAGTAAATTGTTTATCCACTGTTAATGCCTTGTTGGGATATTTCTCTCCATGGGATTCAATAAAGCAAGGGATGGCTTTCCTATTCATAATAAAGCTCACAGTTGTCTGCATATAGGAGAACTACATTTAGATATTTGCATGCAGAATGATATATCAAACCTTGTGGTTGCCACTTATTTCTTAAAATGTATGACTGAAAAGGGAGGACTTGATTCAAATGTATAGCATTAGTTTAATAAGTTGACAATCTGATGGTAGCTAAATCAAACCACTATGCAAATATTCATGATTTTTTAGCTATATATGTTACTATAACATGTGCCATTTATAAGTTGATTTTTTTTTTTTTTGAGGTAGGGTCTTGCTCTAGACCAGGCTGACCTGGAATTCACTATGTAGTCTCAGAGTAGCCTCAATCTCATGGCGATCCTCCTACCTCTGCCTCCCAAGTGCTGGGATTAAAAGCATGTGCCATGATGTCTGGCTTTACAAGTTGATTTTTGATGTAGTAATTCAAGACCCACTCACAGTTACTATATAGGAAACATTTTTATTGCAAAATTTCAATTGTGAAAATGGATGCAGTATTAGATTACAGTGAAGTTAAAATAGTTTGCTCATTGAATAATGGAGCAAGATTCAACACTCCATTCTCAATTCCCTAAACTTCTCTCCTGATTCATCTCAGAGTTATTTCAAGTCAAAACACACATTACCCTCAGTATTCAAAAGGAATGTTCCATGTTTTTCCTTACCTAATATGATGGGAAAAAATGTTAGTGGATATGTCATTGAGAGTACTATCTTGACATCTTTAATTTACAGTAGACATGAAATTGGTATGTATATCTAGGGAGGACAACAACTGAAAAGAAACAATGATAAAAAAAGCCAAACAGATTTGTCATCCATGGTTCTTATTAGAAACATTTAGAAAGCTGCACTTTAGTTGGTTGGTTGTAGTTTCTTAGGAACTTAGTGCATTTGCTATTGGAATAATTGAGATTTTCAGGTAGAAACTGCTAAAGGAGGTTGAGTTTCATTAATTTGTTTTGTTGTTGTTATTGTCTTCATAAAATCATTAAGATGAAGGCTTCTCAAGAGCATTGCTACATTGTATACTTGACAAAGCAAAGTTCATGAGCCTAACAGGTTTTTGGTTTTTAGTTTTTTTTTTTATTGGTCATTCCTAAGGCAAAGGCTGTGCCAGATTATAACCTGTAAAAATCACATTAAGTAAACAGGTCATCAAACACCATTAATGAAAAAAACTGAAAACAAAACCTTTCTTCCTTTTTTTTTCAGGGTATATTTGAAATAGCTTTGAGGTATCTTGTATCAAATGAAGCATTTTTAAAAGAAATTTGAACACAAAATAGATTGAATGTATTGTAAACTATTAAAACAATGCACTGCATGTATCTGCTTTGACTAAAACATAAATTTGTTTGTATCACATATAGGAAAGAAATGGTATAAGGAGGACTATTTACAAAATTAGGTGCATTGATAATCAAAACATTTTTAAAGAAGTCTGTAGGATATTTCTATTCTTAAACTTCACACAAAAAACAATAGACTGAGATCACCAGCTTATTTTTTTTCTTTTAGGCCAAAAAATAAATACGAGTTTAATTTCAGTATTCTGTGTGAACCTGTGTTCATATGCCAACCCCACCGTGTTGCAAGTGCACTTGGATGTTTACGAAGTGACCACCAGAGGCTGTCCATAACCTTGACTTGAGTGTAAAATATGAGCCAGTAACTTAAAATATATTTTATGTTCTTTCAGTTGTAATTTGTTGTAACTGACATGAGTCTAAGTGTATAAAAGTGGCCTGCTTATATGTACTCATCTTATATAAATATCCTTTCAAAGCCCATGATTTTTATATTTAGTGAACTATCTTAAGGACAATTATTGTTATCCACTTTTTCTTTCTTTCTATTTTTGAAAATACATCTAATGTATACTCTGCAACATATTCTTTGAAATTTTACCTTGGATAGATTTTGGGTGTAAATTTAGTAAAATGAAGCAAAAATGGCATTTATAAAGCTCTTTTGTGAAGGAATTCAGGACTGACTACCATGAGAAAATAAGACTTTGTAAAATTTTATAATATTTTAATTGCTGACAAACCATAAGTCAAGTTTTTTTTTTTTTTATTTTGACAGAAGACTAACAATAAAATGTTTAGGAGTCCGTTTTGACTTACAATGCAAATTAAATGCTTTGACTTTTTGAAAAGTATATTATTGATTTTTTTTGTTAAATTTATTGTCTATTCTAGGATAGAATTTTAAGAACAATCACTTTTAAATTCCCCAATATTAAAATCATATCTAGTTCATCTAAAGGAGGAGAAAAAAATTAGAAAAAGAGAAGAGAGTCACAAAGTGAAACAAAAGAAAAAAAAAATCAAATCACAATTAGGAAAAAAATCCAAAAGTAATTACTTTAAGTTTTGAATCCCTGCCACCTTATGATTTATGATCTAAATTAAATGTGGTATCCATTCATTTTTGTAAATACTCAACTAAAATTTTTATTGTCATTAGGTCATGCTCATTTCTTTTATGACCTAAAATATATGTGTCAGGAAAACCAACCAATTGGCACCCATCCTAATTTAAAGGTAGAAAAAAAAAGATAATGATTATATTGTAATACTTTGTTCTCTCTCTCCTCCTCTTTCTATTTTTTTTTTGTTTGTTTTGTTTTGTTTTTTTTGTTTTTGTTTTTGGATGCTTGGTGATTTTTTGCTTCTCCTGGTTCCTGTGCTCAGTGGTGTTTGGCCAGTTTGTATTTTTCCAGACATCACTCCACGATGTTGTTGAGGTGTTTGATGGGCCAACTCAGCAATCCTCTCTGTTATCTTCCCTCTCGGGATCCCATTCAGGTACCCTTTCCTAGAACTGCCATTCATCAGTATTGACTAAGACTGATTGTGATTAGTATTGTAGAGAAAGCTGAGATCTATATCATCAGTATGAGAAATTAAGTAAGCAGAAAACAGAATCACTTTTCTTAAAGAATACAAACACATTTTAATAGTAACTCAGAAACTTGAGAAAAATATAACCAAGTATTTTCTCTTTATAAAATATATAAAATATTTAATTATAATCTTTCGTATTTAATGTAATATGAAAATATGTAAGGATTCTTTGAAAAAATGAAACATGTATTAAAATGTAATTAAAGCCTTCTGGTGAAAAATAAAAGTTTGTAATAGAAGCTGAACCCAAAGAGAAAATATTGTTAGCAGCAGGATATTTTAGAATAATTTGATAGAACATAGTTTGACATTTTCAAATGACAGTATAAAATAATAATTTGTTAGGTTTACTGAATGAAAATTATTTATGATATCATAGTGTTTGTTTTGTTGAGTAGGAGAATCACTTCCACTGAGTTCAGGTAATCAGATCACAATTCGATTTACTTCAGTTGGACCAATAACAGCTAAGGGATTTCACTTTGTTTATCAAGGTAAGTGACACTGTAGTCTAGAAAGACACTAAGGAATGATTTAAATTTCCATGCTTTGATCCGTTATGGAATGATACTATCCTCATTGCCATGTAGAAGAGATACATTTTATTTTGAATTTTACCCTGTTCCTTGCCCCTTGCTGTTCCACTCACTAGAACACTGTCGCTTTGAACAAAGTATAAGATGTACTGCTCCCTCTTCATTCTCAGCTTAAATGTCTGATTTTCCTACCGTCCCAACATATTGTTTTCAAACCATGTGTGCTTTTCTTACAACTCATCATTGTTTACATTTTCTATTTTCTTCATAGGCAAGTATTCTAAATTAAAAATGTATAATCTTTTGTTCTGATGTATTTAGATAGTTAAAGGTCATCACTCCATTCTAAAATTGTACTTTTTCATTCTCAGTAAAATCGAAACTTTCCTCATTGTTATTAAACATTTTACACATTAGAAATTAGTCTGTACAAGTTCTTCTGTCCTTTTATAGACAGTCATTCATATTATAATTATAACAAATCTAGACATCATTATAAATATATTTCAATTATGTAATATCAAGTAACTAGTTCACAAAAGACATTGAATATTTTTCCCAAGACATGTATAAACAGTTGTACTTTGATATTCTTATTAGCCCCCTCATTCTGTTTTATTTTTTTCAACTTGGCTATGATTATATATTATTTTGCCCCCTATAAACAAATGTGGTACTATAAATTTTCAAAGGCACTATAAAAAACTATATATATATATATATATATATATATATATATACACTCAAGTTATTTAAGAGTAATCAATTAAAAATTCTTCATATCATTTTTGGACTTATGTCAATCTCTTTAAACACACTTGTATGTGTTTTAAAAAGAAAAAAACATCCTGTTATCATTCTGTTTTATTAAATTTAACATGGCATAATTGAAGAATATACAAATTCTAAAATTAATTTCAATTTTGGTATTTTTATATTGCTAAAGTAAAACATGTTATTGTTGTTAATCTGTCTGACTATGCTCTCCTCAGCCTGACTGTCAATATTCTCTTCATCAATAACAAACATAGTTTGAAAATTAAGTTTTTAAATGGGCTTTGAAATAACTAATTTTTTTTCTGCATTGATGGGAATAACATCCAAATATTGAAAAAACCCTAGACCATGATTCCATGTAACCTGAAATATATTTTTTTATTTCATATCTCAAGATTAAAATGAAAATCCATTTCTGATCCCATAACTTTCAGTATTTAATTAAATTTATTTTGTTCTGTTAATTAAATTTTGTTAATAATAAATAAAGAAAACATCATAGCTGGTGCTATTTAAAGGATCAAAATTAAACTTTTCTCAAAAAACTTATTGATGATAATGTCATATTTAAACTGTGATTTGTTTTTATGGACTTTAAATCTTTGAAATTATTAAAATTACTAGTTCAAATTCTGAAGAAAAGCAGACTTCTTTGAAACCTGCTTAAGTAGTGACATTTTGAATTCTATATTTCTCTAAAAATTATAAAATTAAAACCTACAATTATTTCTACACAGCTGTCCCCAGAACAAGTTCTACACAGTGCAGTTCTGTGCCTGAACCAAGATTTGGAAGAAGAATTGGCAATGAATTTGCAGTCGGTTCATTGGTTCTTTTTGAATGTAATCCAGGATATATCCTCCATGGCTCCATAGCAATTAGGTGTGAAACAGTGCCCAATTCTTTGGCTCAGTGGAATGACTCCTTGCCTACCTGTATTGGTGAGTATACACATTTGTATGTCCTATATTTATATATAATGCTGACAAAGTTTCAAAGTTCTTTCTTTCTTTTTAATTGACAGATAAAATGGCACTTATTTCTTGTGGACACAATAAGGATTTAAAATATGTGTTTTTGAATGATCTATTATTTTATATAATTGCTGTTTTGTCGTGAAAACTCTCTGCATGTACTCTTAACCTTTCTGAAGACTAAAATATATCTTCATTAGCTATATAGTCATTGTGCTGTACAATACATCTTGTGAACTCGTTCTTTCTATTTGCCTGCCCTTTTTTTTAATCCTTTGACTGACCTTTTTGCCTTTTGCTGACATTTGTATCACCATTTTACTGTCTATTCCCATGAACTTATCATCATGAATCTGCATGTGAGTACAGCCTTTCTATGCCTTGGTTATTCAGTATTTAACATGTTCTCCTGGTTCATCTAAGTTTTGGCAAGTTTCAGAATGTCTTTCTTTCTTTTCTTATTTTATTTGGTGTTTTGTTTTTCAATGTAGGGTCTCAATCTAGCCCATGTTGACCTAGAATTCATTCTGTACTCAGGGTAGCCTTGAACTCATGGCAATCCTTCTACCTCTGCCTCCCAAGTGCTGGAATTAAAGGTGTGTGCCACCACACTGGGCTCAGAATGTCTTTCTTTATTAAGGTTCCTTCTTGTACATATTCAAGATGTTTCTCACCTAACCAACTCCTCATGGATATAATGTTTGTATGAGTTGACTACTGTGAATACTGTTGTACTCCAAATGAGAGTATATTTTAACTCAATTTTTAATATTTTAGGCACCTCTTTGATATTTTCTATAATGGCTACATTAATTTGCACATCATTCCTTTTCTCCACATCTTCAACAGCATTTGTATATTTTTTTTTGAAATTTTGATAATAGATATTCTTACTAGAGTAAGACAGTACCATGTTATGACACTGATATTTCTTTCGTATATTTGTTACCCATTTGTATTTCCTGTCTTAAAAGTATCAGTTTAGATCTGTTGCCACTTTTAATTATGTTTGCTTCCTTGTGATTATTAACTCCATGCCAAGTGTTTATCTGAAACATTTGCTTCCATTCTCTAGATTGTCTATCCTCTGATGACCATTTTCTTTAC
Source organism: Jaculus jaculus (assembly GCF_020740685.1). Taxonomy (NCBI): domain Eukaryota; kingdom Metazoa; phylum Chordata; class Mammalia; order Rodentia; family Dipodidae; genus Jaculus; species Jaculus jaculus. The sequence goes on along the minus strand of NC_059103.1, from coordinate 182,999,712 downwards.
TGAGCAAAAGATTTCCCTATTATACTTAATGCCATCTGGCTATGTATGCTTTTAGTTCTTGTAATTTTGGAGAATTGTCAAAAATACCTTCACACATTCTACTATCCTGACCCATTTTTGCAGCCCTCCTCTAGTGTTTCATTGTTTTGTATCTTTTGAAAATCTTTCTTCCTTCCATTTTCTTTTGTGCTGTATAGAGTTTAACACAGGTGCTTACATATGCTGGGCAAGTACACTACCACTAATCTATATCTGCATACCCACCCTTTGGGAATAATTTGTGATTGCTTCATTCATACTCTTTCCTACTCCTTATTCCTTATTGGCCTTTGGAAGATTGGTCTCTTGCCTCAAGCTCTCAGGCATCTTGGTTATAAACATGGGTAATCGTGTATGTCTTTTTTTGAGCCTTTCATCCATTTTGAGTTGATATTTGTAACTAGAGAAAGTAGTCCAGTTTTATTTTTTTTTTCCTTGTAATTTTGCCCTGAAATTTCCTCTGCCAAACAGATTAGTCCATTACTCTTAAATTCTGTCATTTTCAATTTCTCATCACATGGGAATAATGAAGCCAAATTCTTTGCCAGAGTATCATATTCTTGATGATCTCTGCCCCTACCCCCTTAAATCTCTTGAACCAAGCCTCCAGCTGATTCAAACCACCATAGTCAAGTGTGCCATAGCAATCACCTAAAACACTTGGTAAGAGTTTTCTTTATTAATTATCTTCTTGTTACTGAGACAAATATCTGAAACAAAGTAACATAAGAAAGGAAATGATTTATTTCAGCATATATTTCCATGGGGATACTTGCAATTAGGGAAGGGAAGGGAAGGGGCGGGGCCGGGCAGGGCAGGGCAGGGCAGGGCAGGACAGCTGTTTGTGCTGCAGTCAGTCCTGAAACAAGGGTGGATGAAAGTAGGGCCGTGTTGTAGTCAGGTTTAGCATTGCTAGTAGAAATCATCCAACCAAGAGCAGCTTGTGGGAAAAACAGGCTGATTTTGGCTTACAGGCTCTAGGGGAAGCTCCATGATGGCAGGGGTAAACAATGGCATGAGCAGAGGGTGGACATCACCCCCTGGCCAACATCACATGGACCATAGCACCAGGAGACTGTGCTAAATACTGGTGTGGGGAAACTAGCTATAACATCCATAAGTCCACCCCAACAATTCACTCCCTCCAGGAGGCTTTAATTTTCAATTACCATCAGCTGGGAAACCTAGCATCCAGAATGTCTAATTTTATGGAGGACAGCTGAATCAAACCATCACATTCTGCCCCTGGCCCCCGTAAACCAATATCTATACATGATATAAAATACAATACATTGAGCTCAATTTAAAAAGTCCCCATAGTTTTTTTTTTTCTTCTTAACTACGAAAGGTTTTGTTTGTTTGTTTGTTTGTTTTGTTTTTAATTAGTTTTCTATTCAGCAAATAAAGGCAGTTTGGTACCATTATTAGGCTCATCCATCATGACCTACCCCCTCCACATTGGCCCCTCCTTGTTGAGGTATATGGGTCGTGCATTGTGGGGTTAGCCCACAGTTATTGGTACGATAAATGTCTCTGCATATTCTAACCCAACATGTGGCTCTCACATTCTTTCCGCCTCCTCTTCTGCAAAATTTCCCTGAGCCATGTTGGATTCATTTTTGGTCTGCTTCATTGATGAAGTGTTGGGGGATTCTGAGGCTCTGGCTGTCTGATTTGGTAGGAGTTGATTTTTCTCTGTATTGGTCTCCTTCCCCTTGTACTGGTATCTGGTTCATCAGGAAATCGGCACCCTTGCTTGTTACATGAATTTTCCTTGGTTTCAGCTGGGGCCCTTTTGAGGTATTATGGGATGGCTGTCTCCTTAGGATCTGAATCTATCTGAAAAATAGAAGCAGATTCTCCAACAGAGAGTAAGTTAGTTCCAGGACAAATGAAATACCCTTACTATTTTTTTTTTTTAATAGAGAGTTTAATAGGTGTAGGCCCTCTTGTAGCCCATGATTGATGGTAGCTTGATATTGGAGAGAGGGTTTACGTTTGGATATGATTCTGACTTGTTTTCCAGCACCAGCTATGGGTCCCATACACTGAGGGGATCAGTTAGCCAAATCAAGAGCAGTTGGTTCCCCACCATGGTTGTGTGCCACTATTGCACTTGTGTGGGCATCACATCAGGTTATTTACTGCTATGTTGCTTGGACAGATATTGGTCATTTCCCCCAGTGGCCCATGTAGCACCTTCTGACACTAGATATGCTGACTGTCTGGGGACTGACTCTCTCCTGGCTTCCAGCCATGCCATTCCATTTTTCATGTCAGCTGTATGTGGTGTCTTCAGCAATAGTGTCTTACCACTAACATTTGGTGGGTCATCAAGTACTGTGACAGAAATATGTCATTCTTTTAGGAAACCTTGTAGGTTTCTCTGATCAAAAGCTCATTGTGGATGATAGCCCCATGCTGGTACTGGGAGTTACAGGTCAGTGCCCACTAAGAACATGAGGAAGAATATAACTAATATACAAGAGTTAGAGAGGAGAGAAAGAGAGAGAGGGAGAGAGAGAAGGAGGGAGGGAAGATGTAGAAGGTTTAGGTTAGATTGATCCTACACTCTCCAGTGTCTTGTGATTCAGGTGTTTTCTACATGGGCCTGGTGAGGGTTCAACCATTTGGTCTGCCTTTTAGGAAGTAGAATTGTATGGCCCCATTGCCGTTTGGGTCTAAATTAGTGTTTCGCACCCCTTTTATGCCCTCCCCTCCCTCCCCATCCATCCTAGTGTCTAGTCCATGAGATGCTTTCTGGGTATGTAAGGTATCTTGGGTAGATTCAGGTTAGATGCTATAGATGAGTGAGACTATGTGGCAATTTTTTTTTTTTTTCTGTGATTGTGTAAGTTCACTGAGGATGATCTGTTCCAGGTTCACCCATTTGTCCTCACATTTCTTTGTGTCATTTTTTCTTACTGCTGTGTAAAATTGCATTGTGTAGATATACCACATCTTAGTTATCCATTCTTCTAGTGATGGACATCTGGATTGATTCCAGCTCTGAGCTATTACTAATTGAGCCACTACAAACATGGTTGAGCAAATCTTTCTGGCCTGTGGTTTGAAGGTTTTAGGGTAGTTGCCCAGTAAGGGAATAACTGGGTCTGTTGGTAACTCTATAGTCAGCTTTTTCAGGAGTCTCCGTATTGCTTTCCAAAGTGGTTGTACCATCCTACATTCCCACCAACAGTGGATGACTATTCCTACTCCTCTACATCCTTGCCAGCATTTATTTTCATTTGATTTTTTGATGTTTGTTATCCTTATTGGGGTAAGGTGGAATCTCATAGTTGTTTCAATTTTCATTTCTCTGATGATGAGGGATGATGAACATTTTCTTAAGTGTGTGTTTGCCATTTGTGTTTCTTCCTCTATGAACTGCCTATTCAGCTGTTTGCCCCATTTTGTGAGTGGGGTGTTTGACTTCTTACTGCTTAGATTTTTGAGTTCTTTGTAGATTCTAGAGATTAGGCCTCTATCAGTTGAATAACTCACAAATATTTTCTCCCATTCTGTGGGTAATTTATTGGCTTTACTTGTCGTATGCTTGTCTGTAAAGAAACTCTTCAGCTTCATGTGATCCCATTGGTTGAGTGACTGTTTAAGTCCCCATAGTTTTTATCAACCTCAATGATGTTTAAACTTCCCCATAGTCCAAGATCTTTTAAATGAGCCATAATAACCAATACCCCTACAGAAAAAAAAAAAAAAAAAAAAAAAAAAACCCATAATGGCACAGAATAAACATTCACACTGCAAAAGATGGCACTGGGCATAGAAAAGGAAAATTCAACCAATACAAGATTTGAAACAACCAGGCAGGCATCAAACTCTTTAACTTTAAGTCCAACAACTCTAGCTGGTGACAAATCTCAAAGCCTGATAACTCTAATCAGAAATAAGTCTCTGGCATTCCAATTCCACCCCTCCAGCTAGGCCACTCACAGTCCTGGAAAACTTCAGCAGGGCCAGCAGCTTTCCTTAGCAGCCATCTTGTGGTTCTGGCATCTCCACTGCAATCCACAGTTCATCCTCCTGGCCCATTGCGTCTCCATGTAGGGAACCAGCAAACCTGTTTCACACTGCCCATAGCCATTTCCAAAACACAAGACCATGTTGCAAACTCAATGAACCTCCCTTTACTGCATTTCTTATACTCCACAATACCAGGTAGGATGCCACTTTGCTAATCCAGGGGGGAATAAAGCAGACTTTGAAGAACAGGACACTTCTTGAGCACTCAGGCCCTTCCACAAGAGTCTACATTCTTCCTCTTGCCCCAGTACTGGTCGGCTGGCACAATCTTAAAGGTTAGAATCTTTCAATTGCAGCTGAATCGGCAGCTGTTCACCCAAAGATTTTTCTTTCTGTGCCATATCCCTCTGCTCACACCAATTCATTTGTACACAAAGCAACCCTGCACAACTTCTCAGGACATGGGCATAACAGCAAGCTTCTCACACAAACTGTTTGCCCAGTCCACGCAAGCTCTTTCTCACCTTCATAAGCCAAACCTCACAGTCCATAGTTCTTATTGTCTTTCAGTTCTTTCCACTCTGACCAGAATAGTCCAGAAAACTGTACTTATAGCACTGCAAAGCATCTCTTAGACCAAGGTTTCAAATCCTTCCACCTTCCTCTTGAAAATCAGATCCAAAAGGCCAAAGCCACAGTGGCAGGTGTCTAGCAGCAACCCCATTCTGGATAACACTTTACTGTTGCAGTCAGGTTCAGCATTGCTGGTAGGAATCACCCAACCAATAGCAGCTTGTGGGAGAAAGAGGTTTATTTTGGCTTATAGACTCGAGGGGAAGTTCCATAATAGCAGAGGAAAACAATGGCATGAGTAGAGGGTGGACATCACCCCTTGGCCAACATCAGGTGGACCATAGCAGCAGGAGAGTATGCTAAACACTTGCATGGGGAAACTGGCTATAATACCTATAAGCCTGACCCCAACAATACACTGGCTCCAGGAGGCTTTAATTTTTATTGCCATCAGCTAGGAACTAGCATCCATAATGCCTAAGTTTATGGGGGACACCTGAATCAAACCACCACAGGCCATCATATAAAACCTTATGGCCCAGGCCAATGACCCACTTCCTCCAGCTAAACACCATTCCTAACAGCTCAACCACCTTCTCCACTTCAACAACCTTCCCAATAGTGCCACAGTTAGGAACACAGTATTAATACAATTGTGCCTGTGAAAGAAATTTCACATTCAACAAATAATATTTCTTTCCTTCACAGTGACATTCTAGAAGGTAGTGTTACCAGAATGAGACCAGAATGAAAGATGGCAGCTGCCAGTGAGCCAGCAAAGAAGGTCCTCAGTTAGCATTGCCTCATTAGTGCTCTCTCTGTGGTTAGAATTGTGAGAAGCTAAATTCTGTCCTCTGTAAGTCACCCAGTCTGTATACTTTGTTAAAGCAATCTGCAAGAACTAATTTTGAAGGTATATATCCAGAGATAGAAAACAATATCAGGTGACCACATGAGCCACACATATTACCCTAGTTCATGATTTAAAAATTAAAGTAATTTTAGAGAAAGAAAAAAACTTTGACTCTCTTATACAGGGATACATGGAGTCCAAGTGACTGAGGTAATACAGAAGGATGATTACGGGTGACTTCTAGTACATCTTTAGCTTGCATTTCTACTTTGAACTATAAACATTTCACTTTCACATTATTCTGAATACAAATGATTATGTCTTTAAATATTTCTCAAAAGAAAAAAAAATAAATGCTTTAAACAAATTCCAAACATAGAAGTATATTAAGTTCATATGTAAACATTATTCTTAAATTTTTGTTTAGTTGTCAGTAAAAGACTAAGACAGATGAGATTTTTTTTCTTTTTTTATTTCAATGAAGGGAAATGGCCTGATCTAAAAGTACATAGGAAAGAAATTTCGCTTCAGAAGCCTGAGCAATGACAGATTTTTTTTTTCTTTCTTCCCAGACATGGGAAGATGGAAATCTCACTGTGGTAGAGGAGATTGACATAGGAAAAGTGGGACTTGAGGTGAGGGATGCACTTGAGCAACCATGAATCAAGGTGACTCATGCCTTTTGAACTTTGAACTTCTTTGGAGAAGTAAATGTCATCTCAACCCAGAGCCACAGTAGGGAAGCTAGGATGAGAATTATAGTTACAATTTCTGTAAATGTTGAGTAGAGATTATTGGTCCTGGCCACACCTAAGGGAGGAGGAGAGAGGCAATTTTCTTAAATTTAAGAATCCTCGTTTTCTCTACTACTATGCTGTTTCATACTCAAACCAAAACCAAAGAAACTTGGCTCACAAAATATGTTTTAGTGAACATTTGTTCAATGACAGAATTTTAGCTCATGGCCTGTAGAGGTTTTATAACTTTGTGCATTCCTTAAATTACTGCTCAACAGAGACCTGATCTTATTCATTTTACTTGTTTACTTTTACATATCCGAAGTTTTAAGCTCATCCCTGATTAGGAGGAAAGTTATGTAGGTAAAAATTACACACAAGTACATTTAATTACAGGTTAATTTGATTCTGAAAGAAAGCATGTGCTCTATTTACATTTATCAGTTTAGATATAATCTACCCATTTATTTATAGGTCTAATACATGTTGATAGTTTTTTTGTTTTGTTTTTTTTTTTTTTTCGGCCTTCTCAATATAATGATCAGTCAACATCTTTACCTAAGTCAGCAAGTAAGTGTAATCGGAGCCTACAGCTAGCCTTCTACATGTCTAATGATTTGTATCTTGATTGCATTGGTTCATTTTCATGTCCTTATCACTTTCTAAAGTTTCTCTGTTTGTTCTATGATAGTAACACAAACAGGAAAGTATTAGGGCATTCTGCCTGCAGTGACATACTGAAACTAAATTGCTGACTTCAACCAATCCCATTCTACATTATTTATTAGAAGTCCAAAGGTCAAATTAACAGGGCTGGGGATTTGACTCAGATGTTAGGACCACTTGCCTCTTAAACATGAGGGGCTTACTTCTGGGTTTGACTCCACAAATCCGACATAATGGCCAAGCACAACTATGACCCCAGTGGGGAAGGAGATGGAAGCTAAAAGGGAGAATCGCTGTAGGTGGCTAAGAGACAACAGGTTGAAGAGCGACCTGTCACAAATGGTAAGAGAATGACATCAGATGGAATTTCTCCTCTGGCCTTTGTATACATGTGCATGGGTTACAAGATTTGCATATACATACATATGTCACACACATATTCTAAACATAAACACACACATACACACAACTCAAAAAAAAAAAAAGAAAAAAGGAGAGGGAGGACAACAATGAAAGAATTTAAAAACTCAAACAGCAAGTTTGTAAACAACAATGACCTGGGGCACTGAACTAGTAGTAGGTAAATTACAATAAAATAACGACATTTTGATAAAAAAAAAAGTAAGTTTGGGAAAATGTGAATGTGAATAGTAAAATTAAGGCCTGGAGACCTAGCTTTTAATTTCAAACTTGACCTTGTTATACTTCAACTTTCTTAAAATCTTTCAGTCTCAAAAGCTCCAGGCTGTCCTGCCCCTGAGACTCAGTCATTCAAATAACCCCTGTAGACACTAATAGCTTTGACAATACCCAGCCTCAGGCCGAAGTACTTCTGTTAGTGGGAGGTCTCTTTGAAAGTCCCCTGAAGCCAACAGCTACACCCCCTTAGGCAGAAAGTCTTTAATTAGCTGTTTTTCCCATCACTCTTATCTAGTTCAAGTCCTCTACAAATCCAGAATTACTTTTACTTGGAGTGTCTCCATGGAAACATCTATCTATTTCATCTTTTATTAGAGTGGGAAATTGATGAAGAAATATACACAGGATCTCAGCTCTCATTCCTTGGCTCATCTGTTCATCTATCCACTAAGCCATGAGAGTTTTATTAAAGTTAATAGTAAATATCAGTCACCACAATTAAAATGAAGCACTGTACAATTTAATACTGACATCAACTCCAGGAAATGGACACAGTATTTCTCTTATTCATAACAAACTTCTACATTTAACAGATAAGAACAAAATTATGACTTGAACTCAAATTAGTAGGTTTTTTCTTTTTTTTTTTTTATTGGTTGGTTTGGTTTATATGTTTGTATTTTCTCTCTCTCTTTCTCACTCTCTCTCTCTCTCTCTGTATGTGTGTGCATTGTCATGGGTGTGAGTATAGGTGTCACATGCAGATGTTAGATGGCAACTTTTGTGTGGTATTTCCTTTTTCTACCTCCTTTGAGGAAGGGTCTTGTAAAACTTGTTTCTTAATTCATACTAATTGGAAAGAAGGGTTTATCTTTTCAAAAGCAGGATATAGAGATGGAGAGATGGCTTAGTGGTAAAGGATTGCTGGCACATACAAAGGAACCAGGTTCCATTCCCCAGTAATTCACATAAAACCAGGTGCACAATGTGGCACATGTGTCTGGAGTCCATTTGCAGGAGCAAAAGTCCCTGGCATGCCCATTCTCTCTCTCTCTCTCTCTCTCTCATGAATAAACAAATAAAACATGTTTTTAAGTAGTTAAAAAAATAAACAGGATGTGTTAGGTTAACAAACATACTGAAATTGAAACTTAAAACATTCTATAGATGGCAGTCTTTGAGGATAGTATTAGTTTTTTTGTGTAGAAAACTAAAAATAATTGAACTTTAATTTTGGCAAATTTGTTTATTAGGAAAATACCTGGAGACTTATATGATGAAGTTATATGTATATTATTATTATTTTATTTTTTGAGCAGAGTCTCGCTCTAACCCAGGCTGACATGGAATTCACTATGTAGTCTCAGGCTGGCCTCAAATTCACAGTGATCCTTCTACCTCTGCCTCTCACATGCTAGGATTAAAGGCATGCACCACTATGCCCAGCTAAATTATTTTGGAAAGAAGCCAAGATATAAATAAATGTAAGATATATACTTTGGGCTCCCTTGAGAGATAGCTGAATGGTCTTGGCTAGAGTCTGTCTCAGGAAGAAGCTAGCCATGATGCACAATTTTGGGGGCTAACCTTGACCAACAACAATGTCAGGACAGATTTAAATGCTAGGAAAGGGGCCTCAGGTAGTTTGCAGAAACATGGATCTGGAGAGGAGAAAAGAAGTCAGATCATACTTTGATATTTAGCAAAGTGGAGACTGCAAAGATGGGCCCAGAGAATTCTGTACTTTTACTTTCAGGGCCACAATCACCATCAAATACGTAACAAAGCTACCTGACTCACTGTCAACAGGACAAGGTATATACCCAGTCTTTTCTACAAATCAGCCAACAAGCATTTAGTGAGTGATTAAGAAGTGTCAAAGACACTGATTTGAATAAAATACACTTGCTTTTTGGTGTCTTCCTTTCAGAGGGAGCTGTAAACATAAGAGTATTCCCTTATTTAAAGTCATAGTAACATCTATGAATAAAGTACATTAAAGGCTGAGAGATTAAATGCATACAGGTTGTCTTTCTGAATTATATGAATAAAGGCAAGAAGGTATAAAAGCCTTGGTGATGGCAAAAGTATATGGCTTGTGAGGGGTAGTGAGATTCACACATCACACTAAAGCCCAAGAAGCATAGTGTTCATGAACACAGTGAACAGAGGTCACTCAAACTGGCAGAGCAGAGAGCAAGTCTTAGGAAGCCTGAGAGGCCAAGTTATGTTATAAGTAGTACTGGAATTTATTGAGTGCCAAGTAATGGTATCTAAGTATAGTTCTGGAAAAATCACTTGTAGTTAGTATAATAGTTTTGGATTAATAGTCATAAGGCTGCCAAAACACTTAATCATAGTAGTAGAAAGGGAAGGCAGTGGTGATTTAGTTAGGAAGGTCAAGGTCAAAGCAATAACACTGGTAAGCTTGAGGACATATATTTTAAAGAGATATACCAGGGTTTCCTGATAGATTGGGTTTAGACAGAAATAATAATTGAAAGCAATTAAGAAAAGCCAAGATGCATCTTGATTATATGATCTGGTAATATAACATGAATGTTGTTAACATATATTGTAGTGTAGAGAAAACTTTGAACAAGAATATCAATAGCATTTGTTTGGCTATGTTAATTTGAGATACTTATTAAACTACACACAACTCATGAGGAAAATAATTATAGCAGCGATAAACACTTAGCAGTTACAGGGGAAATGAAATGTATGTAATCTCTGAAGTGTGGTTATTTGAAAAAGAAAATAGCCTATATCCAACAAACATAGTATTTCATGTTTTATATGATCAGAAGGAGAGAAATAAGCTCTCAAAAGAATTGTATAACTGTGATTACTGATATAGAAGAAGACCAGCAGAGTGTGCTAACCTGATGGTCAATGATAGAAAAACATAAGTGGAAGATAATTGCTCATAAATTGAGTAAAATATAAATGAAGTATTTATCATTCTATAATAGTGTGTTGGTGACTTTCCCATGACCATTTCAACATGGTGGTGAGAACATAAACTTAGGTAATATAAATGAAAGAGAGAAGAGCAGAGAAGAAGAGGGAATAAGCATGAATGGCATGGTAGGAAAATCTACAATGTAAGGAATAGGAGAGTTTCATTCACAATACTACTGTAAAAAGTTCTAAATAAGATGACTATCTTCTCTATTTTAAGTCTGTTTTAATGAGGAAAAGAAATTAATACAATGGAAGCATGGTACAATGCATTTGGCAGAATAGAAACTATGAGGCACTTCCTGGGGGAGCTGAGCAAGGATGAAACAGTTAAAAGCATGTTATGTGTCCATAGATGTGACAGGGCCAGAATAATGTGTGTGTGTGTGTGTGTGTGTGTGTGTGTGTGTGTGTGTGTGTGTGTGAATTTACAGTACACATGGGCCACTGTACGTTGTGAAGGTCAAGAGACAATTTTGGGTTTTGGTCCTCACATAAACCTTGTTTAAAATAGGGTTTCTTATTGGCTGCTTTGTTTTCCAGCATAGGCCACAATCTTCAGGGGATTCTCCTGTCTCCAATTCTCATTTCACCATAGAAACATTGTAATTACAGATGTTGGCACTATTGAGTTTGGACTTTTGTAGGTTCTAGGGATCCAAACTCTGTTCCTTGGGCTTGTGTGGTACTTTATACACTGAGTATACTCCAAAATCTTTCCTATTTTTAAAGAAGTTAAATTCTTCCTGAACAATTTAAGCTGAATTTGTGTTTAATTCCAAAGTATTTAAAATAGAAACACAACTCATGAATTTCTCTAAAAGAAAATTAGTGTCTATTAAAAAGTCTTGTGTGTGTGTTTGTGTGTGTACTTGCTTTAGCTTCTTGTCTTTAGCTTTAGATGCAGCACAAAACTGAAATTCATTTCTTTATTTATGAATATTATATGTTTACTTATTTGGATCTATTTGTATATGTTTGTGTGCAGATGAACATGGCAAAGTCTCTTACCCTCTTAATGCTGAAGCCAAACACCAGATATTTACATCACTCTTTGTTTTCGACTCTACTTGGTTGGTAGGGAATTGAACCCAGAAAGCAGGCTTTGCAGGCAAGCACTTTTAACCACTAAACCATTTCTTTTGACCCCGAAGTTCACTTCTTCAACATTATTGTTTTTAGGGGCTGAGAGATGGCTCAATAGTTAATGTGCTTGCTTTGCAAACCTACAGAATTAAACTCAGTCCCTAGCACACATATAAAACTGAACTCAAGGTGACATACCGCACACCCTTAATCAGAATATGCCTGGGGCACTGGAAGGTAAAACTAGGAGGGTCCAGAAGCTCACAGGCTATCTAGACTGGCCTTTTCAGTGGTCAAAATAAAACAAGAGATACCGTGTCTCAAAATCAAAGTGAAAGGAGAGGGCAATTATACTGTACATCATCTGATCTCGACCTGTGTCCCCATCCCACCCCGTGGCACGCTCTTCACACACACACACACACACACACACACACACACACACAAAAATAATACTAAAGATCTTTTAAAAACATGGAATTTTTTATCCTTATTTATTGGAAAACTAGAAAAATAACACCTTGCCATTAATATGGAAAATAATAACAGTTGTATGCAAAGAAACATAATGTATCAATTCTCTATTGTCATTTACTAATATTGCAGTTTTTATTCATTCCTCTTTCTATATATACTTGTTGACAAAAGCATTTTGGAAACAATAAAGCTTGCATGTAAGAGATTAATCTGTCTGCATGTCAGAGTTTAAGCAACACTTCAAAAGCAGTAGCCAAGAGCTAGTGAATTAGGTCATGACCAGAGTGATGCTAACACTACCAGAGTCCCAAGAAGTAGACTGGGCACATTCTACAAGGTATCCTTGATCTTTCTTATATTAGTTGTTATTATGCTAGTTATTCTAGTAAAAACCAGACAAGCATTCTCTGTGGTATCTTCCTCCTGCTGAAGAACATGGACTCTGGCTTTGAACCACAGGGTACTAATCTCAGCTCCATTAATGTGTGATCCTTGGGCAAGACATTTGACTTCTTAAGGATTGCTTCTTCACCTATAGAAGGGAGAGAATTTATATTCTATTTTTTTTTAATTTTTATCAACATTTTCCATGATTATAAAATATATCCCATGGTAATTCCCTCCCTCCCCACCCCCACACTTTCCCATTTGAAATTCCATTCTCCATCATATTACCTCCCCATTACAATCATTGTAATTACATATATACAATATCAACCTATTAAGTATCCTCTTCCATTCCTTTCTCTACCCTTTATGTCTCCTTTTTACCTTACTGGCCTCTGCTACTAAGTATTTTCATTCTCACGCAGAAGCCCAGTCATCTGTAGCTAGGTTCCACATATGAGAGAGAACATGTGGCGCTTGGCTTTCTGGGCCTGGGTTACCTCACTTAGTATAATCCTTTCCAGGTCCATCCATTTTTCTGCAAATTTCATAACTTCATTTTTCTTTACCGCTGAGTAGAACTCCGTTGTATAAATGTGCCACATCTTCATTATCCACTCATCTGTTGAGGGACATCTAGGCTGGTTCCATTTCCCAGCTATTATAAATTGAGCAGCAATAAACATGGTTGAGCACGTACTTCTAAGGAAAAGAGATGAGTCCTTTGGATATATGCCTAGGAGTGCTATAGCTGGGTCATATGGTAGATCAATCTCGAGCTGTTTTAGGAACCTCCACACTGTTTTCCACAATGGCTGGACCAGATTCCATTCCCACCAGCAGTGCAGAAGGGTTCCTTTTTTTCCACATCCCTGCCAACATTTATGATCATTTGTTTTCATGATGGTGGCCAATCTGACAGGAGTGAGATGGAATCTCAATGTAGTTTTAATCTGCATTTCCCTGATGACTAGTGACGTAGAACATTTTTTTAGATGCTTATATGCCATTCGTATTTCTTCCTTTGAGAACTCTCTATTTAGCTCCATAGCCCATTTTTTGATTGGCTTGTTTGATTCCTTATTATTTAACTTTTTGAGTTCTTTGTATATCCTAGATATTAATCCTCTATCAGATATATAGCTGGCGAAGATTTTTTCCCATTCTGTAGGTTGCCTCTTTGCTTTTTTCACTGTGTCCTTTGCAGTGCAAAATCTTTGTAATTTCATAAGGTCCCAGCGGTTAATCTGTGGTTTTATTGCCTGAGCAACTGGGGTTGTACTCAGAAAGTCTTTGCCAAGACCAATATGTTGAAGGGTTTCCCCTACTTTTTCCTCTAGCAGTTTCAGACTTTCCGGTCTGATGTTAAGGTCTTTAATCCATTTGGACTTAATTCTTGTGCATGGCGAGAGAGAAGAATCTATTTTCAGCTTTCTGCAGATATATATCCAGTTTTCAAAACACCATTTGCTGAAGAGGCTGTCTCTTCTCCACTGAGTATTTTTGGCATTTTTATCGAATATCAGGTGGCTATAGCTACTGGGGCTTACATCTGGGTCCTCTATTCTGTTCCACTGATCTACATGTCTGTTTTTGTGCCAGTACATGCTGTTTTTGTTACTATGGCTCTGTAGTATAGGTTAAAATCAGGTATGGTGATACCACCAGCCTCTTTTTTGTTGCTCAGTATTATTTTAGATATTCGAGGATTTTTGTGATTCCAAATGAATTTTTGGATTGTTTTTCTATTTCCATGAAGAAAGCCTTTGGAATTTTGATAGGGATTGCCTTAAATGTGTAGATTGCTTTAGGTAAGATTTCCATTTTCACAATATTGATTCTTCCAATCCGGGAACAAGGGATGTTTCTCCACTTTCTAGTGTCTTCTGCAATTTCTTCCTTGAGTGTTTTAAAGTTCTCATTGTATAGATTCTTTACTTCCTTGGTTAGGTTTATTCCAAGGTACTTTATTTTTTTTTATGCAATTGTGAATGGGAGTGATTCTCTGATTTCATCCTCTGTGTGTTTGTTGTTAGCATATATGAAGGCTACTGATTTCTATGTATTTATTTTGTACCCTGCTACATTGCTGTAGGTTTTGATCAACTCTAACAGCTTGCTAGTAGAGTCTTTAGGGTCCTTTATGTATAGAATCATGTCATCTGCAAATAATGATAACTTGATTTCTTCATTTCCAATTTGTATCCCTTTTATGTGTGTCTCTTGCCTTATTGCTATAGCTAAGACTTCCAAAACTATATTAAATAAAAGTGGGGACAGTGGACACCCTTGTCTTGTTCCTGATTTTAGTGGAAAGGCTTCCAGTTTTTCCCCATTTAGTAATATGTTGTCTGTAGGCTTGTCATAAATAGCCTTTATTATATTGAGATATGTTCCTTCTATTCCCAGTCTCTGTAGTACTTTTATCATGAAGGGATGTTGGATTTTGTCAAATGCTTTCTCTGCGTCTAATGAGATGATCATGTGATTTTTGTCCTTCAACCCGTTTATGTAATGTATTACATGTATAGATTTGCGTATGTTGAACCATCCCTGCATCTCTGGCATAAAGCCTACTTGGGCAGGGTGAATGATCTTTTTGATATACTCTTGTATTCTGTTTGCCAATATTTTGTTGAGAATTTTTGCATCTATGTTCATGAGGGATATTGGTCTGTAATTTTCTTTTTTTGTTCTATCTTTGCCTGGTTTTGGTATCAGGGTGATGCTGGCCTCATAGAAGGAGTTTGGTACAATTCCTTCTTTTTCTATTTCCTGGAAAAGCTTAAGAAGCAATGGTGTTAGCTCTTCCTTAAAAGTCTGGTAAAATTCAGCAGTGAATCCATCCAGGCCTGGGCTTTTTTTAGTTGGGAGATTATTGATAACCATTCAGATCTCCATGTTTGTTATAGGTCTATTTAAGTGATTAATCTCATTTTGATTTAATTTATGTAGGTCATATAGATCAAGGAAATCATCCATTTCTTTCAGATTTTCATACTTTGTGGAGTATATGCTTTTATAGTATGTCCCTATGATTTTTTTAATTTCTCTGGAATCTGTTGTGATGTTACCTTGTTCATCCCTGATTTTATTAATTTGTGTCTCTTCTCTCTTTCTTTTGGTCAGATTTGCTAAGGGTTTGTCAGTCTTGTTTATCCTTTCATAGAACCAACTCTTTGTTTCATTAATTCTTTGGATTGTTCTTTTTGTTTCTATTTCATTAATTTCTGCCCTAATCTTTATTATTTCTTCCCGTCTACTGATTTTTGGTTTGCCTTGTTCTTCTTTTTCCAAGGCTTTAAGGCAAAGCATTAGGTCGTTTACTTGCGACCTTTCTAATTCTTAATATAGGCACTTAAGGCTATAAATTTACCTGTTAGAACTGCCTTCATTGTGTCCCAGAGATTTTGGTATGTTGTGTTCTCATTATCATTTGACTCTATAAATTTTTTGATTTCCTTTTTGATTTCTTCATTGACCCATTCATCATTTAGTAGTGTTTTGTTTAGTTTCCATGATTTTGTGTATGCTCTATAGCCTTTCTTGCTACTGATTTGTAGTTTAATTCCATTGTGGTCAGATAGAATGCAAGGAATTATTTCAATTTTCCTGAATTTGTTAAGATTTCTTTGTGTCCTAATATATGGTCTATTTTAGAGAATGTTCCATGTGCTGCTGAAAAGAATGTATATTCTGCAGCCTTTGGATGAAATGTCCTGTATATATCTGTTAAGTCCATTCCTTCTATGACCTCATTTAGTCCAGATGCCTTTCTGTTTATTCTTTCCCAGGATGACCTGTCAATTGATGAGAGTGGGGTGTTAAAGTCACCCACAACTAATGTGTTTGGTGTTATCTGTGACCTTAGTTCTAATAGTGTTTGTTTGACGAATTTGGGAGCCCCCATGTTAGGTGCATATATGTTTAGGATTGTAATGTCCTCCTGTTGGAGTGTGCCCTTAATCAATATAAAGTGACCTTCCTTATCTTTCTTGACTAACGTCGGACTAAAGTCTACCCTGTCTGATATTAGGATGGCAACCCCTGCTTGTTTTCTAGGCCCATTTTCTTGAAACACCGTTTTCCAACCTTTCACCCTAAGATAATGTCTATACTTTGTAGAAAGGTGAGTTTCTTGGAGACAACAAATTGTAGGATCCTGCTTTTTAACCCAGTCTGCAAATCTATGTCTTTTCGTTGGGGCATTGAGACTGTTGATATTAAGAGATATTATTGAAAGGTGTGTATTTATGTTTGCCATTTGTGTGTGTGTGTGTGTGTGTTTCTGGTTCTACCTGTGCTGTCTTCTGTTAACTGGTATTTGAGTATTGCTTGTTTTTTCTACGTTCTTTATATGTGTGCTTTTCCTTTTGTTCAGCATGGAGGATTCTATCAAGTATTTTCTGTAGAGCTGGTTTTGTCTTCAAATACTCCTTTAACCTGCTTTTGTCATGGAATGTCTTTATTTCTCCATCTATTTGAATGGATAACTTTGCAGGATAAAGTAACCTTGGTTGACAGTTGTTATCTTTCAGAACTTGGAATATATCACTCCAAGCCCTTCTGGCTTTAAAAGTTTGTGTTGAATAATCTGCTGTAATCCTGATGGGCTTGCTTTTGTAGGTAACTTGATTTTTCTCTCTACCTGCTTTCAATATTTTTTCTTTGGTGTGTGTGTTTGGAAGTTTGATTATAATATGGTGAGGAGAGGTTCTTTCTTGGTTTTGTCTGCCTGGGGTTCTAAAGGCTTCCTGTATCTGCATTGGCACCTCTTTCCCAATTTGGGGGAAATTTTCTTCTATGATTTTCTTGAAGACGCCTACTATGCCTCTGGAATGAAGTTCTTTTCTTTCTACTATGCCCTGGATTCTTATATTGGATCTTTTCATAGTGTCTCGAATATCTTGAAATTCCCACTCATACTTTTCTATAAGTTTGTCTTTCTCTTTGTTGGACTGCATTAGGTCTGCAACCTGGTCTTCTAGCTTAGATATTCTGTCCTCTCCCTCTTCCATTCTACTGGTGAGATTTTATACAGAGTTTTTTATTTATTTATTTATTTTTAACTATAGGAAGACTTAAATAAAATTTGAAATACAAATATGCTGTGAGCTGGGCAATGATTTGGCAGTTTAAAGACACTTGTAAACTTGATGGCCTGGATTCAATTTCCTAGAATATGAGAAAATCCATTGCACAGTGGCACATGCATTTGTGATTCCAAAATAGTTATGGCAAGGTGAGGGGGAGCCATGAGAATCTGAAACTGGTGGGTTAGCCTGGCGGTCCTTCCACTGAAGTTTGGCAGTTAATTTGCAGCAACAAGAGACACGGTCTCAAAGAAGTTGGAGCACAGATACTATGAACTTGCCCTCTGACATACACTTGGAAGAATAACTGGCACATAGTGTGCACTGTATTAATATAATTAGAACATAATTATTATTGTGATGGTCATTTTCTTTTAGACAATGCTACATGTCCTCAAATGATTTGTGAAGAAAAATGAGCCAAGTAACATCAAATAAGAGTTCAAACAATGTTCTTATATGAATCCTTTTGAGACAAATGCAGTTGATGAAGTTTTTAGAAATACCATAATAATTATATGTTAATGATCTGATTTTATGATTTTTAGATATTCCAAGGTAAGATCATATATGAATACTGAATGATTATTTTCTTTGATTATTTTTGTATATTCAATGGTTTGGATTTTATCATTCTGAGAAATTATAAACAGTGTGATTTAATTTTGTTTGTAAGAGCACTATCCATTTGAGATGTTATCTCTGACCTTTTCTTTTTGACTCTTTGTATTAGAATTAACTTACTTTCACACTCTCTTACTTCCAGTGCCTTGTGGGGGAATTTTAACTAAGCGCAAAGGGACAATTTTGTCTCCTGGATACCCTGAGCCTTATGACAACAATCTGAACTGTATTTGGAAGATCACAGTGCCAGAGGGAGCTGGCATTCAAGTGAGCATGTTCCACCTTGTTCTTCTGTTCATTAAATTTAACTCAATAATTTTAGATGTGATAAAGAATATGATTTCTAAAATTTTAGCATGCATTTTAAGTGACAGTACTTCATTTAATAGAAAGTGATTTATCATTTATATTTTATCTGCAAATAAATGAAATAAAATTCACAATAGGACAAGCAGAAAAAAAAAAAATATTCGGCCGCACAGTAGTGAGATCAGAGGCCTCAAAGACTTTTACTTCAGAGGACCAGTTGGTTGATACTGACCCTGGTTATCTACATCTCTTTCGTGTCCCATTGTTACATGTTGCCTTCAGTTCTAGGCCGTTTCTTTCCTGTGGTCTTGGCATAACTGTCAAACTCAACATCACAGCTTCCTGTGAGGTCAGAGCCATCAGAACTTCATTGCTTCCTAAAGATGCCAGTTCTCAACACTGCTGCAAAAACAGTCAAATCTTCAGCCTATCTTTAATACTCAAATCTAAATTTTAGCAATAACATGTGCCAACAAACTGCCCTGGCATTGCAATTTTTTTATATGTTCAGAGTTTTTGAAGCATATAGATAATGTCTCAACCACAAGCTGTTGTGTTCTCATTATCTCTTCTTGTGTGATAACAAGCAGCCTATGGAAGAAAAGGTTGTATTTCTGGCTTGCAGTTTTTAGGAAAACGTAGGTGGTATGGAAAAAAAGGCAAGAACAGATAGCCAGGAGTCGTTTCTCTACAGCTCTGGTGAAGAAAGAGAGAGTAAGCTAGTTCTGGCAAGAAGGGCCAGACTGTAGCATTCCAAAGCTAGTCCAAGTGACACACCTCCTCCAGCAAGGCTCTACTTCCCAATGGCTGGGTAATGTGTACAAGGCTTTGCCACAAATGCATGAGGTTATATGTGACATTTTACATTCAAACCACCACAGGCACTTACACTTTGTCTAATACTGTAATTTCCTTATTCATTTTGTACAATTTTAAGACCATTCATACAATCTGTATTTTTACATACAAGGAGGACCCCAGAAGGGCTTAAGTTCTAAGTTGCACACTGAAATCTACAGTACCTATAGATTCTCAGAGAGTTTACCACCTCATTTGCATATTAGAATATTAATAGCATCCAATATCCTTAATATGCAGTGATTATCTTGTCTATTTTTACACCATCTGATAATATAAAGCCAGGAATTTTCTGTGATCGTCATGCTGTGGTTTTGATGAACTGCATTGTGGCTTCAGTGTCAAGCAAATGTCCATCTTGATCATTTTCACTCTTCTGCCAGGACAGCTCTGCACAGCTGACTTTCTCTTCACTTCCAAAGCCCACTGTTTTGCCTAAGTTCCTATGATACCAAGATTGACTTTGACTATTTTGTTATCACAGCATCCGTAGCTCTAACTTTGACATCTTTTCAAGGTCTCTTCTTCCAAGTAAACCCATCATTCACATGCTACTGTCCTAAGGTCCTGTGGCCTTTGTTCATCTCCATTTACACTATTCTCTACACATTCTCTTCTTGTGTGATAACAGCCACTATTGCTAGCTGATCATGACATAAAATAAAATCAGATTACTAAACAACAAAACAAAACAAAACAAACCATTATTTTCTTAATTCAGGGCAGCATAATCATGTATTCATTTGCATGAGTCATAAATCTTAAGTTTTATTTTTGTCTAACACTGGGTAGAAATATATGACATGACTCACAAGTTTCTCAAATAATAACTCAGGCTATTTTTCTTTACCTACACAATTACAATTCCAGATCAAATGGAACCATCGCTATTCCAGGTCCTCTTGCTACTCCAGTGTATTCTTTTTAAAATTATTTTATTTATTTGGGTCAGAGAGATGGCTTAGTGCTTAAAGTGCTTACCTGCAAAACCTAGGTGCCCAGGTTTGATTCCCCAGTACCCACATAAGCTAGATACACAAGTTGGCACATGCATCTGGAATTCATTTGCAGTGGCTGGAGGCCTTAGAGTGCTCATTCTCTCCCTCTCTCTCTCTCTCTCTCTCTCTCTCTCTCTCTCTCTCACATCTATTTATCTATCTCTGCCTCTCTCAAGTATTTAAATAAAATTAAAAAAATAAAATCTTAAATTATTTTCTTTATTTATTTGAGAGAAAGTGAGAGGGGCAGATAGAACAGAGAGAGAGAGAGAGAGATTGGGAGAGGGAGAGGGAGAGGGAGAGGGAAAGGGAGAGGGAGAGGGAGAGAATGGGTATGCCAAGGCTTCCAGCCACTGCAAATGAACTCCAAAAATTGCACCACTTTGTGTATCTGGCTTTATGTGGGTACTAGGGAATTAAGCCTTGATCCTTCAACTTTGCTGGCAAGCACCTTAACCATTAAGTCTTCTCTCCAGCCCCAGTGTATTCTTCATATGACAAATAAAGCAACCTCATACATGCTAATGTCTGATGTAATCATTTTCCTTCTTATAACACCTTCATTGCACCCATCTTTTAGAATCCTTGATACTTAAATATAACTGTGGACTCCATTCTCTTTTCTTGCTGGTTATCTTCAGGCTGTCCCAGATCTCTACTAAAGGCTGGCTTTTCCCCTCTGGATGTTGCATACATTGTTTTCTTTGCCAGTAATGTTTTCTAGTATCTTACTTTACTTTGCCTAATATAATTTCACATTTCTGCCTCAACTTAAAGGTATTTCCTGTGGAAAAGTTCAGTGTATTGGAAAAGAGATTAAGTTCATATGTACATGTTCTCACCACTCCTTATAACTTTATCATAACACCAATCACATTTGCATGTTATCACCTAATAATATGTAAGCTCACTAGAGCAATATTCAAAACTGGGTCAGCAGCTTGCACAGGGCCTGGTAGGTTAAGTTCAGCAAATAATTTTATATATATATTTTATAGGGGGGTGGTGAGAGACAGAGAGAGAAGTAGAGAGAGTTAGAAAGAATGGGCCTTCAGCTGTTTCAAACTCCAGATGCATGGGCCTTCTTGTGCGCATGTGCAACACTGTGCACTTGTGTCAATGTGTGTCTAGCTTACATGGGACCTGGAGATTCAATCATGCATTGTTAGGCTTTGCAGGCAAGCCCCTTAACTGCTAAGCCATCTCTCAAGCACAGCAAATATTTTCTGGAATAACCAATGGTTTCATTCACAAACAGTAGAGTTTGAACACTGCACAGTGAACTAATGAGGTGGTGAAAAGATACATTGCCTATAACCCGTTCTAGGAAACTCCACTCAAACTTGAACATATCAACAACTCTAAAACATCTTTCACTTAGGAGCAGCTTGGTTTAATGAAAGCACTTAGAAAGAAAATTTAACTTAATGTAGTATCTATCAAACTCTTAAATGTAAAATTATTGACATTTTTAAGATCTGAAAGGGATATCAAATACTTTAAAAATAACTCCCTATGTAGCTGCTGGTTTTGGACAAATAACTAAATTAAAATAACTCACAATAAACACATACATATAATGAATGATTTTATTTAAAATTTTTCTATCCTTTTATAATACACAAGGCTTAACTAATAATTACTTTTTGATGTTGCAGAGTCAGTTATGTATTTGAATTAAGAATTATGTAAATATTTAATAAACCAGATCCAAGATGAAGCATGCCAGCTAATGGTGAATAAAAGTTAAATATTTAAAATAATGAGAATCAACAGTAACTTAGGTGAATGAGAATACTGTGGAAATAATTTTATCACATAGATCCTTTGTTATCTTAATATGATCTGCTGTTTGTGGGGGGGTGGATTTATTTATTTGTCTTTAGTTTGGCAGAGTGTAACAGAGGGAGAATGCCAAAGGTGTTATTATATTGCATTAACATTATTGTAGTTAACATTTTGTTGCTGGAACCAAGCATCCAAACAAAAGCAACTCACAAGGGGATAGTTTTTATTTTGGCTTACAGTCTACAGAAAATTCTCCATGACAGTAGAGGGAAGTATGGCATATGCAGAGATTGGACATCACCTCTGCCAGAGCAGGTGGAAAATTGCAGCAAGAGAGTGAACTGAACTCTGCCAAGGGAGGTGATGGTTGTAACACCCCCAAGCCTACCCCCAACAGCACTTCTCCTCCATCAAGGCTCCCCTCCCAAATTACCATTAGCAAGTGACCAAGCATTTATAACACATGATTTTATGAGGATCATCTGATTCAAGCCACTGTGAACGTAAAAGACAAATGTTCATTTGATCAATCATGAAAAAAATGTTGATTACATAATGATCCTAAGTTTATATAATTTTCCTGAGTAAAAACGTATTTGAACATTTTTATGATCAGTTCCTGGTTTTAATGACTGGACATTGATTACTGCATAAACCATCCTACGGCCATGGTAGACAATCCCATTTGATGCAGACTTTTCCAAGAGGCTGAGTCAGTAGCAGACTTTTAAAATCCTCAGGCAGCTATAACTTACCTACCTTTCTATCGTTGTAGCATCTCAGTCCTTTCACTTACATCTTATAATAAATCTCAAAGCATTTCCCACTAGTTCTTCTGGCTATTTTATGCTCTATGATTTTATTATGTCAAACTATATTTGTCTAGAGTCCTAGTGTTAAATTGTGTTAGATTCCTGAGGCTGCTGTAACAAATTACCATGAACTCAAGAAGTACTGCAATAGAAAATTATTTTCTCTCAAGATGAAGCCTATGGTCTGTATTCAGCTTTCCTGCACAGATATCCAGCTAGTAGTAAGTGATCTTCTTCCCTTCTAGGTCCTGGAAAATCCCTCTTTTACCTTTGCCAACAGTTATCAGGGGCTTACATTATTTGGCTTCTGGCCACAGCATTAATTTCTGTCTCTGTGGTCATTCTACCTTCTCATCTGTATTTTTCAATGTTCTCACTGTATTTTATTTCTCTACTAAGGTCTTCTAATTAATTACAATGGAAGGAGTTTTTTTTTTTTTTCCATATTAGGTAATTTTGACAGGTTGCAGATATTAGGACCTGGTGTTTGGGGGAACCGTTATTCAACCTCCTGTAATACACTTCTATAATTAAAGAATTTTTTTTCCTTTATACTGGAATATTTCCTTTACTTACTGTCCATATAACATAACCACTAATTTCCCACATGTGAAATCTGTGTCTTCCTTTCTAGCTTCCATTTTAGGTTAGTCAGTGCTTCTCACTGCAATGAGCATTAAACTATTACCCAATAGATATTGAATTTTTCTTTTCATTTTGTATTCTGGAAACTTGCCATTCACCAAACTCAGTGCTAGACTTGTAACATCACCTTGACTCCATTCTTCTGTTTTCTGAAACCATTGGTGTACTGCTGAAGTTATAATTATAACTTCAAGTACATAATTACATTTCTGGTATTCAGTTTTTAAATAATCTCTCTCTCTCCAGATCTTTCAGCGAACATGCTCTACAGTCTTTTATATATATGAGACATTATGTTAAGATATTCATGCATATTAACCACCTTAATTTTTCACAATGGATAAGTGAAATAGATACCTAAATTACAATGATTTATGCAACTACTGTAGGCACAGGGAGATTAATAGCATCCCTAGGCCTACATGACAGTAAATAGGGATCTGGATAGGAAATTTCAAACACAGGTGTTCTGCTGGTTGGTTCTTGTGTTTATCCTTAAGCTCCATTGTTTTAATTTTTTTTTCTAACTTTGCAATCATAACTCCTCTCATGTAAATATGGTCCACTGTGTCTAAATTGGATTAATGATGGTTCACTAAATCCAGCTCATGTGTTGACTCATCTACATTTTTATGCATTCAGTAATTTAATTCAGTGGAAACCTCTCACTATCTTAAGCTTAGACCAAATGTCAACTCCTGGATGAATCTTTATAAATATTTTTAACAGAATACAATCTTCTCTTTCCTGAGCTGAAGAAAGTAAAATTCAGCCATGAGGCAGGCATAGAGAATTATTTAATGAAGTGATGGTTATATTACAATCATACAGCTTCACTTCTGGTATGCTTCTGGAACCTTGCCATTCAGTCTAATGCCAAACATGCAGGCAGGATATCTATTGCCATGTGGCACTCACCCTTGGGAAAGCAGTGCCAATATTAACTTGAATGGAAGAATGATGATAGACCTTTCTACTGGTAAGAAATGTTTAGTGAGCCTAATTGTTATCATTATGTAGTGATGAGTGACTAAACATACATAATTGAGCTAACTGAAGTGAGTGTATTTTAATAAAATGATTCTTTGTTCTCATTTAAAGCTAAGAAATGGTTAATAAGCAAAGAACCAAATAGCATCACAGTTGTGAGGGTCCTAGGGGTTCTTGTAGAGATCAGGCTGTGCCCAGCGAGGTGTATCATAGCAGCACATGTCCCTTTCTTTAAATAGATTTCATAGAAATCAGAGAGTTGTACCCTAGCATTTTCCTTCTCAACCCGAGGCACCTTCAATGCCATTTCATTACTATGCCTCCTTTCATAACAAAATCTATTACAAAATAGATTGTAGTAAATCAAATTCTGTTATCACATAATGTCTTTAGCTGACTATTGACACTGACAATAAGGTTGCAAAATTAAAGGAAGAAGAAAATTTGGCAGTTTTTATGCAAGTATTGGAGTTTAGAAGAAAAATCCAGGAAATGTGTATGATACAGTCTTTCTCATAAAATATGACTCACTCACTGACAAGAGAATCTAATACTGTAGGTTAGTAAGTTGCCCAGATTGTTTGGAACATAAATTGGTAACTTTAGCACATTAATTCAAGGTATTTAACAAAAAGATATAAAACTGTATCACACACTCTCTATACTATAACCAGGATAAGCCTGGCTAAGTACTCCACAGGTTTTTCTTACAAAAGTCAGTTCAGGAGGCCAGTACAATAATGACAAATATTAGTTCTGCTAATTCCTCTATGCAGGGATACCATGACATGGCCCAGGTATTGGGATCTCTCTTGTGTAGAAAGTGCCAGATGGGAGTGCATTGATCTGGTTAGAAATGTTCCTTCTCATGAGGAATTATAATTTCACAGGTGCAAGTTGTTAGTTTTGCTACAGAACACAACTGGGATTCTCTGGATTTTTATGACGGGGGAGACAACAATGCACCGAGGCTTGGAAGTTATTCAGGTAATAATGAAATCTGAATTTAAAATGCAGACATGTTTAGGACTATACACAAAAATATTTTAAAGATTTCCCCTAAACTAATTCATGATTAAACTGGTTTAATTGTGCTTAGAAGGAACCATTCACTATGAAACAAACCACAAAATGTTTTAAAGTCTTAAAGGTAATAACATTTCTGTTTACAACCTTATAGACTTAATACTATATTTATATATTGTTGATGATTTTTGGTAAATTGCATTATTTTTATGCTTTATAGCTCAGGAATGTTGTGCTTAATAATCATAGTATATTAATTGAGTAGAATCTTTTGCAATCATTATAATAAAGACTGCCACAAAATAGTAGAAAGTGAGAATAAGGAAATATAAAGTCATTTCTTTGAAAGGAATTAAATTTTATAAAACTAATATCTACCTATAAAATATTACCAGAAAGGAAAAATACAAAATACACAATAATTTTCTTTGTTATGCAAGATGGAAAATCTTGTGAGATCTCTTAAGGTTTTAAAGGTAATGTATAGAATAGCCTCACACTTTTGCCCTTCACAAGGAAGTTGAAGCCACAAGTTTGACTTATTTTTTCATAATCATGCTTTTCAAACTCTAGAAATATAATTATGTTTGCCTAAACTATGAACTTAACTATTTCAGATAATGTATTTTTAAAATGAATATGAGTGCTTTTAAACATTTAAGAGACATTTAAATGGAACCTGATAAACTATTCAGAAACACTAATAAGCAGAAAAGAGAATATGTGGAGCATAAGGGATTTGCCTTAAACACAGAGTGTGTTAGGTAGAAATTCACGTGGAAATAAAATCTCATAAAATTTTGAGTGCTGTTTTATTTATGACAGAGTAAATATAAGGTTCTTAATAATAAGTAATACGATGAAGAAAGTGATTAAAAGGATAGCAGCTGTTTATCCCCATAAGGTAGCTCCGTGTGAGGTTCTCCTACATTCCCTCATTTGATCTTCCCAGCAGTCCTGGGAGTGATTGAAGTTTAGTGAGATTAAGTTGCCTGAGGTTGTGCAACTGTTGCTGGAATGAGATTGGTACTCAGCTGGAGTGACTCGAGACAGAGCTCTTAATCATGAAGGTCCTCTAAGAGACTTCAGGCAGGGGCAGTGACCTCTAGAGTTGTTTACATCTGGCTTCAGTAGTTGTCATAAGGACATTCACAAACACAGAGGGAGGTAGGAAGCAAAGCAAAACAATACAAAAATCCTACCTTGTGAGGAATTCTTCCTGTTCTACTACAGATAACTAGAGTAAGGTCCACAAACTTGCAAGATACAAGCATGAACTGCTCACTACTCTCGTGTTATATGCAACAACTAGTAATTATGCTTATTAGCTATTGGAAAGCAGAACAGTTACTTTTAAGGTACTTATTTGAAAGTGCTTGAATTGAAGTCTAAGGAATTTTGTATTAAATAAGAAGTGAGTTGTTCAGGAAGATGTTTTACATTTTCCAACCCAATAACTTAATGAAATAAGACTGGTTTCCTCAGACATTCAGAATGACATTAGAGTCCAGTTGCTGAGACAGGTTCACATTAGCTCAAAACTAGGACATTCTTTTAAAGCTAACTATAAGCTGTACTGCCAGAGTATAAGAAACATCCAGATACCTGTATAGAAACACATAGTTGATTAATAAAGGGACTCTATAAATATATGCTCTGAACACATACAAAATCTTAAGTTATTATGTGTAAAAAGATTCCTGCCAATTTTATAACATTTTATAATAATAATAGTTCATGCATGGTATAAAGAAATCTCTGAAATTCAAATATTCTAGGTGATGTAAATTTACTGCCAACTTTGATCATCACTTTCTATTCTTGCTAATCTTAGTGAATTACCTAAAGTCATCTGGAAGGTCAATCTCCTTGAACACAGTTATGAACAATGAAATGAAACAGGGTAAATTAGAGAAATATCTTTTGTTAAAAACTTAACATCTTTGCTAATTCAAAATTTTAGTGGCAATGCAATTTTTGATTACCAGCTCATTTAGTATTATGATTGATTTTATTATGTAATCATTGACCTGCCTTCTCAATTCTCATTTCAGGAACAACGATACCTCATCTATTGAATAGTACATCTAATAATTTATATTTAAATTTTCAATCAGACATCAGTGTCTCTGCTGCAGGTTTTCATCTTGAATACACAGGTAAAATAAGATATGTTATTAACCAAGAAAGTTAAGAACACACTTGTGTTTATTAAAAGTATTCTTTTTTAAAAAAATTTATTTATTTATTTATTTATTTGCGAGCGACAGACACAGAGAGAAAGACAGATAGAGGGAGAGAGAGAGAATGGGCGCGCCAGGGCTTCCAGCCTCTGCAAACGAACTCCAGACGGGTGCGCCCCCTTGTGCATCTGGCTAACGTGGGACCTGGGGAACCGAGCCTCGAACTGGGGTCCTTAGGCTTCACAGGCAAGCGCTTAACCACTAAGCCATCTATCCAGCCCTAAAAGTATTCTTGTGAAGGCTGGAGAAATGGCTTAGTGGTTAAGGCCTATGACTGAAAAGCCAAAGGACCTAGGTTCAATTCGCCAGAACCCATGTTAGCCAGATGTCCAAGGTGACGTATGTGTCTGGAGTTCATTTGCAGTGGCTGGAGGCCCTGGCATGCCCATTCTCTCCCCCACCTTTCTGCTTGTGTCTTTCTCTCTCTCAAATAACTAAATTTAAAAAAATACATTAAAAATACTCTTGTGAATATAAAAAATGTTCATAGTTCTATGACATAGTATATCTGTATACACATATAGAGACAAGGCTGTATAACATATAGAATATAGCAATATTTCTACATATAGAATATAGAATATTTCTACCAGAATTTATATAAAAGTATTATTTTTAAAAAGTATATTGTGGCTGGGCATGGTGGTGTATGTCTTTAATGTTAGCACTCGGGAGGCAGAGGTAGGAGGATCACTGAGTTCAAGGCCACCCTGAGACTACATAGTGAAATCTAGCTCAGCCTGAGTGAGAGTGAGACCCTCAAAAAAAAAAAAAAAAAAAACAAGAAAAAGGTATCTTACCAGGTGTTATTTATGAGACAGAAAGAGAGAGAGAAAGGCAGATAGAGAGAGAAACAATGGGTGTGCCATGGCCTCCAGCCACTGCAAACTCCAGATGCATGCACCACCTTTGTGTGGGTACTGGGGATTGAACCAGATTCTCTTGGTTTTGCCCACAAGTGCCTTAATGGCCAAGCCATTTCTCCAGCCCAAAGGTATTATTTTTGTTGTGATGAGAACAAATACTATGAGTACTACATGTTAATGAATTTATGTGTGCAATATAGAATTAACGGGAATTTTAAAAGTGTAGATCAATTCTCTATAAGTAATTCACCCCATGTAACTTGAATTATATGCTAATTTTCATTTCTACTATGACGAACTTAGCTTTGTTATTATCATACAATGCTGACTTCAATAAGTGAATTTGGAAGTATTTCTTCCTCTTCTATTTTTTTTTGAATGAGATTGAGTATTATGTGGAAGTTTACATATGAAGCCATCCGTTCTTGGACTTTTTATTTATTTATTTTTTTTTTTGGCCAGGAGGATTTTGATGACTGGTTTGATTTTTCTAGGGATTGGTCTGTTTAGATTTTCTATTTATTTACAAGTCAGTTTTTTATACCATTTTAATATTTCTAGTATATTTTCATTATTGTTGCCAAGCTAATTTTGGTCATTATTTATTACTGTAGTATCAAATTGTTATGCTCCCTCTTGTATGACAAAAATTTTCAAACTAGGAAAAACAGAAGTAGACATTATATTAGTCATTTTCTTATGAATATGGCAAAACACCTGACAACAACAGCTGAAGGTTGGACACATTTACTTTGGCACATTTTCATAGAAGAGTTTCAGTCCATCATGGTGGAGAAGACATGGGAGAGTTCATGGTGGTGAAAGTATGTGGCCAGGGTTTCTAATGCAGCAATATACAAGAAGTCAGAAAATCAGAACTAGCTCAGAACAAGAGGTGGGTCTAACCTTGAAGGCCCACCTCCCAGTCAACTACTTCCTCTATCTAGACCCCACATCCCAAAGGTTCTACAAACTGCATAATCAGCCCAACACTTGGACAACAAATGCTGAAATGATCCTAGAGGGCATATTTCAACCTTACTAACTTTGTAGTAAGCTTGAAGTTGAATTAGAATAAGTGATTTTGTTGATGTACAGAAAATTTATTCATACAACTATCTGCAAAGCTTCTAAATACAGAAAAAAATAGACCCCTTCTTTAACATGTACATATGAGATATTTTGTTGTTTTCAAACAAACAAACAACAACAACAAAAAAAAAAAAACAACCATACCCTAAACATAGTGAAGTGTCTTAAATGGAAAAGGATGGGGTTACTTGCTCTACTCTTAATTTGTAAACTCCATGAAGGTAAGAATGGCCAGATCATATGACCCTTTCCTTTAGAATTCCACTATCTCACATATTGATTACAGCACTAAAACATACTAAGCATTCAAAATTTATTGGACTAAGTAAATGAACATAATGGACATGACACATAGATGTAGAAAATAAATACATATTGATACATATTACTAACATTAGCATGCTTATACTAATGCTCATATTTATGGTAGAGTTTACACATTGTGTAATTTTGACCTCAATTTTAAAGGTCAAAATGTGTTATTTCCATTCATAGGCATTCAGTCCAACTCTGAAATACCATGATTTATGCTTGGAATTCTGATAGAACAAAATCCCTAGGGTAAGAGAAAATAGATTGTAACAATAGGCATATAATCAACTAGTTATGTGGTTTGCTTTCCATTACTCTCAAAAGTACTAGGGACAAGCAGTTTAAAGGAGTGAATAATTCTATGGCTCACAGTTTTGGAGATTCCAGTCCATAGCTGGACAAACCTGTTACTCTTTAATTCTTTAATTAAATTAATTAACGCCTTTAATCCCAGCACTAGGGAGGCAGAGGTAGGAGGATCGCCATGAGTTCGAGGCCACCCTGAGACTCCATAGTGAATTCCAGGTCAGCCTGGGCTAGAGTGACACCCTACCTCATAAAACAAAAACAAAACAAACAAACAAACAAAAAATAAAATGTAAAAAAGAAGAAATTTATTCAACTGGGAAATATTCAAAACAACTTCTATAGGTTGGGCAGTGTGCAGTAAACAGGCTGTGTGACAGTTAACATGTCACAGTATCTGCTTTGAAGAAACAGAAGTCTAGTAGAAGAAACAGAAATATTAAGTAGTACATTGGGATTCCTGCAGTAACAGATGTTGATAGAAGAAGGCACAAAAGGACCAAGTACTCAGCTACATGTAGGAAGTTCAGGAGTATTTTTAACAGGAGGTTACACTTGTACCAAGGCTGGAAAAAATAAGCAGAAGGGGATGATATTTTCAGTAGAACAAACTTCATGTTCAGATGGAGCTATGAATATGGCACATGAGGAGAACATGCAGCTATTTCTGCAGGCCTGCCACATAAGCTTTGAGGGAACAAGAAGAAGCAGGGTGCTCAGGTCAATGTAGCTCCCACTGAAAGGTACAAAATGACATATCAGAACTCTCATTTCACAGTAGCACATGAGGAGCAAATTTAGCATATGTGTTCATTGCTTTTCATAATACAGACCATGAAGTTATAATCACAAGTAATTTGAGGAAACTTTATTCAGAGACTTTGATAGAATTCTTAAAAGTGTATTAGTGAATGCAAAATAGGTCCTTTATTTGTATAATATAAATACTATAAAACCATTAGCATTGACTGGAATGTTTTATACATTTTACCTTGGTAGAGGATTTTAGTTATTTTCAATAAATAAATTACATTGGGCTACATGCTAGCCAATGAATGGTAACTGGGCTCTAAGCAAACTGAGAGTGTGACTATCCTTAAGGGAAAATATTGACTAGTTACTTTAAATTTCAATCTTCAGTATTGACATCTTTGACAGAAAACAGATATTTGATGCAACTTCAGCATTTCAAATTATGATCTTTAATCTAGAAATTAATATTTAGTGCTTAGCCATGTGAAGAACACTGATTACAGCTGTGGGGAATTTGAAGATGAGTCAGATAAATCTCTTTCCCAGCTGAGTGAAAACTTTTTAACATGAAATATTTTTGCCCTATATTTGTGATTATTTATCCAATTATGTGACAAATAATAGTTATATTTACAAAATAAGAAATCAAGGAATATCAACATTTTCTACATTAATTTTCTGAACTAATCTCCAAAATGTGAGAGAATTTACCAGTGGTTATGAGTGAACATAGGAACAAATAATGTAGCCATGTGACTTATGCATAGAAACTTAAAATAATCCGACTCCAAGTATATATATGTATATATATTTAGTGGAGTTCACATGATTTATGGTAAATATTTTCAAAGGGATACTTTGCATTCAGTATGACCTCCAATAAGAATCATTAGATTTTTCTTCATCGAGCAGACAAAAAAGGTCCCTATGGCCTGGAATAATGCAAAATTAATTCATTAACTCCAAAAGTCCTCATATTGTTTAACAGTACCAACACTGTTCAAAAAGAGCTAGAACAGAGTTAAATATTTATTCAGAAATTACCAAATGACAACCTACTAGGAGACCATTAGCTAATATTTTAAACATTATATTGATAAACCTTAATGGTGGGCTGAAGGGATGTCTCAGTTGTTAAGGCCACTAGGCAGCAAAGCCTAAGGATCTGGGTTCAATTCCCTATTACCCATGTAAAGCCAGATATACAAGGTGGCACATGCTTCTGGAGTTTGTTTGCAATGGCTAGAGGCCCTGACACATCCATTCTTTCTCTCTCTCTCTCTCTCTCTCTCTCTCTCTCTCTCTCTCTCTCTCTCTGTCTCTTTCTCTCTCTGTATCTGCCTCCCTCTCTCTCACACATACACATAAATAATTAAATAACTTAAATATTACATTAGAGCATTGGCTAAATGCACCTTTTAATTGAACAAAATTCTAAAAGTAATGTTATCTTAAGTATCAGCTAATGCTGGAATCTAAAAGTCTAAAAAGACTAATCAATGAGAATTTTATGTACCCATCACTTCTCCAGGAGATAATGACCTCTTTCCTTTTGTGTGAATTAAATGAATCCATGAATGCATAGCACATTTCATGATATTGTCAGATAAGCATACTCTAGTTACATAAAGTATCAGTTACCTGTCTTGTTGCTCTGACAAAATATTTAACAAGAAGAAACTTAAGGGAGAAGGGTTGATTTCACTTGAAAATTCCTGAGCATACAGTTCATTAAGGTGAAAAAAGAATAAAGCAGCTGACAAATTCAACATACAGAGAGAAAAGAGAGTATGCTCAATTATCTTTCTCCTTTTTATCCAGTCCAGAATGCCAGGAACTGTCTCACAGATATACCCAGAGACTTATCTCCTAGGTGATTCTAGATCCAAGAAAGTTGAAAATAGATATTAACTATCACAAGCCTACCCTTTTGTTTATTTGACATCCAAACATATTACTTTTAAGCAATTGCCCTTTAACCCTTGTCCCTATGGCCTGGAATAATGCACTATTCATTCATTAACTCCAAAAATCCTCATACTATTTAACAGTACCAACACTATTCAAAAATCCAAAGTCCAGAAACTCTTCTGAAACTGAAATCAATTAAATCAGTCAGAGCCCCTATATAAATAGAATTAATAAATAAGTTATATATTTTCAATATATAATGACAGAGATTACATATTCATGCACAAAGGAATGGGTCACAGAAAGAACAGTCAGGTCAAAGCAGTCAATGACCATCATGGCAAATACAAAATCCTGAATGCTCATCTTCAGCAAACTTTTTCCTTTTTACTGAGTTCTGGACCCCAGTCTATGGAGTACTGCTTCTCATAATTACAGCACGTCTTTTTCCCTTATCTAAATTATTATATGGACTCCCTCATGGATGTGTTCAGAGAGTTGTCTCCTATGTGATTCTAGGTCTTGTCAAGTCAATAATAATGATTAGCAATTACACATGTTGTTTTAACTCAAAGTCAGTGATTAAGTTAAAATTAGAACTCTAAATAGAGAAATGAAAAGGCATGGAGCCCTGTATTGGAAAGGGAAATTATGGGCCATGGAAAAATGGAGTTAAATAGTACAGAGGACAAATTAAAGGAGACAGAAAAAGAGAAAATTATATTGTTAGTTGATAGTAGTGAAATTAGTACCCATGATGCTTAATGTGTTTTATGTAATTAATTAAACGGTCTCTGTGCTTCACTTCTATTTACTAATCAAAATTTTCTTCAGCACACAGTTGTAAACTACTCATCTTAATTTCTAGAGAATTGTGAGAAGTCAAATAAGAAAATTTAAAGATATGGTGCAATTTCATAGAATAGAAATTCTACTAAACTCTGCTCTTATTTTTAAATACAAACATAGTATCTATGAAAGCATTTCTGACTGCTTCATTAATGACTGACTCTCATGCAGTTAACAATATGTTTCGTAGATTGGGTCGTGCATAGAGTAGCTGAGGTTTGGAGCAGTGTACAGCAGGGAGATGGGAAAGGTTGACTGCTTCCTCAGTGCATACCCAAGGATACTATTTCAGAGAATCTAGAAAATACATTCTCTACCCAAGTTAAGGTTCATTTTGTTGATGGGCTAACATCTGAATTTATGCCAGATTTCAAAAAGAAGGATTTTTTAAAATTTTATTTATTTATTTTCAAGCAGAGAGAGATAGAAAGAGAAGGCAGATAGATAGAATGGGTGCACCAGGGTCTCCAGTCACTGCAAACAGACTCTAGATGTATGAGCCACTTTGTGCATATGGCTTTACGTGGATACTGTAGAATTGAAGCTGAGTCCTTTGCCTTTGCTGGCAAGTACCTTAATCACTAGGCCATCTCTCCAGCCCTGTAACAAGAAGTATTTTGTTAGTTGAAAAATGTCTATTTTTCTGGTAATTAAGGAGCCATTTCACTTGTTGAAGCACACTGTGTTAAGGAGACATAGAAGTTTCAGAAAATTTCCACATTAACTCAGAAGTCCTTGAAATTATTAATTGAAATAGTAAAAGGAAACATTATTTCTGATTAGTACATAATCATGGGATATATTTATGGGAAACAATGTGATATTTACAATACATGTGTACTCTATGCAACATTTAAATCAGTATTAGTGGTATATCCAGTACAGTAAAGTTTTACCATTCCTTTGTTGGAAACATGCAAAAGCTTTTTTAGTAGCAACTTTGAAATATGCAATTAAATGCCGTCAATCACCATTACCCAACTGTGCTACATACAGAGTGTTATAAGTTACTCTTCCTACTGAACAGAGCTTCTGTAGCTATAAATCATCTTTCAATCTCTCCACCCCACTCTTCCCAGCCTCTGATAACTGCTCTTCTACTTTCTCTCTCTCTACTGATCAATTCTTTTAACTTCCACATAGAGGTGAAAACATACATTATTTGTCTTCCTGTGCATGGCTTCTTTTGCTTACCATAATATCCCCTGTTTCATCTATATAGCCACAGATGACAGGGTGTAAATGACATTTTAATGACTATATAATGTTCTCTTGTGTATAGAGGATGCATCTTCCTTATCTGATCCCTAGATTTGATTTCATGCTTGTCTCATTCAAGTTGTATTTCTGTGGTTTTGAGATATCTTTGTCATGGTTTTCCTTGCCTTTGGGTGTATACACAGTAGTGGAATTGCTTGATCATATGTTAGTTCTATTTCTATTTTTTGAAAATGTCCATACGGTTTTCCATAATGGTTGTAATAATTTACATTTCTACTCACAGACTTTTTTTTTAGTAACTAAGTTTAGATACTTAAATAAAACATTATGCTTATGGGCATTGTGTCTGGGTGATGTTTGTGTGTTGGCAAGGTAGTTACGTTAAATTCTTTTTGTGGAGTAGCTGCCTATTTCACTACATATCTTGGCATTTTATTTGTGACAATCTCTGAAATAAAAATTCTGCCCACAGGGTAACATAAGGAGGAATCACAATAGGGAAATGTGAATCACATAACTCTATGAATACCAGTAACAGATGAAGACGACTTTGAGGTTTTCCATTAAAAATATAGTATTTTTTTTCATCCAAGAAAGCAGACTTTTACTACATTCGTAAAGAGATGTTTTAAATAGTAGAGATTTAAGAAAACACTTAAGAGATTTAAGCAGGTGTTCTGTCTTGGGAAACAGGAGTTTGGCTGACATTCCTCCCAGAAAGTGAGGCTTTAACCCATCTGACTTTCCTGTTCACTGATGAGATTTTCAAGAAAAAAACGATAACATTTCCACATAGAGTAGGCATACTAATTTGCTTTTAGAAAACAATTGCTCGCAAATAAGCTAGTTTTTTTTAATTTTATTTTATAATGGTCTTTACTTCCTTGTGTGTAAGATAATGGCATTTTGACTTTGAAATGTGACCATTATTACAGTAAACATTCATGTCAGGCAAACCCTATCCTCCTTTAATTAGCCTATCTTTTCCATACTAGGTATTATTAATTTCTGTACAATACTAATTTCCTACAACCACCTTCCTGATAGCTACTAAATAAAGGCAGCATTTTTTAGCTTTCCTACTCCGATGATTATTTCTTGTGTAATTTTTCTCACAGGTAATTTGTCATCTTCTACTTAAATGAAGTGATTGCTTCTTAGACATTTTATGTCTTTGCACTGTATTCTTTTTTCTCCATTTATTCTCTGATTGTAACATGCTAAACAACCTTTCTTACCTTTTTTAGCTAAAAATATTGTGTGTGTGTGTGTGTAAGTGTTGGTATGCATACGCATGAACTGGAGTGCAGGGGATGTGGCAGAGGACAGACTCAAGAGCCATTGCCATTTATTTGATTGTTGTTTTGTTTCATTTTGAGCCTGCATTTTACTGGCTGGAACTTGATCTAATTAGTTTACCCTGGATGGCAAGCAAGCCTCAAGGACTCATCAACAATGAGATTAAAAATATGCACAGCACACAACTATTTTAATTTTTTTTTTTTTGTTTTTTTCTAGCCCAGGTTGACCTGATCTGTAGTTTCTTTTTTTATTTTTTGGTTTATTTTTATTTATTTATTTGAGAGTGACAGAAAGTAAGAGAAAGAGGCAGAGAGAAAGAGAGAGAATGGGCGTGCCAGGGCCTCCAACCACTACAAAGGAACTCCAGATACTTGCGCCCCCTTGTGCATCTGGCTAACATGGGTCCTGGGGAATTGAGCCTTGAACCAGGGTCTTTAGGCTTCACAGTTAAGCCCTTAATCACTAAACCATCTCTCCAGCTCCACTCTGTAGTGTCTTGCTGATGTTGAACTCACAGCGATGCTCCTATGCCTCCAGAGTGCTGGAATTCTAGGATTAAATGTGTGTACCGCCATACACAGCATGAAAAGAATTCTGATTATTTTTGTTGTTGTTGTCAGGGGTACACTTTACTATTTTAATGCAGGTATATGGGTTGGCTCAGGACCTCATGCTTGAAAGGCAAGCTCCTGCAGACTGAACTATCCTTAAACTAGCCTTAAAATTCTTGATTGATGTTTCCTACACTCAAAGTTAACCTCATTGATCTGGTCAGTGCTGCCCAGAATGATGTCTTCCCTCTGGTAATCTTGATATTACTTCCTTTTCAGACCTCTACATGCTGATACATGTATTTACTCAGAAAATATTTAGTGAATACTTGGAGATTCAAAACAGATGATAAAGATATTTATATCATATGTGTGTGTGTGTGTGTGTGTATAAATAGTCCACACAAAATTTCAGAAAATCGAAGTACTATGTCACAGAAAATTAGATGGTAATGAGGGACCCACAATGTGAGGGTGGAAGACAGGGAGAAGGATGGTATAAAGACTTGTGAAGAACAAGGAAGCCATGGAAGTAGGAAGTACGCAAGTGCTGGAAGGTGAATGGGCTCTCATAAACCCTTGTGAAGGACTTTAACTGATATTTGGAATCTTTTGGAGGATTTACTTAGAGGAATGAAATGCTTGTTTACAAGGTGCTATCATGTTTTGCAATTTTTAATGTTCTGGTAATGCCTTTTTGTGTCCAGAATTTCTCTCTTTTTGAATATTGTACTATATACAGCAGTATGTTGCACATTGCTATTTCCATAACACATTATGCTTTTTTCCATCCTCAACAAATATTTGCTGAGAATGTTATAAAAAATGCCATGGGCTGGAGAGATAGCATAGAAGTTAATATGTTTGCCTGCAAAGTCAAAAGACCAAGGTTCAGTTTTCCAGAACCCATGTAAAGCTTGATGTACAAGGTGGCACATGCATCTGGAATTCATTTGCAGTGGCTAAGGACCCTGGTGCCCATTCTCCCTTTCTCTATCTCTCTCTATATCTGCCTCTTTCTCTCTCAAATAAATAATTCAAAAAAAAAAAACTTAAAAATTGCCCATGTTTACCTAAGACATCATATTGTTTTGTGTAGTTATGGACTGTGGCTTAGCTACTCTAACACAGTTCCCATATATATATATATATATATCAGTAAATCTTGTTTCCATTAGGTTTTGGTCTATTTCTTATTAAAGAAGAAATATTATACTTAGGAAATTACTTCTTTTCAGAAACATACCAATTCCTTTAAGAATACATATATAAATTTGTTTTCTATGTAGGAACTCAAACTCATATATACACACCTTGTTTCTGTGTGAGTGAGTGTGGGTGGTGTGCCGCAGTGCTGTGGGGAAGTCAGAGGACAGCCTCAAGGTGTCCATCTTCCCGCTCCATCTTGATCCATTGCTGTGCTACTGCCTTGAGCCCCCGTCTAGCTGGACTGCCCACGAGTTTGCGTTTTCCTTGCTACACTTCCTGTTGTTTTTGGCATGCTTGGGCTATAGATGTGTGCACCATTTTGTGTAGTGTTTATGTGGGAGCAGGAGAGGGTCACACCTGTGTTGGCAGGCTTCAGGGAAGGTGGCCTTAACCTCTGAGCCATCGCCATAGCACCAGCGACTTTACATTTTTAAAGGAAATCTCTATATGTATGTAGGTCAACTGTTTCCACGAATTTTCCTTGTAATATTCTTTTTTTAAAATATTTTTATTTATTTATTTGAGAGTGACAGACAGAGAAAGAGGCAGAGAGAGAGAGGGAGAGAGAATGGGCGCTCCAGGGCCTCCAGCCACTGCAAACGAACTCCAGACGCGTGCGCCCCCTTGTGCATCTGGCTAACGTGGGTCCTGGGGAATCGAGTCTTCAACTGGGGTCCTCAGGCTTCACAGGCAAGCACTTAACCACTAAGCCATCTCTCCATCCCTCCTTGTAATATTCTAAAGGAAAAGATGACTATTGTATTTGTTTCATAAATAAGATTTGGGGCCCACATACACTTATCTGTCCTTGATGTCCTTAAAAATGCAATGCTTTCACATTGTAAGCAGGTATTTGTACCAAAGCATGATTACCTGCTAGCATTTTAGTGACTGCTCAGGTTCTTCAGAACTACATAACACCTTCATCAAATAGTTGTGCTCGCATAACAGAGATCATATTGTCACATTACAATGAGAAAAAGCTGACATTTTCCAGTGTAGTGTGTGACAAGCACCGCACTAAACATTTCATAGACATACTTTTATTTTAATTTCCCCAACAGTTGTGAATTTGACATGTGGCACACACCTCCAACATCTGCATCACAACATGATGATCAGGAGTTTGAGCCCAGCTGGGGCTTCCCAGTGAGACATACCTCATAAAATCGAGCCAATGAACAAATAATCTTCTGAGGCTAAGGGTACAAGTGAGGGTCAACCATTTGCCTAGCATTTATGGGACACTGCCTTTGGTCTCTTGTGCCATGCACCCACAAACACACATACAGAAATCTTTTTAACTTTCCTAACAATAAGACAGCTTTTGTTTTTAACACTATTTTCAAATAGGAAAACTCAAGTTTACAGAATAAAACACAGGGCTGGAAATTTTCCACTCGTAAGTAAGTGTACCTTTGTTTATGTCACTGAAGAACAAGTGTTCTCAAGTCATCATAGCCTTCCTCCATAATTTCCAGTGTCCTCACTGCTTCCCAAATAAAAGAATTATATCCTTACCAATTGGTAAAATATTTGTTGAGAACCTACTTAGTTCTGGTGACACTCGATAGGTGCAAATGCTAGCAAGACATTTGCAAAGGATGTAACCTTCAAGTATCTTCAAATTAATTGAGAGTAATGTCATGCCAACTAATGATTATATAAAATTTTGTAAGAATAATTGGTATATTTATGTAATTGAGCACTTATCAGATAATTTTCCCTTATAATTGGCTGAAATCCTT
Source organism: Jaculus jaculus (assembly GCF_020740685.1). Taxonomy (NCBI): domain Eukaryota; kingdom Metazoa; phylum Chordata; class Mammalia; order Rodentia; family Dipodidae; genus Jaculus; species Jaculus jaculus. The sequence continues at coordinate 182,959,801 of NC_059103.1, read as the reverse complement.
TAAAAATGTCACAAAACAAGATTCACCCCAGGAATATATTAGTTTTTTCTGTGATTTACCTAAGTTCTTATAGTTCTTTTAGTTCCCAATATTAGATTCTCAGCAATTAAAGTATTAGGGTAGGCTATACAATTTAGGTGCTGCACAAAGATGGTAATCTTTAGGTCCTGGTGATGGTGTCCAGAAAAACTAAGAAAAGGCCACAGACTTTGGGGTAGAAAAAAAAAAAAAAAAAACATCAAACAGTAGATGTGAATATAGCATGGCATTTGAAAGTATTTATCTGAATGTAAGTGGATATAGGAGCACTTACTCTGGTATTAGCCCCAGGTTTGTGTCTTGGCATTGCCTATTAATAGACTGTAAGACAGAAAGTTAAATATCCTAACCCCTCCCCCTGGCCCCTCCTTGGGTCATGCATTGTGGAGTTAGCCCTCACTTATGGGTAGGAGGAAATGACTCCTATCATATCAGGACCCAACGTGTGGCTCTGACATTCTTTCCACCCCCTCTTCTGCAAATTTTCCTTGAGCCATGCTGGGTTCATTTATGGTCTGCTTCAGTGATGAGGTCTTGGGAGCCTCTGTGTCTCTGGATATCATACTTGGTAGGAGTTGATTTTTCTCTGTGTCCTTGTGCTTTTACCTGCTTCATCAAGTAAACAGCACCCTTGCTTGTTTGGCCAATTATTCTTAGTTTCAGCTTGGGGCCCTTTTGAGGTATGATGGGGTGGTTCTCTCCTTAGGATCTACGTCTATCTGAAAAAGAGAAGCAGATTCTCCTAACAATGGTACCAACTTGAATGTATTCACTAAATACAAAACTAATTGATTAAAAAAAAAAAGACAGAAAGTTCCAAAGATTTCCTAAAATAGCCAATTTCCTCTCTTAAACTCTAGAATTCTAAATTGAAGGATTATTTCAAATGAGATTATCTTCACATAAGGTTATTGCAGTTAAATATGTAGTAAACCTTAAAAATGTTTTCCTTGTTGATGATGGGGTCAACCTAAAAAGTAGGAAGAGTCCCTTAAGTGCTAGAAGATGTAATTAGGTGTGTGTCACGTTCTTTCCAATATAGGAAGAGACTCATGGAAGTTTCAACTTGGAGGGTAATGTGAGCATTAAAATTTTGAATTGCCCATTTCTTTTGAGGAAAGTAGAAAATGTGTGGCATTGAGAGAAGACTCCAAGGGAAGGAGTGGGGAGTGGGAGACAGCAATGTTAAGAGAGAAACTCAATAGACAGTTGTAGTTCTGTAAAGAAATGGTGACAGGGGAGTCATTAGGGAAGTAAATAGAAAATATTTATGTCTAATTAGATATTGGGGTGAGAGATTAAGGGAAAAAATGTTTGTTTCAATTCTGGTCATATATTCTAGTTTCTACATTATAAAATATTGCTCTTTCTCTCTCTGTATCTATCTATCTATCTATCTATCTATCTATCTATCTATCTATCATCTATCTATCTATCTATCTATCTATCTAATCTCCATTGGAGACCTACATTTATGATTGCTTGGATTTTTTTCTTCAATTGTTAGCTCTTAGGATTTTTTTGTTTTGTTTTTAGTGTTTTGAGGTAGGATTTCACTGTAGTCCAGGCTGACCTGGAATTCACTGTGTCTCTGGGTGGCCTCAAACTCACAGTGATCCTCCTACCACTGCCTCTCAAGTGCTGGGATTAAAGGCATGTGCCACCATGCCTTGCCTGGCTCAGCTCTTAGGTTTTGATTGAAATAAACCAAGGCAAAAAAAATCACTTTTATTTAACTATGAAAAACAGTTATCAAACCTCATAGTAAAATCTAGGAACCATTTTCTTATAGAGTAAAACTTAGATGTAAAGAGATTATGAACAATTTGAGAATGTCAGAGACAGTTTGTAATGTCAACACATGGCATGTCTGTGCACTGTAATATTTATAACAAATTTGGAAGTCATGTTTTAAATGTTATAGCCATTAGACAAGTAGAATCAGGGAATTTTTATAAATCACAATCAAAAATGTAAAATAACAAATACACATTTCTCAAATTTATTTTAATCATATTTTTATGAAAATTTGATGTTTTCTACTTTCTTTATTTCAAAAGAGTCTAAACAGCTAACGTATAAACTGGCAGCTAATGGGTTGATAAAATGGCTTGCAAGATAAAGCACTTGCTGAAGATGACTTGAGCTTCACTTCCTGTCTCCACATGAAGTGTTGGGGATGGTGGTATCCCTGGGACTCATTGGCCAGTTAGTTGAGCCTAATGGGCAAGTTCTAAGCCAATAAGAGATCCTGTCTTAAGGGGGGTAGACTGTGATACCAAGTGTGGCAGGTAAGATTGTCTTCTGGACTCCACACACATGCATACACGTGCCAGTGCACCTGCATATACATGAATAAACACATGCACAGTCATATACACACATGCATAAAAAGAGGAGTTAATAATAGTGGAAAATTTGAGACAATGGGCCAATTTTGTTTGCTGTATAAAGTGAGATGTGTATTTCAAAGGAAGGAGGCAGGAAGAATGAAAGAAGGCATACTAGCCCAACTCAGAAAAGTTACTACAAACTAGAGTTTGGAGGTTAATGTTTCCTCCACTTGGTAGAGAGCCATTAATTTGCTGGTTCCAGGTTCATGCTTTGTATTTTAGTATTTTCTGACATAGGTTTTCATGAGTTGATTCTAAGGGACTCCATCCTTTGATTTTGGAAAAGTTGTTTTTGTTACACATTCATATAAATAGATGTAGAAGTGCTTAGGTAATATACAAAGTTCTCTCTTATGACTGGTAATAAAATTTTCTGTTCACTGATCTAAAAACTCTCAAATTTACAGTTTTGCTTCCTGACTTTAGGTTGTTTTTTTTTTTTTTTAGAAAATGTGCTCCTGGTTCTAGTACTTCTTATATAGTCATGTGTGTTGCAAAGAAAATATTCTTAGGTCAGGGGTGTCATCAACTACACCAATGGCTTCTCTAATGATTTTTTTTTATGTTTAAGTGTTCTTTCACTTATATTTACATAGAATATTGGGACCTGATTATTTTTCATATACCATTTTTGTTTCATTTCTTTAAACTTGCTAAAGCATACATTAAAATAGTACTAATTAAAAAGAAAAGCCTAGAGGGACCTTGTATCTATAAAACAATGAGCCATATCCTGTTTTGAATTTAAAACATATGAATGTTTTAAAGGGTAGAACTAAATACAACAATAGCAAAACTTATCTGGCCCTTTAATGAACAATAAGATTTATTAGAATATCATCTCAAGGAGGTACATATGGACACATCACATAATGAGTGGAATTCTCTGTCCTTTCCACATGAGATCATACAAGATATCTACCACTAGTAATTTTGCAGTAAATTTTGGGAAAGCTCAGGTGATTTGAAGATATTTTAATTAGCCCATCCCATCTAGCAATATGAATAGGGTTATGTTTGATACTTAAAAGCATCAAAATAATCACAAAACAATGAATATTCAGACAAATTTCCTTGTGGTCCTACATCATAAATAGTTAACATTATGACTCATCACTGTTATTTCATTGTTTTCTGTCTTCAAGCAATTATGTGTAACAAATAATGCATTTTGTCTCAAAGAGCTGACATTTGTAATCACTAAAATGATCTTTTCCCTTGGGTGACTCACATAATTGATTATTTTAGAAAAGTGTGGGCTTTAAGATTAATTATATTTTACTTACACTAATTTTCTTGTCACTAGCTTGTGCACATCAACATCTCATAAAGTATTACATGTGGACGTGCTTCCTGCCCACATTGCATTATCTGTATCTGTCATCCCTAATGTCAGTAGCCATTCACTCTGAATGCATTCCATGCAATAAGGATAATTCATCCTTAATAAAATAATTTTTTCTACTTAGGCTTATAAGACCTTTAAAGATTAATCATTATCTTCTCTTTCTTATTTCTTATTTATTTATTTATTCATTCATTCATTCACTCATTTGCAAGCAGAGAGAGAAGGAGAGAGACAGACAGAGAGAATGAGAATTGTCATGCCAGGGCATCTAGTCACTGCAAAAGTGAACTCCAGACACATGTGCCACCTTGTGTATCTGGTTTACGTGGGTGCTGGAAAATTGAACCTGTGACCTTAGGCTTCGCAGACAAGTGCCTTAAGTGCTAAGCCATCTCTATAGTCCCTTCTCTTTCTTTGGATCAAAATTTGCTTCCTGATCATCTTCTTACCTTCTCATCTCCTGTGGTGGATAACACACTTTTTCTCTGTTTCTGAATTTTAGAAATATGGCATGTTTGTCTTCATAAATGTTTCTAATAACATTGGATAAGTATTACTGCTACTGGTCTTTGGATATTCTTGTAGGACAGCCAGTAACATGAATATAGAAGCTTCTCATTTTAAGCCAGTCAAAATCCTGAAGCAGTTTAAATTGTTACTGTATGTATATCTTCACAGTTCTTAGAGGACTATGTAAATGCCATGTTAAGATGAGACTGCTACCAATGGTCCATTGTCGGTTTCTTGTTTCACCTCTATTTCTTTTGCATTCCTTGCAACACTATCATGTATTATAGGGATAAAAAAGCTAACATTTTTCTAAAAATAAAAAAGAAACACTAATAGATCTATATTCAATTCATGTATTTTCTCTATAGGAGTATTACATGCTCATGAAGAATTAATATATATTATATAGTAAAATGTAATATAATATATTACTATATTAGATACATATCACACACACACACACACACACACACACATATATATATATATACAAAATGTCAGCAGTCATTTGAGTTACTCATTAGAGAACCATAATTTATTCAGAGGTTTCCCTGTGTTTGTTTCCCAAGGCTTTAAACATGTTTTCCCCAGTCTCCTCTCCTCTATTCAACCAACAGTTTCTTGAAAACAGTTAATTTTGTAGCTAATTAATGTTTTCATTTCTATCATGTGTCATAATTCTGAGCACACTACCAGTGCTGTTTGCTTAATGAATGAGTATATATACTTTGGAGGACATTACTTAATTCCTTAATTTATTTACTCTGTTCCTGAATAGTCATGTTCAGTAGATTACATAGTTCAATTCAGTATGTTACAGAATAGTAGGAAAAAAAACATGCAATTTTTTTTTCAAAATTCTCTGAGGGAATAATTTACCCAATTGATAATATTTTTCATATATTTGTGAAAATAGTGAATGCAACTTTAGAAATTATGGAAATACAGAAATACAAAAGAAAGACCACACTGACCACCAGTAATCTCACAGCAAAGATCAAAAGGACCATGATTTGGTATTTTCCTTTGGATAATTTTTCTCTGTAAATATAATTGTATAAAAATGTTAACTTAAAAATTGCAATTATATCATTTATAATACACACACACACACACACACACACACACACACACACACACACACACACGAGTGCTGGGATTAAAGGCATGCGCCACCACACCCGGCTAAGTTACACCGCCTTTGAAAGAAAGCATTCCCTGATGTTCCTGTACAGTTTCTAAAAGCTTTGCATAAAAACAATGTCCTCGGTTTTCTGCCTCTTTACTGGTTCATTGTTTACTTATCGCACTCCGGAGAAGGAAGTCATTATGGCCAGACAGTGATAGCTTTCTGAATATGTGGCCTTGAGAGGGAACTTGATGGAAAAGAAGAGAAATGAATGTGCACAGAATTTGATGCTCTCAGGAAGAATGACTACAAGGATGACCTTAATGTTGAAGAGCAATAAATTTACTGGTCAGGACTACCAAGTGACCACCTTCCTACTTTTCCTTAGTCCCTTCCTTTCTAATCTAACAATAGCTGCATTGAGCTACCATTTTTCTGTTATTTTTTGGCCTGAAATGTAACAATACATCCTACCACATGTTTGCATTATTAGATAGTAGACACATTTATTAAGAAATAATTCAGGCAAGATTCTTCCTCCCTGTTCTCACTTTACTATTTCATATGTACATTTGTTGACTGTCCTTCAAGACACTGTACTTTAAACAGCCCTTTGTAGCTTCCATTCAACAGTGAAGATAAGTTTTGGGCAGTTATTACTAGGAAATATAGAGGGTGTGTCTATATGACTATTTATCAAGAGTAAGTAATGTGACCACACTATGAAGAACGACATGAGGAAGCATCATGCTTTAGTTAAAGAAATGCATGTGTAATACAATGATTTTTGAGTGGTGACCTCTTTTAAAGGATTTATGCATCAAAAATTTTAAGCTATTTTAACCTCCTTTAAATTATTTATGCATTAAGGCGGCTTCATATGAGCATTATGAAGAAATGAATTGGGGCTGGTGGGATGGCTCAAGTGGTTAAAGATGCTTGCTTGCAAAGCCTGACAGCCCAGGTTTGGTTCCCAGCACTCATGTAAAGCCAGATACCCAAAGTCATGCTTGCATCTAGAGTCCATTTGGAGTGTAATGAGGTTCTGACAAACCCATTCACTGATTCATTTTCTTTCTCTACTTGCAAATAAATGAAAATATTAAAAATGAATTTAGTAAATCACATGTTTTAAAAATATTTTAACAAAAATAAAAAATTTGCTACTGCATTGACTCATTTTAGGAAAAATTTTTGCATTGACTATGTTTTTATTCTTATATATTGAAGCATTCCTTATTAAAATGGAAGTTTTTGAGTGATATCATTATCTACTTTTCAATAATAATCTGACGTAAAATTTTATGTGAGGCTTTTAAGTCTCAGAGACATGTTTTTGTTCTTTCTGACTGTAGCGTTGCAGAAGAACGTAGTGAGGACAAGAGAGGCTGCTGTGACACATGTGTCAGGAAAGCAGAAAGGGTGCTACTACTTACGAGGAAGAGCCAACATCAGCATAGAGAAGGGGAAGTAGTGCAGGGTAACGAGAGGCCAAAGACCAAAGTGAAGTGATACACGTGTGAAAATGTTACAATAAAACTATTTCTTTGTACATCATGATAAGCAATAAGTACAAATCCTTCTTACTTTTATATTGTTTAAATCTATATAAACTAATAAGTACATCAAAATATACTTTATACACTATTTTTATTTTAAAGGCTTTTTTAATTTTTTAAAAAAATATTGCATTGGGCTGGAGAGATGGCGTAGCGGTTAAGCACTTGCCTGTGAAGCCTAAGGACCCCGGTTTGAGGCTCGGTTCCCCAGGTCCCACGTTAGCCAGATGCACAAGGGGGCGCTCGCGTCTGGAGTTCGTTTGCAGAGGCTGGAAGCCCTGGCGCGCCCATTCTCTCTCTCTCCCTCTACCTGTCTTTCTCTCTGTGTCTGTCGCTTTCAAATAAATAAATAAATAAAAATTAAAAAAAAATTGCATTATTATTAATTATTTATTTGAGAGAGAGAGAGAGAGAAAGAGACAGAGAGGGGGAGAGAGTGAATGGGTACACCGAGATCTCCAACCACTGCAAACAAACTTCAGACACATGTGCCCCCTTATGGATCTGGCTTATGTGGGTCCTGGGGAATCGAACCAAGGTCCTTTGGCTTTGCCAGCAAATGCCTTAACCCTAAGCCATCTGTCCAGCCCTACTTCATATATTTAAAAGAACTTTCTTTTTAAAAAAAAAATATTTATTTATTTATTTGAGAGCGACAGACACAGAGAGAAAGACAGATAGAGGGAGAGAGAGAGAATGGACTCGCCAGGGCTTCCAGCCTCTGCAAACGAACTCCAGACGCGTGCGCCCCCTTGTGCATCTGGCTAACAGGGACCTGGGGAACCGAGCCTCGAACCAGAGTTCTTAGGCTTCACAGGCAAGCGCTTAACCGCTAAGCCATCTCTCCAGCCCTAAAAGAACTTTCTTTATGAAAAAAAAAAAAGCAGATAATAGGGACAAAATAGTAAATAGCTTTTTACTGATTTTCTTTTCCTTCTTTTCCTTTTGTTCATCATAGAACTTAGGGTCTGAGCTATTAAAAATCTTATATTTGGGCTGGAGAGATGGCTTAGCAGTTAAGCACTTGCCTGTGAAGCCTAAGGACCCCGGTTCGAGGCTCGATTCCCCAGGACACACGTTAGCCAGATGCACAAGGGGGCGCACACATCTGGAGTTCGTTTGCAGTGGCTGGAGGCCCTGGCACGCCCATTCTGAATATCTCTCTCTCTGTCTGTGCCTTTCTCTCTCCATCTGTCGCTCTCAAATAAAAATAAAACAACAATTTAAAAAAAATCTTATATTTGCCTTTGTTTATTATTATTTAGTAAGTAATTTAGTTTTGAAATGAGTCTATGTTCCCTGTACTTGCCCTGAGCACCTAAATATCTGAGACTTGTAGTTTATACCACTTTGAATGGCTTTAATTCATTTGATTACTATGAAAGATTATTTTTCCTTTGCATTTAGAGGCATGTTTTAAATTTTTTTTAAATATCTTTTAGGAAGCTTTATTTTTATTTTCAAGTGGGAGGCATTTTTGCCTGGATTTTTAAAAAGAATTTAGATAAAATCACAGTACTACTAAAAGTTCAAGATGTATATTTATCTAATGTAATCCCAAGGTACACGGCAGTTAAATCATCTAAATAGTAAGTTCCCAATGTCCCATATAACATGTATATCGATATTCAGTTTTGCCAACTTAATGTATATAGCTATGTTATTCACCATTTAATATTCACTTAGATTATTGTCATTAAACATTCCTAGCAATCGGTTTGGATTCTTGTCCTGAGCCACAAACTCCTAGCAGTGGAATTAAAGTTGGAGACAGATACATGGTTGGTGATGTGGTGTCTTTCCAGTGTGACCAAGGCTATTCTCTTCAGGTAAGCCAGTTTGAAAACCTTACTTTTGGTTTCCATTGTCCTTTCTGAATATTTTCACAGGCCAGTGATTGACAATCCCCAGGCTTTACATTAGGTTTGATTCTTAGATACTTTATGTAGCCATGGGTTGGGGAAAAAAGCTCAATACATGAGTAAGATATATGGATAAGTGTAATTGCTAACATGAACTAAATTAATTCTGTTTGGAATGATTCAGAGAAAAAATATTTTTTCTATAGAAATATTTTGTTTCTATTCTGATAAGATTATGACAGATGACATCTTGTATGTTTAGAATTTCAAAATAAAAGAAGAATAATAGCATTTAATGAAACTTCCATAAGAATTCCCCTAATTAGCATAGATCTACTAGAAAATTGTCTTGCTAAAGTTTTGGACTCATAACATATATCCTGATCTTTTGTATAATTGCTTGTATTTTGAAAGAACTTTTTTGTGAGTGTCTAAAGTTGATAGGTTCTCATTAGAGTCCACTCACAATTTGGTGTATTAAGAATTTAGTTTTAAAAAAATAAAGGAAAGATTTCACATATTATATAAATCATTTTCACAAGGAAAATAATTTTTAAAAAATAATATTTTAAGGCTGGAAAGATTGATTAGTGGTTAAAGCACTTGCCTGCAAGGCCTAAGAATGTATCTTTGAATCTCCAGATCCCACATAACTAGACACATAGTGACACAAGCATGCAATTTCACACATGTGCACAAGGGGTCACATGTGTCTGGAGTTTGTTCACAACAGCTGAAAGTCCCTGGTGCTCCCATTCTCTCTTTATCTGTTTTCTCTAAATAATAAAATAGTAAAAATATTAAAATTCATAGTGCTTTTAAGATTGTATCACAAATTATTACTTTTAGAATCCAATAAAAGTACTTTAAGTATACTTTATACTTTTAAAATATTTTTACAAAAGAAATTTATAATTCCTTAAAGGATCTCTCTTTGAATCTTACTTCCTTTTTTTTTCAAGGTAGGGTCTCACTCTAGCCCAGGCTGACCTGGAACACTATGGAGCCTCAGGGTGGCCTCGAATTCATGGTGATTCTCCTACCTCTGCCTCCCGAGTGCTGGGATTAAAGGCATGCTCCACCACGTCTGGCCCCTTGAATCTTATAGCTGTTTATTAAAAGCCACAGTGAACGTGGTCATTGTCTTTGTTGTACAATAATGATAATAAAATATTAGAATATCTTTTGATAAGAAAATATTAAACCACAATTCTCTTGTGATGTGAGGTATTTTTCTTTCTATGAGGATACTGCAGTTTATTTTACATTGTTATATTTTAGAACAAGTATATATAATTACTTTTCTGATCTGAAGCTATATTAAAATGCCTACATGTGAAACTGACAATGTATATGTATATGCTTAGTTTTGCTTTAATCATTCTGTATGATATATTTATTAGAGTGTATTAGAATGCATTGTCTTATTTATATAGGGTCATTCCCATATCACCTGTATGCCTGGACCTGTGAGAAGATGGAATTACCCAATCCCTATTTGTTTGGGTAAGTTTAAATACTATATATAATTTAGAAGCCTCATTAAGTTTTAAATACACCGTCAGTGAAAGATATTCAACCTTTGACTTTTTTTGAGGGGTGGCTAAAAATGCTATGTGGAAACATAGTGTTCAAAATACAATTTTTAAACTTTGCAGGTTTTCACTCTTCAATATCTGTGGATAACAGAAATGTAGATGTCAATAGAGTGTATATATATATATATATATATATATATATATATATGTAATAGAATATTTTTATATAATAGAATATATATATATCATATTGACAACAAGCCACAGGAATGAAATATATATATATTTCATTCCTGTGGCTTGTTGTCAATATGATGTGATAGTAATACCAATACTTCTGATATATAAGTAAATATCCTAGTGTTCCCTACTCCTCCAGAGTAGAAAAAGAAACTGAAGGTGACTTAAGGGAGCAACACAACTCACGAGTTGACCTCCATAGTAACACAGCCAAGACACTCAGTGTATCCAAAAAGCAAAGGTACCTATCAAAGTATGGACTTTTTTTTTTTTTTTTTTTTTTGCTCTAAGTTATTTCTGTTTCTGAATGGATTGATACCCACCATTTATACTCCTTATTTTTGGAATTGCTATTGTAGTATTTACATGTTGGTGCTAAAAAGTATAGAGAATGGTGGGCTGGAGAGATTGGTTTGCAGTTAAGGAGCTTCCCTGTGAAGTCTGATGACCCAGGTGTGATTCCCCAGGACCCACGTAAGCCAGATGCACATGGTTGCACATGTACTGGAGTTCGTTCTTAGTGGTTGGAGGCCCTGCTGTGCCATTCTCTCTCTCTATTTCCCTCTTCCTCTCTCAAATAAATAAAAATAATTTTTGAAAAAGAGTATAGAGAACGGTGTTGACTGGTCGTTACACAACCACTGATAGAGCTTTGTGAGGTGGGTGTTGTATCTGACTTACTTCTCTAATGGCCATGTGTGCATTGCAGTAATACATTCAATGTCCATAACTAGAAACCAACACAGTGGGGCCTAAGCATCAGAAAATACTTTTCTTCTGGAATTAAAGTTAGAAGACCAAGAATATAATGCTTTATCATTGCTTGCTTGTAGTTGCATTTCTTCTTGGCTTCGGATTGGCTGTCTCCCCCTGGGTCTTCCCATAGTCTTTCTTATGGACAGGTACATCCTTGGTGTCTCTTGCTCTTCTTTTAAAACCAGTCCTATGGGATTAGAGTCAAGCATTATGATACCATTCAGCCTAAAACCCCTCCTAGAAGATCCTGTTTCCAAGGGCAGTTTCACTGAAGGTTTGGGATTTAGCATATGATTAGGGAGCATAATTTAGTTGACATTACCATTGACAAAATACACATGCATTAGTTACAAGCACAATAATAGGACAAACTACCTGATAAAAATCAATGTATAGGAAGAGGGATTTCCTCCAGGTTTCAGGTTCCAGCCCACCATATCATGATGGCAGGAGCTTAAGATAACTGGACACCTTCAATCCAGGAAACAGAGGGTGATGTGAGCTGTTACTCAGTCAGTTCTCTTACTTATATACAGTCCAGGCCCCCATCCCATTTAATGATGCCATCCAAAGTTGGTGAGACTTCCCACCTAATTAACCTTGTCAAGACCATGTTTCATAGTTATATCCAGATACTAACCACATCTAGATAATCCCTGAAAAGTGTTTCTAGCTCCTATAAAATTGACAGTCAATATAAATCATTGCAATGTAATTCTTCTTGGAAAGTAATAGAAAATTTATATTTGGCTAACAAAAAAAGGCATTCACACTTTTCAATGGTTGATAACTTTTAAGGGAAGCAATTTTAGATACTACAGGTACAGAAGAATGAATGTTGTGCAATTTAAAACCATACATATACTATTATAAAATTTATATGGACAAATAATACTGAACATAAATGTGTGATATTGTGTGACTATGTGTGTTTGTGTGCATGTCTGTCTTTGCACACAGTAGTGACATAAAAAAAAAAACAATGTAAGTAAACTGCTTATTCTACCAATATAAAATAACTTAGATCTTTTATTATCATGTCCCAGGACCTATGACAGTTAACTTTAGAAATAACCATCTAATAAATATTGTGTAATGAACCAATGTAAATATTTGGAAGTCCATTAAATAAAAATGTTGAAATATGACTTTGTCATTAATTTATGAAGATTTATTATACCATAACATATTTTCATATATAATATGCATATTGGGGGGGTGGTTTTATTTTGTAACCACACGTGGGCTTCCAACAACTATATAGTTTGGACTTGTCTTCTGACTCACAGCCATACTGCCTCAGCACTGTAAATGTAAGAATTATAAGTAGGCATCATTGCACTCAACATGAAATTTGATTTTTGAAATGTTTTGTGGAAAGTATACTGGTCCAATTTTCTTATTTCCTTTTTTGTCAGAGTACCACTATGTTCTTTTGATATAATTAATAGTACACACATAAGTATTTTTCATATTTCTTTGTATAACCAAATTTTGGGCTTATAAATTACACAGTTTGATATGTCATGAATCATATCACTAGTTATAACTAACTGCTCAAAAATTGTAAGAACTACTGCCAATTTCTCAACCTTTTCTGTTAATTTACAAGGCACTTCAGTATTATGTAATGGTTTCTACCCTTCTATCACTTATTATTCTTTAAAAATTGCTGGATTTTCAGAAAAAAGTATTGATGCTTTGGTTAAACCTTCCATTTCAGTTCATGATAAGAACAAAGCAATATTAAAAGTACTATTTTAATAAAATGAAATATGAAGTATAAGTTTTATCATATAAATTAAGTTGGTATGAAATCACATGGAGTACTTATCAAAGACTTACAATCCAATATTATTTTACTCAGATTTCCAGTTTTAATTAAATAATTATGTAGCATATTGTTCCTTACGTTAGTTTGTTCACCTATTAAATGAGATAACAGTGTTTGCCTCACAACGTATTTTGATCATTAAATGAAAGAATATTAAAATGTTTAAATGTTTAGCACTGAACCTGGAATATAAAGACATTTAGTAGTAGCTATTATGGTGACATATCAGCAGTAACTTAAGGATCCCATAATAGACTTTAAAAAACAAACATTTTGATGGAAATTTGGTGACTAGAATGTGGTCTATAATGTAGTTAAATATAAGAAATTGAAAGTGGAAAACAATTCACAGAGAATGATCCTATTTTATCATAGACACAAGTATAAATAGAACCATGCTGAGAATAAAGCATATAAATTTACAAGGATCATTTGGGTTTGGCAAATTTTGAGTGCATTCTTTTCTATTTGGTTTTTTTTTTTTTTTTTTTTTTGCAAATTTTGCACAATAATCTTGTACAGACAGAAAACTACAATGCTGAAGTAAAACCCTGGCCATACTGAAGCAGACTCTGAAAGCAGGTGACTTCCAGAGAATGTGTTAAAACTCTAGCCATTGGGTAAATGAGTTAAAGACCTATGACTTGGAAAATCAACAACTTGTTGGACTATTTTCTTGGAAAGAGGCACAATTCAAGGAGATTTTAAGTATTAGCAGAAGAAAGGAATATTCAGGATGATCTTGTTTCAGGGGTACTAAGATGTTGCAGTTATCTTAATGTGAAGAATGTAATGAGGCAGAGAAGTAACTATGGAAGATACTGATGTAAAGTACAGAATTCTCAGTATATATGTAGTATATATGTAGTGTGTATGTGTGTGTGGGTAGAAATTTGAAGACAAGGCAATAAAAGGAGACTGTTGATGTAGCTCAGTTGGTAAAGCGCCTGCCTAGTATGTTTGTGTCTACCTATTTATGTATATGGTCCTAGGTTCACTCTCCCAGGAACTTCCACATACCTGTAATCTTTTCAGTTTTGAACATGTGAGGAAGAAGCAGGAGGTGCAGAAATTCAAAGTTATGAACTTATTATGAGTTCCATAGCAAGTTTGACATTGTGTGTGTGTGTATGATATCAATACCAATATGTAATATATTTAATATTTTATGTGCATATATGATATATTATATAAAATATTTATACATACTATTAGTCCTTAATATGTACTTAAAATTTAGTATGAAGCAAAATAAACTAAAATTGTTGTCTTAATAAAACTTTAAAATATTTTAAACTGATAAAATTATTCTCTTAACATTTTATTGATTTTCTGGGTTGAATGTGTATATTAAACCCCATTTTAGAATAAAATGAAAAAAAAATGTTTGGTGGATGGATGATAATAGTGAATATGTATGCAAAATTGATTGATTTTGAGGAATGATGAACTGAAATTTCTAAGGAATAGGAAAGTGTGCAGATGTTTCTTTAGAACTTAATGGTAATCCATTTGAAAGAAAGGTTTATATGCACATTAACTCTAAGATTATGCATACCTCACTGGTAAAAACTGCTGAAGACATAATTTATTCAGTTCACATAAGAGACAGCTGTCAAACTGATTATTGAATATTTTATCAAATGTAGATAAAACTCCTACTGAATTTGTTTTTATGATGCATAACCTGAAGTTTGAGTGTTTACCTGTTATTATTCTTAGCAAGAAATAAATGAATGAATATGCATATAAGCACTCTATCCATGTAGCTGTCATTAGATTTGATTCCTTATCCAACAATTCATACAAGCACATTAGTATCTTTACAATGATGAGGAATAAACCTGAGGATTTTCAGAAAGAAATAGGCCTGTAAAATGCAAACGTCCTTCTATATTTTAGACAATTCTATCCAGTGTAAAATATAAATTAGGGCTGGAGAGATGGTGCTGCAGCCTGGGTCACATTGCTGGTAGAAATCGCCCAACCAAGAGCAGCTTCTGGGAAAAAGAGATTTATTTTGGCTTACAGGCTTGAGGGGAAGCTCCACAATGGCAGGGGAAAACGGTGGCATGAGCAAAGGGTGAACATCACCCCCTGGCCAACATAAGGTGGACCACAGGAACAGGAGGGTGTGCCAAACACTGGCATGGGGAAACTGGCTATAAAGCCCATAAGCCCACCCCCAACAATACACTCCCTCCAGGAGGCATTAATTCCCAAATATCCATCAGCTGGGAACCTAGCATTCAGAACACCTAAGTTTATGGGGGACACCTGAATCAAACCACCACAGACGGCTTAGTGGTTAAGTTGCTTTCTTGCAAAACCTAAGGACCCATGTTGGTTTCTCCAGATCCTATATTAGCCAGACACACAAAGGTGAGCCAAGCACAAGGTCACATATGTCCACTAGGGGGCAGAAGTGTCTGGAGTTCAAATGTAGTGGCTGAGGCCTTGGCACACCACTTCTTTTTCTTTCACTCTCTCTAAAATAAATAAAATAAAATAAAATAAAATAAAATAGTAAAATTGGTAACGTTCAATTCTAGCATACTTTATTAAATGGTAAACTCATGACATAGGGACTTCAAAATGAAATCATTGGTAAATTCTGCCTAATATTTTAAAAAATAATATTGTTATTTGTTTATTTACTTATTTGAGTGAGAGCCAGAGAGAATCAGAGAACATCTGGGTCCTAGGGAATCAAACCTGATTCCATTGGCTTTGCAGGCAAGTACCTTAACCACTAAATCATCTTGCAGCCCCTTGCTTCATTGCACATCCCTAAACTTTCTCTTGTTTCTTTCAAGCTAGCATGAGTCAATAAGTTTATTATACACAGTTCCTTCATATGTTATTAATGGAAACCAAATATTTTTAAGAAATTCTCACCCCCCCCCAACCCCAAGGTAGGGTCTCACTCTAGCCCAAGCTGACCCAGAATTCACTCTGTAGTCTCAGGGTGGCCACGAACTCATAGCGATCCTCCTACCTCTGCCTCCCTAGTGCTGGGATTAAAGGCGTGTGCCACTGCACCTAACTAGGAAATTCTTTATTGAGCCTTTTTCAAGGAAAAAGATGAAAAGATGTGGACAGGATTCCTTCTTGAAAACAGTACTTTGAACTGAGCTGATGAGGTTGACTGGCTTTATTGCAATTTAAATTATGACGTCTGCAAAATGCCTCAAACCAGTATTAGAAGTACTTCAGAAAGAGAAATACAGTGGAAAATGATATTTCTGCTTTTAGTTGTATTCACTGCATGTGAGCTGCTATTTGGAGTGTCATAACTGGTTTTGCTTCACAATTCCTGATGAAAATTATGTCTTTTCCACAGTTTTAACAAATTCATTGAAACACATTTCATTTCCAGAATATGGGAAGTGTGGGCCACACTCACTTTTATCTTGAGCTGTATCCCTTAGAGTCGTTATGAAACCTTAAGATAATTTCCATAACTTTTTAATACAGAAAATGATTGTACTCTTCTAGCTTACACGGGGCTTCTGTTGCTTTGCAGCTCAATGTGGTGGCTCTATGTCTGACTTCAGTGGTGTGATCCTCAGTCCTGGGTTTCCTGGGAACTACCCCAGTAGTTTGGATTGCACATGGACCATCAAGCTCCCCATTGGCTTTGGTATGTATATTTTAAGATGTGAAAGTGGTTTCAACAGTCATCAATGCATTCTGAAAAATGAAATATCAATGCATAATAAGAACTTATAAAATAATTATAAAGTTTCAGTTTGTCAGTATATGAAAATGTATAAATTAAGAAATGAAATACCTATATGAGTTCATGTGGTATTTGTCTTTCCACACCTGGTTTATTACATTTAATATTATGTCCATTAGGACCATCTTCATTATTATAAATTGTTAGAATACTTTACTTTGTCAAGACTAAATTGTATTCCTTTACACACAGTTTCTTTAGTCACCCATCCATGAATAAGCATTTAGGTTTACCCTACATCCTTGTATTAGGAGAAATACTGAACCAAATATGAGATTGCAGATGTCTCTTTTATATATTGGTTTTATCTTCCTTGGGTGTCTCCTATTGAAAGAGTGCTGCATGGATATGAGGATGATATTTACAGAAATATGTACCTCAAGTTACATATGCATAACAAGGACCAAGTCACCCTAAATTTTGTATGCAACTACTTTGTACCTGTTTATTATTACAAACAGTACCAAATATATAATTTATTTTTTCATAGTCTACTGAATTCATCCCCTTGAATTGTAAATAAAACCAATTTTAAATTTACAAAGTAGTATAAAATTCCTAATATTTCAATTTATGGTTTATGAAATGTAAGAACACTAAAATGACTACATACTCACTGAAGAACTAGTAACATTAGTTGTTGGTGTGGGTGGCCTGCACACCTTCAGCACAGACCTTGACACTGTGCCTCATAACCTAACTGGAAACATATTCAGTATATTGGTGAGTTTGTGTGTGTGCATGCATTTGTGTATATATACTTAGTGAGATGTAAATATATTTGTATTTATCTTTCTTCTTCAGGAGTTCATCTACAGTTTGTAAACTTTTCAACAGAGACCATACATGATTATCTGGAAGTAAGAAGTGGAGCCTCAGAATCTAGTACTGTTATTGGCCGGCTAAGTGGTCCTCAAATACCATCTATGTTGTTCAGCACAACCCATGAAACCAGCTTGTATTTTCACAGTGACTATTCACAAAACAAACAGGGGTTTCATATTATATATCAAGGTGAGAAAAAATATTAAAAAAAAAAAACTGCAGGCTCATTTGAGCCCCATCTGCTTTTGGAAATTTTAATGGCTTAACACAGTGGTAGAGGGCCTGAGTAGCTTTCAGAAGGCCAGTGTTTCATCTCGGGGGAGAGGAAGAAGTTCTTAACTTTTATAAAAACATAAGTATTCCCTATGTTCTTTCTTAGAAGAGAAGGGAACTTAAACCAAGGAAAGATTCAGTTAGGAAGATGGTTTGAATATTGAACTTTATGTTTATTCTGAGAACTTAGAAAGTCTTAACCAGAAAAAAAATAACATTGAATCAGTCTTAAATTAATACCTGATTAAATTAAGCAAGGTAAGATAATTAATTAAGGGAAAGCAGATATCCAAGATTTATTTTGCTTTTAATCAAACTGAATGTATTGAAAAAATGCAGTTTATATTCCTCATGTAGTACTTTCTTTATTTTAAGATACAATAGTATGGCAATCTTTCATTCTGTTTCATAATCTTATCAAGAGAAAGCAAACATTATAATACACCAATGTCTTATACAGAATTTTTGTATGACTTTGAACTAGACTTTTATCCCTTGCAGCAAATGTTGTGGACTGAATTAGAGCTGGCATCAAACACTGGCTCTCCATATGCAAACTAATGTGTCCTTGGCCATGGCCTCCACATTGTAATTTGCATAAGGGAGCTTATTAGAGTGCATTCCAGATAAATCATGTTGAATTTTATGCAGTATTATGTAAAGTGTGTGTGTGTGTGTGTGTGTGTGTAATATTAGTAATTACTCAAGTCATTTTATTACACTTTATTTTAGTATTGATTTTTAAAAAAATAGTTCATTGATTCCACTGCATGAGGGCTGTAAGAGTAACTATAGTACTAACTGTCTGTTGCCACTTAAGACAGCATAGCTCTTACTCTTGTCCTATTTCTGTTTTTAAAAATCTAAGCTTTTGTACAATTAGATAACATGACAATAACATTTTATATGGTATGGATCTAATGATTAAAAGTGTTATGTGTCTGTACAATTATTCCAAGATTTCATGTTCTGATGTTTACAGGTGTGAGTTTCCTAAGAACAGATATCTTTGTAGTGTGCATTAATCTGTCTTAGGTGACTAAATAGTGGGGACATTGAACCCCAAACTATTAGTTTGTGTCTGCTCTTAACCAAAGAATTGGATAAAATATGACTGAGGATGGTAATTGTTAGATTATTATATTGATTTAGGAATGTATAAAAGCAAGGGAAGGAAAATGAATACACCCATGTGTTCTGAGAGCCCATGTCTGACTAGAAGATATGTGAAAAGAGATTTACACAGAGAAAAGAAGAGAAAGTGCAGAGAACTCCTGCCTTGTGAAGGGCGGAAAGGGGTACAGAGAAGTCAAGGGGGTTCTCCCCTCATTTCAGCACAGAGACTTAAATTCTAAAAGGACCTTCCTCCTAGTAAGACTGAGATGAGGGAGAGACTCACCAGAACCTGAAGGTTTAGGGGTGATGAACCTGCAGCTAAACATATTTATAACCTTGTGTAGTGGGCTTTACCTTCTGGCTCAGGTGAGCTCAGATAAGAGTTGATTGGTCTGGGCTAAAAGTTGGGTCATGAAGAGGCTAGCCATGATGCCAAGTTCTGGGGAACAAACTTGACCAACCACAGTGTCAGGGTTAGATTTAAATTTTTCTGAAAGTTTTCCCCCCTCCAAGGAGGGGCTCAGGTTATTTGTAGAAAACAGATCTAGGGCAGAGATAAGAAGAAGCTAGCTTCCTCTGTGATCTCTAGTAAAGCCCCAAAACATTCCTGCTTTTTACTTCCAAGGTCCTAGTCACCTAACTGCATGACAATGCTACCTGAGTCCCTTTCAAAATATCTTTGTTTCCATTAAGTAGGAGTCTTCTCTAGGTCTCTTTCTATATCCACCCATAGTCTTTAAGAAATTAGTTATGTAAAACAAACAAACAAACAAACAAACAAAAAAACTGTTTCTGTCTTCTGTACTGCTAGAAGGCTCAGAAACACAGTTATGGAAATATAGAATATATACTGCCTTACACTCCACTATTCACTTATAGCCTGACTTCATCTATTCCCTAACCTCATGAATTTTTTTTCTATCTGCATACATTTACCTAAAGGTTCTTTTATTTTCAAAATTAAATCTTTAAATATAAGTGAAAATTGAGTTTATTTAATAGATATATATATATATATATTTCTCATGACCAAATAATATACACATATATTAAACTAGAGTTAGAACTATTTTGGAACTTATATTTTTATCTGTATATCATTAAATTAAATGAAAAGAGTATGTAAAAACAAATTTTCCATGATAAAAATATCTAGTTATATGATTTTGAATAACATCTTAATAAATAACAGAATAACTTATTTGGTATCAAATGTATCTTTTCATTTGAAAAATATATTGTCTCATTTATTAATATAGATATATTTTAGTGATTTAAATTTGACTATTTATAATTTGGGGCAGGCAAACAGTAAAGTTCCAGAATGTGGTAGGGGTATATGCCCTGCCCAGCAGCTCAACACTTCTTCAAGAATGTTTATTAAGTTCCTATTATGAGAAAGGCAACTGACAAGGCATTGAGCTGAATGATAAGCCAAATGTACAGGAACTATGGTCTCACATAGCATGTAAAAGAAAGGAGTATGAACAATACTACATTTCAGTGCTAACAATGTTACAGTAATCAAAATACAAAGCCTTTTCTTGATTAGATGTATTTTTCTCCTACTTCTTTATTTTTATTTTATTCAATAATTTCTACACAGAAATTTAACAGAAAGATAGTTCAGTACTCCTTCCAGAGAAAAATTATTTTAAAAAATTAAAGCAACTCATAATTAAGTTTATTTGTATGCTTGTTTTCTGTGCTACTTTATGGCAAACTTTATGCACTTATGTGTACATGCAACATAAAGTGAAACAATTGCATTCTATTTAAAGGAACTAGGATGTGCTGATTAGAATTATGGCTTCATTAGGAGTGTACATTTCTATTCAGATCTATAGTTTAGATAGGTTGAACAGGCAGGTGAAAGAGCTGATGCATGTTTATGAGTTGTACTAAGACTCTACATATTAAAATTGTAGACTTGAGAAATACATATCAAATGATTATTTACAATATATCTTCCAGACATGAGTTACAATTCCTAACTTTAAGAGCAATCTATCAATTTTAAATTGCATATAATGTCTATGTTTGAAGTTTGAAATTCAAAACAGAAATGTCTTTCTGTTTCCTTTCTCCTAGCATACCAGTTGCAAAGCTGTCCTGATCCTCGCCCTTTTCGAAATGGTTTTGTAATTGGCAATGATTTTACTGTGGGCCAAACAGTTTCCTTTGAATGCTTCCCAGGGTATACATTAATCGGCAGCTCAGCTCTCACGTGCCTCCATGGAGTAAGTCGTAACTGGAATCATCCACTTCCAAGGTGTGAAGGTATGCTTCTAAGTTGAAGTGATCTCATTGAGAGTATCATTTGAATGTAATAACTCTTGTGGGAGCATTCTTATCTTCCTATTCAAATAGCATGCTTGATATAGTCCCGGAGTGAGAAGATATTAACAAAAAAAAGTTCAGTTAAAATTCCATATAGAATAACTGATTTTATCACTAAGAATAGCTATAACCTTCCTTACTGGGAGTTTGTCATAGTCAGCTACATATTGCTGGCATGAACTTCCAACCAGACACAGGTTATGGGAGCAGGTGGCTTATTGAAACTCGCAGATCCAGGGGAAGTTCCTGTGGATGTAGCTGGCCCCTTTGGAAGGCCTACGCAGAGAGAAGAAGCACCAGCACCATAAGCAAGCACACTCCAAAACCCCAGAAGAGCTCAAGCACTCTGCATATCTTTAGGCTGCTGGAAACATAGATCCACCCACAGCAACACCTTTTTAATCCAGGCAGGTGTATCCAAGAAGCTTTAATGAAATCCAAGAAGTTTTAATGAAATCCAAGAAGCTTTAATGAAACTGAATCGATTGGGAGACATCCATTCAAACTATCACAGAATGAAAATAAACTTGTACTCTTGAGAGCTTCTCCAGTATTTGTGTGTATTTGTAGGTGTATAGTTAATGTAAAACATTAAAATGAAGTTGCATATATATTGTACTTTTTCAGTGAAAATGCAACTGTTAAAAAAGCTTGAATATTTTAGAAGGTCTTACAAGTATGCACAATTTAAGAGAAAATATTACATATCATGCACATTGATTATAAAGTATCTTTAGAAAGCAAAGACAATATGATTGACTAATTTTACAATCAATAATGATAAATATGTGGCATATTCTGTATGCAAGAATAAGTAAAAATGAACTATATTCCCTATAGTTTCCAATTGAAATAATAATAAAAGACAGGTATATTTTAACTATTTAAGAGGTATAACTGATCTTTGTTCTCTATAATCAGTTAAGTTTTTGAAAACATAGCTATATATATCTTTTCCTATAGCTCTATGTGGTGGGAATATAACTGCAATGAATGGCACTATTTACTCTCCTGGGTATCCTGATGAATATCCAAATTTTCAAGATTGCTTTTGGCTTGTAAGAGTTCCCCCTGGGAATGGAATCTACATCAATTTTACCGTCCTTCAAACAGAACCAATCTATGATTTCATTACTGTATGGTAAGTACTAGGATCATTGGTTTTGATTGATTCAAGTGCATTATAAGAATGACACAAAGTAGGACTGACAAGATATCACAACTCTGTTCCAAAATGTTGTCTGATATTTAACCTGGCATGTGTAACTGGGGTTGACAGCATTTGCTTTGAAGAACAAGACATGAAGCCAGGTGTGGTGGTGCACAACTTCTTTTTTTTTTTTTTTTTTTTTTTAATCCCAGCACTTGGGAGGCAGAAGCAGGAGGATGGCCATGAGTTCAAGGCCACCCGGAGACTACAGAGTTAATTCCAGGTCAGCCTGGAAACAAAAAAAAGAATGAGACATGACAAGTAGATTTTAGAATTCGTTCCATGAAGTAGTGAAACACTGTAAAACAAAGTATTTATCAATGAGAATGAATAAAAACAATTATTAATAATGTACTTCAACAGGCCATTACCAGAGAAAGTTCTTTATTTTAAAGTTGAGGTCATAACTAACAGAATAATTATTAAATTCCTATCATAATAAGTTATCATAAAGTAGAATTATACTGGTAGCTTATCAATTGAAATATATTTATTCAAAAAATAAATAAAATCTCTGAATTAATCAGTGAGAGTTTCTTGACAGAGCTTCTGTATGAGTTCTCAGAGTCCTAATGTTAAGTCTACAATATTGTTGCTAAAGAGAGTAAAGGGGGGAGGGTATCTGAAGCATTTAAGAGAATCCAGTATTGATAGAAAACTACAATTTGTTGATAATAGAACTATATTTTCATAAAGATACTAACTGTTGCTACATTTCAAATGTTGCAATTTATTACTTATATTGACATACGTCACTTTAATGTTAATTATGGCTCAATGGCTATCATTATTGTTGCTATAATAATATAAATTTTTGCAATGCCTTTCTTCAACTTGTTGTCAGAGATGAAGTTCACTCACCCCTTCCCCATCTTTTGCTTAACAGGGATGGACCTGACCAAAATTCACCTCAGATTGGTCAGTTCAGTGGCAATACTGCTTTGGAATCAGTATACAGCACTTCCAATCAGATTCTAATCAAATTCCACAGTGACTTCACCACAAGCGGCTTCTTCGTGCTCAGTTATCATGGTTGGTATTGTCTAAGTGTTTCCACTGCATTCATACTATTTAAATTGTCCTGGAAAGAATGACTATACTATTTACCCAGTTATTGAAAATGTATTAAAGTCTGTCACATGGATCATCCCTGTAGCATAAGCATTTAAGCACATTTAGTTGCACATGATGACCTCCGCTAAGTGTTGAGGGACATTAACATGTGAGCAAATGGATATAGAAAATAAATCAGTCAGTAATTACCCAGTGGAAAATAATCATTTTTGCATGGAAACCAATAAAAGAGAACCAGCTGTTCATACTTTACTGCATGCAATTTGGAGACATCAATAGATTTTTTTCTTGCATAAAATGTTTAATCTATTCAACCTGCTGTGAATCTTTCTAAAATTACCTTCTAATATCTTTATGCTCTGGATTGCATTACTCATTCATTTACACTTGTGCTTCAAAATTGTACCTTTTCAAGAACTCACAAATTTAAGTGACTATTCCAGATCATTAAGTTCAGAGCTTTATCCCTGTGGAATAATTTATGGAGTCTCAGTTTTATTTGGTTATATACTATCTTCACAATAACTTCTTGCCATGGCATTCATAGGCTTTCACAGTGATGTTATATATTTTTACTTCATTTTAACCATATTTTCTGTACATAAGAAATGTTTTTATAATAATTGTATGCTTTTATCAGGATTATCATAGTCACAAAAACACAGCATGATTCATATAACTGTGAAAATAATCTCAGATATGTCGCAGGACCTGTAATCAACTTAACTAAACTTACTAAAATTATATGTAAACTTGGAGATATATTTCCCATCACAGTAGTATGCAATTTAATGTTTCATCTTTTTAATGTAAAGCAATAAAGTACTTGATACTAATAGCCTGTGTGCCATGAAATATCTGAATATCTCAGTGATAGCTGTATTCAAAGACATTCAAATTACATCGAGTCTAGAAACAGAGAACTAACTGAAATTTGAGCTGCTTAATCTGAGAGTTTATCATCCTGCTAGATGTTGTCTACGCAGTGCATCATAATGGCACCAGGTTTACATGAACACTGGAAGTCAGACAGCAGGAAAGCAAGGTGTTCCACTGGAGACCTTTTCAGGCTATTATCTGCCCATGCTACTTAAATGATGATGGAAGTAGACAGATACAAAGACTGGGGCTAAACAAGCAGTATGCTCTCTTTGATAGATAATCATAACACAAGAACAAATAATTTTTCATGTCAAAAGACAAATT
The DNA here is from genome assembly GCF_020740685.1 of Jaculus jaculus. NCBI lineage: Eukaryota > Metazoa > Chordata > Mammalia > Rodentia > Dipodidae > Jaculus > Jaculus jaculus. Next base: position 182,934,807 of record NC_059103.1, on the reverse strand, counting down.
CACTGTGCACATCTCCTCTTGGTAAATTCTCATGTGTATTTTTATCATTATGTGTTCTTACCTGAACAAACCCTAAGAAGGGAGTATTCTTGATGCACTTTCAGTGTCCATAACATAGCTCTATAGAAAGTTTAAAAATTTTGCGAGGCCTTCAAAGGAAAAACATGTTGAGAGGAAAAAGATGTCATATGTGTGAGAACTTGTGGTGTATATATGTGGCAAATGTGTGCATTATGAATATAAAACACTATACGCGTACACACACACACACACACACACACACACATATGGCTTGCTTTGAATTGTATATAATAAATTAGGATTATGAATGATCAAACAAGTGTTAATAGTTTATTTTCTCTTTGACCATGAACATGTCAGTATGAGAACTTTATTTTATTAATCTATAAAACAAGACAATGAGATTGCTGAGAATGTTAAGTGAGTCTGGGTAAAGTTTTCTCCAATTACTGGTATATGCTAGGCTTAGCCATATGAAATTGTTGATCAAGATGCTGATGGTGCTGCCATTGTTACTGCTGCCAGCATTTTATTAAAGTTATATAATGAGAATATGAGACATGACATAATAAACAGTTAGTGTAGAGCATGGCAGAGTGGATATTTGGCATTTTCATATAACATATTATCAAACATTTAAACAAGTGTGTATAAACAATTGGGCTGGAGAGATGGCTCAATGGTTAAAGACACTTGATTGTAAACATGAAGGCCTAAGTTCATTTTTTTAGTGGCCATGGAATGTCAGATGCATGAAGTGTCACTCACCTGTGACAGGAGTTCATTTGCAGTAGAAGCAGGCCATGGGATGCCCATTTTTTCTCTCTTTTTTTTTTTCTCTCTCTCTCCCTATTCTTTCTTGTACTCTCACTCAAATAAATAAATAAAATACCTTTTAAAACTTGAGTGGTATCACAAATTACACTGACATCAATAGAACAATTTTCCTAAACACGACTCCGGTCCTGACTCATCTTTCCAAGAATGCACAATGCCTACATTATGTCAAATTTAGAGTTAGCATAGGGTAAGAAGGTTCATGTATCTCAATTCTCATTCCTTACTTGGCAGTTGGACATTTTTGACTGCCTTCCAAATTTCCATTCTTAAATCATATCAACCTCCACTCTCACTATTCTTGGTTACTTATTCATCTCCAGTTTTTATGTCTCCTTATAAGTTCAATCTGCTCCATTATCTGGATAATTCACTATTAATGTAATCATCACCATCCCCTCTGGGAGTCACCTTAGCAAACTTTTTCAAAAAACTTTTGCAACTCTAAAATTGGTATGTGTATTGGTTATTAGCTTTATTTCCTTAATTTTATATAAATTATAACAGGTTATCCTCTTGTATCTTCTCCTCCCTGCTCCTGTTTCTTTGGAGGCCCTCCTCAGTGAGGTTATGGTTTTCACTGTGTGTTCATAAAGGACTCAGTCATTCCCTGTGGACTAGTGAGGGACTATGCCTAAAGATATTCCTACCCATTCAGTGGCTCTTGAAATTTTTCTGCCTCGTCTTCTGCAACGTTTCCTGAGCCAGGGCAGGCCTACTGGCAGTCTGATTTTAGTGTTGAGTTCTCTGTAGCCTCAGGATTTCTATTTTAATAGGTTTTGATTTAATCACTGTGTTAGACACCAACAACCTGGGGCTGGTTGTTAGGTTAGCACTAAGAGTAGTTTTCCTGTCACCACTTCCCCTGCAGTTTATCCTGGGCTCTGGTCAATGTGATAGAGGTGGCATGTCTCATGGTGGACTTATCAGTGTATCTTGATTCTCCTCTGTTTTCTCTACTATCTTTAAAATAAAGCAGATTCTCCAAACAAGAGTGAGAGAAGTTTGACTTAAAAATATAGGTATTAAGAAAAAAAAATTGGGGGTCTGCAAGCCCATTATTTTCCAGAGAGCAGTGGGGGCTTCTGTCTTAAGTCTATTTATTGGGTTTCCAGAAAATGGGAGTGCCACATGGTTTCCTGTACCAGATACAAGTTCCCTCCCACTGAACAGGCCTCATGTCCATTCAGAGAATAGCTGGTTACCAACAGAGGCTGTGTACCATTATTGCACACATGCGCATTTACTGACTGGCTGGTTGATTTCATAATCAGCAGAGTTGCCTGCTTATTCTTGCTATCTGTGATATAAGCCAGATGCAGAAGGGGGGCACACGCATCTGGAGTGTGTTTGTGGTGGTTGGAGTCCCTGGTGCACCATTCTCTCTCTCTCTCTTTCTCTCAAATAAAAACAGAATATTTTAAACTGAAGCTTTGCCACTTCTGTCCACACTGTCCCCCTTCCCTCTTTATTGGTGGTTATATCTTTTACACAGCTAACCAGAATGAGGGTTTCTATGGAACTGATTCTTTTTTTTTTAATTTATTAGTTTTCTTTTCAGCAAATACAGGCAGTTTGGTACCATTGTTTAGGCTCATCCATGACCTACCCCCTCCTAATGGCCCCTCCTTGATGTAAATGGGTCGTGCATTGTCTTAACTTCTGCTTACCTCCTTCCCCAAACTCCCAAACTGCTAACCTTCTAAGCACCTCCCCACTTCCAATGTTCTGACCCTCCCTAACCTATCAAGTAACTCTCTCTCCTCTCTCCTTACTTCTTCTCTCCTATTTTCATTCCAATTTTATGTCCACATGCCTGTTGCTGACCACCATTTGTACTCATTTCCAACTGATCCCACTTAGGAACTGCCAATGACAGAGTATTGCAACATTTGTCTTCTGTGCTTGTATGAGCTTGCTTAGGATGATTTTTTTTTTAACCATCCATTTTTTTTCTGCAGGTTTCATTGTATTATTTTTAAAAGCCAATGAATAGAATTCATTATACCAAATCTTCATTATCCATTTATGAGTTGATGGACATCTGTTTTGATTCCAGTTCACAGATATTGTGAATAGAGCAGCAACAAACATAATTAAGCAAGTATCTCTGTAGAAAAGAGTGGAGTATTTAGGTTATATGACCAGGAGTGCTATAACTGGAACAAATGGGAGATCTATTTTCATCTTTTTCAAGAGTCTCTGTACTGATTTCCATACGGGTTGTAAGCGTTCACACACTCCCACCAACAGTGGGTGACTATTCCTCTTTCCTCACAGCCTTGTCAGCATTTGTTATCTTTTTTTTTTTTTTTTTCTTTTGATGAATGCCATCCCGACAGCGGTGAGATGAAATCTCAGAATTCTTTTAATTTGCATTTCTCTGATGACTAAAGATGTTGGACATCTCAATATATGTGTAGTAGACATTTGTATTTACTCTTTTGAGAATCTTCTATACAATTCTCTACCCATGTTTTGATTGGGTTGTTTGATTTTTTTTTTTTAATTGTTTAGCTTTTTGCAGTCTTCATAGATCCAGGTATGATACCTTTGTCAGACATATAGCTGGTGAATATTTTATCCCATTCTGTGGAATGTCTAATCAATCGTTTGATGGTTTGTTTGTCTATACAGTAACTTCCTAGTTTCATGAGGTCCCCATGGTTGAGAGTTGATCTAATTTTCTGTGCTACATGGGTCTTCTTCAGAAAGAGTTTGACTATGACAATATCATGTAGTTTTTTGTTCTCCCTGATTTTACTTCTAGTTCTTTTAGGGTTTCAGGTCTTACATTGAGGTCCTTAATCCATTTAGAGTTGATTTCCCATGGGCATGAAAGGTCTTTCCATCTTCTTATGTCCTTCTCAATTTCTTTCTTCAAAATAGATAGCATCATTTATCTCTTTCTCCATATGTTTATGATTGGTGTATGTAGGAAGAATGTTTTATGTATAGTTTTTGTATCCTGCCCCTTTACTGAAAGAACATATCATCTTTAGGACACATTTAATAGTCTTTTGGCTAGTTTCAGCCTTTCCTTTCCTTTTTGTATGCCTTTTACTTGTTTCTCTTGTCTTATTGTTTGGTCGAATATATCAACTACTATGTTGAAAAACAATGGTGAGAATGGGCATCCCTTTCATTTTACAGATCTTAATGGAAATTATTCAAGTTTTCCCCATTTAGTGTGATCTAGGCCTTGGCTGCATTATAAGTAGCCTGTATTATGTTGAGATATGGTCTTTCTATCCCTAGCTTCTCTACTGTTTTAATCATGAAGCAGTGTTATATTTTTTCAAAGGCTTTTTCTACATTTACTGAAATAACCATTTGTTTCTTGTGTATAAGTTTATGTTTGTGGTGAATTACATTAGTCCATTTCCATATGATGAACTATCCCTGCATCCCTGGGATGAAACCTACTTGATCAAGGTGTATGACACTTTTGATGTGTTCTTGAATTCAATTTGCAAAGATTTTTAGAGCATGTCTGTGTCTGAGTTCATTAGGGATATCAGCCTATAATTTTCTATTTTTGTTGGGTCTCTGTCTGGTTTACATAGAGTGGTGCTGGCTTCATAAAAGGTGTTGGGAACACCCCCCCCACCATTGTTTTTGAACTTCTATTTCTTGGGTTTCCCCTAAGCTTTCTTTGGAGGTCTCAACTTGGGACTAGTAGGTCTTAGGGGCATCCCTTTGCTGGGTGTTGTGTGTTATTTACTTTGCATTGTGGTGTGCCCTTCTTGAGATCAGTTGTCTCACTTAAAGTGGAGCAGTAGCAGCTCTTGTATAGCCTGTGTTGAGTGGCCTGGTCTAAACTGATCTCAGTAGGTGTGGGACTGAGGACACTGGATTATGATAGGTGTCCTTGGGACTGAACTGGATCTTCTTTGTGTGTGTCACTTCCCAGCAAGTCTGGGTAGTGCTTTTTGTCTGTTGACCAAGCTGGGGAGCTAATCTTAAGGTCTGGCTTTCTGAAGTGAGAGCAGCACCAAGCTTTTCCTGGGGCTGGAGCCCCAGTACAGCTGCTTCTGCTTTAGCCCTTCTTCAGAAAAAAAAAAAAAAAAAAAAAATGGAGCAGGTGTCTTGCAAGTTTGGGATCAGAAGTGGTATCCAATTTGGATGGCTACTCATGGATGACCTCCAGCTGTTTTGTTCCCTCCCAGTCAGGTGACCAGGCTCCCAGACCTATCTCCCCACACCTCTAGTCCTGCTCCCCTCTAACCTTCCACCAATGTGTTACTTCCCCTGCAGATGTCCTGAAATGTGCTTTGTTTTAATAAGAGTAAATGATTTCCTGATGAGGCAGATCACATTTCTTTTTCTTTCTCTTTTTATATATTTTTCTCTTAACAAACTGAATGTACTTAGGTTTGCCATAAGAACTATGTGTAGAATTCTAAGGGTCTTTTGGAAAAGATTCTTGAGTTTATTGGAGATTCATCAATAAACTTTTAAAAAGATTAACACTTATATGTTCATCATCTCTCATAAAACAACCAATTTTTGTTATAAATTACTCTCAATATAATTAAATATCACTTTATTATATTTAAAATTGCACTATCCACATGCTAGATTTACAATGAGAAACTACACTTCATCCTAGAATGAGTTCTTATAATGGTAAACTAGTGGTCAAATCATTTGTAGCTCTATTTTTTAAAATTTCTTTTTACTTTTAAACTAGGCAGATATTTTGTTACCAATTATTATTATTTTTGAATTTTTTTCTGTTTTATTTATTTATTTGAGAGGGACAGACAGAGGGAGAATGAGGCTGATAGAGAGAGAGAGAGAGAGAGAGAGAAATGGGCACACCAGGGCCTCCAGCCACTGCAAACGAACTCCAGATGTGTACGCCCCCTTGTGCATCTGGCTAACGGGGGTCCTGGGGAATCAAGCCTCAAACCAGGGTCTTTAGGCTTCACAGGCAAGTGCTTAACCTCTAAGCCATCTCTCCAGCCCTGTTACCAACTATTTTAAGAGAACTGAACATACCTAAATTTAGAGTGGCTTACTCTTTCACTTGGATTCCTATTAATTTAAAAATCTTTCTATTATGATTTAGGACTCTTTAAGTCAGTTTTCTCAGGAATTATTATTTTCTTATCATTTTGGTAGTTCAAGTTTTTCATGTATTTTCAAATCACATTGATCATTTAATATATATTACTAAAAAGAGAAAAACTGATTTTTTTTCCCCCTCTTCTACCTTCCATTTTGAGATTGAGCCAGCTCTCCATCTTTTATAAAACATTACCTTCAAAAGCTTTTCAGGATAAAAAAAAATCATATTCATAAAAGGCTTTGCAAAATGAAAGTTAGGTACAATGGAAAAATAGGGCAGGCATAACATTGAGGCACTTTACTTGAGATATCATATTTCTTTTGCATTGAGAAAATAATTTTATTTCTTTCTACATTGCTGTAATTGCAGTTCCCTAAAGTCAGAGCTTTTCTGGGTATCTGATAAGGATCAAAATGTGGTTAGCTTAATGAGAGAGATCAACACTCAGTCCCAGCCAATTTCTCCCTGAGAGTTAACTACACAAAACCTAATCCAAATGCAAGACTTTGCAGACAGGGACTTTGGATATTTGTCGTGGTGAGAGCTACCATGCACTGAGAACATCATATGCTGGCCACCCTGAGAGATGCTGTCCACGCATTCATGTTAATTATCGTGATTCTATAAGCTTTGTCAGCCCCATTTTCAGAGTAAAAGAGCGGAATGAAAAATAAGAATCAGGCAGGATAAAAACAGAGAACTAACAAACTGGCCTGCTAAACTAGAAATAGAACAGAAATTGAAATAAGAGGGACTGCTCTCAGAAAGCTTCCCTTAAAAATCTACAAAGACTGTTTTACTAGCTAAAGTTTATTGAGGTTCCACTATGTATTTGGTGTTATATATACATACTGTGTTTATATGCTACAAACTGATAGATGAACTTATTTTGCAAAATACCCTTGTCAACTATAACTTGAACTCCATCCCTTAGTGGTTCACTTCTCAAGGTTCAGTAGTATATTGCTTTATCACAATTTGCTGTCCTCATTCTTTTTTTCCTTTACATTTTACAGTATATGAATATATTTCTTGGTGATTGTACAAGTGAAAATGACATTTTGTGACATATGACTTCTGCAACCAAAATGATGTAGGACTACAATGTAGCTGAACTATGTGATCATTGATTTAGTACATCAGGTTTAAGATGTTTAAGTTTGCTATTTAAGGAACCTCTTTTTCTACTGTTAGAATACTAATTCTATTTGTCAACTGAATATTTTCTCAGTGAGCATGCAGTAGTTCCACCTTATCTGTGATTATTTTATTTCCGTGGTTCCAGGTGTCTATGGTCCACTGAAATCAGAAAACATTAAGTGAAAACTTCTAGAAATAACAAACTAATTAAACTTAAGTAACTGATAATACAACATCATTTTATAAGTGTTACTTTTATTTTTTAATTTATTTTTATTAGTTATGGACAAATGGTATGCAAACAACACATGTTGGAACCATCCTTTCCCTCATCTCTGCCTCTTTTACAAAGAGGCCCTCCTCATTGGAGATGCAAGTAATTCCCATGGGGATTGTGGGTCATGCATTGGGAAGCAGCAGTCAGTTCTGGGGGAGAGGTAATGTCTCGGAGCATAATGTCCCATAATTTCCCAACATGTGGCTCTAACAATCTTTCCACCCCCTCTTCCACAAAATTCCCTGAGCCATGTTGGGTTCATTTTAAGAATACTTCACTGATGGGTTCTTTTTTTTTTTTTTTAATTTAGTACTGGTAACCTCTTCTAGTGCTTAATTTGTATGTATTTTAAGCAAATAAACTATATATGTATAAGGTTCAGTACTATTTGAGACATTAGACATCTACTGTCAATAATGCACCTTTCTTAAAAATGGGTCACAAATGTTTTACCACTTAGAGATTTTATTATCTATTGCTTTATCTTATTGAAAGAGCTTATGGTAAAGAATGATTGATGATATAATAGTGTTGCTTTTGAGAATATCTTTAGATTGCCTGTAATATCTTTTGGGTTGACTTTAAAATATAATTTTCTTAGTAGAATAACTACTACTTTGGAATAAGTAAATATAGCTGCACAAAGCTATATCTGAAAAGCAGCTTTTTTTGCAAATATGAGAATCAATTTTCTCTAAAACATGTCACAGTTATTTTAACTGCATGACTGCTATGTTTCTTCTGACAGCCTAGAGTTCTGACTTTGTTTGTATTTTAAAAGATAGAGCATTGAACTCATAAAGGATTTCAAAGTTAAATGTCCAGAGACCAGGAAGAGCCTAGATATCATGTGATGGAGTGTGTGTGTGTGTGTGTGTGTGTGTGTGTGTGTGTGTGTGTGTGTTAAATGAAGTGAAGGAGTGGCATTAAAAATAAATGTAACTGATATAAGCAAGATATAATGTAATGTGCCCCATAACTGATGGCTAACCCCACAATGCACGATCCACATTCCCCAATGAGGAGGGCCCATTTAGAGGGCAGAACAGAGAGGAGGCTAACAATGGTACCAGCATGGCTGTATACACCCTGTGTACATAACTAATAAAAAAAAAAAAACAAATTGAACATACTATTTAGTGTTTACTTAAGTGACTAAAGCCTCATAATGATCCCTTAATATTTTCTGATGTTTTACTATGTTTCTTTATTCACTGATAAGTCTGGAATTTTGTTTTGTGCAATATCTGTCTTTGCATCAAAACTTTCTTTGTGTCCTTCTTTAGGAACTGATTTCTTGGTAACCCATTCCCTAGGACAAACATCTCTTTTTCATCTTTTAACCCAAGAATATTCATTTATTCTTCATTTTTGATATCCTTCCTCTACAGACAGAAAGTATCTGTAGTGCTAAAGTGGCATTTTTAGGGAATTTTAGCACTGATAAAACATTTCTCTGGTTCATATCATCACAGAAGATTTTCTCCAAAGGGAAAAAAGAAAATGCTATCCCCTATTCTTTATAATTTGGTACCATTTATTTAAATGTTATTAATGCTGCTTCAGTTGAAACTGTCTAAGTTGATTATAAAGAACATGTGAGAAAACCCTGCTAAAAATAAATGATTAAGCATAATAATCATCATTGCCTTTCCTTCCCTCACCCAACATCTTCCTCACATCATGGGAATATCATTTTTGAAATAATTTGAGTTACCATTGAAATATCCCAGTGCCCTGAGGCTTATATAAAGCTCAACTGAAATAGAGTCTGCAAGTGGATATAGAACATCCTTTTCCTTGTCTGCAAGAAATGCAGTGTCCTTATTTGGCAGAAAGGTTATGTACTTGTGCTTTTTTGGTTTGGAAAGGGAATGGAAATTTGCCAGTGTTCTGTTTTCTTTTCTGAAACAGCCTTTAATAGCACAGTTGAATAGACATAGATAAATGTGGCATTCTTTTCTTGAGTTGGGCTGGATATTTCAGTGAAAAGAAAATTGGAAATTAAAAATAACCAAAAAACACAGCCAGAATCAAATCCTAAAGCAACTTCAATAAGTAAATATGTTGAACCAGGAAGCAGATATATGCACATTTGAATAACCAGAGAACTTATTTAAATAATAGCCACCCTCTAAAGATACTAAAATCTCCCCAAGTTGGTGTTATAGAGTAAATGATGTTTTAAAGCTAACTTATGTGGCAACAAATGATCCTTTAAGAATAAAACCGTAGATCAAATGTGTAGTTGTAAACTGTAGCTATCTCTTTTTCTAGTTTTTCTGTTAATCATAACACTGAAGCGTTCTAAGTAAAACAATGTGCATGAGTTTTAGTATGGACTAAAATATAAAATGCAGTTGACATCATTTATTATACTTAGTTCTGCAAAAATTTGTGTGTATTCCTTGTCATTCCCCTTTTATTTGCCTGGGTAGTTATCTCCCTTCAATATTCCCCACAACAAACTAAAAAGCATGGCTTACAAGGTTTCTTCTAGTTCATTTATCTTCTAAACTCAGTTCATTGGCTATATTCATATCAGGTCTGCTCATTTTCCTCATAAGTAACCAAAGCATGTATTTTACAGGATGAAATACTGCCTTCATTCAGTTGATTATTAGACTCTTTGAAAGATATTTTCATTTATTTATTTGTGAGAAGAGAGATAATATCAGTGTGCCAGAGCCTCTTGCTGTGACAAATGAACTTTAAATACTGACTCCACTTTGTTCATTTGGCTTTATGTGGGTACTGAGGGATTGAACATGAGCTGGAAAGATTTGTAAGGAAGCACCTTTAATCACTGGGCCATCTTCTCAGTCTACTAATTAGAATTTCTGACCACATTTTTTTTGAGCACTGGACTAGTAGTTTTAAACTAGAAAATGTACACTATATCTACATGACTATAAATTATATTGCTTATCACATGAGTGTCATGATAGTACTCGATGTGTCAATGTAAAACAGGAATTTCAACAATGTTGAAGCAATTTAAATTAGACCAAGGCCAACATGAACAATTGATGCATGCTGAGAAGTTCTAGGGTGTTTAAGTGTTTCATGGAAGGTTGCCTCAGATTACAGTTATCTGTGAACAGTACACACATTATTTCAGCAGTCATAGTGATGTTCACATTTGTCAAACAGAAACTACATGCTCCCATTGCAATAACATACCCCATCCTATTCTATGTACCTTTCGACATTTTACTTCAACTTCAACCTTATGTCTGTTACATAAAGTACTAGAACACAGAACCTTCATGGTTCCTTTAAGACCACAGAGCTTGACAGAGGAAGTACTGCCGAGGTTTCAAGGTTACTTCCAGTGTTATTGATAGCTCATAGTGTTTTGTACTCACAAGTATTTCCACAGCAACACCACTTGGAGGCTATCTATTTTTCAGTGAGATTTGGTAGAACATATTCAAATATATAGAGAGAGCTGTGTAGCTCTTATTTCTCTCAGTGCCAAGGGCTGAAGCCAGAACCCTTGATCTATTGGTCTAGCTCTCTGTCTTAGCACACCATCAGTTATGAAACACCTGTTACACTGCCTAATTACAGTGTTCTCCTCTCCACAAAAAAAAATCATGTCTAGACACTACTTTTGATGAGCTAAAATATTGTTAAAATATGTTTTTCATGAATGGAAAGTGAAAGAAATAGAAAGAACTAATGTTTTACCAAATGGTCTTATTCATTCTGAGAATGAAATGTCTTTAATAGGATCCCACCCTAATGTAAGAATGTACCTACAATGCACCAGACAGTACTTACATCGCTTGCCAACTTTAAACCCATTAGATCTTCAGTACTCGAAACTGAGGTGGCATTAAAAAAAAAAAAAACAAAAAACTTCTATATCTACTATTTTACAAATGCAGTGAGAGAAGCATTAAGGATGTTTCTCAAGATCTCCTGTTTAGTTAGTGTTAAAGACAGAATTTGAAAGCAGTGAAAGCAAATTATGTCCATACTCAACATGAAAGGAATGGATTGCATATTAGTGTGAGCATTTTCTTTTCTTCCTTTTATGGTTTTCTCCACAACATAAACATGAACATATATGTTCTTGTACACATCCGAACATCCCTTACTTAAAGTAGTTGCATTTTACACTTTAAGTATTTGATCCCCAAATTTCTCACCCACTATTTATGTGATTTGGGAAAAATGGAACTGTTTGATTTAATTTTGCATTCCCAGCAGATATGATGGTATCTGATTCAAAGAAGGAATTCAATAACAACTTAATGAACACTTCATAAAAAGAAAAATATTTGCAAAATTATTCCATACAAACTGTTCATGAACCAAGATTTACTTTATGGAAGAATAGGTGTGGAAAGTTTAGAAACAGTAAATCACTAAATGCTCCCAAATTTTAGACTAACAAAAGTTATCAAAGATGAAGATGTGGGGCTGGAGAGATGTTCAGTGGTAACGGCACTTACCTGCAGCACCTAATGACCCAACCTTAATTCCTCAGTACCCCATGTAAAGCTAGATGTACAAAGTGGCACATGCATCTGGAACACATTTACAGTGGCTGGAGACCCGGTTGTGCCCATTTTCTGTGTCTGTCCCTCTTTTGTCACTCCCTTCTTGCAAGTAAATAAATAAAAATATTTTTTTTAAATGAAGATCGTAGGAAATTACATGTCAAATAAAATAAGCCATAAATCTTCATCTGGATCATAGTAGATTTCAAATGAGGGATTTGTGAGAATGAAGATAATAAACTTGCTCTAGGATTATAAATTCGATATTATAGATTAGGAAATTTCACATGTAAGCACTGTAAATTAACAAGTGGGAGATGTACTATTTTGGTGACTAAAAATTATCACATCACTCACCTAGTAAAGTTCTTTGAAAATAATAATAATCACACTGCCTTGATTCTTTGTCAACAATTCTCTGCTATGCAAAAGAGACACAGATATAAACAATACATTGGATACCAATCATACAGATTATTAATTTCCTATAGTTGCTAGAAAAATCCCTCAAAATGACTGGATTAAAACATCAGAAATTGTTTATTTTAAAGACAAGTTCTTGCTATGTAGCCCGGGCTGGCCTCAGCTGAGATTATACCTATATAATGTCATATCTGGCTACAATTTATTCTGTCACAATTTTGGAAGCTATATGTCTAAAGTCAATGTTTTCAAAATTTGTTTCCTTATTGAAGTCTCTAAGTATGGATACTGCTTGCCCACTGGCCTCCAGGTCCAGACAGAAATCTTTGACATCTCTTAGCTTTTAAGTGAATCACTACAATCTCCCTGCTCTTGTCACATGGCCATATTCTTTCCTTCATTTCTTCCTTCTTCTCTGTCTCTCTCTTTCTCTCTCATTTTTTAATAAATAAGGTCACTAGTCATTGAATTAAGATCCACCTTATTACCATATGAATTTAACTGTACCAGTTATTCCCCAACAGCCCTATTTCAAATAACATACCAAGATTCTAGCACAGGCACAAAATTAAGGGTATAGCATCAAACCCACTATAAAAGCTACAAAATAGAAGGAACACATCATTTGCGACTACCTAGGACCCCACTGAGCTCCCTGAGATTTGGGGACACAGCTTATCAACTTAATGGTCACACACACACACACACACGCAAAGAAACAAAAACAGAGAATAAAGCATATTTTAGGTCACAGTATCCATGTAGTCTTGAAGATATAGTATGTTCCTTAATAATAATAATAACTTATAGCATCTTTTTAAAAATAGTACACAACTGATAATGTAAGTCACAGCAAGTAAAATGAATACATATAAGGTTGTTACCTACTAAATGTCATAAGAGGAATCATGATTAATCCAAAAAAATATATTTTCAGGAAAAATGAAATAATATGCATGTGCTTGTCCACATTTCTCTAAATTTTGAGTTGGTCTATCTTCTACACATAAAATAAAAACATAAAAAAGCATATTCTTTTCAGGATTTCTTGCTCCTATGATACCCTGTAATGTCTACTTTCCTTACCCCTGTTCTTCAGCCTGTGTTAATCCTTATGTTACATCTTACTTTTGCAAGCATACACTCCTAGATGTCTAAATTTATAAAATTAGTTTTCAAGTCCTAGATACTCTTAACTAAATTTTTCCTTATATATAGATGTTGTATTTTTCCACTCTGAGTTTGCATGCTATGAAGTCTTGAATCTTCTCTCTTAGTAAGACTTCTGGGGAGAATTTACTTGCAAATGAACATGACTGACCAACAAGTTCTTTAATAAACAGATAACGAACAGGAAGGAAGATGTTTGATTTATAGATAGTGATTTGTAAGATAAAATCCCACCAGTCATCCTTGATTCCTCTGTCTTTTTCTATATTTTGAAGAAAAAAATATTTCACTTTCTCTCTTCATTTACCTGGAAGGTGACAACCCAATTAACCTCTTCCAACACCTTTTTATTCACTGATGATTCTGTGAGGAGCTGTGCGCAAGTTCTTGTTCAAGTTTGCTCATCAGAAATGCCCTGTGGCTCATCATTACCCTGTAGAACTGGGAAAAATCTTTCTCATTCTTTTTTTAAAACTTTTTTTTAAAATTTTTTATTTATTTATTTGAGAGCGACAGACACAGAGAGAAAGACAGATAGAGGGAGAGAGAGAGAATGGGCGCGCCAGGGCTTCCAGCCTCTGCAAACGAACTCCAGATGCGTGCGCCCCCTTGTGCATCTGGCTAATGTGGGACCTGGGGAACTGAGCCTCGAACCGGGGTCCTTAGGCTTCACAGGCAAGCGCTTAACCGCTAAGCCATCTCTCCAGCCCCTTTCTCATTCTTAAAATGTGTGTCACTTACTTTCTTTCTTAGGAGACTGCCATTTCTGGCTTAGCTGTTTCTCTTAAAATCTTAAATGATAATTTATCAATAGGCTCAATACTGGAGATAAAGTGTTTGACGTCTAGAAATGTACATGCCATGTTGGGCTAGCTCCTACACCCTCTGTTTGTCTTGTACATATTTTTTTTTTTCTCTATAAGGCTCATTCTTCTAATCTATTCACTGAATTACAGAAAAAAAAATTTTTCAGTTTAGGTAATATAGCACACTGACATGTAAAGTTTTCTCAAATGTTATCATAGTATAAAATATGTTTGTTGCATGACCAAGAGTTCAGTGTATTTTTATCTGGGTCTTAAAGAAAACAAGGATTTAATTTAACCAATAAAATTTTTATAATACTGATTTTAGAGCTTATCAACATGAAGAGTGGGCTCAGAGAGAACATTCTTTATTTGTCTTTAAGTTACACCAAATGTCAATATAAATTTAGTTGGATGAGCTATTCATGCTATTAAGCTAATTAGGAACGTGACTTTCAATAAATACATATGTCGCAAATATAGTCATATTCCATGAAGAGGTAAACTCTGGAGTTATATTACCTAGGTTCACACCCTAGCTCTGTCAGATTAAAGCTATGCTATCTGGTAAATTCTAACCCTTATCTAGCAGTATTCTCTTTTGTGAAATGAAAATGCTTATAGAAATAATCACATAAGTTAAATATAGGTGATGTTATATGAGGGTCAATTGAGTTGACATTTGTAAAGTTTTTATAATATAATTTGAAGTTGAGTAAATGTTGAGGATTTCTGCTTGTTACTGCTTGTCAGGCACATTGCTAACAGGAGGGGATTCTGAGATGGACCTTCAAGGAAGATGGGTTTTTAGCACATGCAGACATGCATGGGTACACATTTCTAGATAGTGACAATTCCCAGAAAGACAAGAACAAGGTGTGACAACTTACCATGAAGTATAAGAACTGAGGTAAGAACAAGGTGTAAGACAAGCTTTCACAACAAGAAAAACTTATGCCTTATAAGGAATGGATTTCTCTCATTGATAGTTCTATTGTATTTTACAAACAAAGAAATACTTGACATGATAAATTTTATCACTTTTTATTAGTATAACAATTGGGGACAGGATAGATGGCTTAGTGGTTAAGGAGCTTGCCTGCATAGCTAAAGGACTCAGGTTTGATTCCCCAGTACCCACATAAAGCCGGCTGCACAAGGTGGTGCAAGTATCTGGAGTTAATTTGCAGTGGCTAAAGACCTTGGCATACCTATTCTCTCTTTGTATCTGCCTCTCCCTCCCTATTATTCTTTCTTTTTCTCTCTCTCAAATAAATAAATAAAATATAAAAAATGTTTTAAAATTTTGCTACTTTTTTAAAACTTAGATGATCACAGGTAACTGCTCAGAAAAGCAATTAACACAAATCATTTATTTTTTACAGCCTATCAGCTACGAGTATGCCAGCCTCCACCACCTGTACCCAATGCTGAAATTTTGACAGAAGATGATGAATTTGAAATAGGTAAAGTCTGCTAGATTCCTTTCAGAAAATAGACTATTAGCAGAGCCATCTTGTTTTAAAATAAAACAAAATGTAAAAGAGTAATAGTCCTTTCTTTAGAAAGATTGGTAGGGATTGTCCACTTTACTCAGGAGGAAGAACAAGAAAAGAAGAAGGAAATATATTAGTATATGAATTCTGTTTCTTCCAGGATCTGCATTACCAAGCAGTGTAGGAATATGAAGCATATGATTGAATTCAGTTGGTACTTCCTGAACTGTTTTTGCTGTCATTCCAGTTTTACATTCTGCTCTAAGTTTAGACCTATGCCTGATTCCATAAAACAAATGATGGAATGAAAGATAAAATAAGCAGCATTAGAAGACATGTTTAATTTTAATATCTTAATAAACACTTGGCTGACTAAACCAAATTTGATTATATAGTACTTTGAACGTGGTAGGAAATACCACCTAAATAATGCTTCATTGTTGGATAAGTGGTATAAAAGCATATCTTAATTTTGATGCAATAAATCTCTATTATATTATTTTTATGATTATTAATACAATATTAGTTTAAGTATTACCTATAAATAAACAATCAGTGAGCAATATAAGTCTAATAATAATATTAAAAATGTTGGAATCCTTCTAATAATTTGATAGTTTTGATAAGTGGCATATATACACCAACCAGATTATTTTATTCTGGCTGTTATTTCACCAGCATATGCCTGCACACAGGCAAGTAATTACCCCTCCATTCGTCCATTAGTTCTAATTGATCAGGGCCTGCAGTAGGAAACTCCACAATGCTTGGATGAACAGCTAAACAAACAGTTTTATGGGAAGAAGCGATTTATTTCAAGTTTACAGATTCAGGGGAAGTTCCATCAATGTCTGAAGAAAATGGATCCTATTCAGATATCCAAGCAGGAAAAAAAAAAAAAAAAGCCAAACACCAAAGAGCAGCAAGCATGAATCACAGCAATCCATACCCCAGAGCTCAGACTTCTCTGCCTACCTTTATGCTGGAATCCTGGATCCGCCGCCAGTGACACCTCTGCCAGGCAGGCAGCTGGAGATTCAAGTTACAAATTTAATTTTAATACCTGAATATTAAATTAAATCAATGGAGGACATTAATACTACCACAATGCACATTAATCCTGATTTTCAATGTTTTGAATAGTCATTCCTGCTTATAATACCTGTTTTTTCTATCAATTGAAATGTATGAAAAGATAAAAATTCTGCTGTCATTGTCAGAACAAGTATTTTCTTTCTCACCATTGTTTTCATCCTTATCTGAAGCCTACTTTCTCTTCCATTGGTTTAACAGGTGATATTATTAGGTACCAGTGTCTTCCAGGATTTACACTGGTAGGGAATGCAATTCTGACATGCAGATTAGGAGAACGCCTACAGATGGATGGGGCACCTCCAGTTTGTCAAGGTATCGGTTTTTATAATTATTCACTTGAGACAAGGTCTTGCTATGTAGCCCAGGTTTATCTCATGCCTGTGAGCCTCCTGCTTCTGCTTCCTGCGTGGCAGAGGGACAGTCATGTACCACCATTCACAGTTTGTGCTTATTTATTTTGTAAGTATCTTTCTGTTAAACTCACAGAGAAAATATATTGTTAATAGTAAGTTTTTCTATGATGCATAGGTGATTTTTTAATTTTTTTCTCAGATGTAGCATTAAAAATTTTGTATTCTTTGGCTGGAGAGATGGCTTAGCGGTTAAGCGCTTGCCTGTGAAGCCTAAGGACCCCGGTTCGAGGCTCGGTTCCCCAGGTCCCACGTTAGCCAGATGCACAAGGGGGCGCACGCGTCTGGAGTTCGTTTGCAGAGGCTGGAAGCCCTGGCGCGCCCATTCTCTCTCTCTCCCTCTATCTGTCTTTCTCTCTGTGTCTGTCGCTCTCAAATAAATAAATAAATAAAAATTTTAAAAAAAATTGTATTCTTTAAAGGAGTAATTTTTATAGGATAGTGTGAAGTGACCCATCATGTAGAAATGGAGGTGAAGTAAAAGGTTTTTTTTTTGTTGTTGTTGTTTGTTTTGGTTTTTCAAGGTAGGGTCTCACTCTAGCCCAGGATGACTTGCAATTCACTATGGAGTTTCAGGGTGACCTCAAACTCATGGCAATCCTCCTAACTCTGCCTCCCGAGTGTTGGGATTAAAGGCATGTGCCACTATGCCCAGCAAAAGGGGAATTTTTAAATAAAGGCTGTGGCTGTGGTGCACATTACTTTTATTTGGAAGAAGATATTCTAACCACTAGATTCATTAAACTGCTTTAAATAAATGTTAAGTTGGAGTTGAGGGTAATATTTACTCACTTACTCACTAATACACTAACTTCAAGTGCTATCTGGCCTTGCTGAGAAGATATCATGGTATAAGGGACATGGTAGCTCTCCAGGTGACAGAAATGCCATGTTCAATTACTAACCTAGGAAGCTGTAGAATCATGGTTAATATCATTTGTGGGTCACAAACAGCTTGATGGAAGCATATCTACCTTTGTTACTGTTATGATTCTTAGAGCACAGCTAAAGGAAGGGCGGCCTGAAAGGCTGGTGCATATGCAAAGACACCAGTAAAAGAAGAGAGTATGGGCTTCCAGGAGCTCCCTGTGTTATATGGGTGAGCTGGTGATGGACTTTGAATGATGTTTGTAACTGTGATGTCCAGAAATCATTTATTGCTGATCTGTGTTGGCCAGAATGGTGTCTCAGGCATAGTAACATGTCATTAGTATTGGTTAACTTGAATAAAGTTGTAAATTATTATCCCTTTTCAGATTCTTGGATTGCTTTTGTTAAGATGTATTTCTGAGATATGGAACTGTTGATTATATATGTAGTAATTCTTGTTACAATGATTAAAAATAGTCTGGGCATTCTATGTAACTGTTGTGATCACCTTATTGTTGCTGGCCCAAAACATTTGACCAAAAGCAGTTTATGTGAGAACAGGGTTTATTTTGGCTTACAGACTCTAGCAGAACCTCCAAGATGGCAGTATAAAATGTGGCCCCCATAAGCCTACCCTCAACAACATACCTCCACCAGGAGGCTCCAATTCTTAAATTGCCGTCAGACGGTGATAAGCATTCAGAACACATAAATCTATAATGAGGCACCTGTATAAACCTACTATATATAGATGTGACTCACTACTATAATTCTGCACACAAGAGGCTGACTTTAGAGGATTGCCACAACTTTATATCCAGTTTTGGCTGTTTACTGAGGTTGAATACAGAATGGACTTCAGAAGGGGTCTGTGTATCAATGTCACCCCCACCACAAATCTTCATTATTCCCTCATACTATAAATAATAATTATTATCTGATTTTCTACCTAATTGGAACCCTATTAAGAAGATGCAGGATTATCAGAATGGTCTTAAGGTAACAAAATTAGAAGACCAGATTTGGAGGTATAAACCAGCCTCAATGTGAGACCCTCTCCCTGTCTTACTCAGTGCTATTACAACACAATGAGGGCCACTGGAGAGTGAAGCCTGACAGGGATATTTGTAATAGGAATGCTACTTGTTAAGCTTGTTCCTACATGAAGGACTCATCTGTAGCCACCTAGAATTCTCTAGGATTCATGTTCATATACCAAGATATGAAAATGGATAAGGAAGAGTCTCCACCATTTAGAAGATAATATGTGGGGAAATATTTGGGCAAACCCAGATGGTGTGAACCAGCAAGTAATGGGACTTCTTGCTTGATCAAAATATATAAAATGTATTGCTAGTTTACGGAACAAAAGAATTTCTTATTGAAAAATTTGATCCTAAGTCTAAATGTAAATAAACAAAATATTAGATAACATAGATATTTAACACTTCGTTAGTTCTCAGTGTCTATGTTGCAAAATTAGAATTTCGTACAGATTGGAAGTTGCACATGTCATTATTCTGTTTACTTTGGAAAATACAAATGGTAGATTGAAATTCTGTTTTTGAACAGTTCAGGTACTTGTAAAAGTTAGATAATTTTCAAGATTTTTTTTTTCTTGAGCTAATTCACAAGCTTGTCAAAGTGGTTATTCCTTGAGAAGCCTGCTTAATAGAAATTTATATTGTTTTTAATCTAAGTATAAATTATTTTATTTTCACTTTTCTTTAAAGGTAGAAGTATCTTTTCTATTTAACTCTAGATTCTCTTTAGTTTTCTCTATGCCAACTAAAATATGGCAGACAAGTCCAAATACATTCTTTTCAGAACGTTGAAAATAATTTAAATTTCATGAGTGACTTACATTCTCTGGTTAAAAATATTGCATCTACTGGACTATGAGGTTTTGAGTACTTTAAACTTTTTAATGATTGGTTTTATTTTATGTGTCATTGGCATAAAATGTTCACAAGTTCTTCACTATAACAAGTAATATATTGTGCAAAAGATGCTCAAGATATATTTTAAAGTAAGCAATTACATGTACTTATTTCTGGTGGTGTTTAGGCTTCTTGAGATCTGTTAGATAGGGTGAAATGAAATAATTGATGTTTATACAGCAAGGTAAATTGTATCATGCCATTCATTTTAGTAGACCCCATCACATGTTCACTAATACTGTCAGCATTTGACTCAAATATTCTATTGTCTTACCAAATTTCATTTGGTTCTCCTGTATTTGTTTTTTTTTTTTTTTGTTTGTTTGTTTGTTTTGTTTTTGTGAAAAGAATCAAAGGAAATATTCTTTCTTTTCTCAATTTTTATTAACATTTTCCATGATTATAAAAAGTATCCCATGCTTATAACCACCTCCCCGACTTTCCCCTTTGAAATTCCATTCTCCATCATATACCCTCCCCATCTCAATCACTCTTTTATTTTGATGTCATGGTCTTTTCCTCCTCTTATGATGGTCTTGTGTAGGTAGTGTCAGGCACTATGAGGTCATGGATATCCAGGCCATTTTATGTCTCGAGGGAGCTCATTGTAAGGAGTCCTACCCTTCCTTTGGCTCTTACATTCTTTCCACCACCACTTCCACATTAGACCCTGAGCCTTCAAAGGTGTGATTGACATGTTACTCAGTACTCCAGTCACTTCTTTCCAGCACTATGATACCTTCTGAGAAAGAAAGGAAGGGAAGAGGGTACTTAATAGGTTGGAATTGTACATATGTAAGTAGAATAATAGATTAACGGGGGTGAAAAGGCCCAAAGTGAGGTCAGGGGAAGAGATTGAGTAAAGGACAGGTGGAAGGGAGGGCTAATCAAAATCTAAGAGGATGCAAATAAATCATATGGAATCCTCTGGTTTCGGACAATGGAACATGCAGGAGCCATAGATCGTTGTTGGAAGTATTCTTTTTGTGATGAGATGACCTCACAAAATTATTCAAATGTTTTTTTTCATTGGAAAATAAAGAAACCCAATCTTAGATTGAAAACAGAGAAACTGAGCCAAAGAAGTAATATAATACAAATAAAAAGAAAATAACATTTAGATATAACTATGCTTTAATATCACTATATTGAGTAGTTACTTTTTAATGTTCTGAAACAGTTCCAGTCTTTTTAAGCCTTCAAGTTATTAAGTTAATTTAAAGCAATTTTTCATTGCTATATTTACTATTTTACTTACTCACTTTTATCCTTGTACTGCTTGGAGTCATTGAATCAGAATCCTAAATTGCCCAAAATATTAGTTGCTGTATGAAAAATATGAGCATATAAGATTTCCATTGACTTTTCTGCCATTTAGTCGATCTATTTGGTATACTAACCCTAACTCATTTAAACAAGGGTTTTTCTTTTTTTTTTTTTTTTTTCCCAAGGTCTCACTGTAGCTCCAGATGACCTGACCAGGAATTGACTATGTAGCCTTAGGTTGGCCGGGAACTCACAGTGATCCATCCTCCTACCTTTGCCTCCCGAGTGCTAGGATTAATGGTGTGTGCCACCACGCCCAGATTTAAACAAGAGTTCTTAAGATGATGCAAGGAACTCTAATGCCAAAACCCTGGATATTTGTGGATAATAGTTGGTTAAAATGGCATGTGAAGTATTTCAAATATACCAAAGTAAGAAGAGCTGTATGATTCACTGTCTTTCCTGGACATTTAAGTGTCCCTAATAAGAACACTTAAAGTGTACTCTACCCTAAACATAAAAGCAAAGTGAGTGTTATACCCAGGGCATTTCACTGTAGGCATATCCTATCTTAGGACTAATGAAAATTCTCTTATACTAAACTAAATCTTGTTTGAATATTTACCTCACTTCTTACTCTGTGATTATATATTTATAATGTTCTGGCAATATATTAATTCCTTCTTATAAAGTCTGATATAAAACAAAAGTAATATGAAATAAGACGACCTATAATTTGGCCATATATATGTCTTAAAGTCAGCTCAAGAAACTTCAATTATCCTCAGGGCTTAAGCAATTTTCTGAGATCATAAATGGCTTTTCCTGAAAAAAAAAAAAAAAAAAAAACACTGCTGAGGAAAGAAAGTTTCTTGCCTACTTCCATGAATTGAAGTGTCCTGAAAGTTTAGGATGAAAAGAAAGTGAGTAAAAAGCAAGTAAAGAAAAAATATATGTGTGTGTGTGTGTGTGTGTGTGTGTGTGTGTGTGGCAAACAGAAACAGAGGAGGGAGAAAATAAGGGCACAATAACTGTTGGGAAAAAAAGTGAAAATCTATAAAGAAATATATTCCTTATCTTTTATTTATCTACTTTTTCATTGCCCATAAAACAGTGTACCTTCCATGCAATTTAAAAAAGGAAATCGATATTATAAACTTTTAGGTCTTTAAACTTCTATTTAGGTTTTAAACGGCAGCTTAATACAAGTGTCAGCTTGTACAGAACTCAAGGATTCACCTTTATCATTATTGACCATAAGACAGAACCCCCACTTTTTAAAATACTGTTTTCATTTAGGTTCCAAAAGAACTGCATTATTTACTGATGTCTTCCATCCACAGTGCTCTGTCCTGCCAATGAATTACGACTTGATTCTACTGGAGTCATATTGAGCCCTGGATATCCTGACAGTTACCCTAATCTTCAAATGTGTGCTTGGAGCATTTCAGTGGAAAAGGGATATAATATCAGCATGTTTGTAGAGTTCTTCCAGACAGAAAAGGAATTTGATGTTCTTCAGGTGTATGATGGTAACCATGGGTTATATTTGCTGAATACTCATAAGTTCTGTACAAGTACTCCTTTGTACAAACATGTGTTCAATCAATATGAGCATCAGCTTATGTGAGATATATATATTTGAAGCTTTAAATTAAACAAACTGCATGCTTGCATGCTACAGGAATATTGTATTTAGCTTGATAACCACTTTACACATGCTTACTTAATTTAGTTTTAGAACTAAAATGCTTTATTAAAACATGCATTTTATTATATATTCACTTGCTGATGATAGATTGGTTTTTGAAAAATTTAGTTATCTTGCACTATTCTATGTATATCAACAAAAAATTGATGATAATATAGTTATACTATTATGTCTAAATTATGTTATATTTTTCCCAAAGGACCAAATATTCAGAGTCCAGTACTTATTTCTCTCAGTGGAGATTTTTCGGCTGCTTTTAATGTAACAAGTAATGGTCATGAAGTGTTTCTTCAGTGGTCAGCAGATCATGGCAATAACAAAAAAGGCTTCAGGATAAGATATATCGGTACGTGGTACCTGAGATTTCAGGACAGATCTTATCTGTTTCCTCATTATGATGGTGATTACAGTATAGATACTACTACTCAGTTACTTCACTGATAATTCTGGACAATTTTGATGATCTCTTGGTTTCTTAAGTTTCATGTTGCAGTGATATTAATTCTACATCCCTCCCATGAATCATTATCTAATAAATTAAAAGAACAGAAGATATATATGAATTAGTAAGTTACAAAGTTCAATAAAAGGTTTTTTAATTCCTTTTTTCTGCTTATAATTTCTAAAGAAGTAACATTAGAGCCGGGCGTGGTGGTGTGTGCCTTTAATCCCAGCACTTGGGAGGCAGAGGTAGGAGGATTGCCATGAGTTTGAGGCCACCCTGAGAATGCAGAGTGAATTCCAGGTCAGCCTGAGCTAGAGTGAGACCCTACCTTGAAAAAAACAAAACAAACAAACAAACAAAAAAGAAGTAACATTAGAATATTCTGCAAGTTTTTATTTATTTATTACATTATGAAAACTGATGTATCCAAATAATGCATAGCATTGTGTGATATCACCCTCACTGGCTCAAATTAAGTTCCAAATGAATATTTGCTACTAGGCTACACCATATAACATAGGAATAGATGTGTCCTGTTTTATAAATGTTGCTACAAAAATAATGTGAATTCTTGAATTGGCTTCAGAGGGGAATAGTTGTCTCTGTCAGATTCTTACATGATATATTTCAGTGTGCTTCCCTGAGAAACTTTAGTGTTGTTAGATCCTGAAAAAATGAATGCAGCAATAGTTTTAGAACTCACTGATGATTTCCTATATATTGTTTAGAAAACAAGATGTGAACCTAACATTATGTCACATATAGCAATAATAGTGCAAGAAAGAAAGCTTGAGAAGTCCCTGCATCTATGTCCTCTTTCCCACCCTCTCTGGCTCTTCCTCGTTTTGGAGACAGGGTCTTTATGTGTGGCTCATTGTAGCCTCAAATGCACCAGGATCCTCCTGCTTAGGCCTCCTGAATATGAGGATCACACACATGTGCTAACATGGCTATTTCTCTAAAACTGATATCCATACAGTTTTACAGTTTGAGTTGGTATATCATTATATTTTGTTAAACATAAGTTTTTAAAAATGTATGACTAAATACTTTTTTATGCTGGAGAAGAAAAATAATATAGACAGAAAGTCTTGGTTCTTTCTATCCATGAACTATTTTAGTAATATAAAGTAAATATCAACTTTGATGATGTTTAAAAGGATAAGTAATTTTTACCATGCAACAATGTGGAATTTTTCCATAGAAACCATATAAAGCAAACTAAATACATTGTTAAACTTCACAAGAAGCTTAGATCAGTTGTGTATTAACAGAAACACATGTTTTATTGCAAAATGTTGTTATTCAAGTGATACCAATGTTTGGCTTTAAGTGTTTAACACTTTGATTTAAACAGGGAACTAAAAAAAGAAAAAGAAAATATCAAGACAGGTCTGACTTTCATGTGTTTTTTTTTAAACTCTGTTTTACTTTTATATCATCAACAATTAGCTGGGAGACATTATTGACCACTGTACATGTCTGGGTATCCATCAATAAAAATAACAGATTAATATTTGCTTACAAGGTATTATATTTGCCAGTGGCAGAAGCTTGGTGAATGTAAGCTTTATTTTCATGCTCAAAAGCTGTGTGGTTTTTGTGTGTGTGTGTTGATGGGGGAGGTGTAGGTATGTACCCTATAATAAGAATGTACACATCAAACTGCCTCTAAAAGAGGGTGGAACTGGCATATCTCCCCAGGTAATATCTTGATGATCATAGAACAAATAGATTTTGAACTGTCCCACAATCACAATGTTCTTTTTTTTTTTCTGGATAATTTAGATTCTCATAAAATGTGCTGAATCTTTTCTGTTATTTGTTTGCATGTTTTTTTGTTTGTTTGTTTGTTTAACCAGCAAACTGTTGTATTGGTATGGTATGTGCAGATCTCTTAATATCAATACCAGCGTTCTGTCATCAGAATCCACTCAGTCCTAAATCGAAAGTTTAATTTTTTTCCCATAGATGTGGTTTCATTGAACTCTACAAAATATTAATAGTGTTGTTAAACTATATATTATCTAATCAATTTAATGACTACTTTAAATGAAAAGTTTAAAAATGAGATAAATGTACAATGATAACTATCATTTTACTTATCTGATACTTGATAAAATATCTTAATAAATGAAGGAAAGAATGGTGAACACAAAAACCATAATAAATGTTAAGTGTTTTTACTACTTTTAATTGATTTGCAAAGTTATAGTCCCAGTTGTGTTTTTGTGTTTTTGTTTTTTTTTAATTTTTCAAATATCAAGTTAGCATTCCTTCTTTGGTCAGTCTTACTATTCATAATAAAGTGTACTTATCAAGAGTTAATTATTTTATGGTAGACGTAGACATAAGTAGTGCTCCATTATGAGAGGGCTGTCTGCCTTGTCATTATGTAATCCTAACCATGGCACAGACCATGGCTCTGAGATCCATAGAAAATTCCTCAGAACCAATCATCAACCACCATAAATCCTGTCAATTATCACTGTGAATCCCTTCAACTGAGAATTACTGTAATAGTGGGGGCTTGGGAGATTGTTCAGCCATTAAAGGTACTTACTAGCAAAAGCCTGCTATCCTATGTTCAATTCCCCAGCACACAGGTAAAGCTGCTTATAGGACAGACTCATTTGCAATGGCAAGAGACCCTGTCTCATAGAAGGTGGTGCACAGACAACTGATCTCACCTCATGCTCATACATATAATCATACACACACTCACACACACACACACACACACACACACAATACACAAATAAAAGACTTACTGTGATAAATGTCTTATAGATAGCTCTCAAAAAAATCTACACAATTTTAAAGCTAATGCAAATTTTATATTTTACTTTTAAAATACATACTACCTCACTTCTAAAAATGTTCAAATAGTAAATGAATTCTAGATTACTACTTTAATATAAAGACTATTAGGTGACTGTTTGATTTTCATTTATTGGTAGTTGTTATTTTAGGTATTAGATTTAAATTATCATATTACTAAAGGATTTACCTCTTTAGTCTGTAATAAGTTTCAAACCAGCAAATGATTTAAACATTAAAATATGTGCCTCAGTCTTCCTTAAGTTTATTCACATTTAATCAATGTTTATACCATATGAAGGACAGATTCATTTTTATTAAAATTATGCTTACATATTTTAAAAGTTATCATATTAAAGTGTGCCTTATATAACTGTAATAATTTAAAGGGAAAGTATCAAAATTAAAATCATGTAAACAATAGACTGTCTATATTATATACCAATCTTAATTCAAATTAACATTCATGGCAAAGTTTCATATTAAAGTAAATAAAGCACCACTTTTAGCCACCATGAACAGTGACATGTTGAAAATGTATTTTTTTTTCTTTTAGAAATGGCAAGTTATGACATATATATTTTACATCCAATATGTTTCTCGCTATTTACCCCCCAAATATTCAAGTTTTCTCTGATGAATATTTGACGTTTCAAGGGGTAAATGGAGCTGAGTGTTTCAAAAGTATATTTATGAGAAAGCTACTTGACATTATCTCTTGACATTTCAGAAGTCAGAAAAGTAAAAGTTTTATTTTATTGGAAAATTTTAAATCACGCTATGTAAGTTTTGCTGACAGAAATGAAACTTTAATAGATTAGCAAATAAGATTAAGGAATCTGAGGACCTATTTCAACATCAACCAAAATGAATTGTATGACCCAGTATGATATATGTGTCTGGAGATGACTTCAATGTTACATGGAAAAAACAGGCACTAAAGCATTTCTCTCTAGGCATGACATTTAAGCCCTTGAGAAAACAGGAAATACAGTTTCCAAAACATCCTGAAAAACTCTACGGTTTTGGACCCCTGTGGTTGACAGAAAGGCATATGTAAAACAGGACAATTTTGGTGACAATAAAAATTTAAAAGAATCTAGAGGTTGCTATGTGATAAGCCATATAAACACATAGACTATTGTCAAAAGTTAAACAAAATGTCAGCCATATGGTGTAAAATTTACATAGATCAATAATTTTTCTGTAGCAATATTCTTTATACAGATGTTTATGTATCTGGATAATAAATAATGTTGATTTATTAATGAAACAGTGATTATATTTCTTGTGAACAGCTTTCTACTGTAGTACACCAGAATCTCCACCTCATGGCTACATCATCAGTCAGACAGGTGGGCAGCTAAATAGTGTGGTCCGCTGGGCCTGTGATCGAGGATTCCGTCTTGTTGGGAAGAGCAGTGCGGTGTGCAGAAAGTCTGCCTATGGCTACCACTCCTGGGATGCACCGGTCCCTGCCTGCCAAGGTGAAGTATATTACCCCAAACACACAAAAAAACATTAATTAACAAACTTAACTTTTCATTAGGATCACAAAATATAATCCCAAATGGACTTATTTCAAAGAACACTATAGTCCAACTCCATAAACAAAGCATAAAAACACAGAATAAGCAATGCCGGGAGAAAGAGACACATTACTTTGTAACTTTCCTGGTATTGTGTAATGTATGTATCATAGCCATTTTCCCTTCAACACATACATCCTTTTTATTCTCTTCTGAAATAGTCAAAATTGATGAACATGTAGTGTGAAGTTGGCAGAAAGAGAAAAATATAATGGACAAATATATTATAGCATTTTACTTAGGGTGCAAAAATATGCTCAGAGAAACAAATTTAAAAGAGAATGTAAAACTACTTTTTTTTTTTTCTTCACATATTGAACTAACTAAAAGAAATGAGCTTTTCACACAACCACAAAAGCTCAGGGAATTCTGCAGAAGAGGGGGTGGAAAGAATGTAAGAACCCCAGGGTAGGAATGAGTATCTGGAGATATTGCCCCCACTCACAATGACTGACTGCTCATAACCCACAACTCTATAGTGAATACCAGCAATTCCACTAAGAAAGACACATATTGTGTCCTTACAAATTTTCAATTTAATCTTAAAAAAAGAGAGAAATATGCTTCCCTGTGCTTTTGTTGGTTGTTAGAAACAAAAGCACCTCTGAGCATTGACTCGTGGTAGCAAACCAAAATAGCCACTTGTTAATCAAGAGATTATATACTTCAGAGCATTTGATTGGGACTTAATTCAAATAAAAAAGGTGAAGTATTGATCCTAGGTTCTTTTGCCATAATGCCAAGGTCCACATCAACTTTCACAGGAGAAAATAATGTCAATCAATGGATGATCTCCAAATATTTACTTCAACACATTTCTATTACTGTATAAAGAATTAAGGTCTAGGGAGATTAGTCAGTGGTTAAAAACACCTCATCAGTGTTTGTTTGCATTGGCAAGAGGCCCTGGCATGCCCATACTCTCTCCCTCTCTCCGCTCTCTACTCTTAAACAAATAATGTTATTTAGGGAAAAGAGAATTAGGTATTTTTGTGCTATTTCCTTTTGGGTTTTCCACCTTTCCTTGACCCCTATTTCCTCTTGAGCTCTCCCCACAACATAGCCTTCTTTCCACTTTTATATTAATTGTCACATTAATTTTCAAACATGAAAATTAATTTCAGATTTTTATCCAGGATATAAAGGTCCGCATAGTAAATCTGAAGTTTCACAATGAAAAACAATTTTCAGTTTTAACTACTATCTTATTTTTGGAGGAAACTTACATAACAACAATGGAAAAACAGGCCCATTATAATTAAACTCAAGAAGCGGGAAAGTTTAAAAAAACCTAAGAAATCTAAATTACAAGGCAATTGCATGGCTTCTTATGCTTAGTATGCTGATTATGCTGAAATTATTAACTTGTAGAAAGAGAGCTTCCACAGGTGGATGCAAATGGTGGGAAGTTCAACAGCTACTGCTTCCTTTTTTAGTTGACAAGAAAACATTTTCCACCTAGTAGGTTTCTGGAAACACTGACTTCAGCAGGCCAGCAACAATGGAGGCAGTGGCATTACAGAGCAA
Organism: Jaculus jaculus; assembly: GCF_020740685.1. Lineage (NCBI taxonomy): Eukaryota > Metazoa > Chordata > Mammalia > Rodentia > Dipodidae > Jaculus > Jaculus jaculus. The sequence goes on along the minus strand of NC_059103.1, from coordinate 182,905,379 downwards.
ATACTGTCATACCATACAAAGCTTCTGCTGTCCTTTGACAAATGAATAACAGGAATATTTAAATTTCCCTAGTATTAATTTTTCTAAGATTCAGTATGGAAAAGGATTTTGATATAATGTAATAATCTTGTAAAGTAAAAATGTATAAAATAACCTTAAATTCTGTATATTTTATTGTTTTAAATAGCTGTATTTATTTGAGATACAGAAGAGAAAAAGAGAGAGAGAGGAGAGGGCTTCTTGACACTGCAAATGAATGAATTCCAAATGCATGTGTCACCTTGTTCTTCTGGTTTTACATGGTGTAGCAGTGAGCGAGCGTCACATCGCTAGGATGAACTTCCAGACCAGGCACAGTTTATGGAGGAATGACTTTTATTTGAAGCTACAGATCCTGGGGAAGTATCATAATAATGGAAAAGAGAAAACCCACCACCAAAAAAAAATTTAAAAAAAGCAAGAGCAAAACCCAGCAGCCTAGCTACAGGGAACCTAGACAAAACTCAGGCACTTTACATATCTTCAGACTGGAATTCCCCGAACACACCTGAGGACTTGGGTCCTAGTATCCACCCACAATAACACTTCTTCCAGGAAGATGGCTGGAGATCTAAATTGCAAGCTTAAAAAAAAGGCCTGAACATGTTGGGGGCATACATTCAAACCACTACATTCTACACCTGGCCCCCAATAGATTCATAATCATTTCACATTATATTGCAAATTATATTCAGTCCAAATTCAAAGGTCCCCAAGTTTAACAAGCTAAGATAATTTTGAAAGTTCCAAGTCTTATCCAAGAGTTGAGATTGTCTCTTAACTGTGAGTCCTGTAAGATCAAAACAATTATATGTTTTCATCATGAAAAAGCAAAGAGTAAATGGTTTCAATTGTTATAAGGCATAGCAAGGAGAAACAGAAGCAGGGCGAGCTCAATAACCATCAAACGAACATCAAACTTTTGCAGTGCAAGTCTGATACTGGGAATGACAGGCTTTGAAAGCAATTGTCCTTAACCAATGAGCTATCTCCCCAGTCCCCAAATCATATATATTTAAAATATACACTAGAAGAAAGGTTTAGCAGACTCAGAAAGAACACAATAGAGGATAATAAAAGGTGATTATAATTAAAATAAAAATAACATACATGTATGAAGTTGTTAACACTAAACAAAAAGTACAAATTTAGCTTGACATTTCAGCTATATAAGGAGTATTCATGTATACATACATATAAAAGTATACATGTATGTACTTATACAATTACTCTTTAGAAAAGCATTAATAAAATGTTTTATTTTTCTGGGCTGGAGAGATGGCTTAGCGGTTAAACGCTTGCCTGTGAAGCCTAAGGACCCCGGTTCGAGGCTCGGTTCCCCAGGTCCCACGTTAGCCAGATGCACAAGGGGGCGCACGCGTCTGGAGTTCGTTTGCAGAGGCTGGAAGCCCTGGAGCACCCATTCTCTCTCTCTCCCTCTATCTGTCTTTCTCTCTGTGTCTGTCGCTCTCAAATAAATAAATAAAAATTTTAAAAATATATATTTTATTTTTCCAAAAAATTTCTAAAATTTCTTGAATTTAGAAATTGCTTTGTAGAATCATAGTATAATTTTATGAATTTTTGGTTCATGCTAGCACATTTTAAGATGGAGTCACTGTGTCATTATTTTGAATTTTCAGTTTTCTATAATTATAATATAATTGTAATAGGTAAGTTGAAATACATTTAAAAAGGGAGCTCTATTGTGTAATAAGATATATGTAATTCATGCAAACATTCTCCAAAACTGACTTATTATCACTGAAACCTCTTTTATAAAATACATATTTTTTAGATGTCGGACCTTTTTGTTGGACTTAGCTATAGTATGTCCTTTGAAAAAAACTTAAATATTTTCTTTTTTTAATGTGAGAGAGTGAGAACGAGAGAAAGAGAGAGGATGAGAGAGAGAATTGGCACACCAAGGCCTCCAGCCACTTCAATTGAACTCCAGATATGTGTGTTCCCTTGTGTGCATGTATGACTTTATGTGCTGGCAACATTTTGTGTATCTGGTTTATGTGGGACCTGGGGAGTCAAACATGACTCCTTGGGCTTCACACACAAGTGACTTAACTGCTAAGCCATCTCACCAGCCCTTAAGTCTTAATGTAAACCCTTAGCTTTAATTATTTTATTTTATGCTGTTCAGTCATTTTTTTGTTGTTCTTGTGTCTTCCATTCCTTATACACCCTAACCAATTTTTACTTGAGATTTACTTACACAAAATGAGCAAGTGAAAGATGAAAAGTGTATTTGTGTTTATTTGTTTCACTAGTTGTATTTTTTAGCACCTCAAATGTCACTTACTTCACACATACAACCCCATCTCAGGAGTTGAACCTTCCCCAGCCCACAACTGAGCATTTTACATGGGTACTGGGCTTGAACTCAGGTTCTCATATTTATAAGGCAAGTACATTGCCAACCAAACTATCTTCCCAGGGCTCTGTCTCACTTGGAATTTATGATTATCCAAGAGAAGCCCCTCTGATAAGCATATGATGATCCTTCTGGAAAAAGAACATTTTTCACCTTTTTTTTTTTGAGTTGAGAAACTGCATTGAAAGCTATTTGTACACAGCAGTTGTCAGTCCTGTCACTTGCATATTGTCTTTTTCCTTAGTTAAACAATATAACCATTACATTTTAAACATAGATGTGGAACTTACACAATTTAACTTTATTCATTTTACTTTGGACTAAGTGCCCTATGCTACCCTAATAATGTTAAGGTTATTTAGTTATTTAGTCATTTTTTTGTCCTAATGTCACTTAAAGCATGATGTTTGGCAGAGGTGCAGTTGAGAGGTTACATAATACACATGAGCATTCCCCAAACGCCTATGAAAATATAAGCATCAACACCTTCTTAACAGGCAGCATTTTATAAGTTTTCCAACTATAAGCATGGATAGTAACATGAATGTTTTAGGTTGCTTGCATCATTCCTTAAGTTAGTATTACTTCTTTTGCATTCAAAATGTGTAAGACACCAATTTACAAAAGAACAAACTTTTCAGCCATGGGAACCCTGCCATGCAAGTTTGGCAGTTTTATATCAATGAAATGGAGCTTTTCACTTTATTTTAAATTCATCTACCTTTGCAACTTAGCATATTTATTCAGGGCATTACACATTTTTTTTGTTTATATGAAATTGTATATTTTATTCTAGCCATTTCCTGTGGGATTCCCAAAGCTCCAATACATGGAGGGATACTCACCACAGACTACTTGGTGGGAACTCGGGTCACGTACTTTTGCAACGACGGCTACAGACTGTCATCTAAGGAGCTCACCTCCGCCGTGTGCCAGTCGGACGGAACATGGAGCCATCACAACAAGACCCCTCGCTGTGTTGGTGCGTATACTGAAGACCTCTCATCATTTTTGTCTCTATTTGTGTCTTCTACAGGTACATATTTGATGTGCATCTCAATGTTTAAGATCAATCCCTGAAATGAAGTATCCTAAGAGGGAAATAATAGTTGATTGATTTGTCTTGTACTATCAAGTACAAGAAAACAAGAAAAAAGTTGTTTCAGTATTTTTTTGGAAAACTCCAGCATATTTCTTCCAAAACAACATGTGATTTTTCAATTTATGTAGCAAACTTACACCTTGGAAAAAAAAATGTCAGTTGTCACCATTTCAATATAAAGACCTTTGAAAACATTGTTACAGTTTTATTAACAAGATTATATTTTAATATATTGTGCTCTGACTTCATAAAAATAAATAAAAATAAAATGAGACTGAGTTTCATATATATATACATATATATATACACATATATATATACGTATATATATATATACATACATATATATGTGTATATATATATATAATTGTTAAGGTAAATTGATTCTAGAATGTCTCCCATTGTTATTATGACTATAGTAGAATAATGAATATTATGTAGCAATCTGATATCGACATTGGTAACCAAAGGAACTCAAAAGGAAAAGGTTGGCTTAAATGACAGCTTTGATGTTCTGTGTTTTAATTGTTTCTTCCTGTATATTGCTGGAATTTTAACCTCATGGTTTCATTTTAGATGTGGAGTGGTAGATTATTTGTACTTAGTTAGGTGCCTAATAATGGTTCCACTTCAGTAAATTTTGAATAGAATAATGTTGATATCAAAGCACTTATATATAAAAGACTATTATCACCAAACAACTTTCCTAATCATGCAGTTCTGAAAAACTGACTAAAAACTAAGTAATCATAGGGCAAGCAGTAACTGGGATTCTAGGTGGATAGAGCAATGTATATATAGTCTCTGAACTGTGAATCAGCCGAGTGAGTTCAAGGAAGCACAGCTGTAACAGTGCAAGTAGGAAAAAGGATTGTAATTGATGTAGAAAAGAAATAAAGAATAAATAGCCTTTAGTACAGCACACTCATGAATTAATTAAGGTTGGAAAAGACATTAGCTAAAGTTAAGTCATTGGTAGGCATCACTGACTTGTTGGCATTTATATTCTGTTTGTGCAGTTGTTACATGTCCGAGCATTAATTCCTTTACCTTGGAACATGGAAGATGGAGAATTGTGAATGGATCACATTATGAATACAAAACCAAGGTGGTTTTCAGCTGTGACCCTGGTTACCATGGACTAGGCCCTGCTTCCATTGAGTGCCTTCCTAATGGTACATGGAGTTGGAGAAATGAGAGACCATACTGCCAGAGTAAGTACCCACCATGTTCAGCTTATTTTAGAAGCTAGATTTGGAGATTAAGTTGTTTGAATCACTTCCTTTCAGAACAATTTAAATCAATATTGAGATATTTTATGTTGTTTTCTAAGATGAGATTTTAATGTTTGCACTTCCTGGGATCAAGCAATTTCTTGACTCCCCAGTGGCTGGGACGGAAGGGGGTATGCACCCTCATGCCCACTGAGGTGCTGTGACTAATATAATGATTCTCATTACATTTTAAAGTTTCCAAGTTATATTTTATGTGCACATATTTGTGGAAGGTCATGAGCTTTGGATGTAAAATCATATTGGTGATTTTAAAATGTATTATTACTGCAGCAACTATGTTGTATTTGCTGTTACAAACTATTTACTTGACCATGCTTTTGCCTTTTACATATGCTGAAAAGGACACATATGTTATAAAGGAAACTGATGGTACTCTGCCCAGGAAATATAAAATCCCTTGAATTTACTCACCATGCTATCTAATATTTAGTTCCTGTGTCCTTCCATTACATAACCATAACAATTAAAATACCTATTCCTTAGAATTATTAAATATTATGACATCTTTGAAATACCAGCTAGAATCAGAGTCACAAGAATCTATAAAATAATATTTAATCTAATTTTTTAAATCTCAGATTTTTTCCCAACAGTCTTATAACTGACCTGGGTATAGAACAGGTCACCTCATTAACTATACAACAGTCAGTTGAAATCTCTTTCACCTATTTTCACCATAGTCAATATTTACTCTGCCAGAAAACACTAGGCTGTCAATTTCAAACACATAATTTGTACCCAGCGCATCTATATCGCCCTTGTAAAAAAAAAAATAAAAACAGAAACATGCTTGACTTCTAAAAAAATCAATTATCTAAATAAAATTTGGAGGCTGGAGGGATGGTTTAGTGGTTAAGGCATTTGCCTACAAAGCCAAAGGACCCAGATTAGATTCTTTAGGACCCACATTAGCCCAATGTGCAAGGAGGCACACATGTCTGGAGTTGGTTTGCAGTATCTGGAGGCCCTGGTGCACCCATACTCCCTCTCTCTCTCTCTCACTTCCTCTTTCTCTGTCAAATAAACAAATAAATAAATAAAAATAAAATTTTGATGATAAACAAAATTATTTAAGGGTGGGTCAGATGACTTAATGCTTAAGGCACTTGCCTGCATAGCTTACAGACCAAGGCTCCATTTATTTATTTATTTATTTATTTATTTATTTATTTATTTATTTATTTATTTATTTATTTATTTAAGAGTGACAGACACAGAGAGAAAGACAGATAGAGGGAGAGAGAGAGAGAGAATGGGCGCTCCAGGGCTTCCAGCCTCTGCAAACGAACTCCAGATGCGTGCGCCCCCTTGTGCATCTGGCTAACGTGGGACCTGGGGAACTGAGCCTCGAACCGGGGTCCTTAGGCTTCACAGGCCAAGTGCTTAACCACTAAGCCATCTCTCCAGCCCCAAGGCTCCATTTTTTGAGTCCCACATAAGCCATATGCACATCATGGTACATGCATCAGGAGTTCGTTTGCAGTGACTAGAGACACTGGGGAACCCATTCTCTCTCTCTCTCTCTTTCTTCCTCTCTCTTCCTTTATCTTAAATAAATAAATAAATAAGATAAAAATTGTTTAATAAGAACAAACATATCAGTTGATAGTCCTTTACTTGTTAATATTGTGTGATTTGAAAATTATGCTCATAATCTCATTATAGGTATAGGGTTTGTTTGGCTGCCCAACATTATAATTGTGTTGATGAATGATGATATTTAAATAGATTCAATGTTTTTTCAACAAATGCATATTGACTATGTCTTCAAGTATTTTCACTTATTTTTTATCTTTAAGTTATCTCCTGTGGAGAATTGCCCACCCCTCCAAATGGAAATAAGATCGGAACACAAACATCATATGGCTCCACAGCCATCTTCACGTGCGACTCTGGATTCATGCTGGTGGGCTCTGCTGTCCGGGAATGCCTGTCCTCTGGCTTGTGGAGTGGGTCAGAGACCAGATGTCTAGGTACAGATTTTTTTTTGTTTGTTTCATTTTAACACCAACCCCAACACACACACACACACAAAACATAACATGAAATGATGACTTTTATTCAATCAGAAAGGTTGTTAGAAATCAGAAAATACTTACCTTTAAAAATAGCTCATGTTAGAAGATCTATTAAGCAGATAACCTTTAAAGTTAATCAAGTGGTATTTCTAATGAGAGTCTTATGTTATTAAGGAAAGACACATTTTCCTCCAGGCATAATGAGAATTAGGTGATAACTATTTGTTGAAAGTTATGTCTGCTACTTAGCTGCATTAATTGCCACAGCTGTGAATTCACTCAAAATCATGGTCCGCTCTCCTTTCACCTATTTGTTTAAGTTGGTCACTAAAAAACATTGTTTATATTTGAATGTGATTCTACCCTTTTATTTTTTATAAGATTTCAGCATATGTAAAACTCTTTCTATTATACATTTGAAGTCTCTGTTGTTGTTGTTGTTGTTGTTGTTGTTGGGGTGGAGTTTGAGTAGTGTTTCCAGAGCCCAGGCTGGCTTTGAGTTCAAGGTGATTCTCCTATCTCAACCTCCCAAGTGCTGAGATTATAGGTGCGAGCCACTACACCTCAGTAATCTATCCTTGAACCTGAATTTAGGCTAGGACAATTCCCTGCGTCACGCCTTAGGGATATATATGTGTTGGTTTTTTGGTTTTTTGGTTTTTCAAGGTAGGGCCTCACTGTAGTCCAGGCTGATCTGTAATTTACTATGCAATCTCAGAGTGGCCTTTTACCTCTGCCTCCCGAATGCTGGGATTAAAGGTGTGCACCACCACGCCCGGCTCCTCTATTTTTTTTTTTTTAAACCTGTTGAGTAAAACAAACTTACCTAGCTCTTTTATCCACTGTCTTTTATAATGAAAGGAATATTATGATTTATACTTCATCTTTATTTTAAAACACTTCAATAATTTTCTTGATATTAAGAAAATACTATGATTAATGTCTCATTTTCTTTAAAGCAATTTCAGGATATAATGTAAAATACTGAATTTGGTAATTTTTTGCATGATTAATTCACTTGTCTTTTGGTATCTTCTGTGTCCTTTGAAACTGCTAATTATTGTAAATGGCAAACCTTGCACATTTTTAATGTAAAAAAGTTAGTTATTATTTAAAAACAAATGGAAGAACAGAATATAATTTAACAAGGTCAATTGAATACTGTATTCAGTCCTTATTTGAAACATAAAAGGGTATAGCTAGAAGTTAGAGAACACAGTTATTTTTCTCCTTTCTTGGGCTCAGTTTTCTTAATAAGCATATTTGAAAACCTAGTGACAGTAGATTGTTTGTCAGACTAGAGATATTTGCATATTAGACATAAATAATAGTAAACAAATCAAATTGTTCCATATTAGCCTATTTATTAATTAAATTTAAAACTTCTTAATGTTGTATGGACTACAGCTTAGTTTGCTTATAATTTGAAAAGTTATATGTAAACTACTCTAAATGCTACATTTTGTGAATATACTTTTTGATAAATAATTGCTGTGTATCATATACTGTTCACAAGTATTATAAAATGTATATAGCTTAACTGGCATGTTTAGAATAGAATTATATTCCCTGGAAAGACAGGCATAGCAGGAATATTTATGGGCCCTTAAGGCCATGAAGACAACAGCATATATTGTAGTAGATATATTGCTGGCATCTAATATAAATCCAAATGTATGTTTCTGGAGTTACATGAGTTCCAACAATGAAATCCAACTGGCTTGTGCTAGAAATTAACCTCAAAGATTTAGTCACTGTCAATGTTTGAATTTCTAAAATCCCAACTTAGAACAGACACATGAATATTCTTCTGGTTATTTCTTGAAGAATCGTGCTTTATTTCCAACTCCTCAGCATTTTTATGAGTTTCTTAATTGAAAAGATATTGAACACTGGACCCTCATATGTCCCTGATCTATTTGATACAGCTAGTATTTCACCATGTTTAGCTATACTTCTTTCCACGATATACCATTCTACCAGTATGTTTTCTATATATCATCATTAATCATTAGCTAGACATCAATATCTGTTTATTATTTTCTTCCCTTCTGGTTTTATTCTGGGACAGAATATATGCAGTGACATGCCTATGGTATAAAGACATTGTCAAGAAAGACTTGCAAATGTTTACTTTTAGGCAACCAAACTACTATTTTAAAAAGAAATGGGCTGTGGAGATCAGCTCATTGATTAAGGCGCTTGCCTGCAAAGCCTAACAGCCCTGGTTTGATTCCCCAGGACCCGTGTTAAAGTCTGATGCACAAAATGGCGCCTGGATCTGGAATTTGTTTGCAGTGGCTGGAGATCTTTGTCTCTCTTCTCTCTCTCTTTCTGTTTATACATAAATAGAAATATTGTAAAAATGTGAATGGAGCATGGTGGTGCACACCTTTAACCCCAGCACCTGGGAGTGGCTCAACAGTAGGACTGGGTTTACTTGGGGTAAACACCAAGGGAGGATGATGAAGGCCATCTCTGGCTTCCCCTCACAGATTGCTGTACTTATAGTCCCTGTAAAAAGAAGGAAAGGAGGAGATTAGAGGGGTGCAATTAGTTAATATCATTAGCAGGAAGTTGGGGTGGCTATTATTATGTCCATTAGGGAAAGTAAGTGGGGGTGGAAACAGTTTTTGAGGGAAAAATTAGCTATTTTAGTTTTAGAATTTTCCATTGTTGGGTCAGGAAAAAATAAGATAGAAGCACTTAAAAAGGAGGAGACCCCAGAGTCAACAATATTGAATGAATTCTTAGTTCTATATGTTGCCAGATATAGTTTCTTAAATGCTTTTAAGAAACTTAACATTAAAAGATACTGGCCTATTTTGTAGGTCATTTGCATGTTTTACTATGGGTGTGATGCCTCATAGAACAAATTAAGGACTCATTTATTTTCTTTCTCTACAATTTTCTTAAAAATCTTTGAATAAAATTGATTTTGTTCTTCCTTTAAATATTTGAATGTAACAACTACATTTGTTCTTAAATTTTCAAAGTTTGCTAAGGCTATTATGGACCAATATTTGTTTAGTAATTCAAATACTTTAGTAAGTAAAGGAAAGTTCCTATTTACTATTTTATCTCTTATTCATTTGGTCAGTTGTAATATTCAAGAAAGTTTTCTTTTCCTTCTGAACTGTTCAATGTATTGACAAGTGATCATCTTATTCTCTTGTTTTAGTTTTTGCAGATTTTGTAGTGATACACTTGTCTCTGGTGAATTTGAACTGTTCTGTTTTGTGTTGATAAGGTTGGGTAGTTTGAAATTTTTGGTTTGGCAGAAAAAAATGTCTCAGTGATTAAATTAACATGGTTGCCTACCAATCCTAACAACCTGGATCATTTCCTCAATACCATATAAAGCCAGATGCACAGTGGCACATGCGTCTGGAATTCATTTGTAGTGGCTGGAGGCTCTGCCACACCTATTCTCTCCCCCATCCTCTCTTCCTATCTCTCTCTTTCTTTCTACTTGCAAATAAATAAATACAAATATTTTTTTTAAATGGTGCTCTTTTAAAATGAAGAATTTTTATCTTAGGATTTCTATTGCTTGGGTGTCTCTATTTCTAGATTGTTTTTCTAATTCTTGTATTTTTGTAATTGTCTTAAATATTTTCATCTGTCTACTTAATGTGATTTTATGTGTCTTATTTTTTCTTCATTCTTTATAAGGTGAAATTTTTATGTCATTGATTATGAACCTTTCTCCTTTCTAATAAGAACACTTAAATCATGCTAGGGATGTAGCTCAAGAGTAAAGTGCTCATTTAGCATTCACAGGCCCTGTGTTCAATCCCCAGTACCAAAACAAAACTGTCATGTAAAATATTTACAAATTTTCAGTAAGGAAATTTCAGTTAGAAGCCATTTATTTATCTGCATTCCTCAAATTTTACATATCTTCATTTTCTTATGCTGAAATGACATGTCACCATAAGTTTGCTTTATTTGAAGCAATGTTTTCTGATGAATGTATTAGAGCTACTTCATACCATAAATTCTGTGTGAATTACTCATGATGTATTCCGAAGTAAAATTTAAAACCTTATTGAAGTTTTATTTGTATATAAAAGTCCAAGAAAGCCCAACCACAATATTCAAAATACTTTTTGTTGTTGTTTGTTTGTTTGTTTGTTTGTTTGTTTTTCACACATTTCAGCGGGACATTGTGGAATTCCAGAACTCATTGTGAATGGTCAAGTCATAGGAGAAAATTACGGATACAGAGACACAGTTGTCTATCAGTGTAATCCTGGTTTTCGGTTGATTGGCTCTTCTGTGCGGATATGTCAACAGGATCACAATTGGTCTGGTCAACTCCCATCCTGTGTGCGTAAGTAAGCATGATAAAAGGAATTAGATAACTCTTATCTCATGGTATGAAGAATCGAACACCCCTATACCCAAAAGATACTTTTGCTTACATACTATATGTAGATGGCATTGTAAACTAAATGTACATAATCTGTTCTTGAACACTATGCTATAGTACTTATCAAGGGCAGAGTTCAGGAGCATATATAAACATCCACTGGGGAAGTAGGAAAAAATATCAGATTTTCTGTTATTTATAATTCAGCAACATCAGTATTCACATGAAGTGTACACTCAGAACACATGTTTGTTTGTTTGTTTTTTTTTCCCAAGGTAGGGTCTCACTCTAGCCCAGGCTGTCCTGGAATTCACTATGGAGTCTCAGAGTGGCCTTGAATCACGGCAATCCTCCTACCTCTGCCTCCCAAGTACTGGGATTAAAGGCATGTGCCACCACGCCAGGCGAGAACACATTTTTAATATAAGGATTTAATGCTTTTAACACTATTATGCAACTGTATCAAAATTATTCTGATAGCAAAGCTTTCTATAGTGGAAAATCCTTCCAGTCAATGTATTCTAACAATTAGGATACTATAGTTATTCTATCAAATTATATTCTGATAAAGTATAATAAAACAGAAAAGTCATGAAATAAGACATGAAGAGTGGGCTGGAGAGATGGCTTAGTGGTTAAGTGCTTGCCTGTGAAGCCTAAGGACCCCAGTTCGAGGCTTGGTTCCCCAGGTCCCACGTTAGCCAGATACACAAAGGGGCGCACGCATCTGGAGTTCGTTTGCAGAGGCTGGAAGCCCTGGCACACCCATTCTCTCTCTCTGTCCCTCTATCTGTCTTTCTCTCTGTGTCTGTTGCTCTCAAATAAATAAATAAATAAATAAATAAATTTAAAAAAAAGAAGTGACTTCGCAGTCATTTTAAGAAAAAAAGAAAGACATGAAGAGCAATTATCATTTCAATCCCACTGTTAATTATGTGAGTTAATTCACAGTATTTTCTTCCTTGACTGGAGTCCCATCATACAGAAAGTCAACAATTTAAGGTGCCAGTGTAGTAGTAGCCCTTTTAAATTTGAAAACCCATCATAAATATATATATACATATATATATTCTGTGGTAATATGAAGGGATTTTTTTGTTTCATTTGGTAACAACTATTGTTACCTAGTGATCACTAACTTGAGAACCTGAATCCCTCAAGGTAGGAGATAGGTCATATAATGCCAAAGCATCTTTATACTGGACAAGAATCACTGTGCATGTGTGTGAGAGTGTGAAGAAGGGGTTCTGTCTATTTTTGTGTGTCAGTGTTGATGGAATCAAACCCAAGGCATTGTGGGAAATTGTCAAAATCCCCCCACCTGGGCCACACATCACACATCAGTTCTCTGGACAGAGTTGATTCTCTCTATCATCTGGTTGGCTGCAGGCTATTCAGGCTAAAAGTCGGTGCCTGTGATGGATACACAGGATAGTGAACATCTGCTTTGTTTGCGTTTATCAGTATGTGTCTTCTCACCAACTTCCTGTGTTTGTATAACCCAGTTCAGTGTATCGTAAAACTCTTAAGGATATGATGGAGAATGTAATTTCAAAGGGGAAAGTGCGGGGGGGGGGGAGGGAGGGTATTACCATGGGATATTTTTTGTAATCATGGAAAATGTTAATAAAAATTGTGAAAAGAAAACTAAAATAAAAACTCTAAAGGATTACTCAGAACTCTCACTGATGCTACATCCTTTAGAGCTTCTTATTGAGGACATCCTTGACTCAGTCGGTCACATTGACTTGTCTGGTTTCATCGTAGAAGAGAAAAAATTGAGGAAGAAGGCCACTAGGGAATGCATTTTTTGTATTGGGCAGGAAAGGCAGGCTTTCTGGGTCTGGTGATTTATGTATTTATTATGACAGCTAAAGTAAAAAAGTAAATATTATTGAAAAAGCCTAGTTCATCATCACCATGCTTTCTTACTGTAGTATATCCTCAAAAGTACGTGATGCATAATATCATGTGTTCTATTCTTGACCCTAAATTTAATTATCCATATATTCCAATTTTATGTAATTCCCATACCCAACTGTGTGTTATATTAAAATATTTTTTATGAATTGTGAGAGCAGCAGTCAGCCATTGTGTCAGGGAGATGCCTCTGCATGTTCCCTCCCACCTTGTGGCTCTTATAATCTTTCCTCTGTCTTTTCTGCAACATTCCCTGAGCTACAATGAATGTGTTTTACATCTACTTTAGTGTTGAGCTCTCAGGAGCTTCTGGATTTCTACTTTGGTACCTTTTGAGTATCCACAGGGTCTGTCCCCATCACCCTGGCAGGTTGTCAGGCTGGCTATGGCAGCACTCATGGTTACCTTGACAATTCCTCTATGGTTTCACCTGGACCCTAGCTGACATGTGAGGGCTGGTTCATCTCCTGCCATGGAGTCAGCTATCTTTTCGTTTTGTCTTATTGATAGATTTTGGTTGTCCTCAGTTCTTGCTGACATCTGAAAAAAAAAAATCTCCAATGGACAGTGGGATCAGCATAGGTTAAAGGGGTAAGAATTACTAATTCAGAGAGACCTTGAAGGTTGTAGCCTATGTTTTGGACAAAACCTAGTGGAAAAGTCTTGTTAGAATGCATAATCTTGCTCTCCATAGGATTCTCACTTGGTTTTCAGCTCCAGGTATGGGGTTCCATTCCTCAGAATGGATCTTTTAGCCAATCACAGAGCCATTGGTTACTCATCGAGGCTAGATGCATCACTTCACAGTTGAGTCCGTCTTGTCATGCTGGTTGTTTTAGTATAGCAGTGTCCCCTGCTTTCTCACAACATTGTTGACCATTTTCATAAAGCAGCTCAGTTAGTGTTTTCTATCACTGTACACACAACTCATAACTCACAATCCCATGATGAATACCAGCAATCCCACTGAGGAGTGCTGTCAGTGGATTAGGGACAGGGAGGAGGGAAATGATCAGTGCATGATGTGTTCATACAAAGTTTATATATATATATATATATATATATATATATATATATATATATATATATATATATATATAGTTTAATAATCTATAGTATCACCATCAATATAGTTCAATGGCATCATGGAATAATGGATAGACATTATTGATGCTTCAGTGAAATAATTTATTTTTTGTTTTCTAAGTTATATTTATTTTTATTTTAAATGAAACAAAATTATTACCAGCTGTGCAGTCTTCTCACTCTGCTCATTTTTTTTCATTTTTAAATTTTTTAAATTCTTATTTATTTAATTTATTTTTTATTTATATGTATTTTTTATGAGTTTTCTATTCAGCAAATACAGGCAGTTTGGTACCATTATTAGGCTCATCCGTGACCTACCCCTCCCCATTGGCCTATCCTTGTTGAGGTATATGGGTCATGCATTGTGGAGTTAGCCCACAGTTATTGGTATATAAATGTCCTACATATCCTGACACAACATGTGGCTCTGACATTATTTCCGCCCCCTCTTCCACAAAATTTCCCTGAGCCATGTTGAGTTCATTTTTGGTCGGCTTCAGTGATGAGGTGTTGGGGCCTCTGAGGTTCTGGCTCTCTGATTTGGTAGGAGTTGGTTTTTCTCTATATTGGTCTCCTTCCCCCTTGTGCTGGTATCCTGATCATCAGGAAAACAGCACCCTTGCTTGTTTCATCAATTTTCCTTAGTTACAGCCAGGCCCTTTTGAGGTATGATGAGGTGGCTCTCTCCTTAGGACCTGCATCTATCTGAAAAAGAGAAGCAGATTTTCCAATGGAGAGTAAGTTAGCACCAGGACCAATGAGATAATCCTTACTTTTTTTGTAGAGAGTTTAATAGGTGTAGGCCCTCTTGTAGCCAATGATTGATGGTATCTTGATATTAGAGAGAGGGTTTATGTTTGGATATGATTCTGACTGGTTTCCCAGCTCCAGTTATGGGTCCCATACCACTGAGGGAATCAGTTAGCCAAGAGCAGTTGGTTCCCCACCATGACTGTGTGCCACTACTGCACTTGCGCGGGCGTCACACCAGGTTATTTACTGCTATGTAGGTTAGACCATGAGTTGCTTAGACAGATATTGGTCATTTCCCCTAGTCGCCCATGTAGCACCTTCTGGCACTAGACACGCTGACTGTCTGGGGACTGACCCTCTCCTGGCCTCCAGCCATGTCATTCCATTTTACGTGTCAGCTGCATATGGTGTCTTCAGCACTAGGGTCTTACCACTAACTTTTGGTAGGCCATCAAGTACTCTGACAGAAATCTGTCATTCTTTTAGGAGACCTTGTAGGTTTCTCTGATCAAAAGCTCATTGTGGATGATATCCCCATGCTGGTAATAGGAGTTACAGGTCAGTGCCCACTAAGAAAGTGTGGAAAAATATAACCAATATAAAAGAGTTGGGGTGGGGGGAGAGGGAGAGGGAGGGAGGGAAGATGTAGAAGATTTAGGTTAGACTTGGTCCTACCCTCTCCAGTGTCTTGTGGTTCAGGTATTTCCTGTAAGGGCCTGGTAAAGGTTCAAACATTTGGTCTGCCTTTTAGGAAGTAGATTTTTATGGTACCATTGTCATTTGGGTCTAGATTAGTGTTTCCCACCTCTTGGATGCCCTCCCCCCCTCCCTGTCCATCGTAGTGTCTAGTCCATGAGATGCTTTCTGGGTATGTAAGGTATCTTGGGTAGATTCCAGTTAGGTGCTGTGGATGAGTGAGACTATGTGGTGATTTTTTTTCTGTGACTGGGTAAGTTCACTGAATATGATCTGTTCCAGGTTCATCCATTTTTCCTCAAATTTCTTTGTGTCATTTTTTTCTTACTGTTGTGTAGAATTCCATTGTGTAGATATACCACAGCTTAGTTATCCATTCTTCTAGTGATGCACAACTGGATTGACTCCAGCTCTTAGCTATTACGAATTGAGCCGCTACAAACATGGTTGAGCAAATCTCTCTGGCCTGTGGTTTGAAGGTTTTAGGGGAGATGCCCAGTAAGGGAATAACTGGGTCTGTTGGTATCTCTATAATCTGCTATTTCAGGAGTCTCCATATTGTTTATAAAGTCATTGTACCATCCTACATTCCCACCAACAGTGGATGAATATTCCTACTTCTCCACATTCTCACCAGCATTTATTTTCATTTGATTTTTTTGATGTTTGCTATCCTTATTGGGGTTAGGTGGAATCTCATAGTTGTTTTTATTTGCATTTCTCTGATGATTAGGGATGATGAACATTTTCTTAAGTGTGTGTTTGCCATTTGTATTTCTTCCTCTGTGAACTGCCTGTTCATCTCTTTGCCACATTTTGTAAGTGGGGTGTTTGACTTCTTACTGTTTAGATTTTTGAGTTCTTTGTAAATTCTAGAGATTAGGCCTCTATCAGTTGAATCACCCGCAAATATTTTCTCCCATTGTGTGGATAATCTATTGGCTTTGCTTATTGTATGCTTGCCTGTAAAGAAACTTTTCATCTTCATGTGATCCCATTGGTTGAGTGTCTGTTTAAGATCATGAGCTACTGGAACTCTTTTTCCATTCCTGTATCATGGAAAGTACTTCCTAAATTTTCTTCCAGTAGTATTCAAGGTTCTGGTCTTATATTGAGTTCTTTTATCCATTTGGATTTGAGTGTAGTGCATGGTGAAATGTGTGGATCAAGTTTCAGTTTCCCGCATGTGGTTATCCAGTTTGTGCAGCACTATTTGTTGAAGATGCTGTCTTTTTTCCAGCCTATATTGTTCGGGCCTTTGCACATATCAAGTAACTATAGTTGCTTGACCCAAAGCCTGGGTCTTCACGTCTATTCCATTGGTCTATACTCCTGTTTTATATGCCAGTACCATGCTGTTTTTATTGCTATGGCTTTGTAATATAGCTTTAGATCAGGTATGGTGATGCCACCAGAGGTATTTCTTTTGCTGAGGATATGTTTGGATATGCGAGGCCTTCTGCCTTTCCATATGAAATTTGACATCATTTTTTCCTATCCCTGTGAAGAACACTGTAGGGATTTTAATTGGAATTGCATTAAATATTTATATTGCCTTTGGTAAGATTGTCATCTTCACAATGCAAATTCTGCCTATCCAGGAGCATGGGAAGTCTTTCCATTTTCTCAAGTCCTCCTCATGGTTAAGAGTATGCTTTATATGGTAGCATCATGTGTTGGTACCATCGTTTTCTCCTCCCCACCTCAGTGAAGTTGCTGGCATTCCTCATGTGGTGGTGGGGTATGCGTTGTGAGAGCACAAGGCATTCATGGAGGGGGGCGTGGATGACCATGGACATGATGACCCAGCCCATGGCTCTTACAATCTTTCTGCCCCCTTTTCCACAAAATTCCATGATTCATGGTGGGTGTGCTTTAAATCTACTAGTGTTAAGCTCCCAGAAGCTTCAGGATTTCTGCTTTGTTATGTGATGAGTGTCCTCAGTGTCTGTCTCTGTCACCCTGGTGCAGATTGTCAGGATCACCATGGAAGCAGCACTCTTGTTCATCCCAACATGTATGTGGTTTTACCTGGGTTTTGATTGAAGTGGGAGGGGGTTTAACTCCTCAGGTCTGGCTACCATCTGAAAAAAAAAAAAAAAAAGATTCACCAAAGGGGAATGAAGTCAGCATAGATAAATAGAATAAGCATTGTTATTTAGAGGGGTTTTGGTAGATGTGCCCCTCTTTTGGCCAAAGACTAGCGGGAGCTTTTCATTGGAGACCATAATTTTGTTCTCCATTGGATTCTCATATAGTTCCCAGTTCCAGTCATGGGTTCCCTTCCAGGCCCTTCTGGCTTTCAGTTTTCATTAAGAAATCTGAGGTGATTCATATGGAATTCCCTTTGCATGTAACATGTTGTTTCTCTCTTGCTGCTTTCTCTTTGTCTGTACTTTCTCTTTGTTTGTATTGTTTAGAGTTTTAATGATGATGTGCCTTGCAGAGTTTCTTCTTTGGTCCAGTATGTTTGGAGTTCTGTGAGCTTCTTTTATCTGGATGGGTCTTTCTTTGGAGAGGGTGGGAAAGTTTTCTTCAATATTTTGTTGACTATGTTCTCCATGCCTTTGGTCTGAATTTCTTCCCTTTCTGGCATACCCATGATCTAGATGTTTGGTCATGTTAGGGTATTGCATAGTACCCTCATGCTTTGTTCACATAACTTTTTTTTTTTTTTAACTTTTCAAAGCTTTTGGACTCCCAAACTATTTCTTCTGTCTTGTCTTCCAGATGTGATGTACCATCTTCCACCTGATTGACTCTGTTATTTATCAACTCTAGGAAGGGTTTTATAAACCCTATTTGGCTTGTATTTTCTGTTGTCTTTTTCTGTATAGTATCTAGCACTTCATATAATTTCACTTTTGTGTCATGATTTGCTTTTCTAGATGCTTGTTGAAATTAATTCCTGCATTTAATTATGTCTTCATTAAGCCGATTTAGCTGGTCATTGAGATCCTCTATTTTTTTGATTAACCTTCTATTCATTCATCTCCCTTTTGAGGTATATCTGTTTTACTTAAATTTAATTATTCTTAGTGATGGAAGCTATGTGCTGTAAGATATTATTCTACTCGGTTTCATCTATTCAGTTCTTGCTTTTGTGATGGTTTGATTCCAATTCATCAATTTACATGTTCAGGGTAAATAAGCTTATTGTACTTTCATTTTAGGATTCAATTTCTGTTGTCTCCTGATGTCATTGGAGTCACCTTTGTAGAACTTCACAGCCTTGGTGGAGATCTCTCAGTTTGATGTCACACATTGTGTGTGTGTGTGTGTGTGTGTGTGTGTGTCTGTGTGTGTGTCTGTGTGTTGATATCTACCTATCTTGAGGTAAAAGTTATTTTAATAAGGAAGAAGTGAGTATTTGCCATTGTAGGATCTTAAGTGAGTATTCTAGTTTGGGTTTAACCCAGATGGCAGTGTTAGGGCATTGGATCCACAGATATGTGGGCTGTGGAATTTGCATATATGGCTGTAGCTCTGGGCTGGTGGTTCATAGGAGAGCTGTGGTTGGAAGTCTGGAACGTGCTTAGCCCACTACCATAGCTTTGCCTTTCCTGTGGGGCCTCAGCACTTGTCCCTGCTCTCCCACTGTGCCTAGCTGAGCAGGTCTTAGTCATTTACCTGGTACCCTCTGGCAAGTGGTTGCCAGATATGCCTGTGTTTCCTGTCTGGGGCAGGAGAGATTTGTCTTGGGGGAACTGGTAGACAGATACCATTAGTGTAGGTGGGGGTTAGGATTGGAGAGTGGGATTTTAGCCACCAGGTTCCAGGGACCAGGCCAGAGCTAGAGTCAGTAAAGTTGGCATCAATTGGGTTCACAGCCCCCAGCTACACAGAACCCCTCAGAAGCCCCAAGTTTATAAGCCCTGACACACCCCACATATTCAGTTGCCCTTATGGCCAAGTCCCGGACACACAGAACCCCACACTCTCCATGATGGCACAGATCCTACATACACCAATCCCCTCACCTGCTAGGACAACTCAGTCCCCACAAGCAGATTTCCTCACTGGCTGGGCCACACAGGCCCTAACATGTTGTACAATATTATTTTTATTGTGAGTAAAGTAAAACATTTTTTAAACGATGGCTAATGTAAGTAATATTCACAAATTCTCATATTATCAAATTATTATGAGCTGGAGAGATGGCTTAGTGGTTAAGCACTTGTCTGTGAAGCCTAAGGACCCTGGTTCAAGGCTCGGTTCCCCAGGTCCCACATTAGCCAGATGCACAAGGGGGCGCACGCGTCTGGAGTTCGTTTGCAGTGGCTGGAGGCCCTGGCGTGCCCATTCTCTCTCTCTTTCTCTTTCTCTCTCTGTCTGTTGCTCTCAAATAAATAAATAAAAAATAAAAAATTCTTATGAAATCAGGAGAAATTTAATAGAAAATATTTTTGTGTGTTTTGAGGTAAGCGATGAAAAAGGACATCATTAACAGTACAAATCACTTTAATAAGTCATCACACACACCACCACCACCACCAGTTTGTGATTTAAAGGCATCAATATTCTGCTTAGATTTATCATAGATTGCTATTTTCAGCTAAATTCAAGCACAGCCAAGTAATACCACTGTTTTTCTTGTTGAATAATTGAGACTATAAATGAGAATTAGCCCTGAGGGGGGAACTGGTTTTTTATTGGTAATTTCAACAGTAATCAGATGCAGTGAAACTGGCAAATGAGTAGGTTGACATTAACAATATAGCTGAAAATAATTGCTCCCAGGTTGTTTCGCCAGTGCTAAAAGTGACTGTGGTCTTTCACCGTACCCAATTATGAAGTGACAATGCTGGAGTTCCTCCAATTCACAGAGTGGGCTGACAGTAAAACAGTTCATAGAAATGCAGGAATTGGGGAAGCCTGCACTACATAAAATTGATCTAACTTATATAAACTCTTGATCTGAGGACATCTTTCAAAGTAAAATTAAAATCAAACATTAATCACAATTTTAATCCAGTAAGACTGATTGGCTTGGAGAAATTTAATATTAGTATCCCAAAGCAAAAATGATGCATTCCGTGTGATGGGATATAGCATGTGCTACTGTCTATATCACCTAGTCAAATTAACATAGTTTGCTTTGGCTTATCAATTTATTATTCATATAATTATTATCTAAATAATATCATAACTGAAATTTTGGTATGAAATTTAATATGCCTTCAAGAAAGTTCAGCCCTCACACTTAAGTAGCAAAGGCAAATAGTCCAATATTGTTCCTTTCTGTTATTAGCTGATGACAGAAACTGCAAGATCCCCCAGAATACTTCGAATTTAGCATTCTTTTCTTAAAGAATAGAGAATGAAATAGGGATGTGAAATTCAAGTTTCTAAGTACTAAGTCATCTAAATTACCACAAGTTCAAATAATTCTCCATTTCCTATTATATTTTTGCTTACTATTGTATGATTTATAAGTTTTTATATTTTGTGTCTGTACCAGTAAACATAATTTACATATATAGCCACATATAATCTTTCCATTGTGTTTGAAAGGATTAAGTGTAATTGTGTGAAAATTGATAAGTATTCTTCTGTGTTCCTCCTTCCCCCCACAATGATTTAGCTGTTAGCTGTGGTCATCCTGGTAGTCCAATTTATGGAAGAACAAGTGGAAATGGGTTCAACTTCAACGATGTGGTAACATTCTCTTGCAATATTGGGTATGTTATGCAAGGGCCTACAAAAGCCCAGTGCCAGGCCAACAGACAATGGAGTCATCCTCCACCTGTATGCAAAGGTAACCATTTCACTGTGGCCTCTTGGGGACATGGGAAAGTATCTATGAAAGTAAGAGACAGAGAACAAAAATAGCTTGTGTAGAGCAGTAGAGATTTTCAAATAATAAAATTAAAAGCTAAAATGTTATTTTATTAGAAATGCTTTCCTTTTTCTTAAACTAAGAACTTTTATTTTTTTTTTCAATTTGTTTCATTTCTATCTTATTTATATATTTTTTGAGGTACACTGTCACTGTAGCGCAGACTAACCTAGGACTTACTATGTAATTTCAGGGTGACCTTTAACTCATGGCAATATTGCCTCTGCCTCTGGAGTGCTGGGATTAAAAGTATGCACCACCACGCCCAGCAACTTTCATTTTTAAAAGCCAAAACTGTCAGACCTTCCTTCCTTTTGCTTAACAATATATATATAATTTGTGAGTGTATGTAATAATGTACTTGATATAATTTACTCCATAATTAACAGAATTTACTTTTTGCAAGTATGAAATCATTTGGTGAGGAAAATCTCTGTGGGTCCCTGTTTACCATGAAGTTGACATAAGGACTTTATTTGAAGTACACTAGACAGAAGTGTATTAGTGCAAGGTCTTCAGTTAATTTCAATTTTGCAGTAAAGTATGTCAGGCTTCATTTTGTCAGATTATCATTTTCTACATGTTTTAACCCCTTGCGGCCAACAGCTAAACAATAGCTAAAATGGTAATATTCTTTCAATCCATACTCATCATAATTATTTTAAAATATTTTTATTTATTTGGGAGGAGATAAGAATAAGCTAGCATGGTCAGGCCAGGGTCCCCCGCTGCTATTAAAAACAAAAACTAAACAACAACAAAAAACAACTCTAGACAGACTCCTGCATCTATGTGGGTAATAGGGAATTGAACCTGGGTTATCAGGCTTTGGAAGCAACTTCCTTTAATTGTTGAGTCATCTCCCCAGCCCCTATACTCAGCATAATTCTTGGGGAGTGGCTATTTTTCAAAGAATTTTACCAAAAAACAAACAACCAAATAGAAAACAAACAACAAAAACAAAAAAAAAAAAACCCTAATTCCTTGTTTTCTATATTTTCATCCAATCATTTTTCAGTCTACCACCCCAAGAGCTCATGGGTTAATTTTTCAGTCAATTTCCCCAAGAGTACATGGGTTAATTTTCTGTGGGGAATATCTAGTTTATTTAATTAAAGTTACTTATGAATTTAAATTGTAAGCTTCTAAAATTAGCATATGTAAGTATTTGTATAGTATTTCTAAAAATGACTAAAATTGTTCCACGTTTTAGTGGTCAATTGTTCTGATCCTGGGATCCCAGCCAATTCCAAGCGAGAAAGTAAAATAGAACATGGGAATTTCACCTATGGCACTGTGGTGTTCTACGACTGTAACCCAGGATACTTCTTATTTGGCTCTTCAGTTTTGATATGTCAGCCAAATGGACAATGGGACAAACCATTACCAGAATGCATCAGTAAGTAGATAATGTGAACTGTTCCTCTCACAAGTGTCATGGAAACAATGTGCATGCTTACTGTTGCCAAATATCTACAGCTATGTACACTTTTATATAAGTTGGCTGAATTGATTCATTTGTTTCAAAACTGCCCTTGGTTGTGTTCAGTAAGTTTAATGTCACCATTATTAATGTGTCTACTATAGTTCCTTGAACTGAACTTAGAGTACAAGGAATATGAGAAGCAAATTGCCTCCACTCTGTACATTAATTTTGCAAAAGCGGCAAGGGTATTTTGTTTGCTCCTGATATTATTTATGAGTTGACTTTTGCATACTCATATGTTACGTTTGCATCCCAATATGCCTCATTACACACCCTATCCCCTCACTGCCACTGTACTCCTTGGCATCATTTACCCATGGCCATGCAAGAGAATGATTCCCTTCCCCTAACAACCAACAGCTTTCACTAGCTCACCTGGAAGGAAAGTGGCATACCAAGTTCCTCCCCTGGCCAGTGTTGTCTGTCCCTGTCACGTGCAGGTCCTTTACAGGTAGCCACAGCTGCTGTGAGCTCGTGAGTGCAATGGCTGGGGAAATGTAGGCCCTAGGGAAGAACCTACTCTCATTGAATCATTAAAGGCATGTCCTGTACTATCACATTGCTTTCTACAGATTTACCTTTATGTTTAAGAATCAGTTTCAATTTCAGTCAGAAACTTTTTTTCATTAACTAAGCTTAATAAGAGCATGTTTCTGGACTTCAGAATACTTGTGTATTTAAACTAAGGTGGTACTTAAAAAAAACCTTATTGATCTTAGATATGTATCACATAAAGGCATATTAAGCATAATCATAACACTCATATCTTTCAAGTCAGTGAACACTGAATAAGAACATATATTGCATTTGGAATTTAGATTATAAGTAAAATAAATTTTAGAATAAATTTCTATGTCATGTTTGAAGGAAAAATAAATTGATAAAAATAAGCCAAGTTTTGGAGAGGCTAGAAGTAAAGATACATTTTAGGGTTTAGTCATTTGATAAGTCTTGAATTGAAAGAATGGTTAAGGCTGTATATGGTAGCCAAGAGAAATAATTTACAGAATGAACTAATATGTCAAAAAATCATGGTGCAGGTGATTCTCGATTATACCACCTAATAAAATTATTTTATGAACTTGTATTACTTACAGCATATTTTATATTTATCAAGCCATCTTGAATGAACATTTATGACAATAATCATGTAGTAGTGAAGACATAAAGTTTCCCTTTTTCTAAAAAAATTCACATCTAGAAAAATAATTCAGTAATTTTGCCTGCTAATTAAAATGCATTTGGTGCTGGAGTAATGGCTTAGAGGTGAAGGCACTTGCTGGAAAAGCCAACGGACCCCAGTTGGATTCCCTTGTACCCACATAAGCCAGTTACACAAGGCAACATATGCGTCTAGAGTTCATTGCAGTGGCAAGAGGCCCTGACATGCCCATTCTGTCTTTCTCTCTCTATCTCCCTCTCCCTTTCTCTCTCATAAATGAATAAGTAATATATTTATAAAAGGTATTTGATTACTTTATGCTGACCCAATTGAATAATATACTTACTTGATTTTGTGTTACTACATCATTAATGGCTTAAAACAGATCTTTTTGTAGGACATAGAAAACTAATTTTCTTCAGTTTTTTTTTTTTTTTAGCACTCTTATACCTCTTGATTTCCCATTTCTTTCTTTCTTTCTTTCTTTTTTTTTTTTTTTTCAAGGCAGAGTCTCACTGTAGCCCAGGCTGACCTGGAATTCCCTATGTAGTCTCAGGGTGGCTACAAATCATGGCAATCCTCCTACCACTGCCTCCCAAGTACTGGGATTAAAGGCGTGCACCACAATGCTCAGCTGATTTCTCATTTCTTGTATCACATTCAGGTTGAATGCTAAGTACTCCAAGGGTCCATTAAATCTCTGTCTACTTAAGTATTCTTTGATACTACATTTAATAATTTTTCTAAGTTTGGCTAACAAGAAGCATACATTAATTTATCAAGCTTCCTCTAGCCAATAAAAACTGCTCTACAATCTTTTGATTTCTTTTTGTTTTCCTCTGGATAATACAAAAGTTTATTTAAGGAGGTTGATCACGTCCTCTCCAAAACATAGCAGGCAGAGTTTTCAGTTTGTTCCCTGCTGCATGACTTATATACCAAGCATGATAGTACAATTACTGAACTTTGTTTTTAATGTCCCGATCCCCTTAAAGACTCTCATAGAAAATCATGCAATAATGTTTGGGTGTCTCTGTCCACACCACCTAGTTGAAGGGCTGTGTCAGAAAATATACACACTACATTGAAATCAAAAAATAAAATGAAATACTTGGTAGCAGAGGCCAGTAAGTTAAAAAGGAGACATAAAGGGAAGAGAAAGGAAGGGAGGAGGATACTTAGTAGGTTGATATTGTATATATGTAAGTACAATGATTGTAATGGGGAGGTAATATGATGGAGAATGGAATTTCAAAGGGGAAAGTATGGGGGTGGAGAGGGAGGGAATTACCATGGGATTTTTTTTATAATCATGGAAAATGTTAATAAAAATTAAAAAAACAAAAACAAAAACAAAAAAATAAATAAATAAAATAAAATGGCTTTGTGTGAAAGAAAAAAATACATACATACATAAATACATACATACATATATATAAATATATATAAATAAATAAATATTTATATATTTATATTTATATATTTATTTATATATATGGTAGCCAAGGGAAATAATTTATAGAATGAACTAATATGTCAAAAAAATCATGGTGCAGGTGATTCTTGATTATACTACCTAATAATTTTATGAACTTGTATTACTTACAGCATATTTTATATTTATCAAGCCATCTTGAGATATACATATATATATGTGTGTGTGTGTGTGTGTGTGTGTGTGTGTGTATGTACATATATATATATACATATACAATATATATGTATATATATGTACATATATATGTGTGTGTGTGTGTGTGTGTGTACTGGTTTTTTGAGGTAGGGTTTCATGGTAGCCCAGACTGACCTGGAATTCACTATGGAGTCTCAGGGTGGCCTCAAACTCACTGCAATCCTCCTACCTCTACCTCCTGAGTGCTGGGATTAAAGGCATGTGCCACCACATCCTGCCAAATTAATATTTTTTAATTTATTGATTTTTTTAAAGAAAGGTTGCACACATAGACATCCTTCTCCCCCAACCCAGTTCTCCTGAGGATCTTTAATTCATTGTAGGTACCAAGAGCCTCAGTCAGTCTCCTTAGGGATGGAGGCTCGGGCTATTCCCACCTACCCTGAAGCTTTTACAATCTTTTCACCCCTTCTTCCATGATACTTCCTGAGCCAAAGTGGGCAGAATAGAGATCTGGTTTCTCTGCAGATTTAGGATCTCTCTTCTTATGAGGTTTAAGTGACCACATTGTAGCAATCTCCATGATATCTGAAACTAACCTGGCACTCACTATGTACTATCAGGTTGGCCTCAAATTTGAAGTGATCCTCTTCCCTCTGTCTCCCAAGCACTGGGATTAAAGGTATGCACCACCATGCCAGGCTGCATCCTTTCTTTAGTCCAGCACACCTGGAATGCAATGGTCCCAGACAATGCCAACCATCTTCACTTCATGTTTGTCATGACAATTTTTTCCCTTTAAATTTCTGTATGTATCATGTTGAATCTGGCATGGCTTCCTAGGTATGTGCCTAATCTACCTAGGTCCTTGATCAACTTTGTCCAGATGCATCCATGCTTTGAACCTATGCATAAAATACATGGGCAAACTCACTCTCCACAAGCTCACAGACTTGACAGTATCATGAAAACATGCTTATGTGTACTTATCTGACACGTTCGTGTTAAACTCATGCTCAGTATGAGTGGATTTACCCAAATAGTTCCTATAACAGTGAGCCTCGTGCCTATTTACAATGTCAACTTTTATACTTGAGAGAGATGTTTATTTCTTACAGGTTTGAATTGAAAATGTATTCTATATGCAGATTGGTTCAGGTTGTTCGATAGGAGATATAAAAAAATTTTATATTAAATAATTATGTATTGTAGTGATTGACTGTGGACACCCTGGAGTTCCTCCCAATGCAGTCCTGTCTGGAGAGAAGTACACTTTTGGGTCTACTGTTCACTATTCCTGCACAGGAAAACGCTCTCTTCTAGGCCACTCATCACGGACTTGCCAGTTAAATGGCCATTGGAGTGGATCACAACCTCATTGCTCAGGTACTACTTGGAAAATTGGAAAGTGTGTGTAAAATCACATTATCTTTATTAATATATACACAAAATAATCTAATGGCATAGCATATTTCTTTTAAAAGTTTCACAGTTGAAGCCAGAAATATTGGTTAGACATTTGCTAGAATAACTTGTAAATTCAGATGCAAAAGACACTGATTTTTAAATGATAAATTCCAGAACTATAATTTGAACTTTGAAATGTCTTAAATAAACAATGATGGGGTTTTAGAATGATACTATATATAAAAATAAAATGATAAAATTTCTCAAGCTCTAGTTCCATTTAGGTAGACAGCAAATAGCCTTTTCCATAGAAGACTGTGTTACAAACAGTAAATTTGTATGAGTTAAATTCTCTTTAAAATTATAGGCAATTAATCAATTAATAGAATATTTTGAACATAAAGTTCTATATGTTTTGAATTGAGCTACCTTAACAAACTTCATGAAGGCTATCCATGTTTTCCAACTTTCTATATTATTTAATAGGCAATATAGCACACAACTCCTTGTATGTGTAATGATTACCTTTACATTAAAGAACACTAAGGCAATACTTATTAACATATGCTTTTGGAATATATAAAACACATTTTTCATGATGTGTAACTTCCTTTATTCCTACATAAATAGTATTTAAATTTTACATCAAGAATGCCTGGGCTGGGGCTGGAGAGATGGCTTAACGGGTAAGTGCTTGCCTGTGAAGCCTAAGGACCCCGGTTCGAGGCTCGGTTCCCCAGGTCCCACATTAGCCAGATGCACAAGGGGGCACACGCGTCTGGAGTTCATTTGCAGTGGCTGGAGGCCCTGGCGCGCCCATTCTCTCTCTCTCCCTCTATCTGTCTTTCTATGTCTGTCACTTTCAAATAAATAAATAAAAAATATTAAAAAAAAAACAATGACTAGGCTGGAGAGATGGCTTAGCGGTTAAGTGCTTGCCTGTGAAGCCTAAGGACCCCGGTTCGAGGCTTGGTTCCCCAGGTTCCACGTTAGCCAGATGCACAAGGGGGAGCACGTGTCTGGAGTTCGTTTGCAGAGGCTGGAAGCCCTGGTGAGCCCATTCTCTCTCTCCCTCTATCTGTCTTTCTCTCTGTGTCTGTCACTCTCAAATAAAATAAATAAAAAATTTAAAAAAAAAAAGAATGACTACCACCACCCACCAGGTCAACCTGGGCCAGAGTGAGACCTTACCTCAAAGAAACAAACAAGCAACAAAAAGAAGGATGACTACCTCTTACTATTATCCATTAACTAAACATGGACATAATTTTTCTGCTTTATATTTTCAAATGTATCATTCAATAGCTTGATATTGCTTTATTTATGTATTGTTT
This sequence comes from Jaculus jaculus, assembly GCF_020740685.1. Classification (NCBI taxonomy): domain Eukaryota; kingdom Metazoa; phylum Chordata; class Mammalia; order Rodentia; family Dipodidae; genus Jaculus; species Jaculus jaculus. Next base: position 182,876,845 of record NC_059103.1, on the reverse strand, counting down.
ATAACCTTTATGTTGCTTATTTTGTGGATATCATGGAGATAACTTACTATCAATTGTTTTACACTGCTTTTCATTTAGGCATAAAATAAATGTGATGTGGTTGGTATCTCAATTTTGCTATTAGTGATTAATCTGTATGTAATTATTAAACTGATTTTTAAGAGAACTAGTTTTATATCTGAGTAATTTACAATAAATTAACTGTCAGATGCCTGTCTATGCATTTAAGTAACCTTCCCCCCCCCCGCAAAGTACTATCACACTATCAAATCACAGAATAAATGCTATGCACTATTTAAGTGTTAAATACTGATTTTATTGTTTTGTGATTATTATCATGATATCCTAGCAAAAATGAGGTAATGTAAAGAGTAAAGCCAAATAGAACATATCAAAAAAAGCTTCCTAGAAAGATACCATTAACCATTTTTCAAGCCTATGTATTGGCTTAGTTCTCTATCACTTTCTCTCTCTCGCTTTCTACACACACACACACACACACACACACACACACACACAGACACACACAGACACACACATGAATTGTATTGAAAATTGTGATTGTAATTATTTAGGTTAGTTGTAAAGACTAGCTTCTAACACTAAAATCAAAAGATGAACACATAGTGATAAGTAACTACTTCTGACAAAACAAAGTCAAAGTTCCTAATTTGGCTTTGTCTGTAATTAAGTTTTATGTTTTCATGGATGAAAATTTATATATAGGTAATTGATTCATCTTTATGCAATTATTAGAAGAAATCAAGGAAGAAAGTTTAACCCATTGAAGGCACTCTACTATAATATATACATGTTCTAGCACACCACAGTTCCAGTTTAACAACTGCAAAAAGATGACTAGTAATTAGAAAATTCAGAGAACAAAAAATGTGAATAAATGAATCTAGTTTTTAATTTTAGTTTTATAAATGTATTCTCATGTTATTCCATAATATATATCACTGGTTATAAATTTTTAATAACTTGGTTATTAGCAAAGTTCTATAAATATTAGGCAATTATCTGAAACAAATTCAATGCCTCTTAACACCACTAATAAGGAAAATAATGACACATTCTTTAATCATTTTCTTTTCTATAAATGTCTTTATAATTCAAGTCATGTGTTATATTTCTTTACAATCAAGTTATAGAATTAGTATGTACAAACAAATGCTCACACTAACACTGGTCTAAATAATAAACATAATAAATGTTCATTGAAATAAACTAACTTCAGTTCACTGCATGCTAGGTGATGCTGCTGGTACCTGTGGGGACCCAGGAACTCCCGGCCATGGCTCTCGGCAGGAAAGTGATTTTAGAACAAAAAGCACTGCACGTTTTGCTTGTGATACTGGTTATATCCTTCATGGCTCAGAAGAAAGAATATGTTTAGCCAATGGCAGTTGGACTGGAAGGCAGCCGGAATGCAAAGGTAATCTGAAGTACAGAGGAACTTTATTGAGAAAACTTATGATACTAATGAATTTGAATGCATGAAGAGACCCCTGGGAGATTAGTAAAGCCCTTCTCTGTGTCTTTCTATGAGGCTGACTTTCAGAAATGATTAGATATCTCTAAAATAAATAAGAGCTTAACTAAGCCTGGTAGATACAGAATTTAAATGGACTGTTGGCAAGTAGTAGAACTATGGAAAGTGGAGCTGGTTGGAAGAAGTAGGTAACTGTGGGCATGACCCTGAAGGGTATATGTTGGTATTAGCCCAGTCTATTGCTGCTCTCCATCTCCTGGTTGTCCTCTTCCTGCCTCACCTCAGGCACAACACAACAGAGCCACCTGACCATGAAGTGTAAACACTGAAACAGTGAGTCCAAGTAAATAGTTTCTTACTTTAAGTTGTTTATGAGAAATATTTTGTTCAAGCAATGAGAGACTGACTAAAATAGTGTTGGTAATGTGTGTTCAAATTCAATGGGAAACTATTAGCAAAGTTATTCTTGCCTGATTCTCCCAATCCCAATCAAATAGAAATGCAGTGGGATTTTAGTTTTACTGATATCCAATCAGAAAACAATGACAGCTAATAATCACATTAACAATCTTATTGGCCATTTATATATAAAGTTCTTGTAACCTAAGAAGTATTTAGAGTGAATTTTTTAAAGGCCAGAAAGTTTTCTTTTTATGTTTAGGATTTATCTTTCAAGTTTGTAGAAATGGAAAAAAGATCCTATATAAGATTTTTATTTGTATAATTCAATTACTTGTGAGAAAGATTGATAAAAAACATGATAGCCAAGTGAAATATTCAATATTTTAAAAGCTCTACATTATGTAAAGTACTAAAGTGCCTTCTAATGGTACAATAAAGGTATAGCGTCTCACTTGATAAAATATATTGTCAAAGATATTTTAAAAATCCACTTGTGACAATAATAGTAACTAGGTAGACATAATGATGCATAATCGTCACAAGTTATTTGCTTGTGATTCTTTTTGTAGGAAATATTAACAACTTAATGATAACATTTTCTAGAGTTTGATTTCTTTCTTTTAGCTAAACTTAATTTCTGTATTTTTTTTGCCCCAAAATGGAGAGTATGACTTCCAAATGAATATTTTTTTAAAAAAATGAAAGTTATTATTATATACCTCTAGATATCCAGGAGTGTTTGAATGTTTAAAATGCATAGGTGATAGTATAAATATAATAAATTTTTACTATATGTTGTTTAGTTATGTAAGTTGTGATTTTACATGAATTAGTTTTTAGGAGGAGAACCTCATAATTCTCCACCATAAGATTTTGTAGTTTCTGAAGGCAAATGCTTTAAGTACCTACTTTACACTGAAGTATTCACTGAAGCTAAGAACAGCCCCCTTAACAAATTTATGATGTGTATTCCAGTAACTGAGCCACTAAAATCAATACACATTTGTCTTAAATTACATCTACATATAAGAGATAGTCCACTGGTAACTTTTCAGGTTCCTGGGTAATTTTAAAAGAGTATTTTGTCATTAGTTATTTGAGAAGAAATTTTTAGTTGCATTACTTTCATTAATCTTCTTGAACATCTTGCCTCACAGCTGTACAGTGTGGCAACCCAGGAACAACAGCCAATGGGAAAGTCTTTCGGATTGATGGCACGACATTTTCTAGTTCAGTCATCTACTCCTGCATGGAGGGCTACGTCCTTTCTGGGCCTTCTGTTAGGCAGTGCACAGCTAATGGAACCTGGTCTGGAGCATTGCCCAACTGTACAAGTACGTTGTATTTTTTGAGAAGTAGGGTTTGTTTTTAACATTTAAAATTAGTACTTATGGGAAAATATTTGTGGCTATATAAAAATATGCTGTAAGGGGTTTGAATATTTATATTTTTTTCAAATTAAAGCATCATATTGAATTACAATTAATGTTTATACTGGTGAGTAAGAATTAGTAGACTTACCTCAGTACTGTATTGTCTGACTGAGGGAAAAATAAAGTCCCACAGAAAGTCAGCAGTGTTTAATATTTTTATACAATTTTAAAAATGATGACATTCTATGTTTTCAGGTTAAAATTTCAAAGGATGTATTTATCTATATTTATATCAGCAACTATTGTCATGGTTGAAAGGCATAGTGATTATTTTTTAAGTTTTTGCATTAACATAGGGAGGTCTGATTGGTAATCTATCATGGGAAATTAGTTCTGATTGCTGATTTACTGTGTTAAATACTTACAGTTATGTGGAATTAAAATTGTTGATTTACTCTCTGAAAATCTTATAGTTACATACGCACGTTAATGACTGCACGGACTGAAATAATGTTTAAGGTTTACTATGTACCACAGTGTTTCAGCATACTGCTGTTCTGTTTGAAGCTTCAAGTTGGCTCTCCAGCAGTACAAAAGAAGGAAAGGAAAGGGGAGGGGTCAGAAAATGGAAAGTAAAGACAGGTATTTAACCCACAATAATCCACTCAATGAAAAAGTCTTGCTGCTTATGTTTCATAAGTATCAAATGGTGGCGGGGCGTGGTGGCACACACTAATCCCAGCACTCGGGAGGCAGAGATAGGAAGATCGCCGTGAGTTCAAAGCTACCCTGAGACACCATATCAAATTCCCGGTCAGCCTGGGCTACAGTGAGACTCTACCTCAAAAAGAAAAACCAAAAAAATAAATAAATAGATAAAATAAGAAAGAATTAAATAGTGGGGCTGAGGAGATGGCTAAGCAGTTAAAAGTACTTCCTTGTAGCCGGGCGTGGTGGCGCACGCCTTTAATCCCAGCACTCGGGAGGCAGAGGTAGGAGGATTGCCATGAGTTCAAGGCCACCCTGAGACTACAGTCGATTCCAGGTCAGCCTGGACCAGAGTGAGACCCTACCTGGAAAAAAAAAAAAAAAAACCAAAAAAAAAAAAAAAAAGTACTTCCTTGCAAAGCCTACTAATCTGGGTTTGACCAGGGTTCAAATCACCAATACCCACCCACCCAATGCACAAAGTGGGACATACATTTGTAGTTTGTTTACAGAAGCAATAGGTCCTGGTATGTCCATTCTCACTCATTCTCATTCATTGTCACTCTTTCTGTATCTAAGCAAATAGATAAATGAAATATTTAAAAAGAATGTAGGTTCTTTGTAACAAATGTGCCACAAGATGGTATTTATAGTGAAGGAATTTTGCCTGCTGCGGAGCAGGCTATATATGGGAAGTCTGCATTAGGTCTTACATCTTTTACCCCAACCTGGAACATTCTACAGGCAGAAGGATTGGACAGTCATGGGATTCACGGACCATTGAGCTTTGGTGGCACTACTTTAAATTACTTTGTCCCAAATTTTAGTTCGAGATTTTGGTTGATTTAAGTAGAGGAAATGTTCTTCTCCGTTTCATCTTGAATGAATGTGAAAGTCCTCCAACTTGTTTGGAAAATACCTCATTCCTTTAGAAACCTTTCAGAATCTAATAATTACATGACCTTTATTTATTTATTTTTTTTCCATAAGAACTATCCATCTGAGCTTTTAGCTCTCTCTTACCCACCTTTTACAAACCATCTCAACTGACACATTTATCAAAAACCCTTCTTCTCACACTCTCTTCAATCTTTTTAGTTAAAGGTAATCTATCTCTGTTCGTGTAACACCTCCTCTGTAGTCATTTAAGCACCTGAACAGTAGGCAAGCTTTGCAGAGCAATAGTACCCCTGCCAACCCTTCATGTCGCTGATACTTCAGGTCAGCACTACTATGCATAAGAGTGGCTCAGTATACAGTTCTTGATGGAGTTGAAATATACACAGTTATTTCAGTTGTCAGACTGTACGATTTACCTTTCCTAGATATTTTAAATGATTTGCAATTAGGATCTATAATTTCATGCACTTAGGTTCTTATTTACAGTGTGTTTTCAATATGTAATTGTCCCAGAGAAAGATAATGAGGACAGTCAAGCAAAAGGAATCTGCTGAGTAGCACACTCAATTTTTACAGTACATGATGACTACATTAATTCCTGAGTAAACACCTCAATCTCTTCTTTGCAGTTGTCTTCCAATTTTGGCAAACAAATGCCCTGGTTCTTCAAATTGAAAATTACATTGACTTTCTTTTTATTGAATATCTTTCCTTTGCATTTAAGATATTTTTTTTTTTTTTTTTTGAGGTAGGGTCTCACTGTAGCTCAAGCTGACCTGGAATTGCCTGTGTTTCTCAGGGTGGCCTCGAACTCACGATGATCCTCCTACCTCTGCCTCCCAAGTGCTGGCATTAAAGGCATGTGCCACCACTCCTGGCACATTTAAGAATTTTTAATCAAGTTAAAAATTTCTCAATTCAATATACATGGATTACTAATATTATATCTACAATATAAAGTTTGTTTCTCTATGTCATTTCTTCAGGGAAATACTGTGTTGAAAAATGTAATTCAAGTGTCAGCTTTATGATGATGAATTGCTATTAACAGAAAGCTGTGATTTTGTAACATATTTTTTACTTCATATGCAAACATGTGGCTAAATCAATAATAAACCATGAGCAAGGAAAAATGTATCACCCCCAAAAGTAGAGAGATTTTACTGGGAAATAAAACAAGCTAAGCTTATGTAATTGAAACCTCTAGTATTGATAGGATTTCCCTTTTATGTGTCCTCCCAGAGTAGAAAGCAGGTCACCTTGGGTTGCAGCCAGCCCCTTCCTAGCATTCCTCCTAAGTTCAAATTCTATCCATGATGGCAAAGCACTCCTAACTTACTTCCTTACTAAACACTAGAGGGTAAAGTGTCAACAGGCACTTTTTATAGTGAAATATTTAAACCACTATACCAAAGAAGAAAATATTTCTCTTTTCTTTCCATTCCATTCTAATTTTTACTAATAAGATCTTTAATGTAATTTCTCTTATTTATCACAACTTTGTGAATTTTACAGCAATATCATGTCTACTTCACATTGGAAACATTAGTGTCTTAGAAAGAAGACATACTTTGCCATGGTAACACAGGATGTGTAAAATCTAAGATTAAACTCAAGTCTGTTTGCCTCAAGAAGGAACAAATTTACTTCTCTCACTCCCTTTTTTCTCATTTTTTTTCTTTTTTTAAAAAAATATATTTTATTTATTTACTTATTTGAGAGGGAGAGAGAAAGAATGATCTTTCCAGGGCCTCTAGCACGCATGTGCCCCCTTGTGCATCTGGCTTACATGAGTCCTGGAGAGTCAAACCAGTAAGCATCCTTTGGCTTTGCAGGAAAATGCCTTAACTGCTAAGCCATCCCTCCAATTACCATCTTCATTCTAGGAAAGGGAACTCCTTCCTAGGGAGGGACTCAGGTTGACTTTGGAAACAACAGAGCTAGGGAACTCCTTTAGGCAAGAGAGAAGGAGAACCCAGATCCTTCTCTGATCTGTAACAAAGTGGAGCTGCAAGGGCAGGTTTTCCCCCTGCTTGTTTTTATCTAACTGCTTTCTCTTCTCTTCCTTTATTACCATAGTGGCATGACATGACATAGTAATAGTATACTGCTTATAAACAATGTGAAATGTCATATTAATGTATAGCTCTTTCCTCTCTAACTTCTAATTTTTATTTCCCTTGAGTGGTCCAATTTGAATTATGGAAACTTTTATCTCATATTGAAATAATCACTTGAAAAATATACTTTTGTACTATAATTCTTCCCACTTAACATTACAATATCTTTTCGTATATCACCAATTTTTTAACATACAAAGAAAATACAATGTAAGGCAATAGTGAATCTACATATATTATAGAGATTAGATATTTTAGCCTAATGTTTCAAAGGAAACAGCAAGAGTGCCATTGAATTGTATGCAAAATTATTTATGATAATATTTGCAAAACTGAAACAATTTTTTTTAAATATATTTTATTTATTTATTTGAGAGTGACAGACACAGAGAGAAAGACAGAGAGAGAGAGAGAGAGAGAGAGAGAGAGAGAGAGAGAGAGAGAGAGAGAATGGGCGTGCCAGGGCTTCCAGCCTCTGCAAATGAACTCCAGACGCGTGCGCCCCCTTGTGCATCTGGTTAACGTGGGACCTGGGGAACCGAGCCTCGAACCGGGGTCCTTAGGCTTCACAGGCAAGCACTTAACCACTAAGCCATCTCTCCAGCCCCTGAAACAATTTTGTTTGAAAGAAAAATCAATATGATTGATAGTATGGAAAGATCAAAATAAGGTAATTTGTATATGAAATAACTAATAGTATCTCTTGGGAAAATAAGAAAAACCTTGAAAAGGTAGCTGAATGAATTGTTTCTCACAAAAATATGGTAAAATAAAGCACTGAATTTTATTTTGGTTTATTTCACATTCTTATTTTAAATTTAGTAATTTAAAGGTTTCTTTTTTCCTTCTGTTAATTATCATTGAACACAAAGACCATCTTATATGATAAAAATCAGAAGAATGATCCAATTTTTAGCAATTATTTTTAAAAATACACTGAAACATTTTATCAAAAAAAAAAAAAACACTTTAAGGTCTGTGGAAATGGATCAGTGTTTAACAAAGTCTGCCTGCCTAAATTTGATTCTCTACATATAAACTCTATGCACAAAGTGATGCTTTCTTATGGAGTAGACAGCCAGAGGCACTGACATACCTATACTATAGATCCAATTCTGTCTCTCTCTCCCTCCTTTTATCTAGTGGCAAAAAAAAGAAATATTTTAAATTATTTTAAAGAGAAAAGAAATATACTTTAAATTGAAATCTTTCAAGAACTGTGGGCATATAATGTATTTGAATTTCTTTTTAGATATTTTATTTATTTATTCATTTATGATAGGGAAAAAGGCAGAGTGATAGAGAGCAAGCAAGGCAGGACCTCCAGCCACTGCAAATGAACTTCAAGTGCACGTGCCACATTGTGCATCTGGATTACGTGGGTCCCAGAGAATCAAACTGTGATCCTTTGGGTTTGCAGGCAAATGCCTTAACTGATATGCCATTTCTACAGTCCATAATTGAATTTATTATGAATTCAAGTACTTCAAAAGTCATACACAGGGCTGCAGAGATGGTTTAATAGTTAAGGTGCTTGTCTGTGAAACCTCAGGACCCAGGCTTGATTCTCCAGTACCCACATAAGCCAGATGCACATGATGGCACATGCATTTTGAGTTTGTTTACAGTGACTAGAGGCCCTGGCACACCTATTCTCTCTACATATCTATCTCTCTCTATCTCTCTTTCTCTCAAGTAAATAAATAAATAAAATGATTTTTTAAATGATACAAAATATTATCATTCAGCAATTAGTCAAGAAATGATAATAAAGAATTCCATTGGAAAGTTTTCTACTGTAATATTTTACTGGAAAAGAATTAATTTTGGCATTCTAATCACTTTTGTCCTATGAAACTCTTTTGTTTGAGTAATTTTTCAAATATGCTTTGAATTTGCTTTCTTACCAAGAAACACCCCATCACACACTTTTTAAAAAATTTCTTTAGGGCTGGAGAGATGGCTTAGTGCTTAAGTGCTTGCCTGTGAAGCCTAAGGACCTCGGTTCAAGGCTCGATTCCCCAGGACCCACGTTAGCCAGATGCACAAGGGGGCGCATGCGTCTGGAGTTCATTTGCAGAGGCTGGATGCCCCAGCACACCCATTCTCTCTCTCTCTCTCTCTCTATCTGCCTCTTCCTCTCTCTGTCTGTCTCTGTCAAATAAATAAAAATAAACAAAAATAAATTAAAAATTTCTTTAAATACTAGCTCACCAATATGTGTGGAATTTAGCACTAAATTGCTTTATTCCATGGAATGATTTTAGAAATGCTCACATCCCACTTCAGTTCAATCTGTATTAGAAATAGTAAGAGAAAATTCTACCCACATTATTCAATAAACTATACAGTATACATGGTTTGATAAATTACCCTTTCAAAGGCTTTGTATCTGAAAGTATGATTTACAAGCACTTCTCCTTTTGCAAGTCCATGGTTGGGAGAGAAGCTTCTGCAAAGCAAGGAGCTTCTGCTGGTGGAGAGAATGTTAGATTGTGAAATCAAGATCATAAATTCAAACGTAATGCACACTTTAGCAGAGGATTCATAAATGTGAATTTTTATCCATGGACCTAACACTAGCTGGAAGAAAACCTATTTGACATAATATTACATAGCTAAACCTGGGAATTTTTTCATTAAAATTCACTGGGGCTGTTTTCTCCAGTTATGGAGATATAGTTTCTCCAGATATGGAGAAACACTATTCGAAAGCCTAACAGAAATAAGTGTTCATTCAGAAATACAATGAAAAATATGAGCTGTCAAGTGTGGCTGTGAACACCTTTAATCCTGGTACTCACGAGACAGAAGTAGGTGGATTATTGTGAGTTTGAGGCCGCCCAGAGAATACATAGTGAATTCCAGGTTAGCCTGGGCTATAGAGCAAGACTCTACCTCAAAATAACAAAAAAAAAAAAAAAAAAAGAAAGAAAAGAAAGAAAGAAAGAAAAGCTCTATAGGTATCCAAACATTTCTGTGTATAGCAGATTTGGATATATCTGGTACCTGAATCTCAGTACATGTATATGCATAGGGTTTGGGGAAAATTCATACTCTGTGCTGAAAGAAGGCTAATATGGTATAGTATGGATTCATTTTCTCTTCTAAAAATAAATCTGTAATATATTCATTGTCATGTATTCATTCATTTGTTGATTTTTCTTTTCTTCTCTGTCTTTTTTTAAAGAGAAACAACTATGAATTCTGTTTCTGAAATAAACAATGTCTTGGGCCCTAAATCTTGTGGGTCTTATTCATTTAGAGCAGAGAGCGACATTCACTTAACTAAGTTGGCTGATAAAGGAGTCTAAGTCTCTTGGTTCCCAATAAACAGCAAAGAATTGGTACATGTCACAGGCCTAGGAATGGTGAGACTTGTCAGAGAAATTTTCTTATAAAAGATAGATCTAGACATGGGGCAACTTTCATACAAGAGAGAGCTGGGTATGTTTTACTTTAAACTGAGTGAAGGAGCACTGAAAAAAAAAAATCTCTGTTTCTCAAGACAGAGAGAACTTGCGGCTGTTGTTTTCAAACTGGGCCTATTTTGCTGCCCTGAGGACATATGGCATGCTCTGGAAATATTTTCCTCTAGGGCCACAGTGTGATACCAAGGGAAGGTTCTGGAATGGAGTGTATAGATACCAGGGATACTGTGGCATATTCTAGATTGCCCACCTCAGTCAGCAATCACTTGGCACCAATGTTAATAGCATCAGCATTGAGATTGAGTTGTCCTTCCTTCCTGAAATCTGAAAGAGAAATCATCTTTTGGATTGCAAGATGTTGTGAACTCTAAAGCACTGTGAGAAGAAGGATGCACAACCTTATCTGAAATGTCTGCGGCATTGAACCCCATTCCAGGGTTTAAAATAGTGCCTTTGAAGAGCCCCTGTGCAATAGCTGCCCCAACAAGCATGTGATAGGAAACAATGGAATTACTCACTAGTGTTCACAGTAGAATGCATGCGTGTCTGCATAAGGGGATATAATGGCACTAGAATGTGTTACATGGGCCTGCCTTATAATTGTGAAAACATTCATCAGACACAGGTTAAAAATGAATTGTGTCGGGCTGTAGAGATGGCTTAGCGGTTAAGCGCTTGCCTGTGAAGCCTAAGGACCCCGGTTCGAGGCTCGGTTCCCCAGGTCCCACATTAGCCAGATGCACAAGGGGGCGCACGCGTCTGGAGTTCGTTTGCAGAGGCTGGAAGGCCTGGTGCGCCCATTCTCTCTCTCTCTCTCTCTATCTGTCTTTCTCTCTGTGTCTGTCGCTCTCAAATAAATAAATAAATTAAAATTAAAAAAAAAATGAATTGTGTCAAAAATTATGGGACATGTGATGTTACTGTATTTAGAAATAAACTTTCAAAACAGTCATAAAATAAGCTAAAGAGAAAGTCATTTTGAAATGGTAAAGATTGACTTAGTCACTATGGTTATATTTTAGTTTTAGTATAGAGGTCATTTTTAGACTTATAAATCATACTGAATGGGCATCAATTTCATAACAAGGAAATGAGAATCATTCCATAAAAAAAAAAATTTTAAAAACCTAAAGTGATGTGGTATTGCTTAAGGTTTTGAGCTGACAATTTAATCCTGTCGTCACATACTCATTCACTTATTTATTCTATAAACAAATATATAATCTCTCATGGTTCACCACACGCTGCACCCATCTCTGGATAGAAGACATAGAAAAGTGACCAAATACCAATCTTGTAGTTTATTAATGTGTGATTGTGTGTGCATTTAAGGATTTGGGTGGTTTAGAAAATGTTCTAGAAACAACCCACACAGCCCATTGTCACGCACATTTTAAAGTGAAGGCCTCAAGAGCAGCTCATCTAAGGTTTTGACTGCAAAGGCGAAAAGCCTCTTTGGGCTGCTGAAAATAAGCTGGTATGAAAGAACTGCCTGGCAGAGCAGGTGCTGTTTACAAAGGCTGTTGCCATTGGAAACTGACTCTTCACTGGCTTTGGCTGCGTTAGAAGTCACCAAACAAATCCTCCTCAGCCGTTATTGTCACTCGCTGCATTCAATGCTGCTGCCACAGTTCTCACAGGGCTTCTTCTGAGGGGGCACAAGAAACCTCTGTCCTCTCTTCGGGGGGACGCATCCCAGCACATGCATGCCATGGGCCCAGTGGCTGGTCCTTCTTGCCAAGATTCTCACTCAGTCTGCAGAAATGCTGTTCAGGAAACAAGAATTTGTAAATGTGATTCTCTCCTGCGTTATGAATCTAAGTGTGAATATGAAATAATGAAGTGATCTAATCCAAAATAAATGGAGTCTGTAGTTATTGTTGTAAGACTGTAAGTTTCAAGCTGAAAAAAAAAAAAAAACAGAAATAGAGATTTTTAAAATTATTTCTGGTTTTTCGAGGTATGGTCTTGCTCTTGACTAGGCTGACCTGAAATTCACTACGCAGTCTTAGGCAGTCCTCCTACCTCTGCCTCCCAAGTACCCAGATTAAAGAAAGGCACATGCTCACATGCCCTGCTAAATTATTATGATTTTTTTTGTAATGAATAGGATGAGTTGATTTTCTACCAAATGCCATTGTATTATGAAAAACTAATTGAAATTAAATTCTAGAAACTATTTTTGCAGGGTTCTAAGAATCATCAGTTGAGCGAGGTATCCTAAATATTCTACTTTTTTTCATATGTTTGTGTTCATCGGGCAGTGTGTGTGTGTGTGTGTGTGTGTGTGTGTGTGTGTGTGCATGTCTGTAAGGATGTATATACACGTGAGGCTGGAGGCCATAGGTCAACATAAGATGTCTTCCTCAGTTGCCTTACACCTTATATTTCGTTAGAGGGTAGCCCTGGGGATCACCGTCTGGACATCACTAGTTTTCCAGTGTGCTCCAGTGAAATATCCTGTTACCACCTTACCAGCACTAGGATTATAGGTTTGCTCTGGCATGCCCAGGTTTTAAGGGATGTTGAGGATCCAAAATCAGATCTTTTTATTATTATAATTATTATTAACAACATACTTGTATGGATACATCATGTGTTGGAACTCCCTTTTCCCTTGTCTCTACCCGCATCCCACTGGAGACCCTCCTCAGTGGTGTTGGAGGCATTTCCCATGGGGTTGTGGATTATGCATTGTGGGAGCAGCAATCAGTATTGTTGATTTTAGTTTTTTTGGAGGGGGGATGCCTCATGGGCATGATGTCTCAACCTGTGGCTCTTACAATCTTTCCATACTTTCTTCTGCAAAATTCCCTGAGCCGTGGTAGGTGAGTTTTATGTCTACTTCAGTGATTAGCTCTTAAGAGCTGCTAGCTCTCTGCCTTGGTAAGTGTGTAGTATCCTCAGGGTCTGTTTCCCTCAACCTGGTGCTGATTGTCAGGTTCACCGTGAAAGCACACTCTTGCTCATCTCCCCCGTTCCTCTGTGGTTTTGGTTATGGCTTGGCTGAAGTGTGAGGGGTAATTTATCTCCTTGGGTCTCACTACCTTCTGAAAAAGAAAAACTGATTCTCCAATGGAGAATGAAGTCAGCATAGTTTACATGGGATAAGCATTATTAATTTAGGGATAATTTGATGCATATAACTTCTCTTTTAGCCAAAGACTAATGTGAAATTTTTACTAAATCAGTAAATATGTAGCCACAGCCTGGTCAAAACCCAGTGCAATAGACAAATGCTGAAAAGGAATCAATACTTAGCATTAAATTCCCTTCTGGGCCATCTCCTGTCCCTGAGGTCCATTAGGATCCAAAGCATAAACAGAGGGCTCACTTTCTTAGGTCATGAGTGTTCTGCCTCCTTATGTACCTACACTGTGCTTAATACTTTTGATCCCCAGAGGCCTGACTCTCCTCCTGATTTCCATTCTTAGGCCGGGATCACCATACATACTGCTGGCCAACTGTGTCATTAGTAGACAGAGGTCCATATTATCCAATTGTCCAGTTCCCTTGAGGGAACTGAGTGCAAATCAGGAATGTCAGACATAATATATGCATGGAGGTTGTAGGTAGGGCAAATCAGAGTTCTTGTCCTAGGCTTCAGCACTATGGAGTACTGAGGAAGAATTTGGTTTGAAGTCCTCACAGCCTTCCCCAGAACCATTAGCACATGTGCTCTGTAATGGAGGCTGTAACTAAAAAGCCATCCTGCCTGAGTTGAAAATTACCTTTGGAAGTGGTAAATTGACTTCTCCTCCACCTAGGACAACATTTTTATTTTTATAATAAGCCACAAATCAGGTACACTCCTACTGTGCATGACTTATCCTTAATAAGAATAGTGGATTATTGGCCAGGAATGGTGGCATCTGACTTTAATCCCAGAACTCAAGAGACAGAGGTAAGAGGATCACTGTGAGTTTGAGACCAGCCTGGGCTTGAGTGGTACCCTCAATAATAAACAAAAATAAAAATAAAAAAGAATATCTGATTATCATCAAAATACCAACATGTGATTTATTTATGTTTATTTTGTGTGATTAAAAATAAACCTGATAAGTATTTCCATACTTGTATATTAAACATACTGTGTGTTTTCTGTTCCTCACTCTTAAGTCTATGTGTCATTAACCATTTTCTCTTCTGATCTATTCCTGGTAGTCATCAGTTGTGGAGACCCAGGGATACCAGCCAATGGACTGAGATATGGGGATGATTTTGTGGTTGGACAAAATGTTTCCTACATGTGCCAACCAGGCTACACAATGGAACAGAATGGTTCTCAAGTCAGGATGTGCACAGCTAATGGCACGTGGAGTGGGGTGATGCCAACATGCAGAGGTATGAGGATGAGCTTAACAATATTTTCAATGGCTAACTGCCACATGTTTCTTTATTTTATGTACAAGATTAAAGCATTTGTGTTCTGTTTACATTTGCTGGTACTGAAATATACTATAGTTTATTTTTATTTTTATTTATTTATTTAAGAATGACTGACAGAGAGAGAAACAGACAGTTAGAGAGAAACAGAGAGAATGGGTGTGCGAGGGCCTCCAGCCACTGAAAACAAACTCCAGACACATTCACCCTTTTGCATCTGGCTAACGTGAGTCCTGGGGAATCGAGCCTCGAACCAGGGTCCTTAGGTTTCACAGGCAAGCACTTAACCACAAAGCCACCTCTCCAGCCTGATAGTTTATTTTTAATACTTATTTTAACACACATGTCTTTCATATCCTATATTGACTAAACATTAGATATTATTTAGTAGTGACAATGAGCTTGTAATGCAACAAAATAAAAAAATAGTACACACTCAGATATGTAATCATCCTATCTATACTGATTGGTTAATATTTTCAAAGAATGTAAATTTAATGAGTCATATAACTTTAGTGTACTGAGCCTCTTGGTTCTAGTCATTCAAAGATAGTTTAAAAAATAATTCTCTAATTGGAAAGAAAATACTCCAGATTGTGATACTTTATTTTTTCTTGAGATTCCAGAGAACCTGTTTGTTCCTTGGATATAATCTTGAATTATTATATTATTTGTTATAGGCAGAAATTCCCTTGTTGATTTTATTCTATGTAAATATGTCACATTTTATACATATTGTATTTATTATTATATGCAATTGTTTATTGTCATTTATGTAGTAGAATCAAAGAAAATAGTAGATATTTATATTTTTAAAAATTGAGTGGTTAAGCAAAAATAATTTACATGTATATTAATTGATAGTAATGATCAACTGATCTTGATTTATATTCTAGAAAATATAATACTTCTGCTATTTATCTTTTTCTGCAGTTTCTGAAACAGATCATTGATAATTGTTTTAGTCATTGATTGTACATTAATATTTATTTGTGTGTTTCAGTTTAGTAATATACCTAAAGATATTTTAGATTTTAGAAGTTGTCTTATACATTCATTAATTCAAATTGATCATTGCTGCTAGAAAACTACAAAATGTCTATGTATATGCCTCAGTGATCATAAAGCTATTCTCATTCTTAGCCTCTGACATTGGTAAGCTCTCTTTGCTCTTCATCACTGACACTTTATCCACCATGTTGTTGCTTGGGAAGGACTTAAAAGTCTTTAAACCCAAAAAGAAATATATATATATACTTTACAAATTTTCAGAGCTGGAGAGATGGCTTAGTGGTTAAGTGCTTGCCTGTGAAGCCTAAGGACCCTGGTTCAAGGCTCAATTCCCCAGAACCCAGGTTAGCCAGATGCACAAGGGGGTGCAAGCATCTGGAGAGTTCTTTTGCAGTGGCTGGAGGCCCTGCCATGCCCATTCTCTCTCTCTTTCTCTTTCTTTCTCTCTCTCTCTTTCTCTCTCTCCCTCTTACTCTCTCTGTCACTCTCAAATAAAAATAAGAACAACAACAAAATCTTTTCAATATAATTAAAAATTCTATAGTAGCTTGCAAAATAAGAATCTACATATTAACAGAAAGTAATGTGAACACTGTCATTAGAAATATAGTCTGTGCTTTGAAAATGTTATAAAACTGTTTCCAACTTCCTCAATCTCAAACTATTCATTGTCAAAGTCCCCAGCTACTCAGTCTCTCTTAAGGTCCTTGAAAATAATCTTTTGGGGGCTGGAAAGATGGCTCAGTGGTAAAAAAAGAGCTTGCTTGCAAAGCTTGATGGCTTAGGTTACGTTCCCTGGTATCCAAGATGCATAACATTGTGCCTGAAACTGGAGTCCATTTATTGTGGCAAAAGGCCCCTGTGCTCATGGTCTATGTTCTCTCTCTTTGCAAATAAATCTGAAAAATAATAATATCACACAAGTTGAACTGTTTATCAGTTACAGTGTTCCAAACAGAAAGTCATCCAATCTTTGTTCCTCTTACATATTAGACGTCAGACTGCTTGCCATTTTGTACTGGAATCTGATAACCAGTATCCACTAAGTTGCCAAGAATAAGCAGCTTCCTAAAGGATTAATTCTAGCGATCTTGCCAGAATCCTAACAGGAGAATAAAACATGTCACACTGTATTATCCTTCAAAAGGTTAAAATAGCACGTATGCTTCCCATAATGATATGTATATATTTTTCACACCCAGGATAATTCCCCAGCAGTGTCTAATCACTTTTCATGTATTTGCAGCTGTTACCTGCCCAGCTCCACCCCAGATCTCGAATGGAAGGCTAGAAGGAACACATTTTGACTGGGGCTTTAGTATTAGCTACATCTGTTCTCCAGGATATGAGCTATCCTTTCCTGCTGTTTTAACCTGTGTAGGAAACGGAACCTGGAGTGGGGAAGTACCACAGTGCTTACGTAAGTATAACTTTCCTACTTATGTTTTAAAATAACATTTGTTACTTCAATGTGTTGAATTTGTTAGAACAATCAAAAGTGGTTAAGCTGACTATAAATACCTAACTAAATTTCAAGGAAAAAAATCCATTTATCAATGTAGCTACTTTTCACATACTCTAGTAATTATATTCTTCCTGGGTTTTCTACATTTTTAGACTAACTAACATTATTTGATGTTTTCTTTCTTATTAGAATTATTCTTTAAATTAGAGATGATGGAGTAAAATATTATTTACAAGTTAGACAGAAGATGAGGAATAATATCAGCATTATCATTGTGACCTATAAGGCTTCAATTTATAAAACATTCAAAGGACCTCTTGTTAGATAATATAATTTTTAGAATAAGTTAGCTCCAATGTTTTAATGTTAATAGCATACAAAGTAATCATTAAAAATCTAATTTATGATGAGTAAATCCTTAGAAAATACCATTGTGTCCTAAATTGGACAAGTGTGCTCTGGAATAGATAAAACTAACAAAGAGAAATTGTTTATTTGTTTTGATATGACTGAAATAAAAATTCAATTAAGTTGTTATCTTTACCTAAGTCTTATGTGGCTTAGTGGTAGGGCACTTACCTAGCATTGTACAGGGCCTGGGTTCAATTCATATCCTCACCAAAAAAGAAAGAAAAGAAACAGCACAATAGAGTAGACTTTGGCCTGTTGCAATGCAAATACAAATAATAATAATGATGATACATTGTCATTTAAATTGCAATGGATATTTCATATATCTTTTTCTTATTTGCTTTGCATGTCATTTTTACTACACATAAGATCACTTATAACATGTTTACAGAAAGTGATACCTAAATTCAGAGAAGAAAGTCAGATTTTCAACTGGGTAAACCTGCCTCCTTTAGGGAACCAACTACATAATGATGTGGGCTAAGTGGTAGACTATGAAATCAAATTCAAAAGAGGTGGACTTATAGGCAAGGATCAGGTTTATGAAATAGACAAATTCATTAATTTTAGCCACATTGTAAAGAAACCATTCTCTTCTCTTTGCTCAGATTAAAGTATCACTTCTTTGTCATCATGTCCTTCTGATTTTTAGGGCTATATTATAAGCCTTCAAGTACAAAAGTAATAGAGTCTTCACATGACATCCCCCAGGGGGAAAAAAAAAATAGATGAACTGGGCTGAAGGGATGGCTTAGTGGTTAAGGCTCAACTCCTCAGGACCCATATAAGCCAGATGCACAAGGCAGCACATGCATCTGGAGTTCGTTTGCAGTGGCTGAAGGCCCTGGTGCGCCCATTCTCTATTTTCCTCTTTTTTTCTATCAAATAAATAAAATAAAATAAAAATTTATGAAAAGAGATGAAATGATACCCAGGGAGAAATGAGAGAGTTTTGTGGGTATACTTCCCTCCTTTGCTCCTTGTTGAAAAAATCAAAACTCTTAGGTGAATAACTAAACATAAATAGTCAAGAAAATCATTCCAGGGATAGTTATAAATTAGCAATGTTAGAAATGATAATTAAATCTGAAATGCACAAAATAAAAATACTCACCTAAGAGATATATTTTGACTTTAAAATGCAGTCTACAAAGTTTAATAAAATAATAGATAAGTCAGATAAACTAAGTATCCTGTAGCTGAGGGTTTTAGAGTTTACTACCAGAAATGCATGGATGGCAGCTGGCACTCTGGTTTAAAATACCTATAAGATGCCAAAAATGAAAACCAAACAGAGTAATCCAATAGTTTTCATGTCATTTTAATTTATTATTTAACTCTGAATAGCCTTCCTCTATTTTATTCACACAATAGTTACTTTAATTGTCTAATTCTTTTTACAAATTAAAAAAAAAAAAAAGGTTGTTACAAAAATAGGCTTGAAAATCCAGGCTGATCCTCCAGTTTTCAATTTCAAGGAAGTTTCTAATTTGAACATCGAACCCTAGGCTAAGGCAGGCTGAAATTTCAGAAACATGAATTCCCTTTGTTCTGGGAGCCCCGACTTCATTTCTGTTGTCCTGGAAGATATCCTATCCAGTTAGCATCTTCTCCCTGATGATGTGGGATGATATATTTTTTAGAAACCCCACTTGCAACAATCCTGAGGCAAAACTCATACTTAAAAGAAGTGGTTAGGGTTTGTTTGCTTGAGAGGAAAAGATACTTTCAGGTGCTAAATCTACACATTTAAGATTGAATATGGAGGCCATTGCTCAGTAGTTAAGATCATTTGCTTGCATATCCTGCTGGCCCAGGTACAATTGCCCAGAACCCATATTCAGCCAAGTACACAAAATGGAATATATGTCTGGCGATTGTTGCTAGTGGTGAAATGCTTTGACATCCCATTCATACTCTTTCTCTCTCTCTTTCTCTCCTTCTAATAAATAAGTAAAACTCTTAAAATTTAATGTATTTTAGAATGGTTACAGTAACAAATTAGATGGTACATATATTTTCCATTGTAAGACACTGAAACCACTTTTTTATAGCTACTT
The DNA here is from genome assembly GCF_020740685.1 of Jaculus jaculus. Taxonomy (NCBI): domain Eukaryota; kingdom Metazoa; phylum Chordata; class Mammalia; order Rodentia; family Dipodidae; genus Jaculus; species Jaculus jaculus. The sequence goes on along the minus strand of NC_059103.1, from coordinate 182,857,083 downwards.
GTCTAAGTGGTAATCTAGTAGCTCTGAAACCATGTGATCTCAAGAGTCTTGTGAGCTTCATTCTGTCAGTCACACTGGATTACAAAATTTCTGCACAATGCAGGTTAGGTCCCAGCATAGGCCAAACATTGTTTCCTCCATCTCTTTCCAGCAAACGTTTGCCATGTTATTTACTTTCCATCTCCTTCCTTTGCCACCCACACCAAACAAACACAAGCTTGGTCTTTTTCCCTCAACCTTTTTTTTTTTCTTTTTTTCTCAAACCCTATAAGGACAGGATTCTTTCTCAGTGTGTCTATGCATTTGTTCAAATGCTGAAAAACAGCCAGCTTGCTGTTTCTCTTGGATTAACAGCATATTTTGTAAGCAAGTGCCTTTAACTACTAAGCCATCCCCCAATTCCTAATTAACCATATTTTGAATTGAGTTATATAATCAGTTTATTTAGAGTTCCTGTAATGCTATAAATCTCCATTGTGGGCATAGAACATTGAAATTCCTTAATTTTATGTAGATTCATATATATATATATATATATATATATATGTATGTATGTAGATTCATATATATATATATATATATATATATATGTATGTATGTATATGTATATATCAACAGTATTTGAAGATAAAACCAATCAGATATTGAGACAGAGTATAATTGAAAAGTATGTGTGCAAGATAGACTGAGTGCTATAGTTACATTCTCTTTGCTAACACAAATCACCCAAAGGAAAGCAGATGTTGAAAGAAAAGTTTTTATTTTGGCTTGTAGTCTTGAGAGGAAGCTTCACCTCTGCCAGAGTAGGTTGAAAATAGCAGTGAGAGAAGGAGTTGAACTCTGCAAGGGGGTGTTTGCTATAACACCCCTTAGCCTGCTCCCAGGAACATACCTCCTCCAACAAGGCTTTTCCTCCCAAATTGTGATCAGCTGAAGACTAAGTAGGAAGCATAATCAAAAACACCTGATGCTGAGGGTATTTACATTCAAACCACAATTGTGTGTGTGTGTTTGTACACGTACAACATTGCACTATGAACTGGGACCTGGATTCTTCTTGGTAGTTATTTTTGATGGAGCTACCTGTGATTCATGTGTCTTCTCAAAAGTCGATTCCAACTTGCAGTGTGTAAAGGATGATACATTGATTCTGATCAGTGGAAAATAGCGCACATGTAAAACTTTTCATTTTTATTAAGGTAGTATGGTTGATAGAAAATATCAGACTAAGCTGGGTGTGGTGGCACACGCCTTTAATCTCAGCACTCGGGAGGCAGAGGTAGGAGGATTGCCATGAGTTCAAGGCCACCCTGAGATGACAAAGTTAATTCCAGGTTAGCCTGGACCAGAGTGAGACACTACTTCGAAAAACAAAACAAAACAAAACTAACAAACAAACAACAAAAAAGAAAATATCAGACTAATCATCCAAATATTATACTTTGTTTTTAGCATTTATGTCAACATATGCAAGAAAACATGAGATTTATATTGGAATAACTTTATCATGGGTACTCTGTCTACTTAGTGTACTGTCCCAGTAAATAGCCATGTTTTTTTTTTCTTTTTTTATAAACTATGTTCTCTAAACAATCCACAGTCTTTTAGAAAAGTGTCTTTATTTTCCCTGGCAGCAAAGTTCTGTGGTGACCCTGGTATACCTTCCCAAGGAAAACGAGAAGGCAGAAGTTTTATATACCAGTCCGAGGTTTCATTCAGCTGCAATCCTCCATTCATATTAGTGGGATCAAGCACCAGGTTATGTCAAGCTGATGGCACTTGGAGTGGCTCGTCACCTCACTGCATAGGTAATAGTAAAAGTGATTATATTTGTAATTTTTAAAAGAATGAGTATCAGTGAAATTTTATGGCTTTTTTGACATCACCCCCCCAAATAAAACTGTAGTTAGCTAAACATAAGAACAACATATAGAAGCAATTAAAAGAACTGAAAATGAGTGTTAGTAATTTAGGTCAAGATTTTTAACAGTGTTAAAGTCCTGAAGAAAAATTAAATTATTTCACCAAGTAGCATTCATATTAGGGGGGGAAAAAATAAACTTTTCAGAATAATGGCACTAAATGGCATTATGTAGTTAAATCTTTACAGTTAATAAACTTGCTGCAAAAGTATACCTGCATATATTTCCAAGTGACTCTAAGCATATTCCTATAATCTTAACTTTAAAATGCCAAATTGGGTAAGCCCTCTAAACCATGTGTCATACAAACAACCAGCTCAGCGAGTCCTGCCCCTGCCGCTCTTATGAACTACTTTCATTCAGTATCACGGGGATCTAACTACTTTCTAGAAATAGCTTTTATTTATTTTGTGGAGTACTGACATATATAATATCATATATGATCAAGGCCCTTGTACAAACATTTCACGCATGTGGGGTAAGAGAGCTTGTATTTGCCTTGACAGAGTAAAATCCATGTCAAGCACCTTTTCTACTGGAAAGATGCAAAGGTCAAGAAGTACATAATGAATATAAATGGGGGCTATGCGAATTCCTTGCTTCAATATTAACAGGCTGCTGCCCTTGGAAAAATCCTGCTAGGTTCACTCTCATTATGACCCAAGACCCTTATATTAAATTCTAGATTATCAAGTATGTGTTGTATGACAGAAGTTTATCTGTTATATGTTTTAAAGGAAGGTTATGTTTTCAAATCTTCATTTTAGAACCCACTCGAACCTCCTGTGAAAACCCAGGTGTACCACGACATGGATCTCAGAACAATACATTCGGATTTCAAGTAGGTATTTTATGATTAATTTGTTGATTGGCATGCAAAAAAAATTGGGTTACATTTATGTGTGTGTGTGTGTGTGTGTGTGTGTGTGTGTGTGTGTGTAATTTGTTTTTATTCATTCATACCCTTCAATCTACTATTCCCCATGCTCTTTAGTTCCTTATCCAGAATAGTGTCTCCCCTAATTTGTAAAATTTAAGTTATATTATATATTCTTCTCTTTCCTGCTTTTAAACTTACTCCCTCATCTAGTCCTCTTTGTACTTTCATGTCCTACACACTCACACTATGTATATTATATTTATATATCAGATATCCATATATAATTTAACTATATATATTATATATACTATGTGTTCTATGTAGACTTTATATTATATATAATTATGCTATGTGTTATATGTTGTACATATATAATTTAATTCTAGATTCCACCTATGAGAAAAAAAAATGAGGCATTTCTTTTTCTCAGTCTGGCTTATTTATCCATTTTCATCAATTTTCCTGCAAATGTCATAATTTCATTTTTTTATATCTGGATGGGTTAATGAATTTAATAGTTTTCAAAGGAAGACGTACAAATGGAGGGTCAAGGGAAAAGAGAAGATAATGGAAGGTGATCATGATGAAAATACACTCTATGCATGTGTAAAAACTGTCAAATAAGCCAAAAAAATACAAAAAAAATATTTGATTTACCTAATTTACTTATTTATTAGTTGGGGGGGGGGTGCTAGGGCTGCTAGCCACTGCAAGTGAACTCTAGACGCATGTACCATCATGTGCATCTGGCTTATTTGGGTTTAGGCCTAGCAGGCAAGTGCCTTAACCACTAAGACAGGCTGGGAAGAACATACTTTTTTTTTTTTTTTTAAGATTCTGGTCACCCCACTCAGTGTGACTATGAGGAAAGCATAAAATGACAAATTTGGGTGAGAATTTGGAGACAGAGACATATGCCCTGCTAGTGGGAGTGTACACTACTGCAAGCATTGTAGAAGTCAATTCAAAAGTCCCCCCAGAACAAAAGCAGAGCTACTCATGACCAAGCTATACGACTCCCGAACTCCAGGGGCTATATACTTGAAGGATCCCAAGTTAGCCTATCTCAGAGATAGTGGCTCACCTAAGCTTTATTTGTTTGTTGGTGTTTGTGTTTCCTTCCAAGACAGGATTTTGCTGTGTACCCTGGGCTTGCCTCAAACTAGCATTCTTCCTGTCTCAATTTTCCAAGTGTTGGATAACAGGCATGTGCTGCTAAGCTGGGTTTGTGATTACCTTAAATAGATATTTTAATTTAGTATAAAATTAGCTTGAAAGGCTTCTTTGTTTCATGAGCTTATATTCTTAATGACTCAAACCAAAAAAAATGGCATTATTGTATCTGCATTCATGAGTACAGGAGAAAAAAAAAAGGTCTTTATGGAGAAGAAAATACTTTCAAAAGAGAGGCTAACTGGCATAAGGATAACATGGGAGAAGGGGAGATAGCAGTGAGTGCCAGAAAATTCTTATGCAGTAATGTGTGAAGGGATACAACGTGAAGGGATAGTAAAGAAGAGGAAGTAAATTATGCAGGAAGACATGGAAACAGTGAGGATAAGGGAAATGCAAATGGTTCAAAGAATGACCTTTGAAACACCAAAAAACTAAATAAATGTGTACTTGTTCAATAAGGCAATTATTCATGTGGGAAGTTTCTGAAAAAACATCTAACCATAACTTGTTATTATATAACACATAGTTGGACTCTATAAAAAATACTTCCATATGCACAATTATATGTAGTTGATTTTCTTTCTCATTTTTTTTTCCAATTTAGATTTTATGTAGTGATTCAGCAAGTTTTCCATCACTCAGGTCTAATGGGAGCCAAAGTGCATACTGATTCCAGAAGGAAATAGGCAATTTAGACATTACACAATTGCTTTCTATTGTAGGCCTTTCTAAACTATAATGTTCAGAGAGAAATTCAGTGTGAACATGAACAACATCCATTTCTAAAGGAAGGGCTCATCTGAAACACCATATTTTTGTAGCTAAAAATAATTCCCATTTGTGTACACTTCAGGAAGAGTATCAGAATTGATCTCATAGTGTTCTCAGTTGTGGTTTGCCTCAGTCTGGTCCAGATAATACTAAACTGTGAAAGCCGTCTTGCTTGGTATGTTATCAGTGTTTATAGAGAACTTTAGGGTCCTATTTCTATGAAAGGTTTTTGTCAGTTAATTTCAGTCCTGAAAATCTGCAACTAGTTATGTCATACCATTAGTTCACATTATGGAAACAAAAAACTGAATCCAAATGAGACTTGTTTTAGTCACATGGAAGATTTGTCACAATGTACTTCTAGAACATAGAATGTTGATATTACTGTCTATGCTCTAAATCATCCCAATTATCTTAAAATATAAAATTCATTTCTCATAAATATTTTTAGATAATGTAAATGGTAATGGTTGTGTTTATAAAACCATCAAACCAAAGGAATAAATTCATTAACTTTTCATTTAACTGGTTTATGATTTTAGTCAGTGAAAAATTTCATCACAAGGTTATCCTAACCCTGAATACCTATTGTTTGGGTTAATAAATGTGTAACAGACATTATATTGTTTCTTGGTAAGTATGGGTAGTGTGCTGTATTATGTTTGTATTAATAGCCATTAAAATTAAAAATATATTGAGTGTGTTAAATTAGGGTCATCAACTTTCTTATCTGCATATAGTTGATATGCATGAATCTAAGTATATGCATACTGAATACATTAACTAAAAGTGTTCAGATACAGCACAATATAGAATTATATTATATTAACCAAGAAAAATGCATTAATGGTCACCAAATGACTATGGTCTCATATGACAAAAAGATATTTTTGTGAAGTATGAAAAAATATTTGCATTCAAGTGGCACCTATGTCTGGAGTTTATTTGCAACTGCTAGAGGTCCTGGCACATGCATTCTCTCTGTCTCTATCTCTCTGCTTGCAAATAAATAAATAAATAATAGTTTAAAATATTAAAAAAAGAAAAAAAATTGCATGCAAATAACAGAAGCAACTTGACTGTAAAGACATCATAAATTATGTGCAGGTATATCTAAGTCCCAAAGAGAAGTAATGGAGGTGAGCTGCAGAAAGCCCAGAGTCCAGACATTAGACAGCCATACTCAGCCTTTTCATTACTAAATTTTATCTGCCTTGTTTCTCATCTCTATAGCCTGAAATGTTCTATCACTTCTTCCTGTATCTTAGCCACATACAGAGAAGAATTCTTTCATTGTCAGTTCCATGTTTCAAAAGAAGGCCAGGAAGCACTCAGTGATGAAGTACTTGTCCAACATGTGCGAAACCTCCCATTCAATCCTAAGTACTGGGAAAAACAGAAGAAAACAAAACTCCCAGATAGAGTAAGAATGTCCCAAGTTTGTAATCCCCCTGGTTTGATTAGGTGGCACTTGGTGAATTAGGAAGAAACAACTCAGCTATAGCATGCCTATTTGTGGGAGGTATATGACAAACTTTGGAATTGCAGGAACACTTAAACAATTTTTTTCATTTGTACTTATTTATTCTTAAATTCCACTGTTTTGTCTATATCAGCTTATTTTGGGATATAGTCTTGATTACTGACATCTAAAATGAGTCATCGCTTGCTCTCTAGCAAGACTTGTGGGAGAAAGTAGTATTCAATGCAGTTTTTGTATCTATCCAAAATATTATAAATTGGAATAATTTGAACTAAAAATAGATAAGTTGTGAAAGACTGTGTTTGTAAGCCTGGGAAAGAATAGCTGTCAATGTGATGGATGAAACATCGACATTAATCATGGAGTGTTAAGGACACATCTTTCATTAACTCTGCACCACTCTTTAAATGGAGCTCTGGGTAAGGGAATATACATTATTTGGATTCAGAGCTTGTTTCCTAAGTGGTGATAGCTATGTGATGTTTTAAATCTGACTTCAACTATTTAATACCAGGACATTTAACCCAACCAAAATCTTTATTAATTGATGTGACTATGATTAGTGATATCCAGGTTGCAATTACACATGATGTGCAGTTTACAATTGAAATCAGTGTTTCTGCACATAAAATGAAGCAAAAATGTTTTTGTAATGTTTCAGTGCCTTATAGTATTATGTAAATTATAAAAAGTCATACATATCTATTTATTTCAATTCAAGTACTGCTATTTATGAATATAGAGTCAAAACATTCAATGCTCCTTTAATTCTGAATTTTGGGCTAAAAATACTAGCTGGTGACCATGGAAGGGAAAAAAGTAGGGTATGTGTGGTAGTGGCTCAGCAGCCTCAGTCTCTCTCCTTGGGAAAGTCTGAAGAGGCAGATGCTAAATTGCATATCCTTCTCTTCTAATCATTGAATAACACTTGTTAATCTTATTCATGAAATACATGCTGAGTTGATGACTTCCATCTCAGGCTCATTGGCATGCTTAGTCCATGGTTTATGCACTCAAGTCTAGAAAGAGAAGTGCCGGTGTTACAGAGGAACCCTTCATTCTTTCAGTCCATCTCTGTCATCTGAGACTCTTCAGGACTAATAACATCTTCAAGGTCATGATGATAGCTAGAATTTATTTATAATATATCTGCCATCCCAGGGACAAAGGGACTATTGAGCTACTTCATTTAATCCTTCAATCAAATGGGACAAAGAGGAAAAATAATAGCATAAACATTAATTGATAAATTAAATGTCAAAAAAGGAGATATAACTTATTCAATGAAACTCAGATCTAGAATTATAGTCACATATTCAATTTTGAGTATGTGATATTGTTTTTGTGCTTTTTAAGGTAGGGTCTCACTGTAGCCCTGATCAGCACCTGGAATTCACACTACGTCAGCCTCCTGAGTGATGGGATAGTGCCACCATCTGGCTCTTTTTTTGTTATTTTAATATTTTATTTTTATAATATATATATATATATAATATACATATTATATATATAATATACATATTATATATATATATATATATATATATATAGAGAGAGAGAGAGAGAGAGAGAGAGAGAGAGAGAGAATGTGCATGCCAGGGCCTCCAGCCACTACAAACTCCAGACGCATGTGCCTCCTTGTGCATCTGGCTAACATAGGTTAGGTCCTGGGGAATCGAACCTGAGTCCTTTGGCTTTGCAGGCAAATGCCTTAACCTCTAAGCCATTCCTCCAGCCCTTTATTTTGTTGTTATTATTTTAAAAATATTGTTTTTTTGTTGGGTATTTTTAACTGTTTCCTACTGCCTTTTAGTTTATGCACCATCCTCCATCTTTATTGTACATTTTGTTAACCATCCCTACCAGCCAGCTAAATGTCCTTATATTCTTGTTTTTTGAAATAAATGCTGCATATGTTAACCTCCATAAGATTTTTGTCATACTTTTATTTATTTATTTACTTCTATAGTTGTTCTTAAATCTTGGAGCCCATTGAAATCACCTAAAGAGCTCACTAATCAAATTTTGTGTCTCTACCTGGAGAGCTTCAGCCTCACTTGGAATGAGGTGTGACCACTGAACTTTAATAACAAACTACCCAGTTGACATTACTGGCTTGGAAACCATTTTAAGTTCTGTTGCCCTCTCTCTCCCTATCTCTCTCTCTCTCTCTCTCTCTCTCTCTTTCTCCATATATATATATATATATATATGTGTGTGTGTGTATATATATATATATACATATACATATATATATAAATTCTACATCATGAAAAATAGTACATATTTGGCTTGGCGATGGCTTGAAGGTTAAAGAACCTTGCTTGAAAAGCTTGCAGGCTCTGGCTCAAATCTGCAGTAACCATGTAAAACCAGACACACAAATTGGTGCATGCATCTGGAGTTTGTTTACAGTGAGAGGAAGACTTGGAGCACTCCTTCATACTCTCTCTATCTTATAAATAAGTAAAATTGTGCAAATTGTATGGTTTCCATGCTACATTTCTATTATCACTACAACCTTCAGCAGTCATCTTTGCTTTTAAACTCAGTTTACATTTGCCACTGTCAAAATTTATTTAGCTCATGCTATTTGTCTTTATTTGAATATGTTTCAGTGTTTATCTGGATATAATTCTCTATCTTGTTTCATATATTGGCTTATGTTATCATATTTGCTTATGTTATCATATTTTTTTTTTCAAATTCACAGGAGAAAGCATTTGGCTCCATTCATTGAGTATTCAATTCTTTGGTCATAGCATATAGACAAAATAAATAAATAAATAAAATAAAATAAAATCCTCAGTTTTTGTTTAGTCTTGATTTTTTATTTTATTTTATTTATTTTATTTTATTTTTTTTGAGATAGGATCTTGTTCTAAAAAAAGCTGACCTAGAATTTGCTATGTAGTCTCTGGATGGCCTCAGACTCATGATGATCCTTCTACCTCTGCCTCCTGAGTGCTGTGATTAAAGGCCCAGCTCTAGTCTTGAATTTTTCCAACAACTTTCTTTTCATTAATATTTCAACTCTTTTGATATTCAATTGTACCATACAGATTTCATCCGAATATATTTTTTCTACCTACTTTTTCCCACAGTTTTCTATCTATTGCTATAACTGAAGTTGCATTATGACTTTTTTTTTTCTTTTTAATTTGCTATAGGTAGGAAGTATTGTACAGTTCCACTGCAAAAAAGGACACTTGCTTCAAGGGTCCACAACACGGACTTGCCTTCCAGACCTTACATGGAGTGGAATTCAACCAGAGTGTATACGTAAGTGTTGTATATTTACAGGATAAAAATCATGGGTCAGAGTTTCTAAATATTATTTTTCCAGTGGTAGAAATATTGATATCAGTACAACTGATAAAGTAATTTTAGATTATTATAAAACATAGTTATTTCATGTAATTTTATTACCATGTCAAAACCCCATGCCATGCAGACATGAGGCACAGTTTTGCTCCTATTTCTAAAAAAAAAAAAAAAAAAAAAAAAAAATTTACTTGTTTAAGAGAGAGTCCATGACTATGGGTAGGCCAGGTTGTCTTGCCTATGCAAACAAACTTTAGACACCTGTGCCACTTTGTTCATCTAGCTTAATGTGGGCTCTAGAGAATTGAACCCAGGCCAGCTGGCTTGCAACAAGTACCTTTAACTGCTGAGCCATCTTCCAGTCCCAGTTTGGTTTCTTTGACAAAGCTCTTGTAATTGTGTTGGTTTGCCCACCTGGTGAATGTGACAACGGTTAGTTTCTTATGTCATATGTCTGCACTATAAGTTGAAGTGCTATGAGGCACAGGAGGCTATAACTTTGCAGCTGTTCTTGATTTTTAATCATGTATGTAGAGATTCTCTAAGAATATAAGGCAAATTACTAAAGCCTGTAAAATTGACAGAAAAAACTCCATGGACACCTTGCAAAATGGAAGAACTTTCAGAATTTCAAAATCCGCTTTTCTGATGGATGACAAGGAATAAATTAGAGATGGGTAGCTCCTTGTCTTTTGTTCTCCCAACTTCTCCTCCCCTCCCCCACCCTCATTCTTCTCCTTCCTGTGTTCTTATTCAGCATATGGTCCTGTAAAGAAGAGCCAATTAACCAGAACACACACCAGGAAGGTGTTTCATTTTTGGAAACTGCATTAACACATAGTCTGTGGATTTACTATAAACTTGCCAGGACAATGAGGTCGATGAAGGGGGCCTGTGAGTGAGCAGGTTTCTTAAAAGCAGAACCGACCACTGAGGCTTAGTGTGTCTTCACTGCCTGGTGTGTGTTTACTTATGGCGGAGGTCATTACATGAAACTTCCCAAGGTTATGTTCTTGAGAACAGTTTGGATACTTTAACTAGATACTTATGGAAAATCAGGGTTCTCTGAGAGATGATTTAATAAAGTGAATCTTTGTGTGTCACTGGTTTGGATCTGCAGGTTTCGATATGTGACCATGGGAGGCTTAAGTTTACATGGAGCTGGGCCATGTCATGCAGGCCTGAAACCCTTGCTATCCAGAAGGCCAAGGTTGTAACTCATGTCTAAGGCCAGCTTTTGAAATCTGGTGAAACTCTGTCTGAAATTAAAAAGTAAAAATAGGACTGGATACTCTATAGTAGAGTGTTTTCCTCTTACTCATAAGGCCCTTGCTTCAAATTCCAAGATGCAGGTGCACACCTATGTTCACGTACATACAGATATGCATGGAAAAAGCCTATGTACTACTCAAGGATGAAACTCACTCAATTGTAAACTAAATTTGCCAACTGAATTATATTAAATACAAAACACTTAACATATGTTTAACAAGTTGCATAAAAATATTAGCTGTTATATATAGCTTTGTGAATCTCCAGCAAGAAATAAATGGAAATATTTTTCTAGCAAAATTTCCCCACAGAAAACTCTATTTAGAGAATTCCTTCAAGGATGTTTACACACACACACACATATACACATACACACATATATGAGAATATATAAATATATATATGTATATTCAATATATTCATATATATATATATATATATGTATGTATGTATGTATTCTCATATGTATTATATGTTTAAATATGTTTGAAAATTCTATGTGGTCTATGAGAGCAATTCCTTAGAATGTTTGAAATAAAAAAAGGAGGATGACTGGAAGGATGGTTTAGTGGATAAGGCATTTGCCTGCAAAGCCAAAGGGCCCAGGTAGGATTCCCCAGGACCCACAGGAATAAGGGGGCACACACATCTGGAATGTGTTTACAGTGGCTGAAGTCCCTAGCGTGCCCATTCACTCTCTCTGTCCTGTCAAATAAATAAATAATAATAAAATATTTTTTAAGAAATGAAAAGGAAAGGGCTGGAGAGATGGTTTAGCGGTTAAGCGCTTGCCTGTGAAGCCTAAGGACCCCGGTTCAAGGCTCTGTTCCCCAGGTCCCACGTTAGCCAGATGCACAAGGGGGCGCACGCGTCTGGAGTTCCTTTGCAGTGGTTGGAAGCCCTGGCGTGCCCATTCTCTCTCTTTCCCTCTCTCTGTCTTTCTCTCTATGTCTGTCGCTCTCAAATAAATAAATAAAAAATGAACAACAAAAACAAAAAAAACTTAAAAAAAAAGAAATGAAAAGGAAAGGTCTTTACAAGACACAAAACATGAGGCCCAAATGGCAGCAATGTTGCAGTCAGTGTAGAAAATCATTCATGTTAGGAACATGTAGAAAGGAAGCAAAACTTGGATGAATGAAGTGAAATTTCTATGAACCCCAAACTATTTCTACTAATATCCATATGTAAGAAAATTATGATACTACTCTTTACACTCAGTGCAGAATTGGTTTCAGTTACATATAATTCTATTACTGCACCCTTCAGTAAATGCTCTCATCAAAAGTGTAGTAAAACTTATAAAATGATATTTACAAAACTAATATAGAAACCATAAGATTGTAAAAAGGTAAAAAAGTCTGGCCCATTAAAATGGTACCACGTGTCATGAGTCTCAAAGATGTGACTCAATATTCCTTCATGAGAATCATTAGCCATTGCCGATCTTACTTCTACTTTCTCATTTTCTGCATTAATACATACCAGTTTTCCTTACCTTCTGTTTTTAAATACCGGGGTATGCATATATCCATTTTGACATGCTTTCCTTGGTTCATTACAATAATTATGCAAACGTGTGCATAAATATTTGAATTAAAAGTATCTGTAAATGTGTATTTTAACTCCTGCCTCAAATATCCAATAATATGTCAACAGAAAATTGACACAGTTCTCTGCTTTGGTATCAGAGCCATATAATGACTATGTTTAGCCTCAGTGAATGCTTTCATCACTTAACAATAGTATAGTAAAATTCAGAAAACTGTATTTTCAAATCCAGTATAGAAACTATGAGCTTGTCAAAAGGTAAAATGGTCTAAACCTTTAAAATGATTTTCCTCACCAGGCATAGTGGTGTATGCCTTTGATCCCAGCCCTCAGGAGGCAGAGGTAGGAGGATCACAGTGGTTTGAGGCCACCCTGGGTCTAAATAGTGAATTCCAGGTCAGTCTGAGCTAGAGCAAGACCCTACCTTATATATAAAAAAAAAAAAAAAAAAAAAAATGCTACTTTATGTCTCTAAAGTTGTGCCACAGCATACTCTTATGAGCATTGGTAGTCACTTTCAGTCGTTTACTGCTGCTTCCTCACTTTCTCCATTAACATGTACCAGGTTTTCATACCTGCTTATTGAAAGAAATGTGTAGGTATGAAAAAATATATATGCATTCATTCATTTTGGCATATTTTCCTTGATTCATAAGTAAGGGATTTAAAAGCATTTCTAAGAATGAGTTTTGATTCCTTCCTCAAATATATAGTAATATGGCAACAGAAAATTAACATAGTTCTCTGATCTTCATACAGCCCACAGCTGTAAACAGCCAGAAAGCCCAGCTCATGCAAATGTGGTAGGAATGGACCTTCCTTCTCATGGCTACACACTCATATATACTTGCCAACCTGGCTTCTTCTTAGCGGGTGGAACAGAGCATAGAGTGTGCAGATCAGACAACACCTGGACGGGGAAAGTTCCTGTTTGTGAAGGTAACTGTTCTACAGAAACTCTAATGCAAGAGATTGTGCTATTTAGGTCTATTGTGATAGGGAACCACAAAATCTTAGTTGAAATTAGCTGAGGTAGAAGAAATATTTGTTGTCCAACTCCATTGTTGGAAGTTATGCAGACATTTTTGATTCTAGAAACAGAAATCTTATTCAGATACTTTATAATGCCTTTTCAGTGCTAATTTGTGGGGTGCTTTTGGTTGTTATTCAAATTTTCTTTTGAATATAGACCTGTATACTATACTAATTTGCCTGGACTTTCATAACAAATATAGCTAAATCTGGGTGCCTAACATGGTAGACATCTATTCTCTCACACATGTTCAATTGTGAAGTCTAACAAGGTCAACAAGGACCATGTGCATGCTCTCAACTCTAGAGAAGAATCTTTCTCTGCCTCTCTCTAGGATTTGACATCTCCTGGAAACCCTTGGCAATTGTTGACATTTAGCCTCATGATGATATCTGTCACCATCTTCATATGTCCTGCTCTCTTCTGTATGGTCCTCTGTTTTTCTTATAAAGAAATTAATCGTTGTTTTTAGGGTACTGTCTAGATTCAGGATTATTTCAAGTTGATAGCTTTAATTATATCTATAATGGTCTTTTACTACACAATGGCACATTCTAAAGATCTGCGACATTTTGATGTACTCTGATCAATCTACTAATAGAGAAAATTGCTATTAGGGTCTCTCAGAGCATCCTACTAAATGGTTGCTAAGTTTTTTCCTGCAGTTCCTCTAGGAAAGCATTATTGTCCAATACTATTCACACAATTTTGAACTGACCCCATCTTCACATCCATCCCTCAGTCAAGGAAAAAAAAAAAAAAGAATGTTTTAACTAGATCTAGATGAAATGTCCACCCTACTTGCTACCTATTCAGTAAAATACCACCTGGATATGATGTGCTGAAATTACACGAAGAAGAAAGTATTAGCTTGCCAAAAGCATGGGAGAAAAGTTTCTAGAGTTCTCAATCAGATCATGAGTAAGATTTTCCTTGTAGCTATCAGACATTTTTCTCAAGCCTCTTTGACCTTTAACAGCGTTCATAAATGGCATCAATTTCCATGAGATGGCTTCATTCTCTTCCTATCTAGAACATGATTCTGTGTTTTCATCCTCCCAAATATTTCCGATAGAAATCCCTATTATATGAAAAAAAGTCTTGTATTTATTTTTTTATTTATCTGTTTCTATTCTCCTTTCTATGTGTTTACCCCTCCTATACTAGCAATTAATCTAATTAACAACAACTGTGTTTGAAGTGTTTATACCTATAATATCAAAGTATTTATCAGTGCTTAATAGGTAAAAAGTGTTTAGCAAATAATGACTGAATGAATGACTATTTTTAGCCCCTTCTCATTCTGGATGTTGAATCTATTCTCTTTGCAAGCTTACTCTATTCTATTCATGGTTTTATTCAGACTTTCTGTTCCATCATCTCCTCCTTTCATTCTCTATTCTTTCCTTGGTAAATGACCTATCCTATGCCAGTCCCTTCCAAGTCAATATTTTTAGAACAATTGTTTTCTTTAGCTTCAGATCTGGTACTCAATCCTAGATATGACATATTCATTGAAGGATTCATTTGAATCCCTCAAAGGCATTTCAATATTAGACAGGTATAAAACTGAACCCACCAATTTCTTTTCCCCATTTATTCTTCCCTGACTTGGTGATACTGATATCTTATAGTTTTACTAGAAATACAGTGTATTACTAGAAACCTAATAACCCTAGGTATGTCCTCCTATCTAAATCACTACAATTTCAGTAGCTTTCATACTTATCAACTTTCTTAAATTTTCACTAATATGCTAGTAGAATGTAGTATTATCTGGTGGAGAGTATAAACACATCCCCTTTACTTCAATATTTGCTTATTACCAGTAACCAACTTTCAGAATATTATTCACCAACATCACCTCCCCTTGAATCATTTTGAAGACATGATAGTATTTGAGGGACAGAGACTGCAAAAGGATATATTTTGCAACTCCTATAACTTTTTATTCCCTTCCCATACTGTACATGATCCACTTTATTTGGGACTGCCTTTATTTTGATCAAAAGCTTTCACCTTTGAATCCACCCAATTTCTGCTATCCCATGATCTGCTTTCACTACTTCTGATCCTTAAATGTGAACACTGCATGAATGGCATGAGGTCTTTGTCCACAGTGACGTACCTTCAGCCTATGCTTTCCATGTTGGCAGCAGCTGTTTCCTGTGATCTTCTGCCCCTAACAAAATAAACTGTGTCCCAGGATGATAAGACTTCAATAATGTGTCATGGGTCTCACTTTGTTATGAGTGTAATTATTTGTGCTCTTAGATAATCAAAAGAAATATTGAGTAAGAAAATTAGGTGTAATGCACATGACAGTTTTGAAAAAAATCATGTGATATCTCAGAGAGTAAAATTGACAATGTGTCAAGCTGCATTGTGTGTATGTTATATCAACTTCTTAAGTGCATTTTTTTTTTCCATAGCTGGTTCCAAGATATTGGTGAAAGATCCTAGGCCTGCATTAGGAACGCCCAGTCCAAAGTTAAGTGGTGAGTACTTTAATATTTTTGTAGAAGTTGTACTTATAATATTGATCTACCATATTTTCAGCAAAGTATATATTTAATTTCTATAAAATTTATTAGTATAAAGCTATATAGTTGATGGTATTAAATTTTCTAATTTCTGTTATAGAATGTTGAGTTTATACCATGTGACACTTTGATTTGTTCATATACCAAAATATTACCTGTAATTATCTTACAACAATAGTGTTAATAGATTCCTTTGTAGATTTGCCTTTTACTTTCTTCAAATGAGTGTCTTCAAGGATAAGAGCATAGTAAAATTTATTTTATTTAAAATGTTAAAATTAAACAGTATTATAATTAAAAGTTTTATATTTAATCTGATTGGAGTCTTGGGCAGATATAAAGATGGAAGAGAGCCCAGGCTAGTGATCCTAGTCCAAGTTATCAAAAAAATACAAAAAAATTTAAACATGGACTCAGAGAATGATAGATTATGAATCGTGATATTCATTTGAGGGAGAGGTTGGATAAAAATTGAAGGCAAGCAGGGAGTGTCCAGGCAAAATAAATCCACCCTCCCTTCTCAGCATGCCTGGGAAGCTGGAGGGGAGATGGTGAAAATCTCCTCTTACATGAGAAAAGGCAAAAGAAGAAGCTGGTACAGTGAAGTTAAGGCTAAAGCATGTGAAAAGCAAGAAGGAAAGCACCTGGGACAGATCAGAAAAATGCTCAGGCAAAATAAATTCTCCCTCTTCCCAGCCCGACCAAGAAAATTCCCCTCACATAGGGACTAAGAGAGAAGAAGTACAGAGGTCAGGAGGCCAAGAGCTTACAAAGATGTGGAGAGCCAAGAGTCTTACACTCACAGCTCAGGCCTATTTATATGAATCAAGCATCCAACTAGAATAACCATCATCACCAGACTCGTGTGTAAACCTGATTGGTCGGTGGGCTCAAGAGGCTGACTTGTAAGGGGCCATCCCACAGGTGAGCTAAGTTGAGAATGAACTCAGAAGCTGACCCTGGAACTGATGCTTGTTGCCATCTTGTATAAGGCTGGTTAGACATGGGTTCTCGTCCTGCCATGGCAGTCAAGGTGGCATATAAGTTTCCATGGTGTAGGCCAGTCTATAGCTAACTGCCTACCAGAAGACATCTGTCTTGCTCTTAATCCATATCAATTTGTTATGTGTGTTCCATGTGGAAACAGTGTACTTGGTTTAAGAACAGAAGATCAGGGGCCAGAGAGATGGCTTAGCAATTAAGGCGTTTGCCTGCAAAGTCAAAGGACCTTGGTTTAATTTCTCAGGACCCACGTAAGCCAGATGCACAAGGTGGCTCATGCATCTGGAGATCATTTGCACTGGATGGAAGACCTGGCATGCCCATTTTCTCTCTCTCTCTCTCTCTCTCTCAGCTTCTTTCTCTCTCTCAAATAAACAAATAAAATATTTTTAAAAAGGAACAGAAGATCACGAACTTCTTGAACTTCTCTAGTTTATTTATAATTATTTGATATAAAAGCAATTTAAATACCTTGCAAAGTTATGAAAAATATGACCTTTAAAATCCTGGAAACTTTATGTAATTCTCACCTTACACATTATTTTGTTTCTGAGATTCATGATAATGATGTAGATAGTGCTTACTTAACTCATAGAAATGGCTCCATATGCTTGAGCTGCTTGGTGTATTGCTTAGGATTATATTTGTGTGATATACATCTTTATATTGAGATCAGTATTTAGCACATTTGTGTTAAGCCCAAAACACTGTTAGAATGTAATGTTAGTTGAGTCAGAAGTTCCCCATGTACATGCTATAAAGTAGAGTGCTCACAAATCTTTGAAACAATTTATTCCACATGGAAAGACAATAAACTAGCCAGGTGTTGTAAACACACCTACATTCCTAGCATTTGAGCTGAGGCAGGAAGATTGTAAGTTTGAGATCCAAAATACTAAGCAATATAAGTACTAATGAAAACTCTTGAATAAAAGACACAAAATTTAAAGTACATGACTAAAAATTGGTTAAAGTGAAAAGTCTTTGTAAGTGTTAAAACTTGAGACTATTGAAGAATCAAAATTGTATGTTAAATGTATAGCCTTAGAAACTTACATTAGGAAAGAAGAAAGTGGGGCTGGAGAGATGATTCAGCAGTTAAGGCATTTGCCCACAAAGCTTAAGGACCCAGATTCAGTTCCCCAGTACCCACATGATGCCAGATGCACAAGGTACCACATGTGTCCAGAGGGCATTTGGAGTGGCTGAAGGCTCTGGCATGCCCATTTCCTCTCTCTGCTGCCTCTTTTTCTCTCACTCTCTCTCTCTCAAATGAATAAATAAATGAACAAAAATTTAAAATCCATAATATTAAAAAAGGAAGAAAACCACAGAATTGATTAGGTATGTGTTGCTGTTACGAACTTACAAAGATTTTAACATATTAACCATAAATAAGTAAATAATAAAAATAAATACATGAAGAAAGCTAAAAAGTAGACAAAAATTCTGGAAAATACTAAAATAAAGGAAACATGACTATAACTGAATAGAGGTCAGATTAATTAAGTTGAAATATAAGTGAAAATAAGCAGGAGTTATTAATACTTTAAACACACAAATTACTTTAAAGTATGACATAATAGAACTAAATGAAAAAAGAAATCTTCAAAAATCCTACACCATTGAAAATGTATGAAATAGTATCCATAAAGAAATGCCAGGCCTGGGCTGGAGAGATGGTTTAGTGGTTAAGAGCTTGCCTGTGAAGCCTAAGGACCCCGGTTCGAGGCTGGATTCTCCAGGACCCACGTTAGCCAGATGCACAAGGGGGTGCATGTGTCTGGAATTCATTTGCAGGGGCTGGAAGCCCTGGCACACTCATTCTCTCTCTATCTGCGTCTTTCTCTCTCTGTCACTCTCAAATAAATAAATAAAACTGAAAAAAAAAAAAAGAAATGCCAGGCCTATATTACAGATAAGTCTTGCCTAATTTTAAAAGAAATGAAAGAAGTATCTAAGTTTTATAAACTATTCTAAACACTACACCTCCTTCTACCCCCTTCACACAGTTAGTGGTGCAGATAAACACATTACAAAAGGAAAGAATTTTAAGTCCATTTGATAGAGTGTAGATATAAAAGAAAAATACAATATAAACTCTTTGTAAATCAAATCCAACATTATAGCAAAAATAACACTTCAGACTGAAACCCAATTCATCAACACACTAGAATATTTTTCTGTTACATAACCTAATAATAATAATATATCATATTAAGAGATAAAGTCAAAGTGTTATGGTCATTGTATTAACTTGCAAAGAAAATTTTATTTACTATCCCAATTTATGATTACTAGTATTTTTAAAATATTTTTTACTTATTTATTTGTTATGAGCAAGAGAAAGAGGTAGAGGGAGGCGCGCACGCACACACACACACACACACACACACACACAGAAATATATATATATATATATATATATATATATATATATATATATATATATATAGAGAGAGAGAGAGAGAGAGAGAGAGAGAGAGAGAGGGCGTGGGGGGCAATGGCCACACCGGCGCTACCACAAGTACAAGTAAAGTCCAGACACATGCACCACTTTGTGCTTCTGGCATTATGTGGACACTGGGGAATCAAACCTGGGCCAGTAGGCTTTACAAGGGATCACCTTTAACAGCTGAGCAATCTCCCAAGACCAATTTTAAAAGTTCTTAATATGTTAAAAAGAAAAATAAAAGATTTACTTAATGTGAGTAAAGGTATCTATAAAAATTTGAGAGATGGACATGGCTGAAAATGATTCCACGGGCTAGAAAGATGGCTTATGAGGTAACCTCTCAAGCCCAAGCATGAAAACCTGAGTTCAGTCCCGAGCAGCTATGTAAAAGCCAGGTGTGGCCACACGTGCCTGTAACCCTAGTCCTGAGGTGGGCGGAGACAGGAGACCCCTGAGGTCTCTTGGTCAGCCAGTATAGTGGGTGTGGGGGAGCCAGCAGCCCCAGGTCCCATGAGATAGTTTGTTTCTCAAGGAAACCACACAGAAGAGTGAGAGAGGACCCCACCCATTTTCCTCTGGTCTCCACATGCAGTCCACACGGGGCTCCTGCATCCACACAACATCTGCATATGCTATACATTCACATCCACCTGCCCTCCCCACACACACACCAAAAAAAAAAAAAGAAAAGAAAAGAGTTAACAGTAGGCTGAATTCTGGTTATAGCCATTTGTGAGTCAATGATTAGATGTTTCAAAATGACAAGAATGAAAGTTGGCACTTCACAATTCGATGCAGGACCGTGTCCTTGATAGTGCTGTGATTCCACACTGAAATTCTAATTATGGCTTCCAGAAGCCTATGATAATAAGGACCATGACTAACTTCCTTCTTTTCATGGCTATTCACATCAATGTTATTAAACTTTAGCACTTACAAAGAATTTGGAATTACAAAATCAAATTTCAATCTCAAAATAGATTTAACAAGTGAATATCATCACTATTCTTCTACACAGTAGAGAAAGTGAGCAAATGCTGGGAGTATCTCCCGCCCTGTGTTGTTTTAACCCAGATATGTGTGAGAAGAGGGGAGGATGGAGGCTGTATCCTGAAGCCTGCAATTGAAGCTCATTTTCGTCAATTCTGTTCATTCTTAATAGTTCTGCATTCAGTGTCTGTCATCGTGTCACAGGAAACGTTTTCCCTGGGGCAATGTGAAGACATGTCTTCATCCCAGACAGGGCATAGGTGACAGCACAAAACCAGTTTTGGTGAACCAATGGGTTTATTGGAATTATTTATAGAGCAGAGTGAGAGATTGCTTACAGGCTCAATGGAGTCCTTAATGCAGCTACACCACTGACAAGTTTCATCGGGTCCTGGATAGTGAGCTCCCCAGAGCTGCTTCGACTCAAAGACAGGTGCATCGCCAGAAAGCCCACCTCAGCATGGGTGCCTTGTGGAAGCTGCATCTCTGGAGAACACTGGGCACTTTGGAGGCTGGTCAAAGAGTCTCAAGGACACTATGTCAGTGGTAGGCAGCTCAAGCTGAGTGTCTCTCCAGGCAGTTATTTCCTCTTTACATAGCCTTGGGGGAGCAGGGGCATTTACTACCCCTCCCCCAGACTTGTTGACTCTCTGAGTCTCTGGAACTTCCTGCTTCTCCCAGAAAGAAATGAAAGTTTCCCTTTCAAATTAACATAACCCTGGGAAGTAGTTGAGTGATCTTTAAGTTTCAGCTCCCCCAAACTTGACTTCCTGAATCAACCTCCTTCCTTTGTACAATTTGGAGTAATCTGCTTAATATCTGCAGTGATGGGACTATTTCTGTCCTAGAAATCAGCAAGTACTGAGCATTCATTGTTCTAAATGTGAGTCATTCAATGTTTACTGCTGGTCAGATTAATCCTAATGCAAATGACTTTGTTGCCTTGGACCTACATTTCAGTTAGTTACTTTTACCTCCCAAGACCACAATTTTCATTCAAAACCTTTAATTAACAATCCTTAATTGCTCTAAGCACTATGGACATATCTTTCAAGTAAGGCAGATTTTTGTCAAAGGTATGGAGGTAGTGGACTGTTCAGAATTGGGGAAACAGTGAGAGATACAGAATTTACTACGTGATTATTATCTTTCAGATGACCAATGGAACATGTTTCCACTTTGCACCCTCTCTAATCACTACAACTAAGAACTTGTATTCTTCATCTACCAGATCTTTCAAATGTGGAATGTTTTGCTTGTCTCTCACTCCTACACTTCTAGATGATAAACTTTCAATTTTCAGAAACTACCTAAAGTGCTTACAAAATCAAGAACAACTTACTCACAGTCTCAATTTTTTGGGGGGAGGGAAGGGCGGGTGCGAGGTAGGATTTTGCTCTAGCCCAGGCTGACCTGGAATCCACTCTGTAGTCTCAGGGTGGGGCCTTACTCAGAGCAGTCCTCCTACCTGTGCCTTCTGAGTGCTGGGATTAAAGGTGTGTGCTATCACACCTGGTTATCAAACTTTTAAATAAGGTTCCCTCAGACATAGAAGACTAGCAATGTGATTTGAGATTTGGGGATGCATTATCAGTAGACACATGGCTTGTCAAAGATTACAGTCAGGGCTGTCGATTGTTCCTCATGCCCTAACTACATGGCTGCTAAATATACTTATATTGACAATCTCAACAAGTAGCTAGACAGTTCACACTCTAAAACATTTAATCTAAAGACTGTTAATACCATATTAATCATATGGAAATTTAAGTATAGAGAATGAAGTCATTTATGCATAATAGCATAGTGTGTAAAACATAGAATGGAGAGTTAATTACAAGCGCCCTTAGTCCATTGCCTCCTCTGCTACCCTTTCTGCTATATTAAGCCAAAGTCCATCATTCTCCCATGAGAACTGGACCATTCTAGTGACAATTCTTTTATTTCTAAAAATACCCGTAAATCTGAAGGTTGTCAATATTGTTCAGACCTGCTCTTTCTCAGGATCCTCTATTATTGGAACAACTGAACTCGGTGTTCTGTAAGCGCACAAAGCGGCAGTACCTCCCCACAGACTTCAGGGCCATATTGGAAGGTGGAGGATCATTCTGCATTCTTCCACCTATCCTCACTGCTAGGAGAAAAGCAAGCCTCTGGAGATTTGTGCATAGGACTGCTGCCTCAGGAACATCATTTCATTTTCCTTCTGAAAGAAAAATAATGTTAAAAGGGACATAATACATGTTTGTGTTTAACTGGATTCTAAATATAATATATACTTTTAATTGGTACTATTGAAATGATGACATATACACAAATTTTGGTTATAAAAATTTTGATGTATTCTATAAATTTATAAACAGTTAACATTAAGAATATAATTATGCCCTTTGAGGATGATTTAGTAAAATATCCTTGCTCAATACATACACCATGCATGCTTCTACTGAATGCTCCTATGTAGAGGACAATGTAAAATTAAAATGCATGGATTATTTGTTCTGTACACAGTTCCTGATGATGTGTTTGCTCAGAATTATATCTGGAAAGGTTCATACAATTACAAAGGAAGAAAGCAGCCCATGACCTTGACGGTTACTAGCTTCAACGCCTCCACTGGGCGAGTTAACGCCACACTGAGCAACAGCAACATGGAGCTGCTCCTATCAGGTATTGCTGAACGAATGCCTTCATGGTTTGATTCTTCTCACGATCGCATCATTTCAGGAATGATCTAATCCTGTGAAGTATGTGTTGTGTTAGTGTTCTAGGACATTTGATGATTCACTTATTTACTAGTAAAGATTGGGGTTTTTATTGGTGAATGAATGTTACTTTACAATGTAAAACTATATTATTTATCATGTGCATGTGTGTGTATGATGTGCATGCATGTTTTGTATGTGTATGGGTCAGTGTGTGCATATGTGCACACACATGAAGGTTAAAGGTCAATAATTTATTTTTTAATTTTATGAGAGAGACAGTGTGTGTGTGAGAGAGAGAGAGAGAGAAAGAAAGAGAGAGTTTATGTGTCAGGACCTCCAGACACTACAATCAAACTCCAGACATGTGCACTATCTTGTGCATGTATGCGAACTTGCATGCTTGTGTCACCTTGTGCATCTGGCTTATGTGGGATCTAGAGAGTTGGACATGGGTATTTAGGCTTCACAAACAAGCATGTTAACCATTAAGTCATCTTTCCATCCCAATAATGTGTCTTTTTTAGTCACAGTGCACCTTGAGTTTTGAGACAGGGTTTGCCTGAACCTGGAGCTCATCAATTTAGCTAGATAAGCTAGTCAGCGAGCCCCGTTTCTCCATCTCATCCTCTCCAGTATTAAGATTACATGTGCATGGCTGACTTTCATGTGGATTCTGGGCAATCAAATGCACATCCTCATGCTTACACAACCAGCACTTTGTTGGCTGAGTCATCTCCCCAGGACCCTGAACATTATTCTGTATTATTGAATGATTCATATAAAATTTACTAAGGTAAAATCTATTAGAACTTGCTGTGACTTATCTTTGTAAAATATGGGAAATTATATGCTAGAAATTGAAAAGGGCTCTGAAAATGAGAGGGATACATTGAAGTTTCAACTGATCTTTTTTTTTTTTTTTAAGGGTTGAAATGCAAATACTGTTTTGTGTTTCCTCTAAAAGTTAGGCAAAAATAGGTGTATATTTATGTGTTAGCAGGGAAGTGTCAAAGTAGGTTCTTAGAAATGTAAAAAGAATACACAAAATTCTGTGAATTTACTTAGCTCTCACTCATTGTCTACAAAGAAAAATTATATTCTTTTTCAGTGACATTATTTTTAACACTGTTATGCCTTGCCGTCACT
Source organism: Jaculus jaculus (assembly GCF_020740685.1). Taxonomy (NCBI): domain Eukaryota; kingdom Metazoa; phylum Chordata; class Mammalia; order Rodentia; family Dipodidae; genus Jaculus; species Jaculus jaculus. The sequence goes on along the minus strand of NC_059103.1, from coordinate 182,832,827 downwards.
TTAGAACAAGGTCACTATCTCAATTACATTTCATGGCCCCTTATTGATAAGTACATGACAAGGTGAGTCAATAAGTGCAGTCAAATTTTAATCACTACTCAATCGCAGCAAAATTTTATTTACAGCCTTATTTACTATTATTTCCCTAAACAATTTTGGATTCTATCATGTTCCTAATTTAAGAATACTATTAAAAATCATTGTATACCTTTTTACTTCTTCTTTGCTGTTGTTGTTGTTGTTATTATTATTATTGCCTGTATTTGCCTTCTTGTACTAACTTGTACTATGAATTTTCAAGGCATAGGTCAAATGTTGTTTTTCCCAGTAACTACTTCCTTACCAATACAGGGTGAAATAATCCCTCTCTTCTGGGCTTTTGTCTGTCACATTTGTATTTTACTTTACATTTTCTACATTATAGAAAACCTCTGAAATTAACAGTATCTATTCATCTTTGTGGCTCTGGCAATAACCAGAACACTCATATCATCTACACAGGGATATTGCCTACTTCATTAGTAAAGAAAATATCAAGAATTTAAACTTCTTGTTTCTGTACTTGAATTTTCATATCTGACTATGGAAGCAAATCATTTCATTTACAACAACATGGAGTGTTGTTATTATAAGCAGTTGTCTTTGATGTTAAGATCACAGGTAACTTCAACTCCCCAGATAAGATTTAAGAAGCAATTTTCTCTGAGAGATGAGTGTGTATTGCAGGATTTCAGAAAAGTAGCATGTTCATACCATCCTTAGCTCAAGTCTTATACTTTAGTCTTGTATTACTTCTTTTCCCTATCATGTATTTTCCATGATTTATTTGAGTAGATACTGATAATAAAGTGAAGTATGACTATTAAAAAATAAGTAGACTAAATAGTCTTTGTATTTTGCAGGGGTCTATAAAAGCCAGGAAGCTCGCCTAATGTTACACATATATCATATTAAAGTTCCATCCCATGCTTCTGTGAAGAGATTGAAGGAAGAGAATTGGGCCATGGATGGCTTTGTAAGTATTGCTCCTTAAGAATGTGCTGCTGACTTCAATGGAAAATTTGATTTCCAAAAAAAAAAAAACTAATTTTTAAAAACATAATTAAGAGCACCCAGAAACATACACATACACATACATCTGCATTTTAGCACATGCATTAAACATTATCAATCTTTGTGAGACCTAATATTATTTAATTTTTTATAGTTATCTTATTTTTATAGTGTATGTAGTATTTTTCTTTATTTTCTCAAATATAGAGGGGGCAAAAAGATTTTTAGATCTACAAGTTGGGACATTATATACAGAGACATTGCCTCTTCCCTATAAGTGATGGCTACCCACACAATGCACAACCCAAAAGCCTCATGGGTATAACAGGCATCCCCGCAGACAGGTTATGGGTCAGCCTAAGCTATGTACAAGATTGTGTGTGTGTGTGTGTATGTGTGTGTGTGTGTGTGTGTGTGTGTGTTTCAGTCTTTGTCTTGACACAATATGTAAGGCACATATAACATTTACAAATGTATAAGAAAATTCAACATATTTGATGAATTAAGAGATGAATTTAGAGTATGTCTAAAGTTGTCTATGAAAGCACTTACAAATGCTGTTTCTCTTGAGAGGCAGCTTCTGTAGATTGACCATGGAATCTCTGCCCTACACAGTCAGTTTTTTGAATGGAAGTTCTCAATTGGTCATTGATAGAGGTACAATTTATGTTCACATACTGTACAGAAATATATGGTAAAGGATAACTATGAGATATTCCACTATATTTTGAATAATAAACCTTATTTGAAACAGAAGATTTGAATACATTAAAATTAGTCATGGCTAAAGATGGTCATAAGCTCTGGTAAGTAGTTCTTAGGGAAACAAATTATCTATCTTATTTGGGCATTCTGTATCATGGTTAGTAGGTTTGGGAAGTAGCACATCAATATATTATTGAGGTTGCTTAATAATGGTACTGCATATTAGAAAATTAAATTATGTAATATTTTAAAATGCCAGAGCTTGACTATTATATTATTTTTTGTTTGTTTATTTATTTGTTTTGTTTTATTCCAGGTGTGATTTCACTCAGGCTGACCTGGAATTCACTATGTAGTCTCAGGACCTCAAACTCATTTTGATCCTCCTACCTCTGCCTCCCAAGCGCTGGGATTAAAGACGTGCACCACCATGCCTGGCTTGCTATTATCTTTAGAAGTATTTTATTATCATGGTTGTGCACAGAGTACAATATTCCAGTTTGTGTGTATATGTCTGATGCAATATATTTTGTTTGTGCATGACTTATGCATGGTGTAAGAACATGTGTTGAAAGATCCCACCTCATATATGCATGCAATGGTCAGAGAAAAACCTCAGGTGTCTTCCTCTGTCACTTCTCTGCTTTATTTCCTTGAAACAGGTTCTCTCACTGAACCTAGAGATCACTGTTTTTCTGTAAGACTGCCTGTCCAGTTGGCAGTGCCTATCCAGTGCCTATCCCACTCAGTGCTGGAGTTAGCAGCTTGTGCACTGTAGCTGTTTATTTTTTATTTTTATTTTATTTTATTTCTTTTATGCAACTGCAGGAGATCATACTTCACGTTCTTCTGCATGCTTGGCAAAACTCTTATCCACTGAAACATCTTCCCATCTCCACATGAGGGTTTTTGAATCACGATCTTGTGCAAATAATCCAAACCAATGTCCAGAGTCAAACAACAGTCAGTATTTTGTTTTGTCCCTTTGACAGGAGTGAGTTTTCAGATCGGTACTCAACAATCTGGTGTCAAAATCACGTCTGTCCAATGCCTCACTCTGAGGCTGAGGCTATATAGATATCAATCATCAAGAAGTCAGAAACTCTCACAGAGACAGAGGGTCTGAAATACGTTATTTCTGAAATACTCTCAATGATATTGGTGTATGTTTGTTTTTCTGTTCTGCATTATATTATTTGAGACAGGGCCTTGCCATGTCGCTGGGTGTGTTCTCCAATTTGCAATACTCTTTCCTCAGCCTCCCAAGTATTGAGATTCCAGGTGTACACCACCCTGTCTGGTTGAGATACTACAACTCAATATCAACATAATTCAAAAAGTATTCTAGGGCTGAAGAGATGGCTTAGTGACTAAGGTGCTTGTCTGTGAAGCATAAGGACCATGTTCAACTCTCCAGGTCCCACATAAGCCAGACACACATGGTGAGGCAAGCACACACAGTGGCACGTGTGCACAATATGGTGCACGTGGCTGGAATTCGACTGCAGTGGCTATAAGCTCTGGTGCACCAGTTTTTCTCTCATAAAAAATTACAAAAATACATATTTATATATACATCTATATATTCTACATTGCACCTTCATAATGTCACAATTGCAGCTGTCAGCATACCTCAGATTGTGTCAATGAAGTTCACAAGAAACTTTACAGTCTTTAAGTGCTTCCCAGTCATCCCCACCCTCAGCCTTGACGCAGTCCTCAGTGACCGCTTATCTGCTTTCCACCTTTAGCAATTCCTGTGTTCTGCACTTATATACAAATGAAGTCCTATGACATGATAACATGTAGGCTTTTGTAACTTTTTTTTTCTTTTCAGTGTATTGAGAAATATGCCACTTAGAGTATTCTCTTACAAAATGCCTGTTTTAAATTTCCCAGACCTGCTGATGGACAGTCCAAGACTCAGACCAAACCCCACTCAATGAAATATAAAGTGTCCATTCCCAACAAAGTTTAGAAGAGTTATAGAAGGAGCAATAAAATAGGGCACCGAAGCCTGGCGTGGTGGTGCACGTCTTTAATCCCAGCACTCGGGAGGCAGAGGTAGGAGGATCATGAGGCCACCCTGAGACTACAGAGTGAATTCCAGGTCAGCCTGAGCTAGAGTGAGACAATACCTCCATAAAAAAAAAAAAAAAGGAACCAGAGTTTTAGTCCCAGTACTCTGGATGCAGCAGAGGAAGGAAGATTGCCATGAAATTCATTCAAGGATAGCCTGAGACTACATGGTGAATTTCAGTTCAGCCTGAGCTAGAGTGAGACCCTACTACAAAAAAAAAAAAAAAGAGGACTCCATTTCTTTGTGTTACTTCCATGTTTTGGACAAAACATTTCTTAGTCTATAAGAGAGATATTACATATATGTTACATATATTTTATATATTACATATATAAAATATTACATATTTTAATGAGGAACCCCCATTATTCAAATATAAAAACCATTTAAAAATGTAGTTTCACTTTTGCCTTTATAATGAAAATTTTGAATAATGTGGTGATTCCACAAGAAGAAGAGATATATGAAAAGAATAATGGCTAATATTTATTTCAGAATAAAATGGAGTATTTATTAAGGCAATAATATTATAGCTGTGACCAGTCTACATATTTCATCAGACTTTCAAATATTTTTAGGTTTCTGCTGAGCCAGATGGAGCTACTTATGTATTTCAAGGATTTATTCAAGGCAAAGATTATGGGCAATTTGGACTACAAAGACTGGGTAATGTATTCATTTTATATTTTAACATGGTTTCTTTATTGCTGTTGACATCATCAGAAAACATGGTGAGTTGCACATATTAAAAGCACTTACTATATCTGAATTCTGCATTTTCAGAACTATGTGGTAATCCTTTTAAAAGCCTTTTAAAATGCTCACATTCTTTAAAATATTGCTTTTCTATAAGTAAAAACTTGGTGAAATGCTTAGTGTTTTTCATCATATTTCTAATAAATATGACAAATTGCTTTGCCCTTGTGCAAATAAAAAGAATACATGGTACAGTTAAAAAAGAAATATTAAACTTAAATTATCTCTTAAAAACTATATTTGAGTATTGGGACCATCTTCTCAGACAATGTAGTTTTTAGAGAGTTATAAACTCTAGAAAGACCACTCTGAGGAATGGGCCCTTATGAGGGACTTGGTGCTCTTCAAATATGTAAATTTCCTATCTTATTTGGCACAGTTTTGTCATTTTCATTCCCACCCATTCTTATATATGAACAAATATTAAAAATATTACTTGAATATAATTATAAATATATTTGCTATATAATTCCATGGGATATTTTATCTTCCACTATTACTCTATGGTATTGATATGTAAATAATAAATTCAGGCTCTAAAAAGTACTATTAAACATTCATCATAACAAATCATGACTTTGACATTTTATGTAAGTATACTGAGTCTCTGGAATAATGAGTATAGTGAAAAGATTTTTAAAACACCTCTAGCCCAAAGTTAAATATAACTTTGTCAAAAAAGACTTTTTTTGTAAGTGAACAATAATATGCTATTTCACACAATGCCACACTTAAAACTGTGCTGTTTTCAAGGTAGGTTAAATTATCCATTAGTATGACAAATTCATACTGCTGTCATTGAATACAGGGTTTTCATGAAATACTCCCTAGTGTGTCTCAAGCACTACAAATATGAAACATAAGCTATAAAAATGATCTACTTATTCCTGATAAAGACCTTTTAGCTATTTTTGCCACCCCCATGGTAAATGTTTCTGTGTCCCTGTTCATTCCTGGTAGAGTTGATAGGCCATTGAGAAACATCTCATTTAGAAACCTGGGTTAAAATAGGAAAGCTAGCTCTTTCCTGGTTAATATGCATTTGTAACTGGCTCCAGTCATCATCTTGGAGAGGAGACACCCACCATGGAACTCCAGAGGTGCTGGAAGTGGGCAAGAGCCAAGAAATTCAGCAGTTATTCTGATTACTATCCTGTGTATATTCTTGGTCCCATAAAAGGAATGAGTAGTCATCTGAGTATAGGCAGGTAGAATGGAATAACTGGGCACCAGCAAGGATAGAAAGGGACGCATGCTTTGTGAGGAGAGACAGAACAGGCTTATCCATCTGCATCTTGTTTTAGGCCTTGATATACCCCTTTGTGTTTGGTTATGCTTTACTCTCTGAGTGTTTAAGACCAATCAGATAGCTAAAATTTAATCCAAGTTGTAATTTTGGAGGTAACTAATGGCTCTCCAAAAGAGACACAAGGGACCTGGGATGGATGTGCATGATGGCTTCTCCAGTAACTGATGTTTTCTCTTAGGATGAGTCAGGGCCATGCTGACCAAGTGACTTTCTTTCCTTTGGGAAGAATGGGGGGGCTGATTTTTCCTTGGTTGTGACGCTCTTGTTGCAGATTGTGCATCATTTTTGTTTCTTTGCTTGTTTCTGTGTCTCCATGTTTTCCCTGATCAGGAAAGCAGGCGATTCACCAGAGGCTAGTGTGAAACATGCTAGAAGCATCCCATCATCTCCTGTGGCCTTATAACCTGAGGCCAAACTATTGGTCTTTCTGAGCTCCCTTGATCCTAATTAGCTTTGGATTCTAATAGGTTATTACAACACTTAGTCTCTGTGAACTTGTCAGCCGTAGTAGTAGACAGAATGACTGAATAAGCCCTCACAGGTAGGTTTAAGTTTCCTGGGCAAAATTTAAATCCCCTGGAATCATTCTTGTTCTATTGTCGTTTGCTTGTTTGTTTTTTCGAGGTAGGGACTTGCTATAGCCCAGGCTGACCTGGAATTCACTATGTAGTCTCAGGGTGGCCTCGGACTCACGATGATCCTCCTCCCCGGGCTGGGATTAAAGGCGTGCACCACCACGCCTGGCTTCTATTCATGCCTACAGGATTTGCCTGTTTTAGCTCTGAGAGGATTTGTTGGAACTTAGCTAAATCTGTAATATGAGATATGACCCAGGTTGTCTCAAGGTCATGCAGCATGTCTCTGGAAAGGAAGGGCCTGACATATAATGCCTCAAAGGAAGTTAATTCCAGTTACTCTGGTATGCTCCTTAACTGAATTAAGGCTTGTGGCAATACTTTGGTCCAGGAGGTCTGGGTTTCCTGCATTATCTTGGTTAGGTGCCTATTAAGTAGGCAGCAATCTTTCCTACCTTTCCATAGGATTGGGTATGCTAGGCACAATGGAGATTAAATTGTTTCCCCAACTCTTGGGAGATCTTTGGGGTAACTTTTGCCTTACAGTATAGTCCATTGTTACTTTGTATGCACTTTGGTATTAGAAATCTTGTGATAATTTCACATAAAAGGGCCTTTACTACTTCTTGGGACTTTTCTATCCAGCAAGGGAAGGCTTTAACCCACTCAGTACCAGTAACAAGTGGGTTTTGGGACCCACTGGCAGGTGGGTGAAGTCTATTTTCCAATCTTGCCTTGGGTATTTCCCTCATCGCTGGTCCCCAGGAGAGGGTAAGTAGTTATTTCAAGAGTTAGTCTTTTGACAAACTTCACATCTTTGAAATATCTGAGTCACTGTATTAGTGATTCCCCTGCCCATAAACATTTAGTCAAGAGATAATGAGAAGAGAGTTCCTTCTCTTGATCCTAGCAAAATGGAGATTGCAAGGGGAGATTTAAGGACATTCCTGCCTCTACTTTTGGTGCCCAGTCACCTTAACTGCCTCAATCCCTAATTCTTGGATTTTCTTTTCTCTAAATAACATTGGTCACCCATCATTGGAATGAGAAGTAAAGTTGTACTTTTAGATATGTCTGCTTTTGGAGAGTCTGAGTCTAGCCATGTCTTTCTTTCTTTCTCTCTTTCTTTCTTTCTTTCTTTCTTTCTTTCTTTCTTTCTTTCTTTCTTTCTTTCTTTCTTTCTTTCTTTTTAAATATCTATTTGCAAGCAGAGAGACAGAGAGAGAGAGAAAGAGAGAGAGACAGAGAGAGGGAGAAGAGATACAGAGAAGACAGAAAGACAGAGAAAATGGGTGTGCCATAGCCTATAACCACTGCAAACAAATTCCAGAAGCCTGCACCACTTTCTGCATCTGGCTTACATGGGTACTGGGGAATGAAACCTGAGCCCTTAGGCTTCACAGGCAAGCACCTTAACTGCTAAGCCATCTCTCCAGTCCCATACTTTCTTCTTTAATTTTAAAAAGTTATTTCAGCCTCCTACAACTCACATCCCCTGACTAGGCCACTGATCTTCCCATTTTTAGACTGTCTGTTGTCCATCTGATTATTCAAGGACAAATTTATATTTTCTACATTGCTCTCCAGAAAATGTTCTTAGTGGTACCAAATGGAGTTGCTGATTTCCTTTCCTAAAATACTTGGACCCATGATTGTATAGAGGGGTCAAACTGGTGTATAGATCATTAAGTTCAGGGCCATAATTACTCTTTAGTCTATAGCCATTCCTGGAAAAATATTTTATATACTGTGGGATTGTGAATAAAAATGCATGATAAGGGCTGGAGAGATGGCTTAGCGGTTAAGCGCTTGCCTGTGAAGCCTAAGGACCCCGGTTCGAGGCTCGGTTCCCCAGGTCCCACGTTAGCCAGATGCACAAGGGGGCGCACGCGTCTGGAGTTCGTTTGCAGAGGCTGGAAGCCCTGGCGCGCCCATTCCCTCTCTCTCCCACTATCTGTCTTTCTCTCTATGTCTGTCGCTCTCAAATAATTAAATAAAAAAAAATGAACATAAAAATGCATGATAAGAATGTGAAGGAGTCTAATGAAGTGTTTTCATTAACTCTATACTTCTGAATAGAAACCTTGAAAAGAGAAAAATATATTTGGTTATAATATGAAGTTGATTTTTATTTCTCATTTGTTGATTTATTTTTATTTCTTAGGACTCAACTCATCAGAGGGTTCAAATTCCTCGAATCAACCTCATGGTACAAACAGTAGTTCTGTGGCCATCGCGATTCTTGTGCCTTTTTTTGCACTTATATTTGCAGGATTTGGATTTTATCTTTATAAGCAAAGGTAAGTTACTTGACTTCTAACAACAACATGTTGTATGAAGCTTTTATATCATTTCTACTGCTTTGCAACACACCCTCATTTCCATTTTATGTTGGCTGTTAAATTGTGTATGCAGAAAACATTTCCCCTGCCATTACTGCAATGTCACATACAAATCACACACACACACAAATCCTTGTGAAATTGGTCTAACTCTTCCTCATTTTGCTGATAAAGATCCTGACATAGAAGTAATTATGCATGTTAGTTTTATATTATTCAGAATAAGACTTAGGAATTTCAAAACTTAGGTTAAGAAATATCTTCTGTCAGGTTTATTTAGAAAACCAGGTAGACACAAGACAGCCTTGACTGATTTCATACAAGTAGACAGATGGTAATCGGGCCATCCTCTCATTCATCTACTTTTCCTTTGAAGCTGACACAGTGAGCATGTTATATTTTCAATAAATTAAGCACATGGATGGAAGTTTACATAATTATTAGGTCCTGATTACACTATCCAGTGCAGCATATATATGATAGATAGATAGATCTGTGATACCAGATAATTTGATTAGTAGTACTTATGTGTGTTCCCCCCAAACCAGCATTTTATAGTATATCAATCTGTTCATTCTAAATATGTTTAATATAATATTGTATAAAATTTTAATATTTATGAATTAGCAGAATAAATATCACAAAGTTTATATGGAAAAAAGTGATCTCATCTTTTAAAAGTTTATTTATCAATAAGGAAAACACTAACCTTTTAATGAAACCACCACTATTATATTTAACAAATCCAACCCCCACTCTCTATTAATAAGAATAATAAAGAAATTTTTTTAAAATTTTATTTATTTATTTATTTGAGAGCGACAGACACAGAGAGAAAGACAGATAGAGGGAGAGAGAGAATGGGCGCGCCAGGGCTTCCAGCCTCTGCAAACGAACTCCAGACGCGTGCGCCCCCTTGTGCATCTGGCTAACGTGGGACCTAGGGAACCGAGCCTCGAACCGGGGTCCTTAGGCTTCACAGGCAAGCGCTTAACCGCTAAGCCATCTCTCCAGCCCAATAAAGAAATTTTGATGTGTTATATTACAAAGTTGTTAAGTTCCATGTATATAAGTTGGCAGAATAGCTGTATCTCAAGATGGCAATGACAACGTACCAGAACCTGTGAACATGCCACAATATAATGGCAAAGAGAATGTTGCAGAAATCATATTACAGAACTTAAGAGAGGGACCTCCCAGATTGCTTTTCCAGGTTATTCCAGTCCATTTCCACAGGGACTTAAAAGTAGAATATTCTCTAACTGGAAGCAAAATAGTGTGCAAAAGGCAGCAAGGAGAAGTGGCAGTGAGGCAGTCAAAATGTTAATACCAGTGAGGAGGGTGTGATGTGCTGGATTGGTTCTGGGATGCATGGTCCTGACAGTCCTCTGGGAGACATGTGGGCTGTAACCCTGCAGCCATCTTGATGTGGCCTCAGTCCTTTAGCCACAGGGAGCTGGATTCAACTAGAAACTGGCTTGTTCTTGGAAGGAGATTCTCTGGATTTTTCCAATGAGAACTAAGCCAGTTAACACTTTGGCTTGAGCCTTATGAATCACAGAACCAAAAACTCAGTTAAAATAACCTAAAATTACAAGGTAAATAAACTTTGAGGTAATAAATTTATAGTATTTTAAGTTGCTCATATTTTGTGGGCATTTTTAATGTTTATTGTTAGTATTAACAATATGTTTCATATGGATACCATGTATCAGTACCCTCTTTCCCCTTGTCCCTGCCCCCATTCCATTGGGGATGCTCCTCAGTAGGGCTTCAAGTATTCCCCATGAGGTTGTGGGTTATGCATTGTGGGAGCAGTAGACAGTTATTAAAGAATACCTCTGGGCATCAACCTGTGGCTCTTACAGTCTTTCTGCCCCCTCTTCTACAAAATTCCCTGAGCCGTGGTGAGTGAGTTTTAAGACTACTTCAATGATGATCTTTCAGGAGGAGCCTCTGAATCTCTACTTTGGTAGGGGTTGGGTATCCTCAGGGTCTGTCTCCTTCACCCTGGTGCTGTTATCAGGAATTGCATGGAAGCAGCACTCTTGCTCGTCTCTCCAGTTTCTCTGTGGCCTCAGCTGTGTCTTGGCTGAAGCACGAGGGATAGTTTGTCTCCTCTGGTCTCGCTACCCTCTGAAAAAAAGAACAGATTCCCCAAAAGAGAGTGAAGTCAGCATAGTTTAAATTGGATAAGCATTATTAATTGAGAAATTGATGTTTGTAACCCCTCTTTTAGCCAAAGACTAGTGAAGAGATTGACACTGGAGAACATAATCTTTTCTCTCCATAGGATTCTGATATGGTTCCCAATTCCATATATGGGTTCATTTATACCAAGCTGATCTCCTAACCAGTCAGAAACCCATTGGTTTACCCACCGAGGCTGTGTGCCACTATTGAGTGAGTGTGTTCATAGTGCCAGGGTGTTTGCTTCTGGGTAGCGTAGACCTCTTGCTGCTCAAAACATTGTTGGCCACTTTCCCCCAGTAGCTCATGTAGTGCTTTCCCAGCACTAGATAGGCTTTCCAGGGACTGGCTTTCTTCAAGATTCCAAACAGTATCTACATGCTTTGTGTCAGCAACATACATATGGTGTCTTCAGCAATAGGGTCTTAACTTTTGTCTCAAGCACTAAAGTAATTACATGCTTTGATAGAAAGTTGTCTTGTTTTGGCAACCGTGTAGGTCAACTGTTCAGTGATCTGCAGTACTGGAACTTACAGATCAGAGCCAGGAAAAAAAAAAAAAAAAAAAGCTTTTAAGCCTAGGCTTCATCCCATCCTTACCAGAGCTGTACTTTTCAGGGGTCCCCCCACTCCTATTGAGGATCTATGTATTAGTCTGCCTCCAAGGATAAAGGTTTCTATGGTATCAGCTCATTTTGGATTTAATTTTGTGTTAGGATAAATGCCCAGTAAGGTAATAACTGGATTTGTTGATAGTTCTATGTTCATCATTTCCAGGAATCTCCAAATTGATTTACATAGTAGTTGTACAAGTTTATATTCCCACCAAAAGTGGATGACGGTTCCCCTTTTTCCATGTCCTCACCAACATTTGTCTTGTTAGATTCTTTTAAATATTGCCATCCTTACTGGAAGTAGGTGGAATCTCACAGTTGTTTTAATTTGCATTTCTCTAAAGGTTAGGGATGTTGAACATTTTCTTAAGCGTGTGTTAGCCATTTGTATTTCTTCCTCTGAGAAATCCCTATCAGTTTTCTGCCCTATTGGTGCAGTGGGTTCTTTGATTTTTTTAATGTTTATTATTTGTTTGAGTCATTTGTAGATTACATACACTAGGCTTCTGTCAGTGGTTTAGCTGGTGAAAATTTTCTCCCATTTACTGGATAATCTATTGTTGCTGCTTATGGTATGTTTGTCTGTGTAAAACCTTCCTAGCTTCATGAGATCCCATTGGTTGAATGATTGTTTAATTTTATGGGCTACTGTGGTTTTCTTCAGGAAGTCTTTCCCCATTCCTATATCATGGAGAGTACCTCCTATTTTTTCTTCTAGTAGGAGGAGAGTTTTGGGTCTTATATTGTGATCTTTAATCCATTTGGACTTGATTTTTGTGTATATAGAGATGAGTGGGTCTAGTTTCATTTTTCTACATATGGTAATCCCATCCATTTGCCCAACACCATTTGTTGAAGATGCTATCTTTCCTCCAGGCTATATTATGTGTATCCTTGTAAAATGTCTAGTTACCAGTATATTTTTAAAATTATTTTCAAAATAAGCATATTGGTAAGGTCAGTTTTTTGAGATTTTTAAATTGTCTTGTTTGAATGTATGTATGTATGTATGTATGTATGTATCTTCCTGATTTGACTAGGAATTTGTTGATGTGTCTTCATGAGATTCCTCACTAATTCAGAGTCACTGCTTCTTTCTCCTTCATGTTGCAGACAGAATTCTATTTTCAAGATATATATTTTTTTCCTTGCCACCTTCCCTAAAGTGATTCTCAGTTTTTTTTTAATCACATTAACTACTTTTCTTCATATCATAAGACTTCTCATGATTAACTTCTCTTGTTCTACTTATATGTATTCATAGTTTTCTATCACCACAATGTAAAATTCAGGAAAGTAATGACTTTTGTATTCTGTAAAAAGTACACATTTTTGTCTACAATGATGCCCAGAATATCAGTAGATACTCAGAAATGGTTTCCTGAGCAAATGAATTTATAATGAATGTTTGATTTATTCTCCTAATATTTTATACTACATAAATAACAATATATTATTTATTCATTTAAAAATTCTAATAGTCAATATAATTTATTCATATTGAGATCAATTTTATTGGTATTGCACATAAATATGTACTACATGTAACTAAGAAAAGGCATTCAGGATTTAAAAGAACAGGTGAGTTGCTCAAGATTGATTTATTAAGCTTATAATTTCTTAGTTGATACTGCCTTAACACCATAACACAAATATATTGTGTTTGAATCCTATGCTGTTTCTAGAAAAAAGTTAATGATAGCTAATCAATAATGTTTTCATCAACAGGACTGCACCCAAAACTCAGTACACAGGATGTTCAGTTCATGAAAATAATAATGGACAAGCAGCTTTTGAAAACCCCATGTATGACACCAATGCCAAGTCAGTGGAGGGGAAGGCGGTACGGTTTGATCCCAACTTGAACACGGTTTGCACAATGGTATAACACGGGGCATGTTGCCTTCTTCAGAATCTTGGAAATTGACACACTAAACAGTGCACATTTAGTTCACTGCTCAACAAAGCACACTTTTCAGGACGTTGCTGGGTCACCTTTTCCGGAGGAATGATAGAGAAGAGTGTTTTTTTTTTTTTTCTTTTTTTTCATAAACTGGATCAAAAGTTTTCTTCATGTTCACCATGGAGAGTTTGACAGAAATCTGGCTGCACTCTGAGAGTGCTTACTCACAGTTTATTTGCTTTTTTTAAAAGGAGATTATTCTAAAAACATAAACTTATTTGCATATATTGGAGGAGCATCCACTATCAGTATTTCTGTGCTTTATAAACTATATTAGAGGGACTGGGTTTAAAAAATGATATAGGGTAGAAAATAAGAGCTATACTTACAAGAGTCAATAGTCACTGACTTCTCTTACTGTCTGATGCTACATCTCATCAATCTGTCTGTATTTCACCCCATATATCTGCTGTTCATTCTCATGTAATCCAGGTATTATTCTCCTCATTTTCATGAACATGTAGGAATTAGTCATGATTTTAAATGTTTATGGGCTAATTTATGTCAGAGGAGAAATATGGTCACCTACCCTGATTTGACTTTCTAAATTTTGTTCTTCCATGTCATATCTCTACTATATTTTAGACTGATTATCATAGTTTCTGAAAATGCCAACATCATTGTGCTACCTTCATAATTTCCCCATTATCAAGTATCTGGTTTTATTCTGTACTCCATGGAGTAATGTTTAACCCCTTGCCTCAACACACTTTGTTATCTAGAAACAATTTTGAGTAGCAAAAATTGTCTCTAAAGATGATTATTTTGCAGTTATCTGAGACCCTGAATGGTAACCATTCTTTATCAAGTTTCCCAGTGGTTTTGAAAGGATGACCTCTACATTGCTAATGATCACTCTACATAAAATGCACCACTTGTGACACTAGATTCTTCTCACAAGGAGGTAGACACACCCTTTGGTCTAGTCTTGTAAAGTAATGACTGACAAACACAAAAGGAAATTCTTTCAAATGATCAAATTAAATTTGTTTGACAAATGTATGGGGTCATCAAATTTTTCTATATTCTAAATATTCTAGGCCCTTCTTCCGAGGAAGCAAGTATCAGGTACAACAGATGTCATCCATTGTCAGGTTAAACCATGTGGTTGTATGTTATTAGTAGCTCATTGACAATCCATTACATAGTAATGTCCAAATTATTAAATAGTTCATTGTCTTCCTTTCGTGCATGTTTCACTCATTGAATAAAACCATTAACCCAGCGTGAACTCTCTGTTGTTGTCCATTTCAAACATGGATTGCTCTGTGAAGGGCCTCAACTTTGTATATCATGAGACAAGAGTGCCTATGAGAAACCATTGCAACTGGGAGCACCGCTTAGATCAATCTCTACATTTAGTGAATTTCTTGTAAACCACTTTGAGATACATTGTTTAGGAAATTCAGACAATTATCTCAACATTGTATTCTGCTGACAGGACGCGGTTTTCAATTTATGCCATCAGTTATTTATTCTTGTTTATTCAAATGACTGCAATAACAATGATTCATTCACTATTGTTAAGGTTAATACATTTAAGATCTTGTTTAAACAATGTTTCTTCTGCAACTGGCTACTCCTCTTATATTAATGCATACACTTTTGTAAAGAAGTATATTTTTATGAAAAGAAAACTTTGTAAAAGTATGATGTAAATTTTCAGTGCAATGTAAACAAATAAAAATGGATAATTGCTTTTGTAAAAAGTGTATTCTTTTCAAAAGTACCTATACCTGTTCCAGTTAGTAATAGCAAAAGATGGCCCACACTTATTTGGTGTTTACAATAAAGTCTCTAAATTTTGATATGATATACACCTCATAGCAATTAATATTTTTCTTCTTTATAGTCTATCTAAAACTGTAGCTCTGATTTTAGTAGTAAAGAAATTCCTTGTAAATATAATTAGTACCACTTCCAAGCAAGCACTCACTGCAGTTGGCCAATACAATGGTGCTGAGTTTTGTTTTTGTGAAAGACATGCACTTCATTGAAGTCTAAACACGTGGAATACCACAGCTTTCTGAGTTCTGTCTCCCCGTGGGTATGAATGGATTTATGTGAAGAGAAATGGAAAAGCCGCTGCCTGACAGGGTACAGGTAAAGGGAGTTTTAGGGTTGTTTTGCACTATTGTAAATGGCCAGCATACTTCTCTAATTGGTTGTTTCTGTCTTGAGGAGTTATCCTATTTTCTGTTAGATATTTCAAAATTGTAATTTCAAAATATCTTCTGCCTTCCATGGGAATATGCTCAATTAGGAGTGTGTTTTCAGATTGTTTCTGAAAATTCTGAAGATATTTCCTTCAAAACAGTTTTGTAAGAAATTTAATGGTTGGTGATTTTTTTTTTTTTTTTTTTTTTTTTTTTGGCTAGCTAGTTTCTGTACCTTAATAGTCTCTTCTTAGAATTTCCCTTAAAAATGACTACTTTAACAACACTATCCAAGTGTAAACCTACCTGAAATATTTATACAGGCATACCTAGCTGTGGTATAATTTCATAAAGATATTTCTTTTTAGTATCTTTCATAGATATAAACAATAATAACTACCTTACAAAAATAAATTTATTTTTAACCTGACAGGATTTCCAAAGATATATAGAATATGTAAATGCCTATACTTAAAATATTATTCAATAAATTCTAATCAAATTATTCCTGCTCAGTTTTATTAGAGAACTTTATCCCAGGGAAGTAAACTGCCTTTCTTTTTCAGAACCTAAAATTCCTGCCTTTGTTGTCTATCTCTGTTTAGTACACGTTTGCTTCAGTAATAAATGCTTTTCAAAGTGATTGTAACACTTGCATACTTGCCATCTTTCACAGGCAATATCTAGTCTATTTTCACTTGTGTTTTGTTTTTAGCTTTAGCCTTTTCTATGCTTCTTTCTTTTTTTCTATTCAGATAATTTTCTTAATACTATGTCCTTGTTTTATATGTTTTCTTCTACAGTTTTTTACAAATATTTTCTTCTCTCTAGCCTTTTCAAAGTTAACAGTAATTTTAGTGCAATGATTTCTGAAGCTTCTCTTATGTTTACAGACAGTAAAGTTGTAGATATCACCAGAAACTCTTGATATTGAAGCCTGATAACTGAGTATGGAATGATTTATTTACTGTCTTGTTAATTCACAAGTGTCAGGGGCAAAGAACATAACTTAGACTAAAATAGTAATTAAACTTATTGAATATTATTATTTTTAAAGGA
The DNA here is from genome assembly GCF_020740685.1 of Jaculus jaculus. Taxonomy (NCBI): domain Eukaryota; kingdom Metazoa; phylum Chordata; class Mammalia; order Rodentia; family Dipodidae; genus Jaculus; species Jaculus jaculus. Next base: position 182,816,026 of record NC_059103.1, on the reverse strand, counting down.
AAAATCTATCTTTCTACTATATATATATATATATATATATATATATATATATATATATATATATGGCTTCTACATATTTGAATTTATGAATATTTATTTTCTTAAACATTTGAATGCTTTTATTTGATAGAGAGAAATGAACAGAGATACAATGTGGGTGAATCAGGGCCTCCTGCCACAGCAATGTAGACACATTCACAAGTTTGTTCATCTGGCTTTTGTGTGTGTGCTGTGGGATTGAACCTAGGCTGGCAGACTTTGCCACCAAATTTAATCCCTGAGCCACCTCTTTAGCCCAATATTTAAAGTTTTAAAGTAAGCAATGTTGTAGTAAGCTTAAAAAATCCACTCAGTAAAATTATAGAACAGGAAGTCAAGGAATAAGTTTTATAAGTACTTGGAATTTTGCTAAAAAAAAAATTGATTTGCTCCTTTTGGGGAATGACTAGAGATAAGGGAATACTGCTCTAGGAAGTTATGAATGTTTTAATAGTGAAGAAGTATATTCCTGCCATCACTTTCATGAGTTTGGTGTTCTAAAGTACTTTAAGAACATGTTTAGAAGCTTCTGGGGAATAGAAAGGGCTGCTGGACATTAGGTTTAATTCTTTAGTATACAAACAATGAACATAACAAAGACTACCCTGATCCTTTACAACTTTAATAAGTCCCTCTGTGTAGCAATTTTATTAGCCTTGTAAAAAGAAGCATCACCCATGCATTCAAAATCTCAGTTGTAGATTGCATTGAAAAGTATAACAGAACAAATCTGACTTTAAACTTTTATATGAATTAAACTTACACTACTAGCATACCTGTAAAAATAGGTATGATCTGTCCACATGATATGGCCCTGTACTCCCCTCTGTTCTCAGTCCTTGAGTTCATTGTCAGATACTTCAGGCAAGACATGCAGAGTTCAGTGTTGAAGACAGCCATAATATTACAGAGTATGGTTCTGCTCTCACACTTACTGCATTGCAGGCCTTCAAGGATAATCAAGGGAACCTGATATATTCAGTTAGTTGAGAACTGAGGATAGCCAACTAACAGAGAAGGAATAAAATTACCATGCAGTTATGTTAACAATATCCAAAGACTAAAAAAAATAAAGCTAAGATCTCAGCAGTTATAACCCATTTGAACTATAGTAATTTGAGAAATCAGTATCAATATTTGCTTGCAAAAATGAATGATGGTGTCTGATATGATATGGTGTTGGCATCTAATTTTGATGAGATATTAGTTAAATTATTAGGAATGTACAATCAGCATTAAGCTTTGATGAGAGCATAAATGTCCTCTGAGCTGCCATGAGGACATACAGTTTCAAATGTCTGTCAGGGTATTGTAACCCTAAAGCTGGAGGCTTTACTAAAAAGATTTTAGATATATGAAAATTCTTATGCTGTTCTTGTTTTCAAGAAAAGAGAACTTAGTCATTATTTCCCTATAATAATTAATATATAGATCACCCATGAGGCTGAGTCCAAGAAGTGAAAGCTGATAATAGGCAATGAGTTCTAAAAGAGAACCCCTTGTTTCTCGTTCTGGGACTTAGGAAACCCTGGTTGGCTTAGACATATCCAACCAAAAGAACTTTATGTTCTGAAGTTAAGATGAATTTAAAATATAACAACTTTTGGGATGACAACTGGATCTTGAGCTTAGACTAGATATCACCTAACAGGACATTTACAGATTTACTTGATGGTTTGAGGCCTCCTTTAAAAGAAAAAAATAAAAATAGATAAGATAAACTACATGTTGTAATACTATTCCACCGTCTGATGTTCGGTCACTTAGGTTATGAACTATGAAATGACTCAGGAAACAGGGCTGCCTATAAAGACCTGGGGAAGGGCAGGCTTAATGAGTTATCCCTGCCTTGTTCATCAGTGCACTCAAAAGCAAAACAAGACTGAGATTTGGTTGCCTTAGAGAGACTAAAAGACATCTTTGGGTTCCAATAACCTTGCATCATTGGGAATTAGTAAGAATTTGGGTTAATAAAGTATAGTTGTTTAAGAGAATGCATAGAAATAACAGCTTCCCTTGTAGCATGAAGTACTTCACAATTTTTTGGAGAGATTTTGAAAGTTCCCTTCATCTCATTAGTACCTCCGAAACTTCCTAGATCTTTCTTGATTGATTTGAGGTCTTACGTATAAGGGTTTTTGGCTTTAATGAGATCAGATTCCTCATCAAATTCTTGGAAGAACATACCTGAGCAAATGCGGTCACTTTATGTGTGAATTCTGGCTGTAGGATGTATCAATGTCACAGTTTCAGTAAGTGGTACCCCATGAAGTCATGTGTTTTGAATGTTTGGTTTCCAGCTAATGGTAATTTGGGTGAAGGAGCCTCACTGTAGGAGGTGTGTAACTGGAGGTAGGACTTGAGGATTATTAATCCCCAACTTGCCAGAGCTAGCCGAGTTCACTCACTTGTTGATTTCTTCCAATTGCTGTGGCAACAAGTGAGGCCCAGCCACAGCTCTATCCTTCCCTGCCCTCATGAAACCACCCCTTCAGACTAGGAACCAAAATAAGCCCTTTCCTCCTAGAAGCTTCTTTTGGTTAGGTGTTTTGTCCCAGCAATGAGAAGCTAATTACTACAATCATTTATCTTCATAATTGCTGGTCCAAAACACCTGGCCCAAAGCATCTTAGCGAGGGAAATAGATGAATAGTGCTTAGAACCCATTCTGAAAGAGAAAACATAGCTGGAGCAGGAAACAACCTCATGTCAGCAAATGACCAGGGAGGAAGCAGACAGAGTGTAGCAGCACAATTGGAGTGTAAAACCTCAAGATCCCCCCCGCCTCCCACCCCCTGCAGTGACAGACTTCCTCTGGCAAGGCCCTGCTTCTAAATATTTCTTCCAGAACAGACACACCACCCAGAGATTAAGTATCCAGTACATAAACTGATGGGCATCATTTTACATATAAGCCACCACATTGGGGCACTGCACTTCTTTGATATTTGGTGATGTTACTAATGGTTTTCATCTTCCTACTTATCAGGAATTTACCCTAACTGACAGGCATTCATCCCCCAGTTGAGTTCTTTGTTACTCATGATGGTGATTATTGCAGGATCTAATATACATTGCATGCATAAAACTGGATCTTGTCTTAAAGTGAAGAAACTGTGTATGTAAGGTACCTTGGGCCATTTGTCCAGTCACCAAGAGACCTGGGCATAATTAGAGTTATAATAATATTTCCATATTCTGGTCACTTTTTTTTTTTTTTTTTTTTTTGCTTTTCTTAACTAAGAACATACTTTGTATGGATACATCATGTATTGGTACCATCTTCTCCCTCCTATCCTGCTCCCATTCTGCCGGAAGCTTTCCTCAATGGCATTCCTGGTATTCCTCATGGGGCTACAGGTTATGTGTTGTAGGAGCAAAAGTGAGTTATTGGGGGGTAGGCAGTACCTTTGGGTATGACATCCCAACCTGTGGCTCATAAAATCTTTCTGCACCCTGTCTCACAAACTCACAAGAGCCTTGGTGGGTGTGTTTTAAGCCTTCCTCAGTGATAAGCTCTTAGGAGCATCTGGATTTTTGCTTTGGTATGTGTTGATTATCCTCAGCATCTGCCTCCTTTACCCTGGTGCTGATTTTTAGGCTCACCATGGAAGCAGCACTCATGCTCATTCCCTACTTCTCTGATTTCACCTGGGCCTTGACTGAGATGCAGGGGTAGTTTTCTCTTTTGGGTCTCAGTACCTTCTGAAAAAGAAAAACAGATTGTCCAACAGACAGTAAACTCAGACTAAGTTAAATTGGATAAGCATTATTAATTTAGGGAGAGTTTGATGGATGTAACCCCTCTTTATAGCCAAAGACTAGTGGGAGCTTGCGATCAGAGAGCATAAACCTTATTTCCATAGGATTCAGACAAACTTCCCCATTCCAGACATGAGTACCTTTCCACTGAGCAGATATCTTAGACAATCAGAAAGCTATTGGTTACCCAATCAGGTTGTGTGCCACCATTGCACTGGTGTGTACTTCTTGTCAGGCTGGTTACTTCTAAGTAGCTAAGACATCTGTTTGCTCTCACCATTGCTGGCCACTTTCTCCCAGTAACTCATGTAGTGCTTTCTAGCACTAGACTAGCTGTCCGGAGATTGCCTTTCTTCTGGATTCTAGCCAGGTCTCTCTGTGTTCTGTGTTGGCAGCATTTGGTGTCTTCGGTAATAGGATCTTACTTTTTACCTTAGGCAGGTACTGAAGTGCTTTGGCAAATGCCTGTCTTGTTTTGGCTACCCCATAGTTCTCTCTGATCAACAACTCAATGTGGGTAGCACCTATTTCTGGTACTGCAAGTTACAAGTCAGAGATAAATTTATTTAATCTATTTAGTTTCCATATTTTTTTTGGTGACAACTTCCATAATTATAGAAAATAAGCCATGGTAATTCCCTCCTCCCACCACTGTCCCCTTTGCAACTTCACTCTCAAACATATCCCTTCCTCCTCTAAGTCAGTCTCTCTTTAATTTTGATGTCATCTGGTCTTGTGTGCAGGTAGTGTCAGGCACGGCGAAGTCATGGATATCCAGGCCATTTTGTGTCTGGAAGAGTGCATTGTCAGGAGTCCTACCCTTCTTTTAGCTCTTACATTCTTATGCCACCTTTTCTGCAATGGCCCTTGAACCTTGGAGTGAATCCTCTGTCATTTCTTCTCAGCACTATGGTGCCTTTGAGTCATCCCAAGATCACTGCCATCTGAAAAGAAGCTTCTGTAATCAAAAGTGAAAGTAGTATTAATACATAGGTATGAACATTAAGAGACATGCTAATCAGGCAGTTTGGTGAGTGTAGTATAAACATTTAGCCAGACACCAGCAGATGTTGCAACCCTAGGGCTCACAACTTTCCCTGTTGCAGGTTTTCAGTACCATTCATGTCTTCCGTCCCATGGAGCAGGCCTTCAGTCCAATTAGAAAGAGGTTAGTTCCCCCATAAAAGACATGACACTATTGCACCCATTGGCTGATTTGGCTTGGATAGCCAAGTTTAAAGTTTGCAGTGTCTATTGTTGTTTATCTCCACTGATGGTTTCTCTCTCTCCTATGCTTTATGGTCGCTGAGAAATCCTGTTGGAGCTGAGCTGAAAACCTTGTCCATGTAGACCAGCTGGCAGAAAACTGGGAAAAGCTATGCTGCATGCAGTTCCATCTGACTCAACATTATTTAAGATTCATTTCATTCTCTCTAAGGCCTTTCTTTTGGGAGGGTCCCTGTATACTCCTGTTGACGGGTAGAGTTTTAGTTAACCTTCAAGGAGAAAGGTATCTATGGTACTACTTCCTTTTGGGTTTATTTTGGTGTTTATTTCTCCTCATCCTCCCCTTCCTCTCCCCCCAAATCATTCCATGGCTATTGTCTATTGGGTGTGCCAGCAACACAAACTGATCCTGATTAGGAACTGTAGATGAGTGAGGACATGCAGCGTTTGTCTTTCTGTGATTGTGTGGGTTTGCTGTGTATAATCTTATCTATTTTCCTACAGACTTCTTTGTATCCTGTGTTTCTTACTACTGTGTAGAATTCCATTGTGTACAATAACTTCATTATCCATTCACCCATTGATGGGCCCCTGGTTTTTTAATTCCAGTTCTTAGCTATTATGAATTGAGCAGCTATGTAAAAGGTTGAGCAGGTATCTCAGTAGTGGGTCATGGAGCATTTAGGGTAAATCCCCAGTAAAGGAATAGCAGGGTCTGTTGGTAGTTCTATATTCATCATTTTTTTTCTCCAAACTGATTTGCACAGTGGTTTCTGGCCACAGTTTTGAACCCACAATTGTATTCACACAATTATTCATATAACAAAGATTTAATATCAATTTTATTATTTGATTTCAGCAAAAATCTTTAAGATATAATGTTAGACTATTTTTATTTTGGTACATTGACATTGAGAATGTAACCATATAATTACTACATGTTACTAATGGAATCATTTGTGTCAAGAAGCTATAAGAATCAATACTGTAAATTTGTTCACAATAAGTTTAAGAAATAAGTTTAGAGTAGTAAACTTTCGTATGAAACAATAAGTTTAAGAAATAATTTTAGAGTAGTGAAATTTCATATGAATCTTTTATAGACTGCCCTCATCACTGTCAGCCATAGGCCATAGGCCTAGGTAACCACATACTGCTGAACTTACTGCATAGACATACTCAAAAACGCAGATATGCAAACATCCAGTCATGTGTATCCTGACATAACCATAAACACCCAACCTGAAAGCTTTCTTTAGCATATTGGTCATCATTTTTCACCACATCAAAATTGTCCATCTTATTCTTTTCTGACATACATACCTTCGGTTCTTTCTTGAAGTGAGATGTCATTTTCTATAGTTTAAACTTTTCTTAACAATTTAACATTTGCAAAATTGCTAACATCTTAGTAGATTTTTCTCATTCCTATGCTACTACAAAATTTTTGAATGTTATGCCCCTAGCTCTATTCTTTCTCATAAATCTTGTGGTTTGCTATCACATGATCTGCCTGGCACAGTGATTAGTAACAATGATGACACATTAGAGCAGAATTAAGATTTTCCATTTTAATGAATTCCTACATTTCAAACATTGGAAAGAATTAAAAAAGAGATTATGCAAAATCTTTCTCTTATACTGAAATTCATAATCCTAATTCCCACAAACCTTGGTATTATTAATTTGAAGTTCCTGCTGACTGAGATAGCCATGTGCACCCAAAAGCCAATATCTTCCCTCCTGGCTTTGCCAATGTTGAATGTCTTGCAATCTATATGAACCTCATAGTTTTTAATTTACTAAAGATATTATCAAGACTCCGAAAGTATGATCACTCTATATTTTTATTTTTATTTATTTAAGAGAGAGAGAAGGAGAGAGAGAGAGAGAGAGAGAGAGAGAGAGAGAGAGAGAGTGAGAGGGAGAGAAAATGGACATGTCAGGTCTTCTAGGTATTGCAAACAAACCCCAGACGCATGTGCACCTTGTGCATCTGGCTTATGTGGGTACTGGTAATTGAGCCTGGGTCCTTTGGCTTTGAAAGAAAGTGAGTTAATCAGGAAACCCCATGTTAAAAGAAATAGTCATCAATGGGGAACAGTAGATGAATTAGAGCATACTATAGTTTTACATGTACTGTATAGTATGCCATGATTCATCTACCCTGTTCCCCACTGATAACTTTTTATTGATATTTCAACTTCATATTATTTTAAACAGCAATATAACACACAACTGATCTTTTGTTATTTTGTATATAATCCAGTATATCCATTGGTAACTTCCTAGACTACGGCTACTGGGTTAAAGGCCATCATGTATTTGAAAATTTGTTGACATTGCAGAATCCTCCTGCAAAGTAGTTCTGACATGTTGAATCCCAGTAGTAATGAATGACAATGATTGTTTTCCCATAGCTTTTCATGTTATATATTTTAATACACTTTTGAATATGGAAATTAGAAAATCAGCACTTTCTTTGTACTTTGAGAGATTATATTCAGTCTATTAATCATCATTGCCATAATCTTCCTGATTATATTACACAATACACCAGTCTCCATCACAGTGGCCATCAGATGGTATTAAAAAGGAAAAATTAAATGAACAAAAATAGTTTAAGAAAATCTATGCTAGAACATATTTCTCTTAGAAACTCTAAGACTCTTTAATCAGTACATTAATCTGGAATATTGAAGACTTGACAAAAAGTGAAATATTTCCAAAGACTACCTATCAGCTCTACATAAATCACCAAAGTTTCTTGATATATAATATACAACAAGATAAAAAGATATAGTACCACATTTGGCATGCTAGGAAGATACATATAAACATTTAAGATTATATTTTATTTTTACGTTAGTTTTTCCTTAACCTAATTAAATACTCTAACTAAATGTCTATTAGGATGGATATATGTTATTTAATTCCTGCAGGTATAAGATAGAAGGAAAGAGTGTAACTGAAACATATTTTTTAATTTTTTGGTGTTTGTAGTGTGTTGTCTGTGTGTTTGCCCAAATGCATATATTCAGAGACCAAAGGAAGACATTGAATGTCCTCAATTGCTCTTTTGCCTTATTTTCCTGAAACATAGTTACCCACTGATCCTCAAAAACAAAAACTTGCTAATCCTTCACCTCTCATTTCAGTTTCAAGGAAGGGGCTTCATTGAATGATATTAATTTTTTTGTTTGTTTGTTTTGTTTTGTTTTCTAAGGTAGGGTCTCACTCTAGCTCAGGCTGACCTGGAATTCACTATGTATTCTCAGGGTGGCCTCGAGCTCTTGGCGATCCTCCTACCTCTCCCTCCCAAGTGCTGGGATTAAAGGTGTGCGCCATCACACCCGGCTATGTTTTTTTTGTTGTTGTTTTGTTTTGTTTTTATAAAATTTTATAAACTTAATGCTATAGGAAAAAGGTGTCTGAGCCCTTATGTATTACACTAGCATAAGATAAATATTTAACAAAAATTCCTTTGAGTCACAACAATCAAATATGAATAATTGTAGAGCATAGGGACTTACAGAACATTTTTTGTTTTATAGGAAGTGCAACAGACTGTCTTTTATTTATGCGAGAGTGGGAAAGAGAAAGAAAAAAAGAGTTGGCACTTCAGGGCCTCCAGCCACTATAATTGAACTCCAGACACGTGTGCCCTTTTATGTGCATGTATGGCCTTGTGCATTTGCATCACTGTGTGTCTGCCTTACATGGGACCTGAAGAGTCAGGCATGAGTTCTTAAGCTTCTCAAGAAAGCTCATTAACTGCTAAGCCATCTCTTCAGCTCTAGAGAACATTTTTAGCTTGCAATGCCTTTATGTATATGTGACAATGTAGATACTAAAAGGTGGATGAGGTTGTTTCTTAGAATACTCCATACAATATGATAAGAATATGATTATGACCAATGGAACACTAAAGCCAGAATCTCTTCAGGGCAAGTCGACTGAAATGATTTCATGTTGTGTTACATTGGCATAGTTTATTCTTCAAGTTTCCCTTGATTTTTTTTTTTTTTACATTTTTTTTTACTTAACAGAGTATTATATGTGCCGTACATGAAAAAATGGGCCTGGTGGCATGAAGGTTAATGGAAAAAAGGAAACAAAACTACAGAATTCTAAGGTACAGCATTTCAATTCATTGGAAGAGGTGAATATTATTTCTTTAGGTGATTTCCTACCATGTGGTAGATTCACCCATTGAGTTTACAAGTAGACAGCTTCCACAATTCTATTTATGACCATAATAAAATGGAACAAAAAATTGTTAAGTTTGCAAATTATTTCAAAATTGTTCTTGTTTGTAAACATGGATTTTAAAATCCTTCAAGGAGAGATAAGTTCTTACATGGGTCTATTCAGTTGGTCCTTCATATCTCCAGATTCAGCTTGGATGCAACCTAACAAGTAAAGGCTGGAGTACAGTTACTTCTGTGCTGAGCATGACGGACTTGTTTGCTCTTGTGTCATTCCTGAATCGATGCAGGGTAACGATGGCCTATGTAGCATCCATGTTGTATTACATATTGCAAACAACCTATCCAAGATTGTAAATGCACAGCAAGATATATGCAGTCTACACAGATGAATTTCAATCCTTGGGTCCTGGAACAAAGCCCCGATGGATATCATGAAATAATTGAAATTCTACACTTATCTTTGTCTCTCCCACTAAATATGTCCTAGAGATCAATGTACAACAAAATAGTCATAGCATTTGTTTAAGGAATACTTCCAAATACTTGTTTCATAATTAATTCATTTTAGCACACTAACTTCACATGTGAAGACTGAAAATATAGATTTTGCCTTCATGATTTTTTTTAAAAAAATTTATTTATTTATTTTAGAGAGAGAGAGAGAGAGAGAGAAAGGAGGGGAGGGAGGAAGAGAGACTGAAGAGTCAGAGAGCAAGAGAATGGATGTGCTATGGCCTCCAGCCATGAACTCCAGACATATGTGCCACCATGCACATCTGGCTTTTGTGGGTCCTGAGGAAATGAACCTGGATCCTTTGGCTTCACAGGCAAGCACCTTAACTGCTAAACCATCTCTCTAGGCCTGTCTTCATGAATCTTAAATAATAATTTAAAAGGCTTCCAATAAAAGACATAAGAGGGCATTGGGCAAATGTTGGATAAGACTGTACTCCTCTAAAAGTTCCACTTTTACAGCAGAAGAAAAGAGGATAACATTAACTGAAATAAAATAGCTATCAAGATGATGAAACCTTAAAAAAATAAACGCATTTTATAAAGTTAAATAATATTAAATATAATTCAGTAGAATTGTCACTAATTATTAGATTAGAAAATGGTGAACAAAACAAAATCAATACATAAAATAATTTTATTAAGCCATACCATTTAAAACTATCTGTGGGACACCTCAATCTTACCTAGTTTATATAATTGTTAAGTAATTTTACTCATTTAGTACCTGTTTTTACATCATATTGTCTTTTTTATTTCAAAATATATTCTAAATATATTTCTATTACTCATGGACATACCTAGCGAGTAAACAATACATGTTGGTACCATTCTTTCCCTCATCCCTGCCCCTTTTCTGAAGGGGCCCACCTCATTGGGGATGCACGTCATCCCCATGGGGATTGTGGGTCATGTATTCTGGGGTTAGCCATCAGTTATGGGGGAGAGCCAAAGCCTCTGTGCATAATGTCTCAACTTGTGGCTGTAACAAATTTCCGCCCCCTCTTCCGCAAAATTCCCTAAGCCATGTTGGGTGTGTTTTAATTCTACTTTAGTGATGGTTTATTAGGGGCCCCTGAGTCTTCACTCCTGTGCTAATATCACGTTCACTAAGAAAGCAGCACTCTTGCTCATTTCCCTAGTTCCTCTAGTTCTGAAGTTCTGTCCTTCATATGACTGACTCTGTTCTTGAAGACTTCCAGAGAGGTATGGACTTGTTTAATTTGGTTTGTATTTTCTACTGCCTTTTTCTGTATAGTATCCATCCCTTTGTTGACTTCTCTTTTCAAAATATTTTTATAAATTAATAAATAAATGCTTTAAATGATATGTTATTACTATGAAGTATAGAAGATATAATTCCAAGCAATCCTACTTTCTTCCTATTGAATGATTGTCTAAGTTTGCCAAATTATGGGCTAGAGAGATGGCTTAGCAGTTAAGTACTTGCCTGTGAAGCCTAAGGATCCCAGTTTGAGACTCAATTCCCCAGGACCCACATTAGCCAGATGCACAAGGGGACATATGTGTCTGGAGTGCAGTTGCAGTGGCTGGAAGCCCTGGCGTGCCCATTTTCTTTCTTCCTCTCTGCCTCTTTCTCTCTCTGTCTGTCACTCTCTAATAAGTAAATAAAAATAAACAATTTTTTAAAAAGATGTTTTAAGTTTGCCAAATTATGCATATTTTAGGTAATTGATAGAAAAAGTCATCGTTATCTTAATGAAACTTGAAAATTTTCAAACTATACACATTTTGAATAGCAACCAAAACATGTGTCATTCACATTGATTTTGTATATGATGACCTCCCTAACATGTTTTATACTTATTAAGTGCCAGGTTTTAGTTCAGAAGATTGATAAAAATAAATAATTGAAGTAATTGTTTTAATGTTGTTGTTAACTTAGACTTGTGTTTCTTTCTGATCTTCATTCAAACCACTGTATAATAAATATATAAGTATTATATATAACATTTGAGATAAACACTTATAACTGGCCATTATGTTAATTTCACAACTTAAATTTGCCTGAAAGACATGACTTTCTCTTTTTTTTTTTTTTTGGTTTTTTGAGGTAGGGTCTCACTCTAGCCCAGGCTGACCTGGAATTCACTATGTAGTCTCAGGGTGGCCTTGAACTCATGGCGATCCTCCTACCTCTGCCTCCCAAGTGCTGGGATTAAAGGCATGCGCCACCACACCCGGCTGACTTTCTCATTTTTACAACAACTATTTGAAGGGAAAGAAAGAAGATACACAATAACAGAAAATGACTGTAAAGTCCCACTTGAATTGAAGTAAATACTTTGTTGGGATAAGGAAAGAGTTCAAAGCCTAGGAACCAACACTTAAAACATATTTCACAATATTTAAAAATGTATATCCTATACACATTCTTAGACCTTTATCCACTGGCCATGTCCCTAACCCCTAATTTCACATCTATTATCTGTATTTTGGGGTTCATATCCCAAACAATGCTGTGGGGGCTCTTCTCCTGCTCAGTTTTATATTAAGTTTCCCCAATACATTTCTTAGTGGACTTCTCCTCTTTTGTGTGCTCTTGGCTATTTTGTCCAAAATAAACTAACAGTCCATGTGTGAATATCTTTATGGCCTGTCTGCTCTGCCCATGTGTTTATGTGTGGGCATTGATGCCAATGCCATAGTGCTTGATAACTATGGAACTTCGACTATATTTGGAAGGCAGGTAGTGGATGCTTATAACCGTATTATTTTGCACAAGACTGCATTGTGTTATGGAATATGTTGCAGTTCCATGTGTATTTTAGGATATTCTTATATGAAGAATGTCACGGGAATTTCACTGAATCTGTAGATGGTTTTGGGTAGTACAAACTTTTAAATAGTATTAAATTTGCCAATCCCTGTAAGTGGCACATGTTTTCATTGATTTTTACACCAGCTATTGAATACTTTGTCAATGATTATAGTTCTAATTGTCTAGGTATTTCAATTTCTTAGGTAAATTTATCGCCAAACATTTAACCTTTTATAGCTGTCTAAATGAGACGATTTTCATAATTTCTTTGCACAAGTTATTGGTTTTTATAACTGCTCCTAATTATTTTTTCTTAAGTAGGAACTTTATATGGGCACATTATGTGTTGGTACCATCATTAACCTCCTCTCTGCCCCCATGCCACTGAGGACCCTCCTCATTGGGGTTGTTGCTATTCACCATGGAGTTATGGATGATGAGTTGTGAGAGCATTAGTCAGTTATTGGGTTGGAGGGCAGGCAGTGCCTCTAGATTTTCCCTCCTATCCTGTGGGTCTTACAATCTTTCTGCCCTCCCTGCCACAAAATTCCTGCAGCCATGGTGAGTGTATTCTACTTTAGCATTGAACTTTAAGCAGTTTCTGGATTTCTGCTTTATTATGTTTTGAGTATCCTCAGTGTCTGTCTCCATGATTCTGATGCAGGTTGTCAGGCTTACAAAGCATCACTCTTGTTTATCTTGCCAATTTCTTTGTGGTTTCACCTTGGTCTAGGCTGATGTGCACAGGCTGGCTTATCTCCTTACAGGGAGACAGCTATATTTTCCTATATTGTTGATACATTTTGGTTGTCCTAGGTTCTTGCTGCCTTCTAAAAAAGGAAAACAGATCCTCTAGTGGAGAGTGAGCTCATCATAGGTTAAAGAATATAAGCACTGTTGGGCTGGAGAGATGGCTTAGTGGTTAAACGCTTGTCTGTGAAACATAAGGACCTCTGTTTGAATTTTGATTCCCCAGGACACACATAAGCCAGTTGCACAAGGGGGAGCACATATCTGAGGTTCGTTTGCAGAGGCTGGAGGCCCTGATGTGCCCATTCTCATTTTATCCATCTTCCTCCTTCTCCCTGTGTCAAATAAATAAATAAAAATATTTAAAAAATAATATAAGCATTGTTAATTTAGAGAGATTTTTAATGTCTGTAAATAATCTTTTGGAAAAAACTAGTGGAGCTTGTGGTTGGAGTCTGAAATATTGATCCCCGTGGGATTCTGACTTAGTTTTCAGTTTCATCTATGGGTTCCTTTTCACTGAGAGGATCTTTTAACTAATCAAAAAAGCCATTGGTTACCCACCTAGGCTGCATGCCACCATTGCACAGGTGTCTACATTTTATCAGGTGGGTTGCATTCACATAGCAGTGTACCCTGCTTGCTCACAAAATTGTTGGCCATTTGCCCCAGTAGCTCATGTAGTACTTTCCAGCACTGTATGGGCTAACCCTCTGGGAACTGGCTTCTTTCCAGATTCCAGCCAGATCTCTCAAAGATTGGTGTCATCAGGATGTGGTGTCTTCAGTAATAGGGACTTACCTTTGACCTCAGGTAGGTAATCATGTGTTTGGATAGAATACTGTATTGTTTTGGGGACCTCACAGGTCTCTCTGATTAACAGCTCATTGTAGGTTATAAACAATTTCTGATACTAGAACATACAAGTACTATTAAGCTTCATCTCAACCTGTCCATGGCCCTTCCTACTAGACTGTCTCCTCACTACTCCTATTGAAGATTATATCGTTTAATCTACTATCCAAGAGGAAGATTTCTATGGTACCAAATCACTGTGGATGAGTGCGTCTCCCTTCACCCTCTCACTCCACTCCTGCCAAACCCTTCCATTCTTATTATCTGTCCCTCAAGTTGTCTGTCAGGCCTACAACTCAATCTGTTTCAGGTTAGGAAGCACAGATGAGGGAGAGAATATGTGCCATTGTCTTTCTGTGCTAGTCTGAGTTCACTTAGTAAGATCCACTCCAAGTCCATCCATTTCCCTACAAATTTCATCATATCATTTCTCCTCACTGCTGAGTTGAGTTTCATTCTGTAAATGTACCACACCTTCATTACCCATTCATCAAACAATGGGTATTTAGGTTGATTCCAGTTCTTAGCCATTGTGAATTGAGCAGCTATAAACCTGGTTGACCAAATATCTCTGCAGTGAAGAGTGGAGCCTTTAAGGTAAATGCCCAGTAAAGGAATAGATGGGCCCATGGTTTCCCTGTTTTCCTTTTTTCTTTTTTTCAGGAGTCTCCATATTGATTTCCATAGTGGTTTTGTAAGTTTGCACTTCCATCAGTAGTGAATGCAGGTTCCTCTTTCCCTACATGATAAACAACATTTGATTTTTTAATTTATTTGTTTCATATATATATATATATATATATATATATATATATATATATATATATAATTTTATATATTTATTTGAGAGAGAGAGAGGGAGGGAGGGAGCATGCACATGCCAGGGTCACTAGCTGCTGCACACCAACTCCAGATGCATGCACCATCTTATGTATCTGGCTTACATGGATCTGGGGATTGACCCTGGGTCTTTTGGTTTTTCAGGCAAGTGCCTTAATTGTCAAGCCATCTATCCAGCCCTTGTTTATTTATTTTTTTAATGATTGCCATCCTGACTTGAGTAAGATGGAATTTCATAGTTGTTTTAGTTTGCATTTCTTTATGGTTAAGGGTGTTGAACATTTTCCTTTTTTTTTTTTTTTGTTTGTTTGTTTGTTTTTTGAGGTAGGGTCTCTCTCTAGCCCAGGCTGACCTGGAATTCACTATGGAGTCTCAGGTGACCTTGAACTCATGGTAACACTACTACCTCTGCTTCCCAAATGCTGGGATTTAAGATGTGCACCACCATGCCTGGCTGAACATTTTCTTAAATGAGTATTAGTTATTGTATTTCTTCTTTTGAGAATTCTCTATTCAGTTTTCTACCTCATTTTTTAGTATATTGCTTGATTTTTTTGTTTGTTTGTTTGTTTTTTTTTTTTTTGGTTTTTTGAGGTAGGGTCTCACTCTAGCTCAGACAGATCTAGAATTCACTATGTAGCCTCAGGGTGGCCTTGAACTCGTGATGAGTGACGATCCTCCTACCTCTATCGCCCGAGTGCTAAGATTAAAGACATGTGCCACCACGCCCAGTGATTGCTTGATATTTTTAAGCTTTATTTTTATTTAATTATTTGAGAAGGGAGGGAGGGAGAATGGGCATGCCAGGGCCTCCAGCCACTGCAAATGAACTCCAGATGCATGTGCCCCCTTCTGCATCTGGTTTACGTGGGTCCCGGAGAATTAAACTGAGGTCCTTTGGCTTTGCAGGCAAACACTTTAAAACTCCTAAACCATCTCTCCAGCCCCGATGTTTTTTTATTGCTTAGGTTTTTGAGTTCTTTGTAGATTCTAGACATTAGGCCTCTGTCAGTGGTATAGCTAACAAAGATTTTCTCACAGTCTGTTGGCTCTGTACTGGTATTTTTGTCTATAAGTTTTTTTTTTTTTTTTTTTTTTTTTTTTTTTTAGTTTCATTAGATCCCACCATTTGAGTGGTTTTTTTAGTTTCCTGGGTTACTTTTTAGGAAGTCTTTCTCAACTCCTTTATGGAGAGATTCCCCCTTTCATTTTTTATTCTAGTTTAAGCATTCCATTTCTTATATTGAGGTCTACTGATTTTTATATATTGATTTTGTAATCTGTAACTGCATTTAAAATATTTATAATTTGAATAAGCTTCTGATTAAGTCTGTAACATTGTATATATGATTAAAATATATTTTCATTTGCATGTAGTCTCAAATATTTTATTATGCCCCCTTAGATTTCCTCTTTGCCACACAGAGTATAAAGAAATTTGTTACTCAGTTACCACGTAGTTTAAATCACAAGTTGTCTTTCATTTATTATTCTCTAATCTGTCATGGTTACAGAAAATAGTCTGCATAATTTGAGTATCTTTAGTTTTATTTTGGCATTTTTATGCTTGAGAAATTGGTTTATCTTGCTAAGTGTTCCATATGCATTTGACAAGAAAGTGTGTTTGCTGTCAAGTCAAGTGCATGCTAAACGTAAATTAGGTTGCTGGTAGTACACAGTCTTCTATAGCTTTACTGGATTTCTGCAAATATTCACTATCAATTTTTATAAAACTGTTGGAATATATTAGTTTAAGTCTAAGAAATTTTCAATTTATATAACTATAGAAATAAATTTATCTTGAAGTGCTGTCAGTTTTTGTTCCATATGGCTGGAGTTACATTCTCATTGCTAGGACAAAATAACTGACCCAAAGCAGCAGATGGGAGGGAAGATTTTATTTTGGCAGTCTTGAGAGGAAGTCTCATTGTGGCAGGGAAAGTGGTGCCAGCAAGAAGTTGTCACATATTTATTTGACTGGTAGTAGTCTTAATATCAGGCTTGGAACTGGGCTAATAAACCTTGACACCATCCCCAGTGACACACTTCCTTCAGCAAGACTTCACTTCCCAAATTGTCATCATCTGGGGATCAAGTATGAGGCTTAGTCACAACACATAAGACTTTTGGGGGACACTTTACATTCAAATCAACACGATTTTTTTTCTTTTTCTTTTTCTTTCATTTTATTTATTTATTTGAGAGCAACAGACAGAGAGAGAAAGAGGCAGACCAAGAGACAGAGAGAGAGAGAGAGAGAGAGAGAGAGAGAGAGAAAATGAGCTTGCCTGGGCCTTCAGCCACTGCAAATGAGCTCCAGATGCATGCGCCTCCTTGTGCATCTGGCTAATGTGGGTCCTGGGGAATCGAGCCTCGAACTGGGGTCCTTAGGCTTCACAGGCAAGCACTTAACCACTAAGCCACCTCTCCAGCCCTTCTCTGTTTTCTTTTTTTTTTCTACTACTGACCCTTTAATCCTTTAGTACTTCTATGTACTCCCCAATAAATCCATTATTTTATCAGCATGCTACACATTAAGTATTTTTATACAGTATACATATTTACTGATAGCTACTGCTATTGTTTCTTATTTTCTTAACATGCTCATGACATATAAAGTGTATAACAGAAAATATAATAAATGCCTCATGTGAATATATCATGGTATATCTTTATTCATCGTTTTATGTTTTAAGTACATACATTTTCCTATGGTAAGCATTTTAAAATCACTTTATAGTTGACTGTCTCAGGTTATTTTTTTGTTGTTGTTCTTTTTGATTTGTAGGTGTGTATGGGGGTGTGGTGTATGCACTGTATGCAGAGGGTAGAGCAGAATGTTGTGTATCCTTCTTCACTCTTCCACCTCATTTCCTTGAGGCAGAGTCTCTGACTGAACTTGAAGCTCACTGGTTTTTACCCAGTAAGTCCCAGAGATCTTCCTGCTATCTACATCCCCTTAGTATTAAGGTTACATGGACATATAGTTTTTATGTTTATTAATTTATTTATATGAGAGAGAATGTGGGCACGTCAGGACCTCTTATCACTGCAGGCAAACTCTAGATATATCTGCCACTTTGTGCATCTAGTTTCACATGGGTACTGGGGAATTAAACCTGGGCCAACAAACTTTGCAAATAGGCACCTTGTACTACTGAACCACATTTGCATCTAGTTAT
This sequence comes from Jaculus jaculus, assembly GCF_020740685.1. Classification (NCBI taxonomy): domain Eukaryota; kingdom Metazoa; phylum Chordata; class Mammalia; order Rodentia; family Dipodidae; genus Jaculus; species Jaculus jaculus. The sequence continues at coordinate 182,797,865 of NC_059103.1, read as the reverse complement.
ATCATAGCAGACCAGGAAATTATTGATGATTGAGTTATCCTTAATAATATGCAGAAAAATGAATGTGCATGAGTATATCTCTGCTTCTGGAAAGACACAAAGAAGTCTAAACTTCCTTCCCAAGCAGGTATTAGGAGTACTATCCAGATAAAGGATGTATAGTAAATAGCATTGTGATACAATTAGATACCATTAGTCCCTCCCTTAAAAGTTAATCTAAATAATGTCACCTGGACGGGAAAATGCCCCTCAGAGAAGGGTGTTTGTCCTAGGGAATATTTCAAAATAGCTCAAAGTCTACCTTAAATATAAGATGATACAATGCTTATCTTTACCCTTTTCCCAGCCTTTGGGAGTACCCTTTACTCTCTCATAGACCCTACCTATGTTTCACACTATGAAAGGTTAGTGTGTTTCATTTTACTTCCTTCAGTGGAGATCCCAAGGACTGGGGAGCTGACAACAGCTCAGAGAAATTCTGGTGATAATTTCATCCTGGTGCTGATTAAGATGCAGAGAAAATTAAACTGTCATTCAATGTTTGTGGGAATATAGATTAATATGACCACTACAGAGAACAGTATGGGGATTTCTTAAGAAACTAAAAAATATTTTTCCACATTATGTTATGATAACAGAATGACAATATGACCCACTGGTTTCTCTTATGGTTACATATCAAAAGGAAATGATGCATTTAAAATAAGTGTTATTAGTGATGCATGATTTGGGGTTCAAGTGAGATCTCCCATAGTGAACCTCAATTTTGGGTCTTTATTCTACTCTTTAACAAAGAATTAATAAAATGGATTCAACTGTATAAATCATGAATTAAGTTTATTGAGGAAGAAATCATAATTTGTGAGGTTTATTTATGGTCAACTAGTATCTAGGAAAAGGCTGGGACAGTTCTATACACATGAGAAGACTGGACATATAAGACCCTTCAAGTAACAGACCAGAGAGGATTAAGAAATAGTGAAGGACTCAGAGATCAAAGATAAATCTTACATATAATCAAAGTGACAAGGTTTCACCAAAGTATTACACAGTTGTAAGGCAAGAATAAATACACCCAAGTCAAGCTAATTTTTCATTCTTTATTTTGAAGACAGAGAGAGAGAGAGAGAGAGAGAGAGAGAGAGAGAGAGAGAGAGAATGGAGTGCAAAGGGCTTCAGTTACTGAGAACAAACTCTAAAGGCATGTGCCCCCTTGTGCACGTGTACCAACATTGTGCACGTGGGTCATTGTGCATCTAGAAACATGGGACCTGGAGATTCAAACATGAGTTCTTAGGTTTCACAGACAAGCACCTTAAACCTTTCAGGCATCTCTTCAGTTAAGTATTCTTTTCCCAGTCAGACTGGTCCCAGCTCTGCTAGGAAGGACAGTCTCATGGATGCTCCCACCAGGTCACAGGGGAAAAAGAGCAGAATAGTGTGTGAGAGGAAGAGGACGATGTTAGTCTACTCCCTTATATGAATCAGATATCCAATCAAAGTGAGCCTAGTCATCAGTCTTAGGTGTGTAAGCAGTGGCATAGTTGTTTCAGGCTCAGTGGGCTGACTAAGGAGGAGCCAAGATCAGATTTGTAGATTTAGAGGGCTGATCAGAGACCTCCCTGAGGACAAATAATGTTACTATGGGGGGGGGGGGTGACCCTCGTAGCCATTTTGGAGAGACAGAATCAGACCCAAGTTTCAGCTTTGCCAAGATGGATAGAACAGCATCTTCTTGGTTCTCTCCCTAACTAATTGCCTGAAAGAAGCTAGCTTTCTTGTATTTTTCCTTTATTAGTGTACAAAAGAGACACTTGCATGTGCATGATTTTTGCTGCACTACTCAAAACAAATCAAAACAAATGCATCAAACTATATGCATGCCATTGGAGTGATAATGAAATATGTGTGTTTGTGTGTGTATGTATATCAGATTATCTTCAACCCCCAAAAAAGAATGATTGGCTACAACTTGTAGCAAAATGGAGATAAATTACATTCTGATCAATAAAATAAGTCATAAGCAGGAAGATGACTATCACATGCTCTCTCTCATTGATGATTTCAGAAAAGTCAATTAACATGTTTAGTAGTGATTATTAGAGCCTCAGGTGGGTGGTGAATGTATAACAAATCCTCAAACACACCGAGATAGAAAGTAATGAGTTTTCCCACTTCATAAAACAGTGGAGTGACTTATTCATAACTTATTGTATGTTTTATCAAAAAATAGGAGTCCAAAGTCTCTAAGCAAAAAATAATGAAAAAAATAGAAACACTAATTGCCCTGATTACCTCAGTGAAGATTGTACACATTTTCAGTAATATAATGGTGTACCCTATAAATATTCACAATAAGTATATGTTAATCAAAAAATAAATTTAAGTAGCCAAATTTTATTTAATAATTACAAAACATTTAAACATATTAACTTACTAAACTGTACCCCAGCATTTTGCACAATTAAAATATAGCTTAGTTTTAAATAAAACAGAATAAATACAATAATTAAAAAATGAAGACATGGGCTGGGAACACATGTGTAATGAGAGGCAAACTGATTAAAGGCATGATAAGAATGCTCTCCCTCCCTTTTGATATGTTTTGACAAGTCATTTAGCAGACACCAATAATTATGCAGAAATACTTTTTATGTGGTTGAAAGTTCTTAAGCCAATGGCTTTCTAAGAAACTTTAGAAACTTGTAGACAGGGTTATTTGTTCAAAGAAACACACTGCAATTCTAACATCTCAAACATCCAATCTCTTAAAGAAACTGATCACCATGATAGAGGACAGAGAATGTGGAATTAGGCTTTTGTGACCTTCCCTTAGAGTATCCAGGCAAGATAGGGCAGGACAAGATGAGAAAGACGAGATTGGCAATTTGATAAGGACTCTACATGTTTGTAGGTTTTGTTTTGCCCAACAAAGACACAACTAACCTAGTATGTGCTCCTGAGATATTTTTAATTCCTTCTCTGGAAATTACAGTGCCAAAAGCTTAGGTTGAAACTGAAATGTGGCTATGGAAGTCTCTATAAACTAGAACTGACAGCAAAACACAAGGTCACCTCTCTATTGCTCCAGTTCAATACCATAGCCCAATTTTCTTTCAAAAGTCCATAAATCTCATTTATAATCCACATCTCACTTGTCAAGAACAAGAAAGTCTTAAAAAGACAAAGAAGAAAGTAGGTGATTTATCCAGGCATGAACTAATCAAAACATAACATTCAGAAAATATAAGAAAGTAAAACTTTATTTTCACATTTTATTAGAAACAAGAGAAGTGAGATCTCCTGTGGATATCAAAGACATTATGAGAAAGGCATCTTACAGTAATGATTTTTTTTTTTTTTTTAGCCATAGGAGGAGGGAAAATTTATTAATGAGACTTTCTTTAGAATCTGTTTTGAAGGACATGCAATTTTACAGAGGATTAATTTGTGTTTGGGTTGCCTAATGTTGTGCCAAGTTTCCATATCTTTTGAGTGGCAAATAGCTAAAGAAAGGAGGAATGCACTGCTTCTGACAATGTGAAATGTGTGGTCCAAAAATTCCAGTCATCTACTGAAAGAGATGACTACCAAATCCATAAAAACTACTAGCTATTTATTGCTCTGAAGTTTAAGAATAATCTGAAAATATGAAAAGGGGAAGCAAAGAACTTCAAATTAGCCTAAAACTTGTCAAAAATTAAGTAAGTAACCATGACATTGAAGTTACTGATGATGTGATTTTTCACTTTTTTTTTTTTAGCAGAGTCTCACTAGCCTAGACTGACCTGAAATTCACTATGTAGTCTCAGGGTGGCCTCGAACTCATGGTGATCCTTCTACTTCTGTCTCCTGAGTGCTAGGATTAAAGGCATGCACCACCACACTGAACATTTTTTCATTTAGTTAAAATATATTTAGGTTTAAAAATATGAAGTAGTCAGCTCTGGGTTCAGTGGAAAAATAAGGCAAAGGATGATTAAATAAGAAACCTGATATAGACCTGGCCTCCATATGCACATAAAACACCTGTGTGCCCAACCCATATGTATGCACACTACTCACACATATGCACAAACAAATATTAAATAATATGATTTCTTTAGCCTACTGTTATTGAATCTCTAGTTTATTGTGCCTATGTAGCCCTCTTCTACTTTCTCATCTATTAATCTACACTAAGCAATTTAACTGTTATTACAGAAATGAAAGAAGTGGGTTTTTAAAGTGCATTATAACTATATGTGTATAATCTAAAATGGATGTTGTTTTCCAACATTGATTTATATACTGCTTCATTTTATTCACACACACACTGGTCTAAACCTTTATCAGCTATTCAGGTTCATAACCTGCCACCTTAGTTTCCCAGATTCCAAAGACATAAGAAACATTGATAATGGCAAAATAATGGATTTACAATTGGACTAAAAACTGGTTAGGAAAACAAATAGAGACATTTTAGTTTATCCCTATTATGTCTGTGGCAGTTTCACAATTTATAGAAAACCATGTGACAAAAGCCAAAAAATGTGTCGCTTAGGCTAGGAAACCCTTATCAGTTCTTTCTTAGAGGAAGGACAGTGGAGCCCTGGCTGGCCTCTGTAGCCTCCAATCTCAGCAGTGAGGGTCCGTGATATTTTGGCAAGTTAAATCTCTAATATATGTATTATCATCTAAGTTATTTCAATAGCTTCCTTCACTTTTTCTAATGCTTTCAAATTTTCTTTTTATTTCTCAGTTTTGTATCTTTTAGCCCTTCTACTTTGTCTCTAAATTTCTGTCCAGTCAATTTGTGTGTTTTTGTTTTATTTTCTTTAATATTACTCCTTTTACATGGTGGCCTAAATCAGAATTTTACTTTTGAGACTCATTTATTTATAAATGAATGCCAAATATCCAAACCTTACCAATTCTTCCTTTTTTTGGGGAAAAAAAAAATCTTATTACCTGGCAGGTATTTAAAACTATGGGTTATCATAGCTTTTAAAATAGAAAGTTTTCAAATTTGAATTTATTACATTGTGATTAATCCTTCTAATTATCCCACTGAGGGGCCTTACAGAAAATGTATCTAGATTTATTTTCATTATTATGCTCAACACTCTTATAACAAAGTATGCATTTTAAATTACTTTTAAAATAAAATTTGGAAATGAGAATTTCTCAATATGTTCTAGAAAAATGACATTACAGTGATAAAATTTTCGGGTTACAAGGGGGTTTTATTTGTCTGTCTGTCTTTTTTTTTTTTTTTTTAGCGAAGGTCTTATGTATCCAAGGTTAAACTTCTAATGTGCCCACGACCTGAGTAATCGGAGCACGGGAGTGTTCCGTCATCCTACTTTTATGCTGTACTGTAGGTCAAACTCAGGGATTTATGCGTGCCAAGCAATTATTCTACTAACTGAGATACACGCCCATTTCTTTGTTTTGTTTTTTGAAATATGGTCTTATCCTGAAGTCCAGGTAGACTTGAATTCAATCACAACCATGCTGCTTTACTCTCTCAAATGCTGAAATGATAGGTGTGAGTAATCATGCCATATCCAGGTTTTATGTTGCAGTCATTCCCGGGGCAGATGAAGCTTGAAAAGTCCAGGGTTTGACTTAATCTCTAGTATATTTAGAAGAGATCTAATTAACTAGAAGTTCTGTTTACACAGTTCATCCGGTAAATAAACATGCTCATATAGAAATGAAACTTATTTATAACTTTGCTCTTGAAGAGTAAAAATTAGCTTAATATGCAAATAACTTTTTCCCATTATGTTGCCATTAAAAGAGTTGGATGGAAAGTTAAAGAAAAAAACATTGAGATATAACTGAAGCTTTTTTTTTCCTTTCTTTTTTTTGACATATTTTTGAGATAGGTTCTCACAAAGCTGTCCAAGTTGACCTCAGACTTTCTGAGTCCAAGATGGCCTTGGATATGCAAATCCTCTGGTTTACCCTCACATAATGACAGCAGGATAGACCTCAGCCGACCAGCCCTGGTAAATGACAGTATTTCTTATGTCAAATTTCTATGAGGAATGAGAGAAGAGCTTTACTGGAATTTGGCGAATTTTACATTCATTATTACTCACTATTTCAAATCAATCTAAATCCTTGAAAAACTGTGTACCACATGATAGAATTCTTTATAATGAGCTTCTTGGTTAGTGAGTATATGATACACTCTTCACTTTTTTTAGTCTGTTTTGAATAGTGCTTTTGTTTTTTTTTAATCTTTTAAGTTTTTTAAATTATTTATTTATTTACATGAGAGAGAGAGGCAGAGAGAGAGAGAGAGAATGGGCACACCAGGGCCCCCAGCCACTACAAACAAACTCCAGGTACCTGTACCCCTTGTACATCTGGCTTATGTGAGTCCTGGGAAATTGAACCAGGGTACTATGACTTTGGAGGCAAGTTTCACACCCTCTAAGCCATCTCTCCAGCATCTGTTTTTAATATTTTTTAAGTATTTTCTTTATTTATTTGAGAGAGTGAATCATAGGAGAGAGAGAGAGAGAGAAAGAGAGAGAGAGAGAGAGAGAGAGAGAGAAAGAAAGAAAGAGAGAGAGAGAGAGAGGGAGAGAAAGAAAGGAAGGAAGGAAGGAAGAAAGGAAGGAAGGAAGGAAGGAAGGAAGGAAGGAAGGAAGGAAGGAAGGAAGGAAGGAAGGAAGAAAGGAAGAAAGGAAGAAAGGAAGAAAGAAAGAAAGAAAGAAAGAAAGAAAGAAAGAAAGAAAGAAAGAAAGAAAGAAAGGAAGGAAGGAAGGAAGGAAGGAAGGAAGGAAGGAAGGAAGGAAGGAAGGAAGAAAGAAAGAAAGAAAGAAAGAGAGAGATTGAGAGTGGGTGAGAGAATGGGCCCTCCGAGGCCTCCAGCCACTGCAAACAAATTCCAAACACATGTGCCACTTTGTACATCTGGCTTAGGTGGGTACTGGGGAATTGAACCTGGGTCCTTAGGCTTCTCAGGCTAGTGACCTGAATGCTAATCCATCTCTCCAGTCCCGAATAGTGCTTTTGTAATTAATTTGTTGGTAAGCACACACACACAATCACACACACACAAGAGTATCAGAGGCTGGATTGATTCCTATGCTACTCTTAATGATTGTGAGTACATTATTTTCCACTGAAGCAAACAAGTCATCAATCCACAGATGTCTCCATCCAGAATAAAATGAGTTGGGAGTTAGAGGGGTGGGAAGATGGTTCAGTGGACAATGTGCTTGCAAGGCGAGTGTGAGTACCTGTGTGTGGATCCCTAGAACCCACATAAAGACAAAAGCATTACCATGTGAGTGTCTGTAATCCCAGAGTGCCTACAGCAAGAAGAGAGGCAAGAGACAGAAGAATCTCTGTGAGCTTGGCAGCCAGCCAGTCTGATGGGCAAAGAGAGTAACAATGAGAAAGCTTGTCTTAAAAATATTGTTAGCAAAGACCAGTAGCTCAAGCTGTTCTCTGTCCAATATAAGTGTGCTGTGATATGCATGTGCCATGCTAACACACACAAACACATATATTCACATACAAATCAGTACTTCAATTCTTTTCATTTGTTTGATTTTTGGGTTTCAAGGTAGGATCACACTCTAGCTCAGACTGACCTGAAATTCACTGTATAGTCTCAGGGTGGCCTCAGACTTACAGCAATCCTCCTAACTCTGCCTCCCAAGTGCTTGAATTAAAGACATGAGCCACCATGCCTGGTATAGATTTAACTTTTTCTAAGCATCCAGAGTTTCCAATGAAACAGATATAAGCATTTTCTCAGAGGTAAGCTATATCAATCTAACCTTCTAACAAAGTTGAATTCACCCAAACCACCAAAGCTGACAAAAAGCCAGGAATTTAACACAGTATTGACCAAGATACTATCCATCGTGACATGCACAGTTATGCTGCACACCCTTAGAAAGAGAAGCCACTCTATGACATGGAGCTCTGTTGATAGCCCTGGGCAATGCAGGCCTTGATCATTGGAGCCTTCTCATACTTTGACATTTCTCTCATCTATTCTAGGGCATTTGACAACTTCTCCCTTCATGTGAATAGTCTGGCATGAATCAGCTATGCTATAGTTTAAGCTCAACGACAAATGTAGAGTTTTACTTCATCTTAAATCTTTACATCTTAAGTAGTAATATCTGGTTGTAACTTAAAAAAACACAACACATATTCCGCTGTGGTTAGGAACCTCTGTTGACTAGTGTTTGTTTCTGTCATCATTGTGTGAGTGAATGTGGGTGCACTCATAGCACCCTGAGTATGTGGAGATCATAGGACAACCCTCAATGTCAGGCCTCACGTTCTACCTTATTTGAGACTGGGTCTTTTGCTCACTGGAAATGCTAAGTGGGTTGGCCCATGAACTTCTGTGATTAACGGGTCTTCGCCTTCTTCAACATGTTTTCCACAGACCTAAATACTATTCACCATGTTGGTATAAAAATCACTTTGGGCTGGAGAAATGGCTTAGCAGTTAAGCACTTGCCTATGAAGCCTAAGGACCCTGGTTTGAGGCTCGATTCCCCAGTACCCATGTAAACCAGATGCACAAGATGGTGCATGCATCTGAAATTCGTTTGCAGTGCCTGGAGGCCTGGATGCACCCATTTTCTCTGTACCTCTTTCTCTGTCACTCTCAAATAAATAAATAAGAATATTAAAAAAAATAAAAAACACTTTGCTCACTGAGCCATCTTCTCAGCCTTGTTTTTTTTAAATGTTTTTTTTTTTTTTTTGTTTGTTTGTTTTGGTGAGACAGAGTGCCATATAGTCTCACTGTCTTCAGACTTAATATGTATTTGAGGATTACCTCTATTTTCTCTCTCAAAAATATTTTTGTGATCTTCCTGTCACCACCTCCCAAGCACTGTGATTAACCATGTACACTAACATGTCTTGCTGAAATACATTTTTTTTTTTATTGGAAGACACTTCATTTGAAATCTGAACATAATTCAAAGCACTGACACCAACAATTAAGATCAAATTTCATACAAACATACATTAAATAGATTATAATTGCCATGTGGCTGATTTATGATAATGTTGATAGTGGAGTATATTGCAATTTTAGAAACTATAGTGAGAAAATTGTGTGAAACTATAGTGAGAAAATTGTATGAATAGCTGCCTGATGACTAAAAATAAAGATCCCTTAGAAGAAATCATCACAAACACAAGCTGAAGTATTTGTACAGCTCTATTCTCAGAGCAAATCTTGAAATTCCTTTTTATGTATTTATTTATTTTATTCTTTGATTTTTCAAGGTAGTGTCTTGCTCTAGCCCAGGCTGAACTGGATTCACACAGTAATCTCAGAGTGGCCTTGAACTCTTGGCAATCCTCTTACCTCTGACTCACCAGTTCTGGGATTTAAGGCTTGTGCCACCTTGCCTGGCTGAATTTCATTCTTGAAATAAAAATGTATGACTAAACACAAACATCAGGCCACAGTACTTAATTTGCATATTAGTTTTAATTTCTATACTAATTTCCTCATCATCATATCTCTAACTTCCCCACCGTAATCCAATATCTAAAACATTTTCAGGATGTTCATGAAAAGTATGAACTTTAGAAATTTCCCATATTTCTTTAAACTCTTCACTAAAGATATTTTCACTCTCCATGACAAAAGGCTACCACCGAGTCAAGGTGTGTACTAGCACACATTCAGTAAGTGCACACTGGGCAGCCGGGCACCTTTCTCAAGTAGATGTTGATGTTCTTCCATGTTCAACTCAGAAAAGAAATTCCTGGATCCCCATCTCAGAGTCATGTTCATGACAATATCCATTTAATATGAAAAATGTAAGATTTTCAGATATCTTAACAGATACTCATACTTGACTTTAGTGTATAGAGACTAACCTCTTTGCTCCAAATTGTATTTAGTGTGCTGCTCTGTACTTATGATCAATCACTTTTTTGTTATTATTCTTTCTCAATAGCAGTCAAGCATTTTAAGTGTCTGTCAAATAAAAATAACAATAAAAGCAAAGAAAACAAGATGAAAATAACTTCATCACCCTTAATTGCTACCCCCTCTGAATTCTCAGGTTTTATAGAAAACCTCTTAAGATATGTGTGGTAGTTTGATTCAGGTGTCCCCACAAACAGGTGTTCTGAATGTTAGGTTCCCAGCTGATGGAGATTTGGGAATTAATGCCACCTTCAGGGAGTGTACTGTTGGGGGCAGGCTTATGGGTGTTGTAGCCAGTTTCCCCTTGCCAGTGTTTGGCACACTCTCCTGTTGCTATGGTTCACCTTATGTTGGCCAGGGGGTGATGTCCACCCTCTGCTCATGTCATCATTTTCTCCTGCCATCATGGTTCTTCCTCTTCAAGCCTATAAGGCAAAATAAACCTCTCCCCCCCACCCCCCGCCCACAAGCTGTTCTTGGTTGGAAGATTTCTACCAACAATGTGGACCTGACTGCAACAAAATGTTTATGCATGTTTTACTCCTCAGTTTTATTTACCGTTAATTCTATGCTGAACATTCAACTATGACATCTTTTTAATATATGGAAGTGACTTAATATAATTATACTATTAGTTACTTTCTCATTGCTGGGGCAAAATACTGGAACAGAAGCAACTTAGGGAAGTAAGAGAGCTTATTTGGCTTATATTTACAGAAGGTAGAGTCTGAAATGGTAGGAAAATTGCTATATGGACAGGAAGCTAGCAGAACCTAGCATGGATGAAGGAGAAAAGAAATGACACACGAGGAGGGCCAGTGTGTTACACCTCCAGGCCTGTACCCACTGAACTGCTTCTTGCAACAAAGCTCTACCTCGTAAAGTCTCCACTACCTTCCAGAACAGGCTCACCATCTGATGATTAGGAATTCAAACCTGTTGATCATTTTCTTTCTTTCTTTTTTTTTTTTTAGACCCCGGTAGGGGGAATGACTCGATCATTTTCTATTTGCACCTATTGGATCATTTTCTATTCAAACCAGAATAATTGTAATGAAATTGGTAAATTTTAACCCTTATCATAGTTCATTTCTTTATCCCTTAAGTGGTATTGTTGATACATTATTTAAGTTTTCTTCTCCTAAGACTTCTGTGATATTGTTTGTTTGTTTGTTGGTTTGTTTGTTTGTTTGTTTACTCCTGGATATCCCAAATTTCTCTTGTTTCATGGATGAATTCTTTTGTTGTTGTTGTTGTTTGTTTGTTTGTTTTCTTTTTTGTTTTTTTCAAGGTAGTGTCCCACTCTAGCCCAGGCTAACCTGGAGTTGATTATGTCATCTCTGGGTGGCCTCAAACTCATGGCAATCCTTCAACCTCTGCCTCCCAGGTGCTGGGATTAAAGGTGTGCGCCATCATGCCAAGCAAGTACATTCACAGTAATATTGCAAGCAAATTCTTAGTTCATTTGATAATCTTCATTTTATTTTGTTAAACATATTTTAGTTAAAATAGTAAATAATAGTTTAAAATACATTATTATTATTATTATTATAAAGAAAACAAAATGGCCTCTATTCATACAATGTTTGAAATCTGCCTCCCAGGAAATTATTTAAAATAATATTCACATCTAAGTGATGAAATTTCTAATGGCTATAAAAGGACTCCAGTGTTAATGCCCTGTAAAAATTAGTGCCTTGTCCCCTTTAATGACACACAAACTACCGCGAGATTGACTTCAAGCTCACTACGCAGTGTTGAAGTACCTTGGATTTCTGATCCTCCTGCAATGTGCTCAGCTTACAGACGATAGTCATCACACCTTGAGTACCCTGCTGACTATGGAATCCAGTTCTTCATATATTCTAGCCAAACTGAGCTACGCTCCGACCCCAGGAGCCTTGACTCTTTTACACTTCTCCGCACCTGGACAAGTTTTGGATAATCTTCAATGTTCAAAACCCACACTTCGAATCCATAGAAGGAGCTTATCAGCTCTGGAATATGTGGAAAGCGACTTAATGACAACAAAAGAAAATGAGAGGCTTTAATATTGAAAAACATAGGTGAGAAAGTATGAACATTAATCTCAATTGCCAAATTGATTGGATCTAAAATCACTAAGGAGACAAATTTCTAGGTGTGACTATAAGGGACTTTCTCAGTTAAGTAACTGAAGTATGAGGAAGAATCATGCTAATTGTGAATGAACTATACTATGGTTCAGGGTCTGGTAAAAAGCAACAACAACAACAATTAATTAAGATAAACTTAAAGGACCAGTAAAATTTTTAAAAAAATGCAAAGAAAACTAAGCAACACAAGAACTGGACAGTTGCTAGAATCCAAGGAAAAGAGAAATATTACTGTATCATAAGCATCATTAATATGTAATGCAAAAAAATCTATAGATGAATAAATGTTGGTTTGTATGTAAGCATATAATTATAAATACTTAAAGAGCCAATCCAAACAACATTATACACTCCATTTTCATATTATAATAGATAATATTCTCCAGTTACATTCCTTTGGGCTTTATAGATTCAGGTGCTCCACGTTTACTTTGCCACTTAATGATGAAAACCCAACTGAGGAGGTAGATTGTGTTATGTGTTAAACGTTTGCAGATTGTAAAATGGATTAACTAGAATGCATCTGATTCCAAAGCCACCCTTGTTTGTTAGAATATTGCTTCCTCCTATCACACAATTGAAATATTATGTAGGATAGAAATGCATGTACTTAGACACCCACTCCTGTCTTAGGTTACAAATATCTGCAAATAGCTTGAATTCTGACAGGAAATAGCTATGACACTGGTGGTCCTCAGAGCAGAGAGCTGCAAGATCAGCTCATCCCATTTCTTAGAAGTTTCAGCAGTTCAAAAATAACTGGAACTGTATTTTCAGGCTTCCTTTTGACAGGAGATATTTTAATTCATATATAATTTATAACAGCTCATACTATTTCCTTCATTCAATAACTGTGTCTCTGTTCTCTTTTGGGGAACATCAATTATGTCTGTTGAACTGAAGGAAACTAAATCTAAATCTATGCACTGAAAAGCTTCTTTTATTCTTCATTCTGGATTTGCTAAATTGATTAATGCATGTCTTTGCTAGTTGGGGGGAGGGGGAACACATGCTTCATGTTCCACACTGTTTCCACAGGCAAAGAAGGTTAATGCTGCCCTTGTCTTTCAGGTAGGGTTTTGAAAGTAATGAATAACATGTCTGAAAGAATGGATAGCAGAAGGGAATACGAGGCCCCACTATTCCTTTCCCGAAGGAGTTCTTGGAAATTAGTCATGACTGGGAGAGAGGGAGACATTTTCTTCAGTGGCCTAGTCACTGGTAACTTGCCCATGCTATGGTAAATAACACACTACCCATACCGTGCGAGCAACCTTAATTAGACTTTGTGGGTCTCCCCACCCACCACACTCTCTCATATATGGACTCACAGGACATGAGAAGAGAGGGATATAGTTGAGAAGAAAGTGTTCAAAGTAAGTAGAAGGTAAATATCATCAAAATTTATTATATATATGTATGGAATTGTCAAAAATTAACTAATTACATGAAATTATGGGATCATGGCAACTTGAAAATAATTCAGTATAGTAATATGCTTCTATAAGAATACATTTTATAGTGCCATGATTTTCATTTTATATTATATTCACAACCAATTATAGGTACTTTTTTTTTTTTTTTTTTTTTTTGGTTTTTCAAGGTAGGGTCTCACTCTAGCCCAGGTTGACCTGGAACTCACTATGTAGTCTCAGGCTGGCCTCGAACTCACAGCGATCCTCCCACCTCTGCCTCCCGAGTGCTGGGATTAAAGGCGTGCGCCACCACGCCCGGCTCAATTATAGGTACTTTTAAATTAAAACACTTAGAATGATTTGTAACACATAAACAGAAAGTAAAACTGAAAAAGACAAAAATCAAATATTTTCTCCACCTTCCAAACTTGGCAGACTTCTGTGTTGTTTAATTTAAAGTTTTGTGAATGTGACAATCCATAAAGTTGTCTGTTGCTTCCTCTGTGACCATCCACTCAATAACGGAAGGGATATCAGAATTTCCTTCTTAAAAGCCTTGGAGTTGAATGTCAGTTTGCTCATATCGACAGACATGCTACTGAGCATAGGCCTTTTCATCTTATTGACACGGATCACATCACAAAGTCAGAGAATTGGAAGCTAGCCACCCAAGCAATTTAGACTGTGACTATACTGTTTCAAGGTGAACTTTTAGGAAACAAATATTTCTTGCAAGCTGTTGAAGATGTCCACATAGATTGTATGGTTGTTAAAATATGTCTACTGTCTTTGTCCCCTATTATATCCAATTATCATTGTTTCTAACTGCTATGAAAACTGGCAATTAATTATGTGCTTTGGGAGAGATTCTTTCTGCTAGACTGGGTGTATTTATTTCAGTTTGTTCAATTGCATTTTATTTATTTATTTGAGAGAGAAAGAGGCAGGATGAGAGAGAGAGAGAGAGAGAGAGAGAGAGAGAGAGAGAGAGAGAGAGAATATGTGTGCCAGGGCCCCCAGCCACTGCAAACTAACTCCAGACACATTGGCCACCTTTTGTTATCTGGCTTATGTGGGTCCTGGGGAATTGAACCCAGACCTTTGACTTTGTAAGCAAACGCCTTAACCACTAAGCCACCTCTCCAGCCCTGTTCAATTGTACTTCAAGCAAGTGTTGCACATTATTCTAGACTTCATTCACTATCACATAATATGCATGTGTGGTTCTAGGGGATCACCTTTATCTCCGTGGGTGGAAATTTTTTCATGTTTTCCTTACTTTTCATTGATACTGGCTTGGAAACCCTTATGGCACATTATCTTCAGAATCTTGAAAAGTGTTTTTTTTTTTCTTCTTCTTCTTCATTTTATTCAAGATTACATAATTACTATGTCCAAATAAATTACCCCTTCTTCTACTTTGAACCTTTAAGGTGTAAATAAAAAAAAATTTATTTATTTATTTGCAAGCAGAGTAAGATAAAGAGAATGGGTGGTGAGCCTAGCTGCTGCAAACAAACTCCAGATGCATGTGCCTCTTTGTGCATCTGGCTTTATGTGGGTTCTAGGGACCCACCCTGGCTTGTTAGGCTTTTCAAGTAGGCTCCTTAAGTGCTGATACATTTCTCCAGCTCTTAAGTACATTTTTTAATGATATGGGGAATGTCAAAGGTTCCAGTTTTTAGGATGTATCATATATTAATACCAGTTGAGTTTTTGCTGATTCCTGCTGATTATTAAAAAAAAAAAACTGTCCTATTATCATGTAAAGCTGAGCTAAAAAAAAAAATCTTACAAACATGTTATATAAATTCAAATAAACAAAATGAGTTGATGACTCAGACACCTAGTTGAGAATAAAGGAATGATAGGTTTGTAACCTGACAGAATTTGATTGGCTGTGTGACTCAGAAACTAACATGTGTAGTCCCTTTTAGCTAAGTTTGCCCACCTGGAAAATGAAAACTTATTTCCTATTTATATTAGAAAGAATTATGAAGACTAGAGTACATGATATTTGCAAGCTATGAAATACATGTGAAATATTAAGCTACAGATACTCTATTAAAGCTATTGTTAAGCTACTATAATCAAAACTACTGTCACTATTACAATGATTTATTTACTGATACTATTAGTAATGCCTGGGTTTTAAAGTTCATGTTACTAATATGATACTCAATGAATATAATTGACTTTTATTATAATGTTATACTTGATTTTAGGAGACTGTAATTGATTGACTCTAGATAAAATGAATTTGGAATTGAAGAAAGGAAATGAACTTATTTTTGAATTTTAAATGACATTGCATTTGCATGCATTGAAATATGCATATGAGGGCATATTACTGAATAATTATGTCCAAACAAATACAAATGAAATCAAGAATATGGACATTTAAAGTATTTTCCTTTAATATTCTATGATCCAGGATTTGGAAAATGCTAGTCTAGTAAGGAGTAATTATATAACACAATTTAAACTATAATTAATCTTGTTACATGCATATAGTCTTGGAATCCTGCTATTAGAAAATACATAATCTGAATGCCAAGTTGACTTCTGGGTTGTATAGACAATCCAATGTGATTAGCATTGGGACATTTCCAACTGGGCCCAATAGTGACTAATTTCACATTACTATTTGAACGAGTGATTAATGTGAGAAAAGATGTTGAAGAGGAATGAATGGGTGTGTAAGGGAGAAAAATGTCTAAGTACTAACTAGCGAGTTCAGTAAGTAAACAAGAGAAGAACACAGATGACGTGAGGTCAGGAAAGAGGGAAAGGAGATTGTGAGACGGGTGTTAGGTGTGGGAAGAATGGAAGCAGGCAGCATGAAGGTGAGCCATCACAAACAGAATAACGCAATTGTGCTAATGAGGGCCCAGACGGATAACCTGATCCCTGGAGTTGTGATGAGTTTCCACCTTCTAAATTGAGTATCAGTTTCTGGAAGGCCCTGGGATATTGAAGGCCCTGAGCTCCTGGGGGATTCCATTACCTGTATGCCCAAACATACTTACTTACTACTTATGTACTCCCAATTACATGGGTAAATTTTATAGATTTCTAAGTCTTTGTTTGGCAGTTTTAAATTTAAGGTGATAAAGTCAGTTGTACCGGGAGTGGGAAATGTAGTTCACTTTGAAGATGGCTTGCCTAGTTTCAATCCCCACCACAGGAACCAACAATGAAGATCCCAGAAAGCAAGAGGTGGAGGCAAAAAGACCAGAGGTATTTTCCCTTACTTATCAAGTTCTAGGCCAGAATGTGATCATCAGACCTTGTCTCAAAAACAAACAAAAACACAAGCTGTGAAAATATTTTTTTTTTAGATTACTGTGATTCAGCTTTGTTATTTTGTTTCATAATTCCTCTGTATAGCAGAAGCGAAATCTCACATGACTTTATGTAATTTTGATGCTATTACTGCTGTAGTTACCTTTGTGTTACTGGAACAAATCTAACCAAAGTAGCTGATGGGAAGAACCAATTTGTTTTGACCTCTATTCTTGAAGAGAAGCTTCAGGATGTCAAGGAAAAGATCTTAGAGCAGAAGCTGGGCATCACCTCCTTGCCATGACAGGAGGAAAAGAGGAGGAGGAGAGTGAGCCAAGCTCTGGCACTGGGGAGTTGTCTATAATACCTTTAAGCTCACCTCCAAAAAAAAATAAAAAAATAAAAAATAACCTCCTGCAGCAAGGTTCCACCTCCCAAATTTCCAACACTTGGGTTTTGGGGGTACCTAATTCAAATCATCACAATCACCATTGCTCTGGGCCCTCTTTTCTGACAGGACAAGGAGAGGGAGAAGCTCATGTGCTTCCAGTTTTCTTCTTTCCACAAAGCCATTTCATGACAACCTCAGGCCACAGGGAATACCCCTGGTTCTTAACATGATGCATTGCTCCTCACTTTCAGTTGCAGGGATGGAAGCTATGGGACACTTACTGGAGATGGAAAATGTGTTTCACTGCTACTTTGCTTTTCTTACCTCCAAAGTTTGAAATACCTTACACTCTGGGGCTGTGTAACTCCTGCGCTGGCTATTGTCTTCTGTACTAATGACATGAGCCAAGTCTATGTTTTATGCACTACTGATTCGAAAGTACATCTTTGAGATCACAAAATATACCTAGGAATTTGTTTTCTCAATTCAGTTTGAACATGCTTCAAGGTTTTTTGTGGAAAAGAATTGAGTATTCACATAATATGAGCTCCATCTTTGTTTCTCTTATCTTCCCATTTTCTTCATTAATACACTAAATGTTACATTATTTTTTCCCATCATTTAATTATTAAAAATAAATTTAAAACCTGAGGCCAGAGAAATGGCTTAGCAGTTAAGGCACATGCCTGTGAAGCCTAAGGACCCAAATTACACTCCCCAGAACCCATGTAAGCCTGATGTGCAAGGTGACACGTGCACACAATATGGTGTACCAGGCTGGAGTTTGTTTATAGTGGCTAGAGACCCTGGCACACTGATTCTCAGTCTCTCTTTCTCTCTCTCTCTCTCTCCCTCTTTCTCATAGATTAAAAAAAAAAAAATCATTCAAAACCTTGAAGAGTTGTTGAAAATCTTTTTGTAACAAACAATGCATGTATCACTGCATCTACCATTAACAGTTTACTTCCATTACACAGTACACATTAATTATATTACTTTATGTACTTTTCAAAAGAAATTGAAGACATCAGGAAACTTCCTTCAACTTGAGTACATAAAGTATCAATTAGAATCCAGTCTTTATTTGAGCATTTGATATGTTGTGTGGTGGTTTGATTCAAGTGTTCCCCATAAACTTAGGTATTCTGAAAGCCAGTTTCTCCAGCTGATAGCAATTGGAAATTAAAGCCTCCTAGAGGCAGAGTATTGTTGGGAGAAGGCTTATGGGTTTTATAGCTGGTTTCCACTTGGCAGTGTTTGGCAAACATTTCTGTTGCTACTGTCCACCATATGTGGGCCAAGGGGTAATTTCCACCCCCTGCTCATGCCATCACTTTCCCCTGTCATCATGGCGCTTCTCCTCAAGCCTATAAGGTAAAATAAGCCTCATTTTCCCATAAGCTGCTCTTGGTTGGGTGATTTCTACCAGCAATGCAAACCTGACTGCAACAGTAAATGTATGAAATAAAATGCTTACATCATTAGTACATACTTACTGAGTTTTAGCAAAAGCATGTATCTATACAAAAGCATGTAGCAAAAGCACATGAGCACGTATCTATGCAATCCTGTCAGAATCCCTGTCAAGGCATACAGAAATCTATCATCTCAGAAATTTTCCATGTGGTCCCCTCAGTAAATTTGGTCCAAGGAAAATTATTATTATCATTTGAACATAACTTTTGATTTGCCTCCATAATTAAATTAAATAGAATTATACTGTATTTATTATTTTATAAGGCTTCTTTCATTCATGTTATGTTTTAAGATTTATCAATATTGTACTTATTGATAACTTTTTATTTTTCATTATTTTTTTTTGATTTTTTTTAAAAATTTTATTAACATTTTCCATGATTATAAAATATATCCCATGGTAATTCCCTCCCTCCCCACCCCCACACTTCCCCATTTGAAATTCCATTCTCCATCATATTACCTCCCCATTACAATCATTGTAATTACATATATACAATATCAACCTATTAAGTATCCTCCTCCCTTCCTTTCTCTACCCTTTATGTCTCCTTTTTAACTTACTGGCCTCTGCTACTAAGTATTTTCATTCTCACGCAGAAGCCCAGTCATCTGTAGCTAGGATCCACATATGAGATAGAACATGTGGCGCTTGGCTTTCTGGGCCTTTATTTTTCATTATTGAGCAGTAATATTTTATATAAGTATGCCATAATAGATTTATGCTATCGATGAAGACTTGAATTATTGTCATGTTTAGCTAAAAGCTGCAACAGACATTTTAGCATGACATTCTATGTGAACATGTGTTGTTGTTCCCCTTAGATAAAAATTAAAGGGTGGATTTGCTCCACTACAGGATAGGTGTGCATCAAGTTTTGTAAGAAACTGCTAGAATGTTTTGAAAATGATATGGTTAGTTTATATTTCCCCCAAACATACACACACAGAGTGAAAAAGGGTCAGATACACTGAGAGAAAGAGAAAGAGAAACAAATGGTGTAGTCTATGTATATCTGATAAATAAAATGAGATTTGTACAATAATTATTTACAATGACTTATTCATGATCTTAGATATAACATTGCCTTTTCTGTAGAAGTGGATGATCAAAACTCATTGAGATAAGGTTATAAAATACCTAAAATAGGAAGAAACAAACTCAATTACTGAAAAATTGATTGAAAACCAGCTAGTATAATATTGGGATATCCATAGAGATGTGCAATGAGTACACGAATAATTACCTGCATACTTTGAAAATCGGTCTACAGTTTTGCAGTGGTTATAAGGTAATAAATAACCTCACTTGTTCTCTTTTCAATCAGCACAATGCTGCCTCTCAATTAAAGCCTAGTATTTCAGAATGACTCATGTTACTTACACAGTATTTTTGAGTCTTTTTCTCTCACTAGATAATGAGCTATATACACATATATTCATATGTACATCATATATACATATATACATTTCTCTGCCTCCCTGCAAATAAATAAAGAAAAATATATTTAAAAGATACGGCCACAAGTAGAAGAAAAGTACTATTAGAGGTAAGATGTAAAGGTGCCATTTTCATAGTGGTTAAGCAAAATTAAAAAGATGACTAGTCTTGATAAATGCAGAGAAACCTTGTGTAATAATACAAAGCTAGAGCTAGAGGCAGAAGTGGATCTGACATGACACCCTTTAGAAGAATACAAAGGAAAATCCCACTGAGAAGCTTGGAATGTTTCATAGCAGCCATCACAACCTCTACAGCTCCCTTTAATAATAATTTATTCTTATATAAAAAGAGGTAGAATACTTTTAGTCATTCTCAAATCTTAGGCCCAAATGTAGGGACAATTAGAGTCATGTGACTAAAATCTACTTTCAGGTATGCCTGAGGCACTCATTATGACCCAGAAGCATGAGGACGGCAAGTAAAGTTAATGGTATAGCTGTCTGGAGCGCCACTTGCCTTCGACAACAGCATGTCCCTTTCCTGTAGAATGCACCTGGGACCTGTGTAGAACCCCGAAACCCACACTTGAACTGAGCTTTGCATACACCCAACTCCAAACGGTGGAAGAGCTGTCTTCCCCAACACTGTCCATTATTATAATCGGCTTCTACTCAAATATATTACTACGCATATCTGGGACCACACAAGCAGGATGGCCACCCTGCGTGAACTGGTTTAAGATGCATTTATGTTAAGACAACCTGTACTCCAAGTGAACTTTTAGAGAGAATTCTCCTTTTACCATCTTATGTCTATGTATGATTGGACATGAATATGATAAAAGTCAGATGCTTCATGGAAAGGGACATGTGCAGCAGAGAAAAGTTTCTATAACCCAAACTTGCCAATCACATCTAAATATTGCCCTTACAATGAACCCGCTCCCACTTCTCATGAACTCCTGCAAAAGAAGCCCCAGTCAATAAACAGCCACTCAATACCTACCTGCTCATGTAGCCAGCTGCCCCTCTGGACAGTATACCATCGCTTTGCAGGTAGGTATCTGCTGGGGTCCAGCCCTGGCTTGAAGGAGGGTCCCTGAACAGAGATGTGACAGGGAGCAGCAAGATAATGACTCAAAGTCAAGTTCTGGTGCAAGCTGACAGGCTAATGCTGAAGGCAGCTGAGTTTATTTTCATCTTTCTCTCTCTGCCTCCTTCTCTATTTCTATTTTTTTTCTTTTTCTGTTTTTCTATTTTTTTTCTTGTTGTTTTTTTCTTTTTGTATTTTTTTTCTCTGTTCTCTTTTGTTCCCTGTTACTATGCTTCCATACTTCTATATTTCTCTGCTTCTCTGCTGCCACAGCTCTTAGCCTCAGTCTTTTATTTTCTGTCCACGTCACGAAGAACAAACTTCAAGAAAGGTACAATTTCATAGAATTCATAGAAACATCTTGTTATTCCTTTCCATCAAACAATCCCATAATTATTCACCTCAAATAAAGTCATCAGGCCCCTATAATGATTAACTGTTTTTACATTTTCTGCATGTATGTGCGGTCAAGCACTTGTGATTTGCTGAACTTTTACTTTCAATTACTATATTAAAGGTGAGAGGCAAAACAACCACAAATAGGGTTTCCCATCATTAATCACTGATACAGTAGGTCCGTTTATCCTTTAATTATTTATTTTGAATTTTCCTTTTCACATCCTCCCAATACTTAGACTTTGGTCCCCTCGATTGAACTCTTTCTGACATCGGTTGTTTTTCTGTAAGTATTCTTGGTAAAGAGTCACAGTTTGCTGCAATTGCCACCATTTAGAAAAAATTAGTCATAGAACAATTTTTACATTGTTCCAGGAGGTTCATTGTTTCCTATTGTTTCCTCCTAAGTGTACTGTACTCCATGCCTGACTTTCTTTAAGGCCTTTAAGGAGAACAATTATCTCCGACCCATTTTCTTGTTTTTTCCAATTCTATGCCAGAGCCTCTTTAAGATACATTGACCAACACTTCACTACCACCAGTTTTTACTGGAAAAGTAAACTTAGAGATTGCGACACCAAGTGAAAGATACAGAAAGACAAGCATTATACAGGAACCCACATTTTTCTGTGGTGTAGAGAGCCAAAGATTTTTCTATAGAGGGGCCACATTGGACTTCAAGGAAGAGACATCTCGGCTGGAATGGCGTCAAGCGGCTCTTCAGCCCTCGATTCCTCATGATCCTTAAGTGGCATGCTTGCCTTCTCTGACAGGTATCTTTTCCAGTTCATTGAATAAGGCACCCAAAACCACCAGTAACCAGCTAAGCTAGTCACTCAGTCACCAGTAGACTATATCTTTCCATTAATGGAGCTCTAGGTCAGATGGAAGCAGAATATAAAGTAAAATTACTTTTTGAATTACTAACTGCAACCAAGGGAGGGAAAGTCACCCACACAGTGAATCTTTAAATCTGGGACCTAACCTGGTTTTGTGGGGAGGGAGGGTTATAAAGATTGCCATGAAGGTGTGTTCACTAAGTAGTCACATGAATGTTGCAAGGAAATTATCTATAGTGGGAGCAGTGTTACACAATTTCAAACATTAGGAATATCTGGCTCTTCCCTTTAGCAGGCACAAGGAGGTGTCAGGAGCTCTACTTTCCCTTCTAACCAAATTTCTCTGTGAGCCTTCACTTACCTTCTCCAACAATCAGGGCTACTACAGTCTGCTAAGAATGACTCTTTCTTCCTAGATATATACCCATAGCATCTATAGTAATGATCTTTATCAAAACATGCACCTGCCAATGTCACAGCCGCAAACTATCTTTTTGCTACATCTTTAACACTTGATCTGCTTCTCTCTAGTGGCATTTATCACCCTCTTCTAGGTGGTATAGTTATTTTTGAGCACATCTTCATCTCCAGACTATACGATAGATTTTTAGTTTTCAAGTGTTCTTGGAAAGTGAGAAAGGGCAGAAAGAAGCATATGGTGCGAATGAATTGGGTGTGATCTAGAAACTGAGTCTGAAAAAATGCTAAAAAGCTCCCAAAACATGACCATATTGAACATGATTGGAACTGAGTGGAGGCATTGGTAGGATTTTAGCCTTTTTCATTTCTCGCAAGTCCTGCAGCCATAGATGAGTAATCATTTCATAGTTCAACAATTGTTATGACTGTTCTTCCCAGCTCTCTACCATTTTCTCCAAGATGCAGATAAACTATAGTGATCTACTAAAGTGAGACACATCTGAGGGATCTTCAACCCCAGCTCCTGCCAAGCGAGCTGGTTAAGGGGGCTCGCAAGCTCGGATCAGTTGTGACAACATATGGAGGAAAGTAAAAAATCTTCGAGTTATCTGAGGGCTGCCTACTTAGCACAGAATGAATATTTGAAAACACTCCCATATTGCATGTAGGTATTTCAGTGATGGGCAAGTTCCAAAGCATAATTTTAAGACTTATTCAATATATTATAATATATTTCAATATATATGCCATAATGTTAGATTGAGCTATAATAAAACTTAAAACAGATCAATGTTTTGGAGCAACAAATAGCATTTTTTTCTAATTTTTCCCATATATAACTGAGGATTTTCATAAGCCTCATACAAAGAAGAGAGAAGATAAAATCTGGCCAGCTACCATGATAAGATTTACTGTGGCTGTGGTAAGAACATGTTAAGAATTGACTTGTTTATAATTCCTCTCTATAATTTTTGACCTAATCATATCACTTGATTTCTTTAAAAAAAAAAAAAAAAAAACTAGTAAAATCTTCCAGAGACTCGGAAGAGCTAGTAGCAGAGGTATTGGCAAGTGGCTAGAATGTTAACTATGTTTATTCATCTTTATATTATATTTTAGAGGAAAACATAGTGCAAGTATATTAAAAGCCAAAAACAGCAAAAGAAAAATCTCATTGACCACCCATGAAGATGTTGATTACACAAATGAGTTCTAGCAAAATTGATAATTAAAGGTCGATATTAAGCATACCTCCTAACTTTTCAATGAGAATTATATGAGATGATTTAGAAAACACATGGTTGATGAGGTCAAGTTTTATTTTTAGAAGAATGAGAATTCACAATTACAGAATGAATTGATAGTTTGTAACCCTATCAAAATAATTTATTTTATTTTGTTTTGTTTATTTGAGGAAGAAAGAATTAATGAGCACATCAGAGCCTCTTCTGTCTGCAAACAAACTCCAGATGCATGCACCACTTTGTACATATAACTTTATTGTGGGTACTGGGGAATCAAGCCCAAGCTACAGGCTTTGCAAGCAAGCACTGTTAAGCACTGAGCCATCTCCCCATCCAAAAATGATCCAATAAAACAAGGGTAGTCCATAAACATTAAGACCAGTAGAAGAAAGGTTGACTGGACTTCTATATCCCATGCTGTAAGCTTGCCCCACATCTAGACCTAGATCTATGTATCTATCTAGTCTTACAGCAGTGAAAATGAAGCTTCACAATGAAGCATTCTAACAATCCTCATATTAACTGTGTGACTAGACTATAATTACCAGCAATGCAAAACTAGGTGTCTTTGTTACACCTACGATTTATTCATGGAAAATATGATTAGCTCTTATTTAGCATGTTCTCAAGTCTTTGAGATAATAAATGTAGTAGTTAAAATATAAAAATAATGAGTAATACTTTTCTTTCATTATTTTAGATAACTTTAAAAGTTACCCTGAAGAATAACTAAATAAACCTTAGTAAATTAATGTCAAAGAAAATAATTAATGTAGATGAAAAGAGATCTAAAAGATAATATCCACATATAAATAGTAGTCTTTAATTGCATATTTATTTAAACTAAAAATTCTATGTAATTTAAAAAAACTTATAGTATACTATTAGGAGTGTCAGTTTTTAGATATGATAATAATAATTCAGTGCTTATATCAAAAGATTAGAAAACCCTTATTTTCTGTATGGTGAGATGTTTATGATCAAAATTCACTGCAGCAGTTATTTAAAATATTTCAGCAAATATTTATATAATATGGGGGAAATTTAATAATTGTTCAGTTTATAAAAATAATATTTATATGATCTTATTTATTTTCATGCAGAGAGAAGACAAACAGAGAGAGATAATGGGCATGTTAGTGCCTCTAGCTTCAGTTAATTTCAAAAGGATGCACTACTTTGTACACCTGGCTTTACATGGGCACTAGGGAATCAAACCTCAGTCACTAGCCTTTCTCGCAAGCACCTTAACCACTGAGCAATCTCTCTGGCCCCTAAAGTTGATTTTTCAATGTATTTATTTATTTGTGCCTGAATGTGTGTGTGCTTGTATGTATGATTTTGTGTGTGTGTATTTATGAATGTGTGTGTGTGTGTGTGTGTGTGTGTGTGTGTGTGCATACATGCATGTGTGTGCACTTGTGTGTGATGGCACACTAGGGTCTCTTTTTAAAAAGATGTTTATTTTTATTTATTTATTTGAGAGCAACAGACAGAGAGAGAAAGAGGCAGATAGAGAGAGAGAGAGAATGGGTGTGACAGGGCCTATGCCACTGAAAACGAACTCCAGATGTGTGCACCCTCTTGTGCAGCTGGCTAACGTGGGTCCTGGGAAATCAAGTCTTGAATCAGGGTCCTTAGGCTTCACAGGCAAGCACTTAACCATTAAGCCATCTATCCAGCCCACACCAGGGTCTCTTGATGCTACAAACAAAGAAGTTCCAGACACTTTGCATGACTTGAGAATCTCAAACATGGACTGGAAGGCTTTTCAAGCAGCTGCCTTTAACCATTGAGTAATCTCCCTAACCCTGGCAAGATGAGCTTAATGTGGTATTTGACCATGGAGATTAAGAAAATTGCCTGAACCTGAGTCTCTTGTTAAAACTAACAGTACACACTTGATTACTTTTATTTATTTATTTGAGAGCATCAGACAGAGAGAGAAAGTGGCAGAGAGTGAGAGTGAGAGAGAAAGAGAATGGGCATGCCACAGCCTCCAGCCACTGCAAACGAACTCCAGATGCATGCACCACCTTGTGCATCTGGCTTATGTGTGTCCTGGGGAATAAAGCCTTGGACTGGGGTCCTTAGACTTTATAGGCAAGTGCTTAACTGCTAAACCATCTCTCCAGCCAAGCAGTACACACTTGAGAGTTGAAGATTATCACTTTAGTCCAAAATCATGAATAATGGGTTTGAAAGGAAGTAGCTATCATTAGAAGAGTAAATGAATTATGGAAGGAGAAAACCACTAAGTTGGTGAGGACCAGATCCATGATTCATAGTTAGTATAATTAATATAACATTCTTCCAATCAATTTCACTGTAAAATTAATCACATCCTCCTGTTATCAATATATTTGAGTCAATAGAGAATCATGCTGAGGCAGTTTAGAGTGACAGGAACCCCAAAATAAAAGCCAGCAATGTAATGTCCTTGAGTCTAGCCTTGTAGTGAGTTTCATGCTAGACCTGCTTTGTCCTTAAACTCAATCTGAGTTCCTCCTTAGGAGAGATAATTGACCACTTCTCAGAAGGCTGCGCTATTTCTGAAAAGTTGATAGGCAATCCGAAAAGATGTCAGACTAGACATAGATCACACTGAAACTTAGTAGAAAGACATCAGCTTCCTGCTGGCTAGTCCTCAATAGTGCTTTAAAGTGGCATGTGAACTGCTGGGGTATAATAGTTACCAACAGGGAATCCAGCACATTATAAAGTCAATAAACGAGAGAAGATGTATGTACACGCCTATGAAATAGTGGCACACAGGCGATGGCAGTAATCCATTCCTCTCCAATTGGACATGAGAGCTGCTTAGTAGGAGAGAACTCATAACTGGTACTGAGAACCAAGTAAGAATTTTATGGAGAGTAAACTCAGAGTCCAAAAGGAAGACCCCCACTGTTCTTTGGCTAAGAAGAAAAAGTCTCCTAACTATGCTTATCCCTTTTAATTCATGCTGCTCTCACTCTTGGATGGAGAATGTTTCTTAACAGATGGCAGAAAATTCCAGGGAGAACCAAGATCTATCAAAATGATTAGAAAAGAGCCAACTGCCTAGCAAAAGAGAAGTCGCTTCTGTTACATCTGTCAGGGCCCAGTGGACATTACAGAGGATGTGGTGATTTAAATATTAGTGCTGCCCTCACTGCTAATCTGACAACCTGCTCCAGGAAGGCAGTATTAGATGCTGAGGACAATCAAAACTCATCAAAGCAAAAATTCAGAGGTTGAAGAAGGATTAACATTAAAGAAGACTTATAACACACTTATCAAGGCTCAGGAAACATTGTGAAAGAGGGGTTGGAAGGACTCTAAGAGCCACAGGATGGGAAGGAATAAACAGAGGAACTACCTCCAGAGACTGATGTATTCATAACACCACAGTGAATACCAATAACCCTATTAGGGAGGACCCTCTGTGAAACGGAGGCAGGAGAAAAGGATATGGGTATAACCCAATAGGAGTATAACCAAACCTGATAGGGATATTAACAATAGTGCCAATGCATTAGAGTTCCTAATGAATTAGCAAAAATGAAAGAAAGCAGCAAGACTGATCAGTTCACTGCCTCCCCCATCCAGAAAAGTCTCCATCTAGGTCTGTAGGTAGGCTTTACCCTGTTCTCGCCTTCTCATAGATAGTACCTCTCTGTCCATTCTCCCCTTCCTTCTCTCCAGGTGGACTTCTCAAAGCCCTTCTTGTCTCCTGGTCAAGAGCTCTGCACTCATTCTTTGTTTTAGGGCCTGTGCTTCTCCATTTCTGGGAACCTAGGTCATGCCACCCCCACCCCACGTTGGGTATGGACTCTATTCCTTCTCTTGAGTTCTATGTATAATCTAATAACATTTGTAAAATTTACCCTCTGGTAAGTGGATGTCAATTCTTTGAAGTCATAAGATAAGGATTTAAGGGCACCCCAAAATTCCCATGTAATGTTGGCATGTTGTCATATTGTACTGGTGTACTGGCAGGGAAACTCCAATTACTGTTTCTTATTGGTGTATTTTCCAGGGATCCAATTCCTGTTTTAATGCTTAAGTAATATTTTATTGATATGTATTTGGTACATGGATAGATGTGAATAGAAACTGAATCTTATTCATCTTTTCATACTTAATGTGTAGTACATGAGAAGCATTCAGTGGTCTAGAGTGATACATGTTCAGGTGAGTTAGTTGACACTGCTACTCAATAAACACTTGTTAGATTTAAAAATGAATAAGCAAGAAAATTCAAATTAATAATACTTACATAACTAATATCATGAGTGCTCCATGCAGCAAGTTTATAAATTCAGAATTCTATTTTTAAAAAAATTATAATATTTATTTGTGAGACAGAGTAAGAGACGGAGGAAGAGAGAGAGATAATGGGCACATCATGGCCTTCAGCTGCTGCAAATAAACTCCAGATGTATGCCTGCATCTGGCTTATGTGGGTCCTAGGGAATCAAACCTGGGTTCTTTGGCTTTGTAGTTAAGTGACTTAACAGCTAAGTCATCTTTTCATCACAACTTAGAATTCTTTACAAATTCAGCAATATTATTTATTCCAGTGGAACAATAATATCTGACAGGAACCACATGAACTTACTGTAGTAGACCATGCAAGTATAGCTAACAGTGTTTAAAACTTTATCTACATCATTTGACATTTTTACTACTTTTTGTTGTTTATTGTATTTATTTTTATTAAGTAGAATCTTTGTATGGACACATTATGTGAATCACATATTGCTTTTCCTTAAAATTGGAATTAATATTCCCTGACATGTTAGTATTTATTAAATTGTCTAGAAAAATACTATTCACTTAATTTTGTGTGATTTGGAGTGAAAAAAATGACAATAATTAATCATTCTTGTAAACAAACTATACCTATGCTTATTTGCATGTTTAACTTAATAGTCTCTTGAGACTTTTTTCCTACCAAGTCCATATGAGTTAAAATATTAAAATTAATAGTTTTATGTAAACCATGTGAAAATAAAGTGAATAATACTTGTTGATCTTTAAGTGTTTTAGGTGCACAAATCCTGCAACCCATGTATTTATGTGGTGTTAAGATTACTTTTAGCCAGACCAGGTGGTACAGTTCTCTAATCCCTGTTACTTAGATGGCACAGACAAGAAGTACACAAGTTCAAGGACAGATTGTAAAACTTATTGAGACACCCTATAGTTTTTTAAAAAATATTTCTCTAACATGTAATGACTTTAGGTTCAATCATCAGTATCAGATGAGGAAGTTTAAATGAAAGAACCAATAGAGGATTACTTTTCATGAATAAATTTGATATTACTGACAGGCAAAGAAAAACATACATTTTTTTATTCTATAAGAGATAAGAAAAAATTAATAATCATAAAATGACTAATTAGGATGTAAATGACATAACTGTAAAAGACAATAGTTATTAATATGCATATAATTGAAAGACAAAAACTGTTCCAAGAACAGATCTTAAAAATATATAGAGCCAATGAGCTTTTGATCAGAGAAACCTACAAGGTTTCCCAAAACAATGACAGACTTCTGTCAGAGTAATTGATGACGCACCAAAGGCCAGTGGTAAGACCCTATTGCTGAAGACTCCATACGCAGCTGACACGTAAAATGGAATGACATGGCTGGAAGCCAGGAGAGAGTCAGTCCCCAGACAGTCAGCGTGTCTAGTGCCAGAAGGCGCTACATAGGCGACTGGGGGAAGTGACCAAGATCTGTCCAAGCAACACATTGTTTAACCTAAGTAGCAACAATTAACCGGATGTGATACCCACACAAGTGCAATAGTGGTACACAGCCATGGTGAGGAATCAATTGCTCTTGATTTGGCTAACTGATCCATTCAGTGGTACTAGACCCTTAGCTGGAGCTGGGAAACAAGTCAGAACCATACCCAAACACAAGCCCACTCTACAATATCAAGCTACCATCAATCACGGGGTATAAGAGGGCCTACACCTATCAAACTGTCTATCAAAAAAGTAAGTGTTATCTCAATTTTCTGGGTGCTAACTTACTCTCCGTTGGAGAATCTGCTTCTCTTTTCCAGATAGATGCAGATCCTAAGAAGAGAGCTGCCCCAACATACCTCAGAAGGGGCCCAACTGAAACTAAGGACAACTGGCGAAATAAGCAAGGGTGATGTTTTCCTGTGAACTGGATACCAGCACAAAGGGGAAGGAGATCAATGCAGAGAAAAATCAACTCCTACCAAATCAGAGAGCCAGAGCCTCAGAGGCCCCCAACACCTCAGCACTGAAGCAGACCAAAAATGAACCCAACATGGCTCAGGGAAATCTTGCAGAAGAGGGGGCGGAAAGAATGTCAGAGTTACATGTTGGGTCATGATTTTCAGAGACATTTATCATACTAATAACTGGGGGCTAACTCCACAATGCACGACCCATTTTCAATAACAAGGAGGGTCTAATGGGAGGGGGTAGATCACAGATGAGCCTAAATAATGGTACCAAAATGCCTGTATTTACTGAAAAGAAAACTAATAAATTAAATTAATATATATATATATATATATATATATATATATATATATATATATATATAGAGAGAGAGAGAGAGAGAGAGAGAGAGAGAGAGAGAGCAAAAGAAAATAAAAGCATGCAAACACTGTAGGACATACTTTATATTAGTAAAGAGTCTATGTTGGAGTAAATAAGCTGCAAAATATACTGCGTCCATTTTCATTATTGACTGAAGCAGAGCACTATATCCCTTGACAAATGAATTCTTAAGTACTTTATGTGAATGAGACTCATCCAAGTATTATCTTTATTCAAGAAATTCTCAGGCTGGAGAGATGGTTTAGTGGTTAAGGTGCATGCCTGTGAAGCCTACGGACCCCGGTTCAAGGCTCGGTTCCCCAGGACCCACATTAGCCAGATGCTAAGGTTTGATTCTCCAGGTCCCACATAAGTCAAATGCACATAGTGGTGCATACGTCTGGAGCTTGTTTGCAGTGACTAGAGGCTCTGGTGTACCCACTCTCATTCTCTCTCCCTCTGTGTCTGTAATAAATAAATATAAATCTTAAAAAAAGAGAAATGCTCAAAGGCTACAGAGATAGCTCCATCAGTAAAGTACTTACCTTGTATGTATTAGGACCTAAGTTTGTTCCCCAATACATAAGAACAAATGGTGAGTGTGATGGCATATACTTGTAATTGCCAGAGCTAGAGACATGGAGACAGAAGAATTCCTAGGGAGAGTACTAGAGAGCAAAAGGGCCCAAGAGATCCAGAGACAAAATTACTGTGAAGTTTCTAGAGACCAACAATTTGTTTGATTATCTCACTTCACATCAATTTGACCATAAGATTCCATTTTTAAACAGAATATTTTTCCTCTGACAAATCATCATAAATATGTGATGAAGTTGTAAATATCTGCTGTCATAAGCAGACAATTATAATGACTTTGAATACTTCTCAATCTTAAATCAAAAGCCAAGTATTGTAAAATAATAAATATAAATTGTATAGGACAATTCAATCATTTCTATAAAATTTATATTATCAATAAATATATAATAACCAGTGGTATTTAATGAACTGAATCAAGGTGAGTGGTTTAAATAACAACAGAAGTTCATAAAACAAATCTGTGAACAAAGGCCTCTTGTAGTCTGATTTCTCTAATGCTGACTGAAAAATGATGGAAGGAGTTTCTTTTCATATGTCTTTTTCTATCATAAAGTAATTGGCCTATTTAATATGATTTATAAGTATTTTTTTTTTAATTTTGGGGGGTTTATTTATTTATTTGAGAGCGACAGACAGGGAGAGAAAGAGGCAGAGACAGAAAGAGAGAGAGAGAGAGAATAGGCGACCCAGGGCCTCCAGCCACTGAAAACAAACTCCAGATGCCTGCGCCCCCTTGTGCGTCTGGCTAATGTGGGTCCTGGGGAACCGAGCCTTGAATCGGGGTCCGTAGGCTTCACAGGCAAGCACTTAACCACTAACCCATCTCTCCAGCCCTGATTTATAAGTATTTTTAAAACTCAAATAAATTTCAAAATTATGTAAGCCATTCATTAAAAATATATATGCTTACATTTGCTTTATAAAAGACTTACATAATGGGACAGTTCTCCTGAATTATTCACACAATTCTTCCTAGGAATGAGATCATACTAAGAATCATTTCTAATGCTAGAAAGATGGCTTAGTGGTTAAGGCACTTACCTGAAAATCCTAAGGACTCAGGTTCAATTCCTCAGTACTCACACAAGCCAGATACAGAAGATGGCACCTATGTCTGGAGTTTGTTTGCACTGGCTTCAGGGTCTAGTATGTTTATTCTTCCTATCAGTCTCAATCTCTCTCATAATTAATTAATTAATTAAATATTAAGGCATGGTGGCACATTCTTTTACTCCCAGCCCTTGGGAGGCAAAAGGTAGGAGGATTGTCATTAGTTTGAGGCCACCCTGAGACTACATAGTGAATTCCAGGTCAGCCTCAGCTAGAGAAATACCCTACCTTGAAAAAAAATCTGAATAAATAAGTCATTTCTATATTTACTGTTTTATATCATGTTTAATTTAGAAAATATAGTGTACTTTTTGCACATATGTCCTTAACACTGTGTAGTTATGAGAGAGGAATACCTAGGAACACATGTGTTGAATGCTTTACTTGTTCCTAA
The DNA here is from genome assembly GCF_020740685.1 of Jaculus jaculus. NCBI lineage: Eukaryota > Metazoa > Chordata > Mammalia > Rodentia > Dipodidae > Jaculus > Jaculus jaculus. The sequence goes on along the minus strand of NC_059103.1, from coordinate 182,765,126 downwards.
ATCTTTAAATTTAACAATTTTTTAATAACTTCAGTTATCTACTTATTTGTGATAGTTAATATTGATTATCAACTTGATATGTGTGAGAATCATTTAGCCAACAAATGTTTTGGTATGTCTGAGTGATTTTTCTAAAATGGGCTGTGAGTTTTGTAACTCCCATGAGCCTCCGCCACCCTACCATGAAGGGTCCTTTCAATCTGGAGGAAACAGCTGCACACTTTACTTTTTACCTGACTGTTAGGTTCTTTCTGCCTCATCTCCTGAGATGTTCCCTGAGCCATTGATGTAATAATAGAGATGTCTGATTATTTCCTACCATTCACATTGAATGTTGGGCTGCTGTGCACATTGGTTCTTGAGCTAAAGAGAAGTCTTAGTGACAATTATCACCCCAGCAGCATAGGCCATGCTTTCTTGTACAATGAATGCCAGCCAGTTGGGAAGGAGCATTAAGGATAGTTTCAGCCAGATTTTTCAGTTCTGAATCCAAAGTATTCAGTGATTTTAGCAGTCAGGAGTTTCTGTCAATTATGACATGAAACCACGAAATGTGCCTGACAATCATTTGAAAATATATTTGGCAAAAGTTATCTGTTGCAGAGGCTTTATTCAATAGCGTAAAGCCTTCTTAAAAGTGTAGGTCAGCAAAATAGCTTTTTGACCATTGAACACTCTTTTTTATCCAAAATATTTTTATATTTAATTATATATATATAACCAGTTATACATTTTTATCCCTTCACCCCAACTTTCATTACCCCAGAACCTCTATAGGGTTATGGTAATCACTGTGATGTCATGAAAGACTCCATCAATCCCTATGAGGTATTGGAGAAACATCCTCAAGATATTCCTACCTGCTCTGTGGCTCTTACAATCTTTTTTTGTGATTATTCAATTTTAATTTTTTTTATTGACAACTTCCATAATTATAAACAATGTCCCATGGTCATTTCCTTCCTACCCCCACTTTCTCCTTTGAAACTCTACTCTTCATCATATCCCCTCCAGCTCAGAGTTACTGGTTTTAAGAATGATGAAACCCTTCTTATCTGTGCATAGGCTTATCTTGGAGGTTTTAGGGCCAGTCATTCAAGAGTTATTAAAACTCCCCAAACCAGTGGTTCCTGAGGTTTGGCTTGCAAACTAGTATGGATGATGAGTGCAGACCCAGTGGAATGGTAGGTTAAACAAGAGTTTATTAGATCATAAAGCATCAAATGAAAGTAAGGTGGATGATCTCCCAAAGTGGTCATGAGCGGGTACTTACTGTGGATGTAAATCAAGTACCAGGTCATTGGGAACTGATCCCTTGGAATGTGTGTAGAAGATTCTGATAGGCTGATGCTTTGACCCTTGGGGATGTAAATTAGGCACCAAGTCAGGATAGATTGGATTGGCTACCTTGAGTGCATATACAGGACTGCTGATAGACATATGAGCTAGACAGCATGTGTATTTGCCTGTAAATAACTAAAAAAGGTAATGTTCTTGTGTATACAGAAGTGTAACAAAGCCAAAAATGATCAAGCAAATTTTGAAGAAGAGTATTAAGACTTTTTTTACTGCTGGATATGAAGATATATAATACTTCTATGGTTTTAAAATAGAGTTGTTTTATGTGGGATTAAGCCAATAAATAAATAGATCAGAACAAGAGAACCCAGAAGCAAAACCTTCCCACATAAATATGTCACTGATATATACAAATCACTGAGAAAGAAGGAGGAATGATATTTTCATAAATCATATTGAAATAATTAGCTACCTTTATGGAACTACAATAAATTTAGCATTTTATTTCATAATATGCACAAAATTAAATTTCATACTTATCATATATATCTAAGAAACATTTTTACTGAACATGAAATGAATTAATTGCAAAACAAATTAGTGCTTTCCATAGTTAAAATTCCCATACTAAAGCTAGCCATGGTGGCACACTCCTTTAATCCCATATTTGGGAGGCAAAGATAGGAGGATTGCCATGAGTTCAAAGCAACCCTGAAACTACATAGTGAATTCCAGGTCAGCCTGAGCTATAGTGAGACCCTATCTCAAAAAAAAAAAAAAAAAAAAAAAAAAAAATCCCATACTACAAAGACACCAGTAAAAATGTTTAAAACACACAAGTGCCTGCACACACACACACACACACACACACACACACACACACACACACACAATTAATAAAAGTTGAAATAGGTCATACATTATGGTACTGTACATTGATATGTGTCATGATTTTTAAAAGAGACTCAGGATCCTGCAAATCTGTGAAAGAGAAGTCTAAAACCTATATCAAAACTTAATATGCCACTGTTTAAAGTAAAAGTAAAAACAATGCCACCAAATAAATGTGGCAGTCTGGCTGATATGTATGAGAGGTGAATTTCAATAGGTACTCAATATTTTACATTCATTTAATAGTTTGGCATGATGTGGAAGTGTTAATGTCAAAAGTTGGTGAATGGAAGCTGAAGTGAAAATATAATATTTAGACATGACCACCTCATGGAATACATCAGCCTGCTATATAATAATACATCAGCCACTCCTACAGATATAAAAAGACCCCCATCTTAATGGTCATTTTAGGACGTTTGTGATGCTATCACAAGGTAGATTAGGATGGGCACTTTACAAGCAGTAGAAATGTATATCTTGTGGTTCTGGAAGCCTTGTGGTATAGATTGCCAGCAGGATCAGTGACTGATGAGATTTGCACACTGTTTCTCAGTTGATACCTTGGTGCTGTGAGTCCCAATGGGGGTAGATGCTATGTCTTCAGATTAGAAAGAATTGAGGGGCAAGAAGAACTTTCTCTCACATGTGAGTTGACTTATAAAAGTGCTAATCTTAATCTTGAGGGCAGAAACACTATAATTTAATCACTTATTTTAAAGCAGTTCTACATTCCAAGCCATACCCAGTGGTTTTATATATATAATATATATATATTAAATTATATGAATACAAATTCTGATTTTAAAAAAGAAAATGTTAGGACTTTCAGCCAAGATGGCTACCACCTAACTCACCGCAGAACCCCTGGAAAGAAAGGCAAGACATTAAAAGTTCACTGGGTCTTTTAGGGGAGAGCAATCTCCAACAGATTCCCAGTGGGAGGGCACAGAGGGGAAAAACAAGAAATCGCTGATTCCCTCGGGGGCGGGTAGCCCACTCCTCTCCATAAGCAGCCACTACACACAGTCCCAGCTTCAGGAAACTCCCGCACTTACTGTAGGAAAAGGGTCCCAGACCAACATAGTTTCACATGCCTCACTGCACAGGGGTGATTGCCCTGCACCCCTGCCCATGAGTGACCTTGGCCAGGCTATGCCTGCTGGCCCATTGGAGCTCAGGCTCCTTTGAACAATTTGCCTGCCAAATGGTATGTGGATGGATCCCTGCTTGTGGAAGCTTAGCCTACTCTGCCCACTCGCTCACTTACTGCTCTGGCTGGGGCACAATCACACGCGAGCCCAGGCCCATTGCAACTGTCACACAAGCTCAGACTGTTTCTGTCACTTGTGCCATCTCAGGTTCCATCTCCCCCATGTCTGCCATGCCAGCCATCCACCACTGTCCTGTAGCTGGGGAGTGCAGACTGCTTCCAGGTCCCAGTGTTCCCCTGCCAGAGTGTGGGCTGCTTCAGTGCTTGGTGCCTCAGTGTCCCTCCTAGCATGAGCGCAGGCAGTTTTGGCTCATGACCATGTGAGAGCTCAGGCAACTTTGGCACCCCAGCCAGGCAGGAGCTCAGGCAGCTTTGCAAAGTGAGAGACAAAGCCCAGAATGCTGGGCCACTGCCCCAGGCTGCTTCAGATTCCCATTGTGCTTGAACCCAGGCTGATCCACCCACCTATGTGCCCATACACTGTGATGGGTAGACCACAACACAACACAACACAAAAGAAATAACTTGAAAAATCAAATGCAAGAAAATCCAGTTAGATCACCCAGTCATACAATGAACATCTCTAATCAAAACATACAAGAGATATTAGTATCAAAACACGAAAATGAAGCTATGAGCAATGCAACCCTGACCAAGCTACTGGTAGAACTTGCAGAAAAGCAACAAATGACTGATAATCATGTGGATGCTGCCATAACTAGACTAGACCTAATAGATAAGAAAATGGAAGGAGTTCAAAGGCAATTAAGAGATATGAGGGAGAGTGAAAAAAAAAAAAGAAGACCTCAAAAATCAGCTGGTGATGCTAAATGAAGACATAAAGAAATGTAAGGATGAATTCCAAGAAGCATCAAGAAGATCAGAAAATAATGTGAAAAGGGAGCTTGACAGAGGGATGGAACTTATACATAGAAAAGTAGTAGAAAATGCAAACCTAATTGAACAAGTCTAAAATTCTCTATGAGCTCTCAAGAATAGAGTCAGCCATGTGTAGGAAAGAAACTCTGATCTGGAAGACAAGATGGAAAAAACAGTTTGAGAGTTCAAATATTTTAATAAGTTCAAAAGTTCCTGTGAACAGAACATGAGGGAATTGTGGGATACACTTAAATATCCTAATATCAGGCTCATTGGAATACCAGAAGGAGAAGAAATTCAGACCAAAGGCATACAGAACTTATTTAACAAAATAATTGAAGAAAACTTCCCCAGTCTCTTAAAAGAAAGGCCCTTCAAGATACAAGAAGCCAACAGAACTCCAAGCAGACTGGACCAAAGGAAAAACTCTCCAAGACATATTGTCATTAAGACTCTAATCATTGACACCAAAGAGAAAATGCTAAAAGCATCTAGGGAAAAAGAGCACACCACTTTTAAAGGTAACCCCATCAGAATTACTCCAGACTTCTCAATGGAAACCCTGAAAGCTAGAAGGGCCTGGAATGAAACTCTCCAAACTCTTAAGAAACTATGGCTTCCAAACTACTCTACAAGGCAAAATTACCCCTCAAGATATATGGTGAAAGAAAAACTTTCCATGAAAAAACTCAGCTATATAATTATATGGACACAAAACCAAACCTACAGAGAGTATTTCAAGATATTCTCCACAGAGAAGAAACAAATAATTGAACTGAAATGCCTACAAGAAGCAGATCATAATAACCAAACTCAGAGTATGCACAAAATCTTCAAAGTCCACAAAAACACCAACCCACATATACCATCACAATTTGGCAGGGATCAAATCAAATCTCAGTCATTACTCTAAATATTAATGGCCTTCATTCTCCCATCAAGAGACACAAACTAACAGGATGGATCAAAGAATTAGACCCCTCAATCTGTTGTCTTCAAGAAACTCATCTCACCACTAAAGACAGACATCTCCTCAGGGCAAAAGGGTGGAAAACAATATTCCAAACAAATGGAAATAAGAAACAGGGAGGCATAGCTATATTATTATCAGATAAAAAGGCCTCAAACCAAAAATAATCAAAAAAGAAGGCCACTTCCTGCTTATCAAGGGAACAATCCATCAAGTGGATATTAGAATCATAAATCTGTATGCACCAAACATAGGGGCACCAAAGTTCATAAACAAAAATCTACTTGACAATAAAACAGAAATAACCAGGCTGGAGAAATGGCTTAGCAGTTAAGCACTCGCCTATGAAGCCTATGGACCCCGGTTCGAGGCTCGGTTCCCCAGGTCCCACGTTAGCCAGATGCACAAGGGGGCGCATGCGTCTGGAGTTCGTTTGCAGTGGCTGGAAGCCCTGGCGTGCCCATTCTCTCTCCCTCTATCTGTCTTTCTCTCTGTGTCTGTTGCTCTCAAATAAATAAATAAATAAATAAAAAATGAACAAAAAATATTAAAAAAAAAAACAGAAATAACCACCAACACCATCATAGCTGGAGACTTCAATACACCATTATCAGTAATAGACAGATCATCCCAACAAACTCAACAGGAAAGTAAGAGAGCTCAACAAAACCATAGATCACTAAGACATAATGGACATCTACAGAACTTTCTATTTCAGATCCACAGACTACACATTCTTCTCAGCAGCCCATGGAACATTTTCTAAAATAGAACATGTACTGGGGTCACAAAGCATGCCTACACATATTTAGGAAGATTGACAAAATTCCCTGCATGATATCAGATGACAATGCTATATTGCTAGAAGTTAACAACAAAAGACCCACCAAGGATCCCAATGGAACCTAGAAACTGAACAGCATACTTTTAAACAATAAATGGATAGGGGATGAAATAAAAAATGAAATTGCAAAATTTCTGGAATTGAATGACAAGGAGAACACATCGTACCAAAACTTATGGGATGCAATGAAGGTGGTCCTCAGGGGAAAATTCATAGCACCCAAAGCCTTCATAAAAAAGACAGAGAGATCCCAAATCAATAACATAACATTCCACATAAAGACACTGGAAAAGCAAGAAAAAATCCAACCCAAAGAACTCCAAAAGGAAAGAAATAATTAAAATCACAGCATAAATTAATGAATTGGAAACTAAGAAAACAAATAAGACAATTGCCAAAACAAAGAGCTGGTTCTTTGAAAAAATAAACAAGATTGACAAACCTCTGGCCATTTTGCTCAAGCAAAAAAAAGAGAGATGCTTCAAATTAACAAAATTCAAAATGAAAAAAAGAGAGATCACAACAAACATAAGTGAAATAGGGACAATCATCAGGACTTATTTCTAAAACCTCTACTCCACAAACCTGGATAATGTGGAAGAGATGGATAAATTCCTGGATGCAGACCATCTATCAAAGCTAAATTCAGAGCAGATTAATTTCCTCAATGAACCTATCACACTGAATTCTATCAAACTTTCATGGAAGAACTCAAATTAATCTTCCTCAATTAATCTTCCTGTGTCACACAACTGGAGAATTGGGAAAGCTACCCAACTCCTTTTATTAAGCTAGTATCACCCTAATTCCAAAACCAGACAGAGATGCCACAATAAAAGAAAAACTACCAGCTTATTTCCCTGATGAACTTAGATGCAAAGATCCTGAACAAAATCCTTGTAAACTGAATCCAACAACACATCAAAATCATTATCCACATTGACCAAGTGGGATTCATCCCAGGAACACAGGGGTGGTTCAACACACAGAAATCTGTCAATGTAATACACCATATAAACATAATTAAATAGAAAAACCACATGATCAATTCAATAGATGCAGAAAAGGCCTTTGATAAGGTACAACATCACTTCATGATCAAAACATTGGAGAGAATTGGCATGGTTGGTTCATATCTTAACATAATAAAGGCAATATACAAAGCTCCTAGGGCCCAAATAATACTTAATGGAGAGAGACTGGAGGAATTCCCATTGAGATCAGGAACAAGACAGGGTTGTCCACTCTTATATATAATATAGTACTGGAAGTTCAATGTAGTACTGGAAGTCCTAGCTCAAGCAACAAGACAGCAGAAGGAAATAAAAGCGATACAGTTTGGAAAGGAAGGAGTTAAGTTAGCTCTATTCGCTGATGACATGATTATATATGTAAGAGACCCAAGAGACTCCATCCCAAAAATCCTGAAGGTGATTTATTCCTGTAGCAAAGTAGCAGGATACAAAATCAATGCACAAAAGTTAGTAGTTTTCTATATGCAAATGACAAAAATATGGAGAAAGAAATAAGGGACATAGTCCCATTTTCAATAGCAAAAAAAAAAAAAAAAAGAAAGAAAGAAAAACAACTTTGGATTAATGTTAGCCAAGGAAGTGATAAATCTATACAATGAAAACATAAAACACTCAAAAATAAGGTTAAGGAGGACTTGGGAAAATGGAAAGACCTCCCATGATCCTGGATAGGGAGAATTAACATTGTGAAGATGGCAATCCTACCACAGGCAATATACAGATTTAACACAATTCCAATTAAAATCCTTATAGTGTTCTTCACAGAGATAGAAAAAATGATCTCAAATTTCATATGGAAAGGCAGGAGGCCTCACATATCCAAACATATCCTCAGCAAAAGAAATACTGCTGGTGGCATCACCATATCTGATCTAAAGCTATATTACAAAGCCATAATAATAAAAACAGCATGGTACTGCCATAAAAACAGGAATATAAACCAATGGAATAGACTTGAGGATCCAGACTTTGGGTCAAGCAACTATAGCTACTTGATATTTGACAAAGGCCCTAACAATATAGACTGAAAAAAACGACAGCACCTTCAACAAATGGTGCTGGACAAACTGGATAACCACATACAGGAAACGGAAACTTGATCCACACATTACACCATGCACTATACTCAAGTCCAAATGGATCAAAGACCTTAATATAAGACCAGAAACTTGACTACTACTGGAATAAAATATAGATGTACTTTTTCATAATATAGGAATGAAAAAAAAGTTCCTGAACAAAAACCCAGTAGCTCACGATCTTAAATGGTTAATCAAACAATGGGATCACATGAAGCTGAAGAGTTTCTTTACAGACAAGCATACAATAAGCAAAGCCAATAGATTACCCCCAGAATGGGAGAAAATATTTGCTGTTTATCTAACTGGCAGAGGCCTAATCTCTAGAATTCACAAAGAACTAAAAAATGTAAACAGTAAAAAGTAAAACACTCCACTCACAAAATGGGGCAAAGAGCAGAACAGGCAGTTCACAAAGGAAGAAATACAAATGGCAACACTTAAGAAAATGTTCATCATCCCTAATCATCAGAGAAATGCAAATTAAAACAACTATGAGATTCCACCTAACCCCAATAAGGATATCAAACATCAAAAAAATCAAATGAAAATAAATGCTGATGAGAATGTGGAGAAGTAGGAATACTCATCCTCTGTTGGTGGAAAGCAATATGGAGACTCCTGAAAAAGCTGACTGTAGAGATACTAACAGACCTAGTTATTCCCTTACTGGGCATCTTCCCTAAAATCTTCAAACCACAGGCCAGAGAGATTTGCTCAACCATGTTTGTAGCAGTTTGTGGTGGTTTGATTCAGGTGTCCCCCATAAACTTAGGTGATGTGAATGCTAGCTCCCCAGCTGATGGATATTTGGGAATTAATGCCTCCTGGAGGGAGTGTATTGTTGGGGGCGGGCTTAAGGGCTATAGCCAGTTTCCCCATGCCAGTGTTTGGCACACTCCCCTGTTGCTATTGTCCACCTTATGTTGGCCAGGGGGTGATGTCCACCCTCTGCTCATGCCATCGTTTTCCCCTGCCATCGTGGAGCTTCCCCTCGAGCCTATTAAGCCAAAATAAAACTCTTTTTCCCAGAAGCTGCTCTTGGCTAGGTGATTTCTACCAGCAATGCGAACTGGACTGCAACACAGTTCAATTTGTAATAGCTAAGAGCTGGAATCAATCCAGATGCCCATCACTAGAAGAATGGATAACTAAGATGTGGTATAGCTACACAATAGAATTCTATACAGCAGTAAGAAAAAAATGACACAGAGAAATTTGAGGAAAAATGGTTGAACCTGGAACAGATCCTTCTCAGTGAACTTACCCATCACAGAAAAAAAAAAAAAAAAAAAAAATTCGCCACATAGCCTCACTCATCTACAGCACCGAAGCTAAGTCTACTCAAGATGCCTTACATAATCAGGAAGCATCTCATGGACTAGACAATAGGATGTGGGGGGAGGGCAATGGAGGAGGTGCAAAACACAAATCTAGACCCAAATGGCAATGGTAACATAAAATTCTATATCCTAAAATGCAGACCAAATGGCTGAACCTTCACCAGGCCTTTAGAGGGAATACCTGAGCCACAAGACACTGGAGAGTATATGCTGCAGACTGACATTAATCTTCTACAGCTTCTCTCTCTCTCTCTCTCTCTCTTCTGTCTAACTCTTTCATATTAGTTATTTTTTTCTTCCTTTTCTTAGTGGGCACTGACCTGCAACTCCCAGTATCATCATGTGGCTAACATCCACAATGAGCTTTTGATCAGAGAGACCTACAAGGTTTCCTAAAAGAAAGGCAGATTTCTGTCAGAGTACTTGATGACCCCCAAAAGGTTGAAGACACTTTATGTGGTTGACACGTAAAATGGAATGGCATGGCTGGAAGCTGGAAGAGAGTCAGTCCCCAGACAGTCATCATGTCTAATGACAGAAGGTGCTACATGGGCAACTGGGGGAAAATGACCAATACCTGTCTAAGCAACTCATGGTCTAACCTACTTAGCAACAAATAACCTGTTGTGATGCCCACACAAGTGCAATAGTGGCACACAGCCATGGTGGGGAACCAACTGCTCTTGATTAGGCCAACTGATCCCCTCAGTGGTACCGGACCCATAGCTGGAGCTGGGAAACAAGTCAGAGCCATATCCAAACATAAGCCCACTCTCCATTATCAAGCTACCATCAATCATGGGCTATAAGAGGGCCTACACCTATTAGATCCTTTATAAAAAAAAAAAAAAAAAAAAGTAAGTGTTATCTCATTTGTCTGGTGCTAACTTACTTGGAGAATCAGCTTCTCTTTTTCAGATAGATCTTAAGGAGAGAGCCACCCCATCATACCTCAAAAGGGCCCTGGCTGAAACTAAGAATAATTGGCGAAACAAGCAAGGGTGTTGTTTTCTTGGTGATCCGTGTACCAGCACAAGAGGGAAGGAGATCAACACAGAGAAAAATCAACTCCTACCAAATCAGAGATCCAGAGACCCAGAAGTCCCCAACACCTCATCACTGAAGCAGACCAAAAATGAACCCAACATGGCTCAGGGAAATTTTGCAGAAGGGGGTGGAAAGAATGTCAGAGCCACATGTTGGGTCACGGTATACAGAGACATTTATCCTACCCATAACTGTGGGCTAACTCCACAATGTATGACCCATGTACCTTAACATAGAGGGGCCAGGGGGAGGGGGTAAGACATGGATGAGCCTAGTAATGGTACCAAACTGACTGTATTCTCTGAGTACAAAACTAATTAATAAAAAAAGAAAAAAGATAAAAAGAAAACATTAAAAGCAAAGCTTTAGTCTGATTATGAAAATAGTCTCTAGCCATAGACATTCTATAGTAAAAGTATAATTTCTGCTACTGAGAAAGTGTTAATTCGACAATAGTGAGAAAAGTGTTTCTCAAAAAAACAAGCAAATAATGAACAGAAAAACACCAACCATCGTTCCAATTCAGATAACATAGATCAGGATCTCTGCATCGGATATTCTGTGGGTTTGATTTTACTTGTTTTGCTTTTGAGACTGGATCTCATCATGCACTTCTCACTATCAGTGGACTTCAGGTCCTTATGCCTCCGACTTCACTGTGCTAGCATTTCAGGCATTCACATTTGGTATGATTTCCAAGTGTGTTGCTTGGTGAACTCTGACTGGCCCGTGAGTGAATTAAGTGCATAAAGGCCACATAAGTGACATACCACAGCTGAAGTATCAGGTCATAGAGAAAAAGCACCTTTGGTTCTTGGATTTTCAGTCTTCTTGAGGCATGGTGAGAAAGAAACAGTTACCATTCTGAAGTCTGCATAAAAGGATTTTTACAAGCACATGAAAGACAAAGAAACCTGGCATAGAATTAACTTGAAGCCCTTGTATGTTTGATATGAACATGAGACATCTGCCACAGGTACACATATTGTGGGTCGGGTTCCCTGCTAATGTACTTTTTTGGGGAAATGAATAGATACAAGCTCTGATAGAATTTTTGGAGGATGTTGAGAAGATTTTGATGGGTACTAGTTGGAAGAAGTAGGCTATTGGGAGGTTAGACATAGCCTAGTAGGGCATGACAGTGGAGAGCTAATTAAAGGAAAAACACATGTCTCTTTCTTTTTGTTATTTACAAAATGATCTAATACTTCTAGAATATTTTCAGCAGCATGTGTATCAGTCTGATTACCATAGCTGGGAAAACTACCTGACAAAAATCAGTTTAAGGAAAAAAGGATTTATTTCAGTATATAAGCTGGGGATGCAAGGTGGCAGGAACTTGAGGCAGCTGCTCCAATTCAGCACCTTGAGGAAGCAGAGAGTGTTAAGTGCGGGTGTTTAGCTAGTTCTCTTCTTGTTCTGCAGTCTAAGTCCCAGTGCATGAAATAGTGCCACCTACAGTTCAGGTGGGCCTTTCCACCTTAATTAATCTAGCCTAGAAAAATCCCACAGTCATATCCAGAGACTTGATTTCATGGTGATTAAAACCCTGTTGACAACCAAGATTAACCATGACAGGATATAATTCCTTTCAATGTGTCTTTCTCTCAGAGAGGGATGATCATTTCAAAATATAGATTAGTGCATTGAAATGCATTAATCTTGAATCCAATCTCCAGATGCTCCATATCCAGATTCAGAATTTTAAATAAAAGATGTTCCGTATTTTTAAAATTTATTTATTTATTTGAGAGAGAAAGAGATAGAGAGACAGGGAGAGAGAGAGAGGCAGATAGAAATACAATGGGCACATAAGGGCCTCCAGCCACTGCAAATGAACTCCAGATGCATGTGCCTACATGTGTATCTGATAGTGTGGGTCCTGAAGAATTGAACCACCCTACTTAGGCTTGGCAGGCAAATGCCTTAACTGCTAAGCCATTTCCCCAGCCCAAGATCCTCCGTATTTTTATTGTAGACAATCCATGGATGCTATTTAAGAACCACAGGTTGTATTTTGTACTGTGGGCAATGGCTTAAGGTAAAGTGCTTGATTTGCAAACATTATCACCTAAGCACAATCCTCAGAAACCGCCTAAAAATAAACTGTTCCCTGTGGTACAAGCTTGTAACTCCAGTGCTGAGGAGGCAGAGAAAGGAGGATCCCTGGGGTTCACTGGCCAGCTAGTTTAGTCTACTTGACAAGTTCCAGACCAGGTGAGAGCTCCTGTCCCAAAAAGAGGGATGGTTACTAAGCAACAATATTCAAGATGCTCCTCTGACAACCACATAAGCCCACAGATACATGAACACTTAAGTACACTAACACAAAAATACATACACACACATACAGTCTTTTTTTAATTTTTTTTTATTAGTTTTCTATTCAGCAAATACAGGCAGTTTGGTACCATTATTAGGCTCATCCATGACCTACCCACTCCCCAATGGCCCCTCCTTGTTGATGTATATGGGTCATGCATTGTGGAGTTAGGCCACAGTTATTGGCACGATAAATGTCTCTGCATATCATGATCCAACACGTGGCTCTAACATACTTTCTGCCCCCTCTTCCGCAAAATTTCCCTGAGCTATGTTGGGTTCATTTTTGGTCTGCTTCAGTGATGAGGTGTTGGGGCCTCTGAGGCTCTGGCTCTCTGATTTGGTAGGAGTTGATTGTTCTCTGTGTTGGTCTTCTTCCCCCTTGTGCTGGTATCTGGTTCATCAGGAAATCAGCACCTTTGCTTGTTTTGTCAATTTTCCATAGTTTCAGTCAGGGCCTTTTTGAGGTATGATGGGGTGGCTCTGTCCTTAGGATCTGCATCTATCTGAAAAAGAGAAGCAGAACTCCAATGGAGAGTAAGTTAGCACCAGGACAAATGAGATGACCCTTGCTTTTTTAATAGAGATTTTAATAGATGTAGGCCCTCTTGTACCCCGTGATTGATGGTCGCTTGATATTGGAGAGTGGGCTTATGTTTGGATAGTGTTCTGACTTGTTTCCCAGCTCCAGCTATGGGTCCTGCACCACTGAAGGGATCAGTTAGCCAAATTAAGAGCAGTTGGTTCCCCACCATGGCTGTATGCCACTATTGCACTTGTGTGGGCATCACAACAGGTTATTTGTTGCTAAGTGGGTTAGACCATGAGTTGCTTGGACAGATATTGGTCATTTCCCCCAGTTGCCCATGTAGCACCTTCTGGCACTAGATGCACTGACTGTCTGGGGGCTGACTCCCTCCTGGCCTCCAGTCATGCCATTCCATTTTACGTGTCAGCTGCATATGGTATCTTCAGCAATAGGGTCTTACCACTGATCTTTGGTGGGTCATCAAGCACTCTGACAGAAATCTGTCATTCTTTTAGGAAACCTTGTAGGTTTCTCTGATCTAAAGCTCATTGTGGATGATAGCCCCATGCTGGTACCGGGAGTTACAGGTCAGTGCCCAATAAGAAAATGAGGAAGAAGATAACTAATATACAAGAGTTAGGGATGAGAGAGAGAGAGAGGTGGGGGGGAGGGAGGGAGGGAAGATGTATAAATGCTGGCGAGGATGTGGAGAAGTAGGAACACTCATCCTCTGTTGGTGGGAATGTAGGATGGTTCAACCACTTTGGAAAGCAATATGGAGACTCCTGAAAAAGCTGACTATAGAGATCCCAACAAACCCAATTATTCCCTTACTGGGCATCTACCCTAAAACCTTCAAACCACAGGCCAGAGAGATTTGCTCAACCATGTTTGTAGCAGCACAATTTGTAAAGCTAAGAGCTGGAATCAATCCAGATGTCCATCACTAGAAGAATGGATAACTAAGATGTGGTATATCTACACAATGGAATTCTATACAGCAGTAAGAAAAAATGACACAAAGAAATTTGAGGAAAAATGGTTGAACCTGGAACATATCATTCTCAGTGAACTTACCCCATCCCAGAAAAAAAAAAAAAAAAATTGCCATATAGTCTCACTCATCTACGGCACCTAACCTTAATCTACCCAAGATACCTTATATACCCAGCAAGCAACTCATGGACTAGACCCTAGGATGGAGGGAGTGGGAGGGGAGGGCATCGAAGGAGTGGGAAACACTAATCTAGACCCAAATGGCAATGATACCATAAAATTCTACTTCCTAAAAGGCAGACCAAATGGTTGAACCTTCACCAGGCCCTTACAGGAAACACCTAAACCACAAGACACTGGAGAGGGTAGGATCAAGTCTAATGCCCCGGCCAGCAGGCAGTTGAACAAGGACTCAAGGAGAAGCTAACCTGGGTGAAAGAAGGCAAACAGACACAAGAAGGAGACCATGCTAGATGTTTGTCACGGCCTCGATAGTTTATTCTTACATGTAGGTTTACATAGGGTTGTAGGGGGAAGGGGACATAGTAAGGGCAAAGATCACAGAGTTACTGGTTAAACCGCAATGCATTTGTTTCTTCATTAGCTACCAGCAGGATAGGGGATTGTTTGGCCAGGTGTACAATCCCATTGTTTCTGGTAGTTGAATATTAGGTGAGGAAGTAGAAACTTAACTTGCTATATGGCAGTCTCTGTTAACATGGCCAAGGTTTGGTTCATAGCTCCCAATAGTCTAACACATACAGTCTTTATCAGGTTGGGTAACATGGCTTTTACTGAAGTTAACACAAGCACACAGCTGAAATGGCTTTTACTGAAGTTAACACATGCACACAGCTGAAATTTCCACACAGGCAGCTTAGTTCCAGAGCTTAGGTCTCTAAGCCTTATGCTACAATGGATATTTGTTCCGTTCTTTATTTTTATGTGAGCAAGTTATTTAGATACTTTTTTTTTTCTTAAATGTTCTTGCATGTAAAGAGTTGAAGCTGGCCATAATGACTCATGTCTCTAATTCCAGCACTTGAGAGGTAGAGCAGGTAGATTAAGAGTTCAAGGTCATCTTTAAGGTCATCTTCTACTATGTGACAAGATGAAGGCCAGCCTAAGCAAAAAGATCCTATCTCCAAAAGAGAGAGAGAGAGAGAGAGAGAGAGAGAGAGAGAGAGAGAGAGAGAGAGAACTAACTACATATTTTCATGAATCCTTCAGCCTATCTAATAAATTAAGAATTTTGTCTACCTTATTTCTCAAATTTTGCAGTACCAGAAACACCACAGGTGTACATGGATTTATTTCTCAAAAAATAAGTCCAAATCTGCATGCCTGGAGATTGAATTGAATGAAAGTCACCCTCTTGTGCCTGGAATGGAGGAATGTAGGAACCCCAAACAAGAAAAAAGTTGAAACAAAGCTTCAATATTTGAGATGCTGAAAGTTTGGGGAACACTAAAAGGTCTGAATGGAAGTGCTGGTCATAGACAACTTAGTTGAGCTTGAGGAAATATGAGAGACTAATGTCCTACAGCGATATTGATTTAATTTGCTTTGATATCTTTTCTGGGTTGACATACTAAACAAAATCAAAACTTCCCTATTGTCTTAAGCATGACCCAAGCCATTTTTTTTATCATGCCATTTCTGGTGATGAATTAAGGAAGAAAAATTCATAATACCTTTATTTTCTTGTCAAGTATGTCATTGACTCAGTATCATTGCAAATGAGAAGGTAGGCCTGCTGCACACTAAAAATAGCTTAAATAACGAGAAAGTAATAACTAGAAGGTGAATTTATTATATTACTTCATAAGTTTTAACTCCAATAGATTATTTAGAGAATGGAAATTCTAAGGCATTTTTCACTAAAATGATAATTACCCTAATTTCTTAAAAAAAATCAAATTTGGGATGGCGAGATGGTTCAGCGATTAAGATATTTTCCTGCAAAGCCTAAGAGCCTCAGTTTGCTTCTCTAATACCCACATAAAGCCAAGATGCACAAGATGACACATGCATCTGGAGTTTGCAGTGGCTGGAGGCCTTAGCATGACCTTTTTCTCTCTCTCTTCCTCAAATAATTAAACAAGTACAATATTTTTAGATAATCAAATTTGGTTTTAAAAAAAGTTCGAGGCTCCATTCCCCTGGACCCACATTAGCCAGATGCACAAGGGGGCACGTGCGTCTGGAGTTCGTTTGTAGTGGCTGGAGGCCCTGGCGTGCCCATTCTCTCTCTCTGTCTGCCTCTTTCTCTCTCTGTATGTCGCTCTCAAATAAATAAACATTAAAAAAAAATTTTTTTAAGTCCCTGAATGTCACTAAGCTAAAGCCTAAGACACAGGCGATTAAGAGAATATAAAGATAGAAAGGATTCTCATAGTTTCTTTATCAGAGTACAATTTTTAAACATACTCTGACCACCAAAGTAGACATAAGTATTTGACCACAGGAAAGTCCTATTCAGAAATGAGTTTTAGGTGAACAACTCAGCGAAAATATTGCCAATTCAAATTTGTTTTGTGATGTATATTTTGTTTTGTATACGAAGTACTATTTTTGATGGGGGGAGTGGGGGCTGGCTCAATAGTTAAAGTGCTTTCTTGTAAAGCCTTCCTGCCTGGGTTCAATTCTTCATTACTTCTCAAAGCCAGGTGCATAAAGCAGTGCATGCATCTGAAATTCCTTTGCAGAGGCAGGAGGCCTTCATATGCCTGTGTTCTCTCTCCTGTGCGCCTGAGCTCTCTCTCTCTCTCTCTCTCTCTCTCTCTCTGTTACTCCTCTCTCTCTCTCTGTTACTCCTGTCAAATGAATTTAAAAAAAAAAAAAATGAAGTGTTGTTTTCAGAGTTGTGGTGTGGATCCGATGTTCTCCATAACCTCCATAGTTGTTTTCAGCTGGTGGCAGTGTGGGAGGTGCAGCGTGACTGAGGAGGGGGGTTGCTGGACACGGGCTTTGGGGTCGGCTCCCCCTTGGCAGAGCTGGGCTCATCTTGCTGCTGCTGTTTCCCACCTGCTGTGGCATACTGTAAAGTCCAGCCTCTCCCCTCGTTATGCTTCCCTTATTCATGGAGCGTGCCTTCTAGGCTGGAAACCAAACGTAAAAATCGTTCCTCTTGGGCCTTCCTGCAGCTTGCTGTTGTGAGGCTGGCGGCGGCCGCCGAGGAGGCATGGATCCCGGCGAGCTGCAGAGGGCACAGGCCGCTGTCGCCTGAGCTCCGCGCCCGCCCGCCCGCCGCGTGCCGCAATGATCCCTGTGTCCTGGGCGTGGATGCAGCGGCCCGGGGCCCAGTCCTCGGCCTCATGGTGTATGCCATCTGCTACTGCCCCGTGTCCCGCCTGGCAGATCTGGAGGCCCTAAAAGTGGCAGACTCAAAGACTCTGTCAGAGAAAAGCTTTTTTTGCAATGATGGAGGAAGACCAGGACTTTGTGGGTCGGGCTCTCCGTGTGCTTCTCCGAACTTCATCTCTACCAGCGTGCTTGGGCGGGTCAGATACAACCTGAACTCGCTTTCTCGTGATACAGCTGCAGGCCTGGCGGTGGCCACCAGCTTGTAGAGTCAGCTTCCCTAAACCGTCTCCCCTAGGTGAGGCATTAAAACTGCGCACGAAGCAACAAGACAGGCGGATTGTACTTTGTGGCATGGTGGGGTCCAGGGAACAGGCGCATCTGCTTCATTCGTTTTATTCCCTTCCTTCCTTCCTTCCTTCCTTCCTTCCTTCCTTCCTTCCTTCCTTCCTTCCTTCCTTCCTTCCTTCCTTCCTTCCTTCCTTCCTTCCTTCCTTCCTTCCTCCTTTCCTCTCCTTCTTTCCCTTTCTTTTCTTTTCTTTTCTTTTCTTTTCTTTTCTTTTCTTTTCTTTTCTTTTCTTTTCTTTTCTTTTCTTTTCTTTTCTTTTCTTTTCTTTTCTTTTCTTGTTTTTGTTTTTTCGAGGTAGGGAGGGTCTCACTCTAGCTCAGGTTGACCTAGAATTCACTCTGCAGTCTCAGGGTGGCCTCGAGCTCTCAGTGATTCTCCTACCTCGGCTGGGATTAAAGACATGTTCCATCATGCCTGCCCCCCCCCTTTTTTTTCTCCTTTCTCTCTTTCCTCCCTCTCTTTCTTAATTTCTCTTGTTTTCCCCTTTGGTTTTTGTTCGTTTGTTTGTTTGTTTGTTTGTTTGTTTGTTTGTTTTTTTCAATGTCACTGGCAACCCTGGGAGCTGGCCAGCTGTGCAGGGAATAAGATGTGCCCCTCTGGCATCATGGAGTTGCTGGTCAGCTTACTGGAGTTGGTCTTGTCCAGAGTGTAGACAGAACACTATACTCAAGGTAAAATCCACTCTATCATTGGGCTAGGCCTCCAGCCCAGTCCTTAGTGGTATAGCTAGGGTAAATCTATTTTTAGCTGTCTCAGGAACCTCCACATTACCATGGTTGTACCAGACTACATTCATCATTTTTCCACATCCTTACCAGCATTTATCGTTATTTGATGTCTTAATAATAGCCATTCTCACAGGAGTGAGATGGAATCTCAAAGTAGGGAGGGTTCTGAACATGTGAGCATCTGAAGCTTACTACCTTTGTGGCATTTTGAACTGTCTTGACGCCTGAAGGAGGCCTGTTTACAGCACCCCCCACCCAAGTGGGCACTTTTCTTTTCAATTTGAGATGCGTGCGCCACCTTGTGAGTCTGGTTTATGTGGGTCCTGGGGAAGCCATCTCTCCAGCCAAGCGCTTTTCCTTTTTATTGTACCATGTCATCCCTAGGAACAAAAGTGTGTTTCAGTACACCCCATGGAACTCAATACTGTTTAACAGAAAGGAAAATACATTTGACTTCTTTTTTTTTTTTTTTTTTTTTTTTTCAGGGTCTCATTCTACCTGACTCCAGGACATACTCTTTAGCCCCAGGCTACCCTGAAAACTCAGACCTACCTCAGCCTCCTGAACCCTGGGATTAAGAGTACCTGGGAGGATGGCTAGGCGGTTAAAGAGTTTGCCTGCAAAGCCAAAGGACCTAGGTTCAATTCCCCAGGAACCATGTAAGCCAGTTTCACAAGGGGCACATGCCTCTGGAGTTCATTTGCAGTGGCTGGAGGCCCTGGTATGCCCATTCCTTCAAATAAATTAAAATAAAAAATGGGCTGGAGAAGACACAAAATGGCCTGGATATCCATGTCCTCATGGTGCCTGACACTACCTACACAAGGCCATCATAATAGGAGTAAAAGATCATAACATCAAAATAAAAAAGACTGATTGAGAGGGGGAGGGGATCTGATGGATAGTGGAGTTTCAAAGGGGAAAGTGGGGGGAGGGAGGGAATTACCATGGGATATTGCTTACAATTAAGGAAGTTGTTAATAAAAAATATTAAAAATAATTGTTCCTTTTATCAGCTGTGCAAGGAATAAGATGTGCCCCTCTGGCATCATGGAGTTGCTGGTCAGCTTACTGGAGTTGGTCTTGTCCAGAGTGTAGACAGAACACTGTACTCAAGGTAAAATCCACTCTATCATTGGGCTAGGCCTCCAGCCCAGTCCTTAGTGGTATAGCTAGGGTAAATCTATTTTTAGCTGTCTCAGGAACCTCCACATTACCATGGTTGTACCAGACTACATTCATCATTTTTCCACATCCTTACCAGCATTTATTGTTATTTATCAGTTCCTTTGGTCATGTGCTGTGTCCCAGCAACATGAAAACAACTAAAAAAATAGTGCAGCAATACGTTCATGTCTCCATATAGATAATAAATTACAAAAGGAAAGCAGATTCTGCATTTTAAAGGAGGAACTAGAACTTCTGTAAAGTCTGCATTTGTTTTGTACTGTCTCAAGTGAATGTGCTAATATGACACCCAAATAGTCAGAAATTCTCTGTTAATTTTTAAGCTTTGTAGGTGTACCTTAATGACTTACATGAATGATGCTGCTATATTAAGAAAAAATGACCACTCAATGTGCCAATTTTGCCTTTTAAATATCTGATCATTAAAATTCTATATTGCAGCAATTCCACATTAAAATATATAAACTTGAGGGAAAAGATGGTTAACTGTTGGGCTGATAAACAGAAATGATGAATAATTCAAGAAAGTTTACCAAATAGTGCTTTTGTCCATGTTAGTTCAATCTGTTTCTGTCTAAAGGACAGTTTGAAAACTTTTCAATTTGGAAAATATACTTGATGAAACAACCCACATGTCTCCTGATTTACCTTACATATATAGAATCACAGGTTTTATACTCCAATATTAGGAAGAGTATATCCCAATATTTTATATGATATATAAACATCTGCTATTGAAACTTTTATACTGGATTTTTCCAAAATTCTTAGAGTTTTATTATTTTGTGGCATTTTAATGTTTCAAGTTATAAAAATAAATACCTTGAATGGCAGAATACAACATGCATTAAACATTACAAGGCAGTAAATAAGAGGAACTGTAAAGCAAGGAAAGTAAGTTGAAACTTTATGTCATTTTTTTGTCTTCATGTGTGTATTAGGTTAAAAAAATAGGGTATGACAGAAAATATGGTAAGGAACCCAGTAAACAATTGCTGAGCATAATAAAAACTTTATAATTTAAACAAGAATAAGTATTAGAAGATCTAAGTTTAAATTTGACAAATTTGTGAGCTCGTTAATGAGATTTTATGACTTGCTACTGAATTATAATGGCTATGAGGAGAAGCTATAAACTCATAGAAAATGTCCAAAAAGAATGAATGTCAACCAAATTTGTACAACAAAAAGTGAAATAAATGATGAATGACAAATGAATTAACAAAATGCAAAAACCTGAAAACTTAGAACACATTGAGGAGACAACATAAAATCAATTACAGAATACTCCAAAGTGGAAAAAACAATAAATGGAGATGCCATGTATGTGTGAAGGTCAGTATGGGACAGTGTGATTAGCTCTGGGACCCAGGCCCAGGCCCCTGATGACTACCACATAACCATTCTGCCTGGGAAAGGGGGAGGAGTGTTGGAGATTCTGAAGCAAATTGGCCCTGGCCTCCTGGCTACAGATACTATAGAAGAAGAGTTGCACTTTCCTAGTGAAAACCGAAAATCTGAAAGCTTATTTGAGAATGAGCAGTCATCTGTTTCCACATGCAACCAAGTTTATTGTCATTTACCTG
This sequence comes from Jaculus jaculus, assembly GCF_020740685.1. Classification (NCBI taxonomy): domain Eukaryota; kingdom Metazoa; phylum Chordata; class Mammalia; order Rodentia; family Dipodidae; genus Jaculus; species Jaculus jaculus. Next base: position 182,743,526 of record NC_059103.1, on the reverse strand, counting down.
CCCTCACCCTGTATGTAACATGCATACACACACACACACACACACACACACACACACACACACACACACACACAGCTTAGTCAAGCCAGCAGAGTATTGGTGCTACCACAAAGATAAAAAGAGAGAAGGAATTAAGGGCTTGGGTTTCATCTAATTAACTTAACCTGAATCTGCCTGGTAACCCCAAAGGAATCCAGTTCCTATGATTGGGAGTCTGTTAGTTTGCTAGACTGTCTCAGTAAATCACCACAAACTAAGAGATTTAAAACCAACACTCATCCTTGCCCTCCCATGGATCTGGATGCAAAGGTGAGATGTCAAGTTAGCCACAGGGCAACTCCACCTTCAAAAGCTGTGTGGCCTGTTCTTCCTCTGGTCTGTGGGTGGCTGGAAAGTCTTATTTTGGGCTCGTGGGTGCTCCTATGTGGCCTCTTCCATCCTCCACACATAGTTTTTCCTCCTTTCTTGCCACTGTGCCGGAGTCTCCTTTTGTCTTCCACAAAGTCAAGAATCACTGGATTTGGGGCCTACTGTGACTCTGTATGGCCTCATGCTGCCCTAATTTATACATCAACAAAAGACTTTCCAAATAGAGGATCATCCTGAAGTTCTGCAAGGACATGTACTTGGGGGAGAACTACTCCATCTAAGTTTAGGGTCACAATATGTCACTGTTCACATGTGAAAGAGACACAAACTGACACAAGCATCTGGAGTTCCTTTGCAGAGGCCCTGGCATGCCCATTTTCTCTGTGGGTCTTTCTTATCCTTCTTTTTCCTCTCTATATATTCTCCCTGCAAATAAATAATAATAAATGATGTAGAAATAAAATGAAAATCAGTAAATGAAAGAAAATTTTACTTCCCAGAATATCGTTTCCTCTATGAAATTTGAATTTCAAACTTATAATTTATGTCAATTAGTAATGCAGGTTATGTATAGCACTTGTGAAAAATCTGATTGATATTAACTGAGATTTGTACCTATCAAATTTGCTTCATTCTTTTCATATTTTACATGGAAAAGACTAATAGATATTGATTCTTTCTGTCTCTAGATTCCTGAAATATAGTATTCCTTATAAAATTATAGTGAATGAATGAAAATGCATTACATTAACCACTTATTTGTATATATAATGACATGAAAATTCCTTTATCCCCTAGAATCACAAATGAAAATAAGCCATCTTGGCTGGGCATGGTGGCACATGCCTTTAGTCCCAGCACTTAGGACCCAGAAGTAGGAGAATTGCTGTGAGTTTGAAGCCAATCTGAGACTATGTAATGAATTCCAGATCAGCCTGGACTAGAGTGAGACTATAACCTTGAAAAAAAATAAGTAAAGAACATAGGCCATCTTATCATTTAATGCTTTCTTTCTTAAAAAACCATATTTTGTTTGTTCCAAGGAAAATATCAAATGAGCAAAGCAATAAGTACAAAAGCCATATATTTATAAGAAGTTTATTAGGATTTCTTTTGATGGAGAATAAAAACAATTATACAGACTAATCTTTCCATTCCCTACCTTCTAGAAATCAAAGCTCATAAGTATAATTTAAATTTTTCAAATCAATTCATGCTTTTTTGTTTCATCTTGATTTTTGTTATTTTGGTGGTTTGAATATAAAACATCTCATAGCCTCATGCATTTGAATACTTAATTCCCAAGTGGTGGCATGTTTTAAAAGGCCGAGGCACCTGTGTTAGTTGGTCCTTGCTGGAGGAAGTAAGGCACAGGGAGTAGGACTTGAGGTGTTACAACCCAGATACATATGTTATATCCGTGCTCTTTGTGCTTCTTCTGTGATGATGTGAGATGCGATCCAGGCTTCCTGCGGAATCATCCCATGCCTTTTCTATCGTAATAAACTCTATCTGCAGATAAAATAAGCTGAAATCAACCCTTTCCTACTTTAAACTACTTTTGTTCAGGTATTTTGTCCCAACAATGATAAAATAAGCAATATGGTTATTTTCATATTTCATACCTTAATGTATTTACTTTTACTAGAATAAATTTATAAATGCATAGTAGATGAAATTGTTTTCTCATGCTAACACCTATGTACTCCACAAGCCATACCTCAGTGTTATTCATTTCGTAACATGGGTGATAATGTCTACGATTGGGTTATTGTAATAGTTAAATGAGATAACGTACTTACAGCATTTAGCATCATGCAAGATATGTTTGTATTTATTTCCTCATGCTTCCTTCTTTAAACATGTATTGAAGATGATAGTTCCTTGTTGCTGAAAGAACACATCTCTCTTGATGCATCTTATGGAAGAAAAGTGTTCATTGCTGGCTTATACTTTCAAAGGGAAGTTTCATCAAGCATGCTAGAAGCAGACAGCCATATATGATAGTCTGACATGAGTGGGAAGGAAGAAGCACCAGCAAGCTGAATGTGGCAATTGGAGCTGGGATATGTTACGCCAAGGACCACCCACACTTCCTTTAACAAGGCTCTATCTCCCAAAGTCTCCACTACCTTCCCAAATGGTACCTCCAGTTGTGGATTAGGAATGTAAACATGGGTGCTGGTAAAATGGCTCAGCCATTAAAGGCACTTGGTTGCAATGCCTGATGGTCTGGGTTCAATTCCCCAGTGCCAGAGAAAGTGGAGATCACTGGCAGTGGCTGGAGGCCCTGGCACAACCATACACACACATACTCTCTCTCTCTCTCTCCAAGTAAGTAAATATTTTTAAAATATAATCATGGAAAGGAGAGGGGGATCAGCAGTTAAAGATGCTTGTTTGTAAGTCCTGACATCCTGAGTTCAGTTCCTCAGTACCCACATGGAGCCAGACACAGATGCACAGGGTGGTACATGCATCTGAAATTCACGCACAGTGGCAGGAAGCCCTAATGTGTCCATTATCATTCTCCTTCCCCCACTGTAATACAATAAAAACAATATTATACAAACAATGCAAGCACATTAGTGTTTGGAGAGCATTTCATATGAAGACTACCCTACAAAGGAAATATATATTATAAGGAACTTGGGAGTTACAATGTTCAGTGGATAAATATAATGTATGTTCTGGTAAAATTTTGAATCAATAAATTCTCAATAAATGGAAGCACCAATATTAAAACCGTAACAGGTCATGGAGATAAATTCTACTCTAAAAACATTCTTATAGGTCACTATAAAATCAAGAAAGTGAATTTTATTAGACTTAGATTAATCTGAAATTTTTGTAACCTCCTATACATCTTTTTTGTGTATTTTTTTCTTCCATATGGACCTCCAGTGTCTTCCCTATGTGCATTTTTCTTTGAGTGCACAGCTCAAGCTATACACATATTTCATGGAATGAGTAGTCAAACAGTTCAGCAGATGAGTCCCTGCCATTATAAACCTGGTGTATTGTAACTAGACTGATACATCTCATCTCCTCCTCACGTCTTATTGCAACATAATTGTGATTCAGCAGAGACAAGATGTCATGTCTATACATCTCTGCAATCAACAGTGGTGAGTATAATACTTTATTTTCCAAGTAAGTACTTTGGGAATTGAAATTAACTCTGAAGGTTTTGTGTTTTATCACTGTTATTCTAAGTGAACATGTTCCCCAGTTTTCTTATTTGCAAAATCACTTTTCTGTCCTATCTCAATCTGCATCTATCATTTCTCTTTTTTATTGCCATCATTGTATACAGTTAGTATACTAGTGGATGGCAAAGATGGTGTCTTGTATATCATTTCACTTCCAGTGCCTATCTGATATATTTAGACTCTCGGCCAGTATTTATTTAATGAAAAATGACTTATAGATGCTAAAACTACTTCCACATGGTGTTTACATTATACATGACAATTGTTTACTGCATTCATTACATTGTGCCTAATTGTAATTATTGAATTGTATTTATTTTCTCCCAAACAGTTGGGAGTATATGATGACTAATTGGGGAAATATAATGTTTTTATGAGGGCTTCTAGGTAAATTATTAAGTAAAGATTTTCAGCACACCTGTGCTAACTCATTTGAAAGCAGAAAATTCAGAGATGTTTGCCTAGCAGAAAAAAAAGGCCATGGATATAAAACAAAGTGTATGCATTATATTTTATTTCCAGATGGTACTGTGCTACTAAAGTTGAGCCCAATTAAATTATTGTGGAAATGTGTGCTCTTTAAAAATAGATCTGCATAAATATACTTCTGAAATCCAGGGAACTGAGTTTGCACTATTCACACAAGATAAATTACACAACTAAGAGTTAAGTTCAAATTGATATTGGTGATTTTATTTTCTTATTGCCATGGAGACAATTAGGAAGACCTTCATTTAATGAAGTTTTCTTGTCTAATGCAGCATAATGCCAATGTTAAAATCTGAATAATTGAACTGTTTAATAAAGGAAAATGAGAATTCAGAAAGGATTGTGGATTAAAACATCAACAACTTCAAAGATATATGGAACAAGACATTCAACTGAGTTTCAGTGAAATCAGAAAGTCAAAATAATGCATTTTAAAGAAGATAAATATGGTGTTTTATGTTTTAGTGTCCTTTTGTCATTATTATACGGAATGGCAGGGCCCTAGCTACTGATAAAAATGTACCCCAAATTCAGAGAGTTTAGCAAATGGAAATTTACTTTGTAACCATATAATAGTACAACATGGGAGCTTCTAGTTAATAACCACCTTTAGATTTCAGCTGATTAGAAACTTAAGCTCCTTCCATTAAGTGCCTTGTCATCCCTTGTGGTTTCAGAATCTATTACGTTTAATTTGAAGATGGGGAAATAGGAAGCAGATAAAAATATACAAATAGTCCCACATTGCCCCACATAGTTACAAAGTACTTAAAATGTAGCCCATAGTAGAATAGCTATTACTCAATTTTATCACTGTACTACAGGAGAAAAGATACATACTTGTGGTGGAAATTCATCAAGTGTTTCATGCAGTTAAGTTTACTTTCATAAGTTTAACTTGCAGTCTTGGTAATACCAAAGTTATCTCCTTATCATTCAGACTTGAAAATTCAGAGAATTTAAGTAATATATTTTCTTGTTTAATTAAGGAATAAAGGAATGTATAAGGATTTATTGATCCTGAAAATATTTTATTAATAGTGAACAAAAATATTTGCATAACCCAGTTGAGTTTGGAATTCTCTGATTCACACTTTTTAAATTTATTTATTTTTATTAATTAGTTTTGAACTCAGTGAATACAGTCAAGTTTGTAGCATTGTTAGGCTCATCCATGTCCTACCCCCCACCCCCTTGCCCCTCCTTGTTGAGGTATATGGGTCATGCATTGTGGAGTTAGCCCACAGATATGGGTAGGAGAAATGTCTCTGGTATCATGACCCAACCTGTGGCTCTGACATTCTTTCCACCCCCTCTTCTGCAAAATTTCCTTGAGCCATGTTGGGTTCATTTTTGGCTGCTTCAGTGATGAAGTGTTGGAGGCCTCTGGGTCTCTGGATCTCTGATTTGGTAGGAGTTGGTTGTTCTCTGTGTCAACCTTCTTCACCCTTGTGCTGGTACCCAGATCACCAAGAAAACAGCACCATTGCTTGTTTCACCAATTATTCTTAGTTTCAGCTCAGGCCATTTTGAGGTATGATGGGGTGGTTCTCTCCTTAGGATCTGGGTCTATCTGAAAAAGAGAAGCAGATTCTCCAGTGGAGAAAGAGTAAAGTTAGCACCAGACAAATGGGCTGACCCTTATTTTCTTGTAGAGAGTTTAATAGGTGTAGGCCCTCTTGTAGCCCACGATTATTGGTAGCTTGATAATGGAGAGTAGGTTCATGTTTGGATATAGTTCTGACTTGTTTCCCAGCTCCATCTATGGCTCCCATTCCACTGAGGGGATCAGTTAGCCAAATCAAGAGCAGTTGGTTTCCCATGATGGCTGTGTGCCACTATTACACTTGTGTAAGCATCACGACAGGCTATTTGCTGCTAAGTAGGTTAGACCATGAGTTGCTTGCACAGATATTGGTCATTTTCCCCCAGTCGCCCATGTAGCACCTTCTGGCACTAGACATGCTGACTGTCTGGGGACTGAGTCTCTTCAGCTTCCAGCCATGTCATTCCATGCTACGTGTCAACTGCATATGTTGTCTTCAGCAGTAGGGTCTTACCACTGACCTGTGGTATGTCATCAAGTACTCTGACAGAAATCTGTCATTCTTTAAGTAAACCTTGTAGGTCTCTCTGATCAAAAGCTCATTGTGGATGATAGCCACCTGCTGGTACTGGGAGTTACAGGTCAGTGCCCACTAAGGGAAGGAAGAAAAAGATAACTAATATAAAAGAGTTAGAAAGAAGAGAGAGAGGGAGAGAGAGCAAAAGAGAGAGAGGAGCTGTAGAAGATTAAGGTTAGTCTTCGTCATACTCTCTCCAGTGTCTTGTGGCTCAAGTGTTTCCTCTAAGGGCCTGATGAAGGTTCAACCATTTGGTCTGCCTTTTAGGATGTAGAATTTTATGGTATCACTTTTTAAAAAAAATAATTTTATTAATATTTATTAATTTGAGAGGGAAAGAATCAGTTATCGATAGGATGGACACTTCAGGGCCTCCAGCTGCTGCAAATGAACTCCAGATGCTTGTGACATCTTACATAGATCCTGGGGAATCAAACCTCGGTCCTTTGGCTTTGAAGGCAACAGCCTTAATAGCTAAGCCATCCCTACAGTCCTCTTTATTTTATTTGTTTATTTACTTGTTTATTTCTATATGAGAAAGAGAGTGAGAGATAGTGAGTATGGGCACACCAGGGCTTCTTGCCATTGCAAATAATTACAGATGCATGTGGCACTCCGTGCATCTGGCTTTACATGGGTACTGGGCAATCAAAGTCGGATCATTAAACTTTGCAGGCAAGCACCTTAACCACTGAGCCATTTCTCCAGCCTCATACTCCTTTTTATAGTAAAATACCTATGTGTAAAAATATCTTTTTGTATTTTCTATTTAGGGGACGTTGTCAGTTTTTGAATAAAATAAATGTATTTGCTTTTAGGATATTTGTTCTGACCTTGTATCTGCCTCTAAGAAATGTAGCTAAGAAATAATACCATCAACTAACACCATTATCTTACTATTTGGGTAAAGGATATCACTAATTCAGTCTGCTTTGACTTACTTTTCTTATCACTCAGCAAGCTGTGTGAAATACACAGCTTAGGGAAGGAAGCATTGATCTTGATCCACGGTTCCTGAGGGTTTAGTCCGTGGCTACTTGGCTCCTGTACATGGCAAAGAAAAGCATCCTGGCCCTGAGAGAGCACAGAAGCTTGTGGGCAAGAGGAATACAGGACATCCTCTGCCCCTTTTATTCTAATCCACTTTCAGCCTAAACAATGGTGCTGTCCCTATTCAGAGTGAATTTTCACTTTTCAAAAACACCACCATACTTGTGCTTAGGTAATTTCCCAAGTTATTCCAAATCAAATCAAGTCACCAATCAAAACCCAGCATCAGAGACATTGCTTTATAGAAAATGTTTTAATTATTTATTTGAGAGAGAGGCAGAGATAGAGAGAGAATGAGCATGCCAAGGCCTCTAGCCACTGTAATTGAATTTCAGACCCATGCGCCACCTTGCACATCTGTGTTATATGGGTACTGGGGAATCTAGTCTTGGTCTTTAGGCTTCATAGGCAAGAACCTTAACCACTCAAGCCATCTCTGCAGCCCCAGAGATACTTTCATATTTTTAACAACATCTCGTAGGTATTCTGTGCTTGATTCTCGACGACAATATAGTGGTATTAATAAGTGATGGACATTTCCTTTCATCTAAAACACACACATTGCAATCACCCTGTGCTTAGAATGAATATACATTCAAGGAATTTCTTCTACTAGCACGTGATCTATATAGATGAAAATAAATATTATACCTGCTATTTATCCACTATAACACAAGTATATAGCACAGTTACTCATAAATCTCTAAGATGGCCATACTTCAGTTCTCCAAGTATTTCCCTACGCATTTTGAAATAGTATAAATCCATTATGGCATATTTACAAGGTCAAAAATTCAAATTTGGACAATGAAAAATACTTTCAATATAAATTTCTACTGATACTTACTAAACTGATTGTTCCTTTTATTTACCTAAACATATTTGATCCTTGTGGCAGTTTTGCCTCTGATCACAAGCTAGCTAAATCAAAGCTACAAACATGCATACATTTTATGAATATTAATATCTGCATACATGTATTTGTACATAAAATATAGACATCTCAAAACCCAGAGTCTCTGTTACAAACTTTCCTTTTAGATTTTCACATAATAAAATACTATAATTTATTTCAGAAAGCTTAAAATAATCATGGCAAAGCACATATGCCAAGAAATATTATCTTGATCATTTTAAGAACACTGTCCAGTCAGGTTAAGTGTATTAACACTGTTGTAAAACAATTTCTACAACATTTTTTATCTTGAAAAATTAAAACTCTAAATCCATTAAACTTTCCCTTGCTTCCTTTCCTATAGCCCCTGTCAATTACCATTTTGCTTTCTGTTAGTATGACTTTGACTCCTACACAGCTTTCCTCTCAGTATAACAACCCTGCACTTGTCCTTTTATGACTGTGTCTGGCTTTTCTGCCTTGGAATAATGTCATCCAAATCATTTCTGTTTTAGTACATCTCAGGATTCTATTGTTCTTGTTTCTATCCTTGTATGTATGCACCTCATTGTCTATCTCTTAGCTATGTGATTTATACCTCCAAAAACATGAGACTGCAAATGTACCTTTCACTTCTTTCAATGATCAGGGGATATAACCTGTCAATGTAAATGTTTTTTTTAAACATTAATCCCATGGAGTTATTGGCATGCTCTTCTATTTTCTATTATAGTATATAGCTGTAGAAAGCCTATTCTATAAAAGTGATCTGGGTTAAGGTAGTTGATAAAATTAGATCTTACAGTCATCTATATTTTAAGTAAATATTAGAACAAATTTTAATAACAATGCATTAAGTATCCAACTTTGATTGGAGGCTTCTATTTGCTATTCTTAGTTTTTATAATATATTAAGGCTTTATCATTAGATTTATTAGTAGTTAAGATTATTAAATGTTCCTAATTACTCCTGTATCATTATCAATATGCATCTTTATGTTCTTTCTTTTTTGTTGTTTTAATTTTTGAGGCAGGGTCATAGGTAACTCAAGCTTCTTTCAAACTTGCTGTGTAGCTGAGGCTGACCTTGAGCTTTGTATCCTCTTGCCCTCACCTCTCAAGTACTGATATTATCACCATAACAAGTTTGGGGACTCCAATTTAGGGCATCATACATGTTGTATAATTTAAAATTTTCAAACATGACCATAAATAATGTATTTTGCTAATATATCCCTGTCCCCTCCTCAATTTTGATGCCTTTTTGTTTTCCTTAATCATCCATATTGAAATGTTGACAAGCTCAGTCTTATGGAGTTTGATGCTAGTTAACACCTACTGTTCATTCAGGAGCAATGACCACTTCCTGTCTAGAGAACAGGGAACAAAGAGTTCCTCCCCACACTCTTTCTGCTTCCTCTTCAGTGACATTCCTTGAGCCCTAGAATCATGAAGCTTGAAGGAGATGCCTGATTTAGGTCTGAGCATCCAATAGTCATACTCTCAGGACTTTGATAAGTTCTTTTTTAAAGTTATTTTATATGGTCATATGTAGTATGTAAACAACACATGTTGGTACCATCCTTTCCCTCCTCCCTTCCTCTTTTCTGAAGAGGCCTTCCTAATTGGGGATGCAGATCAACCCCTTGGGGATTGTGGGTCATGCATTATGGAAGCAGCAGTCATTTATCAGGGAGAGCCAATGTCTCTGTGCAAAATGTCCCAACTTGTGGCTCTAACAATCTTTCTGCCTCCTCTTCCACAAAGTTCCTTGGCCATGTTGGGTTTCGAGTCTCCTCAGATCTCAGTGCCATCTGTAAAATAAACTTCTCTGGCCAAAGGTGAAAGAGGCACTTTAAAAAAACTTTTTTTGTTGTTTATTTGTATTTATTTAATTGAAAGAGATAGACAGAGAGACAGAGGCAGAGAGAGAGAGAGACAGAGAGAGAGAGAGAGAGAGAGAGAGAGAGAGAGAGAGAGAGAGAGAGAGGGAGGGAGGGAGAGAGAAAGGGAGAGAATAGGTGCTCCAGGGCCTCCAGACACTGAAAACAAACTCCAGATGCATGTGCTCCCTTGTGCATCTGGCTAACGTGGGTCTTGGGGAATCAAGCCTTGAACCAGGGTCATTAGGCATCACAGGCAAGTGCTTAACCACTAAGCCATCTTTCCAGCCCAAAAAAAGCACTTTTAACTAGTTTTGCACTACCAGGCTTGAATTGCCTCCTATGGAACAGGTAGCAAATCCAATCACAGAGCAGTTGGTTACACACATAACAATAATTGTGCCAGTGGCATATTTTGTTTATCTGGCTGCTCATGTTGCTCACAGATCCACTGTTGAGTGAAATTGTTGGTAGCTTTTCTCCTATAGTAATCTACACCTTGCAGCACTATGAAAGCAAATGAACAGGAAGAAGTCTTCCAGCTCATTTATAGCTTAATTTAATTTCTCAGTGAGCTAAAGTCTATAATTGTCTAATATACTGTAGCTATTTTTTTTATTTAAAAGATTGTTACGTACTTTGTGGCTTTGTAATTAGTACATAATTTTGCAGACAACTTAAAATTAGATCTGACAATATCAAAAATATGCTTAGGTTGAATGTACTTATTGTTATATGATATCATTATTAGTATAGATATATTTAGTTCTCTCATATTGATTTTAGTTTTAAAGTTTTCTCTTCTTTCAATCTTTTGTACAATTTGTTAGTCAACCCTATTTTGTATTTGATTTTACTCCACTTATTGGCTTCTATTCTTAATTACAGTTATGTACTCTTTTTCCATGCTAGTAATTTCTCTGAATGATCAGTTTTACATGGAGTAATATGTAAATTAAGTATCAACTTGTATGACATGTTATATTACTTTGTTCTTTAAGTTATCTAAAGTGTGTTTATTCTATAAACTGCTTATAAAGTGGGAAGGTTGTTAGGTAAGTCACTCTACAAATTTCCATCTTATTAAAAAAAATATGGCCTTGAGATATGGTTTAGTGGTTAAGTTGCTTGCTTGCAAAGACAAAGGACCCAAGTTTGAGAGTTGATTTTTCATGTCCCAGGTAAGCCAAATACACAAGATGGTACATGTGTCTGGAGTTTGTTTGCTGTGGCTGGATTCCCTGACATGCTCATTCTCTCTCACTCTCTTTCTCTCCCTCTCTCCCCTTCTTTCAAACAAAAACATTGAGGACACATTGAGCCTGTTGCCTCAATCCCTCCTGAGAGAACTCCTTCAAAGATCCCTATGTTACCTCACCTCCCAGGTACCAGTTCTTTAAAACCTGGCTCTTTTTCAGTATGACATTTGACATTCAAATTACAACAGGGTCTAATGCTATTGATCTAGTGTGAGATGACAACACATTTGAGTCTTAATGAATCTAATTTTTTTGAAGATGACTCTATTTTCCTATTTTTTTTTTAAATTCTGATGTTATAGCCAAAATCATAGTATCAAAATTAACTCATTTTACCTGTTCATAACTCTACTTATACTGCAATATCAAATCGACTTCATCTTTCTCATGCAATCATAATATTAATGCTATGATCAGTAATAGGCAAGACTGTAGGGTTTAAAGAACTTATCTTCCTAGAAAGAGTGTTATATGCAATAGATAAAGTAAAATGAAAGATTAAATTGCAGACATCCTAAATCTTTCTACCTTTCTTCCAGGAATCCATCTATCTTCATCTCTTCTTTTATGTATAATTCCTATATATTGATGGACAGCAGTGGAATATGCAATATCTTACTATCTATGAAACTGCAATAATCATCATTGGCTCTATAGGGAACTGCCCCTGGAAGCAGGTGGCTCAGTTGAATAAACATTGTTCCCTTCATTTTGAGGGTTCCTGGATTGTTGCCTTGAATGCTGAATAAACAGATGTTTGGGTAACTTTTGTTAGAGAATGTGGTGGCTCAAATCAGGTGACCCTTATCCACTTATGTGTTTTGAATGCTCAGTCCCCAGCTGATTGCAATTTTGGAGGTAGACCCTTGCTAGAGCAGACATATTGTTGGGGTGGGCTTACGTGGGTTTTATAGCCACCCCTGTTGCTAGTGTTCATTTAATTTCCTGCTACTATTTTCCACCTGCTGTGGTAAAGGAGCTGTAGAGCTTCTGGACATCCCATGCTTTCCCATGGCAGCATGAACTTCCCCTTGAGAGTGTAAACCAAAATAATATCTTTCCTCCTACCAGCTGCTTTTGGGTGGGTATTTAATTACAGCAATGAGAGGATAACTACAATAGAAAATTGGTACCAGAGGAATGTGGTTCATACTGTTAGAAACCTGATTGTGTGGCTTTTGGTCTTCTGGAACTGATTTGCCTAAGGAATGTGGAAGGACTTGAGACCTTGACTTAAGAGATAATGCCTTTCAGGGCTGTCAGCAGAGTTTGAGGGACAATTCTAGTCAGAGTTGAGAGACCTGACCTAACTGCAGAAAGAATGTTACAGGCTTGGCCTGGAAGGGAAGAAAAATCTTTGCTTAGACTAGGGTATAGATAGTTTGTGGGAGCGGCACAAGAAACCTTTTTCCTGTGGTGAAGCAAACACAAATATTCTCTTGCAGATATGGGACAGACAACAGATCAATGGACAGTTACACCAAAGCCAGTTTAGTGAAACAATCAGTTTACTAGGGTTACTTACAGCAGCATGGGTGACTCAAGAACAGCTTATCACCACAAAGTTCCAATCCATCCTTAAAAGTGACCCCATTGTTAGCTAAATCATGGAGTCCTCCTTCTAGTTAAAATTTTACTTTCTATGTAATCTAGCTGTTTCCCAAGATCATTTGCAACTGTGGGGAGGGCCAGTGGTAACAATTACTGTAAGTTCACATGAGGGTCTTGTGATTCTCTCTTCCTCTGTTTATTAGGGAGTTGTCAATGCCTCCATTTCCATTACTATAGATATTGTATTACAGTACTGTTTTGCTACATTGCTGCTTTAGCTATTGGTCCAAAGTGTTCTTTACATGAAGATGGCTTCATGTTTTGCTCAGAAGAAAAATGTCACACAACAGGCTGGTTATGTTTTTCCCATATCTGAGAATTTGAACAGGATTGGATTTAGAAGAAATGAGCTGGTATAAGCAGAATGATATGGGACAGATAGAAATTAAAGTTTGCCTGGAGAATATATCCTGCTTCAGCTGCAATTGTTTGAGAGTGTATCCCTGTTGATGCTGGGCCAAATATTCTGCAATGGGACAGTTTGAAAGAGTTCTGACTTTTTTGAGAAAAAGGAATCTGAAGGTAGAATGCTGAAGGTGCTTCCCTGCTTTTCACATTGGGTTTATTTCCTTCTGGATTCACAAGTTTGGGAGCCTACCTGGTACCATGGAGATATAAAAAATTCAAGAAAGCAAGGATTGTTGAGTTACCAATGCATTTTTGCCCCAGAAATAACTACTTGGCAATGTGAGACAGTTACTGGAGACCCTTTGTGGAGACCTCATGGAGCCATGAAGATACACTGTGGGTTGCTGTTGAGATCCTATCGGACATACCAGGACTGTGGAACAGCTGCCAAGAAGAACTGTTTCCTTGATGAGGAGTTGATCCTAGTTGTGAGCAGTCCCGAAGGAGCAGAATTGGAAGCCCAGAGACTAGATTACTGCTTACAGATGTCTGATTTACAGCTATAGAATTTGATGCTTGCCCTGTTTGTTTTAGAGCTTGCATTGGTTTAATCTTTCTTTGAAATGCCATCTTTTGCAGTGTAATGTTTACTCTGTGCCATTCTTTGTTTTTGGTTTTTCAGGATTATGAGGATGTTGAATAACATTGAGATTTAAAAAAATGGGGACTTTTAATGTTGGACTGAATAAATTTGCATTTTACATTGTGAATAGTCAACACTTTATGGGGGCAAAAGGCAGAATGAGGTGGTTTGAATCAGATGTCCCCAATAAACCCACGTTTTTAAATGCATGACCCTCACCTGGTGCCAATTTAGAGAGTGGAGGCTTGCTGGAAGAGGTGTATTGTTGAGGATAGGCTCATGAGCTCGGGGGCTTTACAGCCAGCTCACTCTTGCTAGATTTCATCCCACTGTGGCAGAAGTGTTATCTGACCTTTCCTCATACCATGCTTTCTTCTGCCATCATGATACTTTCCCTCAAGATTGTAAGCCGAAATAAAAACTTTTCTACCATTACCTGCTTTTAGATACTTTGTCCTAGCAATGAAAAGGTAACAACAACAGGGAACATGTGAGTCAATTACATGGTTAAAAGCTTTCATGGATTATTCATGCAACCCTCCTTGAGGCAGAGTCAAAAAGTTAAAAATATGTAAGTCATTTCTTGTGGTATTTGATGTCATCAAGAGGAGTTTCTTACAATCAAGACCTCCGTGCATCTGTTGTCCTCAGTAATCATCATTCAAATGCTTGATGAAGGTCTTAAGTCATTCTGTCATTAGGTGTTCAATTCTTTCCAAGACTGGAGATGGAAAGGAATTTGGAAGCGAGTCACTAGTTACTATCAACTGAATATTTTAACAGCCAGTTAAATTGTTCCAATAAACCATGGTAAATATCAAACCAGATTTTAGGCAGATACACATCAAAGTAACTGAACATAGAGGGAATAAGGATGCTGGGAATAAAGATCTTCTTTTCTACTGTACTAGTTCCTTTTCCCTTGCAGCAATACAGCAATATCAATTTCTTTGCCCCTCTTTCTTTCTTTCTTTCTTTCTTTCTTTCTTTCTTTCTTTCTTTCTTTCTTTCTTTCTTTTTTCTTTTTTTTTTTTTTTGAAATCAAGGCTATTAACTTCATGTTTATTTTATAAGGACTTTTGTAAAGTTTGAAAAGGATTAATTCATTATCACCACTTAAAGGTAACTTTTTCTCTCAACTAATGATTTCCATTTTGCTACCTGTAGTTTGCCCTTTGGTCTACAATAGCCATACTTCATTTCACAGGATCTGAACTATACAATTACAGACAAAATTATTTTATTTTAAAGTTTGCTTTCAAATGATATTAGCAAAGAGTATATCAAGTTTTCAAGTTTACAGAACACTATGACAATTGACCAGTATAAATACATTTTAACATTTTAATACTTGTTTACTGTTTCATCTATAAATAGCAACACTAAATAAAATTCTTAACACATATGCCCCCACAACCTGTTTTTCTCTATATTATTTTGAACCTTATGTAAAAACATCTTAGCAACGTTTACAACCACTGCTCCTATCAAATGGTGATGCACCAAAATCACAATTCTCATGAATTTCAACATATTGAAAATAATTACTTAACCTAAGACTGAAGAACTGTGCCTTAACTTTATTAAAAAAGATAGCTACATCAATTTTAATTATATATATATATGTACATATATATATATATGTATATATATATATATATATATATATATGTATATATATATATATATATATATATATATACACACATATATACTACCTATTCAATTTATTAAAAATTGTAATAAACATAATAATAAGCAAACTAGTACTCCAAACTTAGGTTGTGCCTGTGGAAGACACTACGAGAAGACACAAGAGACTGCCTTGCAATAAGTGCAGGTTCCTTCTACAGAGATGGAGAAATAAAAGGACAAATCTAGTTCTCTAAAAGACAATTCGCTGTACACATTTTATTTACAGTTTTGTACACTGTCTTAATATGAATGAGACCGCTTTACTTGAGCCATTTTAACCAAAGCAAAACAACCTAAGTAATACAAAGTGTTAAAATACAGCATAAAGATACAAAACAGACATAGTAATTCTAGTTAGGAATGTAATTATGGTGTTACTTTTTTTTTATATAATCCACAATTATGTTTAGGAAATCACGCAAACATAGATCACTGATTTGAATGAAATGCATAAATTTGTAGCAAAGCTTTGTAGTTACAAAAAAACCCCCAAAAATTAGAATCCACAAAATTAACGTTTATTCCACCTTCTGTCATATTCCTGGATCCTCCACCAATGTTACATGAGAAAAAACAAAAGCAGAACAAATGAAAAACTGCAATCAGAATCACTCATGTTATCAAGTAGGGAAACAAATAAAATAAAAACTAGCAGCCATCAGCAAAAGTACAGCAAACACAATGCTGTAGAAAGAGAAACTGCTAGAAAACTGTACTCATCATTCTCAAACCAGCAATATGCTCCTGCTAAGGTATAAAAATGCAAGTTCTTTTTTGAATATGGTGGAAAGGTAAAATGTGTTTATAATTGTAATGGTGATTCAGCTAAGCTAATACAGAGTAGTCTAGGAATACATTTATGGATTCTGGGCATGGTGTATATGGTAATTCTTTGACTGGGAGAGTGGACACTCTAGCAAAAAAATTTAAAAAAAAAAAAAGAACGCAGAAGTACACGACAAAGGGGAATGACACTTCTCTTATATCTCAGCAACATTTAGATGGAACAAAATTCAAATGCAGTCCACTCTGCTGTGATGAGGCTTTGGTTCAGCTCCCAAATCTCAATTGCTTGACGCAGTCTCCTATGAGAATACTCAGAAGGTGTCTTCTTAAACAACAAACCTATTTTTAGTGGTGGAGCCGCTCTTAGTCCCTGTGTCTGCATGGGACTGATAACCAATCACTATCTTTGGAGGGAGTCCTAATCTTTCCATGTATGCCCTCCCTGTTTGTGTAACAGCTTCTCTATGTTCACATTCAGTCGTCCATATTGCTGTCTTATCACCTTTAGCTCTAACACTAACAACGGCTCCACATACATCATCACTGTGGTCATCAAAAGATTCTCCAATAAGGCACAGCAGTGTCTCTAGCCAAAGGCGATCGAGGTCACTTCGTTTCTGCTGTTTGTTCAATGTAATTAGCCATCGTCCTCCCCGTTTATTTTTCTCATCTTCCCACATAGGTTCAATACCATCCTTAAAAAGTGAGTAGTCACATCCAGGCATTAAATTACTGGATAACTGGACATGGTTGTATAGAGTCCAAAAGTCTTCAACAGTATCAAACTTAGAGATCAGTCGAAGGTTTGCTTGCCAAGTTTTGCTTTTATCATTTTTAAAAAAACAGCGCCCACCTGGTCTGTAAAGGATGTTTAATATAGTGTTCTGGGTTAGCAACCTCCTGGTTTGATTCTGTTTTTTTCCTCTTCGGTAGGTGGGGGATTAGGCTTAGGGGCAGTTTCCAGTTCCACAGTTGCCAGCTTAGATCGATCTCCGCTTTTCTATCATTGTGCCATCCATTCTATTCCATTCACTTATTATCTGTTTCTGTACTAGTATCATATGAGTTCATATCACAGCAATGTAAAACATCTTAACTCTGGTACAGGTAAGTTCTTATTCCTCCCTTTAAAGAATTTTTATAAATGCCAGAGTTAGTTTCTTGTACTCCTTAGATCATTCAGGAAGAATTTGGTTAACATTTAACTTAATATATAGTTTATTATAAAATATAATTGTATTATTTAGCAATATTTTTCAGTGATGAGTGTGATTATGTATGTATATATGTATGCATATATATCCATATACATATGTATCATTACTAGAATATTTTCTTCCCAAGAGTAATTATAATGTGTATGTGTATAAAAATAATTAGAATATATTTTTATTCTCTTCTAATAAATTTATAATTTGATATTCTAAATTTGAATCTTGTTTGCAGCATAATAATTTTTGTTTAGGGAAGTAGACAGTAACACAATTCTCATTAAATTTAAACACTTCTGAACAAGTATATATAAATAATAAACTTAATGATTGCCACAAGATGAGGATGAATGGATAAATCTTACCTGGATTTCGAAATAAAATTTAGGGCTGGAGAGATGGCTTAGTAGTCAAGGTGATTGTCTGAGAAGCCAAAGAACCTGGGTTCAGTGCCCCAGTACCCTCCAACGCCAGATGCACAGCATGGCACATACATCTGGAGTTCATTCACTATTGCTGGAGGCACTGGAAACCCATTCTCTCTCTATCTGTCTCTCTCTCAAATAAATAAATAAATGTTAAAAATAGAAATAAAAGGGCTGGAGGGAATGCTTAGTGGTTAAGGTATTTACCTGCAAAGCCAAAGGACCCAGGTTTGATTCCCCAAGACGCACATTACCCAGATGTATAAAGGGGAGGGGGCAAGCATCTGGAGACAGTTTGCTGTGGCTGGAGGCCTTGGCACACCCATTCTCTCTCTCTCTCTCTCTCTCTCTCCCTTTTTTCTCTGTAAAATAAATAAATAAACAATAAATAAAATATTAATAATTTCTCAGCCTTTTAAAAATAAATAAGTAAATAAAATATTAAACAAAGAAATAAGACTCAAACTTCCAGTACTTTTTACTTACCTTCATTTCCTCTCTCTACTGAAAGTCATATTGAATATGTTATTACCACATATTTGTTAGATCATTTATATTTTGTATAAATGTCACTCACTATAGTGTCTTATGTATGGTTTCTTTTCTTCAAAACTGTGCTTTTATATTTTTTATGTTTTTTTTCTTTTTTTTTAATTAAAAATTTTTATTAACATTTTCCATGATTATAAAATATATCCCATGGTAATTCCCTCCCTCCCCACCCCCACACTTTCCCATTTGAAATTCCATTCTCCATCATATTACCTCCCCATTACAATCATTGTAATTACATATATACAATGTCAACCTATTAAGTATCCTCCTCCCTTCCTTTCTCTATCCTTTATGTCTCCTTTTTACCTTACTGGCCTCTGCTACTAAGTATTTTCATTCTCACACAGAAGCCTAATCATCTGTAGCTAGGATCCACATATGAGAGAGAACATGTGGCACTTGGCTTTCTGGGCCTGGGTTACCTCACGTTGTATAATACTTTCCAGGTCCATCCATTTTTCTGCAAATTTCATAACTTCATTTTTATTTACCGCTGAGTAGAACTCCATTGTATAAATGTGCCACATCTTCATTATCCATTCATCTATTGAGGGACATGTAGGCTGATTCCATTTCCCAGCTATTATAAATTGAGCAGCAATAAACATGGTTGAGCATGTACATCTAAGGAAATGAGATGAGTCCTTTGGATATATGCCTAGGAGTGCTATAGCTGGGTCATATGGTAGATCAATATTTAGCTGTTTTACGAACCTCCACACTGTTTTCCACAATGGCTGGACCAGATTGCATTCCCACCAGCAGTGCAGAAGGGTTCCTTTTTTTCCACATCCCCGCCAACATTTATGATCATTTGTTTTCATGATGGTGGCCAATCTGACAGGAGTGAGATGGAATCTCAATGTAGTTTTAATCTGCATTTCCCTGATGACTAATGACATAGAACATTTTTTTAGATGCTTATATGCCATTCGTATTTCTTCCTTTGAGAACTCTCGATTTAGCTCCATAGCCCATCTTTTGATTGGCTTGTTTGATTCCTTATTATTTAACTTTTTGAGTTCTTTGTATATCCTAGATATTAATCCTCTATCAGATATATAGCTGGCGAAGATTTTTTCCCATTCTGGAGGTTGCCTCTTTGCTTTTTTCACTGTGTCCTTTGTGGTGCAAAATCTTTGTAATTTCATGAGGTCCCAGTGATTAATCTGTGGTTTTATTGCCTGAGCAATTGGGGTTGTATTCAGAAAGTCTTTGCCAAGACCAATATGTTGAAGAGTTTCCCCTACTTTTTCCTCTAGCAGTTTCAGAGTTTCAGGTCTGGTGTTAAGGTCTTTACTCCATTTGGACTTAATTCTTGTGCATGGCGAGAGAGAAAAATCTATTTTCATCCTTCTGCAGATATTTATCCAGTTTTCAAAACACCATTTGCTGAAGAGGCTGTCTCTTCTCCAATGAGTGTTTTTGGCACTTTTATCGAATATCAGGTGGCTATAGCTACTTGGGCTTACATCTGGGTCCTCTATTCTGTTCCACTGATCTACATGTCTGTTTTTGTGCCAGTACCATGCTGTTTTTGTTACTATGGCTCTGTAGTATAGTTTAAAATCAGGTATGGTGATACCACCAGCCTCATTTTTGTTGCTCAGTATTATTTTAGATATTCGAGATTTTTTGTGATTCCAAATTAATTTTTGGATTGTTTTTTCTATTTCCATGAAGAAAGCCTTTGGAATTTTGATAGGGATTGCATTAAATGTGTAGATTGCTTTAGGTAAGATTGCCATTTTCACAATATTGATTCTTCCAATCCAGGAACAAGGGATGTTTCTCCACTTTCTAGTGTCTTCTGCAATTTCTCGCTTGAGTGTTTTAAAGTTCTCATTGTAGAGATTCTTTACTTCCTTGGTTAGGTTTATTCCAAGGTACTTTATTTTTTTTTTTTGATGCAATTGTGAACAGGAGTGATACTCTGATTTCATCCTCTGTGTGTTTGTTTTTAGCATATATGAAGGGTACTGATTTCTGTGTGTTTATTTTGTATCCTGCTACATTACTATAGGTTTTGATCAGCACTAACATTTTGCTAGTAGAGTCTTTAGGGTCCTTTATGTATAGAATCATGTCATCTGCAAATAATGATAACTTGATCTCTTCCTTTCCTATTTGTATCCCTTTTATGTGTGTCTCTTGCCTTATTGCTATGGCTAAGACTTCCAAAACTATATTAAATAAAAGTGGTGACAGTGGACACCCTTGTCTTGTTCCTGATTTTAGTGGAAAAGCTTCCAATTTTTCCCCATTTAGTAATATGTTGGCTGTAGGCTTGTCATAAATAGCCTTTATAATATTGAGATATGTTCCTTCTATTCCCAGTCTCTGTAGGACTTTTATCATGAAGGGATGTTTGATTTTATCAAATGCTTTCTCTGCGTCTAATGAGATGATCATGTGATTTTTGTCCTTCAACCTGTTTATGTAATATATTACATTTATAGATTTGCGAATGTTGAACCATCTCTGCATCTCTGGGATAAAGCCTACTTGGTCAGGGTGAATGATCTTTTTGATATATTCTTGTATTCTGTTTGCCAATATTTTGTTGAGAATTTTTGCATCCATGTTCATGAGGGAGATTGGTCTGTAATTTTCTTTTTTTGTTCTATCTTTGCCTGGTTTTGGTATCAGGGTGATGCTGGCCTCATAGAAGGAGTTTGGTAGAATTCTTTTTCTATTTCCTGGAAAAGCTTAAGAAGCAATGGTGTTAGCTCTTCCTTAAAGGTCTGGTAAAATTCAACAGTGAATCCATCTGGGCCTGGGCTTTTTTTAGTTGGGAGATTATTGATAACCGTTTGGATCTCCATGTTTGTTATAGGTCTATTTAAGTGATTAATCTCATTTTGATTTAATTTAGGTAGGTCATATAGATCAAGGAAATCATCCATTTCTTTCAGATTTTCATACTTTTTGGAGTATATGCTTTTATAGTATGTCCCTATGATTTTTTGAATTTCTCTGGAGTCTGTTGTGATGTTACCTTGTTCATTTCTGATTTTACTAATTTGTGTCTCTTCTCTTTTTCTTTTGGTCAGATTTGCTAAGGGTTTATCAATCTTGTTTATCCTTTCAAAAAACCAACTCTTTGTTTCATTGATTCTTTGTTCTATTTGTTTCTATTTCATTAATTTCTGCCCTAATCTTTATTAATTCTTCACATCTACTGATTTTTGGTTTGCCTTGTTCTTCTTTTTCCAAAGCTTTAAGGCGAAGCATTAGGTCGTTTACTTGCGACCTTTCTAATTTCTTAATATAGGCCCTTAAGGCTATAAATGTACCTCTTAGAACTGCCTTTATTGTGTCCCAGAGATTTTGGTATGTTGTGTTCTCATTATCATTTGACTCTATAAATTTTTTGATTTCCTTTTTGATTTCTTCATTGACCCTGTTGCAGTCTGGTTCGCATTGCTGGTAGAAATCACCCAACAAGAGTAGCTTCTGGGAAAAAGAGATTTATTTTGGCTTACAGGCTAGAGGGGAAGCTTCACGATGGCAGGGGAAAACGATGGCATGAGCAGAGGGTGGACATCACCCCCTGGCTAACATAAGGTGGACCACAGCAACAGAAGGGTGTGCCAAACACTGGCATGGGGAAACTGGCTATAAAGCCCATAAGCCCACCCCCAACAATACACTCCCTCCAGGAGGCATTAATTCCCAAATATCCATCAGCTGGGAACCTAGCATTCAGAACACCTAAGTTTATGGGGGACACCTGAATCAAACCACCACATTCCTCCCCTGGCCCCCATAAACTGATATCCATACATGATGTAAAATACAATGCTTTCATCTCATTTTAACAGTCCCCATAGTTTTTATCAATCTCAAAGATGATCATACATCCCCATAGTTCAAGATCTTTTAACTGAGCCATAATACCAAAATATAACCTCAAAAAACCCATACTGGCACAGATTAATATTCACACTGCAAAAGATGGCATTGGGCATAGCAAAGAAACATTCAACCAATACAAGATTTAAAACAACCAGGGAAAACATCAAACTCTGTAGCTTCAAGTCCAGCAACTCAAACCAGTGACAAATCTTCAAGTCCGATAATTCTAACCAGCAACAAGTCTCTGGCATTCCAATTCCACCCCTCCAGCTAGCCTACTCACAGTCCTGGGAAACTTCATCGGGGCCGGCAGCTCCTCGGCAGCCATCTCATGGTCCCAGTATTTCCGCTGGGTCTCCACTGCAAGCCACGGTTCATCCTCATGGCACCATGGGGTCTCTATGCAGGCATCCAGCAAACCCGCTTCACACTGCCCATGGCCATTTCCAAAACACAAGACCATGTTGCAAACTCAATGACCCTGTTTTCCAGCATTTCTTATACTCCACGATACCAGGTAGGGTGCCAATTTGTTAATCCAGGGGGGAATAAAGCAGACTTTGAAGAACAGGACACTCTTTGAGCACTCAGGCCCCTTCAAAAGAGCTGACATTCTTCCTGTTGCCCCAGCGCAGGTCAGCTAGCCCAGTCTCAAAGGTTGTTATCTCTCAGTTGCAGCTGAACGGGCAGCAGTTCACCCAAAGATTTTCCTTTCTGTGCCATATCCCTCTGCACATACCAGTTCATTTCTACGCTAAGCAACCCTGCACAACTTCTCAGGACATGGGCACAAGAGCAAGCTTCTCACACAAACTGCTATCCCAGTCCAGGCACAGCTCTTTCTCACCCTCATAAGCCAAACCTCACAGTCCATAGTTCTTACTGCCTTCAGGTCTTTCAGCTCTGACCAGAATAGTCCATCAAGCTGTACTTACAGCACTGCAAAGCATCTCTTAGGCCAAGGTTTCAAATCCTCCCATATTCCTCTTGAAAATTAGCTCCAAAAGGCCGAAGCCACATAGTCAGGTGTCTAGCAGCAATCCCACTCCTCGGTACCACTTTATTTTGGCTTACAGGCTCGAGGGGAAGCTCCACGATGGCAGGGGAAAACGATGGCATGAGCAGAGGGTGGACATCACCCCCTGGCCAACAGAAGATGGACCACAGCAACAGGAGGGTGTGCCAAACACTGGCATGGGGAAACTGGCTATAAAGCCCATAAGCCCGCCCCCAACAACACACTCCCTGCAGGAGGCATTAATTCCCAAATATCCATCAGCTGGGAACCTAGCATTCAGAACACCTAAGTTTATGGGGGACACCTGAATCAAACCACCACAGACCCATTCATCATTTAGTAGTGTATTGTTTAGTTTCCATGATTTTGTGTATGCTCTATAGCCTTTCTTGCTACTGATTTGTAGTTTAATTCCATTGTGGGCAGATAGAATGCAAGGAATTATTTCAATTTTCCTGAATTTGTTAAGATTTGCTTTGTGTCCTAATATATGGTCTATTTTAGAGAATGTTCCATGTACTGCTGAAAAGAATGTATATTCTGCAGCCTTTGGATGAAATGTCCTGTATATATCTGTTAAGTCCATTCCTTCTATGACCTTATTTAGTCCAGATGCCTCTCTGTTTATTTTTTCCCGGGATGACCTGTCAATTGATGAGAGTGGGGTGTTAAAGTCACCCACCACCACTGTGTTTGGTGTTATCTGTGACTTTAGTTCTAATAGTGTTTGTTTGACGAATTTGGGAGCCCCCATGTTAGGTGCATATATGTTTAGGATTGTAATGTCCTCCTGTTGGAGTATGCCCTTAATCAATATAAAGTGACCTTCCTTATCTTTCTTGACTAACGTTGGACTAAAGTCTACCCTGTCTGATATTAGGATAGCAACCCCTGCTTGTTTTCTAGGCCCATTTGCTCGAAACACCATCTTCCAACCTTTCACCCTAAGGTAATGTCTATCCTTTGTAGAAAGGTGAGTTTCTTGGAGACAACAAATTGTAGGATCCTGCCTTTTAACCCAGTCTGCGAATCTATGTCTTTTTGTTGGGGCATTGAAGCCATTGATATTAAGAGATATTATTGAAAGGTGTGTATTTATGTTTGCCTTATTTTATTTTATTTTTTTTTTTTTTGTGGTTCTGGTTCTACCTGTGCTCTCTTCTGTTACCTAGTATTTGAGTATTGCTTGTTTTTTCTAGGTTCCTTATATGTGTGCTTTTCCTTTTCTTCAGCATGGAGGATTCTATCAAGTATTTTCTGTAGAGCTGGTTTTGTCTTCAAATACTCCTTTAACCTGCTTTTGACATGGAATGTCCTTATTTCTCCATCTATTTGAATGGATAACTTTTCAGGATAAAGTAACCTTGGTTGACAGTTGTTATCTTTCAGAACTTGGAATATATCACCCCAAGCCCTTCTGGCTTTAAAAGTTTGTGTTGAATCATCTGCTGTAATCCTGATGGGCTTACTTTTGTAGGTAACTTGATTTTTCTCTCTAACTGCTTTCAATATTTTTTCTTTGGTTTGTGTGTTTAGAAGTTTGATTATAATATGGCGAGGATATGTTCTTTCCAGGTTTTGTCTGGCTGGGGTTCTAAAGGCTTCCTGTATCTGTATTGGCACCTCTTTCCCAATTTGGGGGATATTTTCTTCTATGATTTTGTTGAAGACACCTACTATGCCTTTTGAGTGAAATTCTTCTCCTTCTACTATGCCCTGAATTCTAATAATTGATCTCTTCATAGTGTCCCGAATATCTTGAAATTCCCACTCATACTTTTCTATAAGTTTGTCTTTCTCTTTGTTGGCCTGTATTAGATCTGCCACCTGGTCTTCTAGCTTAGATATTCTGTCCTCTCCTTTATCCATTCTACTGGTGAGATTTTCTACAGAGTTTTTTAGTTCATTAACTGTGTTCTTCATTGCTTGTAATCCTGACTGGTTTTTCTTTATTATTTCTATTTCCTTATTTGTGTCTTGTATTGCCTTCTTTATTTCATGAAATTGGTGTCATGCATCTTCTCTGGTTCCTTTGATTTCCTCTTTAAGTTCCTCTTTGACTCCTTTGATTTGTTCTCTGACTTCTTTGATCATATTTACAATCATTCTTTTGAAATCTTTTTCAGACATTTCCTCTTACTCGTTCTCACTGGAGGTCATTTCTGATGCATTAATACTTTTAGGTGGATTTATATCGTCTTGCTTTTTAGTGTTTCTTGTGTTATAATGTATATATTTTTGCTTCTTGGATTATGTTACTGCTTGGATTTTCTAG
The DNA here is from genome assembly GCF_020740685.1 of Jaculus jaculus. Lineage (NCBI taxonomy): Eukaryota > Metazoa > Chordata > Mammalia > Rodentia > Dipodidae > Jaculus > Jaculus jaculus. The sequence continues at coordinate 182,717,821 of NC_059103.1, read as the reverse complement.
CTAGCTGGATATTCTTAGCTGTATCAATTGATTTGATGTTATATATTTTCAGGGTAGGAGCTTAAGGTGTTAGATGTGGCTCTTAAGACTCTAAGAGTATTTGCAAAGGTGCTCCTAGGGGTTGAGTTTCCCTGTTATGGGAGTATTCAAGTAGGCTGAGTGGAATAAAACACATATAGATTCTAAAAGTTAACTAAACACTGTACCCATTCAGTCAAAAACAGCCCCAAGTATGTATGCCAGAGTAGTTATTATAACAACCAGATCCTCTATCAACACAGAGGTTAAGATTTCTTGTCTGTTGAGGGATCTAAGTCAGCTTGTGACCAAGTGAGACCCTTCCCTGGTGCAAACCCAGTTACCTTGGATGAGTTTGGTCTCAGTCAAGTTGCTGCCTGGGTCATCGGGCTGCTGTTCTGATTTCTGGAGCTGGGCACTGGCTTTTCCTGCTGCGCAAACCAAGCCTGGAAACTGTAGCCCTGCAGATCATCACCCCCGCTGCTGGAACTGCTGCTGCTTCTGGGTCTGCTGATGTTGCCGCTCCTGGGTCTGCCGCTGCTGCCACTCCTGGGTCTGCTGCTGCTGGGGCCGCTGGTACCGGTTCCGGAGCTGCTGATGTTGCTGCTGAACTCTGCTCCTTCTTGGGTCCCGCTGTTGGCTCAAGTTGGCATGGCCGGGTCCCGGGATGCTGCTCTGTTTGCTGGAGCTGGGCTCAGGCGGTGGGGGAGGGGAGGGAGCCGCAGCTGCTCTGGTTCTCTCGCTGCTCCACGTGTTCTTCTACCTCGCAGTCTGCTCCTCCGCTGCTCACTGCCGCTCTCCCCTCACATGTCCTGAGTTGCGGAGAGTGAGGTGTGAGGGGAAGCGCCACACCCCACTGCTGCCGCAGTTGGTGGAGCTGCTGGGGCCGCTTTTCCCACCTGTGTGCTCTGGATGCTCTGGATCTCTCCTACTTCTCCGCTGCCGCTTCAGTTTCCTATACACCTCACTTTTTTAGAAAAGTGTGTATTTTGCTGAGGATTTTTGGTCTCCCCCCCCCAGGCTGCTTTGGCTTGGTACCTATGCTGCCATCTTAACCGGAAGTCTTCTTTTTCTTTTGATAGTCAGGTTTGCAGACCAGCCTAGAGAAGAGCTGCTTCTCCGCTTCAGCCTCTATGCTTTTTTTTTCTGTGTACTATTCCTTAGTTTCTTGATTCTGTGATATTTCACTCTCTGCATTACTATTTTGTGTCTAGATATGGTGGGCTTTGGATGTGTTTATAATTTTTGGCTATTATCAATAATGTTATATATTTTGGATATATATATAGGTGTACAGTTTATGCTCTGTTTAGGCAATAACTGTGGATTGAAAGACTGGCTCATTAAAGCTGTGCATGTCAGAGATGTGTGTCAATAACATGTCTACATGCCACCACACTTGCATCATTCATCAAAGCACATGACCTGTCCAGCTGCATAACTCTTTTTTTTCTGTACAATTAAGCAATACATACACAACTACCACAAACCCTCACCTCCAAACTCTAGCCCCCTCTTCTTTATATTTAGAAGTGATTCTGATGTCAGCTTATATTTCATTTTGGTTTCAATTTATTGTAATGGCAGCTGATTGGATTGTCTGTACGGAACTTTGGATCAAACAAAATTTAAAATAGAATTTCCATATTCATTGTTTTGAAATTCTGCTTTTTCAGTTGTTATCTGGAAAGCAACGTTTTTCTACTTGTATGTAACCATGCATCTTCCTTCCTTGATACCTGAATATGTTTGAAAAATTCAGGGGAAATGGAAGAAAAAGAATTATTGGCCACAAAAGCAGGACAGAGTCACAACACATTGACTAGTAAGTTGCAAAGAATATGGAAATGGAAAATGCATAGAAGAATATTGGATAGTTAATAAAAGAGTCATTGGCCCAATTGCTGTGACATTATTGCTGAGGAAAAGTTCTCCTCAGCCCTAGAAATGACTGCCAGACTGTGTAGAAGATGCCATAACTGGGACTCATAAAACAGTAGAAACTATGAGGTTGTATTGGCAGAGCTTGAAGGAAATCCATTCTTCTGCTTCCAGGAGAAGCTGTTCACAGGGGAGTCTCATCAGACACACTTACTACAAAACTGCCTGATGGCATTGCTAGCTTTGGGTAATGCCATCTCCTATGAACTGTGGGAGCTGTTTACTGGTGAAACTGCAGGAGAAGGGAAGCTACTGGTGAAGCTGCTGGTGATGCCCAGGCTACAGAGAGAGCATGCACAGATAAGCAAGCAGAGCAGTCTCCTCCACTTTGTCTCTCTAGCATTACCCTGCCTTTGGCTAAGAAGACATAACACTATGCATGTTGGCAAAGGAAATGTATGCACATATATATTTGAAAGAGATTTATTTTTACTGAATTGGCAGAACAGAATGAGTTTGATCTGAAAGATAAAATTTATGTTTTATGATTTATTTGCCTCACCAAATACAAAATAACTCCCTCTCTATACTTCAAAGTTTTAATAGTCATTTCCCATCGTCTCTTTGCTATCCTTAGAAAGACAACTTATCCTATTGTATAAATGCTTACTTTCATTGAATGGGGAACACAAAAAGCACCCACAGAACATGATTTACTTCATGAATGCAAGATGAATACCCAGTATCAATTTGACCTTAATGATTTCCCTATGTTACAGACTCCACCTGAGTGTGCACTATGTACTATAAGTTGAATTCACTTTTCCATTTATGTTTCTCAGTCTATATTCCATGTCATCTTCCTCTTGGATATCCAACTTAGAGACAGAAAGTTCTCTGCTTCTTTTTCATTTCATTTATTTATCTATTATTTGAGCAAGTGTATGTGCATGTGTTCCAAGTTGTGTGGGCTCACACATATATGTAGGTGTCTATATGTGCAGGTTCCAATCATATAGCTTCCTCAATTGCTCTCCACCATAGTCATCGAGAAGTGTCTCTCTTTGAATCCAATACTCACCAATTCTGCTAGAAAATCTAGCCAGATAGCCCAGGTATCCTCCTGTTCCTCTCTCCCCAGAGCTTGGATTACAGACGTGGCCCATCATGACTGGGATTTACGTGGTGCAGGGATACATATTCAGGCCCTTACAACCAAGCACTTTACCAAATGGGACATTGCCTTTGCTCCATCCTATTTATTTTAACCTCATTCTACATGTTTATTTAACTAATAAAATCATAGAGTCACTATTGCTCTTTCGCTGGCTTTTTCTCATTGCTATTTTTTGATTCAGGTCTCTCACAGCTTTTCTGAACTATTGCGATTTTTCTCCCCGATGGTCTTTCTGTCTTGCATTTTAAAAATCCTCTTATTCAATCTTAATACTCTTGCCCCAGTTAGCTAGAAAAATGCAAACCTCATCATGTAGCTGTCTTGCTTAAATCCTCCACAAGTTTTCTATTGCTTAACGTTACGTTTCACAACTTAGGAATGCTGAGGTAAATAAAGTGACCTTCAGGTGCAATGGCACAGAAAAGGAACAGGAAAAGAGGGCAGGGTGCTCACCCATGTCCAGCTTCCCAGTGAGTTGCTCAACTCCACCTCCTTCACATATCTTTTGTGAATAAGAATTTATATGCACAATGTTTCACTGTAAATGGCTATAATGAAATTTTTGTCATGTAGTTCCATAAACACTAGAGATATAGGATGAATTTTAAATATTTGATATGACATTTCCAATGTGGCCTTTTGCACTCCTTAGCCTGACCTCTAAATCTTTATATACTACAAAGCAAGAAAAGAGTCTTCTACCGTGCTATCCAGTCACTCAAAGTTCCGTGCACATGTTCCCTTCATAAACTCACTATTTCAATAAACTTCTTGAATACTTATGATGTAACAGGTAGAATTTCAAAAGTTGATGGAATAATAGAGATTATGAGAGGAAAATAATGTATTATTGATATATAGAATGTCAGACATAAAATTACTATAGAAGAGTAGAAAATTAGTACATGGGATTTGGTGGAGTAGAGTTGAGAGTATAGATTTCATAGCCAAGGAAAGTCTCCAAGACATGGTCATATATGAAATAAACTCCAATGGTGGAGAGTGACAAAAACAGTTAAGACAAATTAGGGAATAATTTTCACAGAGGGAAAACAGATAATGCCAGTTTCCTTAAGCAATCTGCCTTGGAAACTGAGGGAATTCCCAATAGGGCAATGTAACTAGAATAGAAAGATCAAAGATAAGGACATAAGAAAAATAAGATTATGGAAAGATGTGGGTCAAATTGTAAAAGTCCAACTAGGTCTTTAATTTTTGCTCTTGGTGGCATGCAAATACATAACAAAATGCATTAATCTAAATAGATTAAAACAATGAAAATGTAGCTTTTCATGGACATAACAATTCAATTGTTCATGTATTGGAAGGACCATGGGACCCTCAGATGCTATGAGGAAGACTTCCTTCTGTGTCTCTTCCTAGCATGGTGACCACTGATCTTAACATTCCCTGTTGCTTCTGCATTGCTCCAGGTTCTGTCTCTGTCATCATCTGCCACTGTCTGCATTTTCTCTCCTTTGGAAAGACACCGTTAACATTAAATGTAATAATTATCTGGCTTCAGTATACCCTCAAACTAACTAATTACATTAGCAATAACTTTATTTCCAAATAAAGTAACTATCTGAGTTGTTTGGTGCTGGGATTTTATGGTATTTTTTGTTAGTAGAAGGAGTTTAACTAAGGGAGTGTCAATATTGAAGTTACACGTTCTGATTTAGATTCATCCATGTTTCAAAATGGAAGAAAAAAATTAATATAGCAAGACTAACAAAGAAGTGAAAATTGACAGTATAGATGAGGGTGACAATCATGGAGTGATTAGAATTGATGCAATTTAGATTCATTTCAAAAGTAGAGCTGAAAGGATTCACCAATTGTGGCAGGAAAGTTTGAAATACAGAAGTGTAGATATTTGCCACTTTGACCACAGAAAATAAAAATATGGGACTATTAATTAAGGAAGAAAATATTTGAAATTGATTCTAAGAATGTAAGATGAAGAGTTATGTTGGGTATTCTGAATTTGAGATTAATTTTAAAAAGATAGCATAACAAGGACACGGCAAGATACACATTGAACAACTTAGACAAGAGCTAGTTTAAGCTTTAAATCCTGCAGTGTAGTGCATTTCATGATATTTGACATTACAACAAAAACAATAGTATTCATGGTGTAGTTTAATATGGTTGCCATAACTAATTACTAGAAACTAATTGCCTTTTTTTTTTCTCATAGTTCTGGAAGCTTTAAGTCTGAAATAAAGATGTGCTTTGTTTTAGTCCCTTCTTGAAATTCTGAAAGAAAATTCCTTCTATGCTTCTGTTCTGTACTCTCTCAGCTGATGACAATTCAACATTCCCTGTTTCATAGATATATCACTATAATTTCTGTGTCTGTCATTCCATTCCTTCTCTGCTTCTCCTGAATTTCCTCTCCTCCCTTACTCCTGGACATTTTTGGATTTACAGCTTACCAGCCCCATCCAAGATTATCTCACATTGAGATCCTTAATTATATTCCCCTAGTATAGCACGTTTACATTCATAAGTTCTGGATAGATACTTTAGAGGGTATGGAAGAGGTAGCTAGCTGTTCAACTCCCTACAGATAAATAGCAACTCAGTTTTAGAAGTCCACTGCTTGGTGTTGGACCAGAGTTCAGACAGAAACCAACTAGGGAGACATGGAAATAAAGAAAGAGTGAGAATGCAACCTCAAGGTAGGCCAAACTTTGCTGTTGGGAAAGCAGCAAAGTATGTCATCCTCGTAGAAGCTGTTGTGCTTAGACACAGCTAAGCTGAGTATTTAAAGTAACTGAAGTGGGGAAAACAAGTGGGCCACAGAATGGGGGAGTTAAAAAAAAAATAAAGGAGCAGGGCGTCGCAGCACACACCTTTAATCCCAGCACTCAGGAGGCAGAGGTAGGAGGATCACCAAGAGTTCAAGGTCACTCTGAGACTATAGTGAATTCTCAGTCAGCCTGAGCTAGAGTGAGACCCTACCTCAGAAAACCAAAAATAAAGTAAATAAATAAATAATATATATATAAAATAAAGAAAAGACAAGAGGTCCGTTTCTTTGGTTGACTTATTTTCCTAGACAGCTATTGTTAGGTCAGGACAAAATGGAGTTACAGCAGGAGGGCAAAGTGAATCACCCACTTTCCTCTAGAAGGATTCCCCAAGAACAGGATTCACTGCCCCTCCTTAGCCCCTCCTTATCTCTTACCAGATCACCTCTGGTCTCCCCCTGAGATCAGAGATTTACTATCCCCCTATCTCTCACCAGGTCACTCCTGGTCTCTCCATATGGCTAATGTAAAAAAAAAAAAAAATGCTGCCCTAACAAGAAAATTCCTTCCCCTTTACAACCTTCCCCCAATTGCACAAACCTATAAAGGCCACTATCTATAACCCCAGACTGACTGCTCCTTTCCTGAGAGTCAGTCCTGGCATCTTGTGCCCCCCCCCTAACCCCATGAAAACTTCCATCTTTGCCTCAGAGTGGTCTCTGAGGCCCTTGGTCACTCCTGAACTTTATATCTATGACTCTTCAGTCTAGCGTGACTAGTTCTTGATTACAATTACAGACCTGTTTGCATAGTCTGGGACAATGGTTCCTGTGCAGCAGATGACCTTATGACTGCCATTGGGAAAGATAAAACTCAGAAGAATTTCCTCTGTGTTAAAACATGTTCCAGGGTCAGCGTGTCCCAGTACCTTTTATGACTTTTATGACCTTTCCAAGGCACACTGGGACCCCACCCTCACCCCAAGTCTCATTAACCCTTTCATTTTGTTCTTTACAACTTTTGTTATTGGTCGACTTTTTTTTTTTAAAATAATGATAGTCATGTATCCTCACCTTGAAACATAAGAAAACATAAAGACAGAAACAACATGTCATTCATTTTTACCTTTGCCATTGCACATCTCTGACATTTCACTGACAAGGATTGCAAAACACTTACTGAGAGTGTGCTGAATCCCAATCACTTGACCACCAGGGAAGACATGAGGAGCCCTTACTGATATGACAAATCTTATATGGATAATTGCAGCTAAATCCTTCAGATCTGGGGAGTGAAACAGTTGATTCAGTAGTCTAAATTCTGTGGCATAAACATGACTATGTGATAGATGCAAGCCAAGTGAGAGGAACCTGTGGGAAGATAAATGGCATGTGCACATGCCCAGCGTGTAGTAACAGAGACATTCTGTCTTGTGGTACGTGGAGAGCAATCTGAATGTGTTAGAGTAGTTTTACCATTCAGTCTGTTGTAACAGTAAAGATATTACTTTGTTGTTTGGCAATGTAATAAAGTCCTTGGTAGCAGTCAGATGTAATAAGTTCAAGTGGTTTCTTAAAAATATGTTGAAAAGGGCTGGAGAGATGGTTTAGTGGTTAAGGCATTTGCCTGCAAAGTCCAAGGACATTGGTTCAATTCCCCGGTACCCATGGAAACCAGATGCACAAGGTAGCACATGTGTCTGGAGTTAATTTGCAGTAGCTGGAGGCCCTGGCACACCATTCTCTCCCTCTCTCCTCTCTTTCCCTTTTTCAATCTCTCAAATCAATAAATAAAATTTTAAAATATTGAAAATTAATTATTACAGCCAGAGTGAGTAAAAAAAAAAGTAGTAACACTAATATTTTGTTGGAATGTGAAATGCCATGTGTGGTAGCTTGAGTTTTTGTCCCCCAATAAAATCAAATGTTTTATTAAAGCTATAACTTGGATTTCCAGCCACCTGGCTGGAAGAGGCGTCACTGTGGGAAGACCTGGGATCCAGCCCTAAAGGTGTTATTGGGGACAAATCTGCATTCCAACCTGGAGATATGCAGAGTGAGACTGTGTGGGATCCCAGAGTGTGCTTTCTTGTGGTGCTGGTGTTTTTGTCTTTGAGTGGATTTGGTAAAGGGGCCCAGCTTCTGTCATTATAGAACTTCCCCTGGATCTGTAAACTTTAAATACATCTAATTCCTCCCATACACTCTGCCTGGTTTGGAGGTTCACCTCAGCAATATGAAGCTGACTATGGCACCATGAAACCATGGCACACTGTACGGAATGTGAACTAGAAGTTTAACCCAGTCCTTTCCATGGAAGTGTGTTAAATATGCAACTGAACTCTTTATTCTAACCTCTATAAATCATTATTTATTCATTCATTTATTTGTTTAATTTTATTTATTTATATGTGTTTGGGATAGTGAGGATGCTTATAGTTTCTTGCTGCTGTAAATGAGTACCTGACCTATGCACCGCTTTTTGCATCTAACTTCACAAGGACCCTGAGAATTAAACCCAAGTTAGTAGGCTTTGCAAGCAAATGTCATTGCCTTCTGTGTCATCTTCCCAGTCCTTCAAATCAATTTTAATCTCCTCCTTCTGAGTTAATAGTTTGACTTTTTGCCCATTCAATTCTTGAAAAAAATTAAAGTTCAAGTTTTTATGTTAATATAGTGAAATATTTGGCAAAATTGAAATTATTTTTTATTATAATCTCAAATGATTCAGCACTTAAAATACAAATGGCATGCTTTTTAAGGAAACACATTTCATTGCAGAAAAAAAGTTGACAGCAAAAGTATATATAGTATTTGGAATACTAATCATTCATTATAAAAGTGCTATTAATTGGAAATATATCCTCTAAAAATGTATTTAAATAGTGGGCTGTCTAATTCTAATGGGAAAATATGAAAGAAGTGTCTGAGGTTCAAAGTTGAGATCCTAATTCAGTAAGACTTATGGCATCATACAAAGGAGACATGGACTCTACAACCTCGCTCTCTCCTTTCTCCTTGACCTACTATTGGGGAAAGGTCTCACGCAGGCACAAGAAGAGGCAGTAATCCACAAGTCAGGAACGGAGCCCTCACTGGAAAGGGGCTAGACTGACACGCTAATCATGACTTTTTAACTTCCAGAATGTTACGAATATATTTTTGCAGTTTAGGCTATCCTATCCATGGTACTTTGTATTCAGTAGAAACTTGCATGGATGTGTCATATGTCAGTACCATCATATCCTTCCTCCCTGGCCACACTCCACTGAGAGCCCTCCTCCGTGGGATTGCTGGTATTCACCATGGAGTTGTACATTATGAATTGTGATATCAGCTGTCTGTCATTGCAGGGAGGGCTGTCTCTGGATATTCCTTCCACCCTGTGGCTCTTGCATTCTTTTTTTTTTTTTAATTTTTAATTCATTTTTTACTATAGAGTTACTTAGTATGGCTATACCATGTGTTGGTACCAGCCTTTCCCTTTTTCTGCCCCCTTTCTGTTGGGGCCCTTGGCCTACCTTGACTCAGTGAACTGAGGGGTCATGGTCACTGGCCAAATGAAAATTGAACAAAAAGCAATCTAGCTGTAATGTTTGGAGTTAGTTAAAAAGATTTTGCCTGGTGATAATGATTTAATGTGGTGGCTGCAGAAGTTATGTTTAATTAATCACTTTTTGAAGCTTGACTTTTCATTTAGATAAAATGTTCTTCTAAAATAATTTTGCTCATTTTAGATGTTCAGTTTTCTCACATACATATGAAAAATGAAGCTATAGCACCATTAACAGAATTATTTCACATTATATGATAGTAGTTTGAGATCAAAACCATCAAGTGGTAAAATAGGAAAACAGTTGATTCCAATAATGGGTTGATTTTTCCTTACAAAATTAACTAACAGTAAAACTTTGAGGTATTTACCCTAGTCCAGTGAATAAATGTCTGACAAAATTGAGATTACTTTTTATTAAAAATACAATGAAATTATTCAGCATTTAAAACAAAGAAGTCAGAAGAATAAATCTTGATGCAGGAGTTACAAGGTAAAAATAATATATTTGCTAAATAAAATTTTTGGAACTGGATATAGTAAACACATACTTCATAGCTTTATTCAAATAAATACCAATGAAATACATGCTTAATATCTGTTCCCCTCCCCGCCCCACAGTATGTTATAGCAAGAATGAATGCTGCTCAGCTCTTTTAGTGTTATAGTTGGTCCCAAATTAAACAAAAAGTTTTCAGGTTTTTTTTCTACCACACAAAAATATTTGAAGCTTTGAAAATTATTTTAAGTGAACATAAATATCCTTTAATAGTATTGAATGATATTGTAATGGAGCCTTTTGCATTATGAATATTTTTATTTTCAGCGCTGTTTTTACTCTCACAAGTCGTAGTTCATATAATCTTTGTGACCACTATGACACTAAACCAGCCACTGCACATCTTACAGGAGCATGGAGGTAGGGAGTGGGTGATTCAAGAAATTGTAGGAGAATTAGGAGCGTGGGGAGTATATGGCCTGAAGTTTAATCCCCAAACCATACCTTTGTCTTTGACTCCAAGAGTGAATCAAAGCTCTTTCATATGTAAAAATCATAATTCTCATTAAAGTATGTATTAAAATTAATATTCTGCATGGGAGTCCTAAAATGCTTTACTTTTAGGATTTCTGTGTTCTGCATAGTATTGTTTTTCCATAGAAGAATAGTGCCTAGATAATATTATTAGATATTAATGATAATATTATTATATAATAATGCTGGGAAGACAGATGTAATAACTGTATAAATTATGTGAGTCATTCGTTTCAGATTTTTTATGCTTATTTAGAGTTATTTTGAAGAGAAGTTGCTTACATTACCCATAAAATCACATTCTCCCAGCTCATTGAATTTGCTACTGAAATTTTGTATGAAAATTCTATATTTCACTAGAGAAAAATGCTAAACACTAAATAGTTTCAAATTCATGTGCACAATTTTTCTGGTTGTTATGCTAGACACTCAAAATCAAATATAATAATTACATAGCTTCATGCGCTACTTACAAATCTTTCTTTCTCTTTTAATTCCTTTCTGTTTGTTTTGTTTTCAAGGTAGGGTCTCACTAGCCCAGGCTGACCTGGAATTCACTATGTAGTCTCATGGTGGTCTCAAAGTCATGGCATCCTCCTACCTCTGCCTCCCGAGTGCTGGGATTAAGGGAGTGTGTCATCACACCTGGCTATTCCCATTTAAAAATAAACAGATTTCAGTGTGCTTTCTTGTAATTTTTGTTGTTGTTGTTGTTGTTGTTTTTTGTTTTTCGAGGTAGGGTCTCACTCTTGTCCAGGCTGACCTGGAGTTAACTCTGTCATCTCAGGGTGCCCTTGAACTCACGGCAATCCTCCTACCTCTGCCTCCCGAGTGCTGGGATTAAATGCATGCACCACCATGCCTGGCTTTTCTTGTAAAATTTAAGAATCACTTCAAAATCTCTTTATTTTCATTGTGAATAACTCCAGGCATCTAGTCTTACTGATGGTGCCTCTTCAATAGCTTTATATCTACCTCTTCACTCTGTCCTTAGTGTTTCCTCATCTCCATTTGCTTACTGAGTGATTAAACATATTTCTACCAGTACCACTGCTTCTTGTCTCTCTAGTTTCTAAACCACATTATGCTGTCAATTTGCCCTTGCTTAAGCAGGTCCTCAAACATGCTACTTCCTTAACCAGTAGCATCCAATACTACCCTCTGACTCCTAGAGAAATCCATATTGGTTATCTGGCAACTGAATCTCATCCGACCTTTACAAGTCTGTTGAATACTTTTCTCTTTCTGTGGTCTAACAAGAAAGAACCACTTACTCATAAGTACATGTAATATGAATTAAATTTTTTGTCCTAAATTCTGTTTATGAAATTATTGCTTTATCTGATTCTTCCATCATTCACTTTTGCACATTAAAAGATAGGTCAGACAAATACTGCTGTCACACTACGTGTAACTCTGAGCTGGGTAAACTGTTTGCACTTAAATTTTTTTTATTATAAAGACAGCATATTCACATTATATAAACTTCAATTCCTCATTTTATTCCACTTGGAGGGACAGCTTGCCTTTATTTTCAAAATCAAAATTTAGAAAAAAATTATAAGAAGTTTACCATCACCAATGCTGTGTTTTCGCCAAAGTAGTCTTTAACTAAAAGCTGTCTACCAGGCAGGTCTGACTTGCAGCCCACAGACCACATGGGACACAGGTGCTTGACGATAGCTACGAATGTGGCCCAACAGAAAACTGTAAACTTATTTAAAACATGACATGTTTTTGAAAGCTAATTGTATGGTTCTCGAAGATTAGCTTTGCAAGCAAAAACATTATGTCTTATTTTAAAATTGAACAGGCTTTTCATTGTCTGGACAATTGTAGAGTGTTGACCTTGAGAGGGGAGTGAGGTAGCTTTGTTAGGTATTTTCAGGTGACTAGGCCCTTGAAAATAAAAAGAGAAATGTCTTTGGCCTATTCTTGTAGTCTCCACTTTGCTAGAGAATAAAGTATTATCTCACTTCTTTATTTTATTATTTTTTTGTTCATTTTTATTTATTTGAGAGTGACAGAGAGAGAAAGAGGCAGAGAGAGAGGGAGGGAGAGAGAGAGGGAGGGAGAGAGAGAGAGAGAATGGGCGTGACACGGCCTCCAGCCACTGTAAACAAACTCCAGACGTGTGTGCCCCCTTGTGCATCTGGCTAACGTGGGTCCTGAGGCTTCACAAGCAAGCACTTAACCACTAAACTAAGCCATCTCTCCAGCCCTGATCTCACTTCTTATCCCTTTGCTAGAATTTTTTCACAAACAATGTATACCCTCCTGGAATGAAGGTCCCCTTTCCTAGAATTTAAAACAAATCCTGGCATTGTGGTTGGTCAAGTTCAGCCCCCAGAACTTGGCGTCATGGTTAGCCATTCCCTGAGCCAACCTCTAGCCCATAACCAATCAGCCATCTCTGGCTCATCGGAGTCAGAAGGCAGGGCCCAACACCATGAGGTTATAAAGGGAGTGCAAGCTCTCTTGGCAGCCCAGTCATCACCCCTGAACCTCCTTCTAAGTTTGGTTTTCCCAATTCTTTGGTTAAATAACAAACACAAACTTGGGCTGGAGAGATGGCTTAGTGGTTAAGCGCTTGCCTGTGAAGCCTAAGGACTCCGGTTGGAGGCTCTGTTCCCCAGGTCCCACCTTAGCCAGATGCACGAGGGGGCGCAGGCGTCTGGAGTTCGTTTGCAAAGGCTGGAAGGCCTGGCGCACACATTCTCTCTCTCTCCCTCTATCTGTCTTTCTCTCTGTCTGTCACTCTCAAATAAATAAATAAATAAAAATTAAAAAAATATATATTTTTTTAAAAAAATAACAAACACAAACTTAGGACTTGGGGTTCAAAGACTTTCCTGGATTCCTCCCAGACCTAAGGCGGTAGATACCACAAAGGTGGTGCTAGCAGATAGTAAAAAAGCTATGGCCTTTTCTCTCTCTCTCTCTTTCTTTCTGGTTCCTTTTTATATAAGATATGAAAGATTTATGCCAATATGTGCTATTCAAAAATGAAGCAACACTTCAAAATACATAATTTACTACAGAAATGCATAATAAAACATTCCATGACTCTGGGACCTCTTAGACAGATAAAAGTTATAAAAACTAAACAAACAAACAAAAAAAAAAACCCTAAGACGTATGTGAAGAAAAACTTTATTTAGGAAAATTTCTTCAAGAGAATTGTATTTTTCTTAGATAGCTACAACAATACTTTCCCAAATGCCTTGTCAGAGTGGTGACATTGCCAGTGTAGGGTGTGAAAGTCTCTCTTCCAGCCCCCTCCCTCCCCCAAACAACGTGTGACTCACTTTTAAGAAATAGTGATGAAAGTTATGTGGTGTTTTCTGAATTCTTGCTGTAAAAAGTAATGGAGTTTTTGCTTTGTCATGTTGTACCATCTTTATGGATCCTAAATGACCATGAATAAAACTGAATTACCTTGGTGCCACTAGATGAGGCCAGATTTTGTGTCTGTCCAAAAACATCACTTGTGGTACCAGTTAATGCTTAGTATGCACCTGATGATTCCCTACCCCAATTATCAAGTCACCTCCTAACCTCTCATGTTCCTAACACATGCCCTGGGTATTATCAAACAAAGAAAATCCAATCCCGCTCTTCTGTTTCTCATTTCTTGACAAACAGAATCTGTGTGAGCACCTTAGTTATGTTTTATAACAATAACTTTTAAGATGATCTGTTACACAACTGTAACAACAACAGTGGTAGTGTATACTGTGGGTATAAATGGCGGCAGAGAGTTATAAAGAGCATGAAGATTCACATAAAACCTGATGTGTGCCTGGAGCATGACATGGATCCTCTACAGATCTAATACAAGGTGGTCACAGCCAGAGTAGAAGAGAAGACACCCCACGGATGCAATGGGCAATCAACCTTTCACTGATGACAAGGAATATATGATCTTTTCTTACCAGAAGTACACTGAATGGAGGAGATATGTAACACAGGACCTTCTACGTTCTCTTAAAGACCTTAGAGAAGAAACTCTGCAGTTAATGTTGAAATGTAAGCAGAGATGAGACTATTAGCTGATCATAGTAAACAATAAGAAACAAACACCCAAACAATTCTACATAAAGAAATTGTAGTTTGATGAAAATGTATTATTGGTCCTTAGGAAAAAGATGGAAGATAAGGTGTGTACATCCACAAACAAGAGACACACAGAAAGACTTCTTTTAATGTCCCTGATATTTTCTTAATTATTTAGTAAGGTCATCAACATGAATAAGGTCAGAGCAGCATATCCAGATTTAAAGAGAACGGTAGTTATAAAATCGTCTTCAGGACTGATTAAGAGGTGGAATGTTGATCAGGGGCCAGCTTCATTTCTTCATTTGAGCGTTGAAAAAATTCAAGTGATTAATGCCTGGGATGATGGTTTACACTTTTTATGCCTTCACCTAAAGATAGAGACAGGAGGACCAGTAGTTCAAAATCATTCTCAGATATATATGAAACCTATCTTAGAAAGAAAAAAAAAAAAAACTATATACATACACACACACACACACACACACACACACATACACATATATATGGTGATTAAAATGCATTTGGCATGTATATGACCTTCTAGTCATGTTCAATTGTTAGGCAGAGACAGAGATTGAGAAAGCAGTTGAATTTTACCAGCTTTGATGTGTAACTAGATGGAGGTGCTGAAGGGTGACTGCAAAGAAATTCCTGTAACGAGGGCAATGAGAAAAGTGAAGAGGTGAACCACGGAAAGGGTAGTGGAAAGACTCACTCAATGATCGAAACTTGATGTTCTGATCAAGTGAAAGGGCAGTTGAGTGGCGATAGGAGGGAAACTGACTTAGAAATATAGCAGGTAGATATTCTTTTAATTCAATAAATGAGTATTAAACACATTGATTCACAGTTAAGATAATTTTGTACTGTGTAAAATATGTATTAAAAATTTAAGATATAAATAAATGAAAGGTTACTAAAGATGTATCACAAAGATCTTTGTATTCATCGTCTCAATTACATTAATTATTGAGGAACTTACTGGGAAGAATCTTACAATACCTAAAAATTATACAAAGTTACATTATATTTTTGTTTATTTCACTTGTTTTAAGTAAAAATGTATGTTCTAGTTAATTTGCCTGTGCTGAAATAAAATTTTAAGATAGGAATATATCTATTTTGGTTGTTTAGATTGAGAAGACTAAGGTCTTAATCTATCCTATGATGGTATAACAGAATGCTTCCATCTGGATAAATTAAAAAACAGATTTCAATCCATTTTATTTCTTCTGAAGACTGGGAAGTTCGAAATCATGGCTCTTTCCAAAAAAAAAAAAAAAAAAAAAAAAAAAAAGGAAAGAAAGAAAGAAAGAAAAGGAAAGCACTGCATGGTAAAGGATCCCACATGTGAGATCCTGCTGGAGAGAGCAACAGAAAGCTGGAAAGCTGAAATCACTTTCTCAGCAAAGCCTTTTCCATAATAAATGACATACTCTCAAGATAATGACCCTAATCTATGCATAAGGGCGCCACTTCTCAAAGGTCACACTTCTACAACTTTACAGTGGCAATTAAATTTCAACATGAGTGTTGGAAGGGCTATATAAGGCTATATATATTAGCAAGTAGTAATTTTAAAATATTTTAGAGTTTTTGAAGACTTCATCTGTAATTTAATTGAAATGAATACACGTCTTTTTCTTCATCATATGCTCTAAACATCAAGATTTAGAAAAGCTAAAGAAACAGGGAAGGAGTGTGCAAAATTGTTTTTCTACTCTTAATATGAAATATGGTCCAATTTATATATATATATATATATATATATATATATATATATATATATATATATATCTCAGATACAGTTATGTATCTATGTGTATGTAATATATAGTATGCTGAAGATTCACAATTTTTTCATTATTCTTTTTAAATGACTTAATTTATTCTCAAAAGCCTATAATTTACATATTATTTATAGTTACAAAGGCTATTAAACCTTCCTGCATAAATGGCAAATAATGACACCATGAAAATAATCCTTTAATATCACTTTATGAATATGTATGGGACTATAGTAACACTAATTTATTAAAATCTCCTTGTAGACAAAATAAGTGGAAATGAGCAAGCAGGAACGATTCCAGTCATATTGATTCGGTACATAATATGTATATGAATAATTTATATTAAACTCTTCTTTTTTAAAATTATGTAACTTCTTTTCTTTTATTTATTTATATTTTGCTACAGCAAATATACAAGGATGAGGAAGCACATGCCTTTCTCTTGCATTACTGGACAAAATACTTGACATGAACAGCTTAAAGGAAGAATTTTTTTTTTTTTTTTTTTTTAGCTCTCCAGAGGGTTCAGCTCTTGGTTATGTGGTTCTGCGCTACCGGGTCTGTTGTGAGGCCGGACATCATATTGGTGAGCACGTGAGGAACAAGAGAGAGGAAGAGGCAGAGAAACAGAGTGAGAAAGAGTGCGAGGGGTGCCCTGAGTGAGATTTAGCTCCAAGGAAGACACACTACCAATGCTCCTACCTGCAGCTAGGCTTACTTGCAGAATTTTCCAGAACCTCCCAAAAGGCCTTCAACAGTTGCAGGCTGACCGTTCAAAACACACAAGCTTTGTTTTGTTATTGCCTGTGAGGGAAACTCTTCATACCCAAATGCTTTTTGTCATGTCTATAGAGGGTATATTCCAAAAATCCTGGTGCATGCCTGAAATCACATGCACTGCTGAGTCCTTAATATCACTTCCACCTTAACTAAGCATTTATTGCACACAAGTGACCATAATGTTTTTGCTTGTTTGTTTTTGTCTTTTCCAGGTAAGGCCTTACTCTGCCCCAGGCCGACTGATAGTTATCCAGTGCTGGCATTACAGTTGTGTGCCACCACATCCTGGTGACCACAACTTCTTCAGTGTGAGATGAGCTGGCAAAAATCTTTGTCTCCTCTTTAACTTCAAATAGAAGACTAGTAATTATTCTAGCTCTCAGCAAGCTAAGTGTACATTTTATTTTGCATCAAAACATCCACTTTCCCACCTACAGAAGCAATGTATGGTTTCCCTTTGATGCCTGCAAACTGATTTTCCAGCTCTGCTCTTACCCTTGCTTTAGGGAACATGATTAGGTAAAATAAAGGTTACTACACACAGTGCTGAAATTGCAATAGATGATCTTAAAAACCAGGGGAGTACTAAGTGAATAACCCACTTGCACACAGAGTGTCCGACAAAGGTATATGATTCAGGCCTTGGGTACCACTGACGGGAGCGGCCTTATTTCATCACATTACTCAGAATAGGCATTATTTGTGAAATTTTCCTCTTAATATTTCCAGACAGGGGTTGATGACTTGACTGTGCGTTACTACCACTGCTGAAAGTAAAACTGTAGATAAGTGGTAACTGCTAAGCATAATAGGTGAGGTAGACATGAAAGTATCACTGTAAACAGATTATATCTTTAAAAAGAATTTTTGCGCTCCTCTTTAAAAAAATCAAACACTAGATATTTAAAAAGAAAAGGTGCTTTCAAAATTTTCTCAACACAATTGCTTGTTTTAATGTCTATTTTAAGGGAATCAATTTGAGTGCTAGAAAATTCAAACTCAACAGAGATAAAAAATAACCCCTCCTGGTTTTTTTTTTTTTTTTTTTGAGCTGTTTAAATGTACAGTGCTAGGCTGAACAGATCTCAATATAAACTCATTCTTAGCATTGATGGACTTGGCAATGTTAAGGAGTTGCTTTTATGGAAAATGTCTTATTTGTATTGTGAAGGATATAATATCTAAGTAACTCAATGGTTTACTTTGTGTTTTAAAGAAAATTACAGAGGAGATATGGAAGAAGGTAAAATACAAAACTTGTGCAGGAGAACCTGTTGATCTTTGCGTACTGTGTTCCCAAGCCAAGCTGTCCATTTGCCTGGAAACTTGACTCAAGAATGGGATGGATTATATACACATTTTAATTTAGGAATTGGCCAAATGATGTGCTGAACCCTGAATAAGAAGGTGGTGGTTAATCTGTCTAAGTATAATCCTTTTGGGGATGAAAATATATTAAGTAGTAGGAAATTTGTATTATATTAAGAAGGTTAAATAGTTAGTTTAAATGTTGACCATTTTGGAAATAATAGAATTACTGTAGTAGGCATGACAAAAGCCTGTGCATAGGCTAATATCTTCCTTAGTTGCTGTGACATTTTATATCATCCACCCAAAAGGAAAAGAGCTTATACTGTTTCTATTTATTCATTTGTTTGTTTGTTTGTTTGTTTTGGAGTGGGGAAACAGGTGAGTGTAGCAACTCATAGGTAAGTGTATTGTCTCTTGCCAAAATCTTTAAATTTGTAATTGGTAAATAGGAATTCATCCCACGTTGACCCCCAGGCAGTTTTACTAATCTTTCAATATGTAGTCTACCCATGTGACATTCATTATTCCCAATGAATATAATATATTAAAAAGACCTGAAAGTTAGCAGCCAAATTCATAAAATGAGAATAATCTTTTTTTTTTTCTTTTTAAAATTAATTATAAAGTTTACCATATTAATAAACTGTGTCTTGGTTCCATTACTCTTGTGTTATCCTCTTACACTCCCCTCTCAGTGCAGTCACCTCTTTCAGTGAGGTTATTGGTATCATAATGGGGTTATAAATGCATCAATCAGTCTTTGTGTGGTAGATACAAACCTCAGGATATTCTTTCCCACCCTGTGTAGAGAGCTCCTCATGACAGTAGTCTTTTAATATTTCCTATTTTACATAATTTTCGTTAGATTTTTTTTCAAATATAGAATTGGACTTTTATAAAAGTGTACAATAACACTATCTTAAATGAAATTATATATAATTTATTATTGAAAATATGTAGCGGCTTCATTCAGTTATGTTTCAACATAAGTAGAAAAAAATTGTAGAGATAGTATATTTCAATTTAGCTTTTTAGTTTTTTTGCTTGCTTTTTACTTGTAGTGGTTTTATTAGTAGTTCAAAAACCATAGTGCTTTCTGTCACTGTAATGATATAATTGAGATAATTAGCTTAGAATTAGCAAAACCTTATTTTGGCTTATGTCTCTGGAGGTTTCAGGCCATTACTGAGTGGCCTTGTTGTTTTTGGCTTCTGAGGAGGTGTAAAGGTATTCCATTATCAGTCACACAGAAATGAAAGAAATTACAAGGATCCTAATCTTCAAGGGTACATCCTAAATGACTTCAGAGCCTTTCACAAGGCTCTTCTTTCTAATATCCCAAGGCATCTCCCAAGTACCAACCTCTTTGGCAAATTTTTAGCATTCAGAGTTAATAACCATACATTCACTAAATATATTCAATAGGATACATTTAAATATATCAAAGGGTTATAAGATTAGCATGGCAATTGAATTAAGTAATTAATTAATTTTTTTTTTTTTTTTTTACCAGGCAGGTTCTTTCTCTAGCCCAGGCTGACCTGGAATTCACTATGTAGTCTCCACCTAACCTTGAACTCATAGCAATCCTCCTACCTCAGCCTCCTGAGTGCTGGTGTGCCACCATGTAGACAGAACTTAATTTCAAAAAATAAATAAATAAATAAAAGTCTCTTAAGAAATCGTAAGCCAAACATCAGGCATTTTTTGGTATCATGGCCTCTTTGATCTTGGTAACCATCAATTTTTCTTTTGTTCTATATATATTTGCCTATTCTAAGATTACTATGAATACATTACATAATGCATGTTAATTTTTGTGATTAGCTCCTTTCAGTAAGTTAATGTTCTTAAGGGTTGTGTGTTTTGTAGTGTGTATCCTTAGTTCTTTGCTTGTTAAGGATAAGTTTACATTGTACACATATACGTTGTTATTATTATCCATTTATAAGTTGATGGGCATTTTAATCATGTAGTCATTTTGGTTATTATGAATGATGTCACTTTGGGTAATTACATACAATTTTGTTATGAACTTATTTAGTTATTGTTTCTGGGTATATACTCATGGGTAGATTTCTAAGTGATATGAAAATTTTATGTGTACCCTTTTCTGTAACTACCAGAATGTTTCCATAACAAAGGAAGCATTTTACATTTCTATCAACTACCTATAAGTGTTTCAATTTTTCTACATCCTTAATAACACTAGTTATTGTCCATCTTTTTAAAAACATAATGGTCCTAATGTGTGTGAAGTGAATTTTCATTGAGAATTTTATTTTTATTTTCCTAATTGAAGTATTGTTGAGCAATTTTTCTTCTGCATATTGCCTGCTTGTACATTTTCTTTAATGAAGTATCTATTCAGATAATTTGTTTACTTTATTTTACTTAATTAACTTTTAGTTGTTGAATTGTAACTTTTTAAGACATGTGTATGCTAGAGAGCTGAATCTTATACATGACTTGAAATTATTTGCTGACATTTGTGGGTTGTCTTTTCATTTTCTTATTTCATTCTCTCAGTCATAGGATTTTTAAAAGCATTTAATATTTGATAATCAATTGTATAAACTTTCTATTATTGCTTAGAGTTTTTCTACCATGTTTTAGGAAGTATTGCCAAATTACAATGATCTGTCACTTTTTTCCCTTCAGAAATGTTTTTAATTTTAATTGTGGGTTTTTGTGTACACATGCATGTGTGTGTGTTGCAAATGAACACCCATATGATTACATAGCTGGCTATGGAATTGAAACTCAAGCCAATAGGCTTTGCAAGGAAGTTTCATTATCTCCCCAGTACCACTTCACAATTTTTGAGATATAGCTCTTATATTTAGGTCTTTGCTTTAGAATTCATTTTCAAATTTGAAATAAGATGAAGATCGACTTCATTCTTTTATTTATTTATTTATTTATTTATTTATTTATTTATTTATTTATTCAGGTGCTGAGGACCAAACCCAGGACCTTGCACTTGCTAGGCAAGTGCTCATCCACTGAGATAACCCCCCAACCCCAACTTCATTCTTTTGTATGTAGATATTTAATTATTTCATGTCTTCTTGGTGAAACTATTTTCTGCCTATCAGACAACCTTGGCACCTTGGTCAAAAATAAACAATAGATGTTTTTTATTTCTTTTTTAATTTTTTTTTATTTCTTAAATGTCCACATCAATAAAAACCACATAGTCCATGTGTAATATCATGACAACCTTTTAGTTCTGCAATGAATACTACTGTAGTAAAGGATAATTTTATGGATTTATTTCCACATGTATGTGTAGAAGCAGAGTATGTCAGGCTTTCTTGCTACTGCAAATGAATGTCAGGTGCTTGGATCTTTGTTTTTGTCTGGCTTACGTGGGGGCTTGGGAATTAAACCTAATCCAGACAATTTTGTAAGCAAACGCCTTTAACCACTGAGCAATCTTATCAGCACTAGTGTTTGATATAATTTATAGATCTTCTATTGATCTGTGCAGCTATCCTTAAGTCAGTATGATGTTGCCATGACTACTAGAGCTCTATTTAAGTTCTGAAATTAGAAAGTGCAAGCCTGTCAGTTCTTTTCTATTTTTCCAAGATTGTTTTGGTGATTAAAATTCTCTTACAGTCCAATTAAATTTTAACTATGAAACCATATCTCTAAAAAAAAAAGGCATTAACATTTGATCTACACAGTGGTCCTTCATTATTCAGAAAGGGTTGGTTCCAAGATCTGTAGATACTCCTCTGTGGACATTCAACTTCTTATATATACCTGTGTAGCATGCTTGTGTCATGCACATTCTCATCTGTTCTTTAAAACTTTTGTAGCTTGATACTACCTAGTAATGTCACAGAAATGGTATATAAACAATTATTATGATTTACTTTTAAGAATCCTATAAGACCAAATGGCTATACATATTCAGAACATCTGGGAGCCTTATGCATACAGTAAGAATAAAACTTGAGTCAAACAATGCTCAAGCAACCAATGCTAAGAAAAGAATAGTCTGTACCACAGCGGGATATGTGTGTACATCATGATATTCATGAAGGTCCAGTACAAAACCATGTGGAAGACTAAAGTCTTTCTTTTAGGGGACTTTATGGATTTTGGAATATTTTTTATAACACGGGTACTTGAATGTGGAAAACACAGATGAGGACTAACTATGTGTTTGTTTCTCTCCATATTGTGTTATGGGTCACTGAATCATATTTCAGTCCACAATGGTTCCTATATATGATGGTGGTTTCATAAAATGATGAGAGCTTTATGTTAAATGATAGTGTTGCCATCTTAATTTTCATAAGTATATTCTATGATATTATCTCAAAAAATAATTACAGTGCATTTCTCAGAATTCATCTCTATGGTTAAAGAACACATGAAAAAAATATATTTACATATATTACCTTAATAGATATGTATTATTATTGTCAAACTAGAATTTAATTTCAACCAACATCTCCCATTTTTTCCATGTTATAAATAATACAGCATAGTTCTCACTTTTCTTCAGTAAAATTCATCCCCTCTTTTCATTTTTTATTTTATTATCTAGTTATCTTCAAAAATATATACATGGAAAATATTAAATATGGGCTGGAGAGATGGCTTAGCAGTTAAGGTATTTGCCTGCAAAGCTAAAGGACCCAGGTTCAGTTCCTTAGAACACACGTAAGCCAGATGAACAAGGTATGGCACATTAATTTGGAGTTCATTTGCAGTACCTGGAAGCACTGGTTTGCCCATTCTCTCTCTCTCTCTCTCTCTCTGCTTCTCTCTCAAATAAATAAACTAAAATTAAAAAAGACTAAATGCATAGTCTCTTAAACATATATTTAAAAGCAAATAAATTAAATATATCATATGTGTCCTCTTTTGTGGCAATAATCTTATTTCAGGAATGCACTATTATTTCATAGAATGTAACAAAATCTATAGTACTTCTGACTATCATGCATTTTAGGAAAATTTTGTCTCCTTAAAGTAGTGTACTAGTGTTTTCTTTTCTTTTCTTTTTTTTTTCTCATAGCTTTGGCAAAATACTGCACCTAAAGAGATTTGGGGAAGGAAGGAGTTTATTTCTGCTCACATTCCAGAGGATAGAGTCACTCCTGTAAAGGAAACTGTGGCAGGAGTGAGAAGTCAGTGTAATGTCATTGTATCATCAGGGAAGAAGTAGAGACAGATGAACATTGCTACTCAGCTAATGCTCTGTTGCTTACACAGTATAGTGCTCCAGGTCCTGCTCAGGGAATGGTGCTGCCCACAATTAAATTGGGTCTCCTATCTCAATGGACCTGATCAAGATAATCCCTTAGGGCTATAGGATAGGAGGCTAACCTAATCTTGATAATTCCTCATAAGAGATTCTAAGATCTGTCAAATTAAGAATCAATATAAACCATCACAAATGCATTCCCTTATTATTACTGCAAAGCTTCTTTGAAACAAAGGACCAGAAAAACAAACAAACAAGCCAAGCCACACCTGATTTGAAGCTATGCATGTCTTTATAACAGAGTGGGAACTTTATTACACATCTACACCTCTGATTCCTGTTTCTATGGGTCCCTCGGTTCCTGCCATATTAATATTCTTATTCTTGTTTATGCATATCTGTGGGTCCTGCATTCTATTCCTTCCCCTTGCTTATGTCTTGAATGTCCTCCTGCTTCCAGCGACTGAACTTTCAAGTCTCATACCTTGTTCCTTTCCATCTGCCAAGTCTCCCACACCCATCTCTTTATGCATTACATCCATTAGTTTTATGTGATTTATATAGTCAGTTGACAGATCAAATACTTTTATTTTCTCAAATGCACCTCATTTTGAGTGCTTTACTTGAAAGTTCAGGGATCTTGGGTTTCTTATTATTTGTTCAAACTCTGGTACATGGAAAGGCTGAGTGAGTGCCATCTGCTCTGATATGAAGCAATTTATATTTAGAAACCACCATGACCACCTCACAGGATCTAATTTCTTAACAGGTTAGATTACGGTTAGTTTAGAATTCAGAGAGGTGTTTGTCACTTTTAAAAATGGATTTAGTGCTGAACCTTTTGTTTTTCTTCAAACAGGGGTGTATGATGAAGTTAAAATCCTTCATAATCTCTGTCAATCATGGAAGAAAATGTAAGCGTGCTGAGAACTAGAGTGGTCAGCCATTGCTCCAGAAGCTAGGTGAATAAACCTAAAGTATATTTAAACATTTGGGACACCACATTTTCCCGAATTAAAAAAAAAAAAAAACTGGATGGATTCTCTTTTAAACATCTCCAATATCCATTGCATTAGCAAGTATTAAATCAAACAACTTGTGCTGGGAAAGTTTCATAACAATATGAGGAAAATAAATAGTCTCTTTGCCTCACTCTTCACCTGACTATGAAAAACTAAACCTTAGCATTCTAAAACATACATAAGGTAGCTTTTACATAATATTAAGACACTGTAAACTAAATATATTTGCATTCAGATAAACAAACTAAAATCCAGTGAAAAAAATTGAAGCATATTCAACAGATTGATAGAAGGCATTTTAAACATGTAACCAAATCCAAGTATTACTCATCGTGTAAAAATAACTGCTGAGAAATGAGCCACACACTCTCTTTCCCATGCAAATGTCCAAAGGATATTTATAAGGAAATGTAAAAGTTTAAAGAATTAGAAGTCAGATGTTCAGTAATTTATATATTTTGCAACCTAGATAATAAGAAATATGAGTTATGACTTCACATTTTACATATTGAAAGAATTCTAACATCACTATCTAAAATGTGGTAAAAACAATTAGATCTATATTTGTTAAGAATTATATATAGATACAATAATTTGTCTAGCAATTTTCAACAGCCTATAAAGCTGAATGTGCATATTTGCAGTAGCTCATCAAGGAAAATTTTAGAATGATTAGCTCAGGAAAGTCGCAAATAAATATATGATATAATATATTCAGAGATTTTATTACATATTTTAAATAATCATCAACTGCCAAAACAGCAACTAAATGAAAACAATAAGAAACTGTTTATATTACAGAAAATAGACCTTTAAATAGACAAATTAGAAACATAATTATTAATGATTAAAACACAATCCAGGTTTTGCATTGTATATGATATATGTAAAGGCATTTATTTGGGACTTAACATAGTGTGACATATTTTTTTCAGTGATTCATGAATACATAACTATAGTTATCTTCTTGGTGCTTGGGCAAAACACCTGACCTGGTGATGGGAGAAAAAGTGTTTTTACTTTGGTTTATACTTTCAAGGTGAAGCTTCCTAATGGCAGAGAAAGGTTGATTGCTAAGAGGATGGATATCATTTATTGCCACAGCAATAGGCAGAAAGCAGCAATCTTGTGAGTTGAGTGCTAGTAATGAGCCAAGCAGCACAGAAACACCCCAAAACCTGTTATTGTCAACACATCTCCTCCAGCAAGGCTCTACCTTCCTAATGATGACTAGATGGGGTCCAAACATTGAGAACATATCTGACATCTGACTTCAACCATCACATTTAATAAAATATGAAATTCAATATGGGAAAGATTAGTCCATTATAGGCTGCTTGTTATTTTTGTAAAATCTGTTGACTATGAGAATGATTGCTGTATTTTTAATATCTATAATAATTTCTAATGTATATAATGGCAAATATATTAATATTGCTGCAATGAGTAAGAATATGCAGTGGTTAACTTGCCACATTTTACATACATTATTGAGATATTGAATACATTAGATTCATCTTGCTACAATTACTTATCAATACAACTTAGTTGATTGAAACCACAGATGTTATTTTATATATTTCTGCCCAGCTTTTCAAAGTACATTCCAGAGGTAGAACAGGAAGCACTTTCTCTAAAAGTAAGTGGGCACTGTTTCTTATTTATTCTAGTTCCTTTGGGAAACTGGCATTCATTTCTGTGTAAGTATGTACATTCCCCTCACTTGTTTCTCTGTTTGCTTCCTCTCTCTCTCTCTCTCAAATTTATTTTAATTAACATACAAAGAATTAGGTTTTATTATGTTTCCCTTCCTCCCTCTTTTCCCTAATCCACCTGAAAGCTTGCATGCTATTTTCCCATACAATAGTCCAATAGCCTCTTTTCAACACCAATTAATACCTAATACTTAAAAAGTATTGATGCAAAAGACACAACTCACTTCAAAGAGAAATAAGAGGTAGTTTATTTTCAAGCCAAATATGAATGAGCATGGCCTGGGAAAACAGACTTTGGTTAACCCAAACTCGACTTTCCAATGAAGATTTTACAGTTACAGAACAAAAGAAAGACATAAGCTAAGATACAGTCCAAATACATGAGCTGAAACATAGCGAAGCAAGGAAATCTCCACCACAGGCTTCAGATGCTATTTGATGACATTCTGAGTGTTTGGGTTAGTGTAAAGTAGAGGTCTGTTCATACATTCCAAAAAGATCACACTGATCAATCAATAATGACCAGGATGTTAGGTCAGACACAGAGGTGGGAAATAAATGGCTATTAAGGGGATAAAGGTAGTCCTAGGTACCTTGGCTCAGATTCTGGAACATTCCATCTCTACAACTCTCTGTCATCCTACTGAGCCTTGTCTGTAGCACTTGACCACTGTTGACTTGAATGTAGCACTTCTTGGGACTTCAGTTCACAATATTATTTGCTTCTTTTTGATCTACTCCCTGCCATAATGACCTATTATTCTCACCTAATTTTAAGTAATAGTCTATACTCACTGTCACATCCTTTTGTTTACCTATATACAAACATTAAAAGTTAGCACCTGCATATTAGAGAGATGTGTGATTTTTGTATTTCTCACCCTAGGTTGCCTCACTCATTTTTCCAGTTCCATCCATTTTCCTGTAAATATTATAAGTTAATTTTTTCACAGATAAATCAATTTTCTTGTGTGTGTGGGGGGGTGTGTGTGTACCACATGTTCCTAATTTATTCATTAGTTGATGGATTTTGTAGTTACCTTTGTGTTGCTGGAACAATATACCCAATCAAAAACTTCTGATTAAAGGAACAGTTTTTATTGTACCTTATGGTCTCCAAGGGAAGCTTCATAATGTCAGGGGAAAAAGATGGTACAGCAGATGCTGGGCATCATCTCCTTAACCAACAGCAGGTAGAAAACAGCAGCACTGGCAGTAAGCTGAGCTCTGGCCAAGGGGTGCTACTTATAGTATCCCAGAGCCTCTCCCCAACAACACATCCTGTCC
The DNA here is from genome assembly GCF_020740685.1 of Jaculus jaculus. NCBI lineage: Eukaryota > Metazoa > Chordata > Mammalia > Rodentia > Dipodidae > Jaculus > Jaculus jaculus. The sequence continues at coordinate 182,690,213 of NC_059103.1, read as the reverse complement.
AGTAGGGTTCTACCTCCCAAAGTGCCACCAGCTTGGCATGAAACATTTAAAATACATGATTTTATGGGGAATCTTTTTCAATCATCCTCAGTGAACATCTAAGTTGGTTCCATTTAAGAAAATTATTCTGTAGAGGAAACAGAAAGCCTATAGAATGGGAGAATATTTTTGCCAGCCAATTCTCAAACAGAGAGCTTATGTCTCTCTCTCCCTCTCTCACACACACACACACACACACACACATAATAGTTTTATTTAAAAATATTAATGCTCTGATTACTTGACGCTAGTCAAGATAAAAATATGAGATAAACATATTTTCCAGTATTGCACTACTGAGAGGAACAGAGAATTGGTGCACCAGGGCCACCAGCCACTGCGATCGAACTCCAGATGCGTGCACCACCTTCTTGCGTGCCTGTGTGATCTTTCTTGCTAGTGTCACAGTGTGTGGCTGGCTTTAACAGGATCTGGGGAGTAGAACATGGGTCCTTAAGCCTTGCAGGCAAGTGCTTAACTGCTAAATCATCTCTCCAGCCTCCAGTCTCATCTATCTAGAAAGGTCTTTCTGATGGGTCCTCAGTTTTCTTAAAAAGGAGGGGTGGAGAGCTATAGAATTAAGCATGTAAAACCTGAAGTTATGTGGAAGGACCTGAGGGGCTCCAAAGTGTTCTGGATGGCTTTAGGCAATTTGTTTTGTTGACTTTGCAAAAAGGAAAAACAAGAAAGGCAAGATTGAAAATAAGGGTTTTATGCTGTGGCTAGATTATGTTCTTTTATTCATTTGTATACAGTGAAAGAAAACAAAATTTCCCTTCTAAATGTAATTGAGAGTACATTTTAATTGCTATACGATAACTCTTTTCCAAAGTGAATAAATATAGAAAGATCGATTGTTGGTATGTTGTAAGTAGTCACGTAGCATTTACTGATAATGTAAAGAAGAAAAATCCTTACCACAAAATAATGTGAATTTATAGTAATAAAAACAGAAAACCTTGGCTGTCCACAAATACACACACACACATACACACACACACACACACACACACACACACATATTTTTACTCCATGGAAATGATGAGAGTCTTCGCGCCTGTAAGACATAATAGCAAGGTCACTTATTGAACCAAAATAATTTTGGGGTGAGGAAAGGTGAATTTAGCTGGAGGATACTGAAAAGAGAAAATAAATGAGGAGATATAATCAATAGATGAAGGGCAGGAGGTCATTAACCACTGGCAATGCTGAATTTTTTGTGTGGAAATCTACAGTGAAGAACATGCAACTATTCTTTTGAAGTGCATGCCTTCCAAGAGTTATAGAAGCTGAAACATTGCAGGAAAAATACCCAGAAACAATGGATGCCTAATTTGCAACTGAATAACTTTGGAGGGAAATATTTCATGAAGTCCTCAGAGGGTCAGAATCCAAGAGCTTTGATGATCGTGTTCAGACACATGAACACGTGGTAAAGCAGTAGAGATTATGTTCAAAAAGAAGTAACTCCATGGCCTGATCCTGTCTCTTTTGGTGTTTGATCTCTGAGCAGCAGGGGACTTTGTGATTCAAAGAGGTACATGTTAGGTCATCAGTCCAAATGGCCTATTTACTATGGGCACCAACAAAGAATGCAGCATGGAAGAATTTTTCCTCTGTATTATTTTAGCATAAAAGTATAATTTATGTGGATTGAGTTCTCAAAACAAAGGAAACCATAAAGAGGTGTATATATGTTCCGAGTTGGATAAAAACCTCAGGTTTTAAATACATGGTTAAAATTTTTAGGTAAGCACAGTATATATACAGGTTATTTTGTTTGTTTTTAGGGATTTTTTTTAGTTTAGGGTTTTTTGTTTTTTGTTTTTTTTTTTTTTTTTTTTTTTGCTTTGAGACATGTATATATTCAGTGTGTAGGAGTAATTACCATTGTTATTTTGGCAATAAGTTAATTTTTAAAAACACAAGATGGTAAATTCTTGGGTGTCAATGTGGTAATCAATTTTTCACTTTGACACTGATTTATTTTTATCCTTTTTGACATCAGAATCCAATATCTTGAGTTATTTAGAAATTTCTTCACTTTTGGTAAAAATATTATTAGACATCAGTCTCTAAGCTCTGTGTTGTATCCAAATCCTCATCTATCAAGCAATTCAAGAACAAATAAAAGGTCTGGTTATGGAAATCCTCCACTCATGTTTTCACCAGTTACTACCTAGAGTGCTCTGGTCTCAGTGAAGGCTGGAATTTCAGAACCAGCAGCATAGACATTAATTCCCTTTTTTCAATGCTCACTAGTACAATACTGGAAAATATGTTTATCTCATATTTTTTATCTTGACTAGCATCAAGTAATCAGAGCATTAATTATTCAAAAATGCTTCCCTCTGCCCCAGGTGGCTGTGGATCAAGTTAAAGACCTTTCACTTTGGAGGACTTTCATCTCATCATCCACCTATGGACTCAGAAGCTAGTGAGACAGTTTAAAGATACATTTCTATAGGTTACAAAAAAGAAAAGGAAAAAAAAAAAAAGGGATGTTTTTGAGCCTGTCTTTGCCATCTCCATGTTGCTGGAGAAGGATGTATTCTCTCCTTATCTCTTGCTACATAGAGGATTTTCAAAGATCTACTTATCTTTTTCTTTTAGTTTTACTTAATTATTTATTTGTTGGAGAGGGAGACAGGGAGAGAGAGAGACAGAGAGAGAAGAGAGCAAGAGAGATTCAGATAGAATGAGTGTGCCAGGGCCTCCAGCCACTGCAATCAAACTCCATATACACGTGCCACCTTGTGCATCTGGCTTATATGATGCCTGGTGAACAGAACCTGGGTCCTTAGGCTTCACAGGCAAACACCTAAACTGCTAAGCCATTGCTCCAGCCTTAACTCTATTTTTTCTTAAACACAATGAGTCCTTTTCCAGGAGGTTAAATATTTCTAGATGGATTAAATCTGATCTCATAAGTAGGTTTGATTAGCTCAGCTCCATTCAGAACCTATATACGACCCCAGTCCTGTTTCCTAGGTGTGTTTTTCCATTTTTTCTGAACCCTCTTTATCCACTTTGAACAAGATCTCTTACTTCCTTTCTTCTCTTACACTATGGTCTATGGAATTCAATTCTTTGAAATCATAAGACAAAAACTTGGAGGCCAGTGACTCAGTGAAAGTTTTGTATGACTGAGACAGGCCAACATAAACCTGAGAGAGGTTTCACTGATTCCAAGTAACCCACAATTCCTATGTCATATTGTACGTTGGCTGTGGCTGGGAACCCCAATTCTTGTACCACAAACTCTGTCTTGACATATCATGAATTGAATGACATTATCCTTCACATCTTAGTAGTTATGTTTTGGGGGAATTGTTGTACGTGATTATAGATTGAACAGAAACTTTAAAATGCTTCCTTAAAGATATGGGGAAAAAGAAGGAAACAATATACCAACAAATAGAATTATCAATAAAGATACAGAAAACAAGAAGAAATTCAAAATAAATTCTGAAACTGAAAAGCATAAAAAATGGGAATTAAAAAGACACTACAGGGACTCAAACAGTCATTTGAGTAGACAGAAAAATTAGATACTACATAAACAGAAAAGAAAAATGAAATGTGGTACATCAGAATCTACAGAGCTCAAGTAAAGCTCTGATAAGGGGAAATATAACTATAACACATGTTTAAAAAGCAAGATTAAAAGCCCCTAATATAACTTTATAAAATAAGTAACTAAAGGTGAATAATCTATTAGAAAGTAAGAACTACAGATTAGGGCAGTGATATAAATGTAGAGGAGAGACTATCAGAGAAAATTAATAAAAGGAAAATTACTTCCATGACTATATCAACAGTACTGACAATCTTTTAGCTATATGGACTAAAAAAGATAAAATGTAAGTTCCTATCATCAGAGATAACAATAGGGACATTATCAATCATACAAAATAAATATGCTTTAATATTAGGATAGAACCTGCATGCCATTAATTTGATATGTAGATAAAATTACAAAAAAATCTTAGAAAACACAAAAGCTACCAAGATTGAATCATAAAGAAACTTTGAATTGAGGGAGAAACAGGCACGAAGCGATTTGTTATTGTTTTTAATAGGCAGATGATTAGGGACAGAAGCCCGAAGTGAACAAGGATATGGATATGTCGTTCTGCCCATCGTGGTAAAATTGGAACTTGTGTCTGCTCCTGTATCATCTAAGATGATTGCCAGTGACAGCTTTCCCTGCCGCTCCCACTGAGCAGAAATTTCCTGCTTTTTCCCAAGTTGTCAATCCTGAGTCAATTGGATCTTTCTTCACATGCTTCAATTTGAAAAAGCCATACAGAAATTTCTTCATGATATATAGTTTAGAAAGAGAGAGTTTGGGCAGAAGTATCCTTTGTAGGTGGGTAATGGTGTGCCCAGAAACCATAGATTGTTATTTGAAAATTTCAGTGCCAGGGGTGGGACAACTTCCAGCAAGGTGGTAAAGAAGGCCCCTGATGGTCCCAAAATACTGTCAGCTATTGTCAAGGCTTTTGGTTGCCCACCAGAACTAGATGGTAAGAACCTCTTGTCACATGCCTGGGTTGCAGGTCAATGAGAAATCATCTGGAGTTGAGCTGGAGGCCTCTTCCCTGCTGACTTGCTGTTGGGATATTGGAAAGAGCTATGCAGCCTGTTGTGGAGGAAAAATCATTAATGATCATAACTAGCAATGGACCATGCAAAGTTTTATGGCTGCCCAGCTGGGCCAAATACCAACTGGTACAAGGAAGCCGATTGCTCTCTGATTGGACTTGCCGCTGGAATGAATTCATGCCTAGTACTTAAAATCTAACCAACAGCCGATAGACGAGGAGGTAATGAGCCCTGGGGTAGAAAATAGAATCTACTATTGTTGTTTGAATAAATGAATATGTTATGCCAACAAACTGCCCTCCAGTTTCTTTCACTTATGCCCATACATTAACGCTACTATCACTTTGTTTAAAGAAGCTTCTCACTTCAGACGGTGGTGAGAAATGTGACTCTAACCTTGCCAAAACCCTAAGAAGTGACAGTGGAGTGAGTGTTCAACATTAAATGAGACATCTCTATCACACTCACCAAAGCTCAAGGACTCTTTCAGAAATGGATATGGAAAGAATGTAAGAGTTAAAGGAAGGGGAGGAATGCTTACAATACTGTCTTCCAGACTCAAAGTGTACATGACCTCACAGTCGCCGACGCTAGTACCTATACAAGACCTGAATAGTAAGAGGAAAAAATGGCATTAAAATAGAAGAACTAGTTGGAAAGAAGAAAGGATTCATTGTGGAGGGTATTTGGGTGGGAGGGAGGGTCGTGAGAGGGGATTATGACTCATGGTGTATTATCTATATTCATGGAACTTGTCAGTAAAAAGTAAAAAAAAAAAAAGGTATGAGATGAAACGAGTGTGCAAGTGACCCTTTATCAATGCAGGTTGTTTAGTGAAAGGACAAATACCCCTTGACAGACTGATGTACTGGTGGGTATCTTCATCCCTTTATGTTGCAGTGTATGTGGTCTTTAGTGGAAAACAGTAAGTTTTCTGTCTTTGTGATTTCTTTAATTATTAAAGAAATCAACTCTCCCCCTAGTGGCAGAGGTGTGGACCCAGTTGTACAGCCACAGCATTGTGCGCTGAAACCCTGAGGCTTTCACAGCCCGCCATGCCCCGACATTAACATCCTATTGAACTTCCAGAATGTAGTTAACAAGAGATGAAACGAAGGCTGATTCTTCTTTCTTGTAGAATTGGGGAGACCTTGTACAGAGGTGGGAAAGAAAGGTGAGGTGGATTGAGAAAAATATATTGGCCAAGTTAAAACAAGAGAAACCTCATACGTTTATGCATACATTTGAATACAGGCTTTAAACATAATAGCACATCACAAAACAATTCAGACAGGGTATACGTACAGGTAGAGATTTCCACAATGCTGAAATGCCAATTACAAAGTTAGTTACTCACACCTTCCTTTTAATATATCTGCAGTAATGATTCTTATGAGTGGAAAATAGTCCTTAAGCCTTGAAGGACACAGAGTTATGTCAAACCTCAGTCAAGAGCTATACATTGAAGAAATAGTCTCCAACAATACTCAGTATGCCTTCTCAGACCTGAACCATGACTAGGTAACTTCTCATAAAAAAAAAAATAATAATAACATAATTTGCTTTTGTATATGGCAAAATTCTATTGATAAAATCCAGGGGACTTTCAACAATATTCTCTCCTTCATGATTCATTTCTTCACAGAATTTGGTATCTACTTGTAAGTAAAATAAAGGTAGCAATATGTTGATGGGGATATTCAATCACTGTAAGATTCTTTTTCCCTTTTGGTATCATTTTCTGTGAAATAAACTGTATCTGGCAAGTGACACTTTTAATTGTACTCATGTCCTATTTAGAGAGAAACCATGCTAAAAAGTCTGTTGTCTTTTACTTTGCCTCAAGGTGAAATCATGAACACCTTGCCAAGGTGGACCAAAGTCCATCTGAGTATTTCTTGGGTGGAGAGAAGGGGTAAACTCATTAGATCATCTTCAAGATTCCAGTAGCCTTTGGCTCTTCTAGACATTAAAAGTAGCTGACCATTGTGGGTATAGATGACAAAACTAAAGGCTTTTCAGTCTGAGAGCCATTACAGAAAATTTATTGGAATGGGCATAAGAGAGTGACTGAATATAATCTTTTCTTCCAGGTACTCAGCACCTTTGGGAGTCAAGGCAATATATTATTCAAAATGTCACATCAAAGCATTAATAAATAATTGAAAATAATGGATAAAAATTGATACTGCAAGCCAGGCATAGTGGTGCATGCCTTTAATCCCAGCACTTGGGAGGCAGAGGTAGGAGGATCGCCGTGAGTTCGAGGCCACCCTGAGACTCCATAGTGAATTCCTGGTCAGCCTGAGCTAGAGTGAGACCCTACCTCGAAAAACAACGACAACAACAAAAAGATACTGCAAGGAAATATAAATCAAAAGAAGTATGTGGTATAAATTATAATATTTTAAAGTAATTGGTTTAAGACAAAACAAATATAAACAGGTTTATTATTACATGGAATGAGAGGAAGAGAGTACTTAAAAATAAAAGAATCACAATTATTAACACAGGTAACATAATGGCTACAGTCATGTAGAAAAACAAATCACATACCAGTAGTAAAATTGAAATTGCAGATTTCAATTATATGTGGAAACTGATACTTCTCTCAGAAGTGGAAACATCAAATACAAGTTTAAAAATGTAAAATGCATGGTTAACACGATCAATAAACTCAAAATGATGCAAACACGTTATAAGTATCTTTGTTTCTGAAAATAAAATGAAAAATTTCCTTGATATTTCTAGAAATGCATGATACTCACTAAAATTGAGGCTATTTTGTCTCCAAATAAACATTGATGATCTTAAATAATTATCAATACAATTTTATACATAAATATATATGTGTGTGTATGTGTGTGTGTGTTTGTGTGTGTGCATGTGTGAGACAGAGATAATTATCAAAAGAGAAGTATTTTTCCCAAAATCTGGAATCAAAACTACAAAGGCTTGAATATCTCCAAATTAAAGTAGGAATAGAAAATGGATATCTAACATTAATCTGACGTAAAAGCATTGAACACACAGATTGAGAAAACTTTGGGGGCAATTTGAGAAAGGAGGCACATACCTGCAGTTTCACTTATTTTGATGACTAAAGTGGTAATTGAGACTGTAAGTTTAATATTAGCATGGATAACATAGCAAGACACTGTCCCAAAAGAAAAAAATAAAAGTAGTAACAATCATAAAAGCTTAAAAACAAAAACAACTGGATGTCAAAGCAAAAGTGAAACCACAAGACTATCTATTTTAAATGACTCTTAAAGAAATAAAAAACAGGAATGAGACAATCATTCCATTCAGCAAACCAGAAGCTGGGCAGCATTACAAATTGAACTACAATGAAGAAAATAAAAATAGAAACCAGTGAAAACATACAAAAACAATTTTATAAAAATGAGTAAAAAGTTTTATTTTACAAGTTAGCATATGGATTTATATGTAGGCTTTTGAGGCATAGTCATAGAACAGAAATGTGTCTTAGAATCTCCCACATGTCAATGGATTCTAGATAAGGACTCAATGCTATGATGTATCAAATTTATAGTTGAGTTGTATCAGAGGCTATGAAAGTAAATTATTCTTCAAATAAAGTTGAAAATAATTTGTTCCTTTAAGTCCAGTTAAGAAATTTTCCAAATAATACATAATGTATAATACATAAACTACATGACTTACTTTACACATATGTACACTAATTTGAGGTATGTCAAAGATAGCCACAGAACATGGAATTCACTTCTATAATTCTCTGTCAATTAAGTATTCTTTCTGCATTAAATTTTCATTGTTCATTATGATTGTGTATCTAGTCTTACATAATGGGCACTACAGGGTCTCCAGCCACTGCAAGTAAACTCCAGACATGTGCACCACTTTGTGCACCCAGCTTATGTGGGTACTGGGGTATTGAACTGGGGTACTTAGGCTTTGCAGCCCAGCACCTTAGATGCTAAGCCATCTCTCCAGCATTAATCTTATATATTGTATGGACAAATAACTTACTTCCAGAAAAAGTATACCTAAAGATCTATTATTCATATGTTTATTTGAACTACTTTTGTTGTTTTTCAAAAAGCAAGAGAAATTCATACTGCCTTTTATTTTACAAGTGAGCTATTATTTTTACATTAGGACATGAAAAAAATAAAAGTCAATTGAAATGTAAGTTAAAACAGTATAGACTTTCAGTCCTTATTAGCATAAGATTAACTTTCAAAGAATGAAAGCAATTCAGCAAACATCAATTTATTTAAATGAGAAAACAAATTACCCTGTAAAATAATGGAGCATGGTAATAAGCACAGACTGGCATTTGTTCATTTCATGTACATAAAGTATGTGAAATTAAGTCCAAGAAAGGAGATATAAAAGTCCTGTTTTAGGGCTTTAGCTGTGAAAAGAATAATCTCATTTGTTTCTTAATCTATCTTCATATACTTATCAAATATTTTTTTTCCCAGTTACTGATATGAATCCTTATGTTTTTCTGAATTTCAAACACCATATACCAGAAACGTTGGCTTCCTTCACCCTTGCTTAGAGCTAATGTTCCTGGGACATTTCTTCCCCTTAAATCCTTATCTTCAGTGATGTAGAACTTCAGTTTCTAGCTCACAGCTGTTCACAGGCCCTCCAGTGTTACCCATCTTCACTCTTTAACAGTCTTTTAAATTGGTTTACTTTCTCTGTTTCCAACATCATCACCCCACTGAAAAAATCTCAAATCACCTTTGTATTTCTTAGCGTGTTTCCATTGGTACATGAGTTCATGCTTCCTCCAAGCTTCACTGGAAGCATGGGGAATCATTCTCATTTGTCCTCTTTGGGACTGACCTGACTTCTCTCCACTCACACACACAAAGCCCATGATTCTGACTTTAATCCTCACTGTTGCATGCAGTTCCAAGGATGGAAGCCATGTCTTACTCTTGGTGCTTCTCTTTCAGACTGGGATGTTCTGTAGGTGTGCATATGCATGTGTGTGCATGTGTATTTTATTTTAGACTGTAAGAGCAGACGTGACTTTGAGATTTTTATTCCAAACTGTGCAATACCTCTATGGAAATCCTGTTCAAGCGCTGCTCTGCTGGGCTTGTTCTTTTCTGTGGCATGAGGGGTTAATTCTATCACTGCAGTTGCTTTATGGGTTAATTTTGTTATCCTTTTTATACATTGTGCATCCAATTTTCATCTACTTTCCTTTGCTTTAACAATTTCTAAACTGTGTTTGGTTTATGCCTCAGGGTTTGAGATATCTGCAAAAAATTTATTGAGTATAATGAATGCATGTGTTTTCTTTAGATAAAGTATATTGACAGATATCTATTTTCTGTCTTAAAATACTCCTTTTTATATCCTATCCAAATTTCTATATCTTTATCACAGTTCTCAGATTGTGACCTTTACTTTCAAAGGACTCCTTGCCACACATTAGCTCATCATTTCTCTCTAGTGGTCACTAAGTAACTATATCCCTCTCCTCCACAACCAATACAGTGAAAGAATCTGTATAAATCTGTTAGCTTCAAGATTATCCCTAGCAGTCAGCATACTGGTTTCTGGACTTCATCCCAGCATATTCTCTAAGCATACACTGAGTCTGTACTAAGTATACCCTCAATCCAGGGAAGTTTAATAACTTCTATTTTCACTGTTTTTTGAGAAGAACTTGGTGAGAGGAAAGAAAATAATTCATGTCTTCACCTTAAATACACTTCTTATGACATTGAAATTTATTTTTATGGACCAAATGGCATTCTTGTTTGTGAGAGAAAACATCCCACAATAAGCACTTTGTAGGAGGAAAGGGTTTATAGCTTCAAGGGGAAGCTTCATCATGGCAGAATAGGCAGCTTGGATAGTACATGTTCACACGAATCAGGAAGGAAATCATCTGAGTGATCTAGTTCTGAACACCTACTGAGCTCCTCCATAAGCTTCAAGGGACACCCCAGTGACACACCTTCTCCAGCAAGGCTCCACCATCTGGGGACTAAGTAGGAGGGTGAATACTAACACTTGAGGCTATGAAGGACAATTGCATTGAATTCAGCACACAATGCCTTTGTCCACTCGATATTATTAATAAGTTGTTTCTTGAAAGTTTTCGTTCAACTCTCAACATCAATGAGCTCCATTCAATTATGTTTCAAGGAGGACCTGGATGTTGAACTTAAATATTTCAGAACAGCTTGTGGATGATAATGTCTAATTTATCCTAAGGGTGTGTTGGCATCAGCATAGACTTGGGGGGTGCTGCTGTGGATATCACTAAGCACCTACAACCAGAAGACACAACCTAGCTGTTCTATTTCACAGGATACAAGTACTTGAAACACTGTGCCTGGAAATAGAAATTTTACAGGGACATTTGCAGAAGTACTTTACATTTTCAGAGTACTGTGTAAAACATGACTTTTTGATTTTACCAGATAGTTACTCTGCTACACTAATTTGGAACATATTTGCTACCACGTGTGTGTGTGTGTGTGTGTGTGTGTGTGTGTGTTTGCTGATGAGAAGTGTGATGGTAGCTATAGCTGTGCCAGCTCCATTAGCAGAAGAACTTTGCAAACAGTGGCACAGTGCCAATGAAGTAGTGTCATTGCATGCCTCCAACAGAAACAGTTCATTTCAATAATGGACCCTGTATTTCATCCAAGTTATGGCATCAAAGAAACAAATGTTAGCAATTCATTCTCTTGGGATTATTCCATATTTTAGTGATACACATTTAAACTTAAAACAGTCAATGATTAATAGAAAACTGTTTTGAGAAGAAATACAAATATTGGAGAGGCAAAATATTATATGTAAGTATGTATCTTACTGACACAAGAATCCTATTGACAGAACATTATTTGATTTGGGTATGCGCATATTTATAATGTTATTTAAAGAGGCAACAAACTATACAGAATTTATACTTTAAACACACACACACACATATTCAGAGAGAGGTTTTTAAGAATTCAGATATAAAATCATCTTTGTAGTACATATTTTCTTACCTGCTTATATTAAAGAAATATATAAATCTTTATAGAATTGTTGTAGGCTGCCTTCTACCATGACATTAAACTGCTTTCATAAAAGTGACCTTGAAAATTATGCATGCTACTTGTTCAAACTCATTTGAAAAATTTTAATCAAAACTTTTACAGATGAAGAATAGAAGTAGACTTCTCAAGATTTGCAAAATCTATAATTATTAAGATTATGGTTGTAATAATAAATATGATGATTTTTCTTCAAATTGTTGTAGGAAAAATTATATGATGAAAACTCTAATAGTGTGCAACTTAGACAGCTGCTATGTTAAAATAATGTGGACTTGAAGGCTCAAATAACTGACATTCATTCACCACATTCCAAGATGGCAGGGAGTCCAAGTGTAACGCACCTCATCAGATGATGAGGACACCCTTATTTTATAGATGGCCATCCTTGTTTCTGTACTAATCTTACCCTCAGGGCTCATGACCAAAATATCATCCCAAAAGCTGTCAATACTAATACTATTTCATTGAAGGCTTGAGTCTCAACAAAAATATTTTGAGGAAAATACATATTTACATAAATTCAATATAGAAAACAAAGCACTTCAGAACCTGCGCAGAAAATATTTTCAAATTAAAAATATGTTATCGATGTGTATCATAAAATTCAAGTACATAACTATAAAAAGCACATCTATGCATAGGGATAATTACTAAAAATTTAGAGTAATGAACGGTGCTGCAGCAATAATTCAACACTTAGATTGCTGCCTTCCTTCCTTCCTTCCTTTTTTCTAGCTCATGACTAAGCTTCCTGGTATACTTCTCTGCTCAACTTTTCCCTGTGTGTCTATATGGAAATCTACCTTTCAGCCACATGATGCTGCATTTCTCATTTACGTTTTAGCATACAGTCAGGATCTTGGATGAATTTCTGTCTTCCCGACTTTCAAGGCCGATATCCATGAAGTTATACTGAAGTCAAAGCCCTAATGTCTGACATAAGTATATGAGCACAATGTGAGTCATAACATGAGTCACAGGATTGAAAGGACAGTCTACTGATGATACTTTTCAATGTGTATTCTACTTTAAAAATGTAATGAGACTTCTTTTGAAATCAACTTAAAAAGAATAGGACTTCTTGTCTATTATAGACCTAAATAATATATTTCCCTTTCTAGTAGTTTTGGCTAATCATATATTACTAATTCAAGTCATCTATATTGGCTTACTCTGATTGAAGTATGCCAGATGGTTAGGTATTCAGTTGAGCCTGCAGGCATGATATGGTTGTAGTGAAATGTAAATGATTTTATAGCTGTCAAGGAAATAAATAGTCACACAAGTACCAAGTAGATTATTAATTTTTTTTAATCCTTTAAACAAAGATAGCTAATGACAAAACTAGTTTTTTATTGCAGTTACCTTCCTGTTACTGGAACAAATACCCAACCAGAATTAGCTTATGGTAGGAAAGGGTTTATTTCAGGTTTACAGATTTCAAAGGAAGCTTCATCTTGGTGGAAAAACTGGCTCACTTCATCATACCTCCATATCAGAGAGACAGGACCAGCAGCCTGAATTCAAGCTTGTTCTGAACATACCTCTTAGGGATGGACTTAAGATATGCCCCTAGTGACACACTTCCTCGAGCAGGGCTCTGCATGTTGGAGACTCAAGTATAAAGATAAATATTGATTTATTCATTCATTCATTTGAGAGAGACTGATAGTAAGAAAGAGGCAGAGAAAACATGTGGGGATAATGAGTACAACAGGGCCTCAAGTCACTGTAAATAAATTACAGGTGCTTATAGGTAGGTACTAGGGAATTGAACCTAGGTCCTTTGGCTTTCCAGGCAAGAGCCTTAACCACTAAGCAATCTCTCCAGCTTTAGAAAGCTTAATCAAAAATACCTAAGGCTACAGGGGCATTTCAATCAGTCACCATAGCTTTCTAGATCAAAATGTAGTAGAACAAAGTAAGAATTCTGAGTTAATAATTTCTTAGGTCAACATCAGTACCCATGGCTGTGGTGTCTAAAATCCAGCACTAGGGGAGATGAGGTAGATGAGCAAAATGAGTAGAAGCTCAAGGCCAGCCTAGGGCTGCAGAGTGAGTTCCTCACCCACCTGGGATACCATGAAAGTTTGCCTCAAAAAAAATTCATAGATAAAGCACTTTTAGTCTTTGCCAATAGTGCCTTTATCCCACCCTGAGAGGACCATGTCTCTGCATGTGTGTGTGTGTGTGTGTGTGTGTGTGTGTGTGTGTGTGTGTGTTGTTCCCAGTTTTGTATGGACCGTGCCCTGCCAGGTTGCCCCCATAAATGCAGCCCCTAGGGGAAAAAAAAAAATAATTAAATTTTAAAATGGTCACAACCCAACTTTATTGTACGTGATTATCAAAAGCAGTTTCAAGTTAGTGTGAGGTCAAGAAACTTTCAGGGTTAAAGTCTAAATGTATCAGAGAATATAGAATTGAACTTGAGAAATTGAGAGTGAAAATTGACATCCAAACATAAAGGAGGGCCTTCTACATGCTAAATATAATTGCAGACCTCTGTATGTATAAAATCTAGGACTACAGCAAAAACAAAAACAGAAACAAAAGAGACACAGAGACAAACCAGATTAGTATGTATCCAAATATATTTCTAAAACTTAGAAAAAAAAAGTAGGAAAAAATCTTGTAAAACAATGGCTAAAATGTTACAAATTTTTATAAATTAACAAACAATTCTAAGAAACCCAACAGGGCTGGAGAGATGGCTTATCAATTAAGGTACATGCTGAGGAAGCCCAGCAAACCTAAAACAGTAGAAAAACTATGGGTTTACTTCTGAACATGCAAGGGTTAACTTTTGTTTTCCTTTTAAATACCTTGAAGGCAAGAAGGAAAATTGACATGATATACACAGAAACAATAAAAGGTATGAATCATTTCCTATTAGGAGCCACTAAAGCTAGGGACATTGGAATGACTAATTCAGAAAGATAAAGAAAAAATGAAAAATGATGATAACTGAGATTTCTATACCCTGCCAGATTACTTTTCAAAATCAAATTAAATAAAGCCAATTTTAGCAAAACAAAAAGTAACAGCATTTTTGTTTGTTCTCTGGTATTTGATATATGTGTGTTTTGTATTTTGATCTTATGTTACCCCTTTATCCTCTTATCCCCTTCTCAAATCTCCTAAACTCCTTCTTATACCACTGAGGGGAATGACTCTACCTCTAACTATTAACCACCATTAGGTTCTCAGGGAAGAGGGGTGAGAGAATTTTTGTTTTTTCTCATAGATTGTGACTGTAAGAGATTCAAAACAAAATTCTGACTGAAAAGAAAGGTTATTTAAGCAAATCAGATGAGCTCCTTGATGGAAAGGAATCATGGGAACATATCTTAAGGTAATGGGACAAATTCTATACTACAACAATGATAATTTTGTCAATGTATACATTTGATTAAATTCATATATTGCATATTTAATACTTAAATTATATAATTTAAACATGAACAAAATAGATGCTTTAATGAGAAAGGTCCTGAGTTGCTACAAGAGGGTATAGTTTATGGTTTAGTTTTTACTGCAAAGAAATGAATTATACTTCAAATACTTCCTAGAAAAACATACTTGATATTGGAACAAGGATCATATTAAATATACTGATTATGAGGGTTTAGCATGGTGATAAACAGGACTATAGCAACTACTTAGTTAAGTGACCTGATTTCATGCTAGATATTTATGCTGCTTCCTTCCTTCCTTCCTTCCTTCCTTCCTTCCTTCCTTCCTTCCTTCCTTCCTTCCTTCCATCCTTTCTTCCTTTATCATCATCATCATCATCATCATCATCATCGTCATCATTATTACTATTATTTTGGGGTTTGAGAGGTAGGGTCTCACCTTCTAACCCAGGCTGTCCTGGAATTCACTGTGTAGTCTCAGGCTGTCTTCAAACTCACAGTAATACACCTACCTCTGCCACCCAAGTCCTGGGATTAAAGATATGTGCCACAACACCCATCTTATTTGCTTTCTTAAGGTGAGAGGGATAAAAAGAAATGCCAGAGAATAGCATACAGATGACAAAAAGATTTGGTCAAATCCAGTTTGGCAAAATAAATGAGTTTCGTGAGGTTATCTGCAGGTGCACAGATGACTCCTGGGCAGCTGTACTGCCAAAACACCACACCCACAGTCAATGTTCTTCTTCATACATTCTAGTATTTCTAATAGTTGGGCAGGTGGAGAGAAGTTTGGAATTTCGGTGGAGGCCTTGTGACTTCTTTTCAGATGGAATTTCAACATCCCTCTTACCATAGACTCGGTATCTTCTTGCCTATTTTATTTTATTACCATGGCCATGGGTCAAGTTCTCTGGTTGGTTGTGAAAGCCACTCTGTTCCATGGTGGCAATGACTCAGTCATGCCCAGAGGGAGCAGTTGCACTATAGTAGGACTGCTCCAGTTTACCACCATCCTGACTGCAGACCTCAACACTGGCCATTCTTGTGGGTCAACAGATAACACCAGGATCACCATTTGGCAGTTTTATATATATATATATATATATATATATATATATATATATATATATATATATATATATATCTGCATATATATATCTGCATAGATTGAAAACAAACAGTTTTAGTGGAAATAATTATCTGAAATTCCCTCTAAAACTGAAGACAAAATCTTAAATCTAAACTTACTTTAAATGAGTAAGAAACCTAGTAAGGTAAAATGAATTGAACAAGAAAAGTCTTGAGTATGGTTCTGACTTGTTTCCCAGCTCCAGCTAAGGGTCTAGTACCACTGAGTGGATCAGTTAGCCAAATCAAGAGCAATTGATTCCTCACCATGGCTGTGTACCACTATTGCACTTGTGTGGGCATCACATCCGGTTATTTGTTGCTAATTAGGTTAAACAATGTGTTGCTTGGACAGATCTTGGTCATTTCCCCCAGTCGCCTATGCAGTGCCTTCTGGCACTAGACACGCTGACTGTCTGGGGACTGACTCTCTCCTGGCTTCCGGCCACGTCATTCCATTTTACATGTCAGCTGTGTATGGAGTCTTCAGCAATAGGGTCTTATCACTGGCCTTTGGTGGGTCATCAAGTACTCTGACAGAAGTCTGTCATTGTTTTGGGAAACCTTGTAGGTTTCTCTGATCAAAAGCTCATTGTGGATGGTAGGCCCAAGCTGGAAGTGGGGGTTACAGGTCAGTGTCCACTAAGAAATTGAGGAAAAAGATAACTAATATACAAGAGTTAGTGAGGAGAGAGATAGAGGGGAGAGGGGGAGAGGGAGGGAGGGAAGATGTAGGAGATTTAGGTCAGTCTTGATCATACCCTCTCCAGTGTCTTGTGGTTCAGGTGTTTCCTGTAAGGGTCTAGTGAAGGTTCAGCCATTTGGTCTGTCTTTTAGGAAGTAGAATTTTATGGTACCATTGCCATTTGGGTCCGGATTACTGTTTTCCACCCTTTGATTCCCTCCCCGCCCTCCATCCATCTTATTGTCTAGTCCATGAGGTGCTTGCTGGGTATGTAAGGCATCTTGGGCAGATTCAGTTTAGGTGTTGCAGATGAGTGAGACTATGTGTCGATTTTTTTTCTGTGATTGGGTAAGTTCACTGAGAATGATCTGTTCCAGGTTCAACCATTTTTCCTCAAATTTCTTTATGTCGTTTTTTCTTACTGCTGTATAGAATTCCATTGTGTAGATATACCACATCTTTGTTATCCATTCTTCTAATGATGGACATCTGGGTTGATTCCAGCTTTTAGCTATTACGAATTGAGCTTCTACAAACATGGTTGAGCAAATCTCTCTGGCTTTTGATTTGAAGGTTTTAGGGTACATGCCCAGTAATGGTATAACAAGCCCACTCTACAATATCAAGCTACCATCAATCACGGGGTATAAGAGGGCCTACACCTATCAAACTGTCTATCAAAAAAGTAAGTGTTATCTCAATTTTCCGGGTGCTAACTGACTCTCCGTTGGAGAATCTGCTTCTCTTTTCCAGATAGATGCAGATCCTAAGAAGAGAGCTGCCCCAACATACCTCAAAAGGAGCCCAGCTGAAACTAAGGACAACTGGCGAAATAAGCAAGGGTGATGTTTTCCTGTGAACCGGATACCAGTACAAAGGGGAAGGAGATCAACGCAGAGAAAAATCAACTCCTACCAAATCAGAGAGCCAAAGCCTCAAAGGCCCCCAACACCTCAGCACTGAAGCAGACCAAAAATGAACCCAACATGGCTCAGGGAAATCTTGCAGAAGAGGGGGCGGAAAGAATGTCAGAGTTACATGTTGGGTCATGATTTTCAGAGACATTTATCATACTAATAACTGGGGGCTAACTCCACAATGCACGGCCCATTTTCATTAACAAGGAGGGTCTAATGGGAGGGGTTAGATCACAGAAGAGCCTAAATAATGGTACCAAACTGCCTGTATTCACTGAAATGAAAACTAATAAATTAAATTAAAAAAAAAAAAGATGTACATTCACGTAAAATCTTAAAAAAAAAAAAAAGAAAAGAAAAGTCTTGAGACTTAGATGTGGGCTAGATTATGGGAGAAAGTGGACTTTCTCTGGACTTTAATTAATCAACCATGCTCAACAGTTTAAAAAATAATATGAAAACTAAAGTTGAAATCTAAAAGTGGTTATGAAATTTTGGTAAATTATGGTAATTCAATGTTTGTTGCTTATAAGTGGTTGCTTATGGTGGCAGCATTTAGACTGCTATTTCACAGCAGATATTAAAAGATATTATTATTTGCATTTTTGTGTCTATTTAGAACTACGTGGGGGGTATTAAGAGCAATGTTAATGGATTAAACATCAATATTCATAGAATGCTGACAATGAAAGAGTTAATAAGAATTGATTTCTATGCACCAAAGCATAAAACAAAAAACAGTAAGAGAAAGAGATATATTTTCTTCCTAAAGGCAGGAACCTAACAAATAAACCTTGGAAAGGATGTTGCTTTTGATTTGAACTATACTAAACACTTTGGTTTTGTTATATTTCAGAAAATAAGGATGTTCACAAAGACAGGTAGTTATGTGCAATTAACACAGCTTGATCAGGTGGCTCTCCATGAAGCTGAATTGTCACTTGAGAATTGTCCCCTAACCACTAAGATGAGCTCCCTCTTGAACAGGTTTTGAAATCCTTGCCAGAAAAAGTGGAAGAGGAAATGGCTGATAAAAATATTTTAAAATTCAAAACAATTTATAATTCTTTTGTGGCTTTTATTAACTCACAAAATATTAAGAGTCATATGTACCTATTTTATTCTTGCTTTCCTACATCAGCAAGCCAGTGAGCAATGTGCAGGGGAAAGAAGCAATCTGAAAGCTAGCAGTATAAAACACTGAACATAGCCGGGCGTGGTGGCACACGCCTTTAATCCCAGCACTCGGGAGGCAGAGGTAGGAGGATCGCCAAGAGTTCAAGGCCACCCTGAAACTACATAGTGAATTACAGGTCAGCCTGAGCCAGAGTGAGACCCTACCTCGAAAAACAAAACAAAACAAAACAACAAAAAAAAAAAAAACACTGAACATATCTTTGAAGTTGGGTTCTGACGTAGAGAGGGTGAAAACACTCAGGCTGGGGGTAGACCTCAATGGTACAATCGTTCATAGCATCCTTGAAGTCGTAGGGATGATCTCTAGTATCATGAGAAAAGCAAAACACAGCAATAACAAAAATTTTATACATTCAAGGCAATACACTTTTAGTGTGCATGTATATGTAGTATGCAAGTCATGTGTGGTGTGTACATGCCTATGTTGAGCTGAATATTTGTGTATGCTGTAGTATGTGGGATGTGTGCAGATGTATGTCTGTGCTCATTGGGTACCCTATCCCTCATTTGTTATTTCCTAGAGACAGAGCCTCTCTCTGAAATCAGACCTGCCATGTTTTAGCCACACTGGTTGACCAGTGGCCTTAGTAATTTTCCAATCTCTACTCTTCACTGAACTAGGGCTACAGGTGTGTGTGGCCACTCCTAGCTGTTTTATGTTGGTGTCTGGGAATCAAACATAGATCATTGGTGGCTCTTATGCTTGCACTGAAAGTGTTTGTACCTATTGAGCTATCTCTTCAACCCATGTCAAGTAATTTGTAATATTGTGGATTAGAAAGTTTCACAACACTAATAATAACAGTAATAATTTATTTTATTTTAGTACCAGGCCTTGTTCAAATTCATTTGTATAAATTAAATTCTTTATCCTTTGTATATGGTCTGTGTATGACCATTTTGTCTAATGCAGAGATGGCACACAGAGATTATATGGCATGATCAATCAGCATGGACTTTTCATTGGACCAAATCATATCATAGTAAAGTTTGTTGTAATTGACATAAGGTCATAGAATATTGATTTAAACAGGCATGAAACTCTATTCCTACTAACACATGAGTTTTGTAAAGCAGCAATAATAAATAAATATATAATAAATAAATAAATAAAAAATAAAATAATTTAGTGTCTTTCTACATTAAAACATTAAAGAAGCAATGATATTTTTTTCCAGATGTTAAAGGGAATTATAGAAAAATAAAGTTTATTCACATATTACTTCCTTTTCCTCACAGTTAGTATGGATTTGTGTTATGAATCTCACCACTTCCTTTTTGAGTGCTAGCTATGAATATTCGTGTACCAAGAAAAAATAATTGAGTTCAAGAATATGTTTATAGATAGAACCTAAGAGTGATTGTTTCCTTGGACTGGATGCCCTCCAAGTTGAAAATCAAAAGTACTTAATTAAAACTTGCAACTACTTCTGATATGGTGTAGTAAAAGCAATTTCTCTTGTTTTTTTTTAAGATTAATAGGATGTGACTTTTCTGTCCTGACAATAAAATAAACAAATGTAATTATTCTGATTAAATGTGTATAAAAATCCAGGCTCTAGGTTATACTTGGGTTAAAATATGTGAATGGATGCAGTTCAAATGTTTCATAAATTCTTCTTTTTCAGTATTATTAGGTTGATGTTATTTTTAAAGCTCCTACCCTGAGATATAAAAAAGTCTATTGAAAAAATAAGAAGTAAGAGGAACAGGAGTAAGACATGAAAAAGAGAAACAAAGGAATGACAATGCTTTTTTATTGCAAAATTAGGAGAGGTTGGTCAAATTCCTATAATATTTCCATCGTGAACATGTATTTTTTTATATTGTACTGTCAAGAAAGGAGATAGGCAAGGGCTATTAATAAACTTTTAAAACAATAGCATTCTATTAGCAAAGTCATTTTAAAATGTACCAAAATATCTTGAATTGGGAATTGAGGGATGAAATAGGTTTCTGGTGCTTGCTCAGGTCAATCTGTCAAGCAGGCCCAACATCATGCATAATGCGTACCTGAGAACCCCACACACCCACACAGCCCGGAGGAGAGGGTGATGGTGCTGATACCCATGGGTTCTGGTGAAAAATGGTGGGGGGAGGTCGAGAAAGGTAAAGTATGAAGAGATTAAGGCTTATATTTAAAAAAAAAGAAAGAAAAGAAACTTCAAATGAGATGTGCAGAAAAAAGCCCAAGGTCTTTCCAAAGGCCCCCTGATGAAGGAGGTAAAAATTCTTACTCTTTCCCCTTGAGGACTCAAGTGAACTTTCCTGAACATGGTGGTAGACAGGCCCTCGGGTGGGATTGTAGAGTAGGTTCACATGGAAGCACCTTAACTCTTTGATTTGATGCAGGTATTAATTGGACATGAACAATTCCAACATTTTAATCATCGTTAATAGTGACAACTCAAACTTTGTGACCCTTGAAAGCATCTTGATGTGAAGCCACCTCTACAAATGCCATTCTGTTCATGACACCGTAGCAGTTTCGGTCTGGAACTTCCCTGAAAGCTCGTGTATTGAGGACTTGATCCCTAGCTGGCGGCACTATTGACAGGTTGCAGAAATGTTAGGGCC
Organism: Jaculus jaculus; assembly: GCF_020740685.1. Taxonomy (NCBI): domain Eukaryota; kingdom Metazoa; phylum Chordata; class Mammalia; order Rodentia; family Dipodidae; genus Jaculus; species Jaculus jaculus. The sequence continues at coordinate 182,668,573 of NC_059103.1, read as the reverse complement.
TGGTGCCTGCACTGGGGGTCTGATTTTGAAGTGTGTATTTTAGCTCTTGATCTCTCTCCATTGGCTCTTTTTTTTTTTTTTTTTCTTCCCAGTGACAGGAGGCAAGCCACTTCCCACAGGTTTGTCATTGTTACATTAAGCCTCACCACTGTCCCAGAGCGACCATACAATGAAACCTCTCACACTGTGAGCCAACATACACTTTTCTCCTTTATTTTGTATTAGATATATTTGGTGATATTTAAACTTCCCTATATTCTAAAAAGACTTATTTATGTACATATGTATTTACTATAAAAGAGAGAAAGAGGCAGACACACACACACACACACACACACACACACACACACACACACAGAGAGAGAGAGAGAGAGAGAGAGAGAGAGAGAGAGAGAGAGAGAGAGAATGGGCATGCCAGGGCCTTCAGCCATTGCAAACAAACTCCAGACACATGTGCTACCTTGTGCATTATGCATTTCTAAATTATAGACATAATTTTATTTAATTTGAGAATATTTTTGAAAGAAACTACTAAGTAAGGAAGTATATCAAGTGTACATTGGGAAGGCTAATGACCTTCATTTCTATTATTCTCCTTAGTGGCTGAGGACTTTTACAAGTTCTAAATGTACTTTTCCCAAAATTCTGCTTACAAGATGTAAAATGCTTTAAAAATCAGATTTTAAGATTTAAACAAACATATAATAAAAAAAATAAAATTCAGCTTTATGAGCAGAACATTTTTGACAAGGCTGGATTCCTGCCCAGTTGTCTCAGATTATTTTCCCCATACTTCTCATATGAACTATGTCTCATAGGAAAAGCAAATATGTCTCATGGAAAATTTTATTTTTTTGTACTCAGTGAAGGGAAACATTGACATGAATACTAGGAACCAATTGTGTTCTTATTTTTACATTAAGCAAGTCTTATAAAATTGAGATCAACTGTTTATAATGACAAATTTAAATAATTTCAATCTTCACTGTGGGTTGCCTACTATAGCTACCAGTAGCAAATAGTTCTTTGTCACAAGTGAGGTTCTTAAAACCAATCAGGAAAATTCAATGAAAAGAAAGTATTCCACTCCTACATTTATTTGAAGGAATAGTTGAATAGATTATGTACAACAAATTTGCTAAGGTGCATCCTAATATTTTCAAATATCCTAAAATTTGGCCATTGTGCATACAATCTATGTCAAACAAGAACTCAGCATCTTTCTTATAGAATCCTTATAGAAAACTGAATAGTGTCCTTATAGTACCCTTACAGAGAACTCAGAGTGACCCTTATAGAACCCTTACAGAGAACACAGAGTGGCCATTAGAGGATACTTACAGATGACACAGAATGGCCCTTATAGGATCCTTAACAGAGAACTCAATGTGGTCCTTATAGAAGCCTTACAGAGAACTCACCATGGTACTTACAGAACCCTTACGGAGAACACAGAGTGGCTCTTACAGGATCCTGACAGAAGGTAATGAGGATGCTCACATGACTTTATCCAACGTTTACAACTTAGTGTCTCAGTTGTTTCCAAAGATCAAGGCTAGCTTTGCAAATACCCTTGCTTATCTCCTAGTCTAGATCTGGCCATGATTAAGTATATTAGAGTCTTGTGAGATCAGATACCTCAGATTTTCTCAAAACATATAGCCATATAAATCACAAAATGTGCCCATAATAAGGAACTGGGATACTTAAATTTTCCTGTTAGGAATTTACACATTTGATGGTATATTCATAACAATTATAATCAAATAAATATAATATCATAATAAAATTATGCAGAGTCTCACCATACTTCCCAGTCACCACCACTTAAGATGGCATGATGAGAGTCAATTTATGCAGAAATCTTTTAGAGACTTAGCAAGTATTTGAAAATAGCCTCCATACCTTTTACTCCTGTGAGGCAATGAGTGATTTTGAGATTGAAGAAGTTCATAATTTTTAAATATGTAAATACCAAAAGATAGAACTACGTAAAACCATACAAAGAATCATTCTAAGTATACATGATGTGTAAGGGCAGGAAAAAAGGGTTGAAACATTTGGACATTTTTAAATTGCCTTCACTCTCATTCACTTCTGGCTTTCATAATTTGCTTTTCCAAATAACTGACTACATTTGCCATAGAGCCACATTTAGGAATCTTTGAAAAGGATACTTTTCCAAAGTAAAGGAACCCTTAGCTTCCAGGGAGCATGTGTTCAGGTGCTGCTTGTGGAGAATGAATGTTACTATGTCCACTGTGAGTGCAGAGCTGATAACCATCTGGAACATTTTCCAGCTCAGATTTCATAAGAAACTCTATTATACCCTATGATTTCATATGTAAAGAAATTTTCCTGTCTAACTTGTTGGATTAATCCCCAGTGAGAAACAAAAAGAATAAAAAGAAGAAAGGCTTTAAAAAAATTAAAAAAGAAAACAGGTATTCAAAGTCAACTAGAGAGACTCTAGAAATTTACATAAAGTGCTCCTTTATCTGCTTAAATTTTAAGATTCATAAGAATGTAACATTATTTTTTGCCTTCTAACCTAGGGATACCTTAGGAAATATATGTAATGTCTGGAACTGTACTCATCTGAAATGGGTCATAGTTTTATTCTTAGTACTGTTTCTACAACACTGTCTTTCTGAAGCAACAATCATCTTAGTGATTTCCTACGTGTTTTAGTTTTGACTAAATATACCAGCCTTGGTTTTTTTTTGTTTGTTTGTTTTTTGTTGTGTTTTTTTGTTTGTTTGTTTGTTCATTTTTATTTATTTGTTTTAGAGTGACAGAAAGAGAGAGAGAATGGGCACTCCAGGGCCTCCAGCCACTGCAAACAAACTCCAGAAGCATGCACCACCTTGTGCCTCTGGCTTACATGGGTACTGGGGAATCAAACCTCCAACCAGGATTCTTAGGCTTCACAGGCAAGGGCTTAACTACTAAGTTATCTCTCCAGCCCCTATGCCAGCCTTGGAAATAGCACAGTAAGACCATCACTAGACAATCAGGAAGTTCACTGTGGTATTCATGTGCTTTGTGGATTATAGATTTCAAATACTTTATTAAAGTATCTTGAAAAATAAGTGTCTTGGTTATTTGTTTGAGAAAAATAAGGCAATGCTGGTTTGAACTAGGTGTCTCCCATGAAATTATATATTCTTAATGCTTAATCCCCAGCTAAAGGCAATTTGGGTATTGAGTCCTTACTGGAGGAGGTGGAGGGGGTGGGCTTATGGGTGTGATAGCCAGCTTCTCCTTGGCATTGTTTACCACACTTTCCTGTTGCTGTCCTCCATCTCATTGGCCAAACAGTGATTCCCAGCCTCTTCCCCTACCACAATTTCCCCTGCCCTCATGTAGTTTCTTCCCAAGTCTGTTTGCCAAAACCCTTTCCTCCCAACAGTTACTTTTTATCAGATTTTTTTTCCCCCAGCATTGTACAGATAACTGCAACAGTAAAATTTGTACCAGTGGAATACTACAAAAACCTGACTCTGTGGCTTTTGGCCTTTTGGAAGTGACCTGAGGGATTTATGTGGAAGGATTTGAAACCTTGGTATAAGAGATGCATTGCTCTGCAAAAGGCAGAGTTTCATGGATTATTCTAGTCACAGTTGAAAGACCTGAGTGCAATAAGAACTATGGACTGTGAGGTTTGAATTGAAAGGAGAAGAAAGAACTTTGTAGAGACTGGGCTATAAGCAATTTATGAGAGTTATAATGCATCTTCTTCTGTCCTCCTAAATTCTACAGGGTTGGATTATACAGAAATGGACTGTTGTGAGCAGATGGATATGGTACAGACAGCAATGAAAGCCTTGGCATTAAGATGACAGATTCATCAACAAGTTGAGGATTACAAACATTGATATTGGGCTATCTGATGTCCATTAGGGAAGTAGGAGGAATGTTGACTCTTGAAAGTAAAGGGCCTGAATGCCATAAGACTACTTCTTTTCAAAGCCAGCTTTATTTTCCACCCTGAATTAACAACTTTGTAGCCCAGTTGGTATTATGGAGTATGCCAAATGCAGAAAAGAGAGGGTCATGGGATGCACAGCACAATTTTATATTTTTAGAAATGGCCATGGGAAATATGAAGCAGAGTTATTGGACGTCCTAGCATGGAGGCGAGATAAAGCCATGAGGATGAACTTTGAATTGCATTGGAGACACAATAGAGATGCTAAGACTATGGAATGGCTGGTAAAGTGTGCTGCCAGCATGGGATGGAGTTTTGCCAAAATAGCCAAGCAGGAGGTATGGAATTGAACTCCAGATTTTGTGGGTAGACATGTTAGACTTAGAACTATGTAACTTGATTCCCCATAGAAAAAGCATTTAATAAACCCATTGTACTGAACAGCCCAGTGTAGTAACCTAGCTACTGTAGAGTGCTGTTTCTTCCTCCTTCTAGATTTAGGAGTGAGAGGAAAGTGCTAATAAGGTAAAACTCGTGTATATAAACATTATGGCCTTTAGTAGGCACAGTTAATTTTTTTCTTCACTTTGTAACATCTGTGTTTGATATGCCTTCAGGGAAACACATTTTCTCTGCAGGCAAGTTTAGATTTATCAGCTGTGCTGACATTTCTTAACTCTCATTTAACCAAAAAGGCAAACTAGATACCAGGGTGAGGGGCTTTCTTTGCCTTGTGCCCTCTTAAGTAGCCCCATGTTTCTATCCAGTTTAACTAGCGCATTGCAAAATGCATATACAAATTATATATAAATATATATATATATTTATATATAATATATATATAATTTGTATATGCATTATATATATGTATATATATATATATATGTATACATATATACATATATACATATATGTGTATATATATATATAAAACTCAAGAGTCCAAATATGTTTTGTACTGAATGCTGTATACTTCTATGTGGGTTTGACTCAGGTGACCCCCATATACTCAAAAACTTATGTGTTCTAATACTATGTCACCAGCTGGTAGCAGTTTGGGGATTGGATCCTCTTGGAGGCGGTGTATTGTTGGAGGAAGGTTTATTGGTGCTACAGCCAACTTCTCCTTTCCATTGTTTGACAAACTCTCCTGCTACTGTTGTCCATCTGATATTGGCCAGGAGGTATATCCACTCTCTCCTCATACCATCATTTTCCCCTGCCATCATGGATCTGCCTCTTGAGTCTGTTAGCTAAAATAAACCTTTTCCTCCCCACAAGTTGCTTTGTGTGCATGTGTGTGTGTGCACGCACACGTGCATGCACGCGTGCACGCATGCAAGCGTGTCAGAAACAGGATACCAACTGTAACAGTAAAATTGGTACCAGGAGTGGAATCATTGCTGTGAGAAAACTGACTGTGTGCCTTTTGGCCTTTGCAACTAATTTAAGGGAGCAATGTGGAAAGGTTTGAAACTCTGGCCTAACAAACTCCTTGTAGTACTATAAGTATAGCTTGATTAACTATTCTGGTTAGAGTTGAAAGACCTGAATACAACAATTCTTCTGTTACAGGACAAAGGGAAATCAAACTGGTAAGGCTGAATTTAACCAACAAGAATTCCAAGATCAGATTTAAACCTTAATTTTAGGAAATGGGAACTCCCTCCCATACAAGGACTGAGGTTATTTATGGAAAAAGAAGTAAGGCCAGAGAAAAGGAGAGGCCATATTTTCTCTGATCTCTAGCAAAGCAGAGAATGCAAGGGCAGACCCTAAAATATCCCTGCTGTTTTATTTTTAGACCCAGTCACTCTAACTGCCTCAGAGCAAGCTATATAGCCAAGGCTACCCTTGAACTTGCAAGCACAGCAATCCTTCTGCCTCTGCCTCTTGAGTGCTTCAATTACAGATAAGAGACCTCATACTCAACTGAACCTTTCATTCTTACATATGAAATAATAGCTAAGGACTCAATTTCAAGGGAAAACTATAGAGCAAGCTGCAAATGTGCATGTATATATAACCATATATACATATATATAGATATACACATATATATATATACATATATATGTAACTTAATAGTTATATATATACATATATATGTAACTTAATAGATTTATATATTTATATACATGTATATAATGTTTTCTAAAAGTTAATAATGCCTTTAGAAATATCACTAGATGTATGCATATGAAGTAAAATTAGAATTATAAGAAAGGAACAATTAAAAAGCAAAAACAAAAAAAAGGCTTTAGGAGTTGAAAATATGATAAGAAAAAAAGAAAGTAGAATGTGACTAGTAAGTTGAGGAACCCTAAGGATCACTCTTAAAAAATAATAATGATGAAAAAATAATCATAAGACTGGAGCTTAGAAGATGAATGTAATCTGTTGTACATCTGACAAATTTCCCAGAGAAAAAGGGAGCAAATAGTTAGGAAAAAAATATACTTAAGTTTCTCATTTACAATATTTGGGAATAAATACAGAGCAAATATTTCTCTAATACAATAAATTATAATGACAAATAACATGGGAATTACAGCACAATTTAATTGTGATACAATGTCTTAAAAATTAGATGAAATGTGTAAAACATGTTATTGAAATACATAGCTAAAAGGAATAAAGCCAGCCTTTTCCTTGGAGGACAGAAATGAGCCAGGAGCACCAGTCTATTTTAGCAAGAATCTAAAACCCTTGGCTGGCCTGAGGGCATCTGCCTCAGGAACACCAGATTTAATGGTTGGAATGAAGAAAAGAGCTCAGATATCATGTCTGCAAGGGAGAGAATCGGAGCAATAACCCTCATAAAGACCTCTGCTGGTCTACAACCTCAGTGTTAAAGAAACTAAAAATAATCTATTCTTAAAGGGAGATGTTCAGCAAATTTTCCATGGCTTTGGCACTTGTTTGTAGAATGAAATTCACTCCTGAGAATTCATAACTATAATCTGCCATCCTGTAATAGTAGAGTTTAAAATCCTTCTGCAAAGGTGGTCTCAAAAACATCGAGCCTAGGGAATTAACTTAAAGAGGCCATGGGCGTTGGACATCGTGAACACCGGCCGACGCTCTCTAGAGTACTGTCCCTTATGCTCGGGCTCAGAACCTTCTCAGATTAAACACTGCATGGGGGCGGTTTTCTACAAATCATAGAATGCTAAAATAAAACAGCAAATCTACTATTTTTGTCTGCAAAGGCAGTCACCTTCAAATCTTTGACTCTTATGATAGTTTCTTCCATCATTTAAAAGTATAAATAACAATATATTCTAGATTTTCAAATTAGATGCTATTGTCCTATTATAATTCAAGAAGAGACTTTTATGTTTTTGTCTATGTCCTTCATGAGCACATGGCTTTGTGCATATACTTAACAGACTATATTAAACCCAAAAATCAAGACATTAATAGAAAATAAAAATAAAATGCAATAAGAACAAATGTATATATAGGTAATCTATAATCTTCACCTACTGCGGTGGTATACATATAATTTTAAATTCTTCTTAGACTTTAAATTTCTTCAATTTTGACAGTTTTCATCATATATGCAATCTGTGTCTATTTCATTTTTACCTGAGATAATTTGTTGCCTCATCTTTTCCAGAACTTTTTAAAAATTTTCATCTTGCCTCCAGGGGTCCACAGTTCTTTTCAACATATAAGTGTGTCAGTCATATGTGTAGCCATGTTTCAGGGGAGCCCCTGCCCTATGTCCTCAGTCCCCTGGACAGGGCCATTTGCTCCCCTGTTTTTGCCCTCTGACCACCAGACTCTTCTTTACATCAGCAGCGTGCTGAGGACCTCCTGTGATACTGTCTTGTAGTCAAAGACCCTGACCCTTCTGTCCCTGTTTTTCCTTCTGATTAGTTTATGTACCTCCTCATGGCTTTCGCTAGTGAGTATTATGGTAGTGCACTAACATAAAAAATGTGCAATTGGATCCAATCTTGGTAATGCTGCCGCACCTGAAAATGCCTTTATTCCAGGCCATTAATCAATGGGGTAATTGAAATCACTAATTTGCATATGAAAACATTTTCAGCTTCATCAGTAACTCAGAGAACCATGTAACTGGAACGGAGCTTATAAATATGGTAGCCTGGGAAGTGGAATATCATGGTCAGTGTGGGGGATGTGTGAGCAGTGTAATGCGTGCTGGTGTTATTGATCACTGAGTAAAACTTAGATACATCCTTTTGAGCACTGTCACTTACAGAGTGCTCAACTGTCAACTAACGTATAAGATGCAGAGAGTTGAATGGTAACAAGTACCTATTTTTATAATTACCCCAAGAATGAGGGATATTTAGGACTTTTGTAGTTGTGAAAAGCAAGGTAACTGTTTTGGTAAAGAAGGATTTAATGGGACTTCCTGGTTCAAGCCAGTACTCAGAACGTGGGGGGTTCCAGTCATGTTCACATTTCTGTAAGAAATCACCGGATCAGCTTGTGGTGATTAAAAACAAAAAAGGTTTATTTTGGCTTATAGACTAGAAGGGAAGCTCCACGATGACAGGGGAAAACGATGGCATTAAGCAGAAGGTGGACATCATCCCCTGGCCAACATAAGGTGGACAAGAGCAACAGAAGAGCGTGCCAAACACTGGCAAGGAGAAACCGGCTATAATACCCATAAGTCCTCTGACAACAACATACTGCCTCCAAGGGGCATTCATTCCCAAATCTCCATCAGCTGGGAAACTAGCATTCAGAAGACCTAAGTTTATGGAGGATACCTGAATCAGACCACCACATGGAGGTAGCAGTTCCACAGTGAGTTCAAAGTCAGCCTAAGCTAGAATAAAGCTAGGCTGAACAAAAAAAAAAAAAAAAAAAAAAAAAAAAAAAAAAAAAAAAAAAAAAAGTAAGGAAGAAGAAAGATTTTGAGAAAAATCCAAAATACAGTTAAGGGATCTAGGCCAAAACAACATATAATAATATTTATCTCATTAAAATATTAAATTTAAAAATAAAAGTGTTAAGCTAAAGGAAACATTTATTGGAGCTGTTAAGCTGCATCAGTTGATACAGTGATTAACTTGCAATCATGAGGACCTGAGTTTGATCCTCAGTACCATGTACCATGTGACTATGCCAGTCGTAGCGACACACCTGTAATTCTTCGGCAGGGGCCATGAGACAGGAGAATCCCTGAGGCTTTCTGGTGAGCCAGTGAAAATTAAATTGCAAACAGGCCACTAAGAGATGCTGTCTTACCAAAATGTGGATACAATTCCTGAAGATATTTCCTGAATTGGTCCTCTGACCTCTATGTGCACATATACCTGAATATACACAAAAACACATTAAAATATGCATATGCACATAAAAAGAAAATGTATATATCTTGTGCATAAGTGTGCACAGATGTAATAGGAAATATTTATAAATTCAAGAATTTTCTAAATATTAAAAAAGATAATATTCACAAATAGTTATATTAGAAGTTAACAGAGTATTAGTACTGTGATAAAGTGGTATATTGGTATGCGATAGTTGCATATTGATTCTAGCTGAAAAGTTTCATGTTTTATTTTTTTTCTTGGTTCTGGTGAGTGAGTTATACACTCTCAGGTCCAGAATAAAGTGTAAGTATCTGAAATGTAGTTAAGATTTTACTAACAGTATTTTCAAACTATAGAGAGTCTTTTGACAACTACAAAAATGAAATACAAAAGCATGAACAACTGTGTACCTTGGGGCTATTCTTATAGTTTCTAGTATTTATTGATTTTGGTGTTTGCTAAATTATATACATAGAAAACATTCATCTATTTTGTGACTTCCTAGGGAGATTTAGAAACATTGATTTACCCCAGTTACAGCACCAACCACAGACCAAAGAAAAAATTCCATGTCTAGCTTAGCGCGCTAGTGAGCTTCCTGGCATTGGGGGAGGAATGGTTTACAGCATGACCTCTAGGCAATGGGGCAGCTGGAGTTTCTCCCTTCCCCAGAAATTGTTGTTGGTTATGTAACCTTAAGGGAGGCCTTGTGAATCTTAAAACTTTTAGGAACTTCCTGGACCTTTTTAGGTTTCATTTACTTCCTTACCTTTGTAGCTTTATTCACTTTCTGAGTCTAAAAAGCTTCCATTCTCCCCACAGAAGAGAAAGGTTTAATTCAGACGACATGGCTGCTCAATACATCTCCATGTAATTGTCATATTCAGAGTAATGCAGCTGAAATGGTGCAAAACAATGCAATTACTCATTAAAATTTATATAGGTTATTGTAAAACGCCTCACAATTATAAGATGCAAATGATCATTTTAAGCATTTGCAATTTTATTTTGAAAATGCACTCATTTTCTGAAGTTATTTATTAGAAATTATACATGTTACATGTACTACTTTGAATTGACTTGATAAAATATCTACAAAAGAATACATTTCATTTTAATTTCTTGTAAGCCTCAGTAGCGCAAATGAACGTGCCAGTAAATGACGGAAATTTAGGAATTTAGAAACTAAGGTTAGGAATTTGTAGTTAAAGTCTTTGTTTTGGAAATTTGTAGAAATATTGCAGCTGGGAAGTGTTAAGGCTCCCATTGTGAAAATGTGCTTAGAGCCATAAATCTATGCAAATATTTTCTCTGGTATGACAAGATTACATTGGTAGCATTCGTTTGACAGGCCTTGCCAAGAATTAATTTTGTAGTCATTTCTGTTCCTTTTTTAAATTTTCTGTCAGCGGCCAATAGATTTATCTATGTGATTTTATTTTATTCTTACTGATTTGATTTGGATTTAATTAGGATTAATTAAAAGAACAGTGCCACTGAGTTCCATAGCATGTTCAGGTCTGCTCTCAGCTGTGTTTCTTCCAGCTATTCACTGACCCTTACTTTACTCCTAGGAAAATAAAAAGAGAGAGAGAGAGAGAGAGAGAGAGAGAGAGAGAGAGAGAGAGAGAGAGAGAAAGAGAGAGAGGGAGAGAGGGAGAGAGAGGGAGAGAAACAAATTGATATCATGAGTTTATTAAAACGAGATGGAAAGCCTCATTTAGTGTATCTAGCCCAGTGCCTGAAAACAGAGCATTCAACCATTTCCTTCTCTCCCTCAAAAACTATTTCAGCATATTGCAAGATACCTAAGCTGTCGTTGGTAACTATTAATTATTTTTAAACAAGTAAATATATTTTTATGCAAGCAAAATTATACTGGATTAAATGCCATCATCAAACTTGGTTTTTAGACCCACTCCAAGCCTCCAACCTCGTCCTTCATTATCATTCTCTAACAGTGTTATATTCAAATCATCTGGAGCATTAATTTACCTTACCGGTGCATTTTTATAAACCTGCCTTGGCTCTTAATTACATAACCTAATTCTTATGCTAAGTAAGCATGAACCACCCAGTTAAACTTTAAGAAATTGTTATTATTAAACTGTATTTCATCTTCAAAACTGATAACTTCATGTAGTTCAAACTAATAAACAACAAAATAATAACATTTTTAAAGAATTAATATGAAAGGTTTTCCTATAACAAGCTCCTTTGCATTAATTATTAATTATTATATACAATGTGCACATATCCAGAGAGAAGCTGTAGGTTAAAGAACTGGGTTCCCTAAAAGACAGTAAATACTGCACAATATGCATATCAAATTTGAAGGAGAAAAGAAGTATATTACTTCAGAATTAGAAGTACCCTTTGAGTTATGACATTTTCTATAATTTAAATATTTAATTTGAGATGCTTCTTGCAACAACAGATATGAATGGGTTTTTAAAGCAACACATATGAAATAAAGATGAGCTTTAGCAGTATGCTTGGCATTTCTCCTTACCAGGCACAGCATTAGCAGAGAACCTGATATTCAAATTCAAGTCTGGCATATCTGAACAATTTGCAGCTCCATAAATAGAGGCATAGAGGGAGTTCATCAGTGCATTGTGGTTTTGTCTTTCAGCTAAGGAATCATTGTCGATAAAAATAGTTCCCACTTGAAAACATCTCCACGCAGTTTCAACAGTCACTCAGCAAACTATCATTTTGGTTCTTTATATAAGATGATAATGCCACTGGCTAAGATAATGACAGTCAATTTCCCACTTAAATCTTTTTAATTGTATTCATTTTTCCCATAATGTCTAATCCTACTCAGTGTGAAATATGTATGAAAACCCCTAGATTAATGTCTTAATTACAGTGTTGGTTAATGTTGCTAGGTAGATGATTCCTCACTTTTCAATACTTTTTTTTGAAACATCTGAGAAGTAAAAGATAGTCTACCTTTATTTCTTTCTTTCCTTTCCCTTCCTTCCTTCCTTCCTTCCCTCCCTCCCTCCCTCCCTCCCTCCCTCCTTCCTTCCTTCCTTCCTTCCTTCCTTCCTTCCTTCTTTCTTTCTTCCTTTCTTTTTGTTTTTGTTTTTTTGAGGTAGGGTTTCTAGCTCAGGCTGCCTTGGAATTCACAGTGTAGTCCCAGGGTGGCCTCTGACTCACTGTGTCCCTCCTGCCTCTGCCTCTGTCTCCTAAGTGCTGGGATTAAAGGCATGCACCACCACACCCAGCTGACTTTTAAATATATATATAACATTTTTATTTGAGAGCGACAGACTAAGGGAGAAAGAGGCAGAGAGAAAGAGAGAGAATGGGTGCGTCAGGGCTTCCAGCCTCTAAAACGAAATCTAGACGCCTGCGCCCCCTTGTGCATTTGGCTAACGTGGGTCCTGAGGAAATGGAACTTGAAACCGGGGTCCTTAGGCTTCACAGGCAAGCGCTTAATCACTTAGCCATCTCTCCAGCCCCCAGCTGACTTTTAAATATATGGTTGTGGTGGTTTGATTCAAGTGCCCTCCATAAACTTAGGTGTTCTGAATGCTAGGTTCCCAGCTGATGGAGTTTTGGAACGCCTTCTGGAGGCATGTATTGTTGGGGGCGGGCTTATGGGTTTTATAGTCAGTTTCCCCATGCCAGTGTTTGGCACACTCTCCTGTTGCTATTGTCCACCTTATGTTGGCCAGGGGGTGATGTCCACCCTCTGCTCATGCCATTGTTTCCCTGCCATCATGGAGCTTCCCCTCAAGCCTATAAGCCAAAATAGATCTCTTTTTCCCAGAAGCTTCTCTTGGTTGGGTGATTTCTACCAGCAAAGTGAACCGGACTGCAATAATGGTCCAGTTTCCTCTATTCTTAATTCTGGCAGTTGTGTCACTAAAGTGGCAGGGAAAGAACCTGTGTGTGAATTCGGCCCCAAGTATTTCCTTTTGCAGAGTCACTCCTTTGCTGAGCCATACTGATGTACACTTGGCTCTTCTGACCAAGGCAGTGTTCAAAGCTGCAAAGTTCTTATCTCTCATTCTACTGGGGATGCAATGGGACTTTACTGGACCTTATCACCCAGATGAGGAAACTGACATACATTTGCATTTCACTGATGGATTGATTTTTCATATATACAACTTTTCTTCCACTATCCTTGCTAGTAGACTTGCATATGCTTTTCTTAGGATTGTGCAGGTAAATATATGATAGCCAACTAACCAATAAATGCATATATATTTAAAGACATTTAATATGGATATGTTGGTAAAAATGGATGTTTAAAATACATTGTGCAAGTAACATAATATATACAACTCTAGGTAATTTCAGAGAAATAATGATCCATGAAAAATGTTTGTATGCTTTGTATTTGTGGGTGGGATGCGAGTGGATGGGTGTGTGCATGTTCCTGTGTATGAATATGAGCGCATTTGTAATACAGTGTGCACATGGAGGTCAAAGGTTAATTCAGGACATGTGGCCTCGCCTTCCACCTTATTTCAGGCATGCTCTTTTCTTCTTCACGGCTACCTTTGCTAAGCTAGCTGACCCAAAAGCTTAAAGGAGTTTCTCTTGTCTATGCTTACCTTCTTGTCAAAGGCACTCTGGGGTTACAGATGCCCTAGCACAGTGTTTGGATTTTTTTACATGGGTACTGGAAATCCAAACTCAGGTATTCATGCCTGCATGATAAGAATTTTACCCACTGGGCCATCTTTCTAGATGGTGAATTCTTTTACTATTGGAAAGTTATGATTGCAATTAATTGATTAATGACATTTAGGTATGATTTTGAATTGGTAATTACATTTATATTAAAACTTAAAAGTAAAATACCAGGGATAAATGTTAGTCCTGATGTAACTACTTTGATAAGTTGGACTTTAAATGGCAGAAGTCTATTTTTACTTTTTTTTTTCACAATTTACAATGTGATATCACTAGACATGTTACTCTTCTTAAATCATAATTATTTTATTTTTTAAATTTTCATTGACAACATCCATACACACACACACAAAATATACCTTGATAATAGTCCCCTCCAGCTACCCTCACTTTTCCCCTTTTATACCTCATCCACTGAGTCCCTTCTTTCGAGTAACTCCACTTCTATTTTTGACAACTCTTATTCATATATAAAATATATTTATATCATAGTTGCCTTACTTCTTTCTTATCCACCTTACTCCTTTACCTGTTCCTTCTCTCCTTCCAACAAGTCAGTCCCTCTACTATATTTTTAAATTGATTATTAATTTTATTGTATGTCCTTATTGGGTGCTCATCATCTCCCTCTTTCCCCCACCCCCATCCACTGAGAGCACTCCTTAGTTGTGTTACTGGTGTTTCCAGAATATTCCCTCCAACCCTGTTGCTCTTACAATCTTTTCAACCCCTCTCCCACAATGTTGCCTGAGCTTTAACAGGTATGTTATAAGACTATTTTATTGGTAAGCTCTCTGCAATCTCTCTCTGCTTTGAGGTGTTGTGAGTATCCTCAGTTTCTGTCATTGTCTTCCTGGACCTGGTTGTCAGGCTAGAAATGAGAGCAGCGCTCATGTTTAGATCACCACTTTCTTGGTAATGTCTCCTACATCCTGGCAGATAAGATGCAGGTGGGTCATCTCATGTAGTCAATTGACTAACTTTTCTTGTGTTGATGGATCTTGCTTCTCCCTGGTTTTCATTGTCTGATTTTCTTTTGTAAAATTAAACATTCTCCAACAAAGAGGGAGAGCAGCCTGGATCAAAGGCTATAAGCCTAGTCATTTAGCAGACTTTTGGATGAGTATTGAGGCTAAAGGCCAGTGGGAACTTCTCTCTTGAGTCTCTGGCCTTCCTATCCATGGGATTCTGTCTTGGTTCTTAGTACCAGGTATGAGTACTCTCCCACTGAACATGCCTCATCTGCAATCAGAAATCCATTGCTTGCCCACATAGGCTGTGTGCCACTATTATATAGGTATATAACATCTTGTCCGGGTTGACATTGTACCTAGCAGTGCTCCTGCTGATTCACTCTGATGGTAGCCACTGTCCCCCAGCAGCTTGCAGAGTACTTTTCAGGATGTTAAGAACTGGCCAGCAGGGAGTTGGCTTACTTCTAGGGTCTAGCATAACTTCTTGATGTCCTGTGTGCATGAGGGCCTGTGGTATCTTCAGCAGTACTCTTACCGTTTAGCTCTGACAGGTAATAAAATGCTTTGGCAATAGTCTGCACTGGATGGGGGAACCTCATAAGTCTCCCTGACCAAACAGTTCACTGTGGGGTATAACCCAACTTTGACACTGTGATTTACTGGTCATTATCCATTATTTTAGGATATCCTCTCTACCCTCTCCAGAGCCCTTATGCTTGGCAGATATCACGACTCTCCCTACTCTTATTAACAGTTATATCTTTTAGTTTACTATCTGGGAGGGAAGCATTCTATGCTACTGGATAATGTTTTCATTGCTTTTGTGTATTCCCCCACTCCTACATTCCCCTTATCTCCCCCAGACCCTTCCATGCCCTATATTCTGACTCTCAACTTGCTTGTCCAGTAACCCCCTGCTCCCCGTCCTTCATTTTTCCCCTTTCTCCTACCTTCACTCTGGTTCCACATCAGTACTTCTGATGCTTGCTATCAGTTACAACCAACTAGAGCTGTTCCAGGTTAGGAAGTACACATGAGAGAGAACATGTAGTGTTTGTCTTACTAAGCCTGTGTCTCTTCACTTCAAAGACATAGCATTCTTTTAAGTTTAATAGTAACTATTACAATTGATCCATTTATTCTAGATAATCATCACAACAATGAAGTGATAATGTTTATTTAGCATTTGCCAATTTCCATGCTGTAAATACTCCCGCTATGACCAAGGAGATAACCACCAACCAGGGATTGAGAAAGATATGCTTCACACACTGCTATGTAGACACAACTGATGACCATGAATGCAAATAAACAGAAAAGAATGATAAACTAGAATAAATTAATTAGAAGCGGTATTATTTTAGCATGTGTTACTTTTATCTTCAGTACATTTTACTAAGTTATTATTTTTGTTTATTTTATTTTATTTTACTTTTTATGACCTCAATAGCAGGCTGTTATTTATTGGAGAGCAAGCAGGTGAACAGCAAAAAAGACTTTGAGCCCCATTCTGCAGGTTTGAAGCTGCAGTGCTCAGATACAGCTGAGCTGAATATTTAAAGGGTAGGGGCATTCAGGGCAGACAATGGGGGAAGAAATAAAAAAATGCAACTGAAGCAGAGCTACTTCTCTTGCTGACTTTTTCCCCAGATATTGGCTTGATTAGTTCTTTTTTATTTATTTATTTATTTATTTTGAGGTAGGGTTTCACTCTACCCAGGCTGACCTGGAATTCACTAAGTAGTCTCAGGGTGGCCTGAAACTCATGGCAATCTTTCTATTTCTACCTCCCTAGTGCTGGGGATTAAAGGTGTGTGCCACCACTTGAAGCTTTGACTAGTTCTTAGTAATAGCCTGTTTGTATGGTTTTGGGCAATGGTTCCTGTGTAGCCTCAGACAATGGCTCCTGTGTAGCAGGTGATCTTGTCAGGCTGTGGTTTGCAAATTTACTTATAACCCAAAAGAATTTCCTATGTTAAAGCCTGTTCCTGAGCCAGCATGTCCCAGAGAATTCTGTGACCCATTAAGTGTTTGCTGGGTTCCCAAGACTTATCAATCCTTATTATTATTTATTATTATTATTTTGTTTTTGGAGGTAGGGTCCCACTCTACCCCAAGCTGACTTGGATTTCATGTTGTAGTCTCAGGATGGTCATCCTGCCTCTACCTCCTGAGTGCTAGCATTAAAGATGTGAGCAAACACACCCAGCTAATTTTACTGAATTATTAGTGCTGTAGCTTTGATAGTCATCTTTAATAATTGTATCATGATTACTCACACAAAAGGTATTCTAGATGAGAGGCAAATACTAGGTAGTTCAGGTTGTTCCTGAACTTTATCTGTATCCAGAGGTTGAAGCTACCTTCTTGTTACTGGCACAAAGCATCTGACCAAAAGCAGCTGCTGGGAGGATTTATTTTGGCTTACAGTCTCCAGAGGAGACTTTATGATGGCAGCGAAAACCATGGGATGAGCAGAGGTTGCACATCACCTCTACCACAGCAAGTGTTAACAACAGTAAGAAAGTGATTTGAACTAACAGTGGTAGGCCAGGGGTTAACAAACGTCAAGGTTCAACCCCACAGTGCACCTCTTCAGCTAGGCTGTACCTCCAAAAGTATGATCAGCTGCATTCCAAGTATGCAAAAAACATGAGTTTACAGCGGACGTCTGTTCCAAACAACCACATTCTATCCCTGATCCCCATAAGCTGTTGAAAATTCATGATGGCAGAGAAAACATTGCATGAGCAGAGACTGTGTATTAACCCTGCCACAGCAAGTGGTAATAGCAGCCAGAGTGAGCCAAACTAAAACTGGCAAGATAGGGGCTAATAAACTTCCAAAACTGTTGACCATCCATGATGTAAAATGCAATGCATTCATTCTAAATTTAAAAGTCCTCATAGGTTATGTTAATCCCAGTACTGTTCAAACATCCCCAAAGTCCAAGGTCTCTTCACTGTGAGCTATAAAACCTAAATGTATAATGGCACAGAATAAACATTTACACTGCAAAAGATGCCATTGCAAGAAAGATTGACCAAATCCAAGAGCTAAAACAAACAAAGCAAACATCAAATCCTGTAGCTCCAGGACTGACATCTGCAACCAGTGATGAAGTACTGGGGTTTCAACTTTGCCCCTGGCCCCATTTGGGTTGCTCATATCCTGGGAAATCCCCATTACCTCCCAGAAGCTCTTCTTGGCAACTGTCCCACAGTCCTGGCACCTCAAAATGTACTAAGGATCTACACTTCCACACTTGGAGCCACATGGCTCCATCAGGCCTTCATGTGGACTCCAACTCTGCCTCATAACACCCAGTGGTCATTTCCAAAAACCAAACCATATTGAAAATCTAGTGACTCTTTCCTGTACTTAACTATACTCCATAGTACCAGATGGCTACCAAATTTCTTAATCCAGTAAGTAATAAAGCCAACTTTCAAGAGCAGAACACTCCTTCAGCCTCCAGGCCCCTACATTCAAAAGAGTCAGCATTCTTTCTGGGGCCCCAGTGTAGGGCAGCTGACCCAGTCTCAGTGGTGGCAATCTCTCACACAATTGCAGCTGAACAGGAAATGTTGTTTGCAGAAAACTTTCATTTTTCTTTTCTGAGCCATATCCTTCTGCTTACATAAGTACATTTCTTCTAAATTCAACCTTGCTCAGCTTCCCATGACACAGGAACAGCACAGAGAGCCTCTCTCACAAAATGCCTCTGGCTTAGTCCAGACAAAGCTCCTTATTCTCATAGCCAAAGCTAGAGCCTACCTTTCTTTCTGCATTTTGGTCTCTCAATTCTTACCAGAATGGTCCATTTAATGTGCTTAGAGCACTGAAAAACATCTCTTAGGCAAGATTTGAAATCCTTCAATATTGCTACTGGAAATCATTTCCAAATGACCACAGCCACACAGTCAGATTTCTAGTAGCAGCTATCCCACTCCTCTGGGATCTATGTTACTATTTTTTTTTTTTTTAATTGCAGTTAACTTTGTGTTTCTGGCACAAAACACCCAACCGAAAGCGGCTTATGGGAAGCAGGGATTTATTTTGGATTATAGTCATAAGGGGAGACTTCATGATGGCAGAGAAAACATTGTATGAGCAGAGACTGTATATTAACCCTGCCACAGCAAGTGGTAATAACAGCCAGAGTGAGCCAAACTAAAACTGGCAAGATAGGGGCTAATAAAATTCCAAGACCACCCCCAGTAACACACTTGCCCATCAATGCTCCACCTCCCAAATTACTAGATCCTGGGGACCAAGTATATATAATACATGAGTTTATGGGGGACATCTGATTCCACCACACCACACTCAAGCTAGACTCAAACTCATCCTCATGCCACAGCCTCATGTATATAAATGAATACTAACATACTGGACTTAGAGCCAAATAGGTAGTTCTCTTCCAGTATATAATACAGCTTAACAAATGCCCTTTTTGTTACAGTTGCTCCAGGTTTATTCCTGAGTTGAAATGATAAAAGCTAGATCAAAAATATACCACCGTCCTCAATACATATTGCTTAGGTGAGGCATAGACATCTATGGATATTTGCTATATTTGTTTTGTAGGCAGTCATGTTCTCTCTTGAAGGAGTAAGAGAAAGAGCAAAGTAGAGCTATTCATTTGAGGCAGGATGAAATGATCTGTTTCTTTTATTTCTGGATTTCCACTTTAAACTTTTGGGATATAAGTCTATCTAAGGATCAAACAAATCCCAAATGACTATAATCTTTTATGATTCTGCTAGGATATCTTGTCTTATAACAGATTACCTGAGACTGGGAAATCTACAAAGAAGAGAAATTTATTCCTTACAGTTAGGAAACTGATAAAGCCATGATCAAACCATTAGGGGGTTGTTGTCTGATAAAGGCCTGATCTCTTCTTGTAGTATGATGGCTAGAGGGAGAAACACTAGTTCCTCACTTGCTTCAAGAGCAGAAGAGTTGATACAACTCATTCCATATTAACCCCATTCATGGGGCTGCATATATTAATCTCCTCATAATGTACCTCTTTCATAATATTGTTACCATGGAAATTGCAATTTAAAATGATTCAAACATTAAGTCATAGCAGATTTTTCCAAACCTAGAAATTTCCCCCAGCCTTGTCTTCATACTTTGAGAGGAACGACCTTGCTATTTTTTCCCCAAGGGAGTTTAATCTAGGGACCTATTCTTCACTATGGCAGTATGATCTTCTTAAAGAAACAAGAGAAGTTTTATCACCCTTATCAATCAGAGAAATTACCTAGGCCAATAATTACAAATATAATTATTAAGGTATGAGATGATGTTAAGAAGTTAAAACCATTTAAAGAAGTTTTAAATTCAGTGAAGTTCTCTTTCATATGGTGAGTTTTAGTAACTTAATCTTGAACAATGGATGTGTTTAATGGCTAATTATAGAAAAATAAATTAACAATTATCTTCAATGAAAAGTAACACAATTTCAGCCTGCATACCAATGGCATATTTGTTAGCATATTTTTCACATAATATTTTCATCAGACAAAGAAGCCTCCCAAATATGATTATTTCATATAATCACAGGTCTATTTGTTACTAAATAGTTTCCAATAGACTCAATCAGAACTCTGAGACTGTGATCTTATGATATAGTTCTATTGTCCTATATTATATGAAAAAAGAGTTTAACATAGAGTATTCCTTCCCTCCCTGACTAAACATAGGTCCAGAAACCAAGGTAGGAAAAGAGAAGAGGCAATTTTCACTGTTATTTTCAATGTAAGTTTTGCTTCTTTTTTTAAAAAATTTGATTTATTAGTTTTCTTTTCATCAAATACAGGCAGTTTGGTACCATTGTTTAGGCTCATCTATGATCTATCGCCTCCCATTAGACCCTCCTTGTTGATGTAAATGGGAATGGAGAGAGACTGGAGGAATTCCCATTGAGATCAGGAACAAGACAGGGATGTCCTCTCTCACCTCTGCTTTTCAATATAGTTCTGGAAGTCCTAGCCCAAGCAATAAGACAGGAGAAGGAAATAAAAGGGATACAATTTGGAAAGGAAGAAGTTAAGTTAGCTCTATTCGCTGATGACATGATTATATATGTAAGAGACCTGAGACACTCCATCCCAAAACTCCTGAAGGTGATTAACTCCTATAGCAAAGTAGCAGGATACAAAATCAATGCACAAAAATTGGTAGCATTTCTATATGCAAATGACAAAGACACAGAAAAAGAAATAAAGGACATAGTCCTATTTTCAATAGCAACAAAAAAACTAAAATAAAATAAAATACCTTGGAACAACGTTAACCAAGGAAGTAAAAGATCTATACAATGAAAATATAAAAACTCTCAAAAAAGAAATTGAGGAGGACTTGAGAAGATGGAAAGACCTCCCATGCTCCTGGATAGGCAGAATTAACATTGTGAAGTTTTGCTTCTTTTGGTCATTTGGGCTCAAAATATTTAGAACATGACATCATTAAATTAGAAGCTATGTATTATGACAAATGGGTTTTGACTTCTTTTACTGTTAAAAATTGACTCAAATTTTAAGCAAAATGTTGAAAATGGGAAATATGATGTTTCTCCAAACATGTCCACATGCTAATTTGTGGAAAGGATGAACAGTAAGCATATTACCTTAAATGCCCAAAGGGACTTTGTATTTATAGTTAAAGTTATTACAATGAAGGGATTGCCCTGGTTTATCAAACTGGGCCCAGGGAAGTGTTCTCAAGGGCACTTAGAAGTCAGAAGAAGAGGTGAAGAGGAAAATGGATCTGTTGATGCTATGTACCTTTTTGGGATGAGGATGGAAGAGATTAAAGGACAAGTCGTACTGCTGGCATCTGACAGCTAAAAGATAAAGTGATTTTTTTTTTTTTTTCTGGAGTTTTCAGAAGGAAAACAATCCCAGAAACCTATGTGGGATTTCTACCTTCAAAAATAATAATATGACAAATACTCATATTTTGTGCTTGAGTCACTAACTCTGTAGTAATTGGGTATGGTCTCAATACAGACAAACAATAACAAACAGGAATTTAATATAAAGTCTTTATCTAGGCACTGAGGTGTCTTTTAGTATGTTATGACAGGAAACTATGAAAACTGCTGGGCTCTCCGGCAGGTAGGGCTGTAGGGGAGCCGGTCCTGTCACTGGTCTCTGCCTGGGGCTGAGCGGGATGGTGTCAAGGACCCAGACCCCCTCCTAGTCACCAGAGAGAAACGCACTGAGTCAGGAGACGTGTTGAAGCAGAATCTCACTTTATTGTAACAGGCAGGTGCTTATATAGCGTTGAGAACAAAGGTGGGGATCTCAGGATGGGGTGAGGTGTAAGGGCCAATAGCATACGGGGACTTTTGAAATGATTGGTTCTAAGTGTGGGGAAACACTGGACTTCCAATGCGGAAGTAGCAGGTTAGAGGCAATTTGGCGCCCTGCTGAGTCATAGCTGGCCAGAGACAGGTTGCCAAACTTTAGCTAGGTTCAGTAAGTTCCACTAGGCCTCATGTCTGGGCCTCTCAAGGCCCAGCAGAAAACCCAATACATCCCAGGTAAAATCGAATTTTTTGAACATTGTATATGTGGTTTCTCTACCACTTAAAAGCTTTCAACCTGCTGAGTACAAAT
The DNA here is from genome assembly GCF_020740685.1 of Jaculus jaculus. NCBI lineage: Eukaryota > Metazoa > Chordata > Mammalia > Rodentia > Dipodidae > Jaculus > Jaculus jaculus. The sequence continues at coordinate 182,646,069 of NC_059103.1, read as the reverse complement.
AGGATAAATGGAGGGGAACATAGAATATGTATAGACAAAACATTTTCAACTGAGTTGTCATGGTAAATAATAAAAAATATACTTACATGATAGTAAGCATGTCCTGTATACAGTGTCAGTAGAGTATTATCAGGTCACACACTCATGACACTTGGACATTTCCAACATTTGAAATAGTACATAATGCTCATAAGGAAAAAAAAAAAAAAAAAACAAGGAATGACTATAGATTTCCTTGTATATACAATGAATAGAAACCATTTGATTCACTCATTTCAATTTAAGTCAGATAAATACTTGCTTATGGAGACACATGCATTTTTATTTCTTGATCACAAAATTCTGTTTTGTGTCAAAAACATATAGTTATTAGGAGCCCGACTTCCAGTCAAGATGGCGACCGCCTAGCTGCACTACAAACAACAAGGGGAAAAAAGGGTAAGTATTCAAGGGAAATTAGGAACTTTTTGAAGAGGGAGGGCACAGATGGGGTAAAAGAGGAAAGCACACACCCCTGCGACCCACGCCCCGCCACCCCGCCTGCCTTGAATCGCCGCATTGGGCGCGGCCCGGCGCCTCAGCGGCCCAGGGCCCCGTGCGCACCAAGCCCCACGAGCCCCGGCAGCCCACGTGTGCCCCACAACCCATGCGCCCCACGCTCGCGCACCCCCCGCCCCCCCCCCAAGCGCGCCCCTCCCCCCCAGCGCGCCCCACGCTCCCTATCCACACACAGAGGCGCAGCCCAAGCAAACCGAAGCTTCCCACGCCCCGGGCGACAAGGCCTGCCCCGCACCCCATGCCCCCCACGCACCCCAGACCCCTGCGCCCCACCCCCGCACGCCTCAAGACACCCCCCCCCCCCGCCCGCCCCAAACCCCGCATCCCACGCCCCCGTGCGCCCCACCCCCGCGCGCCCCAGGCTCCCTATCCACACTCAGCAGGCGCGCCCCAAGCGCCCCACGCCCCGGGCGCCCAGGCGTGCCCCGCACCCCTGCACCCCCATGCGCCCCGAGACCCCTGCGCCCCACCCCCACTCGCCTCGAGCCCCCCCCGTGCGCCCCGCCCCCGCCCCCGCCTACCCCCGCGCGCCCAACGCTCCCTACCCACACGTGGCAGGCGTGCTTCAAGTGCCCCTGAGCGTCCCGCGCCCCGGGCGCCCAGGTGTGCCCCGCGCCCCCCCCGCGTGCCCCAAGACCCCTGCGCCCCACCCCCGCGCTCCTCGAGCCCCCCGCCCCCCCGTGCGCCCCACCCCCGCCGCGCGTCCAGAGTGCCCCGCGGTGTCCTGCAGTGTCCCCCAGCGTCCCACGCTCCATCTTACCTCAGCGTGCTCCACACCCCCTGCAAGACCTGCGACCCCCTTGACACCCTCCCCCGTGCGACCCCCCCCACAAGTCCAGAGCACCCCGTGGCTTCCCGCAGCATCCTGCGCCCCCTCGCCCACCCAAGCGTCCCGCGCTCCTAGCCGTCCCCCCCTCCCCACGCGCTCTGCGCCTGTGCCCCAGAGCATCCGTGCCCTGAGCCCCGTGCGCCCTGAAGCGCTCCCTGACCCCCCCCTGCGCCCCGCCCCCCACCCTGCACGTCCCTCGTCCCCCCGCCGCACGCGGCCCGGGCGCCCCCGTAGTCCTTAGCGCGCCCCTGCGTGCCCAGGCGTGCCCCGTGCCCCCTGTGCCCCACCCCCACGCGTCCTGCACCCCGGAGTGCCTCAGTGTACCCCGCTCCCCCTCCACCTCCCGCGCCTCACGCGCAACCCCCTCAACCCTCCCGCAAGCCCCGCCCCCCCCGCGCGTCCAGAGCACCCTGCGGCGTCCCTTGGCATCCCGCACCCCAGTGTGCCCCGCGCCCCCTCCCCCCACGCGCACCCTGCGCCCCCCTCGCACACCCCACGCACCCCCCATGTGCCCTGTGCCCCTAGCCCACTGCACCTCCCGCAAGCTCCTCCGCGCCCCCCTGTGCACCCCATGACCCCCCCGCACGCCCCGCGCTCCCCCCCGCGCCCCCCAGGTGCCCCACACCCTGCCGCGCCCCACACACCCCCCCCTGCATGCGCACCCCCCGCACCAACAGCGCACCCCTCGCCCCCTAACTGATCAGAGCACCCCACGCCCCCCGCCCCTCCAGGGCACCCCACCCCGCGCCCCCTGAGCCCTGCTACCTCCCGCACACCCCACCCTGATTGCCCGGTGCCCCGGCGCACCCCGACCCCCCCCCCGCCGCCTACCCCATTCGCTCCATACACACCATCGCACCCCACGCACCCTTCTGCCCACCCGCCCATGCACCCTCTGCACATCCCGCATGGCTGTGCTCTGATCGGGCACCCACCAGTCATGCCTGCCAGCCTGCTGCACTGAGGCTGAGACCTCCTACCTCGCCCTTGTTCACTGATCCTGTGAGTAGACCAGCCACGTGGTGCTTGGTTCGCAGGCCTGTGGGGTTCACCCCTGCCGTGAATAGGTGGCTGCCATATCCCCTGCTGCTGTGCTCACATCACTTGCCACCGGTCAGCTTCTGCTGTGTCCTGATTCCGTACCCACATCATCTGCCTCTGCACTACAATTGCACGTGCAGTGGGCCCACCCCACAGCAAGAGCCACATAAGTCCACACTGAGTCACTAGCGCCAGCACAGCTGCCATCCCCTACCTGTACATCGCCACTCAGCCCCCACTCCCCTGAGGCGGAAGAGCACAGACTGTTTACAGACCCCAGTGTACCCAGCCAGAATCTAGGCACTTTTAGGGCTTGCTACCTCAGTCCCCTTTCAAGCTCAAAGGCAGGCAGCTTAGGTGCATTACGGGGTGAGAATTCAGGCAACTTTGGTGCCCCTGTCAGGCTATAGGTAGGTGGCTTTAGCAAGACTGAGCAAAACCCAGGCTGCTTACAACTGCCCCAGGCTGCCTTGGATTCGCATTAAGCTAGATACCAGGCCGCTCCACCCACCTACCTGCCCATACACTGACATGGGTAGACCACAGCGCAAAAGAAATAACACGAAAAATAAAATGGAAGAAAATCCAGACAGATCACCCAGTCCAACAAGGATCACAACTAACCAAAACATAGAAGAGTGTTTAGGATCAGAACATCAAGTGGAAGCAATGAACAATGCAACCCTGACCAAACTACTGCTAGAACTGACAGGAAAGCTACAAAGGATAGATAATCGTATGGATGCTACCATCACTAAGCTAGAGCAATATGATAAGACACTGGAAGGAATTCAAAGAGAGCTAAGAGAGTTGAGGGAGAGTGAAAAAAAAGAGGACCTTAAAAATCAGCTGGCCACACTAAATGAAAACATAAATAAATGCAAGGATGATTTCCAAGAATCAGCAAGAAAATCAGAAAATGAGACAAAAAGGGAGCTGGACAAAGCGATGGAAGTGATACATAGGAAAGTAGTAGAAAATGCAAACTTAATTGAACAAGTCCAAAACTCACTAGAGGCTCTCAAGAATAGAGTCAGCGAAGTGGAAGATAGAAATTCTGATCTGGAAGACAGGATGGAAGAAACAGTTCGAGAGTCCAAAAATTTCAGTAAGTTCAAAAGTTCCTGTGAACAGAACATGAGAGAATTGTGGGATACACTTAAATGTCCTAATATCAGAATCATTGGAATACCAGAAGGAGAAGAATTTCAGACCAAAGGCATGGAGAACTTATTTAACACAATAATTGAAGAAAACTTCCCCCGTCTCTTAAAACAAAGGCCCATCAAGATTCAAGAAGCAAACAGAACTCCTAACCGACTAGACCAAAGGAGAAACTCCCCAAGGCATATTATCAGTAAGACTCTAAACATTGACACCAAGGAAAAAATCCTAAAAGCAGCTAGGGAAAAACAGCACACCACTATCAAAGGAAACTCCATCAGAATTACTTCCGACTTCTCAATGGAAACCCTGAAAGCTAGAAGGGCCTGGAATGAAACTCTCCAAACTCTAAAAAACTATGGCTTTCAACCCAAACTACTCTACCCGGCAAAAGTCTCCCTTATAATAGATGGTGAAAGGAAAACTTTCCATGACAAAACTCAGCTTTACAATTATATGAACACAAAACCAAACCTACAGAAAGTACTCCAGGAAATTCTCCACAGAGAAGAAACAAATAACCAAACTCAAATGCCTACAAGAAGAAGATCACAGCAATCAAACCCAGAGTAGATAGAAAAAAAAAAAAAATTAAATTCCATGAAAATGCCAACATACCTCTACCACCACAACATGACAGGAATCAAATCAAATCTCACAGTCATCACCCTAAACATTAATGGCCTTAATTCACCCATCAAGAGACACAGGCTAACAGGGTGGATCAAAAAATTAGACCCCTCAATCTGCTGCCTTCAAGAAACCCACCTTACCACTAAAGACAGAAACCTCCTCAGAGTGAAAGGGTGGAAAACAATATGCCAAGCAAATGGGAATAAGAAACAAGCAGGTGTAGCTATATTAATATCAGATAAAGTTGACTTCAAACCAAAAAAAATCAAAAAAGACAAAGAAGGCTACTTCCTACTTGTAAAGGGAACAATCCATCAAGAGGATATTACAATCATAAATCTGTATGCACCAAACACAGGGGCACCACAATTCATAAAACAAAACCTACTTGACAATAAAACAGAAATAACCACCAACACCATCATAGCTGGGGACTTTAACACACCATTATCAGTAATAGACAGATCATCCAAACAGAAGCTCAACAGGGAAGTAAGAGGGCTCAACAAAACCATAGAGCACTTAGACCTAACAGACATCTACAGAACTTTCCATCCCAAATCCACAGACTACACATTCTTCTCAGCAGCCCATGGAACATTCTCTAAAATAGACCATATACTGGGTCACAAAGATAGCCTCCACATATTTAGGAAAATCGACATAATTCCCTGCATGATATCAGATCATAATGCTATAGTCCTAGAAATCAACAACAAAAAAAACAACAAGAGCCCCAACGGCAACTGGAAACTGAATAGCACACTCTTAAACAATAAATGGATAGTGGATGAAATAAAAAATGAAATTGCAAAATTCCTGGAATTGAATGACAATGAGAACACATCATACCAAAACTTGTGGGACACAATGAAGGCAGTCCTCAGGGGAAAATTCATAGCACTCAATGCCTTCATAAAAAAGACAGAAAGATCCCAAATCAATAGCCTAACCATCCACCTAAAGGCATTGGAAAAACAAGAAAAATCCAACCCAAAGAGCTCCAGAAGGAAAGAAATAATTAAAATCAGAGCAGAAATTAATGAATTGGAAACCAAGGAAACAATTAAGGCAATTGACAAAACAAAGAGCTGGTTCTTTGAAAAAATAAACAAGATTGACAAACCTCTGGCCAATTTGATCAAGCAAAAAAAAGAGAGACTCCAAATTAACAAAATTCAAAATGAAAAAGGAGAGATCACAACAGACATCAGTGAAATCGGCAGAATCATCAGGACTTATTTCAAAAACCTCTACTCCACAAAACTGGAAAATGTGGAGGAGATGGATAAATTCCTGGATGCATATCATCTACCAAAGCTAAACTCAGAGCAGATCAACCACCTCAATGAACCCATCACGCTCATGGAGATTGAAAAAGTAATAAAAAACCTCCCAAAAAAGAAGAGTCCAGGACCAGATGGATTCCCAGCCGAATTTTATCAAACCTTCATGGAAGAACTCAAACCAATCTTCCTAAAACTGTGCCACACAACTGAAGAACAGGGAAAACTACCCAACTCCTTCTATGAAGCTAGTATCACCCTAATCCCAAAACCAGGCAGAGACGCCACAAGAAAAGAAAACTATCGGCCTATTTCCCTAATGAACATAGACGCAAAGATCCTCAACAAAATTCTCGCAAACTGAATCCAACAACACATAAAAAGCATTATCCACCTTGACCAAGTGGGATTTATCCCAGGAACACAAGGGTGGTTCAACATACGAAAATCTGTCAATGTAATACACCACATAAACAAGCTTAAACATAAAAATCACATGATCATTTCGATAGATGCAGAAAAGGCCTTTGACAAGGTACAACATCACTTCATGATAAAAACATTGGAGAGAATCGGCATGGCCGGTTCACATCTTAATATAATAAAGGCAATATACAAAGCTCCAAAGGCCCAAATAATACTTAATGGAGAGAGACTGGAGGAATTCCCATTGAGATCAGGAACAAGACAGGGATGTCCTCTCTCACCTCTACTTTTCAATATAATTCTGGAAGTCCTAGCCCAAGCAATAAGGCAGGAGAAGGAAATAAAAGGGATACATTTTGGAAAGGAAGAAGTTAAGTTAGCGCTATTCGCAGATGACATGATTGTATATGTAAGAGACCCGAGAGACTCCATCCCAAAACTCCTGAAGGTGATTAACTCCTATAGCAAAGTAGCAGGATACAAAATCAATGCACAAAAATCGGAAGCATTTCTATATGCAAATGACAAAGACACAGAAAAAGAAATAAAGGACATAGTCCCATTTTCAATAGCAACAAAAAAAATAAAATACCTTGGAATAATGTTAACCAAGGAAGTAAAAGATCTATACAATGAAAATATAAAAACTCTCAAAAAAGAAATTGAGGAGGACTTGAAATGATGGAAAGACCTCCCATGCTCCTGGATAGGCAGAATTAACATTGTGAAGATGACAATCCTACCAAAGGCAATATATAGATTTAACACAATTCCAATTAAAATCCCTACAGTGTTCTTCACAGACATAGAAAAAATGATCTCAAATTTCATATGGAAAGGCAGAAGGCCTCGCATATCCAAACATATCCTCAGCAAAAGAAATACCTCTGGCGGCATCACCATACCCGATATAAAGTTATACTACAAAGCCATAGTAATAAAAACAGCATGGAACTGGCATAAAAACAGGAGTATAGACCAATGGAATAGACTTGACCTGGATTTTGGGCCAAGCAACTATAGCTACTTGATATTCAACAAAGGCACAAACAATATAGACTGGAAAAAAGATAGCATCTTCAACAAATGGTGCTGGACAAACTGGATAACCACATGCAGGAAACTAAAAATTGATCCATACATTTCACCATGCACAACACTCAAATCCAAATGGATCAAAGACCTCAACATAAGACCAGAAAATCGAAAACTACTGGAAGAAAATTTAGGAAGTACCTTCCATGATATAGGAATGGAAAAAGACTTCCTGAATAAAAAAAACCCAGTGGCTCAAGTTCTTAAACAGTCACTCAACCATTGGGATCATATGAAGCTGAAGAGTTTCTTTACAGACAAGCATATAATAAGCAAAGCCATTAGAATACCCACAGAATGGGAGAAAATATTTGCAGGTTATCCAACTGATAGAGGCCTTATCTCTAGAATTTACAAAGAACTCAAAAGTCTAAACAATAAGAAGACAAATACCCCACTCACCAAATGGGGCACAGAGTTAAACAGGCAATTCACAGAGGAAGAGATACAAATGGCAAACACACACCTAAGAAAATGTTCATCATCCCTAATCATCAGAGAAATGCAAATTAAAACAACTATGAGATTCCACCTTACCCCAATAAGGATGGCCAACATCAAAAGGTCAAATGAAAATAAATGCTGGCGAGGATGTGGAGAAGCAGGGACACTCATTCACTGTTGGTGGGAATTCAGGATGGTACAACCACTTTGGAAAGCAATATGGAGACTCCTGAAAAAGCTGACTATAGAAATACCAACAGACCTAGTTATACCATTACTGGGCATGTACCCTAAAACCTTCAAACCAAAAGCCAGAGAGATTTGCTCAACCATGTTTGTAGAAGCTCAATTCGTAATAGCTAAAAGCTGGAATCAACCCAGATGTCCATCATTAGAAGAATGGATAACAAAGATGTGGTATATCTACACAATGGAATTCTATACAGCAGTAAGAAAAAAATGACATAAAGAAATTTGAGGAAAAATGGTTGAACCTGGAACAGATCATTCTCAATGAACTTACCCAATCACAGAAAAAAAATTGACACACAGTCTTACTCATCTGCAACACCTAAACTGAATCTGCCCAAGATGCCTTACATACCCAGCAAGCACCTCATGGACTAGACAATAAGATGATGGATGGGAGGGCGGGGAGGGAATCAAAGGGTGGAAAACAGTAATCTGGACCCAAACGGCAATGGTACCATAAAATTGTACTTCCTAAAAGACAGACCAAATGGCTGAACCTTCACTAGACCCTTACAGGAAACACCTGAACCACAAGACACTGGAGAGGGTAGGATCAATACTGACCTAAATCTCCTACATCTTCCCTCCCTCCCTCTCCCCCTCTCCCCTCTATCTCTCTCCTCTCTAACTCTTGTATATTAGTTATCTTTTTCCTCAATTTCTTAGTGGACACTGACCTGTAACCCCCACTTCCAGCTTGGGCCTACCATCCACAATGAGCTTCTCATCAGAGAAACCTACAAGGTTTCCCAAAACAATGACAGACTTCTGTCAGAGTACTTGATGACCCACCAAAGGCCAGTGATAAGACCCTATTGCTGAAGACTCCATACACAGCTGACGCGTAAAATGGAATGACATGGCTGGAAGCCAGGAGAGAGTCAGTCCCCAGACAGTCAGCATGTCTAGTGCCAGAAGGCGCTACATAGGCGACTGGGGGAAATGACCAAGATCTGTCCAAGCAACGCATTGTTTAACCTAATTAGCAACAAATAACCGGATGTGATGCCCACACAAGTGCAATAGTGGTACACAGCCATGGTGAGGAATCAATTGCTCTTGATTTGGCTAACTGATCCACTCAGTGGTACTAGACCCTTAGCTGGAGCTGGGAAACAAGTCAGAACCATACCCAAACACAAGCCCACTCTACAATATCAAGCTACCATCAATCACGGGGTATAAGAGGGCCTACACCTATCAAACTGTCTATCAAAAAAGTAAGTGTTATCTCAATTTTCCGGGTGCCAACTTACTCTCCGTTGGAGAATCTGCTTCTCTTTTCCAGATGAAAACTACAAACTAATAAAACACTGAATATATTGGGGGCCATCTATTCAAACTACCACAAATAGCCAACATGGATTCTCTATAACTGGATTCTACCACCCAGAAAGGAAGATCTTTTTGGCAATAGGTGACCTTCTATCTTCCTACTACAGTGAATGAAAAAGAATGCTGCAGGGTATGGGTGAACAGAAGCCATCTGCAAAATATGAGTCTATCATAGAATCATGAACCTTCCATTGCTGTAAATTTGTTTGAGCAGGGTCTTACTATGTGATCCAGATTAGCCTCCAACTCTTTATGTAGCTCAGAATGAAATTAAAATCACAATCTTCCTTATGTAAATACTAAGATTATAGGCACATGCCAACTTGGTTAGCTCTTGTAATATTTTGATATGTCCTAGAGTTTGGTGATAAGTTAAGAATCATAACATCACCTTTGACTCATTCCTTACCAAGCTTACTTTTAGTTAAGCCCATCATTTGTGATTTCTTCATTCTTAGCTTTTCTACATTGTTTAAGATTTTATTTTTAAATGTGGAATGTTATTATAATGCAAATTCTACTGAAGTCATCTGGAGGGAGTAGGAAGTTTCAGGAGGTTAACTAGTCTGGGAAAGGTGAAACGTGAAAGGTTGCAAGATGCTAGGGAAGTAGAAAAGGGTAAATGACTACTTGAGGAGAGACTCTCTGGCAAGCTGAGCTGCCTGTGGGGAGGTTGTACAGTGTGATACAGAGGTGTGACTTTTCCTCACCTGTGCTGGGGTGGGCTTTAAGTCATTCCTGCTTCTGTAATCAACCCGTCATCTTGCTCTGTAACACCCCAAAATTCATTTGCTCAAGAAAACTAGTTTTGGTGCAATCATACTTTGGTCTGTCATCTGGGCAGTATTGGTCATGTGGTAGATACTAAAACAAAAAGACAGGACTGTATTTTAATAGGCAAATTCATGCATTCTTTCTCTCTATATATATATTATTAGATCATATTAAATATATGATAATCTCTGTATCTTACACATATTAAAAGTATTTGGTTCTTGTGTAATACAGTCAATGTATTTTATGGTACCTTTTACTTCACAAACTGCCTTAATTGTTGGTCATATTTTAAAACATTAAACAGCAGCTTGTTCTTGCTGTATGTTGTATTTACTATTCTTTCTTTCTTTCTTTCTGGAATGATATTTTAGTTTTATTTCATATTTTTTATGTGTGTGTCATATGTGTGCATGTGTGTCTATATGTATTCACTACTGAAGCAGACCTATGTCAATTCTCCAGGTACTTCCCCCAACTTTCTTGGGCAAGTATTTCACCTCTTTTATTTCACAAAACTCCCATATTTTTTATTTTTATCACTTCACTCCATATTTTTCTGAGATAAGATACGTAATGATGGCAAAGAAATTATATCTTCCTACCACAAAATCTTTCAACTTACTTGTGCCTGAACATACTCATTGACTTCTTGTTATTTCTGTAAGGTATGGGGGAGTGTCTGTCTACTCATATCAAACTCCAACCCTGAGATCATAAGTTATCATCCATCCTTGTGAATTCAAGAAGAGTTAAATTCAGGCTTTTGTCTTTATTACCACTCAGTTATACCAGCCCAATAATCATAATGACACATAAAATCTCTTACATAAGTAAAATTATTTTCCAGTTGTACATTCCTGTCTAGTTACCACACACTTGTCTGTTTATGGCAAGACTTGGGAAACTTGTTTAGTGTTGTCACTTCCAAATTATTTTTATTATACATTCCTTTAAAATTATTTCCTTTGCTGTGTAGAATTCCATTGTGTAGATACACCACATCTTAGTTATCCATTCTTCTAGTGATGGTCATCTGGGTTGATTCCAGCTCTTAGCTATTACGAATTGAGGCACTGTAAACATGGTTGAGAAAATCTCTCTGGACTGAGGCTTGAAGGTTTTAGGGTACATGCCCAGTAAGGAAATAACTGGGTCTGTTGGTAACTCTACAGTCAGCTTTTTTAGGAGTCTCCATCTTGCTTTCCAAAGTGGTTGTACCATCTTACATTCCCACAAACAGTGGATGACGGTTTCTATTTCTCCACATTCTCGCCAGCATTTATTTTCATTTAATTTTTTGATGTCTGCTATCCTTACTAAGGTAAGAAAAAATGACACAATGAAGTTTGAAGAAAAATGGTTGAACCTGGAATAGATCATTCTCAGTGAACTTACCTGAACACAGAAAGATAATTGTCACATAGTTTCACTCATCTATAGCACCTAACCTTAAGCTACCCAAGATGCTGACATATCCAGCAAGCATCTTGAGGACTAGACAATAGGGTGGGTGGGGAGGGAGTAGAGGGCATGGGAGGAGTGGGGGACACAAATCTAGACCTAAATGGCAATGTTACCACAAAATTCTACATACTAAAAGGCAGACCAAATGGTGGAACCTTCACCAGGCCCTTAGAGGGAACACCTGAGTCACAAGGCACTGGACAGGGTACGATGAAGACTGACCTTAATATTCTACAGCTTCTCTCTCTCTCTCTTCTTTCAAACTCTTATATTAATTAACTTTTTCTTCCTTCTCTTAGTGGGCACTGACCTGTAACTACCAGTACCAGTGGGTGGCTATCATCCACAATGAGCTTTTGATCAGAGGGATCTACAAGGTTTCCGAAAAGACAGACAGATTTCTGTCAGAGTACTTGATGACCCACCAAAGGTTAGTAGTAAGACCCTACTGCTGAAGACACCATATACAGTTGACACATAACGTGGAGTGACATGGCTGGAAGCCTGAAGAGTCAGTCCCAGACAGTCAGTGTGTCTAGTGCCAGAAGGTGCTACATGGGCAACTGTGGGAAAATGATGAATATCTGTCCAAGCAACTCATGGTCTAACCTACTTAACAGCAAACAACTTTTTTTGGTGCTCACACAATAGTGGCACACAGCCATGGTAGAAAACCAGCTGCTCTTGATTTTGCTAACTGATCCCATCAGTGGAACAGGACCCATAGCTTGGGCTGGGAAACAAGTCAGAAACATATACAATCATGATCTCACTCTCTATTATCAAGCTACCACCAATTATGATCTATAAGAAGGCCTACAACTACTAAATTCTCTATAAAAAAATAAGGGTTACCCCATTTATCTGGTGATATCTTACCCTTTGTTGGAGAATCTGATTCTCTTTTTCAGATAGACACAGATCCTAAGGAGAGAACCACCCCATCATACCTCAAAAGGGCCCCAGCTGAAACTAAGAATATTTGGTGAAACAAGCAAGGGTACTGTTTTCTTGGTGAACCTGGTACCAGCACAAGGGGGAAGGAGGTCAACACAGAGAACAATCAACTCCTACCAAATCAGATATCCAGAGACACAGAAGCTCCCAACAGCTCATCACTGAAGCAGACCCAAAATGAACTCAACATGGCTCAGGGAAATTTTGTGGAAGAAGGGGTAGAAAGAATATCAGAGCCACACGTTGGGTCATGATATGCAGAGACATTTCCTCCTACCCATAACTGTGGGCTAACTCCCCAATGTATGACCCATATACCTCAACAAGGAGGGGCCAGGGGGTGGGTTTAGGACATGGAGGAGTCTAACAATGGTACCAACTTGACTGTATTCACTGAGTAAAAAACAAATTAATAAGAAAAAAAATATTCCCTTTGCCTTTTCATTATATTTCCATCTTTTCCTCTATCTGTTTCTCATCATTGGGACATAAGCTTCATGAGAATTTGCACTTAACCTGAACAATTCTTTATTATATCCAAAATTTTGATATGATTTCCCATCATGCAAGAAGCACTATATAGTTTGTTTGTTTATTTATTTATTTATTTATTTATTTATTTATTTATTTATTTATTTATTTATGAGAGAGAGAGAGAGAGAGCTCCTCCAGCCACTGTAAATGAACTTTGCCTGCTTATGCATCTGGCCCTGGGGAATCATACCTGGGTCCTTAGGCTTAACAGGCAGGCACCTTAACCACTAAGCCATCTCTCCAGCCCAAGAGGTATTTTATAAACAGTTATGAATAAATCATCCCATTCCACAGAATGAAATATGGTAGTTATTACCATTTTTAAGTTACTTTGACAATCTTATTTTAACTTGAAAAAAAATTAAGACTTGTTTTCATGTGAGTTGAATAAATCTCTGTTTCTTCCTCTTTCTTATTTCAAAGATATTTCTTTTAACACAAAAACTTGTCAGAACATGATTTGGTTGAGTGTGAAATCTTTAAGTTGTTCTGTTCTTTTGATTTGTATCATTTGATAAATATCCTGGATTGTCTAGCAGAAGATCTTTAAACACACAATACTGACAAAAACCATTCTACTGAGTCAAAACATATGAGTATAATCCTTACTAATACTCTTCAGCTTACTCTTTTGTAAAACAGAGTAATTACAGCTAATAAAAATATCAAAAAGTAACAAGCGTATGTCTGCAAAATTATCTTATGACAAGTTAGTGATATGACTCATCTTGTCCATTTTAACTAATGACTTATGGTTTATGCTCCCAACTGCTCACATTCCCATATCCACTGTGTCATGATGAACCTTAAGTCCTCCTACAAACCATGATGAACATGAGTCACTGCTTTAAGGTTAATGATATACCACAGATCTGAATTGTTTTAGAAGAAATTTGATCACAACTTCTTATCTTAAAATAGCATTTAGGGACACTTCTGTCAAGTGTATAGTGAACCATATGACCCAGGAATCAGAAAATGAAAACTGACTAGGGCCTCTGCTATGATAGGGATTGAGTTAGGCCAGCAAATTCTTTATGAGTCCAATGCAAACTAAAGTTAGGACAGCATGGAAACAGCATGTACATTATTTTTTGTTCCTGTTCTACCACTTGGGGCTGTTTCCTAAAGTGAACTGTCTCTTTTTGTTGCCTAATTTCATAATCAAATATAAAATTGGGTCATCATTCCCCACTTGTGTGTACTGCCCATCTGTTTAAAGCTTCTGTCATGATGGCCCTGTGTATTGTGAATTTTTATTTATATTTAACATCATAAGAAACCATACATATTTCAAAGTATGCTGCTTCAATGAAGGGATTACGTTATTGTATCAAATACCAATTTCTCTCAGTTTCAAATTCACCCATAAAGGCATGCTTTGAAGTATTAAACAGAATGCCTTTAAGAATGCCTGCTTTAGGACTATTGAGGTAGATCAGTGATTAAAGCATTTGCCTGCAAAGCCTAATGATCCAGGTTGTTGGATGCTTCAGTGCCCAAGTAAAGCCAGATGCACAAAGTGGCACATACATCAGGCATTTGTTTGCAATGGAAAGATGCCCTGTCATGCCTGTTATATCTCTACTACTTTGAAACACATAAACAAAACTGTTCTTAGTAAAGATAGATGATTGCCGTTGCCCAAAGAAGGACTTCTGCTTTCTCTGGCTGCTGGACTTTGAGCCCATAAAGTGGGAATGGAAATATTTGGGGAGCTATGCCTAGCCATGATCACAGAACAGGTGCCTTCCCAGTGCCCTTGAGAATGATGCCTACAGCTCCCTTACCTGCAGCCCGAAGACTTGAAGTCCCTCCATATGCTTTCTGAGACTGCTGACCAACATCCCATATCTGGACTCCAGTGAGTAGCTTATTTAGTCCTTTGACTACAGCCAAAAGCAAGCTTAAGCAAGTGAAAAATTGCTACAAATTCTAAAGTATACCATTCCCAAGAAGTAAAAGACTCCAGAGTCTGTTGCCTTAAGCATTCAACATTATCCCTAGGTTATTATAGAGTTTCCTTATATTTTATGGTTGCTATCTTATAATGACATTTTGCTTCATGTCAAGCTTCAGTTTTGTCCACTGGGTGGGTTCCTCTAAGAAGACCCTGGAACCTGGCACACATAATGATACTTAATATGACAAATGTGTTCCACAAGGGAAAACTCAACGTTCCAAATTGTCTTCAACTTGTCATCATTATTGCTTGCTCTCATGAGCTCCTTTCTTGTAGTAGAAAGATTGGGTTTCTGTAGCATTTTGACTTAGTTCCTAAATAATGAAATTTGAACTAAGCCTCCTTAACAACTCATTTATCTTGCACATTTAAATAAAAAGCATTTAGAAAAATCCTGCCTTTCATTTTATTTTTTTATGTTAATACCCATTTTTATCCCTGTACTTCTTTTTTTTTTTTTACAAACATTTTCTTTTCTTTTTTTTTTAATATATTTTTTTAATCCATTATTTATTTATTTATTTGACAGTGACAGACACAGAGAGAAAGACAGATGGAGAGAGAGAGAATGGGCGCGCCAGGGCTTCCAGCCACTGCAAATGAACTCCAGACGCGTGCGCCCCCTTGTGCATCTGGCTAACGTGGGATCTGGGGAACCGAGCCTTGAACCGGGGTCCTTAGGCTTCAAAGGCAAGTGCTTAACCGCTAAGCCATCTCTCCAGCCCTATCCCTGTACTTCTTGATGAGGCATGGATATTAAGAGATAAATTACTTCTCTGATTCCTACTAAATAGGCTTTAAGATTAGGCAGTGAGTAGATTTTACCCTTTAGCATTAAAGTTATTCAATGAGGGAGTTTAAAGTTTATTAAACAAAATGATTTTCTGCTGATCCCCAAATTATTGACTTTCTTACAAAGTAATAGTAAGATTCATCTTATTTATTTGTTTTTATCATTGACAACTCCCATAATTATAGACAATAAACCATGATGAACCCCCCCAACTCATCTTCCCTTTCACAACTTTACACCTCATCATATACACTCCCTCTCTCAACCAGTCTCTCTTTTATTTAGACGTTATCATCTTTTCCTTTATTTTTACAGTCTTGTGTAGGTAGTGCCAGGCACTGTGAGGTCATGGATATCCAGGACATTTTGTATCTGGAAGAGTGCATTGTAAGGATTCTTACCCTTCCTTTGGCTCTTACATTCTCTCTCCACCTTCCATAATGGATCTTGAACCTTGGAAGGTGTGATATAAATGTTTCAGTGCTGAACACTCCTCTCTCAGTTCTTCTCAATACTAAAGTGCCTTTTGAGTCATCCCAGAGGTCACTGCCATCTTCAAGCTCCCACCAATACTGGGCTAGAAGAAGGCCTATACATAATACATTCTCTTTAAAAAAATTGAGGGGGGCTATCCCATTTATCTGGTGCTAACTACTCTCCTTCAGAGAATTTGCTTCTCTTTTTCAGATAGATGCACATACTAAGGCAAGAACCACCCCATCGTACCTCAAAAGGGCCCCAGCTGAAGCTAAGAATAATTGGGGAAACAAGCAAGAGTGCTGTTTTCTTGGTACATCTGGTACCAGCACAACAGTAATGGAGATAGACATAAAAAATACTAAACTTCTACCAAAACAGGTATCCAGAGTCACAGACGCTCCGAAGACCTCATCACTGAAGCAGACCTAAAATGAACCTAACATGGCTCAGGGAAATTTGCAGAAGAGGGGCAGAAAGAATGGCAGAGTCACACATTGGGTCATGATACACAGAGGCATTTCCTCCTACTCATAACTGATGGCTAACCCTACAAAGCACGACCCATATTCCAAAAAAAGGAGAGGGCTGTCAGGGAGGAAGTTAACAATGGTACCAACTTGACTATATTCATTGAGTATAAAACTAATTTTAAAAAAGAGAAAGAAGCTTCTCTAACCAAAAGTGAGAGTAGCATTTATATGTGGGTATGAACATTAAGAGAAATGCTTGCTGGTCAGTTTGGTGAGCCTAACATAAGCATTTAGCCAAACACCAGCAGGTGTTAAACCTCTAGCAATCATGATTGAACCATCATAGGTTTTCCCTATCAGGGATGTAGTCCCTCCCATGGAGCGGGCCTTCAGTCACATTAGAGAGTGGTTGGTTTCCCTGTAATGGACATGCCACTATTGTATCTGTTGGCTCATTTGGGCTGGCTGGCCAAACTTAAGGCTTGCAGTGTCCAGTTGTTTTCACCCATTAATGGCCTCTCTCCCCCATGGAGCTACATGTAGCATAGCTTTCCCCATATATATTTTTTTAATTGGTCTATACAGATGAGGTTTTCATCCCAGCTCCAACAAAATTTCTCAATGATCTTACAGTCAAGCATATGGAGTCTTCAGCAATAGGATCTTCCCATCTATTTCTGGTGGGAAACCAAGAGCCTCAGCAATGGCCTGTAATGCTTTCGGGGTGTCAGGGACCTCCCTGGCAACAACTCACTAGAAGGTATGTTATCTTTTAATCAAAAAATAATACCTTTTTATGTATAGAATGAAATTGAACAATATAGGAATTTTGAATCAGTTAATGGGGAAAAGTTTTCATGGAAACTAAGAATTTGTTTTAGCATTCACATTTCAAGAAACATCATTAAATCTATCAAAGAAATCTCCAGCAAAAGATAATATTAAAAGAAAATTAAGTTTAAAAATAAAACTGTACCTGCATTATCTGAAATGATGGACTGGCAACTATGACATCAACATATTTACTTTTAATCCTTTTAGATAGATCCTCACTTGTCTGAAGAATGATCTTAGGAATTCTAAGGTATAAAATTAAATAAGATCCTTTCCTTCAACAAATATTATAATTGAGTGTTAGAGGTCACACAGATGTAGTCAATGCTTGGTATAAACAGTATCAACATGTCAAAGAAATCCACAGAGAATTGATTTAAGTTCAAAATTAGTGTTGTATGATGTAAGATAATTTAGAAACTTTGGAAAGAATTATGTTGTATAAGCTAGCTAAAGTTTGCAAGCATAAGTTTTATGGTTTTTATTGTCTTTAGAACAAAATCAATATGTGTTGATTATGAGCAAATTTAAACTCAGTTTGCCAACATATAAAAGAAAGCTATAAATGTTACTGTTCTTTAATTACCACATCTCAGCTTTATATTAAATATGTATTGTTACAATCTCAGTGAGTCTTCTAGATTTTATGTTCACTTCTAAATATTGCATTAGAGTATATGAGTATATTTAAAATAAATGGGAGGGCTGGAGAGATGGCTTAGCGGTTAAGCACTTGCCTGTGAAGCCTAAGGACCCCGGTTCGCGGCTCGGTTCCCCAGTTCCCATGTTAGCCAGATGCACAAGGGGGCACACGCATCCGGAGTTCGTTTGCAGAGGCTGGAAGCCCTGGCACGCCCATTCTCTCTCTCTCCCTCTATCTGTCTTTCTTTCTGTGTCTGTTGCTCTCAAATAAAATAAATAAATAAATAAAATACAATAAACGGGAAACATGCGTTATCACATTTGTCATTATGATCCCTTACATAGAGTTCTTATCAGATATCAATTCGTCAAGAATAATTACTTAATTTTAATTGAATATCTAACTGTATCTATATGGAAAATTTCCTATGATCAGAGTCTGTTCTGCAATGTGTGTTTTTTTTACATCTGTTGATATGTTTAGAATCATACATATAACTATAGTCATTTTTTAAAATTTTATTTATTTGAGGGAGAGAGAATAGGTACACCAGGGACTCTTACCATTGTAAATGAATTCCAAATGCATATTCTACTTTTTACATCTGGCTTATGTGAGCACTGATGAACTAAACATAGGCCATTAGGTTTTACAAGCAAGCACCTTTAACCATTGAACCATCTCTACAGCCCCCAATTTTGATTCTTTTGATAGCTATCTATTATCGGATTGAATTACAATTTTCCCTCTAATCTCTAAGAGATAAAGGCTGGTGTTCTTATAATTATTCTTCAATGCATATAATTGAATAATTCTATGCATGATTTTTTGCATGAGTTTAAAATTATATATATATATCATCTCCTAGTAATATATATTATCTGCATGTGTGTGTGTGTGTGTGTGTGTGTGTGTATTTCACATTTTGATGATTTTTATGCCAGTTCTATATTAAAAGGTGAAGCAGTTTACATTACCAGATATGGTATGAAGGCATTTGTGTCCACATCAGACTGATAAAATTGGATAAATGAAAATTGAGGCTCCCTACACTCAAATCAGGAGTTTTTTGTGGTTATTTAGCATATCTTTTCTCTTTCTTTAATGTCATGGAAAGGAAAGCTAAATTTGGATTTTTATTAATTTTGGGCCACAGATTATTTTTGTACTTTGAAGAAATGACAGAACTTAGTAAACTTACCTGAAAATTTTGGATCATAGACAACCAATTTCAATATCCTTTTATTTAACCATTTATGATTATTTTATTCATTTGATAACAATAAGTGTTGGATTATTTGATGGCCATTTTAATACACCTCTAAATAGCAAGGACCCAGTGCTTCCTGAATTTAGAGAAATAATGGTCTGGTCAAGGGAATGAAAATAATATTCAAAATAATATGACATTGATGTGCATTGATGATTTAAAGTAAAGGAACAGTGAAAGTAGATATTATTCTATTATATTTCATGTGACAGAGTAGTGGTTAATCATGATCTTGATTAAAACTTCACCTTAATGTACAGATACACACATATGGAAATAAATGTGTGTCTTATTTAGGTAGAAAAAACTGGTAGTACTGATCTAAGAATAAGAAAAATGGGGTATAATGTATTAGAAGACTTTGTCAAAGAGCTGGAAAACAATTCAGAATGTCTAGAGTATTGAAGAAACTGATGATACTATATATTTCCTCAGACATATTTTAGAAAATTAAATTTATTTTCTTAAAAATAAGATATTCTCCTGCTATCTCTTAGTATATGTCATTTTTTTTCTATGAATTGAACTGTGTATAGTTGTTTCAGTGAGTTATTTTTATGGGAAATTTCCCCTGAGCATTACTTGAATATACAAAATAAAATTTTATTCAAATGCTTAAAACCTCTCTAAAAATGCAGCTTTTAATTAATTTATTTTATTTTTGCTCTGACACATTACTAGGTTTGATGTAAGTTAGCATTTTTATAATTTATAAGTTATGAATATATAACCTTACCATTCAGTAAGATCCACAAGGTTCATAAAGCATCTGGTAAAAAAGTAGAAAACACATAATGCTTGTTATCAGAATTTATAGACTGTGAACTCACAGGACTTGCAAAAATGGCATTAGTGCTCATAAATTATACTTGAAGTAAAATGTCATTGCACATTTGAAAACTCTCTATTTAATAAATCTTTTTACACCAGCAATGAATTCATATGGTCAGAATACTTAGTATTGATGTGATAGAACTTAAATTTCTCTTTTATTCCAAGTGTATTATTTTGGCAAGACATCTGAATGAGCCAATGAAAAACACATAAAGCCATTTACATTTTTTTTTCTTAGTGCCCAACAGAATTAGATCTTCTTGAATTTGAAGCCAAGCATGTTAATAGTCTAGCACAGAATCCTGGCAGCATTCTCTAATTCTCACTTTTGTTTTACTTAACAAGACAGGCTCATATTGGATACATGCTATGTTCATTTTTACTAGGCCAGTGATTGTTTTATTAAACATAGTATTGCTAGTTTGGGAATATTTCATAATATTTTCAGGCTTCCATGAGTAAACTAGTATCTGATCATCATGAATATATGAGCTGAAAATGTGATTTGCCTTTCCGTGCAAGTATATGTACAGTAGAATCATTTATCCTGAAGAGCTACATAAGCAAAACAAAATAAAAATTATTATGGTTTTCACTTCTTTTGAAAAAAAATGTAATGAATGATTAGAAGAAGAATCTTTGTATAAAATATTTTGCACTTCTTGAAATATTCTGCTCTGTGGTTTTTACAAGCTGTCCAGCAAGTTCCTGTAACTTTCTTCCAATTTTTCCATTACTTAGTTTTACTTGAACCCTTGTTATTTGCCTCCTGAAGTTGTTTCCATGCAGAAATATGTTTTGTACTTTTACTTGCCTGAAAGAAATTTTATTCATATTGGGAACCTTCCCTACTCATCATCCAACAAATGTAAACCAGAACAACAACATCTGAGTCTAATCACACAGAGGAAACCATCATTTGGTGGCCAAGTATTTACTTTTCTTTTTTATCAGAAAAGTTTTCATGTATATACAATTATACGTTTTATGAAATGTTTTCATATAATGTGAAAAGATTTATCAATTAACCAAAATTATTAATAATTGTAATATTTTATCCAAGACTAAGAAGGTGTTGGTGAGTCACAAATCTCAGCCTAATCCATAGCCTGTAACAGACAAAGCCTTCATTTTAACATGGATGTGAGGGTTAACTTTGCTCCTTCCCTTTAGGTGGAAATCATTTTGTGTTGTGTATCAATCAGCGCCGAAACAAGGATACAACTGTTGGGTCACTGATAGTTCGATAATTTTTCCCATACAGGTGAGGTAACAGCAGGAATAGACTGAAATACTTTGTTTTAAATAAACATACACTGTATATAATTGGGATATGTATAAAACCCACTGATAACCCTTCCACTAAAAATATACAATTTTATCATAATACACCTATGTGCGTATCCGTATATAAACATACATACTAGTTGCATAAATTATTAAAATTGGTCATTTTATACTCTATTCAGTGAGTTGCCCCTTTCTGGGGCATCATGTCTGCCATAGTGCTTGTGACTACTAGCATTTGTGGATGTGTGCTCCCATAGCTCCTCTCTCCATCTCTGTGGCATTTTGATGTCTCCTCTTCTATGTTAAGTCTTCTGCCTCCCTCCAGTTATGGAATCATTGTGATTTAGGCTAATCTAATCTTTAAAAAAATTATTTATTTATTTATTTGAGAGAAAGAGGGAGAGAGAGAGAGAGAGAGGGAGAGAGAGAGAGAGAGAGAGAGAGAGAGAGAGAAGAGAATGTGCATGCCAGGGCCTCCAGCCACTGCAAAATAATTCCAGATGCATGTGCCCCTTGTGCATCTGGCTTATGTGGGTCCTGGAGAAATGAACCAGGATCCTTTGACTTTGCAGGCAAATGCCTTAACCACTAAGCCATCTCTCAAGCCCTAGGCTAATCTTTAATCTCAAAAATCCTCCCTTAAATCATAACTAAACTAATAGTTATAGATTCTAGAATGGAAAAGATAGTCTTACAGTGTTTCTTTAGTCAACTACAGTCAGGAATGATGAAAACATTACTGTAATGTTTAAATATGTCTAGTGAAAAATTTTATATGGGATTTCAATTGTGCTAACTTGTCATTTCTCTAATTTTAGAGAAGAATTTGGCATTCTTGACAATATTAGGGAGAAAGAACAAAGTTGCTTGCATATCTGTCATTGAGAGTCAACCTTAAAAATCCATAACTAAGTATCTCAGTTTCAATCAGGAAAAAAAAATAGCCTGATCCATTTCCAGTGGAAAAAATGAATCCATTTGCTACAGTGCTGAGCAAAGAAACCTCATGGGAAACACCGACTTCACTCATATTGACTCCAGAAAAAGCCAGTACAAGAGTAGTATCCACAGATCCCAGAACACAATTTCAGCACTTTTATTTTCAAGGCCAATACTTCAAGCTTCTTTGCCATTTTATGTAAGTTTCTAAAGAGCATGAAAAAGATGCTTTTAATTTCAAATTTGAAACATTTTTGTGGAAAACAAGAATAAAAATTAAGGCGAAAAAAATTAATAAACATAGGGGCATCTACCATGAAGGCTTCACACTTCACTAGGGAGATACTTGCTCAACCATATTTAGATTTGCTCTATTCACAGTAGCTAAGAACTGGAATCAACCCAGATGTCAATTATTTGACAAATGGATAATGAAGATATAGTACATTTACACAATAGAATTGTAGTAAGGAAAAGTGATATAATGAAATATGAAGTAAAATGGACAGACCATACTAAGTGAACTCACACAAGCCCAGAGAAACAAATGCTGCATATTCTCCCTCATCTGTACTTCCTAATCTAGAACAGGTTGAGTTGCGTCCATATGTGACAGTCAACTCAAGGGATGGATAGTATGGAAAAAGGGTTTGAATGGAAAGGCTGGGAGTGATATACCCAAAACTAAAGCCAAAATGAATTGGTACCATACAAACCTTCTCACTCAGTAGCAAGACCATGATTGTGGACTCCAACAAGAGAAGCTCTCATGAGTCTTTGTCCAAAAGAGAGGCTACACCCATCAAAACCTTTCTAAAGTAACCTATGCTGATCTCACTGTCCATTAGAGATCTGTTTTTCTTTTTCAGAAGGCAGCAAGAACTGAAGACAACCAAAAATCTATCAACAAGACAAAAAAAGGGGGCTGACCATCACCCCTCCGTCATCAGGTGACACCACAGAGGTTGAACATCAATGCTGCTTCAAATGCGAGCCAGACAACCTGCACCAGGGTAATGGTGCTGGACACCGAAGCCTAAATCCAGAACATGCTGAGAGATCAACACTAAAGAAAAGAAAGAAAAGTCTTAAAGTGGTCTTAAAACACACCAAGCAAAGCTCCAGAGTTCATGGAATTTTGTGGAAGAGTGGGCAGGATGATTGAACCACAGGATAGAAGGGGAAATACAGAGGCATTACCCCCCCCCCCCCACCAATGACTGACTGCTACCCTCACTACTCACAACCCCCAACATCATGGTGAATACCAGAAATCCCATTGATGAGGGCCCTCAGTGCGATATGACGTTACCAACACACAAAGTGTCCATACAAAGTTCATACTTAGTAAGAAAGAAGAAAAGAAAAATAGCTTTACCACAAAAAAGTGAATCCTGGGGTTGAGGGACTGGCTCAGTAGGTATGAATGCCTATTGTGCAAGCACGAGGCTCTGCTGAAAGGGCCTGAATTGCATAAATTCAAATCTCAGTACCTACGTAAAATGCTGGTCATGGTCATGTATGCTTGCAACCCCAGTCCTGTGGCAGGTGCAGCCTGAGAATCACAAGGGCTTAGCTGGTCAGCCGATCTGTGTGAAAACTGCAGATCCAGGGTCAGTGAATACTGTCTCAAGGAATGCTAATGAGTCATATAGGAAGACACCCAATGTTTTCTTCTGTCTTTCACAAATATGTACATGTGCACACAACTCCACAAGTCCTAAACACACACACACACGCACTTGCACACAGATGTGTTAAAATATCAAGGAAAATTTTCTGGAACACTGTACTGAAAGTATTGGTGAAAGCATAACAGCAACAATATAAAACTCGTGAATTGGTTGAAAGACCTGTGTTATCACTGTGGCTTACATATTACATCTGAGTAGCTAAAAAGAAATGAGGTCAGAAGCTGAAAAGCCCACATTATTATATTGATTATTCAAAAAAGCTTCTAACTTTCATTATAAAAATGTTTAAGAACAATGAGAAGGAGATAATAGAAATGATATTTCGAAGACATGATGATTTTGCCTGGAAGCACGTTTTAAAATTTTATAACAGATGCTTTATTGAACATTTGTAAATCTCTAAAGCAACCTTTTTTTTTCTCAAACATAAACAGAGCTTTCCAACAATGTCTATACTTAAATAAGCCACTTTCTTTTAATATTTAAAGATAACAATTAAGGCATTTTTAATTGGAAACACTATATTTGTATAACAAACCAAAAGTTTACACAAACAACAACAAAAACATACAGTGTTTAACACTTTTGTGGTAGTTAGGAGTTGAAGGTCACACTTAATGCATTATTTTTATTTACTTAATTATCATGTCATACAAATTGAAATACTGATTTTTTTTTTTGTCAGAATGTAACATAAATGGCCTCTAATCTAATTCCCCAAAGTGTCCTCATTCTCTGAAACTTCATGTTCATACCCATGTTCCTGCATTTCTATTGATATTCTGCTCTTCCAAATTCCCATCAGATTGGTGCATTTCCATTTGGTGGTGAAGGAAGAGGAGCAGATGACTCAGTGGTAGCAGGAATGCAGTTCAGGCTCCTCAAAAATTTACATTTTGGTGGGACAAGAACCTCAACTGTCTGCATGCTTCTTCAGTAAGATAGCTGAGTTGTTAGAGATTTTATTGAAATAAGAGGGATACATTATACATTAATCAATAACATCTATAACCCTACCTTATACGAACATACTAAAGTTGAATGGCTCCAGGATTCATAAAATTCAATGGTTCAAAATCATAGACACTCATATTTTTGCTTTTACCTGAAGTTCTAACATTGTTTTTGAAACCATTCTAAGGCAAGATAATTATGGTCATTCAGGCCATATGACCAGACAATACCCAGAAGAAAAAGATTTGTCCCCTTTATTTAAGGAATCATAATCATATATCCAAAATTAATTCTCATTGTCTGTAAGAACTTTGACAAACTGTCATTTGATTAACTGAATGAAATAACTATAATTGGTCTAAGTGAATTACCTCCACTTTTTTGAAAAGAATAACTGGTCATTTCAAAGATTACCAATTACTGAAAAATACCTTAGCTATTAAGGTTTATAGCAGGAGCTAATGTAACAAAGTGTAACATAATTGCACCAATGCTCTGACATTGGTTCACATTTTCTTAGCCAATATACCAATATAGTAATTGAAAATCCCAATAGAGAAGGGTAGTAGTACACATCGCACTGCCTTGCAAATTATATGTAATATATATATATATATATATATATATATATATATATATGTATATATGTATGTCTGTATATGTATATTGCTTTGAATAAATCCTTTATTTCCACATGAGCTAATCTATTAGTATAACTTCATTGCATTGTCCCAGAATAGAAATCCAAACAAAATGATCTTTCAGTGAATTTTATATAGTAATTTTTTGCCACTTTTTATACTTCAAAGGTAACAATTTGCCTCTCAATATAAATATATAAGCCAAAAAATGTGATGTGATTTTTTTCAATGTTTTGAAGGAAAATAACAAATGTAGAAAATTATGTTTGCTTTTAAATACTTGATATGCAAAATTAAGGCTATTTAAAACTTTTCTCATTATGAAATTTTATGTCATAACCTGAATCTTAAGAAAGTTATTGTAAAGCACATACTTATGGGAGAAAGACATGCCTTGGAACTGAAGTATGAGAAAGAGCAAAGAGTGATGCAGTTGGCTTACATTTTATAAAGAGCTATTCAAATATAATATTCCATATATACTATTAGAATAGTTTGTTTATTAGATAAATGAAATATTCTGTTATTCAATTCTTCTTTAGTTTGGTTTTCTGTGCAATGTTAGCTATTGCAAGCATTCACTTGTTAACCCACTCATTCTACTAGGTAGAGCCATTTGGATAAACTAATATATTGATCAGAATCTTTTCCTGACTTCACTCATTCCTTAGTAGTTGATTTAACAGGATAGAAAATGCAGGTGTATGTATTTTCTGGCTTTTCTTTTCCATTGGTTTTTGATTGTGATTTCTCTTCTCCAGGGAAGGATTAATCTGATCATTATATATCCCACATATAATTAAAACCATCCTAATTAGAGGACTGTTAGTGAGGTAATACCTTTTTCATGTTGAGATTTTACAAAGCAGGCTTACCTCATAGAAAAGGGAAATAGAAATTCATGATACATTGTATTTTACTATAGAAAGTCCATCAGTTGGACAACAATCAAATTATAATTGCTTGAAATAACTTTGAGAAATTAACAAAATTTGTGGAAACATATTAGTCAAGAGAACCACATAAGCAGAAGGACATGGGATACCAGCTGCTTATGTGAGACCTATAGATGATGTGAGAGGGGCCACACAGCCACTTAATGAGATTTCCTATGTGCCAGCTGCTGCTGTGGGGACCGAGGTTCACAGCTTGGCATCTGGGTCATGATTTGCCATTCAAAGAGGAAAATGACTGAGGAGCTTAATGTGACAAGGCAAATGGTGCTTTCTCTTCCCTGCACAGTAACCTTTAAAACACGATATTTAAAAGACAATTTTCCACTGTGCTTAGAAAATATATTTTTAAAATGTTCAGTACTTCAGAATATTTGAGTAAATGAAGACCCAGAATGAATTAAAATAAGTTTTATTATTTTAGAGTTACCTTTATATTATTCCTCAAAGTTCTTTTTGACCATATGTACATAGACATATGTATGTGGACTTATGAACTTAAAATATCCTTTTAGATTTAAAGCACATTTCTAAATAGGATGGGTATAGTTCTAGTCTTACCATGATAAATACCCAACACTGTAAACTAATGGCAATGAGTGTGTCTTTGGGTGCAAGGGTATGGAAGACATGTTAAACATGGTTAGAAACCCTGATTGTTCTTTTCCTTTAATGCTGACATTGAATTACCCAAACTCTGTAAGCCTTGATATCCTATTTCTTTAAAAAAAAAGGGGGGGGGGAGGCTGCCATGGTGGCCGAGTGGTTAGAGACACTTTCATGCAAGGCCTTAATGCCTGGGTTTCAAGTGGAGCATATGACTGGAGTTCATTCACAATGGTCTTAGCTTGCTCCCTCTCTCTCTCTCTTTCTCTCTCTTCCCCTCCCCTCTCCTCTCCTTGCAAGTAAATAGATGAAAATATTTTTAATTCAGTTATTGTATTCCTACTACTTAAGCAATATCCAGCATATACTAGGGAACTGATCATACGGTAGTTATCCAATGAGAATGTCATTTATATTTTATCTTTTTGATTATTTTAGGGCATAAGTAGATTAGTATATGCCCACTATTTTATAAGACAAAATGTCTAAGAAGCTTACTTTTATAAAATGGGGGACAAATTTTATAGAAGTGGCAAGGAATATCACTGATATAGTTTACGAAGTTTATTATGAATAGTGCACACAGGAGACCCAATGGGACTATGTTTTTTGCCTTAGTATATATTATTCAATGGTGAAGAGTTTAGTCCTGTGTCAATTTAGTACCTGAGAGTGGGTTCAAATGTTTATTTATTTATTTTTTCATATTGTGGAGTCTCAGTATTTCTCCATGCTTACATTCATCACAGTGATCTTTGGCACAATAAATAGTCTAGGAACTATGGGAAAGAGGTAATGAGTCTCATAAAGCTTCTCCCACTTAATTCACTTTGCTATAAGTTGTTCATTTAAAATTCATACAATTTTAATTATCACATCACAGAAGAAGATAGTTGATGTGCTGCAATGGCTACTTTTGATTGTCAACTTGCCTGGATTGAGATTAGTCTAAGAGATGAGTTACTTATATGACGATGATTAAGACTATAAGGAGTTTTCCCAGAAAATGCCATCATAAGGGCCTTAGCCTATGAGCAGTTAGCCTCCTGTTGGATCCCTAATATGATGGAACAACTAGAAAATGAAAAGTACCAAGTGGGTAATGATTAGAGGATGTAGATTTGTGGGAGTGTGTTTTGAAGGCTCTATCTATCCCTGGGTTCTGCTTGCTACATTCTCATTGCCATGATACATACTGATCTGCTCCAACATACCCTTCCAGCCATGATGCATGGAATCCTCTGAAACTGTGATCAAGATTAATCATTCTTTCATTAAACTATTACAGTCAGGTATTTGGTCACAATAAAGGAAAAGTAACTACTTCCTGTGTAAAATCTTGTGAAATGGATGGGAGAGATTCCTCAGTGGTGAACATGCTTGACCACAAAGGCTAAGGACCCTGGTTTGATTCCCCAGGATGCACGTAAGACACAAGGTCTGGAGTTCGTTTGGCTTGCAGTGTATAGAGGCCCTGGTGTTCCCATTCTTTCTCTCCCTATCTGCCTGTCTTTCTTTCTCTCAAATCAATAAATAAAATATTAAAAAACAAACTTATAGTAGTTTGACAAACTGAGACGCCATTGAAAATATGAGAATTACTCCATATTGTAGGATCTCAAAATTATTATGATAGTACTTATTTCTCCTCCATGTTATGCCTAAAAATAAGGGTATAGCAGAAATAATAGTGACATCCTTGTGAGACAGAAAAGAGTAGTCACATTTGTTTTGCTTTTTTAAAAAATGTTTTTATCTTGTATTTCATTTTATTTATCTATTTGAGAGACAATGATGTAGAGAGAGAGAATGGGTACACCAGGGCCTCTAGCCACTGCAAACAGACTTCAGATGCACACACTATCTTGTCCATCTGGCTTATGAGTGTACTCAGAAATCAAACCTGGGTCCTTAGTCTTCCCAGGCAAGTGCCTTGACCACTGAACCATCTTTTTTTTTCACTTTTTATTCCAAAATTATGTGATTATGTTAATATATTTTAAGGTTAATAACAAAGGGCTATAAAGTTATAAATTCAACTTAGTCTGTTAAATACTAAGCTATTTCAAATACATCAGTCCATAGAATGCAACAAACTTTTAAAGCAAGTCCAAATTGTGACATACTTTTTTATATCTCTTGTTTTATTGAAGAGATGGTTTAAATTATTGAACCTCTGATCAAGTAATTGAATATTATTGAATTTTTATTACAAATGATGATGAAAACTAGTGCTTGGAGACTGGTGAACTGATACACATTTTACAAATATAAAGATCATATTTTATTTTTAACTTATTTGACTAATATGTTGCTTCCATTAATTTTGCATCTTACCTCTGCTAGTGACCCATTTACTATGTTGATGGACACTGTACTCAAAGAATACATCCAGATCCAACTATTCTATGCCATGCATTATTTTCACAGGACATGCCCATTTAAATGAAGAAAAAAAGAATCTATTTTGATTTGGTCAAACTTTAATTAGGTAATTGTATTACTGATAAGAAAAAATGGTAACTAACTTTAAATATTAAGATCTTTAATAATAATAAAACATCAAGAAACAAACCTACAGAAATAGCTGTCTAATTCTATATTCACCAGGTTATGAAAAACTATCTATATATAGAAGCATCATTTTAGAAAACTGTTTTATATTATGAGACATGTTTTCTTTTTCAGTAAATGAAAGACACTTTTGTTCATTGAAGTTAATAATGATTAATTTTCTTTTTTAAATATTTATTTATTTATTTGTTTGAGAGAGGGGAAGAGAGAGAAAATGGGAACACCAGGGCTTCTATCCCTACAAATGAACTGCAGATACATGCACCACCATGTACATTTGGCTTCACATGGGTCCTGAGAATTGCACTGGAGAACTTAAGTAAATAAAAATTTCAGCAATATGCTTCCATTACTATAATTTCACTTAATATTATTGTGATGAAAATTAAATTTCAATATCAATATCCTAAAGTATAAATGGGAAATATAAAGACCAGGCACCTGCAACAAGATTTCAAGACTGTAAATTATTAAATTATTAACAAGTATTATTGTCTCACTGATAGCAAGCAATGTGTAAAACACTGGGTTTCATTTAAATGGTGGCACATGCCTTTAATGCCAGCACTCAGGAGGCAGAGTTAGGATGATCACCGTGAGTTCGAGGCCACCCTGAGACTCCATAGTGAATTCCAGGTCAGCCTGGGCTAGAGTGAGACCCTACCTTGAAAAATGAAAAAAAACAAAAAAACAAAAACTGAAATCTATTCTTGACCTGCATCTTCAAGGTGTGCCATCCAGCATTCCATCTTAGTAAAGCATCCCAAATCTCATCTAAAGGGGCCAGTGGTACTGGAGGCACTTTCTTTCCCTCCTGGGCAGAAAGAGAGGAGTTGTGAAACCACTGTCCTTCCCTTTACCCCGGAGGCTTCTCCTGATCTACAGGATCTTCATCGTTGCAGCAAACTGGCTGCTACTATTCAATGATTCTACGTGATGTAGCATGACGTTCCGGCACACTTGCTCATTGGTTTCCTTTTTGGTATTTCTTTGTCAGCTTCCTCCCACTATTCCCTGCACCATAAACGATTTGAAAATGTTTCTGAATGTTGTAACTTCAAATTAATTTTACAACTATGTTTATAGTATCTAAATGGGAGGAAATTTTAGTGAACACTAACTAAAAAGAGAATAGTCATACATATAAAGTAACTTTCCCATCAGTCTAATTCCATTAGTTTTTGTCTTGCTTTGTTAGTAAGCTCTGTTTTAGAGAGCTGATTTTGAGAAGTACAACAGCCTTCAGGATTTAGCTTTTTGTTTCTATTATCTAGTTGCTGCATTTTCTCTAAAGATAGAAACATGTTTCCACCTATTGAAGTAAAAATTATTCTTATCACTTCAATTAAATTAAACTACAACAATTCCTGTTTCTATTTCAAACAAAAATAGCCTTTGAGCCAAGTCCTATCAGTTGTGGCAATACATGACATTACCAACAACATGTCAATTTAAGATAATTTGATACCACAAAAATTTGACCAACTAAAGTTCAAAATGGATTTTTTTTTTCAGGTTACCATTACTTGTATTTCACTTAAATTTGTGGAAGAGCAAGCAAACGCTTGAACATAACTTCCAACAGATGTTATCAGATAGACATACTAAAAAGTTGTCAGCTTAGAAATTAAAATTCCTGGCAGACCATAAAGCTTTCTTTAAAAGCATGAGAATTACCTTTCATTTCAAGTGAGAAAAATGACTTTGACCCTTTTCTAACACTTATTACGGAGGACATTTCAGAAAGTAGATTAGCCAAACTACGTTTGGCTTTTATTAGTATTCCTTGCATCATATTATAACTAATGATTTCTATTACTAATAGTCCTTACCAAATATTCCTTATTTGAAGAACTCATGACAATTTTAGGCATTCTTTTTTCTTCAGTTGCTGTGAGAAAAAGAACATTTTATTATATAATGATATCATCTTTCAGTCAGTTTGCAAAATAAATTGGTTGCCCACTGTGCAAATAATACTGTGGTAGACACATTTGTGAGGTACAGAGGGAGGAAATGACATTTTTCTTCTCTCTGCTGAAGTTTGTAAAATAGTTAGAAGCCAGATTACAGTGAAGAGAAAAAGACTTCAAAGTTCCTGAGGAGAGATCAAGGAATTATTCTCTGACGTATATAATTTCTCATTAAAATAGAATCCTGAAGTACAGCACTTAAAAGATACTAGGAAGGTGGCTTGCCAGATAAGGCACTTCCTGCACAAATGCTGAGTACCTGAGTTTGGGTCCTCAGAACCCACATGCAGCCCAGACACTAGAGTTGTAATCTCCTCTCCCAACATGAGTCTTCCAAAACCCTGAGGGCTAGCCAGCATGTTAAATATAACAGTAAACAATGACAGAGACATCACTTCATACAAGATGGAAGGTGATCACTGAAACATGAGGTTGTCATTTGACCTTTTCATGTGGTCATGACATACCTCACTACATACCTGCAAGAAATATATATATATATATAATTTAGTAGATGAAATAAAATTAACAAACCACAGATCTGATTTTATTTTTCTAAAATTACATCTGAAATTATATTTGTGAACAAGGTTTACTAACTTTATGACCTAACTTTACAATAATTTTTGTTTGCTTTTTTGTTTGAGGAGGGTTTCATTTCTAGTCCAGGCTGATCTGGAACTCCATAGTCCCAGGCTGGCCTCAAACTGACAGTGGTCATACAATCCTTACCTCCCAAGTGCTGGGATTAAAGGTGTGAACTACCAAGTTCAGCTGCTGACAATGATGGATTTTAATTAAAATCCTACTTGAAATTGTACAGTGATAAAAGCAAAAATAATGGTTTCTGGATAAAATTGCTTAGGATTTGAGAATTGGCTATAGAGGTCATATGTAACCTAAGACAATTTATTGTCCATTTCAAGTTTATCTTTCAATCTCCAAAATATAATACAGTAATTCACGGCATCTAAAATCTGTGAGAGGTCTACTGGTGATCTTTATGGTACATGCATATCAGTTATTCTCATGTCCTCATGGCTGTGACAAAATATCTGACAAAAATCAGTTTCAGGTAGATGGTTTCATTTCAGTGTATAGTTCCAGGTAACACTCCATTATGACATGGTGGCATGAGCTTAAGGCAGCTGGTCACATTCCAACTACAGTGAGGATGCAGGGAGTCATGAATGGGGATGCTCAGCTGGAAATCTCTCTTGAACAGTCTAGAACCCCAACACATAGGATGGTGCTGCCCGTAGTTAAGGGGAGTGTTCTACTTTAATTTCCCTAATGTAGATGGTCCTTCACAAGTATGCCCATAGGCTCCCCTGATTTAGGTAATACCTCACAGGTGATCATAGGTCCCATTAAGTTAACAATTAATATAAACTATCACAAATTTCATTCCAGAAATCCCAACATAAATGAGTTATAAACCTTTTTATTCTAATGCTTAAATATAGGCAACTAGTAAAATGTTAATAATTAATGGACACTGATGACATTCACATGAAACTGAATTTTTATTATTTTTATTTATATATTTGCAAGAAGAGAGCAGAGGTATGCCACGGCTTCCTACTACTGAAAATGAACCTCAGATGCTCGTGTTGCTACGTGCATCTGACTTGTATGTGGGTACTGGGGAAGCAAATCCAGACCTTTAAGCTTTGTGAGCATGTGTCTCAACAACTGAGTCATGTTTTCAGCCCTAAAATAAATTTATTTTAAACTTCTTTATTTTATTTTATTTTAGAGAGAGAGGAGAGAAAAAGGCACATAAAAGAGAAAGATAGGGAGAGAGAGAGAGAGAGAGAGAGAGAGAGAGAGAGAGAGAGAGAGAGAGAGAGAAAGAGAATGGGTGCAGCAGGGCGTTTAGCCCTTGCAATCTAAATCCAGACACATGTGCCACCTAATGCATCTGGCTTATGTTGGTCCTGGGGAATTGAACCTGAGTCCTTTGGCTTTTCAAGCAAGTGACTTAACCACGAAGCCATCTTTTGAGCCCATGTTTTAAATTTGTTATTGACAACCTCTGCACATACTGACAATATACTATGATCATAATCCCCTCCCACTATACTCCATCTTTCCATCCCTTCATTGAATTTCTTCTTCTTGCCAACTAGTCTTCTATTTTGATATCATCATTTTTTGGTCTCCTACTATTCAGGTCTTGTGTAGGTAGAGTCTACAACTGTGAGGTTGTGAATATTAAGGCCATATCTCCTTTCTTATATTCTTTCTGCCACCTCTTTCACAATGGTTTCTAGGCCTTGGAGGGTGTGATATAGATGTCTCACTTAATGCTGAACACACCATCATAATTACTTCTTAGCACTTTCATGAGTTTTGAGTGTACTTAGAGGTCACTATCATCTGAAAAGAGAAGTTTCTCTAACCAAATGTGACAGTAGCATTGATATTTGCACATGAACACTAATAATTAGAGGGTAGTTTTGTAGATATAATATATCTGTTTATGCAAACAGAATATTGCTGCCAGAAGCTTGGTCATTGCTGTGATAAACATGTGTTCTCCTTGCTCCATGGGACATTAGAACATGTTTATAGGAGAAAGATGGAAAGGTTTGGAGGTGTGGCTAGAGAAGTTTTGAAGTCCTGTAAGTAGAACTTGGTGGGTCACTCTGATGAGTATTTGGAAGACGAGGACGACATGATGTATGTGAACAATAAACACTGTGCTCACTAAAATTCAGTGAGGGACAGGATTCTATTGGAATTTAGCTACAGGCCATTGATGTTACTTTCTGACAAAATCCTGGATATTTTCTGCCTGTGTCCTAAAAATTTTAGTGAAGCTAAATTCAATGGAGTATTTAATGAGGGGAGGAGGAAGGGAGGGTGGTGGGAGGTGAATATGATCATGGTATATTGTTAATATGTATGGAAGTTGCCAATTAAAAAAAAAAGCAAACCTCATTCTGTACATACTGGTATGAGAAAAATTAACCTAGGACAAGACCATCAAAGTCTCCAACATGTGAAAATATAAATTCATTTGAAAGAGAATAATCTGAATGGAGAATGCTGTTTGAGGAGAACCCTTCTCAGAAGCAGTGATCTATGAAAATATCTCTTAGATTTAGATGTTAAGTCATAAAAAAAATCACTAAAGCTATGGCAGCAAAGGATCAGAGGACATGAACTGGTAGCAGGACTTGGAAGTGTTTGACAAGTGATTTTCCATGCATGCAAAATGCAAGAATTACAGGCTTCTGGAAGTTTACATCAAGTTTCCAGAAAACCACTGACTGTAGCATGTGCTCCAGGGTCAGAGTCTCATCAAGGAGACCACAAACGTTCACTGCAAAGAGCTATGAAGATGAGTAAGGTTATTATTGAGCTTATTTATGTGCTATATGATATTGACTGATTTTCATATGTTGAATCATTCCTACCTCCCTTGAGTAAATCCTGATTAATCAAGGTCAATAATTCTTTTGATGTGTTGTTAATTTGGACTGTGGTGATTTTGATTAGGATCTTTCTATCTAACTTTATCAGGGATATAGACCTATAGTTTTATTTTCTTGTTATATCTCTGTCTTATTTTGTGTCCCATAAGTTTTGGTAGGTTGTGTTTATATTATCATTCAATTCTAGAATTTTTTCAGTGTCTTTTTTGATTTCTTCTACAACCCATTTATTGTTTCAAAGTTTATTGTTCAGTTTCCAAGAGCTGGTGGAATTACTGATGTGTCTCTTGCTGTTAATTTCTAGCTTTAAAGCATTGTGATCTGATGTGATGCAGGAAGTTATGTCAATTTTCCTGAATTTATGGCAACATGCTTTATGGTGCATGGATGCCTAATATATGATCTGTTTTGTTTGTGAGCTGCTGAGAAGAATGGGTTCTGTAGAATTGGGGTGGAATTATTTATAGATGTTCATTCAGTCTATTTGATCTATGGTGGTGTTGAGCTCTATAATTTTCCTGTTTTTGTGCTTGGATGATCTGTCTATTGATGATAGCAGAGTATTGAAGTCCCCAAGCATGATGAGTTTCATATTTGCTTCTCAGGTAAGTTTTGATTTATAAACTGTGGTGTACCTCTGTTTGGTGCATATATACTTATGATTGTGATGTACTCATGTTGAATCATTCCCTTAATGAGCAAGAAGTAGCCTTCTTTGTCCTTTATGATTACTTTTGTTTTGAAGTCTATTTAATCAGATATTAATATAGCAAAAAATGTTTGTTTTTGTATTTCCATTTGCTTGGAATATCATTTCTATCCTTTAACACTGAGTAGGTGTCTGCCTTTAATGTTGAGGCAGATATCTTGAAGACAGAACATAGAATGGTTCATTTTTCTGATCTACCCTGTTAACTTGTGTCTCTTGATCTGAGAGTTAAGACTATTGATATTTAAGATTATAAATGTGAGGTTTGATTATTTCTTTCCATGCTGGGTTGCTTTACGGGGCTTGATGCTTTCTGCAGCTTTGAACTTTTTTGAGCATGATCTAGTTTGGGGCAATGTGATTTTCTTCATTTCAGCTCTTGCAATTGGTTGTTTCACTTCTGTAGATTTGGCTTGTGTTTATATAATCATAGAGCTGACTTTTTTCACGGAAAGCTTTCCTTTCACCCTCTTTGATTAGATATACTTTGGCTGGGAATCTTTGTTTGAGGTCAAAGCCATAATTTTTTAGACTTTTGAGTATTTCCTTCCAGGAAATACTTTGGCTTTCAGGGTTTCCAATGAGAAAACTGAGGTAATTCTGATGGAATTACCTTTGTATGTAGTAAATTGATTCTCTTGAAGATCTTAACACTCAATCTTTGTTTTCATTTTTCAGAGTTTTGTTTTGAGAGAGAGAGAATTGGCATGTCGGGGCCTCAGCCACTGCACTCTAGATGCTTGTGCCCCTGGTACACATGTGCAACCTTGTGCTTGCATCACCTTTGTGTGTCTGGCCTACATGGGATCTCCAGAGAGATGGAACATGGGTCCTTAGTCCAGTACCTTAACCACTAAGCTATTTCTCCAGCACAAGAGTTTTAATTATGATGTGCTTAGGAGAGTTTCTTCTTTTCTCCAATCTAGTATTCGATAAACTTATATTTGGATAGGGCTCTCTTTTGTGTGACTGGGAAATTTTTCTTCAATAATTTTGATGAGTATATTTTTTGTGCTTCTGGCCTTGATTGTTTCTCCTTCTTATATTCCCATGATCTGGATGTTTGGTCATCTTATGCTATTCCACATTTCCACTGTATTCTATTCCCATGATTTTTTGAACTTAGCAGTTTTTGGACTACCAATCAATTTCTTCTATCATGTTTCCCAGTTCAGAGGTTCTATCTTCCACATGAGTGACTCTGTTAGTAACGACTTCTAGAGAGGGTTTTAAATGCTCTATTTGATATTTGTGTTCTGCTGCTTTTTTTTTTTTTTTTTATCAAGCCCATCTATTTTTTCAGGTACAATTTTACTCTGGAGTCTGATTTCATTGATATTTCCTAGAATTCATTGTTGCATTTAACTGTGACTTTATACTTCATTAAGCTTAATCAGCTGGTTATTGAGATACTTTATTTGTTGAGTCACCTTCAATTCACTTATCTCTTTTTTGAGGACTCTCTCATTTTCTTTAATTATATTAAGGCTAGTGTGAAATTCCATTTTCCCTAAGAGACAATTCTGCTCAATTCCATGTATGTAATTGTTGGTTTTTTGAGGATTTGCTTCCAATTCAGCCATTCATTTGATCAGGGTCACATAGCTTGTTGTATTTTCATTTTGAAATTAATTTTCTCTATGTTTTCACTCGAGGCTTCCATTGTAGAACTAGGCATCCTTAGTGGAGATCTTTCAGTTTTCTGACTTTTGTGTGGGTGGGTGTGGGTGTGTGCACAAGCATGCACATGCTGTAGTCTACCCATCTCAAAGTAAAAGTCTCATTTTACTGACATGGAAATACATATTTGCCCTTGTAGGATCTTCAGTGAATGCTTATTTTAAATATGAATGAGATTGGAGTAGGATGGCATGATAACAGCAGATGCAGAGATTGTGGAGGTTGCAAGTGTATCAAGGGTACCTGTGGAACTGGAAAGTGGGGAGCTGGGAGCTCAGGCATACTCATTCCACTTGCATGCACTTTTCAGCACAGGAAACTATGGTTAGGGTAACCAGTAGCTTGGAAGCTGGGAAGCTGGGGATCCAGGAGCAAAAGGCCAGCTTCCATGATATTCCATGCACCCTCTTATACAGGGGATCTGGGAGTAGGAGACCCAGAAGGGCAGTCAATCAGGAAGCTGGAGAAAAAAACCTGCTTCCACAGCACACACACAGGGTCCAAGTTGTCCCAAGCCAGGAGCAGAGATATGGGAGCCATGAAACTGAGAGATGGGGAACTAAAAGAGAGCTCTGACCTACTCACTCTGCATGCACTAATATCCACATTTTTATTGAAACATGACTTGTCACTGATCTCAGAGTTCATTGATTTTGCTAGTCAAGCTCTCTAGCTTCTGAGGGTCCACTTCCTTCTCTCTTAAATGCTGGGATTATAAGTGCCTGTGACTACACTATCCACCTTTATGGCTGCTGGGAAATCAAACTTGGAAATTCATGCTTCCATAGCAATATTTCGTGACACTCAACATCACAGCCCCACAGTGTCTTTTAATTTAGTTTCTAGTATAATGAAGGTGGTGATATCTTTGAAAATGATTTTAATTTAAAATTAACAGATAAGACATATCATGAGCTTAGAATGTAGCTTTATGGTAGACTACCTGCTTACCCAGGGTATAAAAGTCATCAACCAACTTAATCTACAATGGAGCCTTCAAACTACACCACCCATGATGAACCCACTGGTACAATAGTGGTATGACTGTTACGGACATTATAAACTGTTCTCTGATTAAATTTGAGGCCTAATCCACAGGGAATTAATATCTGGTACTGAAAAACTAGTCAATAGCCCATGGATATGTGGTTGAGCTGCTACTGCTATTTAGCAAAATGTATATGTTGTGCTCATAGAATTGTCCTCTAAATAATTATGCTTATTCACTGAGGATATGTTCTTCTCAATTTTTATCAGAGAAGCCTCATTTTGCAGATGGCAATGGTTACTGGGGAGACTCAAAACATCAATATGCTGAGAAGTGACAATGCTCAATATGGAAAGTGGCATCCCTTTCACATCTGCTAAAAATCAGAGAACATTATAGAAGGAAAGTGTTGGTTGGATTTTCGAGGGTGAGCAGAAGGTCAGAGAATGAGGAGGAGTGATTTGGAATCTTGTCTTCTGGACATGAGGCAGCAGTAACATTCATGATTCCACAGAGGCTATTGATAACCTAACCACATTGGGCCCATGAACATGTTGCAAAAGAAGGCAAAAGAAAAAGAATGCCATCAAAATAGAATGCTGTCTAGTTAGAAGGCAGAAAGGTTTTGTGGAAGGAGTATGGAGGAAGTGAACAAGAAAGAATGATGGGGTGAGAATATGATCAAAACACATGTATATAAAAGTTTCCAATAAAAAAATAAAACATTTTTAAATGTAACACTGCTATGAATATTTCTGAAGTACAATGTCCATTTAAAAAGAAATGGTTTAACAATATTGATGGTGAGAGTGGTCCTAGTTAAAAGCAATGATTTGAGAATTGACATGTTCCAATGAAGGCTTATCAGTCAATGTGTCATTTTGAAGAAATGACATGATGACAATTGGTTTTAGGTAATAATGGTCTATTTCATCTAACCATTCTAGATTTCCATCCACCATGGGAGGGAAGGCATAGTGACATCACATCTGGTCTACAGTAAGGAAGCAGAGCAGTGGGTTGAATGTTGTTGCTCAGCAACTTTTCTCCTTTTATGGTTGCCAAGACCTCAGTCCATGGAATGGTATCACCTGCAGTTAAGGTGGGTCTTCCATCATCAAGTAATGTAATCAACATAATCATTCACAATCATGCCAACAGCCTAACCTGAGATAATTCATCTCAGGTTATTCAAGGTCCTGTCAAGTTGACAAACAGTATAAACCATCACAATAGGACTGATGAATTAGAAGGAAAAGTGTCAAGTCATATTTGACTGTTTTCAGAGTGCTGCAGCTGACAAAAAATAGAGATCACAGAACTAATGAATCTCTTTACTCAGCAGTATCCCTGGATTCTTATTGTGACAGGATTGTCCAAGATGACCTTACACTGGGAGTTTCTGGTAACTCCATCTCCAGATCTCCAGGGCACTCCACTTGACCAGACTTTCAAATGGTGCTTTTCATTTAAGCTCTGAAATCCAGGCAATTTTCTTTGTCTCATAATTTACATTTTTATGTATAAACATTTGCAACAGATATTCTTGATTTTTTAAATTTACTGAGAAACTGTGATGATAATTATATATAAAAGCACTTCTGTTAACTTTAGATTACTTATTTTTTACACTCCCTAATTCTTGTGGGACATGTGGTAGTTTGAATAGATGGCCCCCAATATATTCAGTGTTTTATTAGTTTGTAGTTTGCATCTGCAGCCACCTGACTGGAGGTGGTATCACTGGGCAGATCTCAAGGTGTGGTGGTAGGAAGATGGCCCAATTGTTACATTAGTTAAAACAATGGAAAGGATGCCTGAGGAAAGACCATCATATAAATGCAAAGTCTTTTTGAAAAAGCTGACTGGAGAGAATGAGTGGAGTGGCCATAAATTGCACAACATTCCAGGAGCCACAGCTGAGATGTGGCATGAGGCAGGGCATGGTGCCTTTATAGGCTAAAAGTGTCTTTGGAAGATGGACCATGGTTTGTACAAAGACCTGAAGATGTTTTGG
Organism: Jaculus jaculus; assembly: GCF_020740685.1. Lineage (NCBI taxonomy): Eukaryota > Metazoa > Chordata > Mammalia > Rodentia > Dipodidae > Jaculus > Jaculus jaculus. The sequence continues at coordinate 182,605,526 of NC_059103.1, read as the reverse complement.
ATGTTCCAGGACTATGCAAGGGCTAACATGGAGCAAACCGTTAGCCTGGGGTGGAAGTGTTCCCTGGCTACTCTGCCCAGCTGGAGAGGCAGACTCGGAAAATGTGGAGACTGTCAGTTTCTGGTTATATTGAACTTGAACTGCAGAAGTTTGATATTTGTTTGGTGGTGGTTGAGTTTGCTTTGTTCTAGTCTCTCCTTGATATGCCTTATAGAAGTTGAAAATGTTTACTCTGTGCCTTTGTGTGTTGGAAGTATTTAACTTGTTTGATTTTAGAGGACTCTCTATCTTAAATTGCTCAAGACTGGGGGGATCTTTGAAACTGGACTGAGTACAATTTGCAATGGATGATGGTTATGAATCTATTGGGGGCCAGGGGTGGAATGTGGTAGTTTGAATAGATGGCCCTCAATATACTCATTGATTTTTAGTTTGTACTTTGCATCCCAGCTAGAGGTGGTATCAGTGGGTAGATCTTAAAGTTACGGTGGTGGGTTTGGGATTTCAATCTAAAGATATGCAAAGGGTGCCTAGCTAGAGTTCCTCAAGTCTGCTGTGCTGAGTGGCTTTTGGCTTATGCTTCTCTCTCTCTCTCCTTGGACATGTGAAAGCAGGCCAGCTTCTTCTGCCACTATGGAACTTCTCCTGGATCTGGAAGCTTCAATAAATATCCCTTCCTCTATAAGTATGCCTGGTCTGGAAGTTCATCTCAGTGAACCTGAAGCTGACTGCTACAGGACAGGTGTGCTGCTATGCTCTAGGGATGAACATATGATTAAGCAGAAAAAGCATAATTAGTGACTTTTTCCAAGAGAAAAAATATTTATGGAAAAGAACAATCACATAATGATTTATGTTATAAACTTCCATTAATGACAACTTGAAGTCAATGAACTTTATTTTATTTTTTTATTATTTTATTTATTTATTTTTGTTTGTTTTTGGTTTTTCAAGGTATGGTCTCACTCTAGCCCAGGCTGACCTGGAATTCACTATGTAGTCTTAGGGCGGCCTTGAACTCAATGTGGTCCTCCTACCTCTGCCTCCTGAGTGCTGGGATTAAAGGCATGTGCCAGCACACTTGGCAACAATGAATTTTATATTTGTGAATGATAACAATGCAACAAAATCTGACTGATATGATGCAGTATAAGTAAAAATCAGGACAATATTAATTTACCAAAAACAATATAAGTTGAAGAGGCATTGGCAGTTCCACACAGAATAAGAATTACCACATTCATTCACTCCGTTTTTATATATTTATTAATAGTGTCATTGTTCAATTAATTTAATATTTGATAAATATGAACTATCCTAAATGCTTCGTGTAATCCTAAAATTATACAGTATCAGCTTTACCTTGAATAAATTTGCCATCTGCAAAGTGGTGCAGCAGAATATGTGATATATAACAAAGTCTTAAGAGAGCTTCAATTCATTAATGAAAATACCTGCAATACTGCAAGACATGAAAAGAAGAGCAGCTACACCAGTCAATGATTACATAACTATGTGAATGTATCCTAAAAGTAAAGGATGATTAAAATAATGACCACTATGAGAAGGATTACTGTCTTCCAGTTGATCCACAAATCCATTTTTTTTCTGATGTTGACCAACTCCCATAATTTCAATATTTATTATTTCTTCCTGATACCTTTTTATCTTTTAACAGTTTTCAAAATGTTCCCTCTAAACATGTCATACCCTGCAACAGAAGCTCGCTCATAATTTGTCTTTACTCATACAACATTGTCATATTCTCAGTCACTTAGGAACCATAACTTGAAATCATTGGTAACCAAATATCTATTTAATTCATAAAGTCTATGTATGCAAGAGCTCCTGAATTTTCCTTTTGTTTCTGTCTCTTAGAAGTGTCCTCTTCTTAATCATGTCTAATAATCTTGCTCAATAGTTAGAACATGTTAATTCCCTATTTAGGTTGGGCATAAAGGTTAAATATAGTCTACAAAATTAGAAAGCTAATTTAGGAATTAATTGTGATGTAAATTTTAGATGAGATGGAATGATGTAGAACTGAAATGTGGTATATGATTAAAATAAATTTATAATATTTTTTTCAAAAATAGTGGTCTCTACCTCATTTCCATCACACCCAGTTTCTTGTTATTGAAACCATGCTGTGAAGAGAAGACTTCCTTATATTGCTGATGTTGGCAGTATGGAATAATAGGATAAAATTAAAGTTGAAATTCCATGTAACTATGTGAATAAAAATATTATGTCCATTGTCAATGTCATTACAACTCTAGCAAAAGTAACATAGAACAAAGTCATTTACTAAAAATGTACTCTGTATGGTTCCATCTACATTTCCTGCAAAACATAAAGGCAGACAAATCTAATTATCATGATTAATTATGCATGTTAAGATTGCAAAAAGCAAAAGGGAGAAGTGACCTGTGTTAAGATTAAAGTAGCAAAGTGACTCACATTTGAACACTGGAAGTGGGTATAACAACCCGAAGGAGAAATGACGCTTTAGGCATGGGTGAAGACCAGCAATACTTTATAAGTTGTTTACAATGAAAGGAATAGAAACCACTTGTGATAAATCATTCTGTGTAGTTTTTACACTGTGTCTTTTTAATTGTGAAATACTTTTAAACAAATAGCATCCTGAGTATAATTTTATACTAAAAATTTTAACTACTATAAAATTAAGAATCATCATGCCAAAAGCAAAGAATTCCTCAAGGCAATGTCAACATGAATGACCAAGGATGTTCAATGAGACCATTAAGTGCACTGCTCAATCCACTGAACTTCTCTAATTATTATTATTTTTAAATATTTCATTTATTTATTTGAGAGATAGACATATACAGAGAGAGAGAGAAAGGGAGGGAGAGAGAGAGAGAGGGAGGGAGGGAGGGAGGGAGCGAGCGAGTGAGAGAGAGAGAGAGAGAATGGGGAATAGGCAGACCAGGTCCTCTGGCCACTGCAAATGAAATGCAAGTACATGGGCCACCTTGTGCATCTGCCTTATGTGGGTACTGGAAAATCAAACCTTGGTCTTTAGGTTTTGCAGGCAAGTACCTTAATCACTAAGCCAGGACTCTAGCCCATTCTCTAACTATTTGACAATAGTAGGCAAAAACTAGAGTAAAATCATTTGAGATATTGTTAGCAAAAAGGCCCAAATCAAACTTCTATCCTACTATAAGCACAAGCTTTTTCTTAGAGTGCTGTAGTTATTTATTACTAAGACAAATTAAAAGGTGAAGAAATTGTGATTTTTAAACTGAAAGTTACATGAGAACAACAGCAATGGGAAAAGGAATGCTACAAAGTTGCCAGGTGATATTAAACCGAACATCATGTCCAAAAAGAGAAGAAAATACCATAGTTACACTTCATACTTTCCAGTCCGTTAATCCTCTCTTCTACAGCTCTGTAAATCTTGAAGCAGTTTCAGAAATTCTCTTTATTAAGATGAAATTTCATGGCATCATATCCATAAAATTTAACTTTAAATCAAATTAAATGGGACAGTGTAGGTAGAATAAAATACATTTCATGCAAACCTACATGTAGAGAGATCAATACTTTTTCTCTAAAAATAATTCCAAATTTAAAGCCATAAAATTCACAGAAGATAGTTCTATAGTCAAAGCTTGTTCCAATTCATATCAAGGACATAATCACTACAAGCTATAGACAACTGTTCACATAATGTCAAGTATGAGAGTGATTATAAGTGAACATCTGTCCACCAATGGTCAACAACATTGCCAAAAGGAAAACACATGCATTTATTTTATAAAATATGTATAGCATAGATGTTTAGCTATCTAACTGGTTCAAGTGTGTGTGTGTATGTGTGTGTAATAAGTGTTGAAAGGTCCTCTGTTTCACAAATAATACTCATATGTTCTGTTCTCCTCTTTGATACATGACTAGCAAGTCTCCTTAATTATTACTATACCCCTCCCCCATCCCCACTGAACAATCTGTCCCTAATTACTTTGAATCTCCTTTAGCTTAAGAATATTATATTTTTATGACTTTTTGTCATCTCTTGTATGAGGCAAACCCAGGAGGAAACAGATGGTACACTCAAAAATGAGGTAATTAAGAGGAGTTTAATAAAGCAGCTAATTATAAAGCTGTAGGTGAAATTAAGGAACTATCACAGACTAGTGTACCATGTGAAGGCCAGATAACCTGTATAACAGGATTCAGGTTTGCCACATGTAAAGAAAACTGTGTGCAGGAGTTGTGGCATTTTCCGTGAGTATTGAAGAAATACATTTAAGCTTCTGAAAGCCTGGCCACCTACTGTCTTCTACTGTGGTCTCTACCACCAGTTGAAATTAAAATATCAGAGCAAGGGAACTGGGTCACCTGGCCCACTGAGATAATCATCTCAAAGTATTTTTACAAGGCAAAGAACGAAGAAAACTAAGAAATGTTACATATTTGCAAATTGCGTAAGAAAATTGTCACATTTTTTGTGGCCTGATAGTAGTTTATAGAACCATTGCTTCTCATCTGAAGTTGTTGCTGAGGACTTGTCTAGAATTCTTAATTATTGTGCCCTACCAACCCTGGGACCCAGGTCTTTTCAAACATTTTGAATAGAAATGCATAATTAAGGGACTAGGAATATCTCAGTGGGTAAAGAGGTTGCTTTTAAGCTGGAGGACCTGAGTTCACTACCTAGTTGGCATCTAAATATTGGGCAAGGGTACCTGTGTGGATAGTCTCTGAACTTGGGTTCCCTTGGAGCACACTGGCCAGCCAGCCTAAGACTACTTGGTGAGCTCCAGGGCAATGTGTGACCCTCTCTCAAACAGAAGTGGACAACATCCCTGAGGATTATACTCTGGTCTCCCTGTGAATGTGCAAACTTGCACACACATACTACACACACACACACACACACACATGCATGCACATGTACATGAGCAAAACAAAATGCATCATGAGTTCCAGAGTACTATTAGCTCATTGGTGTAGGTTTTTCTACTCTGCAGAAAGAATATACAATTGAAAGCCAGAAAAAAATGACTTCAATTCTGACTCTTATATTGATAAGATATGTTAATTAGATGATGAACCCCAATTTCTTCTTTTGAACAAGAGATTTTAATATTATCTAATAAAGAGGTTGAGAAATGAATAAACTAACAATTTTTAAATGTTTGATAAAGTTTCAATCTTGGAATATATCTAAGCCAGAAATTAAAATGAACTTTTGCATGCAGAAAGCAGGAATGTGGAGCAGAGAATGGGATATATGTAAGCCTGCTGGTACAGATGCATTTCTAAATTCATCATTATTTTGGGTTACTGGGGTTGGATTACAACAGTGCACTAAATCCTCATTAAATACATCTCAGAAACAACTATTCACAGGAAAGAAGAATAAGACTCAAATAAATTGGTATTAATTTCCTGGTTTTCATGGGCAACCCTGCCTCTCTCAATATTCTCTACACCAGTTCATTCATGTGTGAATGAATGCACAGGATTCCTTCATGCAAAACTATCCTGAGCTGTTGCTGCAGCTGATGCGGGAGAGATTTTGGGATTAGAGGCTTTTGTGCCTACAAAAAATGTTCAGTGCAGGGCCTGATACTTGAAGGCTGTATTAAAGTCCATAAATATAGGCATAACACATTGTCAGTTAACTACAAACATTACAAAACTTCAGTAAGTCAGAGAGGGAATTAAACAAGGTGAGAGTTAAAATATTATTTTTTTTCACAAAACAAAATACAGGTCACAAGGTTCAGACAATAAATTCAAACTAATTAAAAACTTCCCATTCAATTTCTCATAGCTAGTTTTCAGAAATTAATTTTTCTCTTTGGAATACTGGTCGTATTAAAACAGTATTTCTGTGGATGAAAGCACTTCAGGTTCAGTTACATAGTTTCATAGATTACTTCACTTTCATTGTGTCTTGCACGGGTTAGATTATCATCGCATGTGCTGAGGAGAGAGGGTTGACCAGTTGCACGTTCTCGTAGCCACAAAACAGATGTGGCAGAGCAGAGACAAATAAGGGCCAAAGGAAAAACATAACATCTTATATCATGGTAAGTGTAATGGAGGGAAATTAGACAGTGAAGATGGCCTGGGAAATGCTGAAGGAGCAATATTACTTAATGCAATGTGACCACAGACGCCCAGCTGGGACGGTATGTGAAGAAGATCATCAGAGAAAATGTAAGCCAGGGGGGTACTGATGACAGAACTTCTGACATAGGAAGCAGGCGCAGGACAAAGGTCCTAGCATATTGTGTCTGTTATCTTTTCATTCCTATGACAAAAATGGTGATACAATTTGTGAGGGGAAAAATTTAGTTTGTCTCACCACTTTAGAGATTTTGGTCCACTGCCTCTATTGCTTTTAGGTCTGTAGCTACACAGAAATACCATGAGGTACAGGCCTAGAAGAGGCAAGATACTCACTTCCAGGTAGCAGGAAGCACAGAAAGAGATGACTAGTGATTGAGGTCAAGATACCCCCTGAAAAGACACATCAACAGTGATCCCCTTATTCCAACTAGAGGCAAAAATAGAGTATCAGCCACTTTTAAGTTTCATGAGATCCAGCTGTTTCATTACAAAAATTTTTGAGGGGGGATGGTTATGCATATATGTCACTGAGGTAAAATGAAGCATGGAGCAAATAGGTAGGATTCAATAAATGTCCCAAATAAAGAACTATTAACTTCCATTTTAATATCCTTTCTGCCTTTCCAGATACATGAATGTATGAGGCACTTTCTCCCTCTTCATCCTCCTCTTTGCTGTGCCTGGCACATGACTGCTATGGAAAGTCTGACTGCTGTCTTGTTTTATGCATCTTCTTCCCTGGAAATTCCTGCTGTTATTTATTTATTAACCTCATGTAAAATGCCATTAGCTGTTGCTTATTCCTATAATATAGATGATTCATAACACCAAGCAGGTAGTGCCAGTGGATGTCTTTACAACCTTTAGCCTCCAAGAACAGAAAATTAAGTGTCTCTAGGATCAGGCATTGATGAACATTTTCAGGTGAGAAAAACACATTTTTTTTTTTAAAAAAAAAGGACACACAGATACACACACATGCCACACTGATATTTCGTTTCTTTCTTTTTTTCTTTTTTTATTTGGAAGAGTTATTTGTGTATAGATGAATGGCTTGAAAGTTGTGACCTTACATATGGGTAGTTTATTTCCTGCTTACCATGTCTGAAAAATGGAACATCATCTTTAGAATCCAACTAGAAATTTACAGAATATGCATTTTTTATAATCTCAGTGCAGTGAAATGAGTTGGTAAAACTCTACCTTAAGGATGATATTTTATTTTCTTTGATATATAAAATAATCCATCCTATTGCTTAGTCATATGTAATAACAGTATAAATAAATACAATAAAGAACACATTTATGTTCACAATGATATAAGACAGAACTTGAAAACATATCCCTAAAGTAATTCTTACAAAATTCATTATAACTTTTTTAAATAGGCATGTTTGCCCTAGAGAAAGATTATAGAGAGAAATATTATCAGAAAAAAACATTTTAAGAACTCTAAAAACTTATTGGAATTGTTTTGATGTTATGATTCTCATACATTGGTTTTCACATTTCCTACTTAACATAATGAATAATTAGAAGGAATGTTTCTTCCTTTCCAACAATTCCCAAGGCCCCTCATAATTTGATTGTTCATGAGGTTGCAATGTCTCTCTTGCTTGTGTTATATTGGATTGTCTTAACTTTAGAAGACATGGAAAATAGTTGGCCTGAGCTGCACTTGTAATAGCAGCATATAAAAATTGGCAACACATGGAGCAATTTAACAATAGTAGATGAGCATAAAACCTTTGTGTTTTTCATACAAAGCTATCAACTAGGTAATTTATTTTATATGATAAAGTCACTATATTCATATATAAAATTGTTCTTCAGAACTGTTCTAAAATTGTTCTTCAGAAATGCTAAGAAAGGAATGAGAGGAGCTATTTTTATGTTTTTTTTTCTTTTAATCCAAACTTGAGGTGCCAACTAATAAACTAGGAAAGTAGAGTTATTGGATATTAGGATAATGAAAATCTGAGGGTGGTCACTCTTGTTTATGTGAAGTTTATGGAAGGGGCTTTCATTCTGCCTCCCTTTGTCTGTAGAGAATTGGGATTGCCACATCTGTCAAGAAGAAAGGGCAACAGACAGATGTGCTTTCACCAGAAATATGTATCCATCAAGAGCTTCTCCCAACACTGAGGAGTGTGAGGTCTGGAAGTAATGGATCAGAGAAGCATGAAACATATGTCAAACCCAAAGATTATGTTTTCTGTGAAGCTAAATAATGAAGTGAATAGTAAGCAGTCTGAGTATTCATTTTGTAAAACCAGTGATGCATCAGGGAATCTGTTTAAAAAATGAAAATCTTCAAGATTGAAGGTCCAAATTGGAAGTGATTGTGGTAAGTTATGGTGCATTACATACTCAAGACTCAGTGCAGCTGCGACTCTGACTTGCATGCCATAAAATGTAATGCTAAAGTGAATATAACATTTTATTTGATAAAGATTGTTGAACAAGTCACATTTCGTTAAATAACTGAGTCTGTGTTACAAGAAAGATAAATGCACCAGTGTGCTTACTGGATTCAGGGAATTATTTTTAGCTTCAAACTTTGGAGCTAACAGTAAGTACAAAGATAGTCTACATACTACAAAACTATCAGTTGAATGACAACTAACACCTATAAATATAGTCACAAATTCTGTATGTTATTTGTTACATGTAAACTTGCTATTCAAATCTGATGGATGATGCTCACAATTATAGAACAAACCCATGTGAAAATGTGGCAAAGTTTGAGATATAGTTAAAGAACAAGTATGACAGGAATATCCTGGTGATTATAAGAAAAATAGGTGAGTCACTAAAAGGCCTTCAAGAGTGATTAAAGGTTTAGAGTAGAGAAACTTTATGGGAGTAGGAATTAATATATAGTCAGTTCAATAGCTGGAATGAGCACTGTGGTGGACACAGAGAGGTGATGCAATGCTAGTCATGAGTTACAATTAATTACTTTGATTATTGAAATATACATGTTTTAAATTAGTATTTCAATTACATATTTTAGGGAATGAGTTGTAATACATAAATTATCATTATTATTTTTTTTTTGAGGTAGGGACTTGCTCTAGGTCAGGCTGACCTGGAATTCACTATGTAGTCTCAGGGTGGCCTTGAATTAATGATGATCATCCTACCTCTGCCTCCCTGGTGCTGGATTAAAGGCATGTACCACCACACCTGGCCAAACATTTTTTATTTTTAAATTGTAAGTGAATTTATTACTCTCCAAAATCTTACATTCACGATGTTGTGAGTCTGACTTCTATAATAGAAATGTGATGCTAGGACCCTGGCTTGCTTAACTTCCCTATTTTTTTTTTTTTTTTGTCTTTCAACACTCAAGACGATAAATGGTTTGGAGAATTTTGTGGGAGGAATTTAGAAGGTGTTTCAGAGTAACTGTCACCAGCCTATATCATAGAGCTCAATGTTTTTAATTTCTTTGGGATGAATGGAGGGATGGACAAGCAGGTAAAGACTCTTGCTTGCAAAGTCCCCTGGGATAGGTTCAATTCTCTAGTCATTCATGTAAATATGGATGGACATCTTCAGTGGCAAGAGACCCTGGTGCACCACTGCATACACAAGCACACACATGCACACACACACATGTTCATACATACACTATTTCAAATAACTACGAAGAACATTTAAACACACACACAGATATACATACATACATACATACATACATACATACATACATATATATATATATATATATATATATATATATTTGTAAGCAAAGAGAGACGGGGAGAATAGACATACACATACACACACACACACACACACACACACACAGCGAGGGAGAGAAGAGAGAGAGAGAGAGAGAAACAGAAACAGAACGAGAAGGGACACTTCAGGGCTTCAGGGCTTTTAGCCACTGTGAACAACTCCAGATGCCTGTATCTGGCTTTACATGGCTATGACAGAATCAAACCCAGGTCTTTGGATTTGCAGGCAAGCATCTTAGCTGCCTAGCCATCTTTCTAGCCCAAAACCTTTTTGTTTTCTTTTTTTAAAATTTTTATTAGCATTTTCCATGATTATAAAAAACAAATCCCGCCGGGCGTGGTGGCACACGCCTTTAATCCCAGCACTCGGGAGGCAGAGGTAGGAGGATCACCGTGAGTTCAAGGCCACCCTGAGACTACAGAGTTAATTCCAGGTCAGCCTGGACCAGAGTGAGACCCTACCTCAAAACAACAACAACAACAACAAAAATCCCATGGTAATTCCCTCCCTCCCCCACACACTTTCCCCTTTGAAATTCCATTCTCCATCATATTTTCTCCCTATCACAATCATTGTACTTACATATATACAATATCAACTTATTAAGTATCCTCCTCCCTTCCTTTCTCTTCCCTTTATGTCTCCTTTTTAACCAAAAACTTTTTTAAAATAAAATTTTAATTTTCTTAGATTACATTATCAACATTGAATCATGCTTTAATTCAGATGTGAATGCCTTAACACTTAGTAGTCCACCATGTTTCAGTATTTGTAGATATAACTTTTAAAGAAAAAAATTAAAATGAAGATTTTTGAGTCAACCCCAGTGAAGCTGGTGTTTCTGTGAAATAAATTTTAGACAAGGAGATACGAGAAATACATGTACATAGATAAACAAGCATATAATGAAAAAATGGGAAGGCTTCTGTCTCCTAACCAAGGATAGTCTGAGCCTGCTGGAAATGTGATCTTGGACTGTCAGTCTCCAGACTGTGAGAAAATAAATTTCTATAATTTAAATCATCTATCCCATGTTATTTTGCTCTGGGAGGCCTAAAAACCCCACAAAAGGAGCATTAAGAAAGAAAACAATTTCCTGCTAGTCATGGTGGTGCATGCCTTTACTCCCAGAACTTGAGAGGCAGAGGTAGGAGGATCACCAGGAGTGAGTTCAAGGCCACCCTGAGACTACATAGTGAATTCTAGGTCAGTCTGGACTAGAGTGAAACTCTACCTTGACAAAACAAAAATCAGCAATAATAATAATAATAAAAAAACTTTCTTAGGTTTTCCTCTTTTTATTTTTTTCCTGAATCTTACCTTCCTCAGTTTCTCTCAGTCAATTTTCACTAGGGTCTGCATAACTAAGTCTGTGACATATGGCCATGGCTTATCTGACACCAAAAGGAAGTATGACAAATGTTTCTGAGTACATAATAACAAAGACATTAAGACAAAAATCTGCTCTTCACTGCAGTTAGATAGGCAACTAAATATATATTTACAGAAATCTGGAGGTGTGTATGGGAACAATTTACACTCAGTTTAAAGTTGAAGAACTCCCATGTTAGACTGTGCAAATCAGAACAAAGATATCTTATGTTTTATCTGTATTTATGACTGTCTTCTTTAGTCTGTAGTGATAACTAAATTGGCTCTAAAAGTGAGCAAATGGTACATGATGGAGATGTGGCATCAGTTTCAGTAAATGCAGATGAAGGATAGAATGCATTCAGTGAGTCATAAATGATATGGGATATTTCTTAGACTAAAATGGAGAGACGGGCTGAAGAAATGGCTTTGTGGTTAAGGCCCTTGCCTGGAAAGCCAAAGCATCCAGGTTGGACTCCCCAGTTCCTGCTTGAGCCGGTGAACATGGTGCTGCATGCATCTGGAGTTCATTTGGGTGGCACACCCACTACTTCTTTCTAGCTGCTGCTTTCTCGCTCTCTCTTTCAAAGAAATAAATAAAACTAAAAAAAAAAAAATAATTAAAATGGAGAGGCATATTGCCTTCCAAGGCATAAAATGAGCAAGGTCATAAGAAAAAAAAATTACAATACCAAATTTGAAGAAATAATAACTTTCACATAATTATGGTCTGAAATACATTGGGAGCAGGATCTAATTTGGATGAGAATATTGGAATATAGTTATTCTAGAGCTGGTATGATGCCAACATTTACAGCTTGATTAGATGCAAATTTCATGAATTAGCATATACAGGAAGAGGCATTACAGAAATAGAGGCTAAAATGCTCTAGACAGGCTGAGTTTGACATAGTTGTAAATCTGTCTGTTTGCATGGACTAGGTCATTGGCTTCAGTTTCATACATGCCTGACATCTAATTTTCTTTATTTGTAAAATGTAAAATAATGTTTTCACTAAATTAAAGATTGTCTTAAACTAAACATTAAAATAATACATATTAAAATGTTGATATATATATATATATATATATATATATATATATATATATATTTCCTCTCTAATTGTTTCATTCAGTCTTATGTTTCTCATCAAAATAAAGATACTTATTAAATTGTTATATTCTAAATGCATGTAGCAATTCCATTTAAGAGATAGACTAGAGAGAGAGCATCATAGAGTAATTGTTAGAATTATGAAAGTGAGTGAGATATTTGGAAAGCCTATGAAGTAAGAATAGAAATGGAATTTAATGGAGCCATGAGGAATGCTAATTTTGAAGAGGTGACAGAAGAAAAAGGTTTGAGGGCATTTACACAATATGCAACCAGAAGAAAAGTTTTATGAGATGCAAATGTATGTGGAACTTGAGGACAAAGTGAGTAGCTTTTCAACATAATAGTTAGATTTCTATAAATCCTATATATACCAGAAAGATATAAGGTATTTCAAATGTTTAGTGAGAGTAGAAAAGATAAGAATAAAAATTATTCACTGCATTGAACTAGTTTTTTTTTGTATTTGCTGGGAGAGTACATAAACTTGTTATTGGGTTGAGCAGCAGATGTAATAAAACAAAGGTAAAGGGGTAGAGAAGAATCGCCAACATTGTGATCAGTGAGGGATAGGACAAGAGCAGGAAGGTGGTTTGAATGATATGTTCCTTGCAGGTGTCAGAGATGTGATGCTCAGTTATCTACTCTGCCATGCCTTCCTTCCCCTGTCCAGCACAGGCAGGGGCCCCTGGTTAAAGCAAGCCTAAACTGTCAGGCACCACTAAGGTCCTCAGGCTACAGCAGCCAGAACTGCTGACCACATCTTGGGTACCAGACCAGTAGGGGTGCTTTTCTTCACCCATTTTAGGGGGTCACAGTGATCCAGGCTCCTTCCCCCATTTTCAGGGGTCTCAGTGAGGCTGGAATCCTGAACAAAATTCTCAGTCCCCAAGATTAGCAGGAAGTAGGGCCACTCCCTCTCCAAGCCGGGGACACCTGGACATCCTGATAAGATTTAGGTTTCATAGTCCTGTGACCTTTGGTGAGTTGCCTAGGAGATATGGTATCAGCCAGCAGCCTTCACATAGCCCATCCCCTGTGACCCTTACCTCTTTCTGCCACTACATAGATCACTTTACTCTCTCCCTATGTGCTGGATTGAATGTTCCTAGGCCTCAACAAGCAACCTTTGAACCCACCAATCTTCTTAGGACCCTCTTCCCACTCTCTTTAAAGTGCTCATAAAAACTCAGTCCCCTGACAAATAAATGAGCTGTTCTCTAAGCTGTCTCCCAGGTGTTTCTTCCAGTCTCACTCATGGCCACTCAAGACTGCTCCACAGTTGCCTGGATGCCTCCTGGGAACTTGAGAGCAACAGCCTCCTGAGGAACCAAGGACTTCACATTTCCCTTCATTTAAAAAAAAAAAAAAAAAAGCCCCGTATGACTATAAGCAAGAACAAACTCTTTCAACCAATAAGCAGTTTCTGGTCAGGTTATCTGTCACAGCAATGAGAAGATAGTACAATAAGCAGAAAAGATCTTAATTTTAGACACCTGTTTATAAATATTCAAGTTTTCTATAGAGCAGGATTGATAGGGACACTGATAAGATGAATAGAATTAATTTTATTTTTATGAATGTGTAATTAAATGTAATGCATCTTAAAATTTGACCTCAACATTCTGACTTGGTGGGATGAGGTATTTGCACAAGCACACAGTACAGGAAGGATAGGGCTATGCTGAAGTTTACAGGGTGCAGGAAGGAATGAAGATTTTCATACCCCCAAGTGAGTCCTTAATTAGTGAGACAATGTTATATAGGTGAACAGTGACAGTCTATCATCTTGCCTCTATTTGTCACATTCTTGAACACTTCCAGTCATATGGGAAATGGTAGGCTTTACCAGAGCAAATTGACATGAGAATCAGAAGTTCTTAGAGCCACTGCATATTATCATTCACAGGGAAATTTCTTCTTTTTGGCAAGTGTTTTTATGATAGGTATATATGTGGGTCTATGTGTGTGTGGGTGTGTACAAATGCATATCCATGTATGTGCACATGCATGTGGAGGCCAGCACTGGGCATCAGGTGTCTTCCTGAATCACTCTCCACCTTACTTAGTGAGACAGGATCTTTCACATCAGCCTATGCTCAGCGATTTGGCTAGTCTAGTGCATCCCTCTGTTTTAGGAATACCCTGTCTCCATATACCAAGTGCTGGAAATACGTGAGGGCCACCATACTAATTCAACACTAATGTGTGTGCTGAAGATCTAAATCCAAGTCCTCACACTTGAAAAATGAACACTATAGCCATTGAGACATGTCCTCAGCTACATATGACATTTTTATATACATTTCTGACATTCTAAATTTCTAATACAGCACAGAATAATAAAGGACAGGAACATAATAAATTGTTTAAGCCCCAGATAATTTCTCATCTTTTCACATGATGCTTAACTCCTATCTTAACTAGTTCTTTATTTTACAATAATAATTTACCATCTGTTTAATAATAATGGATCAATAATGATAATTATTCAAGAATGAAGATCTTGAGGTTAAGAAATACGAGAGTCATGTAGAAAGAATGATTTCTTTCTGGGAACCAGTCTGAAAGATTTGGGGTGTGGGTCATCATTAATGCTGTTCCTGTCTGTTTTGTCTGCTTCTACAGAATGTTTGTTTTAAAGAGCGAGTCTCTCAATCCACCTAGAGTAAATGCTGTTATATTATTTATCCATGAGAGTCAGCCTTATAGTGACTTTGAAGCTTTATTAGATAACACACATGACTATCTTTCTGACATCACTTCAAACCACTCTCCTCTCTATTATATTTCTATTTCCTGCCCCCATGAAGGTTCACCTGGCAGGCTCATTTCCAGCCCATTACCATGGTATTTCTGACTTCCCTTAATTCCACATACCTTCATACCCATTTTCCTCTTCTTCTAGCACTTGCCCATGTGTAAGCTTCTTGACTAGTCACTCTGTGAACCATGCTCCATATGCCTTCAGTTTCTCAGCACAAACCCTTTGCTTTGTCTTGTTTTATTTTCCTACTTAGTATTTACTATTATTTGACAAATAATTTTAAAACTTTTATTTCCCATTAATAATAGTAATTTTACATCCTGCGAGAACAAGGTTTTGTTTTTGTTGTTTGTCTGGTTCAATGCTATATTCTCAGTATCTAATATAGGATCTGAAGCAACATTTTATCAAATGAATTACAGACCAATAGATAAAACTACATTCACATAAATTTAAGGGGATATATGTCTATGAATATTAATATTAGCATCATGGTTATCGATCCCTTTGTAGAAAGCTATGAGAAGACATTAATATAATTGTATATTATCTTAAAAATCATAGATTATGCCTGGATAATAGATCAAAAGTTACCATTTTGGCTCAAGAGATGGCTTGGTGGTTAAGGCACTAGCCTGCAAAACCCAAGGATCACGGTTCAATTCTCCAGGTCCCACATTAGCTAGATACTCAAGGGGGTGCATGAGTCTGGAGTTTGTTTTCAGTGAATAAAAGCCCTGGCATGCCCAGTCTCACTCTCTCTCTCCCTCTCTCTCTCTGTCTCTACTTAATAAATAAATAAAAGTAAAATCTTTTAAAAAGTACCTTTTTATATATTCAGATAAAATACCTTTTTCCTCAAAATATGTTAGTGTTATCAATGGACAAAAGTATGCTGACTGCACAAATCTGTGACAATTGTAATTGAAAGTATAACTTAGAGTTGGTACAAAGCATCATGTGTGTTGTGTGTGTGTGTATGCTTTTATAAACGTTGTGTGTTGACTCTTGTTTAAAAGTTTCATTGAACTTGAGCATGCAGAATATATTATCTTCAAATATCAGACTTTCAAATTTTAAAACAAGATGTGAATGATGTGATAAGGACTAGAAACACATTTTAATTCATATTTTAGCTTCTGTTAAGAATGCAATTACTTTATTGGTGTGTATGCATGTTCATGTGTGTGGTTATGTGTGATTGTGGGCATGATTTCTACATCTCATATGTGGAGGTCATATGACAATGTTCAAGTCTGTCCTTGCCTATCTACTTCAATTGAAGCAGGGATTTTTACTCTGCTATTCTTTGTTGTTTATTACAAGCTTCCCAGAAATTCTCCTGTCTCACCTTCTATCTGGCTCCTGTGTCAGCACTCTAGGGTTACAGAAACCCACCCTGACTTCAGACTCTTCATGTGGGGTCTGGGGAACCAACTGTGGAACTCAAGCTTGAGCTGTGAGTGCTTTATCCTCTGACTCCTCCCCCCAGCCCTGGTAAGGCAATTTAAATGTAATTCAAATACTGGAAAATGCTTCAGCCTTCTATTAGAAAAAAAAAAAAAGAAGATATAATTGTTTATAAAATACAAAATTAAGTGTACAACAAATACAAAAATAGTATGTATTTCGTGAACATTCATGTCTTGCATTAAATGCTGAAGTCATCAAAATCATTAGCCATAAAATCCTCAGTAACCTTTTATAGAGAAAATTGTGTTTATCAAAGAAAGTTGTTTTCAGTTGCCAGCTATGATAAAAATCTCTATATATTCCACAAAAATGCATAAAGTTCTTATAAAAATTTATATTACCTTCTTTCAGAAGGAAATAAACATGTATATTTTTAGGTCAAACCATGGCATGGTAGGACAAGTCTACACATAATGAATCAGTAAGTTTAACATATTCTATGTCACACATACTGAGAGTGGCAAAATCCGGAATTTGAAAGATATCTCCAGGGACATGCACACTAGGCACCAGACCTATGGTTGAGAGTTTCTTAGATCAGAGGAAATTGGATATCATTAATAGAAAAATATCATCTCTTCAAGTGTACATCAGTTCAACATTTCAGTTCCCAATTCTACAATAAACAATGATTACTCCATTCATCAATGGTATTATTTAGGGTCTCACAGTCCCAAGAAATGCATGTACTTATTCTATATTGGATCATAAAGTAGTTGGTAAAGAATTGCTTCAGAAAATCTGAAATCCCATTTCCACTAAGCAATACTGTGTTAAGGGTGCAGATAGATGGGAGATCATAGAGGCTCCCAGCACCACATTAAATTTTGAAATGAGACATGCAGGGTACTTTCTACTTCCTTGAGGAAGAAAAAAAAATCATGCAAAATTTTCTATGGCTCTCAGAATTTGAAAGGGCAAACTAAGGTTTGGAATGTTTGAATATCTGTATATGTTAAGGGTTAATAATGTTATAATATTAGTAATTATGTGGAAATATTGTGACTATTGGTAAAATATTAAGATACATTCTTTTTCTAACATTTGAATCTTTAAATTTTATCTCACATGAAATTGATAGATACAGAATTGGAGAAAATTAAATTGAAAGATATACCAAAAGTAGATAAATCTAAATATACATTTTCTAGACATGATAAATATGTCACAATGAGTTTTCCACTCACAATTATTCAGTAGAAAGTTACAGAAACTATTTACCTTTTAAAAATAAGAGAAAATGGTTATAAGCATATGCATTATTATATAAATTGCATTCTACTTGCTTCATATCATGCTTTATTTATTGGGAGAGAAATATATCTATTTCATGTAGGCATATACATATAATGGAATAATAGTCCTGCCATTAATTCATTATTGCTATATCCATACCAAAAGTCAGATGCAGGTATTTACAATCTTTGTTTGATAGTTGATTGATATATATATATAAATTTTCTTGCCCTTATTATGCTTAATCACTTGCATGCCTACTGTTGGTGCTTATTTGTATCCTCATTTTTTTCTGAAGTACACACTGTGATTAGTGAGCACCCCTCCCCTATTATGGGAGAAAACAGGTAAGTGAAATCATACATACTCCACTAAGAATTGGCTGGAGCCCCTGGCATGCCCATTCTCTCTCTCTCTCTCTCTCCCTCTCTCTCTCTCTCTCTTTATCTTAAATAAATAAATATATTTTAGTAAATTGAATCAAGAGTAATGCCCATGTATTAGTGCTACCCTCACTTTTGGTTAGAAAACTGTCTCTTTTCAGATCACAGTGATCACTGGGATTATTGAAAATGTTCGAAAGTGCTGAGAATAAAGGATAGTTTTGGATTCAGCACTAAATGAACAACTCTATTACACCTTCCAATGCTCAAGAGCCATTGTAAAGAGGTGGCAAAAAGAATGTAAGAGTCAAAGGTAGGGGAGGAATGCCTAAAATCCTGTCTTCCAGATACACAGTGGCCTAGCCAGTAATTACCTGACTTTAGCAGATGCTAAGTACACAAGACCTGTACAAAAGAAGGAAAAAATGATAAAATCAAAATAGAAGACAGATTAGCTGGAAAGAAGAAAGGTTTCAATGGAGGGACATGGTTTGGGTGAGAGAAAAGGGAGGATAATGGGAGGGTTTTATGATCATGGTTTGTTTGTATTTATGGAAATTGTCAATAAAAGTTTAAAAAAGAATAATACATTAAGGTGAGTTATCATGATGACTCCCTAATTGTGAATTATCATGGATATGATAATTCTCATATCATGTATCTGCCATTAGGTGTTTGGCTCAGCAGTACTATTAAACTTCTAGACTCTTCTTTTATTTCAGTTCTTAATTCCTGAAATGAAGTAATGCCATCTTCAAACAATGACCCCTAGGGCTCCTTGCACAAAGTCTCTATATGGAAATGTTTGAAGCAAGAAAACAAAGGTAGGAGTCAAAGGAGTATCATTTGTTCAAATACACACACACAAAAAAAAAATGTATCAGAAGTCTCAAGCTGAGACATAAAAGTACTCATATACACCAATTACACAAACAGTGAAAATAATTTTCACAACTAATTTAAACTCAGTTTACTTGTTCCTGAACTAAACATGAACTAAATCCTAAAATTCTGGAGTACTTGTTGCTGGATATGCTATTAACAATGGCACAGCAGAATGGAAGATGAGAGTAGTTGGGCCTGTAACATTACTTACATGGCAAATTTTAACCTATCAAATTCAATATATTGGAGAGGAATCCTATAAACTAACTGCAAATCATTATACAAATTAGCTATATCTTACGTAGTGACTGTTTCCTTGGAGTGATCTGAGAGGATCTTGTTGAGCATTTTTATTCACATATATTTGTAAGCATACATTTCTTTTGTTATTGAATTGTAAAGAATTATGCCTTTAGCAGTGCAAAATCTTTGTAATTTCATGAGGTCCCAGTGGTTAATCTGTGGTTTTATTGCCTGAGCAATTGGGGTTGTATTCAGAAAGTCTTTGCCAAGACCAATATGTTGAAGGGTTTCCCCTATTTTTCCCTCTAGCAGTTTCAGAGTTTCAGGTCTGATGTTAAGGTCTTTAATCCATTTGGACTTAATTCTTGTGCATGGAGAGAGAGAAGAATCTATTTTTATCCTTCTTCTGATACATATCCAGTTTTCCCAACACCATTTGCTGAAGAGGATGTCTTTTCTCCAGTGATTTTTTTATCGAATATCCGTGGCTATAGCTACCTGGACATTTTTATAGAATATCCGGTGGCTATAGCTACCTCGACTTACATCTGGAACTCTCTTCTGTTCCATTGATCTACATGTCTGTTTTTGTGCCAGTACCACACTTTTTTTTTGTTACTATGGCTCTATAGTATAGGTTACAATCAGGTATGGTGATACCACCAGCCTAAATTACAAACATTTTACACTGCAAACGACACTATGAATAAAGGAAAGAGTCAACCTAGAGAATGGGAAAAAATCTTCGCCAGCTATATATCTGATAGAGGATTAATATCTAGGATATGCAAAGAATTCAAAAAGTTAAATAATAAGAAATCCAACAAGCCAATCAAAAAATGGGCTATGGAGCTAAATAGAGAGTTCTCAAAGGAAGAAATACGAATGGCATATAAGCATCTAAAAAAAAATGTTCTATGTCACTAGTCATCAGGGAAATGCAGATTAAAACTACATTGAGATTCCATCTCACTCCTGTCAGATTGGCTACCATCATGAAAACAAATGATCATAAATGCTGGCGAGGATGTGGAAAAAGAGGAACTGTTCTACACTGTTGGTGGGAATGCAATCTCGTCCAGCCATTGTGGAAATCAGTGTGGAGGTTCCTAAAAGAGCTAAATATTGATCTACCATATGACTCAGCAATAGCACTCCTAGGCATATATCCTAAGTACTCATCTAATTTCCTTAGAAGTATATGCTCAACCATGTTTATTGCTGCTCAATTTATAATAGCTGGGAAATGGAACCAGCCTAGATGTCCCTCAACAGATGAGTGGATAATGAAGATATGGCACATTTATACAATGGAGTTCTACTCAGCAGTAAAGAAAAATGAAGTTATGAAATTTGCAGAAAAATGGATGGATCTGGAAAGGATTATACTAAGTGAGGTAACCCAGGCCCAGAAAGCCAAGCGCCACCTGTTCTCCCTCATACTTGGATCCTAGCTACAGATGATTGGGCTTCTGCGTAAGAAGGAAAATACTTAGTAGCAGAGGTCAGTAAGTTAAAAAGGAGATATAAAGGGAAGAGAAAGGAAGGGAGGAGGGAACTTAATAGGTTGGTATTGTATATATGTAAGTAGAATGATTGAGATGGGAAGGGGATATGATGGAGAATGGAATTTCAAAGGGAAAAGGGGGGAAGGGAGGGTATTACCATGGGATATTTTTTGTAATCATGAAAAATGTTAATAAAAATTAAGAAAAAAAGAATTATGCCTTTAGCATACATTCCCAAAGTGTAGGTTTTTACTTATATAAAGAAAAAAAGAACCTTGTCTGTTACATTTACTTTAAAAATATCTATTTCATTTATTTATTTGAGAATCCAGAGAGGAAGAGAGGCAGGCAAATAGAGAGAATGGGTGTGCCAATGTCTCCAGCCACTGCAAACAAACTCGAGACACATGTGCCCCCTTGTGCATCTGGCTAATGTGAGTCCTGGGGAATTGAGCCTCAAACCAGGGTCCTTAGGCTTCACAGGCAAGCATTTAGCTGCTAAGCCATCTCTCCAGCCCATCTGTTACTTTTAACTTTGATTTTTTAAAAAATATTTAATTTATTAAGATTTTATTTGTTTGCAAGCAGAAAGAAGAGAGAGAGAGAGAGAGTATATGGCTGTGTGAGGGCCTCTAAGCATTGCAATGAATCCTAGAAGCCTGTGCCACTTTGTGAATCTGTCATCACATGGGTACTAAAGAATCAAACCAAGGTCATTAGACTTTGCAAGCAAGCACCTAAGCCAACTCTCCAGCCTTACCTATGTATTTTTATGAGCATTTACTTTATTCCCATACATACATTTTGACAAGTTTGCAAAAGTATAGAAATCATGCATCAACATAATTATGATGTTGAGGGAAGCTTTCTAGGTATTCTCTCTACTCTCATGTACTTCTTCACAGTATTGATTTTGTACATGTATGTATACATAATATTTATATATGCATTTGCCACATTTTCTGAATAGTTAGTGTGTGTAAAGGACTATACGCAATTGTAAGTATTGAATTAACAATTAAAAATATAGCATAAAGAAAGAGGATAGGAGAAGGGAAAGGGAATACAGGGGACATTTAAACAGCGTTGTAGTCAGGTTCACATTGCTGGTAGAAATCACCCAATCAAGAGCAGCTTTGGGAACATAAAAAGGTTTATTTTGGCTTACAGGCGCGAGGGTAAGCTCCATGTTGGCAGGGGAGAGATGGCTTAGCGGTTAAGCATTTGCCTGTGAAACCTAAGGACCCTGGTTCAAGTTTTGATTCCCCAGGACCCATGTAAGCCAGACACACAAGTTGGCACATGCATCTGGAGTTCATTTGCAGTGTCTGGAGGCCCTGGTGTGCCCATTCTCTCTCTCTCATAAACAAATAAAATTCAACAAAAATTTTTAAAAAATGCTCAGGTCCAGATGGATTCACTAAAATATTTCCCCATAAAGAAGAACTACAACCAATACTTCCAAAATTATTCTATAAAATAGAAACTTGAACATGTGGAAGAAAAAGAGAGTAAGTGTACTAGAAGATAAAGGCACAGGTTAGGGTTGTCGACATAGGATTCCTATCACGCAAGATATCAGGCCAACAATTTACAAATGGGACATTATGAAATTAAAATGCTTTTGTACAGCAAAGGATATGGTCAATCCAGAAATGGGACAAACTACAATATGAGGGAAAGTATTTTCCAATTATTCATCTGACAGAAGATGTGTAATATACAAAAAAAAAACCCCTAAATTTCAAGAAAACAAACAATCCAAACAAAAAACATGAGGTATAGAATTGAGCAATAAAGGAAAAAAAGACAAACAAACAAACAACAACAACAAAAAAAAAAACAGAAGAAGAAGAAAGGGATTGCAGATGCCTCATAAACTTGTAAAATGCATTCAAAGTCATTAGCCATTAGGGAAATGCAAATTAAACTATGTTGATATTCCAACTCACATCAGTCAGAATGGCTTATATCAAGGAAGCAAATTACAACAAATGCTGGCAATATGATCAGGAAATTGAAACCTTATTCATTGTTGGGGGGAGTGAAAGCTGGTATAGCTATTAACAGAAACTACTGTAGAATTTATTATAAGAGCTAAAATTAGAACTATCATATGACACAGATATACTTCTCCTGATCATATATGCAAAGGTCTCTATATCTTACCACTCAATTACTTGTATATTCATATCCACTGATGCTCTATTGACAAGCACTAGGAAACAGAATCACACTAGAATCTGGGGAAAGCCACTGCCTCCAGAGGACCAGCCCAGGGATGCACACTTCCATGAGTCATTACCCATGCTGGAGTGGACTTAACCAATGCTGCAGCAGTTAGAACCAGAATGCCTCCATTTGTGGACTGTGATAGCCATTTCATTGTAACCCTGTTTCCCAAGAGTGACCCAAACCGCCCTCCCTACTGTCATTTTCCTGGAATGATGCAAACTACCTGTCTGATTATCACTACTCTGAAGTCCTTTAAGCCCTGAGGCAAAGTAGACTGCCCTGCATACAAATAATTCTAATGGTCTACACTGCCCCAAATATATTCCCCAGTCTTTCAGGGAAGTAGATTCTGACATGCTTGGCCAAAGCCCTTCTCTGGCTTTATCCAACAAATGACTGTGCTGTGCTGTTCAGCCAGGTCTCCCCTCTCATTATTTTTCCTGATTTTTTTTTTTTTTTTTCCTAACAGCAGCTGCTTCTGAAACACCTAACCTCTTTTAAGAATCCACTCTCTTGATTTGGCTAACTGATCCCCTCAGTGGTATGGGACCCATAGCTAGAGCTGGGAAACAAGTAAGAACCATCTCCAAACATAAGCCCACTCTTCAATAACAAGCTACCAACAATCTTGGGCTACAAGGGAGCCTACACAAGGATGAAGGAGATCAACACAGAGAAAAATCAACTCCTACCAAATCAGAGAGCCAGAGCCCCAGAGGCCCCCAACACCTCATCACTGAAGCAGACCAAAAATGAACCTAACATGGTTCAGGGAAATTTTACAGAAGAGGGGGCGGGAAGAATGTCAGAGCTACATGTTGGGTCATGATATGCAGAGACATTTATCTTACCCATAACTGTGGGCTAACTCCACAATGCACGACCCATATAACTCAACAAGGAGGGGCCAATGGGGAGGGGGTAGGTCATGGATGAGCCTAATAATGGTACCAAACTGATAGTATTTGCTGAATACGAAACTAATTAATAAAAAAAAAATTAAAAAAAGAAAAATCCCATACTTTTAAGCCATTGTCATCTTTATAACCATGTTTTCTTTTGAAGTGTACTCCACATTCTTGCATGCCATGCTCTTCTCTCTGTAAACCTTTGAATTGTAATCCCAGCTGCCAGCAATCTTAATAATTTCTTAATAAACTCTATACCATTATTCAATCCAAAAATAAATAAATAAACAATCCACTCTCCCATGTCCTGATTCTTCCTATAAACTCATGGGGTACCTAAGCAATGTGAGTGAAGTTGTTTCTTTTTCTGTTGTGATGTCTTATCTGGCATGAATAGATGTTTATTTACATCCTTTCAGAAAAAGTTATATAAAAAATATACGGCAGGGTTGGATTCCCTGCCTAAAGGTTCTGAGAAGCCGTTCCATGTGGAGGCAAAGCCTAAGCTGCAATATAAACCTAGTAGACGGGACGTGCCAGAACTGTGACATATCGGCGGAGAGCCGCAGGTATGGAGTCAAGCTGGAGCTGTGTGTGATGCAAGTATCAGAACTGGGGGAGGAGGGGTGGATTGACCAAGGCTGGGGAAGCCTAGGCGATCCCAAATTGAGGCCCAGGTGCTGGAAGAGGAGCCAAAGGATTTGTCCTTTTCCTCTGCCATGCTCTGCTTCATCTTTCCTTGCTGTCTTCTAATTCTCATTTTGGGATGTGGATGATTTTGCTGTGCAACTGCATATTGGGAGGAGGTAACTTTTTTCTTGTGAAATTTCTGAAGCTTACCATTAAAAGTTTTTTGTGTCTCACAACAGAACTTTGGACTTCTGATCAGTGTTTACACTTTATGACATCAGGGTCCTTTAGAGATAGAACAAATGTATTTTGCATTATGATGTGAGTATGTGACTTTAGGGACCAGAAAATTCATGCTGTGATTCATGTGGTATAAAATGCCTGAAAATTTTTATCTCGGTATGTCTCTGAGGGTACTTCCAATAAGTGCTTTAGTGGGAGAGGTGGAAACCCACTGTATTAGTTATCTTTTTGTTGATAGGAAAATATACCTGACAAAAATTATTTTTTTTAATTTTTTTGTTTATTTTTATTTATTTATTTCAGAGCAATACACAAAGAGAGAGAAAGAGGCAGAGAGAGAATGAAAGAGAGAGAATGGACGTGCCAGGGCCTCAAGCCACTGCAAACGAACTCCAGATGCATACACCACCTTGTGCATCTGGCTTACATGAGTCCTGGGGAATGGAGCCTCAAACCTGTGTCCTTAGGCTTCAGAGGCAAGCGCTTAACTGTTAAGCCATCTCTCCAGCCCTCAAAAAAAAATTTGTAGACTTCCGGTTAAGATGGCGGTGTAGGTACCACGCCAAAGCAGCCTGGGGGGGGAAAGACCAAAAAAAACTCAGCAAAATACACACTTTTACTAAAAAGTGAGGTGTATAGGAAGTTGAGGCGGCAGTGGAGAAGTGGAAGACTTATAGAGCATCCAGAGCCTGCACAGGCGGGAACAGCGGCTCCGGGGCGGCTCGGCTACCCGCCGCAACCGCGGAGCGGCAGAAAACCGCCGGACTCTCGGCTCGAGCCGCAGGACAAGCCAGGTGCGGGATTTTCCCCTCACACCGCGCTCTCTGCAACTAGGGAAACGTGAGGGGAGAGCGGCAGCGAGCAACGGAGGGAGGAGCAGACCGCGAGGTAAAAGCACACGTGGAGAAGCGATACAACCAGAGCAGCCATGGCTCCCTTCCCTCCCCCGCCGCCTGAACCCAGCTCCAGCGAACACAGCAGCGGCCCGGGACCCGGCCACGCCAACTTGGGCTGACGGCGGGACCCAAGCAGGAGCAGAATTCGGCAGCAACTTCAGCGGCTCCAGCACCGGTACCAGTGGCCCCAGCGGCAGCGGACCCAGGAGCAGCAGCGGTGGCAGATCCCGCAGCAGCAGCTTCGGGGTGAGCAGCAGCGGTGGACACGGCAATGGCAGCTTCAGCAGCGGTGGTGGCTCCGGGGGTGGCAGCTACAACAGCTGCAGAGGCGGCAGCAGCGGCTCAGTTTGCCCCGTAGGAAAAGCAAGTGCCCAGCTCCAGAAATCAGAACAGCAGCCCGACGACCCAGGCAGCAACTTGACTGAGACCACAATCACCCAAGGTAACTGGGATTGCACCAGGGAAGGGTCTCACTTGGTCACAAGCTGACTTGGATACCTCAACAGACCAGAAATCTAAACCTCTTTGTTGATAGAGGATCTGGTCATTATAATAACTACTCTTGCATACATACTTGGGGCTGTTTTTGATGGAATGGGTACAGTGTTTAGTTAAATTTTAGAATCTACCAGTATATTATTCCACTCAGCCTGCTTGAATACTCCTATAGCAGGGAAACTCAACCCCTAAGAACATCTTTGTAGATACTCTGAGAGTCTTAAGAGCCACACCTAATACCTTAAGGTCCTACCCTGAAAATATATTACATCAAATCAATTGATACAGCTAAGAATACACAGCTAGCTAGAAAATCCAAGCATTAACTTAATCCAAGATGCAAAAATATATACATTATAACACAAGAAACACTAAAAAGCAAGACGATATAAATCCACCTAAAAGTATTAATGCATCAGAAATGTCCTCCAGTGAGAAAGAGTTAGAGGAAATGCCTGAGAAAGAGTTCAAAAGAATAATTATAAATATGTTCAAAGAGGTCAAAGAACACATGAAGACAATCAAAGAAGAAATCAAAGAGGAAATAAAAGAGGAAATCAAAGGAATCAAAGAAGAGGCAGGACACCAATTTAATGAAATAAAGAAGGCAATACAAGACATAAATAGAGAAATAGAAATAATAAAGAAAAACCAGTCAGAATTACTAGCAATGACGAACACAGTTAATGAAATAAAAAACTCTGCAGAAAATCTCACCAGTAGGATGGATGAGGGAGAGGACAGAATATCTAAGCTAGAAGATCAGGTGGCAGACCTAATGCAGTCCAACAAAGAGAAAGACAAACTTATAGAAAAGTATGAGTGGGAATTTCAAGATATTCGGGACACTATGAAAAGATCCAATATAAGAATTCAGGGCATAGTAGAAGGAGAAGAACTCCACTCCAGAGGCATAGTAGGCATCTTCAACAAAATCATAGAGGAAAATTTTCCCCAAATTGGGAAAGAGGTGCCAATACAGATACAGGAAGCCTTTAGAACCCCAGCCAGACAAAACCCAGAAAGAAACTCTCCTCGCCACATTATACTCAAACTTCCAAACACACAAACCAAAGAAAAAATATTGAAAGCAGTTAGAGAGAAAAATCAAGTTACCTACAAAAGCAAGCCCATCAGGATTACAGCAGATTATTCAACACAAACTTTTAAAGCCAGAAGGGCCTGGAGTGATATATTCCAAGTTCTGAAAGATAACAACTGTCAACCAAGGTTACTTTATCCTGCAAAGTTATCCATCCAAATAGATGGAGAAATAAAGACATTCCATGACAAAAGCAGGTTAAAGGAATATCTGAAGACAAAACCAGCTCTACAGAAAATACTTGATAGAATCCTCCATGCTGAACAAAAGGAAAAGCACACATATAAGGAACCTAGAAAAAACCAGCCATACTCAAATACCAGTTAACAGAAGAGAGCACAGGTAGAACAAGTAACACACACACACACACACAAATGGCAAACATAAATACACACCTTTCAATAATATCTCTTAATATCAACGGTCTCAATGCTCCAACGAAAAGACATAGATTTGCAGACTGGGTTAAAAAGCAGGATCCTACAATTTGTTGTCTTCAAGAAACTCACCTTTCTACAAAGGATAGACATTATCTTAGGGTGAAAGGTTGGAAGACGGTGTTTCAAGCAAATGGGCCTAGAAAACAAGCAGGGGTTGCTATCCTAATATCAGACAGGGTGGACTTTAGTCCGAAGTTAGTCAAAAAAGATAAGGAAGGTCACTTTATATTGATTAAGGGCACACTACAACAGGAGGACATTACAATCCTAAACATATATGCACCTAACATGGGGGCTCCCAAATTCGTCAAACAAACACTATTAGAACTAAGGTCACAGATAACACCAAACACGGTGGTGGTGGGTGACTTTAACACCCCACTCTCATCAATTGACAGGTCATCCAGGGAAAGAATAAACAGAGAGGCATCTGGACTAAATGAGGTCATAGAAGGAATGGACCTAACAGATATATACAGGACATTTCATCCAAAGGCTGCAGAATATACATTCTTTTCAGCAGCACATGGAACATTCTCTAAAATAGACCATATATTAGGACACAAAGCAAATCTTAACAAATTCAGGAAAATTGAAATAATTCCTTGCATTCTATCTGACCACAATGGAATTAAACTACAAATCAGTAGCAACAAAGGCTATAGAGCATACACAAAATCATGGAAACTAAACAATACACTACTAAATGATGAGTGGGTCAATGAAGAAATCAAAAAGGAAATCAAAAAATTTATAGAGTCAAATGATAATGAGAACACAACATACCAAAATCTCTGGGACACAATGAAGGCAGTTCTAAGAGGTAAATTTATAGCCTTAAGTGCCTATATTAAGAAATTAGAAAGGTCGCAAGTAAACGACCTAATGCTTCGCCTTAAAGCCTTGGAAAAAGAAGAACAAGGCAAACCAAAAAGTAGTAGACGGGAAGAAATAATAAAGATTAGGGCAGAAATTAATGAAATAGAAACAAAAAGAACAATCCAAAGAATTAATGAAACAAAGAGTTGGTTCTTTGAAAGGATAAACAAGATTGATAAACCCTTAGCAAATCTGACCAAAAGAAAGAGAGAAGAGACACAAATTAATAAAATCAGAGATGAACAAGGTAACATCACAACAGATTCCAGAGAAATTCAAAAAATTATAGGGACATACTATAAAAGCATATACTCCACAAAGTATGAAAATCTGAAAGAAATGGATGATTTCCTTGATCTATATGACCTACCTAAATTAAATCAAAATGAGATTAATCACTTAAATAGACCTATAACAAACATGGAGATCCGAGCAGTTATCAATAATCTCCCAACTAAAAAAAGCCCAGGCTCGGATGGATTCACTGCTGAATTTTACCAGACTTTTAAGGAAGAGCTAACACCATTGCTTCTTAAGCTTTTCCAGGAAATAGAAAAAGAAGGAATCCTACCAAACTCCTTCTATGAGGCCAGCATCACCCTGATAACAAAACCAGGCAAAGATAGAACAAAAAAAGAAAATTACAGACCAATCTCCCTCATGAACATAGATGCAAAATTTCTCAACAAAATATTGGCAAACAGAATACAAGAGTATATCAAAAAGATCATTCACCCTGACCAAGTAGGCTTTATCCCAGAGATGCAGGGATGGTTCAACATACGCAAATCTATAAATGTAATACATTACATAAATGGGTTGAAGGACAAAAATCACATGATGATCTCATTAGATGCAGAGAAAGCATTTGACAAAATCCAACATCCCTTCATGATAAAAGTCCTACAGAGACTGGGAATAGAAGGAACATATCTCAATATAATAAAGGCTATTTATGACAAGCCTACAGCCAACATATTACTAAATGGGGAAAAACTGGAAGCTTTTCCACTAAAATCAGGAACAAGACAAGGGTGTCCACTGTCTCCACTTCTATTTAATATAGTTTTGGAAGTCTTAGCCATAGCAATAAGGCAAGAGACACACATAAAAGGGATACAAATTGGAAAGGAAGAAATCAAGTTATCATTATTTGCAGATGACATGATTCTATACATAAAGGACCCTAAAGACTCTACTAGCAAGCTGTTAGAGCTGATCAAAACCTACAGCAATGTAGCAGGATACAAAATAAATACACAGAAACCAGTAGCCTTCGTATATGCTAACAACAAACACACAGAGGATGAAATCAGAGAATCACTCCCATTCACAATTGCATCAAAAAAAAAAAAATACCTTGGAATAAACCTAACTAAGGAAGTAAAGAATCTATACAATGAGAACTTTAAGACACTCAAGCGAGAAATTGCAGAAGACACTAGAAAGTGGAGAAACATCTCTTGTTCCTGGCTTGGAAGAATCAATATCGTGAAAATGGCAATCTTACCTAAAGCAATCTACACATTTAATGCAATCCCTATCAAAATTCCAAAGGCTTTCTTCATGGAAATAGAAAAAACAATCCAAAAATTCATTTGGAATCATAAAAAACCTCGAATATCTAAAATAATACTGAGCAACAAAAAAGAGGCTGGTGGTATCACCATACCTGATTTTAACCTATACTACAGAGCCATAGTAACAAAAACAGCATGGTACTGGCACAAAAACAGACATGTAGATCAGTGGAACAGAATAGAGGACCCAGATGTAAGCCCAAGTAGCTATAGCCACCTGATATTCGATAAAAATGCCAAAAATTCTCATTGGAGAAGAGACAGCCTCTTCAGCAAATGGTGTTTTGAAAACTGGATAAATATCTGCAGAAGGATTAAAATAGATTCTTCTCTCTCGCCATGCACAAGAATTAAGTCCAAATGGATTAAAGACCTTAACAACAGACGGGAAACTCTGAAACTGCTAGAGGAAAAAGTAGGGGAAACCCTTCAACATATTGGTCTTGGCAAAGACTTTCTGAATACAACCCCAATTGCTCAGGCAATAAAACCACAGATTAACCACTGGGACCTAATGAAATTACAAAGATTTTGCACCGCAAAGGACACAGTGAAAAAAGCAAAGAGGCAACCTACAGAATGGGAAAAAATCTTCGCCAGCTATATATCTGATAGAGGATTAATATCTAGGATATACAAAGAACTCAAAAAGTTAACTAATAAGGAATCAAACAAGCCAATCAAAAAATGGGCTAAGGAGCTAAATAGAGAGTTCTCAAAGGAAGAAATACGAATGGCATATAAGCATCTAAAAAAATGTTCTACGTCACTAGTCATCAGGGAAATGCAGATTAAAACTACATTGAGATTCCATCTCACTCCTGTCAGATTGGCCACCATCATGAAAACAAATGATCATAAATGTTGGCGGGGATGTGGAAAAAAAGGAACCCTTCTGCACTGCTGGTGGGAATGCAATCTCGTCCAGCCATTGTGGAAAACAGTGTGGAGGTTCCTAAAGCAGCTAGAGATTGATCTACCATATGACCCAGCTATAGCACTCCTAGGCATATATCCAAAGGACTCATCTCATTTCCTTAGAAGTACATGCTCAACCATGTTTATTGCTGCTCAATTTATAATAGCTGGGAAATGGAACCAGCCTAGATGTCCCTCAACAGATGAGTGGATAATGAAGATGTGGTACATTTATACAATGGAGTTCTACTCAGCGGTAAAGAAAAATGAAGTTATGAAATTTGCAGAAAAATGGATGGACCTGGAAAGTATTATACTAAGTCAGGTAACCCAGGCCCAGAAAGCCAAGCGCCACATGTTCTCCCTCATATGGGGATCCTAGCTACAGATGACTGGGCTTCTGTGTGAGAATGAAAATACTTAGTAGCAGAGGCCAGTAAGTTGAAAAGGAGACATAAAGGGTGGAGAAAGGAAGGGAGGAGGATACTTAATAGGTTGATATTGTATATATGTAATTACAATGATTGTAATGGGGAGGTAATATGATTGAGAATGGAATTTCAAACGGGAAAGTGTGGGGGTGGGGAGGGAGGGAATTACCATGGGATATATTTTATAATCATGGAAAATGTTAATAAAAATTAAAAAAAAATAAAAAATAAATAAATAAAAAGGGGGCTAAGAAAAAAAAATTTGTAGGAAAGTTAAACATGATGTTAGGGGTTCAGGAAATTCCTTGAGCCCCAAACCCTAGGTTTGTATCTACTTGTAACCAAATAATTGGGTAAAATAGGACTCAAAAGGATAATTATTAAATTACTACATTTTGTGAAGGAAGTATAGAACCAAGGGAAGGAAAATGAATACACACACATGGTCTGAAAGCCCACATGTTGTCCCTGGAAAACCCATAAAAGGAAAGTTAGAGAAGAAAGAAAAGAATTTAAAAAGAGCTCCTGCCATGTGGAGGGCAGGAGATGATAAAGAAACCATGTAGAAAGTAGGTGTCCAGGGGTTCTTCCTTTGTTTCAGCCCTGGTGGGCAGAGGAGGGGAAACTCACCAGCACTTGGAGGTTCAGGAGTAGTTCGGCAGCCCAGAGAAAGATTGCCCTCCCTGGTAAAATATTTTTATGACCTTATGGTGATGGGCCCTACATTCTGGCTCAAGTGAGCCAGAGACATGGATCATTGGTCTGGGCTAGGGGCTATATGAAAAAGAAGCTAGCTATGATACCAAGTTCTGGAGCTAAACTTGACCAAACACAATGAACTACTAAAGGGGACCTCCTTTCCACAGGTCCACAGGTTGTTTGTGGGAAAAAAAAAAAAAAAAAAAAAAAAAAAAAAACAGATCTCCTTTAAGCAAGTGATAAGGAGTCAGATCATACTTTTATCTCTGACAAGTGCAGATTGCAGAGGGCAGATATTTCTGCCTTTTCAGGGGCATATTCAGTCCACAGTGAGAATGCAGAGAGCAATAAATGCTGTACCAGTCGGCTATGTCCTCACAGACAGGACCATAATCCCTCTCAGGGAATTCTAGATCCCACCACAATCAATATAAGCTAAAGCAAACCTACTTCTTGCTTGTCAATTTGCCACCAAAACACATGAATTAAAGTTACCATATTCTTGTAACCTTATCAGTTTTTACCCCTGATTTCCATCTGCTCATGGCCATCTCAAAATGCAAAAATCATTCCATCACAGTTAAAAAGTTCCCATAGTCATTTTAAGTCTAATATCACTTAAAATATAATTGCATAGTCTATTTTGAGACTAAAGTGAACTCTTAGCTGATGATTTTGAGGAAAGAAAGAAAGAGAAAAAGAAAGAACAGTCAAATGCCTCCAGCATGTTCAACTACTCAACATAAGGTAATTATCCAAAAGAAAGAATGGGGAAATGCCAAAAAATAATCAGGTAACAGTCCAGGCCCCAGCCTATGGAATGGAGATGCCAGAAGTTAAGGTGGATCTTCTAACTTCAATTAATCTATTGAAAATAATCCCTCACAGATAAGCCTGTGGCTAATCTAGTCTAGATAACCTTTCATGGCTGGTCCTAGGATCTATGAAGTTAACAATCAGTATAAACCATCACACCCTCATGAATGTGGCAGGGATCATTCCATGAACAGTGCAGACTGAACAAAAAGGAGAAAGCAGCCTGGATAAATTGCTTAGTGGTTAAGGTGCTTGCTTGCAAAGCCAAAAGACCTAGGTACAATTCCCCAGGACCCATGTAAGGCAGGTGCACAAGGGGTGCATGCATCCGGAGCTCGTTTGCACCAGCTGGAGGCCCTGGAGCACCCATTATTTCTCTCTTTTCTTTCTCCCTGCCTATTTCTTCCTGTCTCAAAATAAATAGATCAATAAATTATTGTATAAATATGTAATATAATATTGAACAAAATAACATTTTAATATAATAATAATTATCAAGATATTATTGTATAAAGAAACTTTTGGAAAGTTTAAATAAATATATTAACTTAAGGGTTTTTTTATTGGCTTTTCAAGGTAGGGTTTCATTCTAGTTCAGGCTGACCTGTAATTAACGATTTAGTCTCAGGGTAGCCTTGAACTCATGGTGATCCTCCTACTTCTGCCTTCCGAGCATGGGGATTAAAAGAGTGTGCCACCATGCCCAGCTTTAAGTTTTTAATGTTATTCAGCATGAACATAATAAGGACATCACTTACAAAATACCCTTAATTTAGATAACTGACACAAAAGAAATTTTAGAAACAATGTTTTCTTTGATATGTTTTATAGAGATAAAAAATACTCTCATTCTTGCTCTCTGCTTACAAATAAATAAAAATATTTTAAAAATTAAATAAAATGAAATTTAAAACAAAATCCTTTATATTATAAGTAATATAGAGACAATTTCTTTTTTTAATAAACTTAAAAAGAGTGAGTGTCAAATACATAGTTGATTTAAGAAAGAAAGTAACTTTTATTTCCACTGGCTTTAGTATTGTTTTTATTAATACTTATTAGTTATGTTACACATAAAATAAAACTTTCTCAACACTTTTATTCTGCCCCATATTGTTAAATACATAAAACATAAAAGATTTTGTGTTCTCTTCACCTACTATTTATTATCTGATAGTTTGAACTATAAATAATATTCTCTCTGTGAGCAGAGATTATGCAATTTTGTTAGTTTTCTGTTGCTGTGACCAATAGTTGAGAGAACCATTTTGTAAGAGGGAAAGATTTGTTGTGGCTCACAGTTTAAGAGAGCTGTTCTCATAGCAATGGGGAAGTGAAGGCAGTGAGAAGGGATGACCCTAACATTTTCCCTCTTTCTTCCTTCCTTTCTTCCTTCCTTCCTTCCTTCCTTCCTTCCTTCCTTCCTTCCTTCCTTCCTTCCTTCCTTCCTTCCTTCCTTCCTTCCTTCCTTCCTTCCTTTCTTTCTTTCTTTCTTTCTTTCTTTCTTTCTTTCTTTCTTTCTTTCTTTTTGATTTTTGAAGTAGGGTCTTACTCTAGCTCAGGCTGACCTAGAATTCACTATGTAGTCTCAGGGTGGCCTCAAACTCACAATGCTCCTCCAACCTGTCTCCCGAGTGCTGGGATTAAAGGCGTGCATCAACCACACCCAGCCCTAACATCTTGAGGGGCACTTCCTCAATGATCTAACTTGTTGCCACCATGCCACACATCTGTATGATTCCTATACCTCCCTCTCAATAGTGCCACAGGCTCAATACCAAACTTTCAACACATACAGCCTTCAGGGAACATTTAAAATCCAAACAATAATATTATAGTATCCAAACAATAATATTATAGCTGATACTTGAGCTGGAATGTAGTTCAGTGATAGTGTTTATCCAGCATGGGCAAGATCCAGGGATATGAAAAAAGTAAAGTAAGAAAAATTTGAGAATTATAGCAGATTAAATTCGCTACAACTGTTCACTTTGACAGCACATTAACCAACATTGGAGTAACATATATACTGACATAGCCCCTAAACAAGGATGGCATGCAAATTCCTGAGACAGTCCACTCACCTTTGTGATTCCATTTGTATGGCCTGAAGCCTTGAGCATGGCTGGTAAAATTGCCAAAATGAATGCCTACTGTGTGCTCAGCCTTAAACAAGACCTCTAAATTACCCCCTCCACTGCTCAGGAACTCACAAGACTAAAAGGTATAAGATGATGAAGAGGAGAGCTGCCAAACACTCTCTAATGAGTACAACATGGCCCTTACACTGGTGAATTCACAGTAGCAGCTGTTTCCTGCACACAGTTATATCTATCAATACTTCATTATCAATGGAGGAAGTACTCATGAGACAGTTGCTGGGAGCAAGGGAGTCAGGATCCCAATTCCATAGTAAATAACCAACCAATGACCATGCCAGAAACTCTAATTTAACTTAATGTTTTTTTTTTTTTTAAAGGCATCAAATGTTAGATAGAGATTAATGGGAAAGAAGAAAGGTCTTAGTAGGAAGGGAATAGAAAGGGTATTTGTGGAGAATAAGTATAAATATATTCCAAAATGGGAAATAAACAGTAAGATTTTTTTAAATCACTATAAATACCCTCCATGTTAAACATCTTATATTTCAAAATTTAGTGCTTTCTGAAAACTGTGTAGCTAACTAGAAATTCTGTTTTAAGATAAATTATCAGTTTACTCAAAATGAGAATAGATTAATGTGTATAAAATAAATATAGGTAGCTTTACTGGGTTTTGGAGGCAGGGTTTATATAAGATGCTTACAGTCCCCCAGAAGTGTGAGAAAGCTTCAAGTCATCTGGCATAGTCAGCTCTGTGCTGCTCAGATGAACCTCCAAAGTTTATGGGAGGAACGGGATTTATGTCTGGCTTACAGATCCAGGGGAAATCCCAAAGAGAAAACCCACCAACAAAAGCAAGAGCAAAAACCAGCAGCCAAACAGCATGGGCCTAAGCAGAACTTGCTCTGTTCTCTGAATGCCATAGGCTGGAATTCAGATCCATCTTCAGTAATAGCTTAGGGCTGGATTCAGGATCAGCTCACAGTGACAACTCCTCCATCCAGGAGGCTGGAGATTTAAGTTACAAGCTTTAATAAACTCCTGAATCTAGTGGGAGACGTCCATTCACACTACTACAGCCACTTAACTAATAAGAATGACTTCAAGACTCAAGAAATTCCTTCAAGCCCCACATCCTAATATTGTGTTGGGTGGTAGAATTTCAATATATAAATGTTTGTGGAAATACACTTTAAATTTATAATGAATGTTGAGTGCTCAGCTAGTTTTCTCCTTTTCCTACTAACCTAACAACACAATTTTGATTCCCCAATACCAACATAAATCCAGATGTGCAAAGTGACATATTCATCTGGAGTTTGTTTGCAGTGGCTAGAAGGTCTTGCATGCCCATTTTCACTGTCTGTCTCTCTTCTCCCCACCTCTCTCTACTTGCAAACAAATAAATCAAAATATTTTTAAAAATTTATGAAATTGTTAATATGGTGAAACATGGAATTCAGGATTTCTTAAATTCCTGGACCATGGTCAATCATATTTGTCTCCACAAAGAAAAAAAAAAAAACTATTTTTAATTCCCTTTACTGTGAGAGACATAGTTACTTTTTTTTTTTCTTTCTTATTAATGCTTTTTGAGACAACTCCATTATTCTGTTCTATATTCTGGCATATAGAATGTACAATTCCTTTAGATGGTCATATTTTATGTCCAAAAGTAGATTTTTATGGCCTGAGGAGATTAATGACTTAGAACTTTCATCATAGTCAAAGCACATACATAATATTATTGTAGTAATACTTTATCATATTCACTTCTTCAATTATGCAACCTCTACTAGACCCTAATCCTCTGATATTCAGAACCATAGGTGAATAATATTTGGATTCCCCAAGAAACCTTTTAAAAATTCATGTGGAAACAAATTTAGAGATAAGTTGTTTATGGTCAGAATTGTACTTTTTCCTCTCTCTTTTCAACGTGAAATAGTACCAAGTTATTTGACTGAAATTGCTTATGATTTCATTTAAGTGGAAAATTGTGCCAAGGCTTCCAAACTGCTATTGCTGCTCTCAAGGGGAAAATGACTGGAGGCAATTATGTATTAATTATAGGAGATTATTCTATGCTGAGAAGATGGTGGAAGAAAGGAAGCCATTGGCTCAGAAAGAACTGGTACCTATGATAAAGAAAGTCAATTGTCAGAGATTACAGAGATCTGTAAATTAAGTGACAAGAGAGTCAAGGCACTGGCACCTAGGAATTTTGGAATGATGGCATGTATAAGAATGACAAAACCCTTAGGAGAATTTCAAAGAGCAATGTTGATTTGGATCATTACTACTTAACCTTGCTTTCACCTCCATTTCCAAGCAATCCCATGTTGAAACCGATCCATGATAAGAGGTCTCAGTGCACGCTTTATATACTGCTATTTGTTCGTCAGCATGAGAAGTTCATATTTTGATTTATATCCAAATATATCTCCTACTTGTTTAAGGTTGATCTTGTGAACAGAATATTTTAACCACAGCAATTTTTCAATGGTTTGGCACAGACTGGGATTCAGAACAGACACAAAATGTTGATGCTTATACTCAGCACTGATCCTAAAGTAATTTATGATATATTATCTCAGGATAATGCTATAAAGTTTATATCTTTCCAGAATTTAAATAAAGAATGGCAATACCAACAAGAAAGTAATTTATTTTTTCTAGCATTTTTTCATTATATATTATTGATTATAATTTTATTAAAACTGTGTTTCTTGGGCTGGAGAGATGGCTTAGAGGTTAAGCACTTGCCTATGAAGCCTAAGGACCCTGGTTCAAGGCTCAATTGCCCAGAACCCACATTAGCCAGATGCACAAGGGGGCACATGCATCTGGAGTTCATTTGCAGTGGCTGGAGGCCTTGGTGTGCCCATTCTGTCTCTTTCTTTATCTGCCTCTTTCTCTGTCTGTTGCTCTCAAATAAATAAAAATGAACAACAACAACAACAACAACAAAAAATACCCTGTGTTTCTTCTTTTCAAACATTGTGCCTCAACTAAGTAGAATCCACCATGATCATTAAGGTCTCAACTTTTAATCTACCCAACTTGGTCTACTGGAAAAGTCAAACCTGCATATTTATACCAATTTTCTTTCTGAAAATTCACAATTTAATATTTACCAATGCCTTATCCTTAGTCTTATTTTAAATGGTGCTCTGTAACTGATATGGGTAAGGAAAAAGCAAGACAAATAATTCTAGAGAATGCAACTGTATGAAATGAGATTAAACACAACAAAGTGAATAAAGTACTTGTAAGATAAATTAAATAAGAAAAACAAAAGCACCAATTTTCAGCATTTAGATATCAAAGAAAAAGTATTTAAAATAAGTAAAATCCCAAACCAGATTTGCTTCATGGAACTATTAACATGCTAGAACTTTCAATTTTAAGAACATTATACTATCATTTAACAGTAAAAATGGTGGCTGAACTCTCTAAAATACTATGTGGTCTTTGCTTTCTTATGAAAGCCATAAGCTGCATTGGGTCCTAAAATGTCAGTGGAAATTAGTAATCAGATAAGCATCCCTATTATATTCTGATTTTTAGTAGTTATAAAAGTGAACATAGTTTGTTGGCAAAAGGATCCTCTTTACATTATTATGCTAATTTTTTAAAAAGCATAGTAAATAACAAGTAAAATATTGTCAAAATGAGAATGAAACATCTCACTTTATGATTGGGAGAAGTTTCCATTTTAATTACAAATGATATATTTAAAGCTTAGTAGTTGGAAGGAATTGTGGGCTTTATAGTTCTTTAGTGCCACAGAATATTTATTAATTGAGTTAATTCTGTATTGACAATGTTTTGTATGGTTTTCCCTGAAAATATGACACTCTGACATATCTATGCATTGTATGCCTTGTGCAATGACTAAAATTACCATCACTATCATACATATTCACTATTTGTTTGAATTTAAAGTGTTTAAAAATCTACTCTGGCCAGGCGTGGTGGCACACACCCTTAATCTCAGCACTCAGGAGGCAGAGGTAGGAGGATCGCCATGAGTTTGAAGCCACCCTGAGACTACATAGTGAATTCTAGGTCAGCATGAGCTAGAGCTAGTCCCTACTTTGAAAAAGCAAAACAAACAAAAAATCTACTCTGAACAATTTTCAAATATTGCTCTTAATTAGTCATGATATTGTGCTATAGAAGTCCTGAACTTATTCCTGTTTAAAATTATGTCCAAATCTGTCTCCTCTTCCCACTGCCTCATGTCACTTCAGTACTATTTTAATCTGTCATTTTAACTTTGTGCATTTGATAATGTATGGTTTGCTTCACTGTTTCTGGCATGTTTCACTTAGCATAGCATCTTTCAGGTCTATCCATGCTACACAGGCCAAGACTTCCTTCTTTTATTACAATAAATTGTGTATATATATACATGTTTTCTTTGCCTGTTTATCTCATGATGGAAACTTACGTGAATTTTGTTTCTTGGCTATTGAAAATGATGCCATCACATGATGACAATGTAAGTGAGAAAATAGTTTTCTTGGTCAATGTTCTAGAAATATACCCAGTATTTTTTCCTGAACTTTCTGATTCATTGCTTAAAAGAACAAGTTGGTTTTCCTACAAGCTGCTTTTGGTAAGGTGGCACAGGTGTCTGGAGTTTGTTTGCAGTGGCTGACGCCCCGTCATGCCAATTATCTCTCTCTCTCTGAAAAATACATATATATGTATATATATATTCAAAAAGGGCACTAAAACAATAGGAAAATTGAAACTATTTAAATATTTATTCTACTTCTTTAACACACACACACATATATGTATGTATATACACACACATATATAAACATATGCTTATAATTTATTTATTGGCAAGCAGGGGGGGAAAGGGTGTGTCTTGACCCCTAGCCCCTGCAAATGAACTCCAGGTGCATGTACCACTTTATGCATCTGGCTTTACATCAATACTTGGTGGTCAAACTCAGGTAATTAGGCTTTTCAGGCTTGTGAGGAAAAAGGTTTATTTTGGCTTACAGGCTCAAGGGGAAGCACCATGACAGCAAGGGCAGAGGGTGGATACCACCCTCTGGCCACCATAAGATGTACTGTACCAAAAGGAGAGTGTGCCAAACACTGACAAGGGGAAAATGGCTATAACACCCATAAGCCTGTCCCCAAGAATACACCCACTCCAGGAGGCATTAATTCCCAAATCTCTATAAGTTTGGAATCTATCATTCAGAACACTTAAGTCCATGGGGGACACCTGAATCAAAACACCACATTCCACTCCTAGCCCCCATAAACTGATAACTATCCATGATGTAAAATGCAATGCATTTAGTCCAACTTTAAAAGTCCCCATAGTTTTTATCAATCCCAGTGATATTCAAACATCCCCATGATCCAAGATCTCTAAATGAGCCATAATAACAAAAATCCCCCCAAAATACATAATGACACAGAATAAATATTCACACTGCCAAAGAGGGCATTGGGCATAGCAAAGCATTACTCAAGCAATGCATGATTCAGTTAAACACCAAACTCTGCAGCTCCAAATCCAACACCCTAGTTAGTGACAAATCTCCCAGTCTGATAACTCTAACCAGCAATAAGTCTCTGGACTTCCAACTCCGCCCCTCCAGCTAGGCTACTCACAGTCCTGGAAAACTTCATCAGGGCTGGCCGCTTTCCTTAGCAGCCGTCTCATGGTCCCGGTATCTCCAATGTGTCTCCACTGCAACCCACAATTCATCCTCATAGCCCCATGGGGTCTTCATGCAGGCAACCAACAAACTTGCTTCACACTGCCCATGGCTATTTCCAAATCACAAGACAGTGTTGCAAATTCAACGACCCTCTCTTGAATTTCTTATACTCTACAATACCAGGCAGAGTGCCAATTTGCTAATCCAGTGGGAAATAAAGCAGATTTTGAAGAACAGGACATTCCTTGAGCACTCAGGCCCTTCAAGAGTCTTCATTCTTTTGTTGGTCAGCTGGCTCAATCTCACAGGTTATAATCTATCAATTACAGCTGAACAGGCAGGAGTTCACCCAAAGACTTTTCTTTCTGTGCCATATCCCTCTGCTCACACTATTTCATTTCTACACAAAGCAACCCTGCACAACTTCTCAGCATATGGCCATAAGAGGAAGCCTCACATAAACTGCTAGCCCAGTCCAAGCAAAGTTCTTTCTCACCCTCATAAGCCAAACCTCACAGTCCATAGTTCTTACTGCATTCAGGTCTTGCAGCTCTGGCCAGAATAGTCCATCAAGCTGTACTTATAGCACTGCAAGGTGTCTTAGACCAAGGTTTCAAATCCTTCCACATTCCTCTTGAAAATCAGCTCCAAAAGGTCAAAGCCACACAGCCAGGTGTCTAACAGCAATCCCTTTCCTCAGTACCACTTTACTGTTGCAGTCAGGTTTGCATTGCTGGTAGAGTTATTATTATTATTATTATTATTTTACATGCTTGAGGGGAAGCTCCACAATGGCAGGGGAAAATGATGGCATGAGCAGAGGGTGGACATCACCCCCTGGTCAACATAAGGGAGACAGTAACAATAGTAACAGGAGAGTTTACCAAACACTGGCATGGGGGAACTGGCTATAATACCCATAAACCTACTCCCAAGAATACACTCACTCCAGGAGTCATTAATTCCCAAATCTCTATCAGGTGGGAACCTAGCATTCAGAACACCTAAGTTTATGGGGACACCTGAATCAAACCACCACACACCCCTCAATGTTTTTCTTCTTTAAAATGAAGTTTTATGAGGAGCAGAAATGAACTGTAAGGAAAACCATGGAAATGAGCTCTAACAATGAAATATGGGAATGAAATACAATGTGGAAATGCTTTTTATGGACCTGACACATAACTTTCCCACATTACTATGAGATCCTTTTTTTCTGCTAAGTTCCTTTCTTAAGACTTGTCTTAAAGTTTATCTTACAACCAAATAATCAGCCTTCTTAGAGTAATGTGACCAGGTTTCCTGTGCCTTAATTTACCTTTTACCTGAATAGCACTGGTGATCAGTATTGACTAGGAATGTTTAGAGATACTGAATGAAGTTTTTTTTTTTTTTTCCACAAATTGATAACCTGGTTATACACCTGACACAGAAACAAGTGAGTAAGAGTGAAAAATATTGACAACAATACAAAGTAGAAGCAATAAGTTGAGC
Organism: Jaculus jaculus; assembly: GCF_020740685.1. NCBI lineage: Eukaryota > Metazoa > Chordata > Mammalia > Rodentia > Dipodidae > Jaculus > Jaculus jaculus. The sequence goes on along the minus strand of NC_059103.1, from coordinate 182,563,109 downwards.
ACAAGACTGTTGGAAAAGCAGGTGGGCTTACAGTGCTGGTAATTGTGACAGGAGAGTAGATGTGTGTTCTGGACCTTACAGTCCAATAAGTCATACCCTTAAACCCACTTTTAATCAAATGGTTAAAGAATTATTTCCAGTCAAGAGTTCCTTGTAGTTTGCCCATAGAATTCTCGACTTGTTCATATACTACTGTTTCTGCCTGTTTAAAAAACACCAATGAGTGCCTGTCCACAGAAAATAGCGCTGTGAAGCATCAGAGCAGCAGCTACGGCAGAAGCAGGGGTTCATCCTTGATTTACATCGCTTCAGGGCTCAGTTTTCCTTCTTTCAGACTGCTCTGAGAAGCAGTTAGCTCCTTCTTGAGTAAACAAATCCAAAACCCAGTTTTTATAATTCTAGGATAGTGTCCAATTGTGCATTAAGGAAAACATAAAGTTGGTTTTAGTATAAAACTAAATGAAAAACCAATCAAAAATGTTAACAGATGACAGAGTAATTAATTTAGAAACACTATTTCGTTGTTAATGTACTTGCATATATGTATGTATCTGTGTATAGTTGGTATCTCTATGTATATCTAATGTTTGCATATAAATTTTCAGAGTTTTTGTAGCATATATGTATTTATACAACCTGATATAAATAAGAAATATGTAGAAGGGAAGCAAAAATGTAACACACATTCAGAGAAAACAGAAGTCAACACATATTATATGTAGAAAATAGTGAGTTTTTGATATGTAAAATGAGATTTTGAAGAAAACTAATAGGATTTAAAAATATCTCTGAATTCCTAAAGGTAGAACTTGGCTTGGATCAATGATAAACAAAATAAAAAGACAACAAAGAAAGAGGACTAAAGAGATGGCTTGGTGGTTAAGGCACTTGCCTGTGAAGCCTAAGGACTCACGTTTGACTCCCAGTGTTCCACCTATGCCAGAGGCAAGTATGAAAGCTTGCACATGTGCACAAGGGAGCACACACTTCTGGAGTTTAACATCAGTGGCTGGGGGCCTGGGTCCACCAGTTCTCTCTCTCTCTCTCACATAAAAAAGGCAGTCTGTTGAGCTTGCCTCAAAAAATAATTAATTGGGCTGGAGAGATGGCTTAGTGGTTAAGTGCTTGCCTGTGAAGCCTAAGGACCCTGGTTCGAGGCTCGGTTCCCCAGGTCCCACGTTAGCCAGATGCACAAGGGGGCGCACGCGTCTGGAGTTCGTTTGCAGAGGCTGGAAGCCCTGGCGCGCCCATTCTCTCCCTCTCCCTCTATCTGTCTTTCTCTCTGTGTCTGTCACTCTCAAATAAAATGATAATAATAATAATAATAATAATAATAATAAATTAACTAGATAAAGAAAAGAAATAATTATTATAGCTGTAGATAGATTCAATTAAATGATACCTTCCTGTACAGTTTTCTCAATTCTAATATTGCATGTGATTTTACATTAAAATCACACCAATTCCCCCTCCCTCACTGAAGGCAAGCAAGGTCAAGAAAATACTAGTGAATGGTATATTTTATAAAACTTTAGGGCTGAACACATGGCATAACAGTTAAGCCACTTTCCTGCAAAACTGAAAGACTCATTTTCAATTGCCCATTACCAATGTAAGCCACATGCACATGGTGACACATGCATCTGGAGTTCTTTTGCAGTGGCTTCAGACCCTGACATGCTCATCCTCTCTCTGTCTCTCTCGCTCTCAAATAAGTTAGTAAAATTAAATATTATAAAACTAATTTATTGAGAATCAAATAAAATTATCTAATTGCTTAGAAATATAAAAGTTAGCCAAGATCTACTTGTGATTGTTCAGAGAAATGAACAAATTTGGACTTTGTCTGGCTCAAAGCCACATTTTATTTTTGTTATTTCAAGGAAATGCAAGGATTCTCAAGAAACTAAACTTCCTCATCAGGTTTAATAATTGTGAAGGGCACTTATTTGATTAAAGGTAGAGGCCAGCAGCCAGGGCATTATGCTGACAATTTATAAAGAAAGACAAGATTTATCTATAAAAGAAAAAGTTATCTAGAGCCTTTTCCAAATGATTATCAAACATGGATATGGCAGAACTCCTGGAAAATTACATTAAATAAAGGAACTTTAAAACAGATCTTCCAAGTTAAATTGGGTGCTATGTCCTCACTGAGGAACTGAAGGTATAAGAAGTAGTCAGCACATCATGTCTTGATGACAAGATCTCCTCATAATAGACACCTCAGAGCCCTCAATCCATCTTCACAAACAAGGAATAAATTCCTTAAAGATATAGAGGAAAGGGCTACAATGAATAGAGCCAGATTTTGAGAGTCGAAAAATACTTGAGCCTCAAGAACTTATGGTCATGGTCTCAAATTTTTAGATATAATTAAAGACTAAGTACGATCAAAATATAAAAAATCACAAGCTCCCATATATATATATATATATATATATATATATATATATATATATATACACATACATATGGAATATTTTATAATCACTTTTCTTTTCTCCAACTGCTATCATTTTCTTTGTATATTCTTAGGTGTTCATGCATTTTTTTAAATACATCCTTGCTCATTTTGCCATTTCAGATTAAAGAGAAAGCTAGGATTGCATCTTGTTAGTACAATGTAAACCTCTCCTGGTCTCCAGCAAGAACACATTTTCATTAACTGTCTGTGCTAACATGAGCCCTGGCAGAAGACAGATGGTGCATTTTTGTGGAAAGCTTAGGAAAGATCAGTGTATAATTATTTACTAAATTGTAAGCAGGATATGATAATGTGTCTCTCATCCTCATTAAGGGTGGCTATAATCCTCAGAACCTGCAGGTCTGAAGGCAAAGGAGTAGGGCACACACCAGAGATTGAAGGACGCTGTCTCATGGGGAGTCATCTAGTCAAAATCTTAGAGTTTCGGAACGAGACAAACCAACGAAAGCTTTGTAGAGATCCAGCCTGATAATGTGATACCCAAGATGAGCTCTTGTCTGCCACAGAATTCTCTTAATGGGACCCTATCCTCCAAGGTAGAGGAAGAGGGAATCTGGATGTCTCTTGTCAGATGCCAGGCAACATAAAGCATGGTGAGGACAAATAGTGTGGTGACTCAGGAAGTCCTTAGTGAAAGCCTTGATTGACTTTTTCACATTTGTGTGTGTATGTGTGTGTGTGTGTGTGTGTGTGTATTCATTTTTGTGTGCAAGAATATATCTGCTGACATGTACTTTTGTGCACAGCCTTATGTTCTAATAACATCTATATTTCTCAATAATATTTGAACTAACACACAGAGGCTATAAGACATATGCAGGGTCATATGGGCATTTTCGGTAGTGCCTGCTTGGAGTAGATTCAATGCCCCATATTTATAATATGGTTATACTTCCACATTCATATGTCTACCACAAATAAATAGTAAAAACACACACTCATTGCCATACACATACAAGCATGTTTGCAAGTACACATAGACATATGCACATAGGAAAAGTTTTATTGCTTTAAATCTAAAATGCAGGGAGAAAACAAAGACCTTTTTCTACCTGGAATATATCAAACACATAATTACCAAGGTCTGCTCCCTCAAAATGGAATTATTATCATGGAGAACCAGGTTATTTCTTCTGTTTACTTCTAACTGCCCTCCATATTCAAATAGTACCCTCTTGGGCCTAGGAAAAATAAGAAATGCAACCTTTATTGAGTCACATATAACAGAAAATTATTTATCTAGGAGACAGAACACCAGAGCCATCCAAATAACATAGTTAATATATGATGACTTTCTGTGGTCACCCATTTGAAACAAACAAATAACAACAAACATGATGTGAAAATAATTGAAGATTTCTATGCTCTCCAGCACTGTGTATGGTAACACCTTTTGCTAGTCTGTGAATGACTTAAGAGTATCTCAGTGCCCTAGATGATCCATGAGAGCTGAAAAATACATATAACACAGATGGATGGAAGTAGACAGTTTAAAGTTCAAATATATATGTATATATATGATAGAGACTGGGGAATGGGTAAAGTGCTTGCTATGAAAGCACCCATGTAAGAATGCCTGGAGTGGTGGTGCACACCAGAAATCCCAGTGCTGGAGAGGAGGAGACAAGCAGATACACAGGATTTACTTGCTATGTAGCCCTGGCATGCCTATTCTCTCACTCTCTCATCTCTCTCTCTCTCTCTCTCTCTTTATCTCTCTTGCTCTCTAAATAAGCAAATAAATAATTAAAATATTTTTAAAAATTAATTTCAAACAAGTGTGATGATACAAGTCAAAGTAATACTTTGGGAAACTGAGGTAGAAAGGTTGAGAACATAAGAGCCTCCTGGAAAAGATAGCAATAACTTATCTCTAAATAAAGAAATATACATGTAAAATTTGAATTGCTTAAGAGAAATATACAGTAAACTGTATATAGTAGATTAAATTTGTGTAGTATTTATTAATTTCGCTGTAAGTTTTAGGAATACTTGAATTTTTCATTCAGAAAAAATTGTATTTATCCCACTGAGTAGATATGTAGAGCCTGCACACTGATGGTTGAGATTGCTTATGACATGTGTATCAATTCCTTTGCCTTTGCCTCTTACATTCCATGTGATGTACCTGGCTTCATGTACTAAATATCTGTTGATGTTTACTTATGCCAGTGTATGTTTTAGAGCTATGAAATACAGGTTCCAGAAAAAAATGAAACATAAATATGTAAATGTTGATTAAGAAATGCAATTTTCGGCTGGGCGTAGTGGCACACGCCTTTAATCCCAGCACTCGGGAGGCAGAGGTAGGAGGATCGCTGTGAGTTCGAGGCCACCCTGAGACTCCATAGTGAATTCCAGGTCAGCCTGGGCTAGAGTGAGACCCTACCTTGAAAAACCAAAACCAAAACAAAACAAAACAAAAAAAGAAATGTGATTTTCAATAACTGTTTTAGACAGTTCTCTAGATATAAACACAGAGTGAGAGTGTGGATCAATGGTGGAGCACTTGCCTATCATATGCCAAGTTCTGGGTTTGATCCCTTGTACTATAGACTAATTAATTTAAAATTAGTAAAAACAAAGAAACATAGAAACCATTGCTTTGTGCTTAAACTAAGCTAAATCCTGATCACTTTCTGAATCTCTGAGTTTGTTATTTTTTTCATGGTCTGGACAAAATACCTTAGCAGAGAAACAACTTATGGAAAAAACAAAAAACAAAAGGTACACATTGGTGGTAAAAGCATGGCGGGAGCACATAGACAGTGTCGCATGTCCTATCACCAAGAGGAACTACAGAGAAGCTCAGCCAATGGGGTGGGCTGTGACGTCAAGGCCCACCCCAGAGACCTACTTCCTTTAGGCTGGCTCCTGCTCTTAAAGGTTACACGTCTCCAAACAATGCCACCAAATGGACATTAACTATCCAAACACATGTGTCAGTTGGGATCATCTTACATTTAAACCACAACTATGAGCAGGAAGAAATATTCCAGTCTTTTCAGTTAAACAAAGAATAATACATGGCGTTGAAAGCAAGTCATGTGTGGAAATTCATTGATTTATTCGAAAAGTTTCATGAAATCTAGAATTCTCATAGGGACAATTTTTTATTTTTGAAAAAAAGAACTTTTGTTGCTGTTGATACAGCAAATGAATTTCACCTCAACCATTGCTATTTCTTCTTTGTTCTTCCAGAAAATGAAGTTTTATCCAGAAGGAAGGAAAAGAAAAGATACCAAAAAAAAAAAAAACATGAGGACCACATCTTGAATCTCATATGCCAGTTTTTTTTTTTTATCATAGTTTTAAAAAATACATAAAAATAATTATTTACCAGCTCCAGCTAAGGGTCTAGTACCACTGAGTGGATCAGTTAGCCAAACAAGTCAGAACCATACCCAAACACAAGCCCACTCTACAATATCAAGCTACCATCAATCACGGGGTATAAGAGGGCCTACACCTATCAAACTTTCTATCAAAAAAGTAAGTGTTATCTCAATTTTCTGGGTGCTAACTTACTCTCCGTTGGAGAATCTGCTTCTCTTTTCCAGATAGATGCAGATCCTAAGAAGAGAGCTGCCCCAACATACCTCAGAAGGGGCCCAACTGAAACTAAGGACAACTGGCGAAATAAGCAAGGGTGATGTTTTCCTGTGAACTGGATACCAGCACAAAGGGGAAGGAGATCAACGCAGAGAAAAATCAACTCCTACCAAATCAGAGAGCCAGAGCCTCAGAGGCCCCCAACACCTCAGCACTGAAGCAGACCAAAAATGAACCCAATATGGCTCAGGGAAATCTTGCGGAAGAGGGGGCGGAAAGAATGTCAGAGTTACATGTTGGGTCATGATTTTCAGAGACATTTATCATACTAATAACTGGGGGCTAACTCCACAATGCAGGACCCATTTTCAATAACAAGGAGGGTCTAATGGGAGGGGGTAGATCACAGATGAGCCTAAATAATGGTACCAAATTGCCTGTATTTACTGAAAAGAAAACTAATAAATTAAATTAAAAAAAAATTTAGAAGCAAAATAATTAAATATTTGAACTGTGAAAAAAAAATAATTATTTACGTATTTGAGGATATGTGTGTGTGCATGTGCACATCCACGTGTGTGCACATGTGTGTATGTATGTGTATGCCTCTTTGCTACTGGAAATGAATACCAGATACCTGAGCCTTTATTATTATTTTTTTGATCTGTCTTATATGGGAGTTTGGGAATTGAATGCTGGATGCAGATTTTGAAAGTAAGTACATTTAACTGGTGAGCCATCTCTGAAGGCCATTGTTCTTGGTCTTTCAGGCAAATATGTTAATATGTGTGTGATTCTCAATGCCAATGATTCATTCATTATGAAATACTGTGGTAGGAGAGCCACTAGTTGTGAGAAATAAACCAATAATTCTCAGCATTTATTACAGTTGGGATAAAAGCTCTATCACAATTCATTATAAATTTTCTAATACAATATTAATTGTACTGAATGTCACAGGAAGCATCTATTGAGAACTAAAATATGATTTATTAAAACTATTTAGGAAGGTAATCATGTTCACAAGAGTAGAATTTTTAAGTTAATTTTTAAAGTATAGTAAAAATAAACTTTTCTGAAACCTTCTTGTTGCTGTAAAACATTCAAAACTATGGGTTATTTTCTATGCAGAGTTCCAGAGATGTGAGAGAAGACACATGTAAGTTTAATGTATATATAAAAAAAAAAGATATCTAGAGGAAAAATGCAATGAGAATTTTAAAAAAATACTTCTGATTTGTTTTTCTCTTGAAGACAATAAAAAAAACAGAAGGATGAATAAATCATTTCCCAAAGAATAGTAAATATTTTTATAGTTCATCACATATAAAATTCAATACTTATCAAAATTCCAATGCCAATTTAAAAAAAAATACAAGAAAAGAATCTTAAAAGTTATAGAGATCCTCAAAAAAAAAAAAAAACCCAAATAGCCAAAGGAACCTTGAGAATAAAGAACAGATATGAAGACATCAGACTCCCTGATTTAAAACTAGGCTATAAAGAGGATTGTATAGAACTCCAAAGACCACCATGCTGCCACAAACCTGTTTGCCATTATGTAGACCCATGGATCAGAATAGTCCAGAAATCAGTGCACATGATTTCAGTAAACTAATCACTGAGTAAATTACTTATAATGCAAGGTGAGGAAAGAATAGTTTCTTAAATAGATGGAGTGGTGGTCTAAACAACAAAATGTTCCCCAAACCTCCAGAGATTGAAGTTAAACCTCTTAACTGAACCCCACCACCCTGGGAGAGTGTGTCACTGGGATTGTACATGGACCTAGGCTGTTACTGTACATACAAGTGACAGCTTCCTGCTTGGGACATGCTTTCCCTGCCAAGATGAAGCTTCTGCTGGAGACCATAAGCCAGAAGAAAGCCTCTCTTCCTACACATGCTTGTGGCCGGCTGTTGTGCCCCAACATCAAGAAGGTAGCGACAAGAAATGGGGAAACTGGATAAACAAGAAATGAAATTGTGACTGTTTTACACATCATATTGATAAAGTAAGTCAAAATGATTTGAAAACTTAAATGAAAGACTTCACATTATTAAGCTCATAGAATGAATAATAGGGTCGTAGCTCTTTGACACTGAAGTGGGCAGAGATTTCTTGACCTTGTTCCATAAACATAATCAGAAAGGTACAAGTAGACAAGTGGAATAGTAGTAAGCTAAACAGCTTCTATGGCAAAGCAAACAGTCAAGAAAATGAAAAGGCATTGGGGAGAAAACATTTTTGAACTCTCCATCTGATGGGGATTAATATCTGAAATACACACAAGTAACCCCATAAGTGAATATAAAAAAGACAACTGGGAAATGGTCATGGAATCTGAAAAGACGTCCCTTGAATTTGGAGAAATGCATGGGTAACAGATAAAAGAAAACATATTCAACATCACTAATGACTAGTTGAATAGAAATAAAATATGAGAATGGGTGAACCTGTGAGAATGGGTATCTGAACAACTGTTGGCACAGTTGTGGGATAAAAGGGTAAGTGGAGAAAGGAAATGTGGTAAACATAATCAAGGCATTTTTTTTTCCTTGCACAACATGGACGACCCTTATACTAAGTGAAATTGGTCAGACACATTGAAGATAAATACCACATAATCTCATTTATTTGTAGAATTTGAAAATGTCAAAACAATAGAGGCTTTGAGGAAGTGAACTGGAATGTTATACAGAGAGTAAATGAGGTAAGTAAGAACTTGTAGAAGTTAAACACTACAAGGAATCAATGACCTTGGAAGAAGCCACCAACCTCAGGCAGGATCAGGGTCCTAGCTGACTTCAGAGCAGCCACAATCCAAGGCTTTTATATTGTTACATATAGTACAAATTACAGTGTGCTTGGATTCTACCGACATGAAATCTGGAGATGAAGCAATGGATGACTAACACATCATGGTGTTGTGAAGAATATGAACCACCACAAATGGTGATCTATTTACTCACACATTTTGTGTTTAAAGGCTCTTATTCTGTGCTAAGTATTTTGACTGGAAGATGATTCATTTCCAACTCCCAAGACACCTACAATATAACAGATAAGTGAGTCACACAGTCACAATTATAATAAAAACTGAATTTTGTGCTCTAATGTATTACTTTCTTGTTGCACACATTTAGCAAAGACCCTCCTCTAAGTTAAAGGGCTCCACACCGTCGTGTCATAAAAGAGTGGCAGAAGTAGTCAGAAATAACCTCTTTAAAGAGGAAGAAGTTCCATGGCTACCTCATTGGAACAAAATCCTTATTCTGCCTTACACAGTTCTCAATGGAAAAAGCATTTCCTTGAGTGTTGGTGCTATTTCTGTTTGACTTATAGAGTGTGGTGCATGATGAGCTGCTTCTTGTATACTAAATGAATAAGTGAATGGACTAGTGATGTCATAATGAAGTAAAATGTGGCTATGCAAAAGAAGGTGGTTCTTATCTTTGAAATACCCATGATGTAATAGACTGTCATTCACTGAGCAACTGGGTTCCCTGTATAAGAAGTCTAAGCAAGTACCATATGGTCATCATACTAGAGGAGCATTACAAATATAGCTAGGAGATTATTGAATCAGTTCTAGTTTGCAGCATCTGCTCGGTCCAGAGATTGATAAAAATAAATTATGATAGATAGTCTGGGACATCTTTGTGCAAATCAGAAGACACAACCAGAATCTTGGGTGTAAGATGTTTATCAAAGAGTGTAAATTGTTAACACAGATGGAAAAAGAAATCTGAATATTTGACTTTAACAGAGATCAATAAATATCGTATGTAAGTCATTGAGGATAATTCTCAAAGGATAATTTTGACACTTTCAGGGCTCATTTCTTAAAAGAAGAAAGGACTTTCATAGTGTTCAAATTTTTAACTTGTACCTGCTTCTTTAAGATGAGAAGAGTAGACTTGAGACTTTGAAGTACCTCTTTGCTGCAATGCTAAAACATATCCTTCACTCTGTTCAAATTCAGACTTCCTAGACAGGTGCCGAGGGTAGACACAAGGTTGTGATTCCCAGCAATGCAAACTCTAGTGGGCTCTCTGGGCTTGTTCTCCAGTGCAAACAGGTCTATATAGCTATCATAAAATTCAGCATGACCAAGATGATCTCCTTGATTTGGATGCTGTGGTGGTTTGAATGTGAATGGTCCCATGGCTTCACATATATTTTTAAAAATATTTTATGTTTATTTATTTAATTGAGAGGGTGAGAAAAAGAGAGAGAGAATATGGCTGTGAAAGGGCCTCCAGCCACTGCAAACAAACTCCAGATGCATGTGCCACCATGTGAATCTGGCTTACATGGCTCCTGTGGAATCAAAGCTGGGTCCTCATCTGCTAAGTGACTTATCTACTAAGGCATCTCTCCAGCCCCAAGCCTCACATATCTTGATTGAGATTCCTACTTGGTCTCCTGAATGTGGAGTCCTGCTGGGGGAGGTGTGCTATTGAGAGTGGCTCTCGAGTCCAGCACTAAGGTGTGTTCTGAGCCAGCTTGCACCGTGGCTGTTCTCTTTTGCTCTCTGCTGTGGACGTGTGAAGTGAGCCAGCTGCTTCTGCCATGACGAAGCTTTTCCAGGGATCACAGAGTCTGAAATGACTCCTTTTCTTCCCACAAGTGGCTTCTGCTCAGATGTTTGTTCCAGTAATGAGATGGTCACTAAAGCAGGTGGTCATAATTGGTTATTCCTTGTTATTTAACAAGCTTATTTTAGCTTTATTCTGAATAGTAGTTGAAATGCATATAATATTAACAAACAATATTAATGCTTTGCTTGTTATGTATGTATAATCAGGGATAGTTCACATATAATTTGGGTGACAAGGATTAAAGTATAAAAGAAAGAATATCAGCATAGGAGAAAAGTGGGCTTACATAAACACAAGTAAATAATCTCTATCACAAAAAAAAATATGTTTGGTTGTAAAAGGACTTATTAGCTTTTTCATAGGAGTATATTGACTTCATAGACTCCATTGGGACAAAAATAAGAGGGTTAAAAATTTTTAATACAGTTGGGAATATATGAAAGGATATTCTGTTACTAAACCCCTCAAAATAGTGATCTTTAGAAATTCATATTTGTTATCAAAAGTGCTTCATTCTCTGTCTTCTACCTCTGATTACTAATTAATACATAAAATATTACAAATTAAGATGACTGGAAAGCTATCTCAATGGTGAAGGTATGTGCCTGCAGAGCCTTCTGACCAGAGTTTGATTCCCCAGCATGCAGGTAAAGCCAAATGCACAAAGTGGCACATGCATCTGGAGTTTGTTTGCAGTGACCGGAGGCCCTGGTGTGCCCATGCGCTCTTTCTGTCTGTCTATTTCTCTCTACTTGCAAATAAATAAATAAAAATAATTTTAGAAGTGCTTTCATTTGAACAATCCATCATTATAATGCATAAAGGTTAATGTAACTTCTCTCATTTTATAGTTGAATGTTGTGATATTAATGATGAGTGTTAATATAATTATTTGACAATCAGAAAGGGGGGTGCAGAAAAGAAAAGTTATAAACTGTTTGGATAAACAATTTCTAATCCTGTAAATGATGACACAACTTAAACAGCTTTCATTTTAGATAAGAAAAAGCATTGAGCAAATGAGCCTAACTTAAATTGACTTCCAGTATAAGAAAGCTAAATGTAAAGTGCTAATTGATATTTAGCCTATGAAGATACTCTCCAAATAAAGGGAAATGTCCTCATGATTCTTAGGTTGTATAAATTGATGACATATATTGCTGAAATATTTTACCACTAATAATTATATGCCCATCTCTAGGAAGAATTATATCCATTTTCTTCTGAGACAGAATAAGGTAAGAATGAATAATGTGCATATTAGTTCTAATGAAAATTACTAATGAAATTAATTAATTAATAATTAATTAACATTACTAATGAAATAATTAATGATTACTTAAAGTGAGCTGGTGTCAAAACTTGTATTTTGTAAGCATAAAAAGTCCAAATTATTTTATGGTAAGAGTCTTCAAATTAATTGGATAAGAATTATTTTAGATGATTCAAAATATTCATTGTACATCTTATTCATTTAGTTACAAAGAAGAAATTTCTCTTAGAGCCTTTCACATGATACTGCATTGGTAAGTATATAAAAATAGAAGTTGGTAAAATAATACATATAATAAGCCAAAGAAAATTATTTGTTGTAAAAGGAAACTTAAAATTCTATTTTCACAAAATAATTATCATCTGAAAATGCAGCTTCCTGGCTATTTAAAATGTCAGGCTTGTTTTTATTTTTTCTTATTCATAATAAAATTAAGACAAAAAATAAAATAATAGAGTATTTAATTCACTTAAATTATTGCTATAATTAACTCTAAGAATCTGTGTGTGAAAATATACCACAATTTGGTTAATTTTCCTGAAGAATAGTTACAACCCAAGAGGGATGAGATAATAATTACATCAGAAGGGCAGTTAACACTGCTAGTCAAGTTTAATCAGGGCATAACTTGAAGTTACTAAAAGTTCCCCCAGGATACCAATCTTGTTTTCTTCATGGCTCACTTTTGTGGGTTCTCAGACTTGACTTTTTCTTTTTCCTTGTACCTGTGTTGAGTGAGTAGGTAACATTAACTGAAAGTATACAGATTCAAAAGACAGTAAGTAAAAGAAAAAAAAAAATTGCTAATATATTTGCTTAGCATCGAAATTTTATAGATGTTTTTATAATTTGTCTGCTTTTTAGTATAATGCACACATGAGGAAAGTAATAATAATTTATTACTGTTTCAGTGATATTGATAAGAATGTAATATTTTTGTGTAGTAACACAATACAGGAACTTTGAGTGACATGATCCTAACGTCAAGCTTATATATTAAGCATCACTGATGTATGATGGCAATACAAGAATGGTGGTTAGTTTCAAATTATTTCAAGTTAGGTGAAATAAGGAGGATTTGATCCTGGTTATGCTATTCCCAAAATCAGTTCTCTGCATATTCAGATGGATTAAGATGCATGATCAAGTAGGCTAAATTGGAAATCCTGCAAAGTAATAACTTTGGCAATGTATAAACTTAATTTAAACAACTGAGTATCAACCAGCTGTTTGACGGGAAAAAAAAAAAAAATTCATTGATTTTTTTTTTTTATCCTGCTTAGTGTTCTGAAAGAATCTTAACTTTTATTGAATTATATATACATTTTAAATATGCCCATATGAGACACACACACACACACTCAGAATACAAGTCACTATTTTAAGATGCAAATGTGTTTATAATATCATCATGTTTATTGTCATACCAAATTATGTAAAAAAAAAATTGCACAGGTCATTCAGAAATCTGTATTTTCCCTTCTATCCCCAGTGTTCCCCATAAGCCCCTCCCCTATTGTCCTCATGGCTCCTTCCTAGCTTCCTGATCTCCACCGACTCTGACTCCAACTGTCAAACAAATCCAGCAGTTTTAACTTGCCATACACACATGAGAAAGTACAGGTGGCATCAGCCATCCTGAGCCTGAGTCAGAGGACCATCACAGAGGAGATGAGGGGCTCAGGGAAACCCTAACAAAAACTAAAAATGTTATAAAAAAAAGTCTATATGAAAACCCAATTGTCTGCTAATTAAAAATACAGTTACAAGTTTAAAAACAGGAGAAAATAAAGTGAGAATTCTAGTTTGGGCAGAAACTTCCTGTGGTGGGGTGGGAGATAGAAATGCTATTTGTAGAAGTCATAGGCTGTTACATTAAAAACTCCAGGGCCACAGATAGGATACCTCCCAGTAAGTTGATCATAATGGCTCCAGAGGCTATTTCCAAGGCTCTTGCTTGCCCACCAGAACTGAGTGATAAGCTCCTATTTCTGAAGATGCAACAAGTTAGTCACAAGACACTGAGAAATCAAGTTGAAATGAAGTTGGAAACCTCCTCCCCATCCCCACCCCCCCCCTTCTTGCCGTCATAATGCTAGAAAGTGCCATTCAGCCTACTAGGGGAACAAAAATAATCAATAGGCTAATCCAATTAAGAATTTACCCTGTGTGTTACACAGCTGAGTAGCTAGACAAGATACATCCACCAGTGCAGTAGTGGCAGCGGCATTAACGTTATGATCTTAACCAATTTCTTTGACTGGATCTGAATCCATTCTATATAAAAGAATTCATCCTAACCACTGATAATTTAGTACAAAACCTATGTCTGTGAAGGTCATGGATTCTAGTAGGGAAGCAGCCAGGTTTGGTTGTGAAGAAGTTAGCAAATCTGTTTTATTGAGGAATTCAGTGAGAGTCCTCCTGGAGCAGAGGAGTCTATAAAGGAGATCACAAAACTATCTTGAAAAGTCCAAGCCATCCCAGGTCCAGCCAAGGAAAACAAAAGGTATTTACAACTTTATAGTGGTGGGCTCTCTTCCGTCTCAGGCACAGTAGTGTTTGACATGGCCTGTACCTGTTTATGGCTTGTAAAACAGGTGAGATATTAGCAGAGCTATTAGAAATATATGCACAGCATTTAACTTTAATAATGGTGAATATGCCATATTTTGTATAATAGCCTCCCAGAGTGTAGCTTTTTAAATTTGTCCTGGGGGTAGCCAGGGCCAAAGGTTGGTGCCATCGAGCCATTGAGCGCTATTAAAGGCTATGCAGATATATTCTTTGTCTCAGGACTTATTTAATGGTGTCCTGACAAAAGTTAGAAGAGATTTGTCATTATTCCCAGTAGAAGGAAGTCTTCTAAATTAAGTGACCCTTGGTCAGAGTCATCTATCTATCTATCTATCTATCTATCTATCTATCTATCTATCTATCTATCTGATTTGAAAATAACCATTTTGGCAACCATGGTTGTTTTTCCTTATTATAGAATTAGAACTACTACAAATGTGGACAACATGTCTTAAGGCCTTGTTTATTTCCCCTCTTGGGGAAACATACTTGAGGTAACCCTTTACTTTGGTTAAACATTTCTTTTTGAGTGTTTATGACCAAGCACATAGCCAAACTTTAATAAAGGATGCATTTCAGTGGTCACTAATGGCTCTCCAAAGGAGACGTTAGGGACCCAGGAGGAGCCCTGTAGTTTCTTCAATACTAATATTGTCTGTTAGGATGAGTCAGGGTCATGCTGACCAAATAGTTTTCCCTTTTTTGTGAAGCCCAGGAGGACTGATTTTTCCTCAGTTGTGAATCTCCTGTTTTAGACTCTACACTGATTTTTTTGATAGTTTGTTTGTTTGTTGGTCTCTAACCTCCCTGTTCAGGAAGACAGGTGACTTACCAAAGAACCAGTGTTTCTACATAGGTTATTAATATACTTAGAAAGAAGTTACACCAACCCTGAAGGGTGTACATATATAGCACATTTGATTATTGGCACCTATCCAGTTAAAGAATGGCATCAGTGTTTTAAGTTATTTTGTTTAACCTCTAAGTTTAGTTATTCTGTGACAGCATAACCATATCTTCAGTCTTACTCTTTAAATAGTTAATAACTATAATTGTCAGCCCAACCTGTTACTTGTCTTGAAAACAACACAAATCTAAATCAATTAATCTAGCCTAGTAATTGTGAGCAAAAAGACAAGTAAGGCAATATAAAGTCTTGGCACCTGCATTTGAAAACATCAATGATTAGTTTAGATACCTGTGTGGGTACCAATTATCCAGAGTACACTTGAAACAGCACCACAGAGCTTAAAATTATTTCTCTCAGATGAATATCATTGTTTGAGCATGTGGATGTTCTCTAAAGTAGGGAATATGTCTTAAGAGTTAATCTTGTTGAAACTACTGGACTTGAAATGCCAGAAATGAGACAGTTATTTTACATACAATACAGCAAAATTTGGTCACTGCTGAGCCAAAACAGCTAAGCTCTAATATAACCCTTGACAAATCTGTTTTGAAAGAGAAAAAAAAAAAAAACTATTTGACAATTAATGTTATTAGCTGAGTCTTAGCTAGAAATTGATCTTAAGTGTAATAAGAATTTTTATTATCATGAAACAATTTTATGTGTTGCCCATGACTTAAAATTGATAAAGCTTAGGCAAGCTATCCCAACGTATTTTACCTAACAGGAGAATAAAGGTTATAGTGATTGAAATTTAATCACTTAAACCTAAATGATTAAACCTAGTAATGTAGTAATGAACATTTAATAGAATTAGCATAAATGAAACAGAAGCTATCTTGAAAGTCACAAGGTATGAGTACCTTGTCCCTGAAAATTAAAGACTTATATGTTAACCTTTATCTTAAGTCTTAGTTTCTCTGATATTAAAAACCTTCACAGAGGAACCTGTTTTATTTTATTGAGAGCTTAAAGCCAGTTTTTATATCCCTTAAATCATAACAAATTAGCATCAGTAAGCTGTTAATGAGTGGAGCCTTAACCATAAGACTCAGTTTCTTCAATAGTTTAAACCTTGGCAAATAGAGGATCCTAATTTATTTTACTGAGAGTCTTAAAAAGCCAGTTTATATATCCCTTAAACTATGAAAAAATTGATGTTCTGAACTGCTGGACTCAATTTCTCTATTGGATGAAATCTTTGACAAGCAAACATATTTTAAATTTTATACAATTAACTATTTCAATGAAGGGGCCCATCTCCAGCAACCTTCACTGCCACACTATGATCTCCTGGCGGCATCTATCCTTTCTTGTTTATCTCTTTATCTGGTCCCTTTTCCTTTTCTGGGCTTCCCAATTATAGCAAACAGAAGTTGCCACCTGGAGCAACTGTTTTAAGCTTTTATCTGGTTTAGCTACCAATTTTTAT
Source organism: Jaculus jaculus (assembly GCF_020740685.1). Taxonomy (NCBI): domain Eukaryota; kingdom Metazoa; phylum Chordata; class Mammalia; order Rodentia; family Dipodidae; genus Jaculus; species Jaculus jaculus. Next base: position 182,546,276 of record NC_059103.1, on the reverse strand, counting down.
AATTGTTTATAATTATCAGGTATTGACTGAGTTCACCATTTATCTTTAAGAAGAATTTTTTCCTCCATGGTATCTAGAGTTAAATTACTATGGTTTCTAATTGTCTCCTTAAGTCTGTGGAGAAAAGAAATTACAATTCCTGTTCTCCCTGGATTATATAAATAAACCCAGTTTTCAAGGAGACATGCTAGCAAAGACTTTGGGAGTATCTTGGAGGCCAGTTTTTCCATCTGAAACAAAGTGGAGGAAAGTGAAAGAAGAATCTAGAGTCAAATTAAGTGAAAGAAGAATCTAGAGTCAAATTATACCCTCTCCTGCCTCACATCTTCTTGTTGGAAGGGAGCATCCCTCTAGCTAGATTTGGGAGAAGAAATTAGGTTTTTATTTATTTATTTACTTATTTTCCCCTGAGGTATGGTCTCCCACAAGCCCAGGCTGACCTGAAATCCATTGCATAGTCTCAGCATGACCTCAAACTCACAGCGATCTTTCTACTTCAGCCTCCTGAGTGTTAGGATCAAAGGCATGTGCCACAATGCCTGGCTGAAATAAGTTTGTTGTTTTTATTTCTTTTTTTTTCCTTTATGCTCTTTTCTACAGGAGTTTTAACCCAAAATTTTCTGTTTTCTCCCCAATAAAAAGGGACATAAAACATGGTATATGTGCCTCCTAGAACAAGGAAGTTCCAAGACAGGATATCCATGCTCACACCCCACATCCAGCTTCCAAGCTCAGGTTTCTCTGGACCTTTCCCCAGTCCTTTGCATGTTCCTTACATTTTGGCATTTAAGGAGTGCCACTGGCCATTCTAAGTCCACATGTGAAGATATCCACCCTTACTCCCATCTCGGTAGCTTAGATGCCCTACTGGGGTGTGGTGGAGTGGTTCTTGGGACCCTTTTCTTTCTCCCCTTGGTGGGAGTCTGAGATATGGGTATTCCCTCATCTGAGAATGTTTGGAACTAAAGGGTTATTATTATTGTTTTGAAGGTAATCTCTGGTTTTATTACCTTAAATATAGATATCCTATCCTTTGCTGATAGTTGAGAGAGATTAATCTCGTTGTGACTTTCTACCATACATTTTTATCTTGATATACATTTTTAAGCAAGTATGATGTTTGTCTTATGTAAGGAGCTTGTAACCTGATAAAAATACCTTGGCTTAGTTTACCAATTTGACCTTCTGTTCTACTGAGAAATTTCACCTGACAGAGGTTACTTTAGGTGTTCAAAAGAGAGAAACTATAAAGAGAAACAAGGTGTTTGTTACTCCCTTTTCCTTGTCAGAGACAAATGGCCATTTTGTCTCTGGTCAGGATCTGGAAAGCAGATGGACCTTCCTTTTCCTATTTTGAAATAGTTTCTTTTTACCCAGGAAATTTATTTTACCCATTTGTAATATATAAAGTGATAGGGTCTGTTGCTTTCAGGTTTGCATTGCTGGTAGAAATCACCTGACCAAGAGCAGTTTATGGTAAGAGAGGTTTCTTTTGGCTTACAGGCTCAAGGGGAAGCTCCACAATGTCAGAGGAAAACAATGGCATGAGCAGAGGGTGTAAAACACCCCTGGCCAACATAAGGTGGACAATAGCAACATGAGAGTGTGACAAACACTGGCAAGGGGAAACTGGCTATAACTCCCATAAGCCTGCCCCCACCAATACACTCCCTCCAGGAGGTGTTAATTCCCAAATCTCCATCAACTGGGAACCTAGCATTCAGAATATCTAAGTTTATGGGTGACACCTGATTCAAACCACCACATTCCACCCCTGGCCCCTATAAACTGATATCCATACATAATATAAAGTACAATGCATTCAGTCCAACTTTAAAAGTTCCCATAGTTTTTGTCAATTCCAATGATGTTCATACACCCTTATAATCTAAGGTCTTTTAACTGAGCCATAGTACAAAAAATAGCCACAAAAAAAACATAATGGCACAGGATAAACATTCATACTGCAAAATATGACATTGGGCATAGCAAAGAAACATCTAGACAATACAAGATGTAAAACAAGCAGGAAAAACTGCAACTCCAACAACCCTAGCCAGTGACAAATCTCCAAGTCCCATAATTCTAACCAGCAACAAGTATCTGTCATTCCAATTCCGCACCTTCAGCTAGGCTACTCACAGTCTTGAAAAACTTCATTGGGGCCAGAAGCTTTTCTTAGCAGCCATTTCATGGTCCCAGCATCTCTACTGGGTCTCCACTGCAATCCACCAGTTCATCCTCATGGCTCCATTGGGTTTCCATGCAGGCGATCCTGCTTCACACTGCCCATGGCCATTTCCAAAACACAAGACCATGTTGCAAACTCAATGACCCTCTCTTTCCTGCATTTCTTATACTTCACAATACCAGGTAGGGTGCCAATTTGTTAATGCAGGGGGGAATAAAGCAGACTTTGAGAAACAGAACACTCCTTGAGCACTCAAGCCCCTTCAAAAGAGTCTACATTCTTCCTGTTCCCCAGTGCAGGTCAGCTAGTCCAGTTTCAAAGGTTGTAATCACTCAATTGCAGCTGAATGGGCAAAAATTCACCCAAAAATTTTTCTGTGCCATATCCCTATGCTCATACCAGTTAGTTTCTATACAAAGCAACCATGCAAAACTTTTTAGGACAAGGGTATAATAGTAAGCTGTTCACCAAATCTGTTAGCCAAATCCAGGCAAAGCTCTTTCTCACTCTCATAAACCAAACCTCACAGTCCATAGTTCTTGTTGCAGCCAGGTTCTCATTGCTGGTAGAAATCACCCAACCAAGAGCAGTTTCTGGGAAAAAGATTTATTTTGGCTTACAGGCTTGAGGGGAAGCTCCACGATGGCAGGGGAAAACGATGGCATGAGTAGAGGGTGGACATCACCCCCTGGCCAACATAAGGTGGACCACAGCAACAGGAGGGTGTGCCAAACACTGGCATGGGGAAACTGGCTATAACTCCCATAAGCCTGCCCCTACCAATACACTCCCTCCAGGAGGTGTTAATTCCCAAATCTCCATCAGCTGGGAACCTAGCACTCAGAACACCTAAATTTATGGGGTTCACCTGAATTAAACCACCACAGTTCTTATTGCATTCAGGTCTTTCAACTCTGATCAGAATAGTCCATCAAGGTGTACTTACAGCACTGCACGGTGTCTCTTAAGCCAAGGTTTCAAATCCTTCCACATTCCTCTTAAAAATCAGCTCCAAAATGCCAAAGCTACACAGTCAGGTATCTAGCAGCATTGCCACTTTTCGTTTCCACTTTACTGTTGCAGTCAGGTTTGCATTACTGGTAGAAATCACCCAACCAAGAGCAGCTTGTGGGAAAAAGAGTTTTATGTTGGCTTACAGGCTTGAGAGGAAGTTCAACAATGGCAGGGGAAAATTATGGCATGAGCAGAGGGTGGACTTCACTTCCTGGCCAACATAAGGTGAGCCACAGCAACAGGAGAATGTGCCAAACACTAGCAAGAGGAAACTGGCTATAACACCCATAAGCCTGCTCCCAACAACATACTCCCTCCAGGAGGTGTTAATTCCCATTCTTCATCAATTGGAAACCTAGCATTGAGAACACCTAAGTTTATGAGGAACATCTGTATCAAACCACCACAGGGTTTTATCTCTGTCTAACTTGGTTTGATTTTCAAAGAATGTGAATTGCATCTGTGCTTATGACTTTACGACCTGCATAGCATAGTATATTGCCTGTGTCTAATGAAAGCTAAATTTAGATCAATTCTATGTCCCTATATAAAACTTTTACAACATCCTTAAGAGTCTGTAAATAGGTGAAAAATTTCTTAATTTTAGGCATGGTGTTTATATATATGTTTAGCTTGAAAAAAATAGCTCTGTTCCTTACAAAATGAAATTAATTTTAGACAAAATTTGTTCTTTTTAGATATCCTATATCCTTTGTATATATATGCACACCTTCATCAACATATTTTAATATCTGATCTAAGTTCTACTCAAAAATAATTCTTTAATAAGCATTATATATCCAACATTGAAAGATTCCTTCACAGTTCCTTCTATCATCTCATCTCAGCCTATAAGTAACCAACTTTTTATAAGACTTAGGAGAAACTATACCAGATTGATAAATCACATTACCCACTGACAAAGATGCAAGTAGGCTAGCCCCAAAGGGCTAATTAACCATCTTATGGAAAATTTGTAGAGGAACAGCCATAGCAGAAAATTTTACAATCTCCTTAGTATATATGTCACCAAAAGTTCCTACCTGACATCCAGACTTGTTTTATAATACCAGTATATATACCTACAAATTTTATATAACCTATTGATTTGAGACATCTCCTGTTAATAAACTCCATGAAATACATTTTTTAAAATGTTGTAAGTCTCTGAATATAGGAAAAACATGACAACTGTTTTGGGGATAATCTTTAGCAATACTTCTAACATATTTGGAAATATTTTATTAAGAATAATAAAGGCAATTTTTTTTTTGTCTTGAGGCATGCTGGCCTGGAACTCAGGCCAGTTGCCTCCTCTTCTTAAGTAACAGGACATTACAGTCTTTTAAAATATTTGGAAAATTATGATCCACCACTTTGGAGAGAATTTAGTTGTTTTCAATAATCCTTTATAGGTTGATGTTGAGCTAGAATATAAAGTCAGTAATTATATTTATGATGTAATAAAATATGGGTCTCAGGGAGTGGATAGGAGACAAAGAGTTGGGCATGGGGAAACCTCATCCAACTTGGAGCTCTACTGGAGGTCCCAATTTCACTATTTCCCTGAGGGTATTTTAGGCCAGGCACAAGTAGAAAAGATTAGTGCCTTTCTTTTCACAATCTGAGGATAAAAATTGTTTACCGTAGGCTCTAGGGGTTTAATTCTTACGAATGCTTTAGCAGAAGTCAAGGTGGGTTCTTTGTGGAACCTGTCAGAAGGCTGCACCCATCTGCAGGATGAGGGAAGTACATGCCTAATTTACTCTATTAGTGTCTCTAGTAGGGCCTCAGCTCTTGTATGAAAAGATGCCACGCTTCATGCTCTATTAGCCACTCCTATCATCAGACAAGAGGACCTCAAAAGGATGTCTGGTTTGGGGCAGCCATATAAGCATGATCGTATAGTGTTTTTTCTCATTTCTCCACTTTTCTCTTCTTATATCCCTTTAATCTCTGATTTAGTTGCTGAAAACCTAAGATCTAGATGGAGCTAAAGCAGGTAGGCTGTTCCTGGCAAGGGACTTTCTCTTCATGTGTGTGAGGTATTAACTGAAGCCACGGGTGACACTTCTATCATACCCCAGCCAGGACACTGGTGGCTCCATGTTAGCAAAGTGTGACAAGGTATCATAGTATTTTAGAGCAATAAGAGCTTAACCATAAGGCACTTTTAAGACTGTACCTGGAAATCTAGGGTCTATGGATTTACATTCTTACTAATGAACCCCTAAATTGAGCCTATGAGTTTAGATTATTACTGATATGACCCTAAATAGGATCTATGGATTTAGATACTGAAGGAACTCTGTAGGATCTATGGATTTAGAGCCTTACCAATAGACCCTAAATTTAGGGTTTGCAGATTTAAATCCTTACCCAAGGAACCCTAAGGAGCCCCCAACTTTAATTCCTTATCTACGTGACTCTAAATGTTTGTTTATCTAGTTAGCTTCTAAGCATACTTTAGTCTTAGGAAGTACTGACAAACAGACCAAGAAAGTTCTAGAGTAACTAAAATGCAAGTATTACAATTTTAAATCTCTTTGACTGCCTATATTAAGAAACATATTACAGTACACAAACCAACAGGCATTTACATGAAAAAACATCTTATTTCCTCTACAACCAGAAGCAAACCAGAAAATACTAGACAGATGCAGTCATTAGCAAGTGTCTGTAAACGGTGTGCCATCTTTTTAACTCCTAGGCTTTCAGACCTTATGTGGTGGTTTTCCGCAGTGAGTGGATGAGTCTTTCACAGCCTCCCTCCCAGCTGAGCAAGTAACAGCCGCATCGTCCCTGTCTGTGGAGTCTGTGGCATAAATTCTCTGCTGCCCCCCGCCATCTAGTGTGGGTCACAGCCCTGCAGGATCTGGACAAGCCTAAGAGTCACGCTCCCACCCCCACACACACATACTGCACAAGGTTTTGTCAAAGTGAGCCCTAGTCTATATATGCTGCATGAATTTTAGACCTTGGCTGAATATACTTTATCTATGTCTCCAAGGGACTTAATTATTTCTGCTGTGGACAGTGAGGTCTACTGCTCCTAGGGACAGTGAGGGTACTTTAATGAAAGCCACAGAGGGGAACAACAACAACAACAACAACAACAACAACAAAAAAGCTTAGGAGTTCAGCCATGCCTAGCTGTGGCTGGGGGCTTCCCCTTATGTCAGGAGAGCAAAGGAGGTGCCAAAATCCAACGGTCATTTTCCCCACCTTCTTCCCAGTTTAATTTGATTTGTACTGACCTGGAGGTGAGTCAGAGTCAGTGCTCACAAATCCCAGACTAAGTCCACAAAGATAATCCTAACTAGGGGTGTTGCATTTTTTTTCCTACCAATTATTCTTTTAAACCCTTTCCTGACTTGTACTTCCTTAAAGTTTATTTCAAAGTATGAGGAAAAGAAAGAAGAGAGAATAGACTCTTCTAGGAAGAGGTGATTCCAGAGCTAGAAAAGCTGCCAGTCCCAATGAGAGCTGGACTTTCATTGAAAGAGAAAAGCCTGCCCATCCAGGATTCTTAATTGATCAGCTTAATTGAAGGTGAAGGCACTGATTAGTCTATGAGGTATCTCAATCTATTCAGGTCCCAGAAAGCCGACCAAGCAAGTGCAGCCATGGGAAAATTCACTTAGACCAGTAAGAAGAAGGAAGAAGGGGGTCGCCATTTTTACCCTCTTGGGTTAGAATATACTCACTTTCCAAGACCCTTTTTCCCTGTCTGCCTAGCCAGGAAGCTGCCTATTTCCTATAGTGTTTCACTTTGTCCCAGCAACAAAGGGAACTGGAACAGTTATAGAGGATTTCATTTTATTCTGATTTTGTAGAATTCATGGAGACATAATACATAATATATATATTATGTGTGTGTGTGTGTGTGTGTGTGTGTGTGTGTGTGTTAAAGACTACATTTATAAATTAACACTTAGAGTAGTGAGGATTGGGGATTAGAACTGGGCCTCAGATATGCCAGGATAATGCTCTACCACAATGTAATTTTCTTGGTGCAAAGATATGAAAATTGTAGTTTATAGATATTCTGACTGATGAAGGAAGACTCCTAAGAATTTAGAATATTATCAGGTATTAATATGGGCAAAAGAAAAATACTTTTATGCACACCTGTCACTCTCAAAGAACGACAAAGCACAATATCATTTTCTTCTCTTGTCCTTCCCAGAAAGAACGATCTGGGTCCCATTCCTGTGGTAAGCAAGAAGCCCAAAGGTAATTAACTTGCTTTGCCTTTGAATTCTGGAGGAAACATTATTTTTTCACTAGTTTATACTTTTTCCCCCTCTGCTCCAGTTTCCATTTAAAATGAGCCCACTGGCAATTAACTAGGTCCTCTCTTGGATAGATAGTCTTGAAAAGTTTGAAGAGAAAGAAAAGTCGTTGTGAACATTTTCTCCTAATTCTGTTCGATGAAAGTTGACAGTCATTTTGAATGCAGGTGAAAAAGCAGAGACAAAGAGGTAAAGGGGGACTAGGATCTAGGTATGGCTTCTTGAGATGAGACTAAAATGTGGGGTTGTAGATGAGACCATGAAAATGGGCAGGAAAGGGGTGGAGCTACTGTGGTTGCCTATGCTTAATAATTAAGAAAGAATATTAGAAAATAATTTTTGTGAAGGTTGTGGAAGAAACTTGTAAGATTTTTTGAAATGGAAAATAATACTGGGGATTAAGATGTAGGGAACAAGAAACCATATGTCACCTTCACATCCTTCTGACCCATTTGGGACATAGAAAGTGAGGGAAGGTTGTTTTCTCTTTATGAAAATAGAGGGAAGTCATGTGTTTGAAAAAATGTCAGGTTTCAGTTTAAAGAAGACACATAAATGAAAGGCATAATTGCAAAATATATGACATAGATATAGCTGCTACAATAATGATCCCTGAATCTGTGGATATTACTTGACATGGAAAAAGGGATATTGAAGTTGTAATTAAGGATGAAGATCCAGAGGTGAACAGATGAACCTAGATTATTCAGATGAGCCCAGTCTAATCATATGAATTCTTAAAAGTAGATAGCCTTTTCTGGCTCTGGCCAAAGGGAGTATGGCTGCAGAAAAGAGTCAGATAAATAGGACGCTGCTTGTTTGAGTTTGGTGGGGATTGATTGTGAAACAGGGACCATTGCTTACCTCTAAAAGCTACAGAGAGAGGGAAAAAAGCACACACTGAAGCTTCAGATTCAAGGAATGTAGCCGAGCACTGGCAGCCTGATGTCAGGACTTCTGACTTCCAGAACTACAAGCGAGTGAATTTATGATGATCACGACACTACATTCCTGGTACTCTCTTAGAGCCATGATAGAAATATAATATGAAGAATTTATCATGGAGTTGAGGTGGGGAAAGTAGAGACCATTGACCAAAGCTGTGGTTACAATTAATAAAAGTGAGGCACATAAAACACCTCGCATATTTCCAGGAACATAGGTTTTCAGAAGTAGTATTTATTATTTAATTTCTTCCCTGTCTTTTGCAAATTCTATGAACCAAGCAATGCAGTGATGAAGTACTGAAAATTTTCCACATAAAGTTACTCACATGCAGCTTATATTTGACATTTAGAAAATAAAATTAATTAGCTGTAGGTAATTAAACAGTCTTATGGTGAAATAAAGCCAGTATCATATCACACCATGCAAAAATGTTTTCATTCCTTGTTTTCATATATAGCCACATATGCTCATACTTTACAAACTGCTTATAAGAATCATATCTTTCTCATCAAAGCAATTGACTTGAAATGTTTCAAAATAATAAGTTCAATATTTTTTATGCATATAGTATATTTGTAAAAGGATTGAGTGGTGCATGTGATAAAATAAAGTAAATATTCTTTTTATTGATATATTCCTTTTTGGTTCTACCCACAGTGTTAACAGACATGTCGGAAGAAGCATTAAGCAGTGCAAGCAACCACTTTATTAGCAGTGGAGTTGGTTAAGTGACCTATTTACTTGTGGAGCTGCCTTGGCTTCACAATTAAGGGAAAACTCTAAAATCAAGGAAGTGTTTCTTAGTTATTTGTTGAGGATCAATTTAATTGTCCTTTGGCACTCAGTGCTACTGAAATTCAATAAATAGTTCACTTGGAGGAAATGTGACGATGGGTAAAACCAATAGAATAACAAGATGTCACTGTTAGTCACCTGTCAGTTTGTGTCTTGAGGAAATCTAACACATTATACCTAAATAAATGTCACAACCTGGAAAAATATAAGTAAGGAAACAGGATCATAGTAATCTATCAAACTGCATGAAACATTTTTACTAAGGAAACATTATGTTGTCTGTAGTTTGCTTACAAAGATTAATTAGGAACAATAATTGTCAATAAAATATCTGTCATGTTGGTAATGTTTTTGTTGCAGTCCTGTTCGCATTGCTGGTAGAAATCACCCAACCAAGAGCAGCTTCTGGGAAAAAGAGATTTATTTTGGCTTACAGGCTCAAGGGGAAGCTCCACGATGGCAGGGGAAAACGATGGCATGAGCAGAGGGTGGACATCACCCCCTAGCCAACATAAGGTGGACCACAGCAACAGGAGGGTGTGCCCAACACTGGCATGGGGAAACTGGCTATAAAGCCCATAAGCCTGCCTCCAACAATATACTCCCTCCAGGAGGCGTTAATTCACAAATATCCATCAGCTGGGAACCTAGTATTCAGAACACCTAAGTTTATGGAAGACACCTGAATCAAGCCACCACATTCCGCCCCTGACCCCCACAAACTGATAATCATACATGATGTAAAATGTAATGCATTCATCTCATTTTAAAAGTCCCCATAGTTTTTATCAATCCCAATGATGTTCATGCATCCCCATAGTCCAAGATCTTTTAACTGAGCCATAATACCAAAACATAACCTCAAAAAACCCATAATGACACAGAATAAATATTCACACTGCAAAAGATGGCATTGGGCATAGCAAAGAAACATTCAATCAATACAAGATTTAAAACAACCAGGGCAAATATCAAACTCTGTAGCTTCAAGTCCAGCAACTCTAGCCAGTGACAAATCTTCAAATCTGACAATTCTAACCAGCAACAAGTCTCTGGCATTCCAATTCCACCCCTCCAGCTAGGCTACTCAAAGTCCTGGAAAACTTCATTGGGGCCGGCAGCTCCTCGGCAGCCATCTCATGGTCCCAGCATCTCCACTGGGTCTCCACTGCAAGCCACGGTTCATCTTCATGGCCCCATGGGGTCTCTATGCAGGCAACCAGCAAACCTGCTTCACACTGCCCATGGCCATTTCCAAAACACAAGACCGTGTTGCAAACTCAATGACCCTCTTTCCAGCATTTCTTATACTCCACGATACCAGGTAGGGTGCCAATTTGTTAATCCAGGGGGGAATAAAGCAGACTTTGAAGAACAGGACACTCCTTGAGCACTGGGGCCCCTTCAAAAGAGTCGACATTCTTCCTGTTGCCCCAGCACAAGTCAGCTAGCCCAGTTTCAAAGGTTGTAATCTTTCAGTTGCAGCTGAATGGGCAAGAGTTCACCCAAAGATTTTTCTTTCTGTGCCATATCCCTCTACTCACACCAGTTCATTTCTACGCAAAGCAACCCTGCACAACTTCTCAGGACATGGGCATAAGAGCAAGCTTCTCACACAAACTGTAGCCCAGTCCAAGCACAGCTCTTTCTCACCCTCATAAGCCAAACCTCACAGTCCATAGTTTTTACTGCATTCAGGTCTTGCAGCTCAGACCAGAACAGTCCATCAAGCTATACTGACAGCACTGCAAAGCATCTCTTAGGCCAAGGTTTCAACTCCTTCCACTTTCCTCTTGAAAATCAGCTCCAAAAGGCTGAAGCCATGCAGTCAGGTGTCTAGCAGCAATCCCACTGCTAGGTACCACTTTACTGTTGCAGTCCTGTTCACATTGCTGGCATAAATCACCCAACCAAGAGCAGCTTCTGGGAAAAAGAGATTTATTTTGGCTGACAGGCTCAAGGGGAAGCTCCACGATGGCAGGGGAAAACGATGGCATGAGCAGAGGGTGGACATCACCCCTGGCCAACATAAGGTGGGACATAGCAACAGGAGGGTGTGCCCAACACTGGCATGGGGAAGCTGGCTATAAAGCCCATAAGCCCGCCCCCAACAATACACTCCTTCCAGGAGGCGTTAATTCCCAAATATCCATCAGCTGGGAACCTAGTATTCAGAACACCTAAGTTTATGGGGGACACCTGAATCAAACCACCACAGTTTTGTAGTATACAAATGTTACACATGTATTCTTTGTCTTGTAAAAGCTAAAGCCTTGTAACTGTAGTAGTGTGTGTGTAAAACTGGCCTTCTTAAATGGAAGTAAGAATTAAAGGAGTGTGAAAGATGAATCAATGATTTGAACTAACCAGTCATTAAGTAGGACTAGGAAATTCTGCTATATATGAAAAGAAATGGGTTCAGCACTTTTATTACCAGATTGTAGTAGACTTAGTTTTAAAATTAGAATTTTCTTGTTTTTGTTTTATTTTGTGTCGTAGTATATTAAGAAAGAAATTTGTCCAGGAGAGAACTTCCTTCCTTCCCCTCACTCCCCCTTCCTTCTTTATTCCCCTCCATCCCTTCCTTACTTCTGTCTTTTCTTTCTCTCTTAATTCATTTTTGAGGTACCCACTTTTAATATTCTCCTTTGCTGCCTCATACAACCACCTTGGAAATGTATGTCTAGTTCTGAGGATCCTTAATGCATGGAAATATCTTGAGGAATGTGACTGTCCAGATATTTTCTACGTGGGCTGCTGGAATGTCATTCTCTAAGTTTACTGAAACCTGTTCTTATTCACTGATGAAGACTCTAGCTTAGGAGTTCTCATCTGTAGAGAATGGTCCTGTTCTTGCCTCAGATATGGACAGAAGAAGGCAGGATCAGTTCGCCTTAACAGCATACCAAGTCCTAGATCTCAACAAATGATTTTATAGACATTCTTAGAGCCTCATTGGCTATCTTCAAGCTGATCTCTACTTCTTGAAACCCAGTTACATTGACCTTCATATTTGTATTTGCCTTGTGATGGTTTCTGACATTTCATAGTTAAAGACAGTTTTAGTTGATCCTTTCTTCTCAATATTTTTCAGTCTTGCTTTCACTCTTTCTAGAAGCCATATTCCACAGTACCAGACACTAGAAAACTTGTCTGTTGATTAGACTGAAGGTGAAATTAAAGAATAGCAGACATACCTCCAGAATACCAGTTACCCAGGATGTCTTACAATGTTCTCACGATTTATCCCCCGTTTGAATGCTTAACACAGCTTGTCTAAGAGAATCAGTGGGAGAAAAGCTACAATGTGAAAGAAATGGCAGGAACAAGGCAGAAAGGGATCTGGCTTGTTTAAGCAACACAGACAGCTTCCTTTTGTTATTATTTATTAATTATCAATAGCATGGGAACACATTATACACATTTTTGTAAACAAGACATACATTTAGTTTTGTTAAGTTGCCACTGAGGGCTTAAAGGAAAGAGAGATTTAAAAATGGATGGCTTGGAATTTAAGGAGAAGATTGTGAAGGGAGAGATAAAATAAGATTAAAAAATTAGATAATTGGCAGTAGGTGAAGAAAAGGAGTGGTAGAAATCATCAGTGAGCCCCCAGCCTGTCAGAGGTCAACTTTGCCATCTGACTAGTACAGGCTAATCTAAACAGTATGGTCAAAAGTAAAGGTATGATGTCATTGAAAGGTCACACGAAGTCTCAGCTGCCATCCTTCTACTCTCGTTCCCTTGTGTCTGCCTGAATGATGTAATGGTGATCTTTAAGCTCCATGTTTCTGACTTACCACTTGCCACACACTGAGCATTTAGCATGCTGAGGCTTGAGGGTCAGATGGTGGCTGCCTGTGTTCAGCCCTTAATTGTGGTGCTTATAGTTCCAATAGAGCTTATCCTACTCAGAACATTGCATACAGGGTGGTAACAGTGTGGACGAGCAAAAGAATGCTTCCAAAATAATATTTGCAATGTTCCAGTCAAGCTGGGGCCAGGACGAAGTGTGAAAATGGTGCTGCTCATTCAGTATCTTGGGCTTCTTCCTGTGGGCTCATGACTCACTTCTATTTTGGGGCTATGGGTTTTGCTTCTTCCTATTGTTTGACGTGTGTTTACATCCTGGCAATGTTGCTAGTCATCATATGCTGTCTGAACATCATGTCCTTGTCTTTCCCCTTCAAACAGAAGCCTTACACAGGAGTGTCTTTAACACTGACTGTCCTCTAGAGGCTTTCAACCCCCAAAGAACTTTCCCAACAGTTCCACAGAAACAAATTGCTACCACAATGCACGAAGGCTATGCTGAATTTCAAAAGTGATTTCCATTGTCTTGCATTTCCATACTTGATTTAAGTCATTTCAGCTATTAAGAAATAAATTGTGGTCTGGAGAGATGGCTTAGCAGTTAAGTGCTTGCCTGTGTTGCCTGTGAAGCCTAAGGACCCCGGTTCGAGGCTCGATTCCCCAGGACCCACGTTAGCCAGATGCACAAGGGGGCGCACGCGTCTGGAGTTCATTTGCAGTGGCTGGAAGCCCTGGCGCACCCATTCTCTCCCTCTCTCTCTCTCTCTCTCTCTCTCTCTCTCTCTCTCTCTCTCTCTCCCTCTTTCTCTTTCTGTCACTCTCAAATAAATAAATAAAAATGAACAAAAAAAATTTAAAAAAGAAATAGATTGTGTTACAAATGTTAAAAATGCAAGTATAAAGGTGATTATGGTGGCACTCAGCAGAAATCCCAGCACTCTAGAGGAATTCTGTATGTTCAGTGTGACCGTGGGCTACATAGTAAAGTTGTGTCTAAAAAACCAACATATATGTACATACTTGTAACACATTTTGATTTCAAACTGTCCCATATTTTTGTTAAATAGATTGCATTGCCTTTAAATGTATTGCTAATATATAGTAGTGAGTATAATGTGTATTCACATTATCTTTCAAAAAATTATTATAGAATTAAGATATTAATCACACAGAATTTTAGAACCCATCAGGAGTCATTAAAATACTTGATTTGTATCCTTATTTTATTATGAAAATAATTGCTATGTGCTTAAGCAGTTTTATTTCTGAATTTTAGAATTTTTTTGTGTTGACATGGGATTCTTCAGAAAATTCAAATTAACAAATGTTATGCTATTTTGAGAACTTTCAGTATGGACCAGAACATTTGCAAGAGCATCACTATATGGTTTTATGTCTCACAGCAACACTGGGTATGGTGCTGTCACCTCTGACGTTTTGAGATGAGGGCATGCTGAACTAGTTGATATCTCTCAGTTGGCATTTATGAAACCATAATCAAAATACCTATGCTTGTAATGGAGAATAATAATAGTAAACATTCACAAACATATTTACTAACTAGATAATTGGGTCACTAGTTAAAACAAAAACTGCTTATTTATATGCTTTATATTTTTTTTTCTGAGTCATGGTTCTAAGTCTATTTTTTTTTTAATCAGGCAATATTTCCTTTTTATTAATCCTCATGAGTTTCTAAAAATGAGGAAGTCAATTTTCCTAAAATATGATCCAATAATCAAGAAATATTCAAATCAGAGACAAATATGCAAGCATATCTCGTTGTTGGTGTACTAGCAAACAGAGTTATGGGACTTCAGATAAATTGTGATTATTTATAATGAAGCCAGAGTAATAACAAATTTTAAAAATGCTCTGACATTCAGCAGATTGCTAACCACTGCATAAATTTTCCAACCAGCAATTCACTTTCTCTCATCTGAAAAGATGAAAAAATACCTATGAATTGTAAGAAAAGAAAATTAGCTCCATGTACATTGTTGTAAAAATTCATTATTTCAACTCCTCTTCCAGTTTAGTATTATACAAGCTCATTTTTTAAATATATTTTATTTATTTGAAGGTGAGAAAGAGAGAGAGAGAGAAAGAGAATGGGCATGCCAGGGCCTCCAGCCACTGCAAACAAACTCCAGATGCATGCACCCCCTTGTGCATCTTCTGGCTTACATGGGTCCTGGAGTCCTTTGGCTTTGCAGGTAAATGCCTTAAATGCCAAGCCATCTCTCCAGCCCCTATATAAGCTCATTTTACCACATAATTGTTACATTTAAATTGGAATAGCAAATGGATACAAATGGAAGTAGTAGGAACAATATAGAAGTGATAGACAATTATTTGGTTTTATCATGGTTTGATTTTATTTATAGTAAATTTTAATATGACTTTTGATAGGTCACAATCTGCCAGTACTTAG
This sequence comes from Jaculus jaculus, assembly GCF_020740685.1. Classification (NCBI taxonomy): domain Eukaryota; kingdom Metazoa; phylum Chordata; class Mammalia; order Rodentia; family Dipodidae; genus Jaculus; species Jaculus jaculus. The sequence continues at coordinate 182,530,786 of NC_059103.1, read as the reverse complement.
ATATTGAGTGGGGATTACTTTTTTGTTCTTTCACAGGGTCAGTTTGAGAACTAAGCTATAAATGGTATCAAAAAGTCTTATGTAAATTGAAAACATTATTTTACAACAAAATAGTTCATCTTAAGCTAACACTAACCATATGTACTTCAAACATAAAATTGTTTAATTCTCATAGCAACCATGGAAGTAATATTTATTAGGTACTCACATATTCTAGGGAAGAATATTGAAGCAAAATTTAGACAAGCTCTCCAGTGTCTCTCTAAATGGTATGGATGAGAACCAAATGTCCCTACTTTGCACACTTTTCATGCTGTGGACACATTTATTGATGCTAGTCAAGTATCTAGAGTTACCTCAGGCATGACCCAGTGCTATGTCCTCTTGTAGACATTCATGCCCCTCATTGTAGTTCAATATTATTCCTGTTGTCACACCCAAAAAATAAATTTGAGGCCTCATTGTATACACAGGACAGAGTTACAGAGAACATTTAGACCTTCTGTATTGCCGGACTACTATGCCATAATATAAACAGGGAACAAAAATTTTCCCTGAAAAAATGGATTTTGTTTTTAGTTTTCATTTATACTTTTTATCTTTTTTTTTTTTTTTGACAACATTGGAGTTTGTCCTTGGATCTAATGAGTGTAGCATAACATTAGTGTTCTGATAGCTAAATTGTGAAATAATTACTTGTGTTTTAAGAAGAAATATTATTTAAAAATACTTAGTCACTTTATTTTAGATACTTGAAACATTATTTTCACAGATAAGCAGGCTAAGAAGTCCCACATCAAGGATCTGGCAAAGTGACAGTTACTAACAAAGCTTATTGTCTTGGCTTTTAGGTTTTTAACATCTTGTGGTGTGCTCATATGCCATTTCCATTGTGCATAAATGAAATCATGGAAAGATTTCTCTCTCTCCCTTTTAATAAGGCCACCAATCTTCAGGGGCCCACTTTTATGGCCACATTTAACTGTAATTCTTTATTCGGAATGTACTTCATACTTCCTAGGACAAAACAATAAAACAAAACAACAAAAACTCAGAACACTGGTTGATGATGGCAACTATGTAGACAAGCTAGAGCCCTTGTGTATAGAAGGCAGGAATTTAAAATGGTTGACCTACTGTGGAAATCAATATAATGATTTCTTTAAAAGTTAAACACAGAATTACCATGTGATCCAGCAGTTTCTTACTTAAGTGTAACCCTCCTCCCAACTCTCCCTACCAAAACAAACCAAAAACAAAGAAAACAAGGGCTCTAATAAATATTTTTTGTATCACTGTACATTCCCTTACTAAAATAACCCCAAAGCATAAACTGCACATTATCCATCAAAAGATAAACCAGTAAGCCTAGGATTTTTAGTGAGCTGACCTAGCCTTCATGAGTTCCTAGGGCCAATCTCCTTACAGGAGTACTAGAGAGACATTAAAAAAAAAAAAAAAAAAAAACTGTGGTATTTATATATGGCATATTATTATGCACTCATAATAGGTAAAAAAAGGTAAAAAGGTGTCCTGGCACCTGGTGTAGCATAGATATACCAGAAAATGTAACTATGTGTGAAATAAGCTAGATAGAACAGGACCTTTGTATGATTTTATTCAGTTATGTGAAATATCAAAGACACAAGTCCATAGAAACAATCTGGGAGGAAGAGAGAATGGTAAGCTATTGTTCACTCAGTGACTGATTGGTATTTACATAGAATTCATAGTTATGGAGAAGGTTTGAAAATACTTCATAGTGGTGGTTTGTAGATCATTATAAATGGAATTAATAGCACTGAACTGTATTCTTAAAATGGTTCAAATGACAATACGAAAATAGGAATAAAATAATATGAAGTAGGAATAAAAGCATTATATATAATTTAAAATATTTAATGTTAAGATCTAACAAATTTAGAACCATACTGATTTCTTATCTTTCTCACTGGTCATATCTACACCAAGGCAGCAAGAAAGGGACTACTTACTCTACTTCTATTTTTCAACACTATTCCTCATTGAAGTGTAAGACTCAGTTTGGCATGTATTGGCATTATAAAGGAGTCTGACTTCCACTAAGGAGGGTTCTCAGTGGAATGGGGCAGGGAGGACGGAAATGATGGTACCAACATATGATGTGTCCATAGGAAGTATGTACATAACAACAACAAAAAGAATAAAGGAAAAAAAATTTGAGTACTTATTAGATTGATATTAGATTTTTCTTAAAGAACAGTTATGATCTTATGGATATTAAAATGTTAAAAACTGTATTATGTGGCTTTACAAAGAAAAAAAGAAAGTCATTTCTACTACCTGTTTTAAAAAATGAAACAGGTATAGTAACTAAAATAGTGAAATACTGATGAAAGGACAACTATAGATTAATGCAACGATGAAGCTTATATTGTACATTAATTTTGAATACAGTGCTGAGGAATTCCATGACAAAATATAGTTTTTAGCAAATGCAAGTGGGACTACTAGTGTTTCAACAAATAATTCTGTAGGATCTTGATATCCTTGAGAGAAAAAAAAAATTCACACAACCATAACTTCAACACACACACACAAACACACATATACACACATACAATCTGAGGATTGTGGTTAGACCAAAGTTTAACAATGAATATTATAATGATTTTGGAAATACAAACATTTCATATATTTATATATATATATACATACATATATATATATATATATATATATATATATATATTTAATAAAGTTAAGTTAATTCAATATTCCAGGAAATAATTGATTGTTACAAATAATAACAATGAAGTATAAAAACAGAAAGAAGATCTGATATTCTACAAAAAGAATAAATATATAACCACTAGTTTCGGATAACCCTATTTTATAAAATGAATTTTCACAACAAATTGTATTTAAATTCTAGGGCTTATTCACTTATCTAATATGATGGTTGCAGTTTTAATTTTTTACTCTATTAATTTTCAGCAGTTACATGAAAGGAAGAGGTCAGTTTACACTTGAATTTACTTCTTACAGATAAGTTGCACACTGTTTTCTTCTAGATAGGTTCTCATTGTAGCCCAGGCTGACCTGGAATTCAGTATGTAGTCTCAGGGTGGCCTTGAACTCATCATGATCCTCCTACTAGGATTAAAGTTGTGCATCACCACACCCATCCAAGTTACACATTGCTTTTAACTTTCATTCCTGACAACTTTTTTTTTTTTTTTAGGCAATCCCAACAGACTGCTTTTTTCTTTTTTAAATGAGAGAGAGAGAGTAAGAAAAGGAGAGAGAGAGAACTGGTGCACCAGGGCCTCCAGCCACTGCATTCAAACTCCAGACACGTGCACATGTGCTATCTTGCGCACTTGTGTCACTGTGCATCTGGCCTACAATGAGACCTGGAGAGTAGAACATGAATCCTTAGGCGTCATAGGCCAGCTCCTTAACCACAAAGCCTTCTCTGCAGAACCCTATCAGCTACTTAAAATACATACATATACATATACATATACATATACATATACATATACATATACATATATATACACATACATACATATATATATATATTTATTTGAGAAAGCAAGACAGAAAGAGAGATGGAGAGGGAGAGAGAGAGACAGAGAGAGAGAGAATGACTATGCCAAGAACTCCAGCCACTGCAAACAAACTCCAGACGCATGTACCACTTTGTACCTCTCATGTGCATCTTGGGGAATTGAAACTTGATCCTTTGGCTTTGCAGACAAGTGCCTTAACCACTAAGCCATCTCTCCAGCCCCTAAGTTACACATTTTTTAAAGTGTAATATAAAGTTGTTTTATGTAAGAGTAGGATTAAACTGGGCCTCCATAATACCCTCCTTTAGACATTACTTATGAGGAAGTAAGACTGTTAAAATAAGGACTTAATGAGATTACTATTGTTGTACTCAATTAAAATTTTGTTTTAGCACACTTAAGCACTGAAGTCACAAGATAAAATGTCCATAGACTGGCTTTACAGAAGTGAACACTTGTCAAGGGCTGGATTTCCACCTATCCGTTTCAAACTTTTCCACCGTTAACATGACATTAGGTCCCAAAGAAATGCAGTGTCTGGTTTCTACAGAGGCATTGCTTCCCCAAAAAAATAACCACAGGTGACAATGGTAATTTCTCATTGCCTTCCCATGTGTATCATGCAGGAGAAGCACTATCAAATTCAAAGGGAACAGAATACCTGTCATATGGTTAAAATGCCAAGCAATCATTATCACTAGAAAAAGAATTAGTTCACTTATCTTAAATAGTTAATACCTTCTACCTGTGGCTAGGGAGAGATGTGCCTAGCTACTACCCCAGAATACAATCCAATATACTGGCCAACAAAAGTGGGGAAATGCCTTTCCTTTGTTGTAGGAGATGGAGGCTGAGTCTCAGATGAATTATTTTTGAAACCAGAGAGTGAGGAATACCACCTTTCAAATTGTTCTTCTACAGTCACCATAAGAAGATGAAAAGATGATAATCTGAGAATAAGTTAAGAAATAAGGAGGGGAAGAAGAGAGGAAGAGGAGAAAGGACCATGACTATCCAAACTAATAGCACAGTGCAGCAAAGGATTCTGAAAAATAGCTTTCACAATCACAAAACTTGTGATCCTGAGATCATTGTGGACAATAAATTTGGACTATAGAAATCTATACATTCATGGCTCCCTGCATTATATTTTGAACTTATCAAAACATTATTTCACATACATATGTGCTAATAGGTCCTTCTGGGATTAACATTTCAAATTAATTTAAATGCATTGATGAAATACTCATAGCTATTTATAAATGTTACATGGTTACTGCATAGGAGTCTGTGAACAGTTACTACTTTAAACTTTTATGAAGAAAATCTATGGTCAGTGCTATAGAGAATGTCTTAAAAAAAAAAAAAAGGTGTAGCAGGAATTTTAAAATGAAACTCTAAGCTCTATGCCTACTCAGCCTTCATTTGTACTTGATGTCTAGAGACTATCAAGTTAAGTCCAGCTATGTAACCCAGAGTTTTCCTTTGTGAGTTGATGAGCTCAAAAGGTGAATAATGCTTTATTTACTTTCTAGTGCTCCACACAGAGAACAGTAAGTTACAGAGAAGTCCTTCAAATGCAAGTCACGTGATACAAGGGGGTTCCATATAATAAATGCAAAAAATAAAAAAATCACAAGTTTATTTCATGAAAATCAATGGACATTAAAAAAGAATATGTTCAAGTTTAGTTTTCTTTGAGCAGGACATTTTCTGATTGAGCTGTCAATCACAGAGTTTCAGGGATCTAAGTTGGATGTAACAAGAGGACTGTGAAATTGTTCTACAAATCACTAGTAGGCATTCTGGTGGAAGTAACCTTAACTTTGAGGTAGACAAGTTCAAAGACATATAATAGCACAAAGGGAAGCAATGGGAAACCATTTTATAGAAAATTGAACTGGAAAGCCAATTGGCACTAAACTTGTATGTTTAGTGAATACTTTCTCTCCTTGGTAAAGTTCTCCTGATGTAGCCAGTCTCATCTACAGAGGGAATTGGAGGAAAAAGAAGAAGAGTTTCTGGTGTGATTTAAGGACATGGAATCTAGAAATGAGCTACCTAGCATTTCCTCATAAACGACCTTTAGCACAGACTTACACCTCTATGCCTCACTTTTTTATACATAAAAGCAGAATAATAGTATTTTATTAAATATTGGCTTATGAGTGTAAAATTAGCTGTACAGTTGAGAGCTCTTGAGTGAGTGCAGAGACGTTAATGTGTGATAAATAAATATGATCTAGTATGATTCCTAGCTCCCTTAGGTGTAAATGTAGGGAGAAACCAAATATATGATGAACCTATTTGAAGTCATTTCCTTTGGGATATAGACTATAATATCTGAACAAACAAATTATTATGTAGTCAATGCATTTCCACTATTTATTTAATTCAGTATCTCAACATGCCAGCAGAGGGCTGTGTATTTATTCAACAGTAACACAAAGACATTATATCAATGTACATCTTCTCAAAGTGACCACTTCTCAAAGAAAAATCAATTGCTTACAGAGTTTCATTGTATTTTCTACACGTCACATGTTTCTTTTGCAAGATAATAGCATAATACCAGAAAGCAAGCTTATGTAAATGCCAAACTATAAAAGCAGCTTAGTTCAATGGTCTCACTGAGGGTCATGCATTAACAATTTTATGAGAAACCAAATGACAAGAAAGAGATTTAAAATATTAGATGGAAATGATCAATTGAATTATTCTCTTCAGGAGAAAAGTTGTAAGTTTTATATCTGAGAGCTTTATAAAAAAATCTGTCACATATTTTACTTGACAATTTACATTTGTAGCCAACAAGTCATACACACCTTGGGGCCATGTAATCTATTCTTAAACATAGTTGAAAACACAGACACAGACACACACACTCACACTAACAAAGAAGCCTGTAATTATCAATGAACAAAATAACATTGCTACTGAAATAAGTATGTGATTAATTGAAACTTCACAATACAATGAGTGACAGAAGAAATAAAACCACAGGAGCATAACAACACACATATCACCGTCATCAACACTTAATTCATTGAATGTCTTGTCACAGAATCTTCACAGTACTTTGATACAATTGTAGAAGGAAATCTACTCATTCCCACTGAGAGTGCTGCCACACTGCTCTGCTGTGTGTGCTGTGAATGCCTGTGTTGGTGTTACTACTGACATTGTACTCAGAGACTGAGGCTGAGATACAGGTCTGTCCCAACTTAGGGCCTAAGATCTCTCTCTCTCTCTCTCTCCATATATATATATGCATGCACACATGTATATATATATATTTTTTAATTAATTGAGAACTTCACAGTATGATTATATTGCATGTTAGTCATATTCACATTGGGTTATCTTCTTATATCCCTTCTCTCCTGCCTCCATTCCCCTGAGGACCCTATTCAGTGGAGTTAACAGTAATCACTGTGTGGTCATGAATGCACAGATTTCTTTGTGGGTGGGGACAATCCCTCAGAGTATACTTTCCCACCTGTGGCTTTTCTATTATTTCCTCCATTTTTTTTTTTTCTGAAGTGTTTCTTGAGCCTTGGAGTGTGTGCCATATGTCTCCTGTAGTGTGAGCTTTCAGCAGCCTCAGATTTTCCGCTTTGATGTTTTGAGTTTCATCAATGTTTATCACCATCTCCTTAGAGGAGAATTTTAAAATAGCAGTGAAAGCAACACTCATATTTAATCTGGCACTTCCTCTGTTGTGTTTCCTGGGCCCCAGAGAACATGGTAGCTATGACTCCTCTCATGCTATGCAGAAGGCTCTTTTTTATTTTACTTTTTTTTTTTTTTTCTTGTACAAGTGGATCTTGTGTCTCTAGGTATTTGCTACCATCTATAGATCACCAATTCTCTAACAAAGAGTGAGAGCAACATGGACCAAGGGGGTAAACATTCAGAAGACTTTTGGATGGGAATAACCTGTCCTTTTAGCCTCATATCCAATCAGAGAGTAGTTGATTATCCCCATAGCCCGGGTGTCACTATGGTACCAGTGTGAACATTGTGCCTGGCTGGTTGATTTTGTAGCTTGCAAGATCCCCTGCATGTTTACATTGTTGCTGATCTTTATCCCCCAGAAGCTCACATAGCATTTCCAGTACCACAAGAGCTAGCCAGCAGGGAGCCGACTTCTCTGTTCCAACATAATCTCTCTCTGTTGTCTGACCATAGCCTGTGGTGTCTTTGTCTTTAGAAATAGTGTCTTGGGGGTAACCAAGTTATTTGACAATGGTCTGCATTGTTTTGGGTCCTTGGAGTCATCCCTGAATACCAGATAACTCTGGGTTTTAGCCAGTTCTGACAGTGGGACAAGCCAGTTAGAGCCAATGGTTTTATTTTAAAGATTTCTCTACCCATATAGGGAACTTATACCCAAACTATAATAACCCTATTATTAAGAGTTATATTCTGGAGCTGGAGAGGTGGCCAAGAAGTTGAGGAACTTTCATGGAAAGCCTAAGGACTTTGGTTCATTTTTTCACTACCCACATAAGGCAAAATATACAAAGTGGGGCATTTCTCTGGACTTTGTTTGCATGGGTTTCTAGGTACTGGCATGCCACTTATCATATTATCTCTCTCTCTCTCTCTCTTTCTGTACTTGAAAATTAACTAAATAAAAATCATAAAAAGTATATCTTTATTTATTTATAATTTTTTTTTGGGGGGGAGGGATTCAAGGTAGGGTTTTATTCTAGCCCAGACTGACCGGGAATTCACTATGTAGTCTCAGAATGGCCTTGGACTCACGACAATCCCCCTACATCTGCCTTCAAAGTGCTGGGATTAAAAGCATGCTGCACCATATCTGGCTTATATCTTTTAATTAGTTAACCAAGAGGAACATTTCTACAGAACTGATTCATGACATCATTAGTCTTATGTTTCTACCTGCTATCACCCTCCCTTAACCCAGTTGCTGAAAAACCCTTCCAATCTCTGCATTCTGTCAACACACTTGCCTGACAGGCATCCCCTCCTCTCATCCCTCTTCTCCAAGCCTCGTTCTAGCTTCCTGGCCAATACTGATGCTCATTACAACTTATTAAGAATTCACACTTCTCTATGATACTTATCATATGGAAGAGAGAACATATAATGTTTGTCTTTTTTGAGTCTGTGTAACCTCACTTATGAATTTTCAAGATACATCCATTTTCCTGAAAATTACATTAATTCATTTTTCCTTATTGCTGAGTGGAATTCTTTTGTGTGTATATACCCCACCTACCTTATCCATTCAAGAATTCTGGGCATCTGGCCTGTGAATAGAGCTGCAATAAACATGGCTGAACAAGTGTGCCTACAGCAAAGAGTAGGATCTGCCCAAAAGCTGTATAGCTGGATCAAATGGTGGAATTATTTTTAAGTTTTTGAGAAACACCCATATTGATTTCCATAGCGCTGTAAGCATTTGCATCCCCACCTACATGGATGAGGCTTCCTCCTTCCCCACACCCTTGCCAACATTTGCTGTCCTTTGACTTTCTGATGATAGGCACTTTGGAGTGAGTCAGTCTCAAAGTCATTTTAATTCTCATGCATTTCCTTATTAACTAACCATTTTGAACATATTAATAGAAGTTTATTGGCCATTTGCATTTCTTTTTTTTTTTTTTTTGAGATCTCTTTTTCAGTTTCCTGCCCACTTCTTTGAGTGGGTTGATTGATTTTTATTTTTATTTTTTAGGTTTTTTTTTTTTAATTTTTTGTATGTTCTAGATATTAAACCTCCATAAGATGTATACCTGAGAAAGATATTCTCTCATTCTGTAGTTTTCCTGTTGTCTCTGTTAATCATTTTTTTTGATAGTTCTAGCTCATTAGTTAAATCAATCAAACAAAGACAACCTAAAATCAGTGAGTTCCCAAAGACTTATATTCCTATAGTGATGATATAATTCCTGTTTGCTGGTTTCATGATGCATATGACAAAAATAAGAGATTGAATTTTAGTTTCACTAATATCTGTTGTAAGGAGCTCAGCATTAATTTAAAATTTTATTTTGGCATATTATTTACACTTAGGTTTTACAGGAAGCAAGCTTCAATGGTCCCATTCATGATAAACACTGTGATATAGATTGGCAGGAGAATCATAAAATACAGTGGAAGTTTGGCATAAAATTTTTTATGTGGCTGTACTAGATAGCTTCAGGTCAGCACTATGGTAGAAGAAATATATGCTGAAGCTTACAAATACAAGGGAGATTCAATAATGGCAGAAAATGTTAAACTCATCTTAAAGAACCAAGCAGGGAGAGAGAGAGAAACCACAAGGCAAAAAACCCCAAAGACGAACCATACAGCAAACTTCTGGAGAAACTCAGACACTTTGCATATCTTTAGACTCTAATTTCAAATACACCAATACTCCTTAGCTCTGGACTCTGAGATCTGCCCAGTGACACCTCCTCCACCCAGGAGGCTGCAGTTATAAATTACAAACTATAATAAATGAATATATTGGAGGTCATTCACTTAAATTACCACATCCTACCCCTGACTCCCAAAAGGTTCATAACCATCTCATATTATAAATTGTATTCAATCAAGTTTCAAAAGTAACCACAAGCTTTACCAACTTTGGATAGTCCCAAATCTCCTCTGATATTTAAGATTGTCTCTTAGCTGTGTTTCCTACAAAATCAAACAAATTATATACTTTCAACATTATAATGACACAGAGTAAACATTTCTCACTGCTATAAGGCATAGCTAGGAGACACTAGCACAATGCAAACTCAACAAAAATCAAGCAAACATGAAACTTCTACCGTTCAAGTCCATTATAACCAGTGACTGACAGTCTGGATTTTCCAATTCTGTCCCTCAAGCTGGGCTGAGGGGCAGGGAAAACTTCCATCACTAGCCAACATCCTCCATGATAGCCCTTGCATAGTCCTGGTACATCCAAAACATTTTTGGGTCTCCATGCAGACCACCGTCCATCTATCAATGGCTTTGCAAGCCTATCAGGGTCATCACAACCTGCCTCATGCCACATCTCAGTAGTAGCTCCTAGAACTGGTTGTGCATTTCTTGCCCACCCCATGTGTTGTTCATGCTTCCAAAACCAATACCAGATACATAGGACACAGTCATATTCTTAATTCAGGGACAAAAATAAATCATAACCTTGAAGAGCAGGTTCTTTCTCCAGTCAACTCTTTCCAAAAGAATTTGCATTAATCATAGTTTTTCCTCAGGTATCTTCTCCATTTTTTTACTATAAAGCACTGGGGCCATCTTCCCTAAGACTGATAATGTGTTGACAGTAACAGCTTCAGTAACCTAAAATGAACCTCAATGCCCGTGAATTTAACTTGCTCGAGGTTTTCAAACTTAAGACCTTAAATCTCTCAATTCAATATCTTCAAACAAGCCTATGAGTCCATTACAAATTTAAGTTTGATCAAACTCTCTGGACATCAGAAGCAAGATACAGCCAGCTCTTATGTCAGCAGCCTAGTTCCAACAAAGTTTTCTCAAGTCTTTTCTTCCCCTTAGAAAGTTCATAAGCCAAGCCTCTCAACACAATTTTCTCTTCACTTAGTATTTTTCAAATTGTCATCAAAATAATCCATAATATTTGGCTCACTGTTCCAGAAGGCATCTTCAGCTGCAAGTACCAAGTCCATGACTATTCCTCCAAACCAAAAGTTTCAAAAGACCAAAATACATGTGGTCAGATTCATCTCACCCCACATTCTGGTACCAATTTATGTAGTAGGCAGCTTCAGGTCACTGAGATGAACTTCCAAGCCAGACACAGGTATGGAAGATTAGATATTTATTGAAGTTTACAGATCCAGAGAAAGTTCCATAATGGCAGAAAAAGTTGCCCCCGCCCCCCTTAAAGGACCAAGCAGAGAGAGAGAGCTATAGAGAAGCTACATGACAAAAATCACAAAAGCCATACCATACAGCACACTTCAGGAACTCCTGGAGGAACTCAGACACTTTGCATGATAAAATCATTTGTTCACACTGTTAATACTCAACAACTCAATATTTGTGTAACTAAGCATTCCTTTGCCTAATCTCTTTCTTCTCCTGGCCTAATCCCAAGGCAACTCACCTGGGATGACATTTGGTCCTTGAGAAGAGTTCTGCAATGAATGGCAGTAATCTCTGGGGGCTCTTGAGGGCTGTTCAGGATTCCTGTGGTAGGGTATCATCACCTTGGCCATCAATATGTTCCCTGTGTTAAGTGACAGCTAGCATCTGAAACTGCTGGATTTCATGTGGTCATGGTCCTAGTCCCATACTATGCTACTGATAACTACCTTAGGGTTGACTGCTTTGCATATCCTTGCCACCCTAGGGTTGGCTGTTTTGCATATCACACTACCTTGGGGCTGGCTGTCTTAGCTTCACTTTCATTATTCAACTATCAACACTATACACCTAACAATATCTTTAGAATGGAATTTCACATCTACCACCACATTTAGGGCTGGGCCCTAAGATCCACACAAAGACACCTCCTCCACAAGGTAGCTGCAGATCTAAATTACAAACCATAATAAAATCCTGAATATATTGGTGGTCATTTATTTAAACTACCATATTGGCTGTCTTACAAACTTCATGAAAAATGCCCTGAATGACTATCTTAATATTAGGATATACTCAAACTTCATAATCATTTTCTATAGACCATTGATTCCTGGTTAACTAATAAAGTGGGTGATTAAATGTACTGTAGTGAAAGCAGTATGTATTTTTAGTTGATTATGAAATCTAGGCCTAGGTAGGATCACATAGCATGTAATATAAAGAAAATCAACCGTTACTCATCCAAATGTGTACCTTTTGTATCTTTTTATTATTCTTTCATGATATTATTATACTAGCTCTATCTAGTGGTAATATATGAACATTACACTTAACTAAGAAATATAAATTAAGAAACATGGTATAATTTTAAATTTGTTGCTGTTCATATTTTTATAAGCTGAATATTAAATGATTTAAAGATACTGGATTTTCATGTTATGTTATTAATTGGTATTAGGTTTGTCTTACAAATATGTTTTTTTAATTGTCATGCAAATGACATAAAATATACTCATATTTAAGTATGGAGAATACAGTGTTAATTACAGGTACAATGGTGTGTGGCAGATCTATCACACCTATACATGCTATGAAGATGATTTTTTTTCCCTATTGATTAGATAGAAAGTGAAACTTTCTATATAACCTTCATTTGATTTCAGACAATAGCTATTTGCTTCTACCTGCGTGATGGCTATAACACAGGTCATTGTATAAAGCAAGGCTATTACTAAAATGGGTGTTTTCTTTCTTTCTTTCTTTGAATGTGTGTAGTATGTGTGTTGTGCTGTGTCTATGGACATGAGTATGCAAGTATTTGTACATGTAGAGGCCAGAGAAATATGCCAGGTGTCTGAATCTGTTGTTGATGGTTGTATTTCACTGAGATGGATTTCTCTCTGAAGGCAGAGATGCCATTTTCAGTCAGAATGGCTGACCATCATGCTCAGTGATTCTCCTGTGTCTGCTCCACACAGGATTGTGTGGGTGTTCATAAAATGGAGGTAATCTCAGGACATCTCAAACACTCTCATCCCATCATGCTTGTAGAGGAAATGCTCTGTCCTTCTGAGGCATTCACCCTATCCCCCAAATGGAGAATGTTTATTATATATTTGGCCAGATTTTAATACCAAATGTAGTTTAAAAAATTAAATATCAGTTAATAATTGTAACAAGTAGATGAGAAAGCCAATGTTTTAACTTAAAATTTGAATAGTATGGATATATATTCACAATCATAACAAGTTCAATAATTTGTTTTGATAAATAGGTAAAAATATGTTTTACAAATTTGTCCTGGTCAGAATTATTCCTTTCAGCACAATGATTTTTAACTGTACATATCATTGTGAAATTAAATTTTAATTGGTATTGTAAGGTTCAGGAATGACCAAGACCATGCAGACCACTCTAAGGCAAAGATGGAAGCCTTTATTCAGAGAATAAAATGAGCTGCCAGGACTGACTTTCAAGATTGGAGCAATCAACTTGGGGTTACAGACAGTGGGCTTTATAGAGCTCTTTAGTTTAGGGAAGGTGAGGAAGGAGGAAGAAAAAGAAAAGTTTCTTTAGGGGAGATCTAAGATAGCCAGGGTGTGACACCAGAACAGTAACCTGGTGTCCTGAGAGATAAGGAGGCAGGACACCTAGACATGGGCACTGTTAGGCAAGGAAGGGAAAATGGCTGGGCAGTTTCTTGAGGAAAGGGATGACACACTTCCTTGTATCTGTAGCCATCCTGCTGTCTTTGGTGACTCCATTTTAGGGAAGCCCATCTTGTCCTAACATTCTAGCCTTTTGTTAATGATAAGATTCACAGATTATTTTTTATGTTGGCCATGAGGGTGATGAGTTCTTATGGGAGAGATAGTTGATGGGTGTCTCATCAGGGCAGGTGATGAGGAGGCAATTTCATAATGGCTAGAGGTGGCAGAGGGGTGAGATCAACAGTGACAGTGTAGCATGTTATTATGACTTGGTTCTGAGTGAAGCAGAAACTTCTGTCATATCATCCCTGTATTGATTTGGCTTCAGGGAAGTCACTGGAAGACACCTATTATAGAGAAGTTGAGGGATATGGGCTCTGTGCACCCGTAAGAATACAGAAGGGAGAATGAAGGAGCTTGTTACTCTTGTTAAAAATCCAGGTATAAAGGGAGGATGAACATTCAAAGGCAAGAGCTAGAGGGTTTGGGGGAAGAGACTGGAAGCAGAGGGGAATTTTGGGATCAGCGGAAGAGTAGGAACACAAGAGACTTTAAGTTTGAGAGTGCCCATTGGGGTGGCAGTGTACTTATCCCTAGATGAGCTAGGCTAAGGGCTAAGGAAACAGGGGTCGTGTGGAATAGTAAGTGGGAGGAGTTAGGGTCAGGGAAGGTGAAGTTAATCAGGGACAGGCAGAGGCACAAAGCATGAGTTTAATACTGTAAGTCAGCATTAGACAGGGAATCTATAAGTCTGAATTATTGTTTATTTTGTAGTTATATTTTTGTTGTTGGGTGATTAAGACCATGTAGGCTACCAGAATTAACTGTACATTTTGGAGGTCAATAATGGCACTGTAGGAGAGACTTTTAGGGACCTGTGAGGAGTTCTATCACTCTCAGCATTATCATCTGCTAGGATAAATCAAGGCAGTGCTGACCAGGTGGCCCTCCCTCTTTTGGGAAGCCTGAAGGACTGATTTTCCTTCAATGTGACTCTCCTGCTGCAGATACACTGACTTGGAATTCATTTCTGGGTCTCCATATTCTCTCTGATCAAGAATACAGGTAACTTACCAGAGGCTAGAAGTTCAAGTGTCCCATCATCGCCTGTGGCCCTTTGACCTGGGAGCAGGAACCAAAATATTGGTTATCCTTTTTAACTCCAATGTTTCCAACTGAGTTTCATTTTTACATATGGTTATTACTCACTCAGAGTGATTGTACATATATTATTATCAAAACAGATTAGTTAAAAAGGGTGCAGAACATATCTGGTTAGCAAAGGAGATATGGTTAGAGAATGACAGAATAGTTTAAAATCATTCTGATTAATATTTATGTTTAGTTGTCAGGTGAGAGTGTAAGCTATATCTGGGACATAGACAGCATACACATTTTATTTTTTAAGTATCTGCCACTTATAATTATAGGCAGAACATTTTAGTAGCCCTGAAAAGAATATTTTTATTAATTATTTTATCATTGACTTTAAGTCAATTGATTTAATCTAGAAATTATATGCCAGGAAAAAGACAAGACAGTATACAACTTAGCATATGTGTTTGAAAACAACTTTGGTTACTCTGTATACCAATGTAAGTACCAATTACCCCCCAAACTGGAAGTAGAACAGCAATAAGATTTTTTTTTTTTTTTTAGGGCAGGAAACACATTTGAAGTATTAATCTCTATAAACCATGAATTTAAGATACCAGAAATGAGACAATTAATTAAGTGAAACCTTGGCTGAGATGATTATATATACCTCAAGATTAAAATAAAACTTTGAAGTTGGCCATGGTGGTGCATGCATTTAATCCCAGAACTTGGGAGGCAACGGTAGGAGGATTGCTGTGAGTTCAAAGCCACCCTGAGAATACAGAGTGAATTCCAAACCAGCATGGACTAGAGTGAGACCTTATCTCAAAAAAAAAAAGTGTGTGTCAAAACATGGTCATTGTTGAGTTACATTAGATACAATATGACAGACACAAAGCAATTTCTTAAATAAGTACTTTCTAACATTGAACAATTTAAGACATAACTAAAGAAATGTTTATGATTGTTACATGAAGCTTAGACAAACTATGTTAACATTGTTTGTATACAGTGGATTTCTCTAAGACATAGGGAACTTTCTTAGCTTTTCTAAGAACAAAATCACAATAAATCACTTTTTGTAGGAGATAGATTATAACCTCAGTGATTATCATCTAGCAAAACCAGAATGAACAAAACAAGAACCATCTTAAAATTACAGAGCTTTAGCCACACATGGTGATGCATGTTTATTGATAGCTAAACATCATGGACTTTGTATAAACCAAATTACAGTATTCTGATAGCTGAAAAAGTCTGATACTAACAAAAAATATAGTTTATATATTTAAGGTACATGAAGCAGCAGAGAGTAAACTATGAACAAAAGATCGCTGACAGAATTTAAAATAAACAAGAAATCTATATTATATAGTAACATGTTTGGCTTAAATATGAAGACATGAAAAATTAGATACTTTTTTAAGCTTATCAGAATTAGGATATCTTTATATACATACTTTTTTTGAGAAGATTTAGTGCCCTTGAAAGCTAAGTAAGATGTCCATTAGCCTATAAGTTAGTTTTTGAAATTAATTTAGCTATACTTAACATACACAAAGAATAGAGGCACTGGGTTAAACTGATATGATTAAATGAAAAAAAAGGAAACAAGACTGATGGGAAAGAGGGAGCATAGGCATACCAGAGCCACTTGCCATTGCAAATAATTTCCAAATGTATACTCCACTACTTGCATCTGGCTTTGCAAATAAGAACCTTTAACTGCTGAGCCAAAAAGAAATATTTTTAATATCTTAACATGCACAAAAGTTTTATGACACATTTTTTTAACTATTTGAGCCATGATCAAGTCTATAATTCTTTCTGTAGTACTTTGGTAAACTGGTTCATTGATGACATAAGTTAAATCTAAAGTTTAAGACTGATTGTTGGAGGAATTGGGGAATTACATCTTAAATCACAACATTGTTTAGAATTTTTCTTACTGTTTACCATGAAATAAATATTTTTTTTTTAGGTATAATAACCTCTGGAGATAAATTAATGAGTGAATTTTAAATTTTCTTTCCAGTTTATCTTTTTCAGTCAGTTCATCTCATAACTACCAACAAAAGGTTTTATTGTTCTTACCAGAACACTTTTAATATGACTAGCTATTTTCTCAAAGGCCTTAAGAAAGAGTAGATCAGATTTGACTTATGCTATTTACCCAGAATAAACATAGATTTTGGAACTTTGTTTCTTATAACTTTCCCGAAACACATTTTAATCTAGACTCAAATGGCACTGGTATCATAGAATTCTACATGCTAAAATGCGGACCAAAGGGCTGAACTTTCACCAGGCCCTTAGAGGGAACACCTGAGCCACAAGACACTGGAGAGGATATGATGAAGACTGACCTTAATCTTCTACAGCTTCTCTCTCTCTCTCTTCTATAACTCTTTTATATTAGCTATCTTTTTCTTCCTTTTCTTAGTGGGCACTGACCTATAACTCCCAGTACCAGCATGTGGCTATCATCCACAATGAACTTTTGATCGGAGAGACCTACAGGGTTTACTAAAAGAAAGAAAGATTTCTCTGTAGCCTCATGTGCCTTAAATATGTAAACTCTATTTTTTGTTAGTATCAGACTTTTCCAGATATTAGAATACTGTAGTTTGATTAGTGGTAAGACCCTGCTACTGAAGATACCATATGCGGTTGGCACGTAAAATGGAATGGCATGGCTGGAAGCTGGAAGAGAGTCAGTCCCCAGACAGTCAGCACATCTAGTGCTAGAAGGTGCTATATGGGCTACTGGGAGAAGATGACCAATATCTGGCCAAGCAACTCATGGTCTAACCTACTTAGCAGCAAATAACCTGTTATGATGCCCACATAAGTGCAATAGTGTGGCACAGCCATGGTGGGAAACCAACTGCTCTTGATTTGGCTAACTGATCCCCTCACTGGTATGGGGCCCATAGCTGGAACTGGGAAACAAGTCAGAACCATATCCAAACATAAGCCCACTCTCCATTATCAATCTACCACCAATCGTGGGCTACAAGAGGGCCTATAACTATCAAATTCTCTAAAAGTAAGGGCTATCTCATTTGTGGGGTGCTAAATTTTCTCTGTGTTGGAAGATATGCTTCTTTTTTTCAGATAGACGTAGATCCTAAGGAGAGAGCCACCCCATCATACCTGAAAAAGGTCCCTAGCTGAAACTAAGAACAAATGGCAAAACAAGCAAGGGTGCTGTTTTCTTGATGAACCAGGTACCAGTACAAGGGTGAAGGAGATCAACACAGAGAAAAATCAACTCCTACCAAATCAGATATCCAGAAGCCCAGATGCCCCAACACCTCATCACTGAAGCAGACCAAAAATGAACCCAACATGGCTCAGGGAAATTTGGCTGAAGAGGGGGCAGAAAGAATATCAGAGCCACATGTTGGGTCATGACATGCAGAGACATTTATCCCACTCATAACTATTGGCTAACTCCAGAATGCCTGACCCATACACCTCAACAAGGAGTAGGCAGGCGGAGGGGGTAGGACATGAATGAGCCTAACAATGGTACCAAATTAACTGTATTCACTGAGCACAAAACTAATTAATAAAACAAATTAAGAATTAAAAATAAAACAAGTAAAAAATTATGAAAGCAGAGTTAAACATTATTAGAAATTTTGGAAATTTTTTTTACAAATTCAGTATCTAGTACTTCCAAAGTTAAAAATAAATCTTGAGGCTGTTTTCTGTTAGTAATTCCATAGGAGCATGGAAAGATAAAGTAAACATAAAACATTTACAAATTTCTTATAAGAAGTCCCCATAGTGACTTGGCATTCACTCATCGTCATGCTGGCCCAGCATCTTGAGATTCCCTGTGCTTGCAGTTCCCTGGCTCTGCAAGGCAGGGGAGCTAAGAAAGAGCCATATTTTTTCCCTAAATTCCAGGGACAGTTTTGATCTTCCCACAGCTATAGGCAGCTTTTCAATCCTGCCATTTCACAACTCTTTAAGAGTGGGATAATCTTATATTTTTTTCTATGATCTTAATTACTTTTAGTGTTCCTTCTGGGGGACACTCAACAGTAAAAATTGGCTATGGGCTTGGTGGAAAATATCCCCACAATGATATGGCACTGCTCAGAACCGAAATCATTCTGCAGCCTTAGAGCTGTGAGCCACGTACATACTCATTTGTTTGAAGTGCTCTTTTCATACAGACTCTAGACAACCATTTCCCCTTCACACATTCCTTCATTCCTTCCTTCATTCATTCATTCAGAAGTTAGGCATTCCCATTTTAAATTTGTATTCTATATACAACTCTGGAGACTAAAAGAAAACCTTGTTACCAGGAAGGGTGTCAGGAGAGGCTGAGGGTGCTTGGGAAGCCTGAGGAGCTGTTAGGGTCAGGTCCTCTATTGTGACAGGGTCAAAAGCAGAGGGTGAGGATTAGTATGGGGAGGGGCTACAAGGACCTGGTAAGAAATGCAGGTAGGACAGAAAGATGGCCCAGCTCACAGAGTGAAACATACGGCATTTCGGACCATTTGCCTGTACATTGGCAGAAGGTTTTTAAATCGGTGAGGATTTGGAATTCAAAAGTATCATTTTCAGGACATTTGGACCCATTGTCTAGCTTCTGGATGTGGCCAAGCAGAGTTGCAGAAAAAGGTAAGATGTCATAAGGAGACAGGGAAAAAGCAAAACAAGGTGAGAGAAAATAAAGCAGAGCTTAAGCTAGGTTTACAGAAAACACCAATATGACCCCCAGGCGCATTAGGGTGAATGGGGCCTGCACTTCCCACGTGGGCAGAGGCCATACACACCACAACTGTTGGCCCTTTAGCCTGTTAGTGGGCAAGAAGGGCAACTGTGTTCCTGATGCTGAAAGCTGCTGGCTGTGAAAGACTAAAGTGGCTGACAGTGGAAGATGAGAGCTCGGAACAGAGTGGAGTAGAAGAGGGGGGTTTCCCGAGATGGTGCAACCAAACCAAAAGGCGCCCCTTAAAGTACAGTAGACTAGAGATTGAGACCCGAGATCTCAAGACTGCCACTTTGAGACCTGGGGTTGTGGTCTAGTGGTGGAGGGGTGTAGCCTGGCATACCTGCATGGCCTCCACAAGGAGGGGTAAATCCCGAGAGCAGGCCAACCTAAGAGGGACACTTACTGAGAAGGAAGAAGTGATGGAAGAACAGTGAGGCCAAATCGTGGTGGGTGTGAGAGCCTATGTCAGATAGAGAAGGTACGAGGCCTTCAGAGGGTCAGATGGCAGCTCGTTGGTCTGGTGAGAGGGAAAGGAGTTCTGGCCACCTAAGAGGGCAGCCAGGAGCCTCCTGCAAGCCATGAGCACCATGTATAAGATTAAGGAGTACCCAAGACCATGAGACCACTCTGAAGTAAAGATGGAAGCTTTTATTCAGAGGCTGATTCTCAAGAATGGTGCAGTCAACTTGGGATTACAGATAGTGGGCTTTATAGAGCTCTTCAGTTGGGGGAAAGTGAGGAAGGGAGAAGTAAAAGAAAGGTTTCTTTATAGGAGATCTAAGATAGTCAGGGTATGACATGGGAACAATAACCTGGTGTCCTGAGAGATAAGGAAGCAGGACACCTAGATCTGGGGCATTCTTAGGCAAGGAAGGAATAATGGCGGGGCAGATTCTTGAGGAATGTGGATGACACACTTCCTTGTATCTGTGGCCATCCTACTGTCTTTGGTGACTCCATTTTAGGGAACCCCATCTTGTCCTAACAGTTATCAAAGATATTTATATATAACATACATAACTCTACATTTAATTTCCAGTCTTTGAATTATATAAAGGTTGATTATCATGTAAATACAATTGTTTACCTATTTTTATAAGAACCTAACCAAAGCTTAATGGCTTCAAACCATAGCCTTTGTTTCAACTAATAATGGTATGTCAGCAAGGTGACTCTGCTGATCAGAAGTGGAACCGTCCATACATTATTTACATTGACTTCTAGGGCACAATGTATCAGAGAGCATGGACAAGCAGACAGAAAAGAGACTATGCTTGTAATATATTATATATTATATGTGTGAGAAACAGAAAAGCTATGGGCACATCAAGGGCTCTTGCCACTGCAAATGAACTCCAGAAGCATGCATCACTTTGTGCATCTAGCTTTACATGGGTTCTGGGGAATTGAGTCCAGGCTGGCAGGCTTTTCAAGCAACTACCTTTAAGCACTAAGCCATTTCCTCACCATTTTGTTCCAATCTTTATTATATTTACTACATAATTACTTGTGTGATGCAGCGAGGTTGCTGCAGGGTGACATATTTAAACAAAGAGGAAGAAGTAAGGTGCGTAGAACCATAAAGACTTTAGAGGGAAAGGGCAGGATGGTGTCTGGGCAGATGGAGGGATAATAAGTCCAGATGGGAGGGCATAGTGGATAGCTTCAGGTTCCTTGAGATGAACTTCCAGACCAGGCACAGTAATGGAGGAAGGAATATTTATTGAAGCTTACAGATTCAGGGGAAGTTCTATAACAGCAGAAAAAGCTGGCCTCCCTTCATAGGACCAAGCAGAGAGAGAAATAAAGTGCCATAACACACAGCACACTTCAGGAACTCCAGTTAGGCACACTTTGCATATCTTTAGACTGGAATTTCAAGCCTATCTCTGCACCTTTAAGATCCTCCCAGTGACACCTCTTCCAGCCAGATGGCTGCAGATCCAGACTACAAACTAAAACAACACTGCATCTATTCAAGCTAAAACAGAGGATGAAGAGGTGGGTAGACAAATGACATTTAAAAGAGTATACTGTGTCAATAGAAGAGATTAAGCCAAACAGAAGTCTTTGGGATAGTAGAGAGCTCTGTACCTGTTGGTCCCTGATGCACACACCAGGTGGCCAGATGTCAGGTTGGTTGGGCTTTCTCCATCACAGTGACATCTTCCTCCTAAACATTCTCTTTACAGCAGTTCACATGAGGTAGTCACATCATTTCCTCAGTTTTGTGTGCCCCATATATTCTCAGATATGTCTTTTGTTCTGATATGAGTTTAATATACCAATGTGCTCCTGTAGTCCTAATGCTAAATTTATAAACCTTTGTTTATTTTTAAGAACCTCAGCACTGAAGCAGACCAAAAATGAACGCAACGTGGCTCAGGGAAATCTTGCGGAAGAGGGGGCGGAAAGAATGTCAGAGTTACATGTTGGGTCATGATTTGCAGAGACATTTATCATACTAATAACTGGGGGCTATCTCCACAATGCACGACCCATTTTCATTAACAAGGAGGGTCTAATGGGAGGGGGTAGATCACAGATGAGCCTAAATAATGGTACCAAACTGCCTGTATTCACTCAAATGAAAACTAATAACTTAAATTTTAAAAAATAAAATAAAATAAAAAATAAACAAACAAAAAAAGAATAAATTACTGATCAATCTGTATTTTCTTGGGGGCAGAGGAGATGGTGCCAGAAAGATGGTGGTGTTTGTTTGCACATCAAGGTGCTGAGTCATCATCTCTCATCTTGTGAAATGGAGGCTGAAAATGCATAGTCTGAAAAGCCTATGCTCTCCACCACATGGAGTAACTTAGAAAAAAGCACACTCTGGTCTCACCAATGGCATATTCTGTATTTTCTATGACAAATCTGCTACCACCTACTAAGCATATTATTTTCTATATTAAAAAACAATTATAGGGCTAGAGAGATGGCTTAGCAGCTAAGGAATTTGCCTACAAAGCCTAAGGACTCATATTAGACTCTTCAGGTCCTACATAAGTCAGATGCACAGTGACATAAGCATGCAATGTTAAATATGTGCATTAGGGGGACCATGTGCCTGGAGTTCATTTGGAGGGAGTGGAGGCCCCAATATGCCAATTCTCTCTCACAAAAAATGGCCAGCAATTACAGATATTCTATTTACAATTAAAAACATTTAAATATGAACAGCAACTAGGTAAATACATGCCCCAAACAGAGAAAGTACTTTTATCAATACCTCTGTTTCAGTAACCACCCAGATTTATATTCTCCTAATGTGCAATTTTAGGTTGACATTCTCTGAAAAGAAAAAGAGAAAAGGCAAACAACCACAAACCCCTTATTATTGTTCACTTTGCCAAGTAGAATGGTGTATAAAAGATACACTGTAATATGTTTTTAGTTATTTATTACAACACAAATGTTAATGTGTCTTTGTGTACTTATTTATATAACTAATTTTATTATTACAAAATTATCTATCCATCTTTAAACAGGATACCACAAGTAAATATATTGTGTAGTAGATGCATATAGTTTGGCTCTAAAAATGGGTTTGCAGAAATAATGTGAAGTTTTGATAAATGTTCAACTAAATTATGGGAATATTTAGAAATTTTATATAATATTTGTGACTTTACTATAAATATAAAGTAATTCTGAATAAAATGTATACCCAAAAGGGATGAAATAATGTTTATAAGTTTGCATATTTATTTCTAAGTACTGAAATGTTTATAGAAATAAATTGAGGTGTATATAGTATATGTCCATCTAGTAGAGAATTATTCAGACATATGTATATCAATATATCTATGCCTCATGTCTTAGACAGCTTCACATTGCTAGGATGAGCCCCCAAACTAGACACAAGTTATGAGAAGAATAGAATTTATTTGAAGCTTTCAGATCCAGGGTAAGTTTCATAATGGCGGAAGAACCTGATCCTCTTCCACAGGTCCATATAGAGAGAAAGACCACCACCAGCATCATAACCAAGTACAGTACAGGAACTCACAGCAGAGCTCAAGCACTCTGCATATCTTTGGCTGGTGTTCAGCTCCATCCCAAACACACCTTGGGGCTGGACCCTAGGAACCACCCACATTTGACACAAAGTTACAAACTTGAGCCAAACTCCTATATCTATTCAGGGACATCCAAACTACCAAGTCTTGTGATTTATTGTTTGGGAAACAAAGTGCGGGTTGTAAGAGTTAATTAAAATTAATAAAATACTAAAATATTTTCTTACATATTCATACACATGTACTTGGAAATATTCAAAAGTCATGAGAGAATGTATATTAAATGTATAGCAGTAGTCAATATGACTAAGGTGAGCCAGTTAAGGAAATGCAACCCACCCACATGCAATATCTACTTCCTAGAAGGAAATTTATAGTATGTTTGTTAATTCAATAAAATAAAATCAATTTTAGTTCAAAAATATATTTTATACAACAACCATTAACATGAGTTCCTGTTAGCTAATCTTAATATATCTTCTGTGCTGTCTGGGTTGTATTTGAATTTCTATATTTAAGTAAGGATAGAAAATACTTCACCATAAATTATTTTCTCCCAACCAGTGTCCTCTAATTCTTGAATCAACCTTCTCCTTTCCACCCTTATTACACTTCTCCCGAATTTAATGAGGTTCTTTAATCCTCTCACAACTTTGCTGTCAGTTCTCTTTTACCTTCTCTTCTTGAGCTCCTCTGTACCCTGACTCATCCCATGCCTTATAAAACTTCTGCAAATACAGCATGGATTTAATGTCTTCTGTTGATCCACCTTAGATGACATCCAAGTACCAATCAAAGTAAATATATACACTTAATTTTCAAACAATTTCATAAAATTTTGTCTGCCTAAACTTTTCAGTCCATCATGCACTTAAGCTTTGCACTTACATAATACTGCAGTTGATTAGCCTAACTGATTGTTTCTGCACACTTTTCACCCTTCTCTACCTATTCCTTTGCACTTAGCAACTCTCCAACTTGAAATATTTTCTCTAAATTCTACTGCCTGATAGCCTACCTAGTTTTCAAACAAACAAACAAACAAACAAAAAGATACTTTTAGTCATTGTATGTTTTTTATCTGATATGGATGAGTCCTTATCTTCTCAAACTATGACATTTCTTTATTTTATGGACTCTTAAAACTTATCTTCTATCTATAAATGTCACATGAGTATAGATAGATTTATACTCGACTTACAACTGTGTCAAGGGCTCTCCTCTGAAGCTCAGGATTTATGCTAATTATATGAGGTGGTATGTTTTAGGAACTCTTTTTTTTCTTGTCACTGCAAATGGATACCCAGCCAGCTTTACTTGGTTGCTGGGGAATTTAAGCTATGCTATCAGGCTTTGCAAGCAATCACTTTTAACAACTGAGACATCTCAGCCTCAATGAATTCAATATTTTCTTTTAATTTTTATTTTTTAAATTGTATTTATTCAAGAGAATGGGTACACCAGGGCCTCCAAGCACTGCAAATGAACTCTAGACACATGTGCCTACTTGTACATATGGCTGACATGGGTCCTGAGTAACGAACCAAGGTCCTTTGGCTTTGCAGGCAAATGCCTGAACCACTAAGCCATCCCTCCAGCTCAGGAACTCAATACAGATATTGTATGGTATATATCTCTTGGAACTGAATCCTGAATTAAAATTATTTAGCACTTATATTTTTAGGTATTTATGGAATTTTCTTAAGATGAAAAAGAAATAATGTGGAGCTCAAAATGTAACATCTATTGAAGAGTAACTTAATAATTTAAAACAATCACATCAGCAATCATCTGCAGAAGTTCCTGAAAATATGTGAAATGCTAGAGTCAGCACTTTAGGGAGGGAAAGAATATATAATTTTTACCTTAATTAATATAGTTTAACAAGTCTGTTGAGCTGAATGAAAAAAAAATAGCTCTTCAAGAAAGAATAGTTTAAAGAAATACTTTTATAACAATAATAATGCATTATATTATTTGTAATAGGTTTCATTGACAGTGTTAGATTACTATTTCCTTAAATAGAAACATTCCTCTTGGATGAGAAAGGGGAAGCTCATAAGAGTTAGGAAGTTAGTAAAACTTAAAGGCTCAGGAATCTCAGAAAGTTACACATTTCACAACCCTTCTTCTCTAAGTTATAAAAGCAGTAGACTAATTGGGGAGGAGGAAAACTGTTTGGTGGAGGGAGCCCCAAGGATGTGGCTTCAACCATCCCCCGTATTGGGGTTGGTTTATCCGTGGCGCAGCTGCCTTGGAGTCACTAGTAAACTCATTGGTTCACTGAATTAGATGCAGGTGGCATCATCTCTTTTGTCAGTAATCCGTCTGGAGTGAATAGACATTGTTCACTTCTCCTCAGTAGAAGTCAACAACAATTGACATGGTTTTCACTATAATTTCTAGACAACAATAAAATAAGAAAAGCCTAGGCTCTACTGTTAAAAAGAATACCATTGATTTACTGGCTAGGGAGATCTCCATTTGGTAAAGCATGTGCTTTATGAGCATGAGGATATGAATAAAAGTGCAGGGCATGCTAGTGCATGCTTGTAGTCCTGGCCCTGAGCCCATGGAGACAAGAAAATATCCCTAGTGCTCACTGGCATTCATACATGGCCCATGTTATTGCACACATCAACATTCTCCACCACAAACAGACATGCTGAAACACACACACACACACACACACACACACACACACACACACACACATGCTCTCTCACACGAAAACAGATAACCTTGTTTCAGTGTAACATGATCCTTACTTTATTCTCTTTTATGACCATATAAAAACAAAGTCACAAAAAATTTGGGTTTATCAAATATCCAAGTATTAAAAGGTGAATTAAAATATTAAAGGTACAAAAAGAACTAGAAATAATGTAATTTAATACATATTTGTGGTAACATATTTGTGGTGATTTATGGAAAAAAGTAATAGGATTCTTCTCTTTTTGTGTCTCTCCTGAAATATGTGTCTTCGAGACAATACATAAGGCAGTCTAGTCCATCCTTTCTCAAACTCTGTCTAAAAGTTTGAAGTACACCTTGCAAAGTTATTAGAGGTTAAACAAAATACAGTTCGTTCTAAAGCAGATATCACCATTGTTATACAGCATAGCAGTCCCTTTAGAAGCTACTATTTTCATTAGTATATATAGCACTTTCAGAATTCATGATATATATTTTCTATTTAAAAGTATTTATCCTGAAATGTCTCAAATTTAGTTTAGAACACTGTATGCAGGTTTTCAATGATATGCCATTCATGCATAAAATATATATTGTCTTCTATAAACTTCACAAACTCTTATCTGATTGAGATAAATAATTTTCAGATCATCCTGTAGTCAACAATCCCATTAGTATAGCAGGAAAACATACCTCTTTCCCATGCAGTATCAGAAGACAGTGGGAAATAGTGCTTGTGTAGATACACATCCTCACTGGCCCACATTTACTGTTGAGTACCTAGGAATTCCTAATAGAAAGGATTTGGGTAAAGGAATTTTTCCTAGAAAGATATCCCACAATGTGGAAGAAAGCAGTGTAAGAGAATGTAACAGAGTAGACAAGGAGGGCTGGAAAGATAGCTCATTGATAAAGTGTTTACTTTCTAAGTAAGCATAAGGGTTTGAGACCCATCCCCAATAGCTATATAAAAAAATTGGCATAGTAGTGGGTGCTAATACAGAGCAGCCCTGAGGATGCAGAGATATGAAGATTACTGGACTCATTCCTAATCCTAACACTAGGAGGGCACAGGCAGGAGAACTCCAGGACTCACTTGGCAGCATTCTAGCATGACTGTAAATTCAGGCCAGTAACAGACCCTGTCTTGATAAAAAGAGGTGAATGGTGTTGTGGAGGAATTACATCTGAGAATGTCCTTTGGCCCTCACCTGTGTGCAAACATACATGCGCATACACCTCACACACATATGCATTCTCACACAAAAATGTGCTCAGACATATTTGCTCTCTGAGAGCTCTTTCCAGTATACACATCCTCAGCTATCAAAAGTATAAGCAGAGATTCTATTAGTGTGCTTGTTTGTGAAGGACAGACAAGGGCAGGGACTGCAGTTCTAGCTGTTAGATGAATTTGATGAATAATTACACATAGACTCTCATTATTTTATTAAACTTATTTTATTTTTTTATGAACAGGTCTCCATCCTCACAAGAGGCTTACAGTGTTTCCCTCTGGCTCATCTTTTTGCCTAGGGCACTTAACCTTCTCTTCTGTTAGTAGATACCATGTAATCCTCACTTTCTGCTGATAACTACCTACTACTTGACTCTAGCTGCAAGAGATTTTATCATAAGGGTTCCTCAGACTCCACTTCTGTGCTGTTGAATAAGTAATCACTTTTCTACCCATAATGCTTCGCCTTGTAGGAATGAGTGAAAAGAATTCATTTCATGTG
Source organism: Jaculus jaculus (assembly GCF_020740685.1). Classification (NCBI taxonomy): domain Eukaryota; kingdom Metazoa; phylum Chordata; class Mammalia; order Rodentia; family Dipodidae; genus Jaculus; species Jaculus jaculus. The sequence continues at coordinate 182,502,643 of NC_059103.1, read as the reverse complement.
AATTAGTACCTGCTTAACACATAATCACGCTAAAGCTGTCTTTCATTGGACAGACACAATCAGAAACAAGTTCATTGCTACCTGTACTTTGAAATAATATTTAGGCTTCTGCTTTTATTCTACGTTGTAGTTTAAGTGAAGACTGGAGAACTTTTTTTTTTTTTTAATTTAACCTAAGGAAGCATGCATATAGAAAAAAAATAAATAGATTGAGCTCATAAACTTCATATCCAAAAAGGAAATTCTCAGACAGAGATTTATTAAAATGCACTACACTCACTGAGAAAAGAAAAAAAAAACCTCTGATGCAGAGATCTAAATTGTGCAGCATTTTTCTTAAATGTATTTACCAAAAATCACTTGGAGTCATATTTTATATGACATAAAACTCAGTTGCATATTAGTCTTAAATATATTCACTTGCCAATACCCTGTTGCATTGATGGATTAATAAGGCAAATTATATTCCAACCTAAAAGATTAAATATGGATTCTGTATTGTAATAGTTATCTTTCTTTTATTCATTTGGTAGAAAAATTGATCATCTGGCAGCATAACTCATGAAGTTACACTAACCAAAATTTTATGCTCACATATAAAAATTAAGAACATTTTAAAAGCTGTACTTTTTCCCCTGTTTTCACAGCTTATGTTCTAAATAACAGAACAGTGTCAGGAGGCTTTGGCACATCCATGTTGTTCTGACACTGTGAAAAACAACCAGGCACATTTGCCACTTTATTCATCTGATTTTATGTGAGCACCCAGAAATCGAAGCAAGACTGGACGGCTATGCAAACAAGTTCCTTTAACTACTGAGCTATGCCTCTAGCCCCATTTTTCTTTCTGGGATACAGTATGTCATGCCAACTGGTTTCCAACTCACTAGCTGAGGATGGTGTGAAACTCCTGATCCTTTTGCATGATCTCATGATATACCAATTTATATTTTGTTGCTCATGCAAATTTATGCACAATGAATAAAATAAAGCAAAAATGCCATGTTTTTATATTTTCGTTTTGCTACTTGCATGCTGAACTTATTGCTTAGCCTGCCAGGAACCTGGTACCAATAAGGATATGACTCTTTCATACATGACCCTTTTTATAACAAAAAAAGAATTCTCCAACAACTGTATTCTCTGTCATTCTCAACAATAAGAAGATAATTACCACTTTACCCACTCCCAAACATGCTCTCAAAGCTTTCATAGGAAGCCAAGAATTTTAGTTACTGTATACAATAATTTACACTGAATACATTCTTTTTTTTTTTTTTTTTTTTTTTTGGTTTTCTAAGGTAGGGTCTCACTCTAGCTCAGGCTGACCTGGAATTCACTATGTATTCTCAGGGTGGCTTCGAACTCTCAGCGATCCTCCTACCTCTGCCTCCCAAGTGCTGGGATTAAAGGCTGAATATATTCTTGAAGTGGGCTTAGAGAAGTCTAAAGATTCAGCCATGTCCTTCATGCCTGATGGACTATAATGATGCTTGTACCCTTCTCAGAAGTCACTGAATATCATTCATGAATCCTGGACATGGCCTCCCAGCCAATAGGAATGAGGTACCCTACTGTTCCTCACTGGGTGTTGCAAGAGAAGGTTTAGAACAGAAATAGGACTTTCAGAACCACCACACAGCAAATGACCTGCCACAACCTCAGTCAATGGAGGCCACAGGAGTCCTATTATAGTTTTGTTTTTCTGTATATTTTAATTCAACAATCTTGTTGCTTGTCAGTTTTTAATATTATCATTTTTGTTTTCCAAAGAATCCACTTTTTCTTACAATAAGAAAGAATTATAAAGCTATTTTCATTTTGAAGTATAAAACAAAACAAAAAAAAAAAACAATCTGGATGTAATTTAGATGAAAGCACTTATATTTGATTAAAACCCTGGCACCTGCAGAATATCTTAAACCAGCCTGTGGTAAAATTGCTTTCAGAGGAAAAAAAGAGAGATAAAAAAAATAAAAAGGAAGATTAAAGCATGATTATATTAGTTAATTTCTCTTTGTTGTGACCAAATGCCTGACAAGATGCAACTTAAGGAACTGTTATTTCAGTTGCTGGTTGGAGGTCACAGTCTATGATCTATGATGGCAGTGGAGCCATGGTGTAGATAAGCCTGAGGTAGCTGGTCACATTCAGTCCACAGTGAAGAAAAAGAGAATGATGAATACTTCTGCTTGGCTCACTTTTTGTTTTTCATTCAGTTCTGGATCCCAGCCCATGGAATGTCACCATCCACAGTTTAGGGTGTGTCCTCCCACCTCAAATTATCCTAATCTAGAAAATCCCTCACAGACATTCACAGAGATTTATTTCTATGGTGATCCTACAACCTGTGAAGTTGACTGTCAGAGATTAACTATCACAATGATTACAATGCAAGTGGGATGCATTGGATCTTTGGATGTATAAATAATTCATGCACACAACATACTTAATAGGGTAAAAAAATGCTACATGCATTTGCTATATTAATAATGGTGCCTTTAGTTAGAAGTACATATGTGCCTAATTGAGGATTAAGTATGAGAAAATATAAGCTTAATTTATTTTATAGCAATCCCATAACATATCAGGATAAGTGAAATGTGATGAAATATGATATAAAATATTTGGATTTATAAATAGATACTTTGTATATTGGCAAAGGTTTAATGCTGGTATACCCACTGGAATAACAGACTTGGGAATATATTTTCTATGTTATATAATATAGTAGAAAAGATACGTTTTCAATGGAAAGATCAATGGTTTAAAATGATTTTCTTCTATTATACTATTCACTCATTCATGTATATTATACTTTAAACATCATCTTTCCTTAAGTTAATATCATTGTCATAGAACCTATTTTGCATGGTTAGAGTGAATTTCAGGAGTTATTTATATACTAAAATAGTTCATCTTTTCATAATAAGTTCTGTACTAACTTTTCTCCATTAGACAAATGTTCTTCATTCTAATATAAATTATGTATTTCAAATTATGATGTTATTAAACTTATAATGACTTTAAAACATAATAAATAAAAGAAACATGGATCCTCTGAAATCCTTGCTATATACTCATAACTAGGGCATATTGACAAAGATAAAGAAGATGTCACTAGGTCCTACATTCTGATGGTCCTAACACTGCTCCTCTGGAAATCAATGTTAAATCACAGAGAACACCTAAGGAACATAATCCATCTTCAAACCATAGTGCACTTACACAAGAGACCACATGGTGTTATCTTTCTGTGCCTGGCTTATGTTATAGCACAATGTAATAGTAGCAGGCAAGCCTTTCTCAGAATTGTTATTTGTACAATTTTTTTCTATTCCCCCCCCCCAACATTCTAAGTTTTAAAACGCCACTAAGAGATAAAGATGCTACCTGCTAAATAATTGTTCGATAAATTTCGAAAACCAAGATCTTGCAGTGGCCTTTAGATTATAACAGCACATATAACATATTACTTAACTTATAGAAACAAACCCTAGGAACTTGAGGTTGGTTGAGATGCTCTTGCTAAAGGAAAAAGATACAAGCATATGTGGGATAAGAAAGACCTCACTCATCACATAGCCTTCCTATCTTACTTTTCCTCCCTTCCCTCCATAAAAAAGTATTTGCATGTACTTGAGTTCTCTAAGATGAGCAGTCTTCTCTTACATAAACCGTTGGAAAAGCCTGACATTCTTCTCAGTGATTTTCCTCTCAAGCATTGCTATCCAGAGAGTTTAAAGACTATCCTCTTAGCTGGGCTTGGTGGTACACACCTTTAATCCCTGCCCTAGGGAGGCAGAGGTAGGAGTATTGCCATGAATTCAAGGCTACCCTGAGACTACATAGTGAATTTCAGATCAGCCTGAGCTAGAGTGAGACCCTACCTCAAAACACCAACCAACCAATCAAACAAACAAACAAAAAAGACTATCTACATTTATCCGCATTCTTTTAAATGACAAGATTAGCTTGATTTTTTAAAAACTAGGTACTATTTTACTTTGTTTAGAGACCACTCTTTCCGTATGTATTAATTTTAGTAAGTATGCAGATTCTTTCCATATCTCATCTAACATAGACAATATTACAATAAAGAGAGTAATAAAATTCTCTCTATTATGTTGATTTCAGGAGAGTTGGATATATATTATAATGTTATAATAATATATTATAAAACAAAAAAATCCAAATATATATATATATATATATATATATATATATATATATATATATATATATATAATAGTAGTTATCTTTTTAGGTTTTCATAATGACCATACTAATTACATTCTTATTAATCATATTACCTGATTTCTCTTTTTTTTTTTTTCTCAGACAGTTAACACTCATTCTTTTAAAAACATATTTTATTTATTTACTTGAGAGAGGAAGAGACAGAAGAACATCGAGAAAGAGAATGGGCATGCCAGGGTCTCTATCTCTGAAAATGAACTCTGGATGCATGTGCTACCTCATACATCTGGCATATGTGGGTCCCTTAGCTTTGCAACCAAGCACTTTAACCACTAAGCAATCTTGCCAGCCTATGTCCATGTTTTTGAGAAATATATTTTAAACATGTGAAATGATATTTTATTGTGGGTTCAATATGATTATTCATAATGGTTATTGATGCTCAGCATTTTCCCATGAACCCTTTTGTCCCTGTATGTTCAGGAGAGAAATACCTACTCAGATCCCTTTATCATTTGTTAATGGGATTTTTTTGGCTAATATTTTTTAGTTCCTTGCATATTTAAGATATTGATCCTGTAGGAGAAATATAGTTTTGACATTTTCTCCCATGCTGTAGGCTATGTCTGGTCTTTGTGAACTGTTTCCTTTGCTGTTCAGACTTTTAGTTTGATACCATTTTATATGTCCACTTTTGCTTTCATTGTCTATGCATTGGGCATCATATGCAAAACATTACTGCTCAGACTAGACTACTGTCATGGACTTTTTCACCTGAGGTTCCCCTAATAGTTTTTTTTTTTTTTTTTTTTTTTTTTTTTTGGTAGCAGTTTACAATACCAAATCTGAATCCACTTGGGGTTGATTTTTTCTTTTAATTTGATGCTAAATAAAGGTCTAAATTTATAGGCCTATATAAAAAATATATTAATTTATGTTTTTCTCTGTTAGTTATTGTTGACTTTCCTTATAAATTCAAGTTACTAGACCATACACATCAGAACACTTATTTGGTTATCCCAGTACCATATTGGAAAAGATTGGTTTCTTTATATATATTTTCTCATACGTATCTCTAGCTTCTCTTTTCATTTCAGTCAAGATATTTTATATTTTCTTTTATTTTACCTTCTTGTTTGTTTATGATTATGGAATTTTCTTCCAAGACCCTTAATTCAAATTTGTTTGTGGACAAAACAAACACTGCTTAATATAGTAGTAAATATATTGCTCTGTGACTTAAGAACTAGCTTATACTGCTTAATGGCTGTGTGCATGCCATGTAGTAACATGGCAGCTTCCTTACATGTAAGTTATATTGAGAACATATTTTGCAATACTTCCAATTTAAAATGTGATAAATCCCAGCATCTTATTCTATTTTGTTTTTTATTTTATTTTATTACTGTTATTATTATTATTTTGGTTTTTTGAAGTAGGGTGTCACCCTGGTCCAGGCTGACCTGGAATTAACTCTGTCATCTCAGGGTGGCCTTGAACTCATGGCAATCCTCCTACCTCTGCCTTTCAAGTGCTGGGATTAAAGGCGTGCACCACCATGCCTGGCTTGCAGCATCTTATTTTAGAATAACCATATTGTAAATAGATATTTTACTTTTTTGTTTGTTTTTGAAATATTCTTATATAGTCTACCTTGAACTAGAAGTTTTTATGCAAACAAAGACAACCAGGAGTTCCTGCTTTGGTACTGTGGACACTTACCACCATTTCCAGCACTGTTTTTTGTTTTGCTTGGTTTGGTTTGGTTTGATTCTCTTTGGTTGTTTTTAAGTAGGACTGTTTTGTTCAAATTTATACCCTACTTGTTATAATTACTTGAATTTTGTGCATGAATCTTCTTCACTCGGCAACCTGTCACTCCTAAAGCACAGGGCATACCTCTTTGAGATTCTTTTCTATCATGCCATGAGTTTACCTCAAAGAAGGGGCATATTTTATTGCATAATTTTCAGGGTGTATGCATGTATGAGGGAGGTAATGGCCATGTGTCTTGATTTTGCACAATTACTAAGCTAGGAGCAATGTAAGGAGGTACTTTTCCCCCTTTAGTCCAACAAATATGATGAACTCTTTCTGAATTAATAAAATAAAGCAACACAAAGGAAGGATTAGAAAGAAAAATCACCCACTTTCACTATTCAGAATAGGAAAATTGCATACAGAAAGGTTTTAAAGCATTTTCCATATAAATCATATTCACCTATCTTCAAAACGCCCACTCCTACTTTTCACCTACATTGTTCTCTGGCTATTAATACTAGTTATGAATGGTGGTGAAGAATTACACTTCAAAATTGTACTGAAAAATATGTTAAATAAATTGCATATTCTGTCAGGAATAAAATCTACTTGTTTTTAGAGAACACTGCAAAAAGAAGGGTGTTTTACTTCTGTCAGTTCTCAAGACTACTGAGTTATAAGATTTACCAGAATCAATGCATTAAATTGACTTCATAAGGAAAGACTGTGGAGGTGGCCAGAGAAATCTATATAAGTTCTAGATCTTCAGGGAGCCCTGTATACATAACTAGTTTCTTAAGGGTCCAGGGAATTTATGATATAAGGACTATTTATAATGCCAGTAAATTAACGACTGTTGTGATCATGTTTTCTTCTGCTAGACGATGTTTGACAGGCATTTAGAAATGTTGCAGACATTTATTAAGAAGCAAATGTCGATCAAAGGGAGATTAACAACATTGGTCAGGGGATTTCTTCATGCTGTGCTGTAGTGGTGACATATGAAGAGAAGAGGGTGAGGAAAAGGATTGAACGGGTTGAGTCTTAGGTTATGACAAGTTCTCAGAGCAGTTCTGGCCTAGGCTAAGCAGACATGTCTTGGCCCTGGAATGTCAGACATGCTGAGTCACTCTTCCAGGCAACTCGATTGTAATTTCTAAATTAATGAAGTTCTGAGCTCCATTGTTCCTACAAATGACAGACTGTGTTCTATATTATATAGTTTTGCTCTTTCAAATACAACTGGAGACATTTCCTTCTCTAAGAATGACTTTCTGAAGAAAAATTAAAAGTCGAAGGCTAGAGAATTAACTACCAAACTCACCATGGCAATGAGTGCGGGATATAACTAGTGCTCCACCTTTTTGCTTCTCCATAAAGGACCATATCCACTGATTTTAGTGGCTTACTTAGTGATGTCAATCAGTTGCTCATTCTCCCAGGAAGTGCCCACTGGTCATATTTAAATACCCCCCACCTCCCGCTTATTCCTCAGAGCTGTTCAAGTTGGAGATGTCAGGACATTCCTCAAGATATCAGTTGAGTTCCAAATAAAATATTTATTTCTTGGATTATTTAGTACAGCATCTACTTACTATGACTGATCACATTCATCTATCCTAGCCTAGGTGGGGATGTGCCTTATTTCTAGTGGAAATATGGCCATAAAATGACAAAATTAACAGCCAAAGTTTATAAGTGAAGAGATCCATTGTATGGAGTGAATGATAGTTGGTAAGAGAAGGCTCCACTTTGGTACAAGAAACACCAACCCTGCAGATCCCGGAGCCATGCAGATGGGAAACAGATTCTCTGGTAGTTGCTGTAGAACAATCTGCATTAGGAAGCATTCTTTCCTCTATCCTTTGACTTGATACTCATGCATTTTCTATCGACACAGAGTGAGTTGGAGTTCCCAGATTCTGCTGAGCCATCTCTCCAGCCCTGGCTGTCACTTTTTAAAATTTGTTTTTTATTATTTTTATTTTATTTTTTTATTATTTATTTTTTTATTTTTATTAAGTTTTATTTAGTTATTTGAGAGTGACAGAAAGAGAAAGAGGCAGCGAGAGAGAGAGAGAAAGAAAGAATGGGCATGCCAGGGCTTCCAGCCACTACAAACGAACTCCAGACATGTGCACCCCCTTGTGTGCATCTGGATAACATGGGTCCTGGAGAATCGAGCCTCGAACTGGAGTCCTTAGGCTTCACAGGCAAGAGCTTCACCGCTAAGCCATCTCTCCAGCCCCTGGCTGTCACTTTTAAGCAACCTTAATACCAATGCAATATTTTTTGTATTTCCAATTGATCTGTATGTACTTGGGACCCCATAATCCCAATTTCTTTTTTTAACATATCTTTATTTACTTGAGAGAGAGCAAAATGCAGAGAGAGAGAGAGAGAGAGAGAGAGAGAGAGAGAGAGAGAGAGAGAGAAAGAGAAAGAGAAGGAGATAATGGGTGTGCCAGGGCCTCCAACCACTGCAATCAAACTCCAGATGCATGTGCCACCTTGTGTGTCTGGCTTACATGGGTTCTGGGGAATCCAACCTGGGTCCTTTGGCTTTCCAGGCAAGCACTTTAACAGGTAAACCATCTCTCCAGCCCCCATCATCCTAATTTCTATCAATGTAAAGAATTTACCTTGAGCCAGGCATGGTAGCACATGTCTTTAATCCCAGCACTCAGGAGGCAGTGGTAGGAGGATCACCATGAGTTCAAGGCCACCCTGAGAGTACATAGTGAATTCCAGGTCAGCCTGAGCTAGAGTGAGTTCCTACCTCAAATTGAAAAACCAAAAAAGAAAAAAAAAATTACTTTGATTCTACCTATGTCTTGAGAGTTTGAGTAGGCTGAACTGAAAATAATGGACAAATTTTTTGTAGAAGAAATTTCAAGGCATAACATTTGAAACATTTTCCCTGGAGAGATGCAAACAAATATCTATTCACCCCATATAAGGCTCAGACAAAAGAACAAACCCCATTTGCACCAATACCAGTTTTGAGAAACCAGTAAGTTCACATAGAGCATGGGTGACTGAAGTGCAGTTGCTTCACTGAAAAGCCTACCCCAGCACATGTAATCAGTCAGGGAAGCTACATCTCAGGATCATGCATCACTACTTGCAGGATCTTGGCTGGTTAAAGAATCCCTCAACCCCTTAGCAGTTGTTTAACCTTAAAAGTATGATGATTTGATGCAAGTATACAATGGGTAAATATCACATCAGAGTAATCAGCATTCCCATGCCCTTACTCTGAATTTTTTATTAATGCATAATTATATAGATTTTTGTGACACTGTGATATTTCTATATATGTTTACCATGTGAAGTGATTAAATCAGGGTAATTATGATATCCTTTTCATCCTTTTCATCACTTTTACCATTGGAGCCTCTTATCTTACTAACTGTGCACAAAACCTAAAATAGGTTACTGAGAAACATAATCATTCTATGGTGCTCAAGAAAAATAGAAATTAGAAGTGGATTCTACCAGGTAGTTACTCTCCTTACAATGACTGGATAGTCTTTTCTTTGTAGGCTACATGAGCAGAGTTCCTCCTAACTGGGCAATTCATGACCATGAACAAAACAGCCGTAGCTATTTAGTTCCATGATATGTATCAAGCAACTAAGTTACTAGGCACATGGTTTACATTTTTTTTTAATATTTTTTTCTTTTTTTATTTATTTATTTGAGAGCAACAGACACAGAGAGAAAGACAGATAGAGGGAGAGAGAGAGAATGGGTGCACCAGGGCTTCCAGCCTCTGCAAACGAACTCCAGACGCGTGCACCCCCTTGTGCATCTGGCTAACGTGGGACCTGGGGAACCGAGCCTCGAACCGGGGTCCTTATGCTTCACAGGCAAGTGCTTAACCGCAGCCATCTCTCCAGCCCATGGTTTACATTTTTGTTAAATGTTATAGAATTAACAAACCATATTGGTGGAGAGTCCTTATAAGTGTATTTTAGTTATTGTAACTGTATTAAGTAATACACAGCATGCTTATATAAAGCAATAATTACTAACTTACAAATTAAAATAAGCATAGAGAACACAAAAGTTTCTTCAGATTCTAAAGAGAATTGCTATTAAAAAAGAACTTAAGCATAGTTACAATCTGCAAAATGAGCATGTATCCACAGGTGGTTTTTGATATCGTATATTATGGGCCCAAGTACATAATGTAACCTCCACAGACCCTTATTTAGGATGTAATGAAGGAGAAGATTTGGCTTCCTTTAAAATCAAGTTGTATATCTCTCTTACTGAAGAGTGCTGGCCTACATACACAGACACACGGCAGGTACACACACACACACACAAAAAAAAAAAACTAATGCATTCTTTCATTTAGGCAGTTTAAAGTCACTATAGAGAATGAATGACAGATTTTGGATCTAGGAGTAAATTATAAATTTAAAATATCACTACAGATGTATAATTAGAGTGTAATACAAATTCAGTTAAAGGTAATGCCACTTAAAATTAAGAACCACCACTCAAAAATTATTCTGCGGCCTGGAGAGATAGAAAGCAGTAAAGGGCACTTCCTGTGCAAGCATGAAGGCCCAGGAAAGCATGAAAAACTGCCTGATTTTGAATCTCCAGATCCCAAGTAATTACCTGGACATGACTGGGCATGGCTATAACTCCAGTCCTGCAAAAGACAACAGAGATAGAGAGTCCCCTGAGATTGTGAAAAACTGAAAGTTCTAGTATCAGTTAGAGACTCTCTCAAGAACAGGTGGAAGACTGATGATGGAGTGGGACAGGAGATATTCAGCTTCAGCCTCTGCAGGTAACTCCCTCCGCCCTCCACAACAGGCAAGCATATGGAGTGCATTAGTAACAGAGACTTACATACCTCACACACACCACACGACACACAACGTAAGACCCGCAAGCAAATATACTGCACACATAGCACACCAGACACAAAACGCTACATACATTTAAAAATTTATTCTGAGTTCATACACCAGTTACTAACAAAATGTTTAACACTTTAATATAGCTAGTTAGCATCTGTTCCACTTATTGTTTCATAATATGATCACCACAAACATGCCAAGCAATGCTAATGAACTGAAATTAACTGGATGATAAGAAAGGGTTTGGAGGAGCATAGACAGGGCAAAGAACAGTGCATAAACCTGTAAAGGTTGCTTGTTGGCAGCACAGTAAAGATTTTACGTAGAATATCGAAGGTCCCTACCACTCCTCCAAAGCAAAAAATTTGTTTACCTATACTTATTATTTATTATGAATGGAAGAAGGCTTGGTAAGTTCTATTCAGTGGAAAACATATATACATCTTTCAAAAATGCAAGCCGATTACAAAGGGGAAAAATCATTAAAAATTCCCTCAAATTTCAATTATTTAATATGAGCCAGAAACCCCAACAGGTAAGTCAATCTTCAATTAATATAATAAATAGGTTAAAATGAATGCTGTGATGCTAAGACAGAAAAATTTTATTGTAGTCATCCTCTGTTGACATCATTTAATACTTAATGTGATATGACACTACAGCAATCTCAAAACTAAGGACATTCATCATCCTTCAGTTAAGAAATCCTGTATATTACAACTTATGTAAGGTGGTCACACAAATAGAACATCAAGAGAACACATAACTTTGGTGTAATTACTTTCAGCATGACAGACACTCTGAGTGGATAAATTCATTTAATATTTACAATAACATTACTGTTTTGCAATAGGGAAGTAGGGGAACTTGGAGATTATGTCAGTTGCCAAAAAGTTATGAAATTTGAGACAAATAAAGATGAAGTTCTGTGGTGCTTTGAATTAGGTGACATAAATTCATATGTATCGAGTGCTTGATCCCAAGCTCATGGCAATTTGGGAAGCGGAACTTTGCTGGAAGAGGTGTTCTGGTGGGGATGGATCCTGACACTGATTTAGTACTGCCTTGGAAGTGTTAGTTTTGTTCACTTACCTGCTGCTTGTTGCCACCTGCTGGGGAAGAGGGGATATCCAACCTCTGCTCCACCATCATTCCCCTTCATCGTGGAGCATCCCCTCAAGACTATAAAGCAACATGAACAACTTACCTCCCATCAGTTGCTTTTGGTCAGGTGCTTTGTCCCAGCAACATGATGCCAACTACAACAGAATATTGGTATCAGAGGATTAGAGAGGGGTTTTGCTACTAGAAACCTTACTGTGGCTGTTGGCAAAAAGACTGTGGACTGTAGGGGTATAGCTTATAAGGGGAAGAAAGAGCTTTGTCCAGATTTGGCTAGAAGCACTTTCTCTGAGAGGCTTATGGCATTCTGCCTACATCCAGTGAACTTGAGCAGGAGTTGTGTTGCATATGAGTACACTCATCTGATAGAAATCTTTGGACCTACATTGCTGAATGTCCAACTGCAATTGAACCACTACTGCCACTGGGATTGGGCCAGCAGTACTGCATTACAGTTGTAGGACACATGCTGACCTTTTGAAAGCAGGAACCCTGAGTGCTAAAGGAATATCCTGCTCATCAAAGTTGGTTTCATTCCCACCCTTCCCCAATGCCCAGTGATTAATAATTTGGTAGCCTAACTGGTATGATGCAGTATAAAAAATGCATGAAAAAAGGGGTCATTGGATTTGCAATACTTTTTTTTTTTATGCATTGCACAATGCACTCTGGGTGATGTGAGGCAGAGTTTTCTGTGAGGAGGTCTGATGAAGCTCTAAGTTTTTAGGGGATACCCCTGGAGATAGGCCTGTGGAATGGCTCCCAAAAAGAGCTCTTAAACTGGAGCAGAGGAATTGGAACTCCATAGATTTCATCACTGGTTAGAGGTGTCAGACTTGGAGGTACAGGATTTCATATTTGCACTGTTTGTTGTATGATTCTATCTTTGCTTGCTATGCCCAACAAGTTCCCAAACCCAAATACCCAGGTTTTCACAGACATAGTCAGTATCTTCACTTGGTGACATATGTTCTTCTAAGCATATTAATATCATTAGTATATCTAACACTAAAAATAAGCTTATGGCAAAACAAATTTTAAATACTCTTATTACTGATAAGAAACTGGACAGTTGTGGTGATTATGTATCAAAAATGATTGAGTTGGGCTGGAGAGATGGCTTAATGGTTAAGGTACTAGCATGTGAAGCCAAAGGGTCCAGGTTCAATTCCCCAGTACCCATGTAATACAAATTGTACAAGGGGGTGCATGAATCTAGAGTTCATTTGCAGTGGCTAGAGTTCATGGTGCACCCATTCTCTCTCTGTCTCCCCTCTCTCTCTCTCTCTCTCTCTCTCTCTCTCTCTCTCTCTCTCTCAGTCTCTCCTTGCAAATAAATAAATAAATAAATTATTAAAAATGAAAGAGTTGATATTTATATTCCTATTAAATCATGCTAGAAGACACAGACTTATTAAAAATAAGGGGGAAACTAATCTTAAAATTTATATTAAAGTTGGGGGTGATGGTGCACACCTTTAATCCTAGCACTCAGGAGAGAGAGAGGTAGGAGGACCACCGTGAGTTGAAGACTACCCTGAGACTACATAGTGAATTCCAGGTCAGTCTGTGCCAAAGTGAGACCCTATCTCAAAAAAACAAAATAAAAATATAAAAAGTCATATTGATGCATTTTGATTACATCATTACTTATCCATCTTATTTTTTTGTCTATGACACAGACATTATCAACAATATCAGTAAGGGCTTCTATATACATAAAACCACAAAAAAGGTACAAGCAGAAGAGCTGGAAACATAGCTGAGGTATAGATATTTATCTATTTGTATAAAGACCCTACCATCCATCTACCTATTTCTGTCATCTATCTATCGTCCCTCTGTCTGTCATCTATCTACCTACCTACCTACAGTCATCACAGGATATACTAAAACCTCCACTGTCAGTTGAAATCAAGATGATCACATAGTGAGCCACAGTGACCATTTGAGTCTCCTAAATTAATGTCAGTTCTGAGCTAATGTCAGGTAGTAATCAAACTGTTGACTATTTTTCTATACTAAATATTTATCATCACAAAATGTTGTTGTGATACTGTAAGAAAAAGTAAAAGAATATTTTTTGGTAGTTTACTACAATTTTTAACCCAGCCTTATCGTCATCTAAAATATTCTATAAATTGTATAAACTCTAAAAATTGACTTAAGTACTCTGAATGTCAACTTTCTATAACTACACATCTTTTTTGTTGCTTAAAGCTTTCAAGAAAATATTCTGTAGATTTACTCACTATTTCATGTAATTTCTAGTATGATGTGATGAGCCATAAAATGTCTTATGCCTAGGTGAATAAAAATATTATGATTCTCTCATTCTAAATTTAAAGGTCTGAGAATCCAAGGGTTGGATAGTGATGTAAGACCTAAAGTCCAAATTCCTTGTCTCTCATGGTTTAAAATAGAGGAGTGATTCAAAATGGTAAAGAAAATTCATGATAGTAAATTGGACATTTTACACTTACTCACACTAGGTGGTTCTAGAAAATATATATTTAAAGAACCCTCAGAGAAATTGGTTTATGAAGGATAGCATATTCTTTGCTGAAGTGTATATCTCATCGTGAGAAGTGTAACCATGCAACTTGGAAATTTACATACAATGAGGACAACTGGATCCAGTAGTGCCAATATGCAAATGATACCCAACTATCAAAGGAAGGTGAATGTAGTTACTATATTAGCAGAAGCAAAGCAAACAACCATCAGAATAGCAAGATACTGATGCTAGTTGTAGTAGATAGCTTCCCATTACTGGGATGAACCTCCAAACCAGGCATAGTTTATGGAAAGAATGTGATTTACTGGAGCTTACAGATTAAGTGAAAGTTTCATAATAGTGGAAGAAGCAGACCCTCTTTCACAGGTCCATGCAGAGAGAAATACCCCACTGTCACCATAAGAAAGCAAACTACTGTAACCCAGCAGAACTCAGACTGATCTCTGCATACCTGAGACTGGAATTCCAGATCTACACCCAAACTCACTTCAGGGCTGGACCCTAGGATCCAACCATAGTGACACTTCATCTAGCCAGGCAGCTTGAAATTTAATAAGTTACAAGCTTTAATAAAGTTCCTGAATCAACAGGGGGTCATCTATTCCAACCACCACATTTAGTCCCTGAGCCTAAATACATTCATAACCATGTCACATAGTAAATTATATATTGTTTTCATCCAAATTCAAAGGTCCCATAGTTGTTACAAAGTTAAAATAGTTCCAAAATCCCACATGTTATCTGAGATTTAAGATTGTCTCTTAGCTTTGAGTCCTATAAAGACAAAACAGGTTACATACTTTCAATATATAAAGGCACAGAGTAAACATTTCTAACTGCTATAAGGCATAACCAGGAGAGACTAGACCAATACAAACTCAACCATCAACCAAACATTAAACATCTATAGTTCAAGACCAATATCATAACCAGTGACTAATAGTCTCCAAATTTTCCAATTCTGCCCCATCCAGCTGTGCTGAATAGCCAGGAAAAACTTCACTCCTTGGTATCCTTTGCGTGGTCCCTGTATATAGAAACATCCTTGGGACTCCACTGCAAACTATAGTCCTTCCTTTAATGCACTCCCTCCCTTGCTATATCTCAGCAACAGCTCCTGCATCCTTGTGCATTTCATGACCCACTCCATGCATTTTTAATGCTTCTGAGACCAGTCAAAGGTGTTCAGGACACAGTCATAGGCTTAATTAAGGGACCAAGCACATTGTGACCATCCTTTCAGTCTACTCTTTTCAAAAGAGTTTGCATTTATACCATTCAGAAACCCTTTCCATTGTTTGAATGTAAAACACTTGCACACCTTTAATCATTGTAGTATCTCCTTAAAAATAGCAGCTTCAACAAACAGGCTCAGTGCCAGTAATTTTAAACTTGCTTGAGGTTTTCTGACTCTAAATATAAAATTTCTCAGTACCATATCTTTAGTCAAGCCCATAAGTCCAATGCAAGTTTAACCTTGATCAAACTCTCTTGGCATTGGCAGCAGAACACAGCCAGCCATTAAAACATTAGCCCCAATTCCAACAAAGTTATCTGCAATCTTTCCTTCTCCTTAGAAAGTTCATAAACAAAGCCTCCAAATATAATTCTCTCTGAACTTAGCATTTTCAAACTCACCAGAATATCCCATAAAACTTGGCTTACTGCTCTAAAAGTCATCTTCAGTTTCAAGTACCAAGTCCATGCCCATTGCTGTAAAACAAAAGTCACAAAAGACTAAAATCCATTTCAACAGACTCATCATGCATGAAAACCCTACTTCTGGTACCATTTCTATAGTAGACTGCATCACACAGCTGAGATGAACCTCCAAACAAGACATAGTTTATGGGAGGAACAGGATATTTTAAAGTTTACAGATTCAGGGAAAATTCCATAATGGTGCAAAAAGCTGCCCAGCTTTTCACAGGTTGACACAGAGATATATCACCGCTAGTACTATAAGCAAGCACACTCCAAGAAACCAAAAGAACTCAGACTTCTCTCAATATACCCTAGGCTGGAATTCCATATATACTCCCAAACAGACCTTAAGGCTGGACCCTAGAATCTGACCACAGTGATACCTCCTCCAGCCAGCCAGCTGGAATTGGAATTCTAATAAGTTACAAGCCTTAATAAACTCCTCAATATATTGGGAGGTTCCCATGCAAACTACCACACTCGTTTGGGTAGTGGGAATGCTGTCACTGTGTTCCACACAAGCAGCCATGGCAACGAAGTAGTGACCCCATTCATGATGATCTTGCTGTGGAGCTGGCTCACCTTCAAGTTCCATATATACATAAACACACATTAATCAACATCCTATGAAGGTTTCTACCCTGTTAATGAGCCCACTTCACAGCAAGCTGAATGAAAATGCATACAAAATTAGTAATGCTTCTCATACCAGGAACACTAAGAAGACAGAAGAGAAAACAAGGAAACAATCCCATCCAAAGTAGCAGCAAGCTGAAATTAAATGTCTAGGAAGAAATTACATATAGAAGATAAAAGAACTCTAAATAGAAAGTATTTTTACTTTATTTAGAAGTGTTTTCACTCATTAAACACTGATAAAAATATTTGAAAAGGACACTAAAATGAAGATAGCCCACACTCGTGGACTGTAAGGAATAGCATCTTTAAAATGTCTTTATTACTGAAAGCAATCTATATGTTTTAATCCAAGCTCTATGAAAACTGTATTATTTTTTAGAAATATATATAAAAAGAAAATACTGAAATTTGTGTGGAAAAACTAATGATTGGACCTGCTACAGATCATAGATAGTAAAGAATCTTGATAAATTAGAGCAAAGTTGTAGGCAACTTAACACCTTGATATCAAACATATTATAGGAGGGGTGTGGTGGCATGCATCTGTCACCCCTGCAGCAGGAGGTTAAAAAAAGAGTATAGTAAATTGGGGACTACCTTGGGTTGTATAGTAATATACCATCTCAAAATATAAATAGACAAGTAAAATATAAAAGCATAGTAGACAATCAGATGCTGACATAAAACAGAGTGAAGACCAATGGAACTGAATAACAAATCTGGTAGTAAATCTATGCATTTATGACAAGTCTTATGTATATTCATTTATTTACATCAAATTTGTTTTCAATAAGAACACACAGAGAAAGTCCACCTATTAAACAAATGCTGATGGAAAAACTGGATATCTATGCACAGGATAAAGACATTGTAACCCCGTCTCTCAAAAGTTAAGAAAATCATTTAAAATAGGAGATATGAATCCATAAAACTAGGAGAAAAGTTATGACATTTCACTGAGCAATTTCTGGAGGGGTTTTATCCACATTAGCACTGTGAAACAAAATTTGGGGAAAAACAATATATCATGTTAAAATCTTTCTTCACAGTAAAGAAATAATCATGTGCAGAGTAGAGACAGATTATAGAATTTGAGTAAAGATTTATCCAAAATTCAAGCATTAACAAAGATTTAAATCATCAGTAAATGATTCAAAGAAGATATAGAAATGACTAGCATGTACTTAAAAAAGAGCTTATCATTGTTAATCCTAAGAGAAATATAAATAAAAAAGAAATGATTTATCATCTCACTCCAGTTAGAAATAGATAATATCCAGAAGACAAAAAATAAACTGGTTAGGTTTAGATAAAAGAACAACTCAAATTGGTGAAGTTAATGTGAATTTGTTCAGGCATCTTGGATAAACATTATATACATTCCTAAAAAAAAAATAGCACAAAGAGAAACAGAACTTCTGTATTATATATAATGGAGGAAGTTGTCAGGCTATCTTTGGGAGCAATACTTATCACTGCTTTCTCTATAGATTCTTCTGGATTCCAGTGAATGAAGGTGGCATAACCTGCGGCGGGCAGTGGATGTCTTTTCCTACCGAATTGATTGAGATTGGATTCCCCAATATACTCTGCCATTGGTAAAATAGATTCTCCAATCAAGGGAGATAGCAACTTCAATTAAGGGAGATATGTGTATACATTTGAGAGCCATTTGTTTAAGATACCTATTCAACTTGTCTCGAAATTAATGGTGGCTTCTCTCTGGCAGTTGTGAGCTTCCTGCCTGTGGGGCACTGAATTGATTCTCAGTACCAGTTATGAGTTCTCTCCCACTGAGAGGGCCTTATGACAAATCAGAGGGCAGTTGTGAACTCACAGAGGCTGTGTGCCACTATTGCAGAAGTGTGTATTTCTTGTATAGCTTGCAGTGTCTCCTGCTTGCCTGTGTTTTTTTGTAACCATTGCCACGCAGTGGCTCCTACAGCACTTTCTAGTGCCATGAATATTGCTAAGAGATGATTAGCTTTCCTCTGTTTTCTCATGGTCTCTTGGTGTCCTGAGACTGTAGCCTGTGGTATTTTCAGCAATAGGGTTTTACCTTTGAGCTCTAGTTATTTGGGCAACTAAGTGGTTGGCAATAGCTTACAATGTTTTCGTGACCAATGTGTCTCCGGGTAACCCAATACTGGTCCTGAGATTCACAAACCAGAGCCAGTGACTTTATAATTTTCTCCTTCTACTGGGTACATCATTCTGGTCCATCCATCCCCCTTAATTGAGGGTATCTCCTACATACTGATATCTGGAAGGAAAGTAACAAATGTACTAACTACTTTAGCTTTTAGTTTTGTGTATTTCTCCCTCCCCACTATAACTTGCCTCAACCTTTCTACCCTCCCACTCCCCATATTCTTTCCCTTACTTAGTTATTCTGGTATTACCTCCTCTAATCCCTCTCTTCGTTTAGATTTCCTGGTCTGATTCTAGTTATATACCCATAGTCTTAATGCTTAATGCCTTTTGGACTTCTTTTCAGCTGGTTCATTTTAGAAGCCATATATGAGAGAAAACGTGTCATTTGTCTTTCTTAGACTGTATAACTTCACTTGTGATGGTATTTTTTTCAGCCAATCTATTTTCCTACAAATTTTATTATTTTATTTTTCCTGTCTGCTGAGCAAAATTCCATTGTGTACGTATACCACATCTTTATTATCCATTCACCAGAGAAAGGGCATCTGAGTTAATCCCAATTCCTAGCTACTATGGATATAGTAGTTATAAACGTTGTTGAACAAGTATCTCTAAAGGAAAGTGTGAAGTCTTTAGGGTAAATGCTCAGAAGAGCTCAGATGTTAAATCTATTTTCATCATATTCTGAGTTTCCATACTGATTTTCTTTGGAAAAATATTTTATTTATTCATTTATTAATTTATTCTTTTGTTTGAGAGAGTGAGAAAGAGACAGACACAGAGGGAGAATGGGTATGCCAAGCTCTACAGGCACTGAAGAAACAAACAAACAACAACAACAACAAAATAACCCAGAAGATACATGTGCCACTATGTGCATCTGGCCTATGTGGGTACTGGGAAATTGAACCTGTATCCTTAGCCATCACAGGTAAGAGCCATAATCAATAAACAATTTCTCCTGCCCACCATGCTTATTTTCATAGTGGTTTTACAAGTTTGCACTTCCACCAGTAGTGAATGAGGGTTGATCTTTGACCATATTCTTGCCAACATCTATTGCCATTTGATTTTTTTTAAAACATCTCTAATCTCCTGTTCAGATGACTACTTTTGTTTAGTTTTATTTATTTATTTAAGAGTGAGACAGACAGACAGAAAGAAAAAGAGGCAGTGCGATAGAATGGGAGCACCAGGGCATCCAGCCACTGCAAACCAACTCCAGAAGCATATGCCACATTGTGCATTTGGCTTATGTGGGTCCTGGGGAATCTAGCCTCAAACCAGTGTCCTTAGGCTTCACAGGCAAGTGCTTAACTGCTAAGCCATTTTTCCAGCCCCTCATTTGACTTTTTTATTTTTTTATTTTTTACTTATTTATTTATTTTTTTTGTTGGTTTTTCGAGGTAGGGTCTCACTCTGGCTCAGGCTGACCTGGAATTCACTATGTAATCTCAGGATGGCCTTGAACTCTCGGTGATCCTTCTACCTCTGCCTCCCGAGTGCTAGGATTAAAGGCGTGCGCCACCACGCCCGGCTCATTTGACTTTTTTAATGATTACTATCCTGATTGGAGTAAGGTAGAGTCTCACAGTTGATTTAATTTTAATTTCCTTGATAGATAAGGACATTGAACATTTCTTTAAGTAAAAGGCTGTTTCAGGTATACCTGTCTGTACAATAGCATTTTAATTTATGAGATCTCATTGGCTGAGGAACTGTTTAATTTCCTAGACTACTAGCCATTTGTATTTCTTTCTTAATAATTTCTTAAGTTCTCTGCCTTACTTTTTGAATGGGTTGTGCAGTGTTTTGATTCAGGTGTAACCCATAAATTTAGGTGTTCTGAATGCTAGGTTCCCAGCTGATGGAGATGTGGGAATTAACACCTCCAGGAGGCAAGGTATTGTTGGGGTTGGGCTTATGGGTGTTATAGCCAGTCTCCCCTTGCAAGTGTTTGGCACACTCTCCTGTTGTCCATGTTATGTTGACCATAGGGCGATTTTCACCCTCTGCTCATGCCATCGTTTTCCCCTGTCATCGTAGAACTTCCCCTCGAGTCTGTAGGCCAAAATAACCCCCCTTTTATCACAAAAGCTTCTCTTAGTTGAGTGATTTCTGCCAGCAGTGCAAAATGGACTACAACAGTATTGTTGGTACTGAGTAGTGAGATTGTTACAAGACACCTGACTCTGGGCCTTTGGCCTTTTGGAACTGATTTTCAAGAGGAATGTAGAAGGATTTGAAACCTTGGCCTAAGAGATGCCTTGCAATGCTGTAAGTACAGCTTGATGTATATTCTGGTCAGAGTTGAAAGACCTGAATGATGTAAGACCTAAGGACTGTGAAGTTTGGTTTATGAGGATGAAAAAGAGCTTTGCTTAGACTGGGCTAGAGACAGTTTGTATGAGATGCTTGTTCTTATGTCTGTGTTCTGAGAAGTTGTACAGGGTTGCTTTGAGTAGAAACAGACTGGTGTGAGCAGAAGGATATGACACAAAGAAAACAAAATCTTTGTGTGAACTACTGACCATTCAGTTGCAATTGAGAGTTTATGATCTTTGAGATTAGAACAGCTGACCTACACTGGGGCAATAGGAAGAATGTAGACTCTTTTCAAGGGACCTGAATTCTAAGAAGTGTCCTTTTCTTCAAAGTCTGCTTTATTCCTCCCTGGATTAACAAACTGGCACCCTAGCTGGCATTATGCAGTTATAAGAAATGCAGGAAAGAGAAGATCATTGAATTTGCAACATAGCCTTGTGTTTTGGAAATGGCTATGGGCAGTGTGAAGCAGGTTTACTGGATGCCTGCATGGAGACCCCATGGAGCCATGGGGATGAACCACAGGTTGCAGTAGATACCCAGTGGAGATGCTGTTACCACAAGATGGATGCTAAGGAAAGCTTCTGGTCCTGGATGAAGTTTTCCAGGACTAGAGTAGCATAGCTGAAGGCAGTGTATTGTTGGGGGTGGGCTTCTGGGTCCTATAGCGTCTCCACTAGCCAGTTTGGCATACTCTCCTGTTCCTATTGTCTTCCTTATGTTGACCAGGGGTGATAACCACTCTCTGCTCATGCCATCATTTCCCCCTGCCATCATGGAGCTTCTCCTTGAGTCTGTAGGCCAAATAAATCATTTTTTTTTCCCAAAAAGCTTCTCTTGATTGGGTGATTTCTGCCAGTAATGTGAACCTGATTCCAACAGTTTTTTTTTTTTTTAATTGCCTTGGTTTTTGAACTCATTGTAGACTCTAGATATTAGACCTCTGTCAGTGATATAATTGGCTAATATTTTCTCCATTTTGTAGTCAGTTCCTCACTATTGGGATGAAAATACTAACCAGGCATAGTTTATGGTGGAAAGGGTTTCTTTCAAGCTCACAGATCTAGGGAAACTTCCATTAAATGGCAGAAGAAGTTGGCACAGCTAGATACCACCAAACAGCCAGAACCATGAGCAAGCACAGAAAGTTCAAAAGTCTCTGTGCATACCTTTAGGCTGGAATTCAGGTCCAACCTCAGTGACACAACCCTGGCAGGAGTTGGGGATCCACGTTACAAGTTTTAACAAAGTCTTTGGGGGACATAGATTCAAACTACCACACTCTTATTCTGTGGGTTGTCTGTTGGCTCATTTTTGGTATACCTGTTTGTGCAATAAATTTTAGTTTCATGAGATACCACTGATTGAGTAATTCTTACTCCTATATTGTAGAGAGTACTCGCTCCTTTTTCATCCAATTGTTTAAGTGCTTCATGTCTTATAGTGAGGTTCTTAATCCATTTGGAGTTGATTTTTGTGCATGTTGAGTGGAAGAGGGTCTAGTTTCATTTTTCTACATTTGGTTATCCAATTTTTCAAGCACAATAGGTTTAAAATGCTACCTTTTCTCCAGGGTGTATTTTTGGCTCCTTTGTCAAAGATCAGGTAGTTACAATTGCTTGAAAAAGGCTGGTTCTTCTATGCAGTTCCAATGATCTAAATGTCTGTTTATACACCAGTGCCATGCTGTTTTTATTACTATTGTTTTTTAGTATAACTTGAAATTAGGTATAGTGGTAACTCTAGAGGTGTTTCTTTTTCTAAGGTTAGTTTTGGATATCCATGCCTGTTGCATATGAACTTTTAGATTATTGTTTTTTTAATTTTCTTTTTTGTTTTATGTTTGTTTATTTATTTGAAAGTGACAGACAGAGAAAGAGGCAGAGAGAGAGAGACAGTGAGAGAGAATGGGCACGCCAGGACCTCCAGCCACTGCAAACGAACTCCAGACGCGTGTGCCCCCTTGTGCATCTGGCTAACATGGGTCCTGGGGAATCGAGCCGCGAACCTGGGTCCTTAGGCTTCACAGGCAAGCGCTTAACTGCTAAGCCATCTCTCCAGCCCTAGATTATTTTTTGAAGAATGGTGCTAGAATTTTTATTGCTATTATGGTTAATCTATATATTTCTTTTGGTACAATGGCTTTTATGACAATATGAATTCTACCTATCCATGAACATGGAAGTTCTTTTGTTCTCATTTTCTCCTTGAATTCTTTCTTCGTTTTCCATTTTTTCATGTTTGTGTTGTATACCTATTTCATTTCCTTGGTTAGTGATATTCCAAGCTATTTAATTTTTTGTCATTATTGAAATTAGGACAGATACACTGGTTCACCAAATTTATTGTCTTTGGAATATACATAGACTACAGAGGGTTTTTGTTTTGTTTTGTTTTTGTTTTTTTTTTTTTTACCCTGACACCCTGCTAAAGCAATGTATCACCTTTAGATGTTTTTTGGTAGTCTTTCATCTTACTTATATATAAAATCATGCCATCTGCAAATAGGGCTAATGTGATTTCTTCCCTTCAAATTTGTATCTACCCTATCAGATCTTTCTCCTGACTTATTGCTTAAGCTAGGGCATCCTTGACTTATTCCCTATCTTAATTTAATCTCATGGTGTCTTTCCCCATCTAGTCGGATTTAGAACTTAGATGATTATATATATGTAGCATTTATTTATTTATTTATTTATGGTGTGATATGTGCCCTCCACCCCTACTCTCTCTAGAGTTTTGATCATGAAGTGATGCTCTGTTTTGTTGAAAATCTTCTCTGCATCTATTGAAATGATTAGACTATCTGTTTCTCATATTTAGGTTTATTAATGTGCTGCAATATATTTAACAATTTTCATATGTTGAACCATACTGGCATCCCCGGGATGAAGCCTACTGGGTTGAGGTTGATAATGTTTGTGATATGTGGTTGAATTTAGTTTGTGAGGATTATATTCAGGATTTTTGAGTCTAGGTTAATAGGGATAACAACCTATAGTTTTCTTTACTTGTTGGGTCTCTGGATTTGGTATTAGGGTAATGCTGGCTTCATAGAAGGGAGTGGGGAAGGCTTCATTCATTCTTTTCCAATTTGTGAAATAGCATAAGAAAAAGAGGTTTCAGTTCTTAGATGAATACTAGTTAGAATTTGACTGAAAATCCATCAGGGTCTGAACTTCGTTTGTTCTGAGGTTTTTAATTACTTTTTCAATCTCATTGGATATAGAAGGTTTGTTTAGCAAATATATCATTCTGGATTTAGTTTTAGTAGGTGGTATTTGTCTAGGAATTCATCAATTTCTTTAATATTATCCAGTTTTGTGGATTAAAGGCTATTGAAATTGTTATTTTCATTCTTCCAGTTTCATTTATGTTTGTTGTGACCTCTCCATTTTAATTTCCAATTTTGTGAATTGAGACTATTGTTTTATTTTTCTTTCGATTAAATTGTCCAGGGCTTTATTTATATTTTTAAAGAACCAACTCTGTTTCATTATTTTTTAAATTGCATTCTCGGCTTCTAATTCATTAATTTCTGTTCTTATTTTAATGATTTATTTCAATCTGGAACTCTTAGGATTTGACTGTTTTTACAGTGCTTTTAAGTGGATGGTAAATTCATTTGAAATCTTTCTATTGGTCATGAAGGTATTTAATGCTATAAAATTTCCCCTTAGGACTTCTTTCATTGTGTCCCATAAATTCTGGTATGTTGTATTTTTATTATCATTCAGTTCTAGACATTTTACAATTT
The DNA here is from genome assembly GCF_020740685.1 of Jaculus jaculus. Classification (NCBI taxonomy): domain Eukaryota; kingdom Metazoa; phylum Chordata; class Mammalia; order Rodentia; family Dipodidae; genus Jaculus; species Jaculus jaculus. The sequence goes on along the minus strand of NC_059103.1, from coordinate 182,477,580 downwards.
ACTCTTTGATTTATTTTGTCACCCATTTATTGTTTAATACCATGTTGTTCAATCTCTAGGAGTTGGTATGTTTTCTTGTTTTCTCTTGTTAATTTCTAGCTTTGATGCATTTCGGTCAGATATGATGCAGGCAATAATGTAAATTTTTCTGAATTTGTGGACTCAGGTGTTTTATTAAATTTTTCACTTCGAGTTCCAGCTTATTGGCTGTAAAAAAAAAAAAAAAAAAATGTCACTAATGGACCTAAATTCTCGTGCCAAAATGGGTAGAGCAGTGTGATTTCTGACATGCTGTGTTTCTGGTCTTTGTTGGCTTATGGTGGTAGAATGATGTGCTTAGCAAAAGATATAGAACTGGAAGATGTAAGATGTAAAGTTGGAAAAATTCAAGGAAGTTTAAAATTACAAGCAGAGACAGGTTTTGTTTCAGTGAAGCTATTATTATCAAGTCAATTACCACCATTAAGTTGCTCACATTTAGACAGTGGAAAAGATACCTGAGGTGATTCCTCCCAGGAAAGATGGAATGATAGAATTGCAAACTCCTGGAAAGAGATACGTTAGGAGGAATCCTGCCCTTCATGGTCAAGATTTATTTCTTCCCTCGATTATCAAAATGGTTGTATCTTTTTATACCTTGTGTTGATTTTGAAAGCATAAAAAAGATATGGATGTGGGCCATGAAGTAAACACAGTTCAAGGAGCCACTGTTGAGATATGGCATATGAGGCTGGGCATGATGTCCCTAGAATAGTAAGGATCCATGTAACTATTTTAAGATGGACTATTGTTTGAAATGATGATGCAAAGATGTTTTGAATATACCAGGATTGTGCATGGTCTACTATGGTGCTCTGTTGGCTCAGGAAGTAAGATTTTTCTGACTATGTAGCCGATTAGGAAGGATGAAAATTGGAAATTCCAGAGGTTGCTGCTACTGGTTATGGTTGTTGGACTTGAACTGCACATGTTGGATGTTTACCTGATAGTTATTGATTTTTCAGCTGGAATGCTTATTCCAGCTCTCCCACTGTTCCTCAGGTGTGCCAGCTGTTGAGGTTGGTTGCACAAGTACAGGCTGGCACATGCCAACCACTCTGAGCAGATCACTGGGAGAAAAATTACAGGGGTGTTGGCTTAGCATGTGCATGTGGAGGGCAGGAGAACCTTCAGCCTATGTACACCCAGCAATGCAATGCCTTTGTAGCTCTGGATCTACTCAGCAGCATGAGTGCTTACTCCAGCTCTCCCACTGTACCCAGCTGTGCAGGCAAGTGCCCCGGCTGCTATAGGCTGGTCATTGGTACCAAAATAAAAGCACATCAGTGTGACTCAACTCCATTCCACTGCCTTCCAGTGGTCACCAGCATGAACAAGAGAGCAGACATCAGTGTGAACATGAGCCATAGCTTCCCTAAAACTTATGTTCCTCATTAGACTAAGGCATTATTATAATTCAGTTTGCAGCTTCTTTCCCTCACAGGCAGATTCCTGCTATTGGGGTGGGGGTCCTTGGGAGTTGATCTGAATTTCAACCTAAGGCAAGACCAATGAGCTCTGTCAGGTTCCCTGAAGATTGGTGGTTGCTTAAGGAAATGGTAGTGACTTATCTCTCTGTGTGGATCTGTGACAAGCACCCAGCTTCTTCCACCACTAATGGAACTTCTCCTGAATCTGAAAACTTCAAAAAAATCTCTTCCTCCCATAAACTGTGTCTGCATTGGAAGTTCAACAGAACTGACCACAACACCCACTGTATTTGTTTCAGGTTTGTTCTACCATAGCCTGTGCCACCAGCTCAAATGGATTGGCTTCATGCCTGAGGGCACACACTTAGGAAAAGCTGTCACGCACCCATCCCACATGCCAGAACTCTCTTGGCCCCAGTGAGAGTCAAGCAGGCAGTAGCCTGCTCCAGTATGAGAAAACAGTAGGTTTTCTGCTTTTTTACCTTACCTGTGCAACAAGGCACAGAGCTTGTAAGAATTGGTAGGTTCCCAGCATTTCCTCCTGAACTCTTGCCCACTCTGGTAATAGATCCCTCAATTCATCTTGCCTTCTTTCTCCACTGAAGTTTTTTTTTTCTTTCTTTTTTTTTTTTTTTTTTGAGATAGGGTCTCACTCTACTTTAGCTCAGGCTGACCTGGAATTCACTACTTGGAATTCACTATGTCATCTCACGGTGACTTCGAACTCAGGGTGAGCCTCCTACCATTGCCTCCTGAGCTCTGGAGTGCTGGGTCCACTGAAGTTTTAACATTGTTAAAAACTGCCATGTTGAATGGAAGTCTCTAATATTTTTATTTTTATTGATATTTTTGTTTTCAAGCAAAAACACACACAGAGAAAGAATGAATTGTTCTGCTAGGGCCCCTTTCTACTGCAAATGCAATCCAGATGAATGCATCACTTTGTCTATTTGGCTTTGTGGGGGTAATGAAGAATCAAACCCAGGACATCAGACTTTCTGGAGCATCGTGCCATGGGTCAAAAGTCCCCCATCTCATCTGTAAGTCAAGCAATTCAGTTAAGTGCAAGTCAGTAAAATTAAAACACAAGTTAAATATACATCCTGGCATAGAGGTACTATCCAGACTGTAAATGATAGCATTGGCATAACAAGAAAAGATTAAACTAATACAAGATCTAGAGCAGGCAAGGTAAAATTGAAATCTTACAGATCGACGTCTGGCATGCAATTCCTGTGACAAATTTTCTGTGGTTCCAATAAAGATTTTCCAGTTGCACTGCCAATATCTTTCAGAAAACTCTATCCCGAGCCTACAGACCTCCTTGGCAGCCATCTCATGTCCCTGGCATCTCAATAATGCTGGGATCTACCCTGAAACCTAGGGTTGATATTCATGGCTACATTGGGCCTCCACACATGGACTCCAACTACTCTGCCTCGCATCATCCAGTGGACATTAAAAAATGAAAAACAACAACAAAAAAAATTGCCTTGCAAATCCAATGATCATTTCTTTCCTGCATCTATTATACTCCCAGAGTATAAGGTGTGCTACAATGTTTGTTAATCCAGCTTTTGATAAAGCCAACTTTAAAGAGCAGAAAAATCCTAACATTCTTCCTATTGACAATACAGAACAGCTGGACTAATCTCACTGGCAGCAATCTCTCAAATAATTGCAGCTGAACCAGCTGGCTGTCTCCTACTCAAACCTTTAATTTTTGGGGGGGTTATATCCTTCTGTTTATAACATTTCATTTCTCCTAAATTCATCCCACTTCAAATTTTCAGGACAAGGGAAGAATTTAGCCAGCCTCTCAAATGAACTGCTTCTAGTCTAGTCTGGACAAAGCTGTTTTTTTTTTCTTCATAGTCTAAGCTTCAGAGTCCACAGTTCTTCCTGTATTTAGTACTTCCCACTCTCAACAGAATGGTCCAATAAACTCATCTCACATCACTGCAAGGTATCTCTTAATCCAAAATTTGAAAATACTTGATGTTACTTCCCATTGTTAGATTTTGGGATTAACCTGGATGATGTGAGGACTATAAGAAAGAGAGAAGAGCCAACCTCAATAATAGACTTTAATGGAGTATAAGGAGGGGCAACCTTTTCCCATGGGAAATGAATTTATATTTTGTCACCCCACATAATTCTCCAGAGAGGTCAGTGATTCAAAAATCCTGAATTTCTGACCCTGAAGACAAGAAAAATAAAGCAGGGTCAACATATGTCTCTGACTTTTTCCTGCTGACCAATGGCACGAAATCAGGGCAGGTGATCTCATCTCCTGGGTCTAGATCTAGATGGTATTCTTATTTGAGGTTGTGATGCTCTGGCTGCATGATGTCTGGTGTCTGGTTTCCCCTTCTCTCTCTCTCTCTCCCTCCTTCCCCCCACCCCTCTCTTTCAATGTTAGCCCTGTGAGAAGGATAGGAACCAAGAGTCAGATTATTATGGGTGATTTTTTTGTGGGTCTGGGACTGTAGGGAATTCCAGAATTGTTGCAGTCCAATGTTGAAGTTCTAGTCACAAGGTGTCATTTCTGAGCATCTCAGCTTTTGATTCTCCATTTGATTTTGTTTACATAGCAGGCTGTGGTTTCACATGTTTTTTTTTTTTTTTTTTTTTTTTATGAACAGATAAGGGGGCAGCTCTTTAGGAGATTGATAATTATCTGAGCCACTAGGAAAGAAACTCCTAGATCATATTAAATCTCTTAGCCATTATAATCTGGCTAATATCTAGGTATGAATTTTCTTGTATGTGACATAACATTTACAAGTGACATGAATATTATATTTAATGTTGAAAAATAATAACATAGGTAAGAAAACAGAGGTGCTTTCCATAAGGAAGAAGGAATTTTTAACTTGGATTGGGAGTTAATTGGAATATAAATATTTGTCTTAGGTAAGGTAGGAAGAATAAGAGACTGGTATTGAAGCAACATTTGAAACATCTTAAACAATTTCAAATTTAAATATGGCAGAGATTAAAAATAACTAATTTTGAAGCTTAGTTATCAGGTTTAAAGTTTCTTTTTGGAACTTCTTAACATAGAACACATATAGCTTTTATTTACTTGGTTCAGAGATCAAAAGATCTGATTTAGATTTCGAGGAACTAATGGAGGTATGTTAGGCTGAAAAAGTTTAAAGTTTGATTAATTTTACAGGCACAATAAATTTTATACAATTAGGTCCAGGGTTTTGTGGGTTGTTTTTAATAAGTTTATAGCAAACAAATAAAAGTTTTACCCAATAGGAAAACATATAATAGAACAGGTAAGAAACCTATTGTTGTAAGCAGGTGTTTGTGCAATAAAACACAGGCTTTATCAAATGGAAAACATACATGCTCAGCAGAGATACTTTTACAACCCTTTTAATCTATCAGTCCATATTATATATTTTATGTCTCTGTTTAGAATAAGACCTATGGTCAGGAGGAATCATTTTTCCTTTGGTGTTACCAGGGACAAAGGAAATTAGGTCTGTATTCTAATGACCTCCAAGACTGAAGTCAATGGAGAAAGACATCAAGGTTTTGGAAGATGGATGGTGGGTTCAAGTCTAACATTTTCAAGCTGGAGTGGGATGGTGAAAGGGGGGGTTCTCTACTCCTGTTGACTTTTAGACCTTTGGGAACCATTAAAGGAGGCCTAGATAGATGGAATCGTGTTATAGGGTCCTCTGAGGTGAACTGGTGGAACTGTAAAGGTCCAGAAGGTCAGTTATCTCTAAATTGTAAGAAGAAACACAAGGTGATTTTCAGTACAGGTCAGAAGCAAATAACTTTGTAATAAGAAGTATGATCTGAAACAGTACAAAAACTAGAGGGTCAGTACAAATGACTATGTAGTATGGAACATTATCAATAAGAAAGTCTATTCCAATAAAGGAATAGATATAACTTGAGGTGAGGGGCTTTTAACTTTTCTAATGCTGATTTCTTATCTCAATATAAGGCATGGTACAATAAATAAATTAACCAACATATTATGGAAATTAAGATTGAATTAGAAAAACAAGGTGAGAGAAGTACAGACAGACAAACAAGTTTTTATGTTAACCCATCTTATCTTAACTGAAAACACCTTAACTGACGAAACACTTTTAGGCAGAATTCACTTCAGAGAGAGAGAGAGCTTTCACCAAGACTTCATGCAAAAACAGTCCACACTTGCCACCAGCAGAAACATGTGCCATGATTTTGTAAATGGAATATTGCCAAGAGATCCATGCTTGCTTTGTCGAAGTGAAAAGAGAACATCTGCCTCAATGTATGGCTATAGGTGTACATTTTTCCTGTTTACAGTTATTGTACATTATGTTTTAGTTAGTTTGTTTTTAATTTTCTTCCCTCTTCCTTCATTTTTATCCCTTTTTAAATCAGTGTATTTGTTAGGAAATCATGATTTGAAATATAACATGATTGGGTGTTCGTAGTAAAATTAGCTGTAAGTTCATGCTCCATATTTTGATAGTGCATATTTGCAATTTTCCTTGTGTGTTCATACTTATAGAGTACTTTCTGGGACACATTTTAGTGTCAACAGTGTTTGAGGTCCCCAGGTGCTTGAGAGTCCAGTTTGAATTTTCTTTCTTTCTTTCTTTCTTTCTTTCTTTCTTTCTTTCTTTCTTTCTTTCTTTTTTTTTTTTTTTAATTTATTTGAGAGTAACAGACACAGAGAGAGAAAGACAGATAGAGGGAGAGAGAGAGAGAATGGGCGCGCCAGGGCGTCCAACCTCTGCAAATGAACTCCAGACACGTGCGCCTTCTTGTGCATCTGGCTAATGTGGGACCTGGGGAACCGAGCCTCGAACCGGGGTCCTTAGGCTTCACAGGCAAGCGCTTTACCGCTAAGCCATCTCTCCAGCCCCAGTTTGAATTTTCTTGTGCTTATAGAGGAGAGAGATTTACAGTCTATGAGGGTTAAGACATTCCTTTCAGCAAAGTAAGACAGGTTCCTAAACCCTGAGATAAAGTATCTATATATTGTCTAAAATGGGCCGGGCCTAAAGTCAGTTCCTATTTGTTTAATTTCAGTTGTAAGTTGTTACAGAATTTTTGTTATCTATTAACTATCATAAAGTCATCTTCCTTGCAGCCATTTCAGAACAGGGAAGTGCAATATCTATTGCTTCACTGAAAGTCTTAGGTGCATCCACATTTTTTTATAGATAAATTGATTATACTCTATCCAGACAGATATAGGGTAGGAATATTGTAAATATAATATTTTTCAATAATTCCACTCAACAGAATGCATGTCTAACATATTTTAACATTGATAACTATAGGCAAAACATCAGCATGTTTGTGTTTCATCAATAAACCCAAATTAATCATTTATCTAAAGCGTTATGTCATAAATGCTGAGAGGGCATTGTTAGAAGCAGGAGCAAACCCTGGAATATAAACATGTAGTAAGCATGAGCAAGCATAAAATCAGAAATATATCGCAAGCCTGGTTTTAGTCATTTAACATTATCTTAAAAAAAAAAAATATATATATATATATATATATATATATATATATATATATGCATCAAAACACTTAATGACCATAAGAATTAGAACAATTAGTGACCATGAATTTAGTAACATTTCATAAAACACAGAATACATGGCATGACATGGCTGGCCAGCATTACACATGAAAAAAGAACATGAAACATGAAGAGATGTCTTTTTCTGAAAACTTTAGTTTGACTTTTTCATTGGGAAGATGCTTCCCTCTGGGAAGGCATGGAGTTGATGAACAGGTCCTATTGATTTTACCTGGAGCCATAAAGAACAATCCATGTGGCCATTGGTTATGATAGGTAAAATAAGGCCCACTCAGGAGAGAACGGAGTACCATCTCACCATGTGGCTGTTGATTATAGATAAATTTCTCTAGAAAAAAAAAATCATGTTAGAAATCTTCAAGGTAGAACCAGAGGGGGGAAATGACCAATATCTGTCCAAGCAACTCATGGTCTAACCTACTTAGCAGCAAATAACCTGTTGTGATGCCCACACAAGTGCAATAGTGGCACACAGCCATGGTGGGGAACCACCTGCTCTTGATTTGGCTAACTGATCTCCTCAGTGGTATGAGACCCATAGCTGGAGCTGGGAAACAAGTCAGAACCATATCCAAACATTAGCCCACACTCCAATATCAAGCTACCATCAATCATGGGCTACAAGAGGGCCTACACCTATTAAATTCTCTATAAAAAAAGTAAGGATTATCTCATTTGTTCTGGTGCTAACTTAGTCTCCGTTGGAGAATCTGCTTCTCTTTTTCAGATAGATGTAGATCCTATGGAGAGAGCCACCCTGTCATACCTCAAAAGGGCCCCAGCTGAAAGTAAGAAAAACTGGCAAAACAAGCAAGGGTGCTATTTTCCTGAAGAACCAGGTACCAGCACAAGGGGGAAGGAGATCAACACAGAAAAATCAACTCCTACCAATCAGAGAGCCAGAGCCTCAGAGGCCCCCAACACCTCATCACTGAAGCAGACCAAAAATGAACCCAACATGGCTGTCGCGAGCACTCTCAAAGATGATTGGTTGAGAGGATTCCACCGGCGAAGGTCAATGATACTCAGACACTGGTATACTCGCAAAGGAGTTTACTGAGATGAAAGTCACACACAAGCAAGTCCAAACTATCACAAATAATATTATAGCTAATATAATATATAACCAAGGTATATTCATCGCTACTAACACAAGAATATTTCTAACGAGTCTAACATGTATACGACCTGACAACGCGAGATTTGAGCTGCGACGCTTTACGACGTTTTACGGCCTGACAACGCGAGGTTTGAGCTGCGACATTTTTTCGGTTCGCTGCGCTTCCAGCCGAGTCTTGGTCCGCTGGCGTAAGCTAGTGCTTTAGCTTACGAATGATCGTTCAGACAGCGTTCGGACAGCGTTCAGACAGAGTGTCGGGCTGATGAATTTGGATCGGTGATGTACTCGCGGGGGTCTCACTCAGGACTGCTGAGCAACCTTTCAGTCAGTCATAGTGTCGGGAGACTGGGACAATGGTTACTGAGCAGCTGGGGTTTTTATACATTCCAATGCTTATCTAATAGTTTCACATACACATCTGCTAATCTCTACTATGTCACTGAACACAGAGTTTAGTTTACAAGCTTTGACTTTGCATTTTTTACTCTCACAAAAAACTTATTTATCCTAAACTGGCCCTGGACCATATGCTGGTCCTTACATGCTCATAACATTTGCACACAGAGTTTAGCTTACAAGCTTTGACTTTGCATTTTTTACTCTCACAAAAAACTTATTTATCCTAAACTGGCCCTGGACCATATGCTGGTCCTTACATGCTCATAACACATGGCTCAGGGAAATTTTATGGAAGAGGGGGTGGAAAGAATGTCAGAGCCACATGTTGGGTCATGATATGCAGAGACATTTATCTTACCCATAACTATGGGCTAATTCCACAATGCACGACCCATATACCTCAACAAGGAAGGGCCAATGAGGAGGGGTTATGTCACGGATGAGCCTAATAATGGTACCAAACTGATTATATTCGCTGAATACAAAACTAATCAAAATAAAAAAAAAAAAATGAATACAGGAGGAAAAAAAGAAAAAGAAGACCAGTGGAATCTGAAGAAAGGGATGGAGGCTGTCACAGTCAGGTTTGCATTGCTGGTAGAAATCACCCAACTAAGAGGAGCTTGTGGGAAAAGAGATTTATTTTAGCTTACAGGCTTGAGGGGAAGCTCCACAATGGCAGGGGAAAATGATGGCATGAGCAGAGGGTGGACATCACCCCCTGGCCAACATAAGGTGGACAATAGCAACAGGAGGGTGTGCCAAACACTGACAAGTGGAAACTGGCTATAACGCCCATAAGCTTGCCCCCAACAATTCACTCCCTCCAGGAGGTTATTTCCCAAATCTCCATCAGCTGGGAATCTAGCATTCAGAACAGGTAGATAACTGGCAATGTTATGCCTGTGTAGTAAGCACAGCACACTTTTGAGCTCTCAGTAGAACCCAGTATGAAAAGGGGAAGATCAGGAAATGAGAATGGCGCCCCCTTGAGTGAGCATTGGGGATTTTAAGGAGTTATACTTCAGGACATCCTGAGCTGGGGGGAGTTGGGGTAGAAGTAAACAAATTTTAGATTGTCTCTATCCACTGTTTACTTTTCTTTGGGAAAGAGTATTGGGAAGATAGAGCATTTTCTTTTGTTTATTGATTATCCACTGAGAGGGGATTAGGGCTGCTTCTTAAGTTGCCTCATAATTCCCAGAGTCTGGCGGTCTTCAAATTTATGTTTTATGGCCTCAGGAATTCTCCAGAGATGTCAGTGCTTCATAAATCCTTCACTCATGGCTCAGTTTCAGATGATCAAAAGTTGTATGCTCAAGTTTCTAGCAGCAATTACCCTATGCCTCTGGTAATAATTTTCTGTTGTTTTTACCTTCTCTTTTCTAGGACAAACTACCTGGCCAAAAATCAACTGATGGGAGAAAAGGTTTATTTTGACTTGCAGTCTTAAGGGGAAGTATCATGATGTCAGAGGGGAAGCATGACATGTATAGAGCCTAGACATAGCCTCCTTGCCACTGCAGGGGGAAAACAGCAGCAGGGGAATGAATCGAGCTCTGGCAAGGGGGAGATGGATATCACACTCCTCAGACCATCCCCAAACCACCTTCTCCTGAAAGACTCTGCCAAATTATTTAGGGACCAAGCATTAAGACATGAGTTTATGGAGTACATCTAATCAGTCTAAAATATAAGATATGCTACTATGTGTGTATATATATGTGTGTGTGTATATATATATATATATATACATATATATATATATATATATATATGTGTGTGTGTGTGTAATATAATTATATAATTTTGTGTATATATATATATACACACACACGCACATATGGAGAGAGAAGGAGAGATAGAATTGTGTTCTGCTGTAGAAATGCATGACCAGGTACTCACTATATAGCTCATGCAGTCCCAAATATTGCAAGAAACCTTCTGTTTCAGTAATTTGAATGTTGGAAAAACAAGTAACACCAGCCACAGCTCCAAAAATGTTGCATTTTAAATGTGATGGTGTGATAGTTTGAAATAGTTTGAATGCATATCCCCAATAGTCAGAAGTTAGTAATGTTACTATCCAGTTGCTTGGTACAGAGAAGATGTCACTGGGAATGGATCCTGGGGTCCCACCTAAAGTGTTACTGGGGGTAGATCATATTTCCAGCCTAAAGATATAAAAGAGAAGTCTGATATGATGCTAGCTGTTTGTTTCTGTCTCAGTGCTTGGTTCCATGAAAGGAGGCCAGACTCTTCTGCCATCTTCCCCTGGATCTGTAAGCTTCAAACAAATCCCATTCCTCCTTAAACTATGTCTGTTTTGGAGGTTCATTCCAGAAATGTGAAGTTGACTACAACAGAAATTTGTACCGAAGACTTTGGTGTTGCTGCAAGATGAATCTGACATGTGGATTTTGGTCTTTTGGAATTTTTTTAAAATTTTTTATTTTTATTTATTTATTTAAGAGTGACAGAGAGAAACAGAAGGAGAGAGACAATGGGTGAATCAAGGCCTCCACCACTGCAAATAAACTCCAGATACATGTACCACTTTGTGCATTTGGCTTACATGGGTATTTGGGGAATTGGGCCTTGAACCAGGGTCGTTAGCCTTCACAGGCAAGTGCTTAACCACTAATCTTATCTCTATAGCCCTTTTGGAACTTCTTTGTTAGAGAAATAGGATGGAACTTGATACTTGCAACTGAAGATGCCGTGCAGTGCAGCAAGCCAAGTTTTGTGGTCTATTCTATGGAGTTTGAAAATGCTAAGTGTAGTTTTGCTTATGAACTTTCAAAGGGGAAGGGGAAAAGGGAGGCAAGATGGAAGAGAACATTTTTTTTTTTTTTTTTTCGGAACTGGGCTTCTAACACAAGGCCAGCTTAGTTCTTCTTCCAAAGCTCTATGAATATGATCAAGGTTGAATTTGAAAGCAATTTGATGTGCTTCGTTGAAGATATACAACTAAGAAATACAGGACATAAAATTGGAGAAGTTTGAACAAGATTAAAATTTAGAATCACAGAGACTGGCTTTAGATTACTGAAGCTGCTATTGTCAAACACATTAGCAATATTCAGGAAACTGTCCCAATTACTGTACACTGAAACAATGAGGAGGATACCTGATAAAAGACTAAATGGCAGAAATCTAAACTCTTTTGGAACGAAATGACCAAAAGGAAAAATCCTGCTCTTCAAGGTCAACAAAATGGCTATGTCCCGCATACCTGGTATTGATATTGGAAGCATGAAAAATACATGGCCTGGATCATGAGGTGCATGAAGTAGTAGGAGCCTTTGATCAGATGTGACATAATACAGAATGTGATGACCATAATAGAGCAAAAAAAAAAAAAGCAAAAAGCAAAAAATAAAAAAAGGACCATAGTTTGCATGTAGAACCAAAAATATTTTGGATATACTAGAGTTGTGCACACACCACCATGGAGCACTGTTGGCTTGGGATGAAAGTTTCCCCTGGTTACTGAGCCCAGCTGCAGGGGTTAAATTAGAAAATCCACAGACTGTATATCATGGTTATGATGTCAGACTTGAATTGCAGATGTCTGATGTTAGATTAATGGTTGTTGAGTTTACATTGGTCTAGTCTCTCCTTGTGTTTTATTATAGCAATGGAAATATTTACTTTGTGTCATTACAGGTTGAAAGTATGAAATTTGTTTTGATTTCACAGGACTTATGATTAAGAGACAGTCTTGAATCTCAAATAAGACTTCGGAAGTCTTAAGTTGGTAAACACAATGGGACCTCTGAAATAGGCTGAATGCAATATGAGATAATTAATTATGAGTGTATAGGGGAGCCAGGGGGAAGAATGTGCTAGTTTGAATGTACGTTTCCCATTGTGGTGGTTTGATTCATGTGGCCAGCCGGTGGCAATTTGGGAACTGACATCTCCTGGAGGCAATGTATTGTTGAGGGCAGCCATATGGGTGTTATAGTCAGCTTCTAGTTGCCAGTATTTGGCACCTTTTCCTGTACCTGTTGTCTACCTGATGTTGGCCAGGAAGTGATGTCCACCCTCTGTTCATGTCATCATTTTCCCCAGCCATCTTGGAGCTTCCCCTCAAGTCTGTTAGCCAAAATACACCCTTTCCTCCCTCACGCTGTTCTTGGTCTTGTGGTTTCTGCCAGCAACATGAAGCTGACTGCAACAGTAAAATTGGTACCAAGTAGTGGTGGTTTTGTTGCTGAAAATATGACTGTGTGGGCTTTTGGACTTCTGGAGCTTATTTTTTAGGGAAATGTGAAAAGAATTGAAACTTTGCCTATTAGTTGCTTTGCAGTTCTGTAGATACAGCTTCATGGACTATTCTGGTGGGAGGTGAAAGACCTGAATGCAGTAAGAACTGTGGACTGTGAGGTTTGGCCTATAAGGGGAAAAAAGAGCTTTGCCTAGACTAGGCTAGAAGCAGATTTTTTGAGAGTTTTGTCTGTATCCTAAGAACTTGTGCAGGGTTGCACTGCATAGAAATGGATGGGGGTGTACAAATGGATGTGGCACAAGAAAAAAGAAAAGAAAAGAAAAGAAAAGAAAAGAAAGAAAAGAAAAGAAAGGAAAGGAAAGGAAAAGAAAAGAAAAGAAAAGAAAAGAAAAGAAAAGAAAAGAAAAGAAAAGAAAAGAAAAGAAAAGAAAAGAAAAGAAAAGAAAAGAAAAGAAAATCTTTGCACTGACAGTGTAGCCCATTCAGCTGAAAATGTTTGAGAGATTACACCCATTGAGATTCAGCCAGCTGATATGCATTAAGAAAACAGGTAAACTACATTCTCTTTTGAAGAGTGCCTAAATGTTGAAAGAGGGTCCTGTTCTTCAAAGTCTGTTTTATTCCACAGGATTAACAAATTGGTAACCCACCCGGTACTATGGAGTATAACAAATGCAGGAGAGGGAGAGTCATGGAATTTGCAACACAGTTTTGATTTTTGGAAATGGCCATGACCAGTGTGAAGCAGTCTTGTTGGATTACCTGCATTGAGGCCCAATGGAGCCATGAGGATGAACATTGGGTTGCAGTGGAGAACCATCAGAGATGCCAGGACTATGGGATGGCTGTCAAGGAAAGCTGCTGGCCCTGGGTAAAGTTTCCCAGCCTGTGAGTACACTAGCTGGAGAGGTGTAATTGGAACTCTAGAGACTCTCTCTGGTTAGAATTATCAGACTTGGACATTGCCTGTTTGTTTTAAATTGTGTGTTGGTTGACTATTTCTTTGCTATGCCCACTGCCATCTTTTGCAGGGTAAATGTTTATTCTGTGCCATTATGGTGTTGTTTGGTTGGGTTTTTTGGCATTACATCTCAGTTAAAAACATTGGACTATGGGGATGGTTAAACATTATTGGGGTTGATGAAAAAATACAGAGACTTTTAAATTTGGACAGAATACATTACACTTTATATCAGGGATGGTTATCAGTTTATTGGATCCAGTGGTCGAATAAGGTGGTTTCATTCAGGTATTCCCCCATAAGCTTATTCTGAATGGTTAGGTTCCCAGCTGGTAGCAATTTGAGAAATGAAACCTCTTGGAGGCAGATTTGTGGGTAGGCATATGACTATTATAGCCAGCTTCCCCTTGCCGGGGTTTGGCACACTTTCCTGCTGCTATTGTCCATGTGATGTTAGCCAGGAGGTGATGTCCACCCTCTGCTCATGCAATCAGTTTCCCTTACCATCATGGAGCTTCCCCTCAGGTCTCTCAGCAAAAATAAAACCTTTAGTCCCACAAGTTGTTCTTGGTTAGGGGTTTCTTTTTGTTTGTTTCTTTTTTGGCCAGTAATATGAAGTTGACTGACACACTCTTAGACTCAGGTGTGTGTTAAAGCAAGTCTCCAGCTGCCTGGCTAGAGGAGGTGTCACTGTAAATGGATCCTAGTGTCTTTCTCTCAGGTGTCACTGGGGCAAATGTGATTTCCACTTCAAAGGTGGAGTCAGCAGTCTGAGCTCTACCTGGGACTCTGCTGTTTACTGTTGGGTTGTGTCTTTCTGCTTGGATCTGTGAAAGATGACTTGCTTCTTATGCCAGAACATCCCCTGCATCTGTAAGCTTCAAATAAACCCTGTTCCTCACATAAACTGTGTCTGGTTTGGAGGTTCATTCCAGCAAGGTGAAGCTTACTACAACAGATGGACATGTCATTTGTCTGGATTAGATCACTATGCAAGAATTCATGTACAAATATTTCATGTTTACCCCATAAATAAATGGAATTGATAGATGTTCATTTAAAACTTAAGAATAATGAAATTACCCATGTTGTGAGGTACATTACTAATAGACAAAAAATGTAACCCTGCTTCAATGTCCTCATAAATTTGTTTTTGCATCAAGTCTAGCATTATCATCTTTATACTGTGAAATCATCTTAATTTTATTGGCAATATATATGTAATAATCACAGGTAAGTTTATAATAGGATTACAAGGAGGATATGCATAGAAAATACTGATGTTGATATTATAGGCATTACAGTCTGTTCTGTGGTTCAGTGTTTAATTTTGGGGTGAGGTTAACAAGTAGATGCAGGCCCCTGTCAAAATTTAACTATACCACCATCTGCAGCTCCAGTGAGCAGAATAAAAATCAGATTTAAATAATGCAAAATATACATATGGAAATCTGCTGTTCTCCTACCATCTGGAGATTATTTTGATATGAAAGAAGAATTGTTGAGTTTAAAATTACAGATTATGATGTTGTCTGTCATTTAGTTTCTATATTATATACTTAATTTTTATATTAAACTCATTTTCTCCTTTATCTTTCATATGAATGCTCTCACCTTATGAAATCTTTTTGAATTATACATTGTTGTAGCAGACAGCTTCAGGTTCACTGAGATGAACTTTCAGACCAGGCACAGTTATGGAGGAAGGGATTTATTGAAGCTTACAGATTCAGGGGAAGTTCCATAAAGGCAGAAGAAGCTGGCCTGCCTTCACAGGCCCAAGCAGACAGAGAGAAGCACAAGCCTAAAGGTCAAAAGCCACACCACACTTCAGGAACTCCAGTTAGGCACACTTTGCATATCTTTAGATTGAAATTGGAAACCCACCACCACACCTTAACATCTCCCAGTGACATTGCCTCCAGCCAGGTAGCCAGCAGATGCAAACTACAAACAAACAATTGAATATATTGGGGGCCACCTATTCTATTCAGACCAACACAATTGTCTTCATGTGTCTCAACAGTTTCTAATTTATACAAGTTTTCAAACTTTAGATACCATTTTTTTTTTTTTTGTAGTCAGCTTTATGTTGCTGAGATGAGCATACAAATCAGACACAATTTATAGGAGGAAGGGTTTATTTTAGCTTAGAAATCCAGGGGGAAGTTACATTAGTAGAGGAAGAACCTGGCTCCCATTTATAAATCCAAGCAGAGAGAGACACCACCACATAGCCAGTGCCACAAGCAAGCATACAAACCTGCAGCAGCAGCAGCAGCAGGACCCCCGACTTCACACTTTTCTGCATATCTTAAGCTTGAATTCAGTTCTGCCCCCACTTCCAGCTCGCCTGCAGCTTAGCACAGAAGCTGAAAGCTCAATTTTAACACCACCTGAGTCTATGGGGCCATACATTCAAACTACCATATCATTCTTTATAAATTTTCAGGTATAGTATCTGTGGAATTTGAGTGCCATTAGATTTGTTTTTAAACTTTGACTCACTTTTTAAGTTTAGCTCCATACTACAAAACAACATACGAGCAGATTGAGTTCTAATGAGTGTTCTAAAACATCAAATTGTGACTTTCTTTGTTTTAATTTTTATTTTTTTCCTTTTTTTCTTTTTTCAAGATAGGGTCTCGCTGTAGCCTAGGCTGACCTGGACTTCACTATGTACTCTCAGGGGTGGCCTCAAACTCACGATGATCCTCATACCTCTGCCTCCCGAGTGCTGGAATCAATGGTGTGCGCCACCACGCCCAGCTCCACATTGTGACTTTCTGATGTAGGAATTTGTTTATGGGTTTGTTGGTATATATTCATTATTCATGCAGTTAATTGGCTTTCTAATAAGTATAGGTATAACATATCCTTGTACATTCTTAATCATATATTTGGGAAAGGAAGCCCATGAGGGTTTTTAACAGGTTTACATTAATGTTCAGTTGAAGGTTCCTTGAAAATATTTCTTTTTTATTCTAATTTAAATGTTTATCTTGTTGAAGTTATTTGGAAGTGTAGAGCAAAAGTTAAAACTACACATAGAGAGGCAGTCAACGTGAGTAAAGGAGGTGAGGCACTGTAGTCTTAAATTATGGACACTGGCCATGAGGCATGAAAATCTGTCAGTGGATTTCTAGGCAACTATGGTACAGCATGATAAGTGAGAAGTGGCCATTGGTAAAATAAGAGGTATTTCAAGCAGTGTTGTATCTAAGGCTTTGAGATCCAAGAGTCACAGAAATTTACAGCTAAGAACTGATTATTTTCTATTAAAAAAAATAATTTGATTTACTGAAGTTTTTAAAAAAAGGACTAAATTAGCTTATATACTTCAACATCAAAGAAGATATATAAGGATAAATGTTATTTATTAGAATGACTTATTCATAAAACCACTTTCAGAGCAGTATTTATTTTTTGCATTTACTGGAATACTTTATATTAAGGATAAAAATCCACTTAAAGTATTCACCTATAGTTGAAACTGTAAAATGTACATACAACTAAAAACAGGATAATTATTTCAGAGTAAAAATTTCATAGTATCATGATGTAATGATAATGAAGTCATACTTTTCATGCT
The DNA here is from genome assembly GCF_020740685.1 of Jaculus jaculus. NCBI lineage: Eukaryota > Metazoa > Chordata > Mammalia > Rodentia > Dipodidae > Jaculus > Jaculus jaculus. The sequence goes on along the minus strand of NC_059103.1, from coordinate 182,460,226 downwards.
CTTTTAAAATAATGTACTGTTTCCAGCTGGATCAAGTCTTCTAAACTCCTACATAAAAATGAAAGTACTGTGAAAAGGACCATATTCTTCAGGAAATCATGTGATTATTTTGATAAAAGAAATAAGGTCTAGACATTTTAGAACCAAGAAATTTAGTCACTAGATGCAGTGACATGAATTTCAATATAATACACCATATAATAAGTATATCCATGAAAATATCAAAGTTGACATGTCTTAATGGTGGAAAACACACATGGTATTCACTGAAAGATAAATTAACCCTGACAAAAGGCTTTATATGGGAACTGGAAGACACAGATTGATTGGTTTTCTATATCTAACAAAAGCTGAAAGAGTACAAAGTTTTTAAAAAATTTGTTGTTGTTGTTGTTGTTGTTGTTTTGTTCTGGTATGTGAAACATGTTAAGAATGTGGACACCACTTCCAGACATTCAGAGGAAGACTGTGATTATTGAGCAATTGAGCTTTGTAGACTATGCAGTTACTGGTTTCACAGACTCTCCAACCTGCATACAGACATCACTGGACTACTCAGCATATATTGTGAAAGCCAATTTAATAATTCATCTTTTTGTATATATCTATTCAATTGGTCCTGTTTGTCTTGATAACTTTGACTAACACAGCAAGGAAGATGAAGTAGTCAGATGTTATAGGAAACGAATACTCTCAGTCTGAGGCAGGAGCCTGATAGAATAATAGTTAAATGAGCTTCAAAATAATGGTTTACACTGATATAATAACTTAGAAAATCAGTGTCTGTATGTGTGCATGAAGGGTACACTGAGTCCTTTGGAGGAAGACTTATCTTAGTATTTGTATTTCCCTTTTCCTAACTTTAAAAGTCTTTTGCATATACTGCCAAAAACATACTAATTAAAAACATAGTGTATGAACTTTTGGGACTTGATGGAAGTGAGAATATTAAAAGCTCCACATTTAATCCTGAAAATTCATAAATACACAATATTATATATAGTACCTTACTTAGTAAAATAGTTTTTTTTTTCCAAACTATACTTAAAAGGGGAAACAAAATGTCTTTACTTATAATTAAAATATGCTGTTACTGTTTCACTTTCCATAGATTTAATTAACGACAGTCATCCATGGCCCTTGGAAAATTCCAGAAGTAAAGATTTAAATATTCTCATAGCTTTACTACAATGACATAATTGGAGCATGAGGAGGTGGCTCAGTGTGCTTGATGTGCAAGAACGAGGGCTTGAGTTCAAATCCAGAGCAGATGTAAAAAGCCAGACATGGCCAAGAATGCCTGTTATCACAGCAATGAAGGAGAACAGATACAGTAGGAGCACTGAGGCATAGTCATCAGCCAGCTTTGTCAAAGTATGACACAATCTCTCCAGATTCAGTGAGAAACACTAAGAAATGAGGCTGAAGAAAAGGGAGTGAAGAAGACATAAGAAATCCTCATCTGGCCTCTAAACTAAATGCATGTCAATAGGACATATGAATCTGCATGCACTCAAGCACATACACTAAATTAATTAATTAATTAATAAAACTTCCATTCTCCCAATCCATCTTTCATAGGATGTAAATTTGTCACACATATTCATGTCTCGATTACTCTATGCCATTCATTGTATACCACCTATGTCACAGTGCTGTTCTACAAGAAAGTGGTTTTCTTACTAAAAAAGGACCCAAAAAGCAAGAATAGCAGTACTGGCAGGTCTGGTAAGGCAAAGAAAATGACAATGTGCTTATTTTTTAAGGGAAAGTACTGAGAGTGAAAGGGGAATAGAGAACAATTCATATAAGTTATACTGAAGTATACATATATAATTGTTCTATCTTATTACTAATTATTGGTGATAATCCTTTACTTTACAAAATTTATTAATTAAAGTGCATTACAAAGTAGAAAAACAGAGTAATCATAAAATTACTTCACTTCAGGTTTGGTGGTTGACATGCAGAATGTCTCCAATGCCTAATTTGCTTGATATTAAGCCTGATACTTAATGCCTACCAGGGGGAGACTTTGGAAATCAGAACCCCGCTACAGGGTGAGTGTCTTTGGGGGCAGGTATTAAGGCTTATTAGTCCAGCCTCACTGACTGTTCATAGCTCCCTCTTATTCCTTGCTAATACAGAGATGTTGAAGCCTAGCTGTCTGCCTGGGCCATGCTTATCCTGCTATAATGAAACTCCCCCTTGAAACTATAAGGCAGAAATAAATATTTTCCTTTAATAAGCTGCTTCAGGTTGGATGTTTTCCCCAGCAATGGGTAAGTAACTGCTGAATCATGCCCTCCACTAAGGTAGTCTGAGAATACTTAGGAATAAGAGCAGACTAGTATATTTCATAAGAGTGGAAATCCATGTTCAAAATACTAATGATATTATTGAAATACAATCATTGAATATTTAACTCAGTGTTCTCTAACCCCTAAAGAACCATACATATAACCAAAACCCTGAAGTTCATAAGAAATACTCATATGAAATATAGAAAGGTAAGTATATGGAGACAATTTTTTTTGTAAAAAAGAGGTTATTAAGGACTGAGTGTATGGGAGATGGCAAATGGGAAATAAATGCTGGAGGAACTAGTTTTCTTTGACTTGTTCTGAAATAAATTGTAATCATGGTTGGGAATATACAAACAAACAAAAAAAAAAACCTTACTGAACTGCCTATTAAATGGGTGAATTTTATTGTATCATATCAATAATACTGTTAAAGATAACTATATCACAGACCATATTCCTGACTGTTTGTCTAGGATTTGGTGAAGAGCTCAATACAGCAATATAAATATATTTGTTGGTGTGTGTGTTACTTTTGTGATACTGTGACCAAATTCCTAACAAGAAGCAACTTAATGAAGGAAAAGGTATTTGGACATATGGGCCAAGGGAAAATTCCATCCTGGAAGAGAAGGCACAGTATCAAGAGCAGGAGGCAGCTGGCAACATTGAATTTCAGTCACAAAGCAGAATGAGATGAATGCTGGCACTGAGCTGGAGCTTTCACTGCCATACAGCCTGAAATCTTCACCACTTATAATTGGTGATGCGTACAACTAGAGTGAGTCTTTCCACCTCATTAACCTAATCTAGAAATGCCCTCACAGACTTGCCTCAAGATTTGTTTCCTAGGAGATTCTAGATACTGTAATAACACTATTGCTTGTCACCTTGACATGTAAACATACCACTTTTAAGCCCTAACTTACTATCCATTGTCTACAAAGGGACATCACCACATCATAATGCAAAATGCACTCATTCCAACTTCAAGAGTCCCCATAGTACTCAGCAGTCCCAACACTATTTAAAACTAACATTTTCTTTGAAATTGAAAGCCAACTGGGAGCTCCTATAAAATTAATGTCACGTACATCCACTACAAAATGGCACAAAGTAAATGCTCCCATTCCAAAGGAGGAAATGGTGGTAAAGTAAGAAAAGATCAAACCAAAGCAAGACCAAACCCCAGCAGGAAAAACACCAAATTGCATTGCTCCATCATGGCTTATGGTCTTATCATAGAAACATCTGGGCTACAAAGGTCTTGTTTAGCCCCACATCTTCTCCTCTGCTGCTTTCAGAACTGATTCCTAATCTCTCTCTGTCTTAGTCTAGTTCTAACCCATGCCTGTAACTCTCCTAGGCAGACATCCCATTATTCTATCATCTTTAACATGCTGGAATCTCCATTGTAATATACGTTTGATTTTCAAAGCTTATACAATGGCTTCTTATGACCTGCTTGAGAGGACTCCAACCATGCCATACATTGCCTGTCCTGGAAGAGCCCTGGGAATTTAGTGTAAAATACCATGACCCCCTTACTCGCGTCTTTCTTGCCTAAATAACCGGCACCACACACACACACAAAAAAAATGCTGCCACTTCTAAGGCCAGCTTTGGATGGAGTGCAGTCTTTTGGGATCCAGTTATTTCAGTTTCTATGTCCCTTCCAATTGACCCTCAGGTCAACTCGAAGATACACAAAGAGGCACAAGTAGAGATTGCCGCCAGATTCTTTGCCAGAATACAGTAAGAATGGCATCTGGGCCAGTCTTAGAATTGGTCCTTCAGATTCCCACTGAGAACATTGCATATCTGATAACCATATTGAATTTGAGCTGGGTTTCCATGAAGTCTTCCTCAAAGTTTAGTGTGGTAGCAGGGTAGAGACGAGCAAAGGCAGCATGATAAGGGAATGGGACTACATAGTTCCTTGATTATATCTTTCAGGGTTTAAAAGAATAAAATTTATTTCAAAGAAAGAGGAAAAGAAGACAGGGAGAGCAAAGTCCTCCAGGAGGATAGGATTCCAGAGCTCGAAAATTTGCCACCTCAGTGGGAAATGAGAATGTTACTGATTGAGGGAAGCTCACCCATCCAGAGATCATGATTGGTCAGATTTAATGAAAAAAAAGATGAAAATTGGTCCATGATGATTCCAGTACTGCACAGGTCCAAGAAAGCCTGCCAAGCCATTCCAGGGCAGAAACTTCCACTTAGGAAGTCAAAGGAAGGAGGAAGAAATGGGATCATAATCTTCATCATCTTAGGTTAGAAGAGCTACCTACTTTTTTCCTCTATTGCTCTTTTCCTCTATTGGTCTGCCTAGCCAGGGAAACTATTTAGTTCTTATAATGTGTCAGTGGTCCCTCTTAGAAGCCACCCTAACTTTTTGCTACAGAAGTGGGGTGAGGAACAGTCCTAACTTCTTTGTGATTATAAGAGGGCAATGTTAGGCCATAGCAGTCAGTGTTCCTGTGCTCAGAGGGCTATGCAAGAACCCATGGTAGAACATTCTGACCTGGTGAACAGCTTCTTGGTATTGGAGTGCCCCTGTGTTTTTTTTGCATTTGTAACTTGTCTGAAACACATATAGAGTAATATCAGTAAATCTTCATAAAACATTAATGTTCAGCTTGAGGTATGCAATGTTTAATATAATGAGGTAAAGGTTGTTTGTAACCCTATGAGAAGTGGCAAGGGATCAGCTTCTTTGGGGTTTCTTTGGGGTAAACCTTTTGACTTTAGATCGGGATCAAGGAGACACAGGTAGACTGAGTTATTTGTAGGGCCACCTCAGTGTGGGCTGACTGGAAATGAGAGAAGATAAAGTTAAAACTCTAGTTGAGTACACAAGGTCCAAAGATTAATAGAATTACTATTGGGATTATAATAAGTTTAATTCCCTTGCACCATAAAGAGTCTGAACTACACTTCCAAATCTCTTCCCCAAATGGCATAGTGATGTATGTAGTAATGGTCTGCATTTGTTTCATGTAGATCTTGTATAGCAGATCTATATTAGTGTAATTATCAGGAATGTAAATTCAGCATTCAACATTATAGTAGCACATATGCCACCCTGAGCTGTTTTGAGAAAGCATAAAACTATATGATGTTGCATAATTGTTTTTCTCATCATCTGAGCCTCATAATTAAGAAGGGATATTCTCTGAACTGAGTTATTTTAAGCCTTCTGCGTATATTTGGTTAAATCTTGTATACACTACAAGACACTTTTTTAGTCTTATAGATGGGAAAAGTTGAAGCTAAGTGATCATACTGTTTAAAAACACTTCAGGTCCATCAGTGTTATAAGCAAGCTGATCTAGGGTTTTTGCTTCTAGTCCTTGTATCCAAAGAAATCCTAGATTACATCTACCATTCCACACTAGGGATAATCAGGGCCAACAGGTAGTGCCATTAGATGGTGCCCAATGTATTTCTATTTTCAGAACCCATTCAGTATCAAACCATTCTGATGAGTGAAGAAGAATAATATTTTGCAATAGGATATAAATCTAGAGTCTAATCATTACTTCCAGGGGTCTTCATGATAGCATGCCTAGGAAGAATGGTGGCAGTATTTAACTTGTCCCCACCTCTTATCTGACATTATACTATGCCTGGCTAGATCCTACAAGCCAAACATGTTTTGGCAGAGACCTGCCTTTTAAAAGATTAAAGGGGTTTCAAGTCATGAAGTAGAGACCTTGCCTATAAAATGACAGAACCACAATCTCACTTACATCTGGACATCACAGTAAGGTCCTTCCCTGACCTAGGCCAAAAGATGCTGAGAGAAGGCCTTTTCCTGTTATTTGAGTATCATTTGAACTGTGTGTGCTGAGGCCAATACCAATATACATAATTATATTGTGATCCTGGCAGGCACTGGTTGATTAAAATGAAGGCAAGGAAGATTCAATCACAGCCAAAGTTCTCCTAATCTTGCTGAGTTTCAGAATTTCATAGATATTTTTTTTTATTAATTAGTTTTGTACTCAGTGAATACAGTCAACTTGGTACCATTGTTAGCCTCCTCTGTGTCTTCCGCCTCCTCTGACCCCTCCTTGTTGAGGTATATGGGTCATATATTATGGAGTTAGCCCTCAGTTATGTGTAGGAGGAAATGTCTCTGCATATCATGACCTAACGTGTGGCTCTGACATTCTTTCAGGCTCCTCTTCCCCAAAATTTCCCTGAGCCATGTTGGGTTCATTTTGGGTCTGCTTCAGTGATAAGGTGTTGCCAGCCTCTATGTCTCTGGATATCTGATTAGGTAGGATCTGATTGTTCTCTGTGTCAATCTCCTTCACCCCTGTGCTGGTACCAGGTTCACTGAGAAAACAGCACCCTTGCTTGTTTTGCCAACTATTCTTAGTTTCAGCCGGGGCCCTTTTGAGGTATGATGGGGTGGTTCTCTCCTCAGGGTCTGCATCTATCTGAAAAAAGAGAAGCAGATTCTCCAACAGAGAGTAAAGTTAACACCAGATAAATGGGATAACCCTTATTTATTTATTTTTTTTTAATATAGGCATAGGCACTCTTATAGCCCATGATTGGTAGTAGCTTGATAATGGAGAGTGGGCTCATTTTTGGATTTGTTTCCCAGCTCCAGCTATGGGTTAGGTTTCACTGAGCAGACCAGTTAGCCAAATCAAGAGCAGTTGGTTTCCAACCATGGCTGTGTGCCACTATTGCACGTGTCTGAGCATCATGTCTAGTTATTTGCTGCTCAGTAGGTTAGACCATGACTTGCTTGGACAGATATTGGTTACTTTCCCCCAGTCACTCATGTAGTACCTTCTGGCACTAGATGTGCTGATTGTCTGGGGACTGACTCTCTTCCAGCTTCCAGCCATGTCATTCCATGTTATGTGTCAACCACATATGGTGTATTCAACAGTAGGGTCTTTCTAACCTTTGGTGGGTCACCAAGTACTCTGACAGAAATCTGTCATTCATTTAGGAAACCTTGTAGATCTGATCAAAAGCTCATTGTGGATGATAGCCACCTGCTGGTACTGGGAGTTATAGGTAAGTGCCCACAAAGAGAGGGAAGAAAAAGATAAGTAATATAAAAGAGAGAGAAGAGGGAGAGAGAGAGAGAGAAGCTGTAGATTAAGGTCAGTCTTCATCATACCCTCTCCAGTGCCTTGTGACTCAGGTGTTCCCTCTAAGGGCCTGGTGAAGTTTCAACTATTTGGTCTAGTTTTATGTAGCTTAATTATATATGAACCCAAATATAGATATGTGATTTTTCTTTACCTACAAGGGTGTCTTATTCTACTTATAAGCAATTTTTTTCTGAAAATATAAATTTAAACTGGAATATGATCCTTGGTAATTATAAATTTATGGTCTGTTTTTTTTTAATTGATATGTGTAAGTTTAGTTTTCATTAAATTAAGTAGGTGTTCTTTTTATTTAAATTATTTATTTATTTATCTATTAGGCTTTGAGACAAGCACCTTAGCTGCTGAGCCATCTCTCCAGCCCTCACTAGGTGTTCTTAATAGGAAGTATAACTTTTGTTAGATGTGTATTATTTATTTGCTTCATTTTGTGTGATAATAGTCTTTATTTATATAGATTTCTTAGGACATCTTTATTGATTAGTCATGTTGTGTCTGACTCTGTCCTACATCCAAAGAATTCAGGCCACATGTAGTATCTCAGGGCTAGGATGAGACTTGTAAGAAAAATTATTTAGAATATCCTTCTGTTTCTGAATATTCCCCAGTCCTGGACATTTATGGAAAACCAGCACATGAATAACAGAAATATCAACATTTGATAACAACAATGTCTGGCTTTCATTCATTTACTCATTTATTTTAGTTTATGTCACTATATTTTTGTTTAGTTATTATTCAGATTTTCCTACCTATGGATGAATGAAACACAGGTAAGGAATTGGGTACCTCTGATTTTATTTTGTTTAATTGGCATTAAATTTTAGAAAGGAGATACATTCGAGTCAAAAGATTCTATCCATTTTTTTTTTTTAAACTCACATTTTGGTATGTATACCTCATAAAGATTAGCAGCAAGGTATTCTTGTTTTGTAGATAGATAGTTCCGAACACAGGGTCAAGGGAACTTAGCTGCCAAACTCTCCTGGCAATGCTAGAAGGAATTTCCAGTCTGACTCAACATGGCACTCAGAAAAACTTTATTCTTCTTTCTCCTTAATTTTTCTTGGACTTCCTCCCCACCACGAAGACTCTTTTGGAGTCAGACCTGTCCTCACTGAACTACCAACCAATCAGGACCTCCATCTACACTTGGACATGGCCAGTGAGGCTCATCACCGTCAGTTATGGCCAATGCACATCTCCAAGGCTATCAGCAAGCACCTTCTAAAGTCACCACATTGCTCAGGATCTCCTGTAGCTTTGGAGATATTCTGATTTTGTTCTCTGTCTGCTGTACTCATCTTCCCTAATTTACTCTTTTTTTTTTTTTTTTTTGTCAATCCTTTGCAAGTTGTAAGACAATCGCTACAGAGTCTCTGGTTTGGGGAGATCCAGTGAATGTTGAAGTCACTGCACCTCTTAGTCTAAGCCCGACTAGAGCTGAGAGAAGCTCCAAGCTCTCGGTGCTGGCAACACTGATTTTTATATGTGTTTAATTTATCTAAAGCTTACATATGCAACATGGATTATTAAATGTTAGTTACAGGAAGAGACACAGAAATTTTGTTTTGCTTTCATAGACTTGATGTGAGAGAGAATTACATATTCTCTATATAAGACAGGCTAGATAAAATATGGGCAAAAAAATGCTACCTGCTACCTATATATTAACCAGAACTTTTTTTTTTTTTTTTTTTTTGGTACTTCTGACTTGGTATCTTTTGCGCCTCATACCAGCCATTATGAAAAAAATTTAAAAATAGGCTTATTACATATACAACTATTAAAAATCTGTGATATAACTTGGGGACGTACTTTGTAAGCTTTGTAAAATATGCAGTTTTGGACCTATATCAAAAGACCTATATCCTCTTCTCATCCTCATCTAAAAATCGGAAGAAGGTCTCTGTACTTCCATGAGGCTAGCATGATAAAGCTCAGGAAATGAGTTCTACTCATAGTCACAGCAGTAGAATTAGAGAATGTGTTAGAAATGCAGTTCTGAGACCTCTTAGCCTCAGCTAGTAATCCAATCATTGAGCAGTATGCAAATGACCTAACAGGAATACAATCAGGGCTACAAGAGCAAGCAATTTCCATTTCCATTACTGCTTAATGAGAGTGTGCTGTAATTTTAAGGCAATGGAAACCTCCAGGAAGCATTTTTTTTTTTCCTTCTCCTCTTTGGCTTTATTGAAACTACTTCCTCCAATTAGCCCAAGCAACAAATTATTTGCTGTTTCTGATCCAAGGGCTGCAAAATAGTTCTGTAACAAGTTTTTTTTCTCCTTATTGAAGCTTTTCAGCATGAGAACTGAAAGCAACTCTAAGCATATTGAATTTTCTTTTCTCTACCCTCACTAGTACTGTATTTACTAACCCAGATTCTATAAGACTTTCTCGCTGTATATCCTATCACTCAGCGTATTCATTCTTACATAAGGTTAACATAACTTCCAGAGAAAGCTGCTTCATAGGCATTGGTACTCACTGTGCAGAAAAGTTATTTTCAGGTTGTTAGGGGTGTTATGGGGCACAGTTGTGAAAATCATTGAACATTAGGAATGAAAGAGCATGAAGAATTCTGTACCTACCTGCATGTCACCGATGCATTCTGCAAATAAGTAAGAAAGATGTTAATAATTATCTCCCTAGTGATTTACAGAAAGCTCTTGATGAAGTCCTCCCCAGACCTCCCCTCCTTCTGTTTTTGGTAACCCCATGATAATACATATAGCTTACTCATAAGGTATGCTTATATATGCAGAATGCATATTTTTCTAAGTGCTTTTTTCTATCTTTAATTTTAATCACAGTATGTGAAACAGGCACAATTATTGACTCACATTTACGACGAAGGCAATGGGGTCTGTGAAGTTTGTGACTTTCCTGAAGCTACAGAATAAGACAACCATCAGGAAAAGAAGCATAGGGCCTGCATGACCCTGACTGCTGGCCTTCAGTCTTAAACACAACCAGAACCTGGTTCCAGGAACCATCTGCATCAGCTTCTCTTCTGCCTGGATCCTGATACTCCCTTTCTATGTGAAGCTCATCCAAAGTTAACTTTTCAGAATGTTCTTGCTTACTGATTCCCCATAATGTACTAAAGTTAGTAATAGAATTGTTACCTTTCTGGAGGTATTTGATGTCTATCAAAAGAACACTGTTAATAGAATTGGAAATTCGCTCATCAGTGAGTATAGGGAATAGAAGTTTGCTTGTGCCCTTGATCTATTATTCCTTGTGGTGGGGTGGTATGCATGGAGGCTAGACTTTAGAGATATTGTTTATATCATGACTACAAAATCATCTATGTACATTTGGGGATGCTGATATTTTTGTGTTTCAATGTAATTACTTGTAATTTGTAAGTAGTAATACACTTAAAGGATTCAAGTGTTTAACTATATGTGGCAAGTTTTAACAAGAGAAATGAAAGATTTGAAATATTTTAGATACATTTCAAAACTCATGTGCTTATATTTCACTTAATCACAAACATTTTAAATGTGGAAATAACTATATAGAGGTAGTGATCATCTCTGGATTCAGGTGGTGATCATATTATTGTCAGAAATGCATGAGCAAATTGAGGGGATTTGATGAGACACTGTGAATGGAATAAAATGTCTATGAGAAAGTACATCATAATTAAAGATGTCTTCAATATTTCATATAAATTCTTCTCTTTATAAGTAAACAAAATTATTTGTCCTACAATTCATAATACATAACATTTGTGGAGAATCTATATATGAGCAAAGTTACAAGTCAGTTAATATTGCTAGTGTGCTAACCATGTTTTACTACAAGGTACGCATGCAACATAAATATTGAAAGGGGGCTAATTGGGAAGAATAGGTTTAGCAGTAAAGAGAGGGAGATAAAAAAGGGTAAAGTTGGTATATTACCAAAATATATGTTTGAAATTATAAAAAATAAAATAAAATAAATTTGGGCTGAGGACATAGCTCAACCACTAAAGGGGTTTGATTGAAAAACCTCTTAGATTGTGTTAGACCAAGAATCAAATCCCCATCTAAAGCCAGATGCACAAAGTGGCACATGGATCTGATGTGCATTTGCAGTGGCAAGAGGCCCTGACATGCCCATTCTTGTGCTCTCTTTTTTTCTCTCTCTCTTTCTCTCTCCTTGCAAACAAACAAAATATTAAAAAAATAAATTAATAAAATAAGTTTAAAAATATATCTTCTGTAGTCTTGTACTACTAAAAATGTATGAATACGCTTAATGTTTTTAGGCTACACCTGTTTATTCTCTTAAATGTCTCGTGTCAGTTTGAATAGCCCCATAGCCTCATGTGTTTCTAAGTAAGGCCCATACATCAGCCCCAGCTGGTGGTGCTGTTTGGGAGTTTTGGGTGGGCTTTGGAAGGGTGTGTCTTGCTGGAGGAGGTGTGCCCCTGGGGGAATACTCAGGAGCACTATAGTACAGCTTCACTTGCCCAATGAGTGAGCTTAGTTTCTCTGCTTTTTCTTGCTCTGCAAATGTGATACCTGGCTGTCTGATCCTATTATGTTTACCCAAGTGTACCTGGATATGTGGCTTTTAGTCTTTTGGAACTGGTATGTGAGGACAATAGAAGGATTTGGAGCTTGGGGGAAGTGGAGAAGTTTTATGGCACAATAACCAGAGTTTAACAGGCCATTTTGGTATGAGTTTCAAAGACTCACAATGCAGAGATAATGTGGAATGGGGAGGCTTGGCTTACAATATTTTCCCTTGAAACTGTAAGCCAGAAACACACTCTCTCCTTCCATAAGTTACTTGCTACTTCAAGTGAGGTGTTTTTCAATGAAAATGTAACTTCTACATACTTCTTTATGTGCTTGGTTGGCTTTTATGCATGTTTTAATATATACTTTTATTTATTTATTTATTTGTTTGCAAGCCAAGAGAGATAAAGCCTCCAGTCACTGCAAATGAACTCGAGATGCATGTGCCACTTTGTGCATCTAGCTTTATGTGGGTACTAGGGAATGAAATTAAGGTTGTTAGGCTTTATAGACAAGCACCTTCATGGCTAGGCCATCTCTCCAGCCCCTTAATACTACTTTTGTATTAATATATTCTGGAAGTTCTGCCTTTATTCATTGGATGTTATAATGATTAGTCTTCATAGCCAACTTGACTAGATTTGGAATCGCCTAAGAGGCATATCTCTGGGCATTTCTTTAATGTGTTCCCAAGGTGGGGGGAAACTGAAGTAAGAATTTAGGTGCTTAGGGAGATGGTTGTGTCCCAGATTGAAAGGGAAATAGGAGAAAGCCAACATATACCTTTTTCTTATTCCTGGTCTGCCTACATGTGAGAAGTCTCCAACTCCACAATATGAACCACTTCTGCCACCACAGCTTCCCAAGCTGAAAGTCAAAATCAACCTTCCTTAAATCATGTCTTGTCAAGTATTCTTCTATTCTATTTTCATATTTTGCTCATATATGAAATATAGGATAGATTAGAACTTTATATAATGGTATGTTATACAAATTATATTTTAATATTTTTTAACAATTGTTTATAATATAAATTATACAATATATAATATTATATGTACATGTAAATAACATATTAGAACTCTGTATAATATAGAACTTTTGGGATATGGAGAAAATATGGTCAGGTTGACTTTAACTGATTCATTTGCTTGAAATATGTGTGAATTATTGCTAGAGAAAACTAAGAAACCTGATAGAGAAAAGATTATAGTTGATGTTAATGTTATACACACTATGGATTAATATTTATAATTTAATATTTATATGGATTAATATTTATAAACCACATCAGCATCCAGGTTGATTTACAATTAATTTAAGGAGAAATATGCATTCCTAAATTCCTAAATATTTTACAGGAAGACTATGTGACATATGGCATGATCAGGATAAGAAATAAATGTCATTTTTATATTCCTTAAGTCACCTTTCAGTTCCCTGATTGACATGAATAGCATACCAATATTTGCAATATTAGAGAGTTTGTACATTAATCCACATCTTGTTAAAAGTTATCTCCTCCTCTAAACATAGATTTTATAGTACAATATAGAAAGCTTTGGCTTCTACAACCAGTACTCCATCATTTCTGTAAACATAATTACTGCCATGCATTTCTTTATATTCTCCATCATAATTGTAACAATTCCTGTAAAAGCCTTAAATGTATTTAGGTCACGATCAGTATTGTATTCCATCTTCATGTCAACTACATCATATGAAATGTACAATTGTTACTGTATTCTTTCTCTAACTTTAAAGATTAGTTTTCAAGTATGTGTTGTGGCCACATTTAGAGTACCTTGGCTCTTTGTTTTTATTTAAAATATCATAAAATATATACTTAGCACTATTGATGATTAATTTATTCTTAGCGTTTTCTTAGAAATTCACATAAAGAACTCGCATAAGTGTGGTATATGTCATTGTGTAAATAACTGAAAAAGGCAATGTTGGAATGTCAGAGCACATGTTGGGTCATGATATGCAGAGACATTTCTCCTACCCATAACTGTAGACTAATTCCACAATGCATGACACATGTACCTCAACAAGGAGGGGCCAGGGGGAAATACATGGATGAACCCAACAATGGTACCAACTTAAATGTATTCACTGAGTACAAAACTAATTAGTAAAAAAAAAAAATTAATAAATTTTAAAAATGTGATTTTTATCATGTTATACAAAAATGATCATAGGGTTAATTTTTGTATTTGCTTAAATCAAAAAATTCTGTCATTTTTTAGAGAAATAATGAACGAAATCAAGTTTATTCATCTCTTAGCTGGAACAGCAACCTCATTTACTAAAGAATAATTAATACCATAAATCAGTTACCTAAACAGATATTAGTGCTTAACTTTTAAAAGTAAAAGTATTTCAAAATAATCCTATTTTGTAATTTAATTTTTTAAATTGATAATATAAATAATCATTTTTTAAAAATTATAACATAAAATTACAAGATGTTCACTTATATCCAAGACTTTTTAAAAACAAATATACAAAAAGTCAAATTTAGTGAATAAACTCAGTATAAATGTAGTTATTCAGACACCTGCAATCAACATGAAGAAAAGATTAATTATATTCCTGTAAATGTTTGTTTGAGCATCACTGTATTTGATAGAATTATATCTTAGTTTCACACACACATTTTATGAAAGTTCATTTTAAAATATTTTAAAATAATCTTTAGAAAACTGTTAATATACTCTGTACATAAACATCTTCAAATGTCTTCTCTGGCTGAGATAATGAGATGAGCATAGCTGGAATCCTAATATGATTGTATTTTTATGCTCTCATTTTTGTTCACAGTTCATAAATTGCTATATTATCTGTCAGTATTCTGATTCCAGTGGAGAACTAAATAATATGATGCTTTTAGGATGAAAAGAAGATATGCATCTTTAGTTTTTTAAACATACGATATTTGATATACTTAATCTCACTGTAATAGAACAATGTTTCCTCACAATAAAAATGACATTGTTGAAATATGTGCAGTAAAGGGGTAAGTAAGAATTGCTTTCCTAGAGCAACACAGTGTATGACATTACTCACTTATACTTTCTGCTCAATCCTCTTCTAAAAAACACAATATGCTTGCTGTATTTTTGTTTTATTTTTAGGTGTTCCATTTATGATTTATGTGGACCTATAAAGATGATATCTTAGAGCAGTAGTGGAATGTAAAATGTATTGTAGCTACAGAATCCTGTTTTCCAATACAATATTTCTCAAAGGCACACCATTTGAAGCTCACAAAAGCTGGGCTAATATTCCAGATGTGATGAGTTTCTTCCTTCTACTTTCTTCCCTTTATAGGAATCTCCAAAGATCTCTGGGCTCAGAATATTATCAATCACTATTTAAACATTCTTACACATCATGATGTGTTTTCATATACTCAGCAATCAAAGAACCAGGCTGTAGACAGTTAAAAGCAATGGTTGACAAAGGCCTTTGTCTGTTAAAGTGTTGATACAAATATGCTATGCAGCAAAAAAAAAAAAAAAAGCAATTGTTGTATGGTTGTTATCAAAGCATATAGATTTAAACCACTGATATTTGTGAATAATTATAAGCAATTTAAATTTAATATAAAAGCTGGGTAATATGTATAAGTCAATGGATAATAAAAAGATTTAAACACATGGATTTTGTAATTTTTCTGAATTTAAGAGCTACAATTTTACAAAGGCAGGAGTCAAGCTGTGGTCATCTCATTCAGAAGACTGATTATATAATGAGTGCTAGTTTTATGACAGATACTAATTCCTTTTATATAAAACCTAAACATATGTACTTTCTGTGGGGATGGACAAAGAAATTCATTACACCCAACCCAAATAATTTTACTAATGGTAGTCATTAAAAATTAATTTTCCCCATGTGCAACCTGGTGACAGAGATGAGCTATGTAAGTTGAGACAATTTCATATTCTGGGAATATTATACCTGTAGGTATTTAAGTTGCTTTATACCTGAATCTCATGGGATTTAGAGCAGCAGCTGAGGTAGCAGTCTTCTTTCATTCAATGACAAAAACTAATGAGGAAACTATGTCCAAAAATTTGGAAAATATGATTCAATGTTTGTTGTCGTCTGATGACATTCAGATCACTAGTGTAGAAAGGCCCATTCCTATGCTTTGTATACAAACTTCTATAAGATTCATAACTCTCCAGAAACTGGGTAGCTTATATAGTCCTCTATGGTCTTAATATTATCTGTATAGTATCTCTTATTTTACTCTAATGGTATTAGATACAAACATTTCTACATTTTTATCAAAATGAATATGTCCTGACTAATGACATCACATTCTTAGAGACTACTAGGGAAGTAACATAACTTATAACCATGTAAATTTCCTTCTCTACCCTATAGAACTACCATATGATACAGCAAACTCAATGCCAAGTATTTTCAAATGAAATGGAATCACATGTTGAGGCAATATCAACACTCCAATGTTTATTGTATTGATATCTCTTACATTTACTTGTTCCTAAATTCTATGTTGTGTCATTTTAATTTACCTATTAGACCTCACTTATCATTGGAAACACACACACACACACACACACACACACAGAGAGAGAGAGAGAGAGAGAGAGAGAGAGAGAGAGAGAGAGAGAGAGAGAGAGAGAGAGGGAGAGAGAGAGAGAGAGATTGAGATCTGTTGCACTTCACAGGTCTGAAAAACTGAGTTATGGTCTAATAATCATATTTTGCCACTGTAGAAAGACATTCATAGCCTAGAATTTTAAAGACGTGTGTATGCTTGTGGATGGGTCTGATTTAACACGTTTTTGTGAATAATATATTGTTTTTAGGTTTTTGTTTGTTTGTTTGTTTGTCTTTTACAAAAGCTGTTTTTAAATGCTACAGTTAATTTCATCACATGCATCTAGAGTTGGTTTGTAGTGGCCTGAGGCCCTGTTGCATCCATTCTCTCTACCTGCTTCCACCGAATTCTACCAAACTCTTTCTATGAAACTAGCATTACCCTAATACCAAAGCCAGACAAAGATGGGAGAAAGAAAGAAAGAAAGAAAGAAAGGAAGAAAGAAAGAAAGAAAGAAAGAAAGAAAGAAAGAAAGAAAGAAAGAAAGAAAGGAAATTACAGACCAATTTTCCTCATGAAACTAGATGCAAAAATTCTGAACAAAATATTGGCAAACAGAATACAAGACAAGGGTATCCACTGTACCCACTTTTATTTAATATAGTACCGGAAGACTTAGGCTTAGTAGTCCCCACTTTTATTTAATATAGTAATGGAAGTCTTAGGTACAGCAATACGACAAGAGACACTTGGAAAAGTGATACAAATTGGAAAGGAAGAAATCACATTATCATTATTTGCAGATAATGATACATAAAGGACCCTAAAGACTCTACCAGCAAACTGCTAACAGTGTTAAACACTTTTAGCAACATATCAGGATACAAAATAAACACCCAGAAATTAGTAGTTTTCCTATATACTAACAATAGACATATGGAGGATAAATCAAGGAATCTCTCCCATTCACAATTGCTTCAATAAATAAATAAATAAATAAATAAATAAATAAATAAATAAATAAAAAGTACATTGGACTAAACCAGGGAAGTGAATCATCTCTACTATGAGATCTTTAAAATGTGCAAGTAAGAAATTGCAGAAGGCACTAGGAAATGAAAAGACATCCCATGTTCTTGGATTGGAAGAATCAATATTGTGAAAATGTCAATCTTACCAAAAGCAATCTACACATTTAATGCAATAACCATTAAAATTCCAATGACATTATTCACAGAAATACAGAAAACAATCCTGAAGTTCATCACCAGCTGTTAAGCCAGTCAACCACAGCCATCTGATTTTTGAAAAAAATGCCAAAATATTCACTGGAGAAAATACAGTCTCTTCAACAAGTGGCGCTGGGGAAATTGGATGCCTGGATGTATAAGGATGAAAATAGATCCTTGTCTTTCTACATGCAAAAGAATCAAGTCCAAGTGGGTCAGGAACCTTAATATCAGACCTGAAACTCTGAACTTCCTAGAGGAAAAGGTAGGGGAAATACTTCAATGTACTTGCATAGGCAATGACTTTCTGAATATAACCACAATTGCTCTGAAATAAAACCATTAATCAGCCAATAGATATCATGAAATTACAAAGCTTTTGTACAGTAAATGACACTGTGACTAGAACAAAGATACAATGTACAGAATGGGAGGAAATCTTTGCCAGCTCCACATCTGACAGAAGATTAATGTCCATAACATACAAAGAACTCAAAACACAGAACAATAAGAAATCAAAAAACAATTAAAAATGGGCTATGGAACTAAATAGAGTATTCTCATTGGAAGAAATACAGATGGAATATAAACATCTTAAAAGGTGTTCTATGTCCTTCGCCATCAGGGAAATGCAAATTAAAACTACTTAGAGACTCCATCTCTCTCCCATAAGAATAGCTACCATCAAGGACAACAAATGACAATAAATGTTGGTGAGAATGCAGAAAAAGGGGAACCCTTTTACACTGTTGATGGGAATGTAATATGGTGCAGCCATTGTGGAAATCATTCTGGTGGTTCTTCAGACTGCTAAAAATAGATTTGCCATAGCACGCCTAGGCATATATCCTAATGACTCTTCTCGCTCTCCTAGAGACACTTGCATAACAATGTTTACTTCTGCTCTATTTACAATAGCTAGGAAATGGAACCAGCCTAGATGTCCCTCCACAGATGAATGGATAATAAAGATGTGGTATATTTACAAAATGGAGTTCTAATCAGTGGTAAAGAAAAATGAAATAATAAAATTTGTGGGGAAATCGATGGATTATACTATGTGAGGTAACTCAGGCCCAGAAAGCAAAACATTACATGTCCTCTCTTATATGTGGATCTTAGCTACACATGTACAGACTTGTGTGTGAGCTGGAATCAAAATTGATAGCAGAGGCCAGAAAGGTAGAAAAGGATATAAGGGAGGGAGGAGAGGGAAGGACTTAAAGAGATGGTATTGTATATATGTAAGTAGAAGAACAGATTACTGGGAGGGGAAAGGCCTAAGTGAGGCTAGGGGAAGGGCTTGTATAAAAGAAGGACAGCAGGGGCAGTGAGGCAATCAAAATTCAAGATATTCTGAATAAGACATATTAAAACCTACGTTTTTGAATAATGGCATATCCAGAAGCCATTGATTGTAACTAGAAATTTTTTAGTGTCAGAATGGGATACCTTTCAATGAGTTGGCCAGGGAGGTCCCTATTGCATACAAAACATTATAGGCTATTGCCAAGGCCCTTGGTTTCCCTATTGCCGAAGACTTCACATGCCTGAGCAGGCAAGGTTACTGAGAAATTAAGATGGTACTGACCAGAAAACACTCTCCCTAAAGACCAGGCAACTAAAAGCTGAAAAAAGCTGCACTGTATGCAGCCCTATGGGAGACAGAAATCATCAGGGGTGAAAACAGTGGACAGTGGGAACCTCAAATTTGGCCAGACAGGCCAAAAGACTTTACAAGTGCAATAGTGTCATGTCTGCTCTAGGGGAAACCAACTGCTCTCTAATTGGACTTAAGGCCTGCTCTATGAGAGAAAATACATGCCTGATACTGAAAACCTAATCAAAAGCCTAAGGCAGGGGAGGTCATGAGCCTTAGAGGTATAAAGCCTGCTCTTGTTTGGATAAATACATATAGTTTTCTCACCAAGTTGCCCTGAAAGCATTACACTTAATATTAATATTAATATTCATATATTAATGTTACTCTCACTTCTGGTTAGAGAAGCTTTTCTTTTCAGATGGTGATGACCACTGGTATGACCCAAAAGGCAGCATAGTGCTGAGAAGGGGCAGAGGAGTGTCCAGCACTGAAATATCTCTATCACACCCTCCAAGGATAAGGGTCCATTATGAAAGATATGATGGAATGAATGTAAGAACCAAAGGAAGGATAAAACTCCTTACAATGCAATTGTCCAGACAGAAATTGGCCTCAATATCTGTGACCTCGCAGTGCCTAAGCAAAACCTACACAAGACCATCAAAATAGATGAAAAAGATGATGACATTGAATTAGAAGAGAGACTAATGGAGAGAGGGAGGGGATATAATGGACTGCAGAGTAATGAAGTGGAACATGAGGGAGGGAAGGGAAATATTATGGTTTATTATCTATAAATATAGAAGCTGTCAATAAAAATATAACAAAATAAATAAAAAGTAAATTAATCAAAAATAAAAAAATAAAAAAGAAATATAGCTAATTTCAGGGAAATGAGCAAAGACTTCTGTAATGAAATATAAGACATATTTATGGGAAATAAACATTGCTTATAATTAAAGTAAAATTTTGCTGAATTGGCTAGTGTCTTTATTCACTTTTCAAATGTATTTTCTGGGCTGGAGAGATGGCTTAGTGGTTAAGCACTTGCCTGTGAAGCCTAAGGACCCTGGTTCGAGGCTCGATTCCCCAGGACCCACATTAGCCAGGTGCACAAAGGGATGCATGCATCTGGAGTTTGTTTGCAGTGGCTGGAGGTCCTGGTGCATCCATTCTCTCTCTCTGTCTCTCTCAAATAAATAAATAGAAACAAACAAAAAATGTTCAAAAAGTATTTTCTATAAAGATGGTTTATTTATTTTCTCATGTTGAGAGTAAAACACAATTTTACTAACTATGAGTTTTAGAACTGCTTATTTTCTCCAGTCTGATGAAAGAAGAATGTAGATGGAAAATATACCTTAATATTTTGTGGTATAAGCTTGAATCTTAGTAAATGTTAAGGTTAAAAATAGGTGGAAATAGCCGGGCATGGTGGTACATGCCTTTAATTCCAGCACTTGGGAGGCAGAGGTAGGAGGATCACTGTGAGTTCAAGGTCTCCCTGAAACTACATAATGAATTCCAGGTCAGCCTGCTATAGAGTGAGACTGTACCTCAAAAAACTAAAAAACTGAAAAAAAAAAGTGGTGGAAATGGGGTTGGAGAGATGGTTTAGCAGTTAAAATGCTTGCCTGCCAAGCCTAAGGACCGAGGTTTCATTCTCTAGATCCCATGTAAGCCAGATGCACAGAGTGGCACATATATCTGCAATTCATTTGCAGTGTGTAGAGGCCCTAGAGTGCCCATTCTCTCTCTCTCTATATATATATATCAAATAGGAAATAAATAAATAAAATTTAAGAAAGAATCTGGAAATAAAGATAATCAGGAGTTATACTACTGCTATTGACCTGTCATAAAAACAGGCCTACCATTTCAAAAATATTGATTGTCCACTTGTGCAATTGAGAACATATATTCACATTGAAATAAACCATTAATAGGTAAAATTCCCTTAGCATTATACACTATAACCATGAATATCTAACCAATTTATGTTATCAATCTAATTTCCTTTCATTGCTCCACTTGTTTTTCCATTTATACTAAATCTCTACATGTTTTGCATAGTACCATATGTGTTACTTACAAAATGTCTTTACATTTTCTTATTCAGTCTTTTCATCATAAGCAAAATTATTTATTATTAGAAGTTTAACTCAAAAATCATTTAATGTGGTATATTTTTAGATTTATGTTTTGAGTACATTTCTGTCAGTACTGCCTTGTTTAGGAAAAGGCATGGTGTTGCAGTCCGGTTCGCATTGCTGTTAGAAATCACCCAACCAAGAGCAGCTTCTGGGAAAAAGAGTTTTATTTTGGCTTATAGGCTCGAGGGGAAGCTCCACGATGGCAGGGGAAAACGATGGCATGAGCAGAGGGTGGACATCACCCCCTGGCAAACATAAGGTGGACTACAGCAACAGGAGGTGTGCCAAACACTGGCATGGGGAAACTGGCTATAAAGCCCATAAGCCCGCCCCCAACAATACACTCCCACCAGGAGGCATTAATTCTCAAATATCCATCAGCTGGGAACTTAGCATTCAGAACACCTAAGTTTATGGGGGACACCTGAATCAAACCACCACATTCCGCCCCTGGCCCCCATAAACTGATATCCATACATGATGTAAAATACAATGCTTTCAGTCTGACTTTAAAAGTCCCCATAGTTTTTATCAATCCCAATGATGTTCATACATCCCCATAGTTCAAGATCTTTTAACTGAGCCATAATACCAAAATATAACCTCAAAAAACCCATAATGACACAGAATAAATATTCACACTGCAAAAGATGGCATTGGGCATAGCAAAGAAACATTCAACCAATACAAGATTTAAAACAACTAGGGAAAATATCAAACTCTGTAGCTTCAAGTCCAGCAACTCTAGCCAGTGACAAGTCTTCAAGTCTGATAATTCAAACCAGCAACAAGTCTCTGGCATTCCAATTCCACCCCTCCAGCTAGGCTACTCACAGTCCTGGAAAACTTCATCGGGGCCGGCAGCTCCTCGGCAGCCATCTCATGGTCCCAGCATCTCCACTGGGTCTCCATTGCAAGCCACGGTTCATCGTCATGGCTCCATGGGGTCTCTATGCAGGCAACCAACAAACCTGCTTCACATTGCCCATGGCCATTTCCAAAACACAAGACCGTGTTGCAAACTCAATGACCCTCTTTCCAGCATTTCTTATACTCCACAATACCAGGTAGGGTGCCAATTTGTTAATCCAGGGGAGAATAAAGCAGACTTTGAAGAACAAGACACTCCTTGAGCACTCAGGCCCCTTCAAAAGAGTTGACATTCTTCTTGTTGCCCCAGCACAGGTCAGCTAGCCCAGTCTCAAAGGTTGTAATCTCTCAGTTGCAGCTGAACGGGCAAGAGTTCACCCAAAGATTTTTCTTTCTGTGCCATATCCCTCTGCTCATACCAGTTCATTTCTACGCAAAGCAACCCTGCACAACTTCTCAGGACACAGGCACAAGAGCAAGCTTCTCACTCAAACTGCTAGCCCAGTCCAGGCACAGCTCTTTCTCACCCTCATAAGCCAAACCTCACAGTCCATAGTTCTTACTGCATTCAGGTCTTGGAGCTCAGACCAGAATAGTCCATTAAGCTGTACTTACAGCACTGCAAGGCATCTCTTAGGCCAAGGTTTCAAATCCTCCCACATTCCTCTTGAAAATCAGCTCCAAAAGGCCGAAGCCACATAGTCAGGTGTCTAGCAGCAATCCCACTTCTCGGTAGCACTTTACTGTTGCAGTCCGGTTCGCATTGCTGTTAGAAATCACCCAACCAAGAGCAGCTTCTGGGAAAAAGAGTTTTATTTTGGCTTATAGGCTCGAGGGGAAGCTCCACGATGGCAGGGGAAAACGATGGCATGAGCAGAGGGTGGACATCACCCCCTGGCAAACACAAGGTGGACTACAGCAACAGGAGGGTGTGCCAAACACTGGCATGGGGAAACTGGCTATAAAGCCCATAAGCCCGCCCCCAACAATACACTCCCACCAGGAGGCATTAATTCTCAAATATCCATCAGCTGGGAACTTAGCATTCAGAACACCTAAGTTTATGGGGGACACCTGAATCAAACCACCACACATGGCATATAGTATTTTTTAATTATGTAAGTAGAAAATAGAGAAGAGTATAAAACAATGTATTGACAAAGGCATTATATTTGATATAAGTGCACAATTTTCTTGGACTAATAATTATTATGTGTTTTTGGTACTTAATGTCATTACTAATTTATTTATTCATTATCTAAATGTTTGGTGTCAAGCATTGTTATCATTTTCAATATTGTACAAGCCTTTCTGAATTACTATATTTTTTTGTTTATTAGTTTAATTAGTTTTTTAAAAATTTTGTTTTTTGACAAAGTCTTGTTCTGTAGCTTAGGCTGGCCTTGAACTTGAGATCCTCCTCCATTATCCTACTGATTGCTGGTATTATAGGTGTACCATGATTGCTGACTGATAAGTAATATTTTTTAATACAATACATATGAATTCATTGAATAAATAAGTCAACCATATTTATTATGTATGAAAGACACATTCCTATAAGCTATCTACCTTGCTGTCTGCTGTACACAAGTGGTTCCTCAGTTTTTAATGCAAAGAAACCTATATAGAGTCATTCAATGAAAGGTCTGTATTAAAATTAACATTAATATTTTTCTATATATAATTTTCCCACTAAATTATGTTTTCATTAATATCTGAACTCATTAATTTTCATTGTAATCCCCACTTTCCTTAAGTACAATCTTTATCCTCATAAAAAATGAACTTTTCATATTAGCCATAATTGTATTAGGAAATATGGAAGACAAATTGGAAACCATTAGTTTCTTTACATTATTTTTCAATATCAACAATGTCCTTGGGCTGATCCATCATTATAAATAATTTTGTCACAGTGTGATTAAATTAAGAATAATATTTACTGTTTGAAAACTGTCCCTGACTAAGGGGTTGTCATTCTTCTATGTGATTCTTTTATATAGGCTGTGCTATTCCATTGCATACCATTGTTTTACAATGATAAAATGGATTAGGTAACAGGTTGTCAAAATGTATTATTAACATATTTGTTGCTTATAATCTAATTTCTACTGGCTATTGAAGAAAACTTAATGTTGGAACATATTTCTCCACCATGATCTTTGAGGAAATAGGTTTATTGTTGCTGCTTTTCCTCTCAAAGAAGAAATAAATTGAAATAAACCTATTTCCCAATAGGAGTTATACATATTTTGCTTATGTATGTAGGTAGATTAATTTATTTTCTCATTGGTGTGACCAAAGTCCTGACAAAAATCAAGTGAGCAGGGGTTCATATTTCCTTCGGTTTGGGGATGTAATCCATGATTACACGGGGTGGAGATGCAGTGACAGAGTGGAAAGTAGCTGGTTCCTCCAAGAGTGATTAAATGCCCTTGTTGAATTTGCCTCCTCTTTCTATTAGGCATGGACCCTGCCTCATGGAATGGTTCCATTCCTCATTGGGGCAGGTATTCCCAACCTCAATTAATCTAACGTAGAAATTTTCTTCTAGATATTTCTAGATCCTGTCAAAGTTTATAATCAAGGCTTACCAGGACAGAATTTGAACATGAAGAGAAACTCATTAATTATTTCATATATATATATATATATATATATATATATATATATATATATATGTATGTATGTATATGGAGTACCAACTAAATTCTTGGCATATTAAAAGAAACAATTCCTGTTTAAGGTATTCCAAATCAGTCATCAACAAACAAATGCTATTGTGATGATTTGGGAGAAAGCACTGTATGGGCAAAGGCTGTAGAAGTAGATTCTTTCTTCTGCTAGTTGTCTATGAGATGCTATTTATACTGAGGAAGAAGTATATATTTGAGAATGAAGACTAAGAAAATGAAGCAATTAAATTCATCCAGAGAGAATCAGAAAGTAATGTAGCATTTGAATAATATCTGATGAGAAGGAAGTCTTTCTGTTCAAGAAACTTTAGCTATAAGAAGTAAGATCATAAATTATTCATTTTATGTCAAAAAATAGTGAAGCTGTTTGCTTTCACATTATCATGAATATAATGCAGAAAGTCTTCTCAAAAATGATACCAACTCACCTAACCATTTTGTGCAATTGTCACAAAATCAATATGAAGCAGTGGCCCACTACAATTCAATTTTGAGGAAATGCAAAGACAGTTATCAATGGAGTGAAAGTCAAGATTATTTCTTAAATGTTACCATCAATAACAGCCTACTTCAGATGAATTTCATTGAATCACAAAGATTTGAGTTACTATAGATCTGTTTGAATCTTAAAAATGTTTTTTTTTAAAAGTTTGCCCAGACTGGGGAAATGGACTAGCTGTTAGGGCATTTGCCTCCAAAGTCTAAGGACCCTGGTTCGATTCCCCATGACCCACATAAGTCAGATGCATAAGGGGTGCATGCATCCAGAGTTCGTTTGAAGTTGCAAGAGGCCCTGGTATTCCTATTCTCTTTTTCTTTCTATCTTCTTCCTCTCTCTCTATTTAAAATAAATAAATAAATTAAATTAAAAAAATTAAAAACGTTTGACCACATCATGGAAGAGTTTTGTTTCTTTGCATATATCCAGAAATGAAATCAGGCTTTGCTAATAACTTCAACATAGATGAGTTGGGAAGTAGAGAACAGAGTACTTTTAATGAGGCAATTGTCAGTATCATATGGCATTCTGCTTTTGTCTAGGTACATTTTCTGTCAAGACAATAGTTTATGTCCATAAACATAACTGAAATGTTTCTTTTAATATTTTTATTTTTGTAATATTTTCTTTCCTTTTTGGGTGGTGAGAATGAGAGAGAGAAAGGAGAGAGAATTGGCATAGTAGGACCTCCAGCCACTGCAATCATATTCCAGACACTTACAACATCTTGTGTGCATGTACAACTTTGTGTGTTTGTGTCAACTTGTGCATGTGGCTTATATGGCAACCAGAGAGTAGAACATGGGTCCTTAGGCTTCATAGGCAAGCACCTTAACCTCTAAGCAATCTCTCCAGCCCAATCACTGACATATTTCTAATTGTGATATTGCTGGGATGTAATTTTTGCCTTTTATCAATGAAATTTATGTGGCTTTCTCTTTATGGAGATGAATAATATTGAAAACAACTGAAGAAACTGGTTATGTGTATGCCAGCCAGATAGAAACAACTATACCTTTTTTTCTGTAAGGCAAAAGTCTTTGATTTTACCACCAAACCTACAAACGAACTCTAGACATGCCCTTCTTCTGGGACTGCAGAAAAGCCTGTAAATTTGTCTACTAGAAAGGAAACTGATGCAAAACCTACAAGCCAAGTTGAAAGCAAAATGACTTTGTCTGGATATGGAAGTAGTACAGGGTAGTTATTTTTGGTCCTAAAGATAAGAATGTCCAGTGGGCAAATACTGGAACAACTGTGTTTGGAACCCAGTCAGCCAGTAAAAGTGGTGAAGAAGAAGATGGCAGTGATGAAGAAGTAGTTTGTAATGAAGATATCCACCTTGAACCAAGTCTCACCACCAGAGGTAGAAGTAAAATCTGGAGAAGAAGATGAAGAAATTTTATTCAAAGAAATTGCCAAACTTTATATATGGGATCAATATGTCACTAGAAGGAGCGAGGTGTGGGAGATATAAAGATTCTTTGGCATACAATAAAGAATTATTATTGGATCCTAATGAGAAGAGACTAGGTCTTTAAAGTGTGTGCAAACCATGTTATTACCGCAAAAACGGAATTAAAACCCTTAAATGTTTTAAATAATGCTTAAGTTTGGACTGCCTCAGCTTATGCCTATGGAGAAGCAAAAGTAGAGCAGCTTGCAATGAGATTTATAACAAAAGAAATGGCTGAGAGTTTTAAGAAAAATAATGTCAACAGAATTTATTGAAACTACAGAAGGAACATTATAACTTGGTGCTCAGTAACAATAAACGTATAACAAATATCTGAACAGTTTTTTTGTTATCAAATTGTAATAATAACATTTACACTTCTTCCAGTCACCAGGGTGTGAGTTTGTCTCTCGTATCTTTGTTCATTGAAAAGGCAGTGTGAATACAAAACCTCCTGCACTCCATCTACTGTTTTCTGGACATATCGCACAGTATTCTCCACCCCATGTCGTGTTGACTTGACACCACCAGCTCTTCTCCTGCCTGCATTTGTACTTTAACTGTCATCTCAACTCAGGGCTTCTACTTCAATCCTTTGACCTATAAGAGTTACTCTTCTGGCATCAACTTGGCTTCCTTCTCTTAGAAGCAGCTCTTTTTCTTCATCCGCTGTTTTCCCATTGTGATAATTTCAATTTATATCCCCCAATACACTCAGGATTTCATTAAAGCTTCTAACTTGGATTTCCAGCTGCCTGTCTGGGGATGTCACTGTGAGCAGATTCTGGGGTCCAGCCCTAAAATATTATTGGAGGTAGAACTGAATTCCAGCCTAAAGTATGTTGAGTGCGTGAGCTCTGCCTGGAGTTTTTACTTGCTAGTGGTGTTTTTCTCTCTATATGTATTTGGTAAGGAGGGAGGTGGACAGCTTCCTCCACCATTGTGGAGCTTCCCCTGGATCTGTAGGTCTGACATAAATTCCATTCCTCCCATAAACTGTGTATGGCTAGGAGGTTTATCCCACCAGTGTGGAGCTTATTACAACAGAATTTGTTAACAAGAGTGAGGTATTGCTATGCAATATGATTATGTGGGTTTTGGTCTTTTGGTAATTTTGGAGGAATGGTTATGGACTTGGTACTTGCACCTGAAATATCTTCCATTGCAGGATGCCAAGTTTTATGCACTATTCTGTTGACAGTATGAAAATGCTAAGTGAAGAGAGAAGTGTATTTGTAACCTGTGCTTATGAAATTTATAAGGAAAAGAAAGATGGCAGAGAACTTTTTTGGCTGGCATAAGGGCTGCCTGTGTTCTATTGGCCATGTCCAGCAAGTTTGATCAAAGTTAAATTTGTAATGTATTGTTGTTCTTGGATAAAGATATGGAACTGAGAGATATAAGATTGATTGGAGGAATTCAAACAAGTATAAATTTTGCAGGAACAGAGACTGGTTTCAAATAACTGAAGCTGCTATTGTCAAAACCTTTAGCAATGTTGAGGAAGATCACCAAAGTCTTTTAAATTGAAACAATGGTTATGATACTTGAGAAAAGATGGAGTGGTAGAAATGTAAACTCTTTTTAAAGAAGATGATTAAAGGGCAGGTACCTGCTCTTCAAGGTCTGGATTTTTTTTATACCTGAATTAATAATATGGGTGTGCCCTGCACATCTGCTATTGTGTATGGAAACATGAAAAATGTGTGGCGTGGGTTATGTGGTACACGTAGTTCATGAACTGCTTCTGAGTTGAGGCAACTGAGGCAGAACATGGTGACCCTGATAAAAGAGGCCAGTGAAGCCATTAGAAGATGGACCATGGTTTGCATGGATACACAAAGATGTTTTAGATATTCTAGGACTGAACAAAGACTAACTACAATGGAGCACTCTTGACTCAAGATGGAAGTTTCCCTGGTCACTCAACTCAGCATGGGGGGAGGGGGCAAAATTGGTAAAGCAAGAGACCCATCACTGGTTAAGGATATCAGTACTTCAGATGTTTACCTGATGGTTACTGATTTTGCATTCATCGAGTCTCTTTTTGTTATGCCTTGTAGCAACAAAGTATTTAAGCTATGCCATTATATGCTGGAAGTATGTAACTTGTTTGGTTTTACAAGACTCACACTTAAGAGACAGTCTTGGATCTCAGATGAGAATAGGAACTTTGGAAAAATTTTAAGTTGGTAAAAACTATGGCACCTTTGAAGTTGGCCTGCATACAATTTACAGTATGATATGATTATAATTCATTTGGTGGTGGGGGGAGGGCAGGGGAAGAATGTGATAGTTTGAATTTACTTCCCTCAATAGAATCAGACATTTATTAAAGATTATAACTTGGATTTCCCGCCACCTGGCTGGAGGAGGTGTAACTGTGGGTACATTCTGGGGTCTAGCCCTAAGATGTTAGTGGGGTCAGCTCTGAATTCTGGCCTAGGGTATAATGAGTGATTATTCACTTCCTGAGATTGCTAGAGTGTGCTTGATTGTGGTGCTGGTGCTGTTTACTTCCTCTCTGTATGGATTTGATAAAGCTTCTTGAGCCATTACAGAACTACCCCTAGATCTGTAAGCCTGAAATAAATGTCATTCCTCCCATAAAATCCCTCTGGTTTGAGGCTCATCCTAACAGTGTGGAGCTCAATATGACACCCATAATACTTTTCACATGCATATATTTCATTATGGCTTTTGCTGTTTTTCATGACAATAGTAGAGCTATTTATTTTCATTGCAGTCAGTTTTACACTGCTGGCAGAAAACACCCAAGCAAGAACAGCTTGTAAGAGGAAAGGCTTTATATTTGCTTACAGACTTGAAAGGATGCTCAATGATGACACCTCCTGGCCAACATCAAGTGGACAACTGTAGTAGCAGCAGGAAAGTATAATGAACACTGGCAAGGGAAAGCTGGCTATAAACATCCATAAGCCCTCAACGAACAATACATCAGCTGCAGAAGGCACCAATTCACAAATTTCCACTAGTTGGGTATCTAGCATTCAGAACACATAAGTTTATGGGGGACAATTGAACCAATCTAGCACAATTTATTTGTTCATATCACCAAAGTTTCCAAATCTCCATTGACTTATTAGATCATTCAGCACATTAATTGAGAAAAATTACCTAGTACTTTATCTCTTTGGTGTTTTATTGATTCAAAACATAACACAAGTCAGGTGTGGTGGTGCATGCCTTTAATCATAGCACTCTGGAAGCAGAGGTAGGAAGGAGCAAGGCCACCCTGGGCTCGAGTGAGACCCTACCTTGAAAAGCCAAAATGAATGAGTGAATGAATAAATAAATAAATAAACCTATCACAAATATATTCTGTACATTTATTTAATTCATATACACATTATTTATAATTTCTATTTTTTGCAATCAGAATACTTAGTATTTATTCTCTGCAGAATAAAAGTATTCCAGACAGTATTTTTAATTAGAGACATGATGCTGTACATTATATATAAAGGATTTTTTTAAATTAGTTTTCTATTCAGCAAATACAGGCAGTTTGGTACCATTATTAGGCTCATCTGTGAATTACCCCCTCCCCTAAAGGATTTATTAAATAGAATTTTGTACATTTGCTCAGTACCTTCCATTTTATGCCACATCCCAGTCTGTGATAAATGTTCTATACTCTGTCACTATTCATTACACATTTTAAAAGTTTCACATGTAAATTAGATAATGTAGTATAAGCCAGGTGAGGTGGCATACATCTTTAATCCCAGCACTTGGGAGGCAGAGGTAGGAGGATCAGCATGAGTTTGAGGCCACCCTGAGACTACACAGTCAATTCCAGGTCAGCCTGAGCTAGTGTGAGACCCTACCTCGAAAAAACAAAACAAAAGAAACAAACAAACAAAAAACCCAAAAAGATAATGTAGTATATGTCTTTCCTTCCTTTACTTATTTTACTTAGCACAGTGTCATACAGGTTGCCCTTAATTGGCAGGATATATTTTTGTTTTTAAAAGTATTCTTCATGGTTATATTAGGATGTGTTATATTCTCTTTACCCAATCACAAACTGATAAACACCTGCGTTATTTTCATTTCTGGAATTTGTGAATGATACTTCAGTAAAATGGGTGGGGAAATAGCCCTTCAGCATACTGATTTCATTCATTTGGACCTATTCCCAGTAGTGGGATTTCTGGATCAGATATTAGTGCTATCATCTACCACGCCTGCACTGTTTTCATGTAATGCTTTCACTAGTTTACAAATCCATAGCACTGCACAAGAATTCACTCTTATTAACATCCTTGCCAACACTTCCTTTCATTTTTATGTTTAATAATTATTCCCTAAAATACCTGATAGAATATGGTGTAGATGAAATTGCATATATTTTTATGTGCCTGATGATTCAAAGATGAAATGGGCTGGAGATATGGCTTAGAAATTAAGACTTTTGCCTTCAAAGCCAAAAGACTCAGGTTTTATTTCCCAGGACACATATAAGCCAGATGCACAAGGTAGCACATACATTTGGAATTCATTTGCAGTGGCTGAAGTCCCTGTCATACCCATTCTTTTACTCTCTCTCTCTCTCTCTCTCTCTCTCTCTCTCTGTGTGTGTGTGTGTGTGTGTGTGTGTGTCTCCCTCTTTCTCTTAAATAAATAGAAACAAAGACAACATAAAATAAAAAAATAAGACAACAGTATGGTTCAACATTTAATTTTAAAAACAGATACAAATCTATTTGATTAAGTTAAATCCATGTTTTAAAATACCACAAATATATATATATATATATATATATATATATATATATATATATATTCAATTAAAATAGAACTATAGTACTTTAATGAAGATTTGTTGGAACATGACTGTTAACTTTATATGCTAATTTTGAGCAATATAATGATAGAAGAAGTCTTAACCCAACTCTTCCTGGGTTATAGGTTATATGACTAGGATTGTGATCTTGTTAGGTAGAATAAAAGGACATGTGTTATAACCTGGGTCAAGTGAAATTTGTATTTTTTTCTTAACCATTATTTATGTCCTATGTGTGATTGAGATTACATGTTCGTGTTTCTTACCTTTTTATATTGCTTGCCTTTATTGGTATGATTCTAGTAGTAATTTTGCTAAATCTCATGGTTGCTTGCATTCAGTAAGCAAAGTTTAATATTCATGTTGTTCAGTGCTGCAGTTACCTTCACATTGCTGAACAAACAAATTTTAAATCCAAAGAGAAATAAAGCTTCACCTTAAAAAGAAAGATATTCCTTCATGAGTCTTTCTTTAAGTGACCTCCTTCCAATGGCTGACTCTCGACATCATTTCCATTGTTTCAATGCTAAACAATTGGCCTATACTTAATAGTGGTTATCTGCTTAGCAATTGTAGCTTTAGTTACCTATAATTGGCCTCTGTGCCTATAACTTTAAACTTGTTTGATTTTTTTTCTGTGATTAAGCGATACAATTTTCATCTTTCAATTCTATTGGTTATGCCAAGAACACAAATGCATTACATTTAACTTCAACCTTCATTAAATTCTATGGTTATGGGTAAAAGAATGCAGTTCCAACAAACTTCACTCTTTCTCCTTTAAATGTTCATAATCCAAGCCTTCAAAGTTGGCAATTTTCTGTGCATTAAGCATTTTAAGTCACTCACCAGAATAGTACATTCAAGCTTTCCTTACAACACTAAGGCTTCTCCATTAAAAATTCTTCTACATTCCTCCTTTCCACATATTCCAAAACATCAAACCCACTTGGTCAGATTCATTTCATCAACAACCCCACTTCCTGGTATTAATTTTACTAATGCAATTACCTTCAGGTTTCTGGATAAACATCTGACAAGAAGCAGCTTATAGCAGCAAAGTTTTTATTTCAGACTTATAGAATCCAGGGGAAAGCCCCATCAATGGTGGAAAAAGCTGGCTAGATCTGTAGATCCATAGCAGAGAGGGGAAAAACTAACACTATGCAGCACCAACATCAAGTAAACAAGAACAGCCAGAAATCATCTGCTCTGAGCACACCTTAGTACTGTACTACAAGATCTGCCCCCTGGGATATGTTATCCAGTAGGGTTTTGCCTGACTCAAGAGACTCAAGGACTCAAGTTGCAAGCTTAATCAAAAATACCTCAGGCTAAGCAGGACATGTATCTACATTCAAACTGCCACTCTTAGTAATATACATTTGCTCTATGTCAACAACTTTAACCTCAGTACAGTGATAGATAATAGCAACATATTTGCTAATATAGTGATCGTCTACCCTTCTGTGATGGGAGAAGTTGGGATGCTATGCAATTATCTTTAAAAGTTATAGAAATAAGTAGTAAAGAAAGTGTTAAGCTGCCAAACCACTAGATAAGAGAAAAAAAATCAAACTGAACAATAATAAATGCATCTTAAAACTGGGCTGAGATGAAGTTAGTAGAGGTATGATTTCTGTTTCTAACTGAAATAACAGCTATTCTACCATGATTATACTGAATAAGATCAAACAAAATATCAGAACTCAACAGTTGTGAACACTAAATAATATTGATACAATAGTTGTATATTATCTGATTCCTATCCTATATTATACTCATCAATAAACTCTTATTTAAACTTTGGCAAATAAGTAGTAACATTGCATTCACTAAGCACTATCTTTTTTTTTTTTTTTTTGAAACACTCCACATATGATCTTGCAAAGCTTTACATACGTAAATCTTAGAATGTGATTATCATTGCTCTGTCTTGCATTATCACCACTGAGTTCTGGGTGTTGTTATCTCTTTTTAATAGTAAATACATTAAGATGCTCAGATAGGCATTTGAAAGAAATTCTTGTCTTATATTAGAATCTAGAGGAAAGTGATTTTAATAAAGTTGAGTAATATACAACCTAGTACTTTTATTTAAGCAATCCTTGGTTATATAACATAAATACCAAAACTACTCATACCACAGTAAAATATGTATGCAGTTATGAGGACATAAATATGACTATATTCGATTAAATAATTAAAAAGTGAAGAGAGTTAAGTAATGAGGAGGACATAAATGTTTTTCATTTTTATTGTAAAGAATTGGCAGGTCCATTAAAATACATGGTTGACCATTTGGTTTAATCAAAAATGAATGTGTTTTTAAGTTGAAAATGTGAGAATAATTGTATATTGGAGAAAATTTTACTTGGTTGATTTTCTATCTTAATAAATCCATTAAAACATAATTCAGTGCTAAGTATTTTTATATAAGATCAGTTTTTTCCTTTAAATATGGGTATAGACAATTATACACTAGTAGTTGTTAATAAAACTTGGCCCCAAATTATGACTTGCACAAACATAATATAGAAAAACTAATGAATATTGTTCTAAGTCAAGTAATGCTAGCTAGCCACATGTGAAATAACAAAGAGCAAATAATGGCAACAGGAAAGACCTCTCATGATACATCTGGCAAACTATTTGCTTCTGAAGTGTGACTCAATTTAAAATGCCTGCATTAAAAAAAAATATTTAGTTTTATTTATTTATTTATTTGACAGAGAAAGAGAGAGAGAGAGAATGGGCACACCAGGGCCTCCAGCCACTGCAAACAAACTCCAGACACGTGGGCCCCCTTGTGCATCTGGCTAACATGGGTCCTGGGAAATTGAACCTGGGTCCTTTGGTTTAGCAGGCAAATGTATTTAACCACTAAGCCATCCATCCAGCCCGAAAGTGTCTGTATTTTTTTTTTTTTCTTTTTTGACGTAGAGTCTCACTCTAGCTCAGGCTGACTTGAAAATCACTCTGTAATCTCAGGATGGCCTCAAACTCATGACAAACCTCCTACCTCTGCCTCCTGAGTGCTGGGATTAAAGGTGTGCGCTACCATGCCCCACAAGTGTCTGTATTTTTGATAGCTTGTGATGCTGGTTCCCTGTGAGTGCTGAGCCCCACCAAATTCATGAAAAGATAAAATCCCTCTTGATTATTTTAGTTTACTTTATTATCATCCTTTGTTTTCTGTTTACTTATTGATTTTGCTTGTGGATTTATTTTGAGATTTTTGAGAGACTTACTTTGTCGCTAGGACATATAACATGGAATTTTGTATTTTTAACTAGATGGTCTATTAATTTGCAGTGATCACGTCTTTGAACTTTTAAATTACGATTAGAATTTTACTCATATTTAAATTCAATGCAATATTTTAACATCATATATATATACATACATATATATATATATATATGTATGTATGTATGTATGTATGTATGTATAATGTAGCCTGGATCTATACATTTACATGGACATTTTCTGGTCTTACTTTATTGTGTGAGGTGGAAGGCCCTGTGAGAACCAGTGGGCCTTGGGTGTGTCATATACTATATCCTACTACTTAGGCTTTTTATTTCT
The DNA here is from genome assembly GCF_020740685.1 of Jaculus jaculus. Lineage (NCBI taxonomy): Eukaryota > Metazoa > Chordata > Mammalia > Rodentia > Dipodidae > Jaculus > Jaculus jaculus. The sequence continues at coordinate 182,424,767 of NC_059103.1, read as the reverse complement.
TTTATTCAAAATGGTAGTGAAGTGAATTACACAAACACCTGTAAAATTTATATTGTTCTTTTCTTTTCATACAAATACATATGTGTACATGCATATGTGTATGTTGCACCTATGTGCAAGTGCGCATGCTTATTATGGAAGTAGTTTGGATCAAAGATATTAACATTGGATCATCTCCTAAATCACTCACCACTTTATGCACTGAGGTAGGATCTCTCACCTGAGCCCAGAGCTTACCCATTTAGCTAGTTTGGCTAGTAACATTGCTCTGGAATTTCTCCCTTTCTCTGCCTCCTTAGCACTGGGATCACAGGCAGACCTCCAAGCCTGCTCAGCATTTGCCAAAGTCCTGGGAATCTGAACTCTGCAACTCACACATATGTGGCAAGTGCTTTATCATCTGAGCCACCTCTTCAGACCCACAATTGTAAAATGCTTGTCTTATCCTAAGTTCTAAAATCAAATCAAAGGAAATGGGGAAATGGCTCAATAGTTAATGTGTTTGCTTACAAAACATGCCTTCCTGAGTTCCGTTCTCCAGTATCTATGTAATACCAGATGCACAAATTGATGCATGTGTTTGGAGCTGGTTTTCAACATGAAAATGCTTTGGCATGCCCATACTTCTTCATTCCTCCCTCTCTGTCATAAATAAATAAAAATATATGTTAAAAATCAAGGGCTGGATAGATATCTTAGCAACTAAATCAATTGCCTCTGAAGCCTAAGGACACAGCTTCAATTCTCCAGTACCCACATAAGCCAGATGCACAAAGTGGCGCATATGTCTGGAATTTTTTTCACTGACTAGAGGCCCTTATGTGCCCATTCTCTCTCTATCTGCCTCTGTCTCCCTCAAGTAAATAAATAAATGAATTAATATCAAATGAATAATTTAACATATCCATTTAAAATTAGGTTTAAATAACAGGACTTATATGAAAACCTGAATAGAAATAATGACAATTGTATAAAATCATTACATTATTTTATATTATTGACATTTGTTTTCTATTATGTGGTACAAAATATTAATGTATTTCTTAGTGTCATACATATAAAATTTATTCTTTTCATACATTTTTATATTCTAACTCATCTTCTAATGCAAGGAAGATAACATTAACTAACAATAAGGCAGGCATCATCTTTGATCCTCAAATGATCTCATCTTTCACATGTTTTACTTATAATTTGTCCTACCACTTGAACCTTCAATGTACATTTACATTTTTTCATTTTCTTCATCACAATTGCTTGCCTCCCAGGCCCAGTGGCCATCACTGCTTCTCTGCTGTGAAAACCGTATCCACCCTAAACCTCTACTTCCAACCCTCATCACACACAAAAGAGCACGGCTCTGTTGAGTTCTCTGGATTCCCCTACTTGTATTTCTTCAATCTCTGTGGATCATTCTGAAACCAGATCAATATTGTACTATAGAAAAAGCCTTCCTGATTTTACACAGTGACTCTTTCTTTCACTCTTCTGTAACTCCCAAACAGCTGTTCAATTTTTAATCTTAGCTTCACCACACCTCACTCTTTTAGAATACCTTGTTGTGTATTTCCACTGGAAAAGGAACTTTCTAAAATAGGAAGAGTCAGTGACAAAACAGTAACAGTAGGAAATCTCCCTCATTCCTCACTGTGCCCATCAGCGTAGTGATAATGCATGTGGTGGAACTTAGACACTTGTCAAGTATATAAAATTATAGATGTTTTTGTAATTTTATATTAAGGTCTATTATTTAAAAGTCAAATATATAAACTACATAAGACCATATAAACATTTGAATACATGTTTCTATCTTGAATGAACTATTTCTTTCATTGACAGAATCACTCTACTTATTTAGTTCATTCATTATAAACATAAATATCTACTGTTTTTATCTTTTGTCTCTATTTTAATTCTAAAGCATGCAAAAAAAATTTTCCATTATACCATTTTTAGCTAATGCCTACTAGCTATTGTCCCATGTTGGTGCATTAGTCATTGATAAACCATATTTATAATATCTTAATGGATTGAATTGCCTCTACTTTTTGCCATATATATGGATAGGTGCCTGTGTATGCTGGTTTGTATGTGTGTGGGAAATGATGTGAAAATGTGTGTACACATGCATGTGAGAATGTGGAATTATGTGCCTTCCATAATTACTCTCCATCTTATTTAATGAAGCAGGGATGCTCACTTGAACAGGGTATGATAATTAGCATAGTCTAGCTTTCCAAACTAGCCTTCCTACCAAAATGCAAGTGAGTTCCTTCCTTCATGATAGTTGTAATTTCCACTATAACTGGGGTAAAGTGATTCACACTCAGTTTATTTTTATTTTTATTTTCTTATCCCTTTCTAGTGATAGTGAGCATGCTGACAAACAGCTGTCACCTGCTCAGGTTGCATCAGTTACTTTCACATTTATGGGATAACATAGCTGAGTAGTAATGTCTTAGAAAAGGAACCACTTTATTTCAGTTTATGATTCTAGAGGATAGAGTCCTCTACACTGGGGGAAGCATAGTAGGTGTAGGAAGCCAGCTCACTATGTCGCATTGGCACACAGGAAGTAAAAAGAAATGAATGCTGAATTCTCATCTAGTTTTCTTCACTATTTTATACAATCCAGGAACCCAGCCCCCTAGAACTGTGTTGAACAGTTAGGCTTGATCCTCCAACCTCAATTAATGAAATCTAGAACCCTCCCAGGCATTAGCAGAGATGTCTTTCCATGGTGATTCTAAACTCTGTCAAGTTGCCAACCAGAAATTGGTTGTACACAGGTCTTCAGGTTTTATTTTAATTTTCATCATAGACTTGCTTGAGTTTCTTATAAATCTGGAAATTAAATTATTAAATGTACAATTTGAAGATCTCTTCTTCCATTCTCTACAGATATCCTATGTTCATAGGTTAAAAGAATTGATGCTATTAAAATATCCATATTACCCAAAGAAGTCTTCATCTTTAAATCAGTTTCAATCTTCATAGAACTCGAAAAAAATCTTAAAATTATATAAAACCACCAAAGGTCCCAATAACCAAAGTTCATAAGACAATGATAAGAAAGCTGGAGACATCATGTTATCCTACTTCAAAATATTCTACAAATATGTATGCAATAAAATAGAATTGTACTAGTATAAACAAACACATAAACATAACATAAAAATAATATGCTCCATTGAGGCATGTATACATCTGTCTATGTGTATGTGTGCATACACATCATAAGCTCAAAATTAAGAATTTAATGAAGGACCTAATTTTACCTACTAAACAACTAAATTCATAGAAGACAGACTAAGAATCTTAAAAGGCATTATTTTAGTCAATGATTTATTTGTTCAGATAAAAACTCAAAAGTATATGGAACAAAAATAAACTTGAAAATGGAATTACTTCAAATTTTTCCATCTATGCATTGCAATTAAAGCTATTTGGTTTTGATTTGTTTCCAAATTATTCTACTGTATTTTAATTATTTAAAATTAATTAAAATCTGTGACATCATATATTTTTCCTAACATTCTTTCCCATGGCTTTCATTGCTATTTTATTAGCTAAAATATATGTTCTATTTCTCACTCAAGCTCTATCGAACTCTTGTTTATGATATGTTTCCAAGCACTTCTTATGTTTTTTTCTTTTTTCTTTTTTCTTTTTTTGGTTTTTCGAGGTAGGGTCTCACTCTGGCTCAGGCTGACCTCGAATTCACTATGTAGTTTCAGGGTGGCCTCGAACTCACGGTGATCCTCCTACCTCTGCCTCCCAAGTGCTGCGATTAAAGGCGTGCGCCACCACTCCTGGCACCCAACCATTTTTTTTTTTTAACCATACATATGTTGTGATTCATGTGAAAAACTTCTGCATATTCCTGAGCCTATATATGTTCAATATTTTCTTGCTCCATTTTGATTTTATCTGCCCTTCAGAGAACATCTCAAATTCTTTCACTTTATCCAACAGTTTATTTTACCTGATAAATCACCTGTAGATGACTGCCCTTAACATTCTTTCTCATATTTTTATGCACTCATTTCCGGAATTCTGTGTTCTTTGATTGGTTCAGAAAGGATTATGTAGCAATCATGAAAAGAGCAGATGTTTGGGGATTTCTCATACTTAATTGAAATACAAGTTCTATGACCTTCACACACTCTTGGAAAAGATGACAAGCGATTTAATGTCTCTGAGCTTTGGAAAGATACATATATAAAACTACATGACCAGTGCATAAAGCACAGGCTGGCTCTGAGGAGTGAGTGAAGAATATATAGATGGACCTAACGTGAGCTGGCACATGTAGCCATACCTGCCTTCTACTCTCAGCATAATGACAACATCTGCAAGGCCAATTAAGTTCTTATTTCTTCCAAAGATGCTTTTGTGAGGATGATTTCTTTTCCCACTAAATCACTGGACTATTTAGCGTGACTAGTTTGGCATACATTTTCTTCATACTAGTTTTCAGTTTCCCTATCATGTAAACAATGAGCCAGCATTTAGTGATAATATGTGCTGCATTTCAGCACTGTGTGGAGTACTTAAGCAGAATTAGTAAAGGTGGGATGGAGGGATGGCTTATCAGTTTAAGGTGCTTGCCTGCAAAGCCAAAGGGCCCAAGTTCTATTCCCTAGGACCCATGTAAAACAGATGCACAAGGGGGCACACACGTCTGGAGTTAGCTTACAGTGCCTGGAGGCTCTGGCATGTACATTCTCTCTCTCTTTCTCTCACTCTCTCTCCTTGCCCATTTATCTCCCTCTCTCTCAAATAAATAAATAAAATAAGTTTTTGAAAAAGTGTAAAGGTATATAAGATGGTTTTAGGAACAGATGAAAGAAACCAGTCATCCAGAATCACTCGGCTTCCTCAGTTGGAGACTCAGTCAAGACTATCATGAGCACAGTTATGGTTGTTGATACGTTACTAGCATTCACTTTTTTACCTTTATTTCTTTTTACAGATGGATTAGCATATCTTACAAGAAAAAATATTGTATGAGGTAATGTAGTGTATGCACTGTGTAAAGCTTTAAATATCAAAATTTGTTTAGTGTTTTATAGCCTAAAACCTTAATATATTTTCACACATATGTAGATATATAGGTGACTAGAATTCCATGTGGATATTATGTTCAATTTATACATTTAAAGATGAATCATATATATATATATACATATATATATATGTATATATATATGAGTGTGTGTGTATGAACATAAACACACATATATTATTAAATATGTACATATATATTACATATATATGGTATATGTGTAATTTATGTTATACAAAAAAAAATTTGTCAAGGTTACTCTTCCTAATAAATTCTTTTTGTTTGGCAAAAAAGGATCCTAGAATGTGTAGAGGTTTCATCCTTTCCATTCAGTGAATTTAGGACATGGTGATTTCAGTTCTTTTGTCCCTTGAGAGATTATAAGGTTTTAAGCATTCTTCCTCCTTCTTTTTTTTTTTCTTTATTTCTTTCTTTCTCTTTTTACTCCTTCTTTCTTTGCTCTATCATCCCCCCCCACCCCCGGGGAAGGAAAACGCATATACAAGGCTACTTAAAAGAATAGCTAACAATATGGAGGAATCTAATAGTCTAGACTTATTATTTTTATTAGTTATGGACATAGTATGTGTTGCAGGAACAGCACATATTGGTACCATCCTTTCCCTCATCCCTACCCCTCCTCAGGGACAATCTTCATTGGGAATGCAGGTCATCCCCATGGGGATTTTGCATTATGCGATGGAGTGGTAACTGTCAGATATGGGGAAGACGCAATGTCTCTACGCATAATGTCCCAGCTTGTAGCTTTAACCTATTCCATGACATTCCCTGAGACATGCTAGAAGCATTTTAATTCTACTTCAGTGATGGACTCTTTTATTTAATTTTAAAAAATTGTTTATTTTTATTTGAGAGCAACAGACAGAGAAAGAAAGGCACAGAGAGAGAGAGAGAGAGAGAGAGAGAGAGAGAGAGAGACAGAATGGGCACATCAGGGCTTCCAGCCACTGAAAACAAACTCCAGATGCGTGTGCTCCCTTGTGCATCTGGCTAACGTGGGTCCTGGGGAATCGAGCCTCAAACCGGGGTCCTTAGGCTTCACAGGCAAGCGCTTAACCGCTAAGCCATCTCTCCAGCCCAGTGATGGACTTTTATGAGGCTCTGGATCTCTGTTTTGGTAGGTAATAAGTGTCCTCAGTGTCTCCTTCACCCTTGTACTGATTTCAGGTTCACCAAGAAAGCAACACTTTTGCTAATTTTCCCAGTTCCTCTGTGGTTTCAGCTTGGTCCCTGGTGCAGTGAGATCAGTCATTTGTCTCCTCAGGTCCCACTTCTGTCTGAAAAAGAGAAGCAGATTTTCTAACAGAGAGCAAAGTCAGCACAGGCTAAATGGGATAATCATTATTAGGTTAGAAAGAATTTAATGACCATCTTATAGCTGAAGATGAGTGAGAAGTTGACATTGGAAAGCAAACTCATTATCTGGATATGATTCTGACTGTTTCCCAGTTCCAGATATGGTTTCCTTTTCACTGAGAGAATCTTTTAGCCAGTCCAAGAGCAGTTGGTTAACCACCGTGGCTGCATGCCACTATTGCACTTGCATGCACATCATATCAGGTTGTTTGCTTCTGAGTAGCTTAGACCTTAAGTTGCTCAGATAGATGTTGGCCACTTTCCCCCAGTAGTTCATGTAGCACCTTCTAGTACTAGATGCCCTATCTGGGGACTCGCTCTCTTCCAGATTCCAGCGTATGGTGTCTTCAGCAGTAGGGTCATACCATTAACCTCTGATGGGTAATCAAGTGCTCTGACAGAAGTCGATCTTGTTTTGAGAAACCTTGTAGGTCTCTGATAAACAGCTCATTGTGGGTACTAACTATGTCTTGGTACTGGGACTTATAGGCCAGTGTTGAGGCAAAAGAAAGAAAATAGAAGATGGCATCCACCTAACCAAGCTTCATCTTGTGTGGAGGGAAAGACACTATTGGTGGGGTTTGTAGGGTCTGCAGATATTAGTAGACCCCCGTGGGAGGGTGTGGAGAAGCCAAGTAGCCAATCTGCTGATGCCCATGCTTTCGGGCAGCCCAGCGGTCCACTAACTCCTCAAGCACGACCCAGCTGCTGGGCCACCAGGTGCCTCCTGCACTACCCAGAGGCTACGCAGCCCCAGTCCAGCGCGCTAGTATTCCTCCTCCTGCCCTCAGTTTTCCTGCCACTGGGATCTATGTCCCAGTGGGCCACCCCTCTGTTTCAGCTTCTGCCCTGTGGTGCACAGACCAGGTCCTCCTATACTTCCTGCAGGCTACACAGACCCAGGCCAACAGGCTATCATTCCCCCACCTTGGTTTTCCTGCCACTGGGAGCTCTGTCTCAGCCATGACTGCCATCCCAGCTGCTGCATGTGTGGACCAGGTTCTCTGGCACTACATGCAGACTACGTGGACTCAGGCCCGCTGGCTAGAATTCACCCTCCTTCCCTCAGTTTTCCTTCCCGTTCCCACCACTGAGACTACAGGCCATCTCCCCGCAGTGCCACATAACCTGACCCATAGCCGTCCCATCCAGCCCCTGCTACACAGCCCCAATAAACCCTGCTGCCCATTCTCTCACTTCCCCACATCACAGGGCCATGAAATCCCATTTCCCCTCCTGTGCCCCCCCTCCCCCGCCCACCTTGCTGCAAAACCAGTCTGCTTTGTCTCATTCCACCCTACTCCCTGTGTCCTTGGACCACCTGACCACACAGTCCCATACCCCAAACCACCCACCAATGAGCCCCTTCACCACATTCTTAGGCCCCCACCAGAGACTTGCAGCCTCTTCCCATCTGAGCAGACAGGCCCCATTGCCATGATAAGCCTAATCTAGACAAACATGAAAGGGAATCCGCACTGAAGACACTTCAAAGGTAAAATAGAGCTTCCACCTAAATTAAATAAAATTCCTGCACTGTGATGGGCAGACCACAGCACAAAAGGAATAACATGAAAAATCAAATGGAAGTAAATCCAACAAACTTTCCCAGTCTCACAATGGAAGTCCCTATTCAAAACATAGAATAAATAACACAATCAGAACCCGGAAATGAAGACACAAGTGACGTGACCCTGGCCAAGCAATTAGCAGAACTTGCACCAAACCAACAAAGGTCCAATAACTTTATGAATGCTGCCCTCGCTAGATTAGACCTAATAGACAGCACCCAGGAAGTGTTCCAAAAACAGTTAAATGATATGAAGGAGAGCAAAAAAAAGACGACTTCAATAACCAGCTAGCTAAGCTCAATGAGGATAGAAATAAATGCAAGGATGAATTCCAAGAAGCATTAAGAAAATCAGAAAATGATGTGAAAAGGGAAGTTGACAGAGGGATGGATACTATACATAAAAAGGCAGTAGAAAACACAAATCAAATTCAACAAGCCCAAAACTGTATAGAAGCTCTCAAGAACAGAGTCAGTCATGTGCAGGACAGAAATTTAGAACTGGAAATGGAACAGAAGAAACAATTCATGAGTCCAAAAGCTTGAATAAATTGAAAAAAAAATTGTGAATACGTCACTTGACTGGGTGGAGGTCAGGGGGACATGGGACAAAGCAGTCTGGTGTTGCAGTGGGGCAGGGCAGGATGGCATTGCGTAGTCCTGTGATGACTGCGGTGTGGGCATTGGACAGCAGCACTTGCTGGCACCGTGAAGCAGGGCATGGATGGAACTATGAGGTCCTTTTACATGGTGGGGTGGGGGGATGGAACTGCTGTAGGTCCAGTGAAATGGCACAGTGAAGGGAGGAGGATGGGGTGACAGTCTAGGTGGCTGAAGGGGGAGGAAAACCAAGGGAGAGAAGAGGGAATGCTAGCCAGCTTGCCTGGGTCCAAGTAGCCCACAGGTAGTTCAGGAGGACCTGGTTCATGCACAGCAGGGCAGCAGCTGGGATGGTCATCAGTGCTGGGACTAAAGTCCTGGTGGAGAGAAGGGGGCTGGTGGGGATTTAAGGGAGGGAGTAAGGAATGGGAGCCTGCTGGGCTGGGTCCACATAGCCTGCAGGTAGCGCAGGAGGAACATGGTGGCTGGGCCTGCGGCTTGAGGGATTTTCCCCACTAAGTATTATTTGGGCTTTAGGTGCTTTATATATAGCCTTCACTCTGTTGAGATATAAACCATCCACAACTATTCTTTACAACATTATAATGTGTTGTTGAATTGAGTTTGGGAGGATTTTGTTTAGGATCTTTGCATCTAAGTTCATCAGGGATATAGGCCTAGAGTTTTCTTGTTACATCTCTGTCTGGTTTTGGTATTACAGTGATGCTAGCTTCACAGAGTTGGGGAGCTTTCCCAGTTCTCCAATTAAGTGGAACAGTTTGAGAAAATACAAAATTGGTTTCAGTTCTTCCATGAAGGTTTGATAGAATTCAGCTGAAAAGTCATTTAATCCTGGACTTTTCTTTTGGGGGAGGTTTTGATTACCTTTTATATCTCAATGTGAATCATATGTTTGTTTAGGAGATAATTAATCTGCTCTGACTTTAGTTTTGGTACATGATATGTGTCCAGGAATTTATTCATTTCTCCCAGATTATCCAGTTTTGTGGAGTAGAGGTTTTGGAAGTAAGTACTAAAGATTCTTCCTATTTCACATATGTCTGTTGTAATCTCTCATTTACATTTCCAATTTTGCTAATTTGAAGCATCTCTTTCTTGTTGCTTTATCAAATTGGCCAGGGGTTTATAAATCCTGTTTATTTATGTATTTCTCAAAGGACCAGCTCTTTCTTTCATCAAATCTCTTGTTTGCTTAGTTTCCAATTCCTTTTTTTTTTTTTTTTTTTTTTGAGGTAAAGCCTTACTCTGGCCCAGGATGACCTGGGATTCACTATGTAGTCTCAGGCTGGCCTCAAACTCACAGTGATCCTCCTACCTCTGTCTCCTGAGCACTGGGATTAAAGGTGTGCACCACCTTGCCTGGCAGTTTCCAATTCTTTAATTTGTGCTCTGATCTTGATTATTTCTTTCTGTTTGGAGCTTTTTGGGTTGAATTCTTCTGTTTTTTTCCAATGAATTTAGATGAATGGTTAGGCTATTGATTTGGGATCTCTCTATCTTTGTTATGAAGGGATATAGTGCTATGAATTTCCCCTAAGCACTCCTCATTGTATTCCTTAAATTTTGATATGATGTGTTCTCATTGTCATTAAATTCTAGAAATTTTACAGTTTCATTTTTTTTATTTCACCCACTACCTGTTTACTGTTTAAAAGTGTGTTGTTCAGTCTCCAGGAGCTGATGGAGTTCCTGGTGCATCTCTTGTCTATTTCTAGCTTTACAGCATTGTAATCTGATATAATTTTGGAAATTGTGTCAATTTTCCTAAATATATGGAGGTAGGATTTATGGCATTGTATCTGATCTATTTTGGAGAATATTCCATGGGCTGCTGAGAAGAGTGTGTATTCTGTAGTTTGGGGTAGAATGTCCTGTAGACGTTCGTTAGATCTGGTTGATCTATGATGTTGTTGAGCCCTATTATTTCCCTATTGATTTTATGTTTGGATGATCTGTCAATTGATGATTAGTGGAGTATTGAAGTCCACAACTATGATGGAGTTGGTGTTTGTTTCTTTTTCATGTTACATAGGTTTGTTTTCTTGAATTGTGGTGCTCCTGTGTTGTGTGCATAAAGATGGATGATTGCAAGATCCTCTTGTTGGATCATTCCTTTGATGAGAAAGAAGTGGCCTTCTTTGTCTTGTTTGATTATTTTTGGTTTGAAGTCTATTTTATCTGATATTTTATAGCAACTTCTGTTTGTTTCTTATTTCTGCTTGCTTGTAATATCACATTCTACCCTTTCACCCTGAGGAGGTATCTTGTCTTTAGTGGTGAGGTTGGGTTCTTGAAGATAGCATATTGAGGGGCCCATTTTTCTGATACAATGTGTTAACTTGTGTCTCTTGATGGGTGAATTAAGGCCATTAATGTTTAGGGTAATAACTGTGAGGTTTGATTTAATCCCTGCCATATTGTGATGCTTTATGAGGTTTGGTGTTTTTTTCGACTTTGTAGGTTTTTTTGTGTTTGGTTGGTTTTGTTTTTTTCCTTCAGATCATTTAACTCTCCTTTAAAGTCTCTCTGTTTTTTTTTTTTTTTTTTGTTGTTGTTGTTATTGTTTGTTTGTTTTTAATTAGGTCCAAACTATAGAGGACAGCATTTACAGAATTGTTGGTCTTTTGTGATTTTCTGTAAGTTCTGTTAATTGCTTGGTCAGGGTCATGTACCTGTGTCTTCATTTGGGGATTCTGATACTGTTGTCTCTTCTATGTTTTGATTAGAGTCTTCCACTGTGGGACTAGAAATCTTTTGGGGGTTTCTTCCATTTGATGTTTCTTATTGTTTGTTTTGTGCTGTGTTGTGACCGTCACAGTGTGGGATGCTCATGGAAATCATGAGTAGGCTATATTTTACCCTTGAAGTATCTTCAATGATTGTTCCCTTTTATGTTTCACTAGATTAGGCTTTTAATTTGGGGGAGGGGGGCTGTCTGCTCAGGTGGGAGGAGTCCTGGCTTGGTGGAGACCCTGGTGGCAGGGTGGGAAGAGAGGACAGTGTGGACCTGGTGGTGTGTGGTGGGGCAGGGTGATAGGATGGCACAGATCCAGTGTTGGATGGCTGGGCAGGTGGATGGGACAGCGTGAATCTCATGGTGGGTTTGGGGCAGGAGACAGTGCAAGTACTTGAGGCATTTGTGGAATGAGTGGACGGGACAGCATGGTCCTGGAAGTGGGTGGTAGGAACAAGAGGGGGTGGCATGGTCCTGATAGTGGGTAGTGGGGTGGGGGCCCGGTTGTGAGAAAAGAGAGAAGGAAAGGAAGAAAGGAGTGGGAGGGAGCAATGAGGCCTGGTCGGTGGAAGGAAAGGTTAATGATGCTTAGCCTTATCTGTGGAGCATGCAGGGAGTGCACTAGCAAACCTGGTCTGCTGCATGGTGGCTGGGACAGGTGCTTGAGCGGGCTAGGGCTTTAGTGGGCTCCAGGAGAGCATGAGAATCATATTCCCTACTGTGCTCCTTCATGCCCTCCCACAGAGGTCTGCTAGGACCTGCTGATCCTGGAACTTCACAGATCTTAGCTGTTATTACACCAGGAGCTGAAGCATGGTTAGGTGGACACCATCTTGACTGGAAGTCCAGACTTATTCTTAACTTTTCTTCTCAGCACATTTAATTTTTTGTGAACATAAAAGTAACTTACAATTTAAGAAAAAAATATGTATTCAGTTAGTGAGCATAGAAACAAATATTTCCTTATTTTTGCTTAAAATTTAATGTTATCTGAGTGAGGAATTTGATTCCTATAGGATGAACTGTATTTTTCCCCCCACAGGGCCATCCTGCTTTGCAATTGAAGTATTCATAAATATGTAAGTAAATGATGCTTTAGAGATCAACACTGCTAATAGTTGGAGTCTGCACTGACATGGGCTTATTAATCATTGAAAATTACAAGAAACATGAACAAGTGATGGTGTCTGTGTCAAGCCCAAATTTCTGATGTTTAGCTATTAAATATTTGGTGATATAGTATTAATTTAGTTATCTTCTACATTGTATGGGTAACTATTGATGTCAATAATCAAGCTTTCCCATTATAATCAACACTCTGCTTAACAAGAGTAATGGATACATTAAAAGAGAGAGAGAGAGAGAGAGAGAGAGAGAGATGATCTATGTACTTCTTGATGCTCCCTTCCTGCACAGTTATTCTATAACTAGGATTTGTCTGCATCTCTCACAAATATGAATTATGTCAGCAATTCTAACAGCCTTCCTTATCCACTATAGTTAACCTGTTGCTTACAAATGACTACAACAGAAATCTTAGGGAAAATATTATTAAAAAGCAGTTTTCATCTGTGAGCACTGCAATGGGAGGTTAACTACTTCCATGGTTTTCAAAGATCAGGCACAGTAGGTAAAGAGTGAAAGTTAAAATAATTGGCTATCACCAATACGGAAGGGTCAAAGTGCAATGGAGAAAGCTATCTCTCTGTGTGGAAGATATTCCGGTGTTTTAATAACTACTCAAATGTTTTCTGAAGGCCAATTTATTTCTTCCTTTGATAAGTTTGGCATACTTGGAAGTCCTGTGTGCATGCCCACACACATATAAAACAAAATTTATAGTATGGATTGTGTAAAATTCCCAAAATATACTAGTAAAAATATATTAGTAAAATATATTAGTAAAAAAGAAAAAGTAGCTGTTAAAGCTACTTTTAGTAAAGCCTGGTAGCCTGTTTTCTATTTCATTGCACAAAGTGGTGCATGTGTCTGGAGTTTGTTTGCAGGGGCAAGAGGCCCTTATGGAAATAAGGATGAAAAGAAGTGATAAAATTCTAAGTATAAGTTTGCAATGTAACCCAAAAAATGTAAGCATTGCTTTATGTACTCATATAATTATTAAGTAACATATTTGCTACATAGGAAAACAAATTATGAACCTTCTAATACTTTTCCATATGACTATATTTTCTGTATCCTTGACCTAGTAAATATTTATTTTATGGGAGACATGACAGTACTCCACACTTCCTTTAGCTGATGTGATTATGTCTTTCAGAAACAATGACCAAAAGCAAAGTCCTTTTTAGTGCTCAAGGACTAGAATGAACTGTCAAACAATACATCAAATTCAGTTTCTGAACAGGCCTTATATTCTTTCATTCCTAGCAACCATGATCTGTGGCCTTGAGTGTGTTTGGAAATGCACCACAGAGTTGTATCCCTAGCCTTGACCTTGGTCTATCTTTTTAAAACTGTATCCTATCTTCATGCAGTTTCTTTTCTTCTCTGCTCATTCAGGGCAAGAAAAGCCTTACTACATGTATTAAAATATTAGAGGTTTATGAAAAATGCAGATCCACCAGAACCTCAACATCAGAGCTTCTAATCAATGAATATTGGAAGGTTAATAATTACATGAAGAATCATATCTTCAAAAGGTCAAAGACATGTTTGTCTACAAAGGTCAACTAAGACTACCTCATCACTATTTCCTGAAGAAAATATAAACACTGGAATGCATACATCTTTTTGTACAAATTGTCTTTTTTTCCTGAATTACACATTTACCTTGACTCTAAAGAGTTTACATCATTTTGAGGAAATTAGTAGGATCATTCTACACAAGATAAAATTTAAAAAGAAAGGGAAATGTAGTGCCCACATGAGACTGCAGAGGTTTACTACTGGCAACTGTGGCAGTATAATTTTCAGTATCCTTTTAAGACATTGTGAGTATGTCTATCCCCTTGTCATTTTCTCTAAGAATTTCATGTAGAGAGTGAATTCTTGTCACTGATTCACAGTCTTTAGGAAATTATCTAACTATTCCAACAGAGGTGGCATGAACATGCAATCAGTCAACAGGTTGTCTGACAAAATGTTACAAAGCATTAGATAATTGAAGGCTTTTAAGATGCTAGAAATCCTGGGAATGTAATAACTTTGGAATGACTTGGAGTTTATTCATTCCTTTAATAAATGTATGATTATCTAATTTACTTGCTTAGAAACACAGTAGTTTTCTACAGCCATACCCCCCTGAACATGGCCAATCTCATCAGAAACATGGAAGAATGGTAAATAAGTAATGACACAGTTAAGTTTTCTGAATTTCTACACATATAATGCCATGATTGAACTTCTATCTATGAAGTTTTCTGCCTTAGGACTTTCTAATCAATAGTTCATGGCTAAAGTTGAATCAATGACATTTTGCCTAATATTTTCATGATCACAAACAGTGCCCATTCTCTTACTAACTGTCTATGACTCTGCAGATGCTACAATGGCTGACTTGATTTACAACAGAAACTGTACAACCCACAAATACTGTAGTTCTATTTGAACCTTTATTAAACTATGTTTGTCTACTCCAATTCATTTTCAAGTCAAAGCAAAATGTTTAGGGTCAGATCTCTACATGTGCAACTTGAGCGTGAACTATATTTATCATGTCATACACTATAATCTTGAGATCCTTACTTTGCAACGTCTGCAAAATATCCCAGTTCTTTGGAACCTTCTTTAAATTGTCTCTTATCCAAAATCTCATATATTAACTTTTCCGCTACAAGTTTCCTATGACTGCATCAATTTTTAACTCAAGGAAAGGCACAAACAGGAAATAAGCAGTGAGGAGTTGGACATATTCTTTGTAATTAGCTCTTCTGATCACTATATTATTATGTAAGAACTTAAAAAGGAATAAAAGAAAAGGACTTGATTTCTTACTCTCTGCATGACCCTTTGAATTATCCTTTCTTAATTTTACAACTACAGAATAAGAATCTTTGTTAAAACAATCTCTCGACCACTGATATGTCTTTATGGGATTTGAAATCCTATTATATTTAGGACTGGAGGTATCAAAGTTTGTGCTTGTCAAGGGTGCTGTTTTCCTGATGAACCGGATACCAGCACAAAGGGGAAGGAGACCAACACAGAGAAAAATCAACTCCTACCAAACCAGAGAGCCAGAGCCTCAGAGGCCCCCAACACCTAAGCACTGAAGCAGACCCAAAATGAACCCAAGATGGCTCAGGGAAATCTTGCGGAAGAGGGGGCGGAAAGAATGTCAGAGTCACATGTTGGGTCATGATATGCAGAGACATTTATGGTACCAATAACTGTGGGCTAACTCCACAATGCATGACCCATTTACATCAACAAGGAGGGGACATTGGGAGGGGTAGGTCATGGATGAGCCTAAACAATGGTACCAAACTGTCTGTATTTGCTGAAAAGAAAACTAATAAATTAAAAAAAAGAAAGTAATGCCATTAAAAAAAAAACTTTTGTGCTTGTGGAATTCAGTAGGTCTATGATAAGATCAGTGGTACACCAGATTACCTTCTACTTTCCAAGCCATCTGCAATAACATCTCAGATTCCTCATGCTTCTGAATTCTGTCAAGCCTGTAATCTACTTAGTCAGAGGAACAGACAGAATTGATGGATTCTAGCCTATCTTGCCAAGATATTAGAACCCTAGAACAAGTACACTTTCAAATTAGAATAATATATCTCAAGAGGACCAAAACAACCCATCTTTCTAAACTGACTACATTTCATAATTTCTTTCCTTTCTTTTAAAGTTGTTAATGTTTTAAACTTTTGTTGTATTTTATTTATACTTTTAACTATTTATATGTATTATATTTAAAGACCATATATTCATAGGAACATTTATCCAAAATATTCAAACCTGTATTATGTTTAAATAATTTACTCTTTTATTTCATAGAAAGAGAGAGAAAATGAGAGAGAGAGAGAGAGAGAGAGAGAGAGAGAGAGAGAGAGAGAGAGCGCATGTCAGGACCTCCAGCCACTGCAAACAAACTCCAGACACATGTGCTACCTTATGCATCTGGCTTAAATGAGAACTGGGGAATCAAACCTGAGTCCATTGGCTTTGCAGGCAAGCACCCCAATCACTAAACCATCTCTCTAGCCCCATTAGTACAGTATTACTTTTAATAACCAAATACTAGAAGCAAACTAAAAAAGGATGGTAGAATAATGTCACACACACACACATGTTGCAAATTTGGAACATATTGACTCCTATTACCCTAAGTCCTTATCACTACCACTGAATCCTTTCTTCTCAACTAGTCTGCCTTCTACTTTTATATCTTTCTGTGTGTATGTCTGTATGTGTGTCGGTATGTGTATCCCATGAATTTACACAGGGCAGCTTACATTTGATTGTTAGCATGAGACCTACTGAGTTGATTTGTTCCTACTCAGAAAAAGGCTTGCTGAAATTTGATACTCAGTAGTAGTATTTGTTGGAAATGGCATAGTCCTTAGCTCCTGTCTTTCCTTGCTAATCCTACTAACTTTATCAGAACCTAGAGCATTTAAAAACTCTTTTCCCATGTAGCTAACAAACAGGAGAAAGAACCATAAAGCTAGAGAAGATTGTCCTGAGTAAGGAGAAGCACAGAACAACAGAAGAATGACCAAGTCTTCAATATGTAAAACAACCTCAGCATCTCCAGAATGATAGGAAACAGATCTAAATAAATAGACAATATTACCTCCATGACTATGACTAGAGTGGTTTGACTTTATATACTCATGAGGAGGGGAAGTTAAAAGAATAAACTACTTTTTTTATAGGTAATAGATGGCCAAATCTTTGGCTCATCTCTTCACTTTATTTTGATATGCTGCCTTCTATTGATCCTTTTTGTCATGATATTCATTTGTATACTTAAGTTATAAATCATGAGGTAAAAACAAATTCTAATGAAGGTTTAGAAAGCTACAGAAGTAAGAATATAATTTTGTTTTCTGTCATCTAATTATGATGAATTTTTCATTCTTCATCACGAAAAATATTCTGAAGCACTAAGCAAACAAACAACAAAAACATTCTGCCAGGCAGAAAATAAGAGCAATAGACAGTAAATGATGATTATTGTGCAACTGTACCATGAGGTTTATTAGTGACATCATGTACAGATTTACTAAATAATTGCTGGTCCTTTGATTCTGAGTGATTTTTAGAGTAAGTATAATTTGTGGTTTACTTATGTTACTAATTTCTATATCCATTTGTTCTTAATATTGGTAATTATAGACTTGATAATACACAAGTTAGAAGCATGAAAAATGTAAGATATAATTGAAAAGTAGATCTGAACATTTATCAAATGAGCATTTGTGTATTTAAAATTAATATAAAATCCAAATGGAACTCATATATTCAAAATTAACTGAAAGTGCAAATGGAACTTAGACCTTCATTTTAATCATAATCATATAAAACTTCAAGATAAAAAACATGGTAGGGCTTTTTTTTTTGTATGTGATACATGTCAGTTTTTTTTTTTTCCAGTGACACAAAGCCCAAAGCATAATTTATATGAGTAAAATGGATAAATTCCATTTCATCAAAACTAGAACCTGCTCTTCAAAAGGCATTGTTAAAATAATAATAAAAAAAAGCAATCCAAACAACTTGGTGAGGCAATGTTAGCAAATCATATGTCAGATAAAATACTTGTATCAGAAGTCTATAAATCACTATAGAGACTCAATCATATAAAATATATAAAAGATGTCAACAGACACATCATTAAATAAGATAAATAACAAAACTAAATGGCACTAAAATGACAAAATGAATACAAATATGCAAATTAAATAATGTGTTTTATTATATATCAGTTAGCCCTTTATGAATGGTAAAGATAAAAGTAAGTATGGACAAATATGTGTAGGGAATCTACCAACTATATGTGTTTGTAATATGAACAACCACTTTGAAAAATATTTTTATAATTTTAAATGGTTAGATATGATTTGCTGTTATGTAGCCAATCATTTATGTCATAAAATATATTTTAAAAGATATATTCATAGAAAAAATTATCCACAAATTTTTAAAGCAGTATTATTTTAAATAACCAAGTGCATGAAGCAAAGTAAACATGAGACAATAGAGTAATAAATAAACAAATTTTAGCATATAAATGGGTCTTTTGGTTGTTTTTCAAGGTTGGGTCTTGCTCTAGCCCAGGCTAACCTGGAATTCACTATGTAGTCTCAAGATGGACTCAAACTCACAGCGATCTTCCTACCTCTACCTCCTGAGTGCTGGGATTAAAGGCATGTTCCACCATACCTAGATAATTTTGGCATATAAATGAACGCAACTACCACTAAACAAATAAACAAAATTAAAAGTGACTGGTGAACATAGGCATTCTTGAGTAAATCTACATATAGACAAATCTCCAGATGTAGTAGGTAAAAGACAACAGACAAAAGAAGGGTTAGGTTTTTTTTTTTTTTTTTTTCATTAGTTTTGTACTCTGTGAATACAGTCAAGTTGGTACCATTGTTAGCCTCCTCCCTGACAGCCCCCTTCTGCAGGGACCCTCCTCATTGTGGAATATGTGTTGTGCTTTGTGGTGTTAGACATCAGTTATGAGTGGGAGGCAATGTCTCTGTGGAGCATGACCCAATGTGTAGCTCTGACATTCTTTCCACCCCCTCTTCTGCAAATTTCCCTGAGCCATGTTGGGTCCATTTTAGGTCTGCTTCAGTGATGAGGTCTTGGGAGCCTCTGATTCTCTAGATATCTGGTTCGGTAGGGGGGCGGGGGTTGTTCTCTGTGTCTATCTCCTTCACCCTTGTGCTGGTTCCTGGTTCACCAAGAAAACAGCACTCTTGCTTGTTTCCCCAACTATTCTTAGTTTCAGCTGGGGCCATTTTGAGGTATGATGGGGTGGTTCTCTCCTTAGGATCTGCATCTTAGCTCATCTAGTGCCAGAAGGTGCTACCTGAGTGATTGGGGGAACATGACCAAATCAAATTCTGTTATAGGCAACTCATGGCCTAAGGTACTCTGCAGCAAACAACCTGACATGATGCTCACACAAGTGTAGTAGTGGCACACAGCCATAGTGGGAAATTAACTGCTCTTGATTTGGCTAATTGATCTGTTCAGTGGAATGGAACCCATATCTGGAGCTGGGGAACAAGTCAGAATCATATCCATACATGAGCCCACTCTCTGTTATCAAGCTCCCACCAATCATGGGCTACAAGAGGGCCTACACATATTTCATTCTCTCTAAAACAGCACAAGGGCTATACCATTTATCTGGTGCTAACTTTACTCTCTGTTGGAGAATTTGCTTCTCTTTTTAAAGAAGGGCTAAAATTTAAAATTGTTTTTACATAGAATTATAAAACCAACAGACATATAGTTAAATGGGAATATGAAGGATAAGTGGGAGTAATTTACAAATGAAGAAAGAAAACATTGGGAGCAAAATACACCTTCATTTATTTATGTTTTGGAATATGTATGTCTGTGTGCTATGAGCTAGTACATGTGCAAGTTTCTGTACATGTGTGTGTGTACGTGGGAGTGCTCATGTCTGTGTCTACCTGTTCCCGTGCATGTAGACATCAAAGGTCAACACTGAGGTTCTTCAATCACTTTCTACGATATATTTTGGAGACAAAACTCTCACCGACTCTAGATCTCACCTATTTGGCTAGACTAGCGAGTGAGTCCTAGAGATCTGCCTGTCTTTTCTTCCTCAGCAGTGAGATTATAGGAGCTGGTCATTATGCTTAACATTTTCCATGGGAAAATGATCCAGACTCTGGTTGTCATTCTTTTTTTTTTTTTTTAATGTTTTTTTTTTTAATTTATTTATTTGAGAGCGACAGACACAGAGAGAAAGACAGATAGAGGGGGAGAGAGAGAATGGGCGTGCCAGGGCTTCCAGCCTCTGCAAACGAACTCCAGACGCGTGCGCCCCCTTGTGCATCTGGCTAACGTGGGACCTGGGGAACTGAGCCTCGAACCGGGGTCCTTAGGCTTCACAGGCAAGCGCTTAACCGCTAAGCCATCTCTCCAGCCCCTGGTTGTCATTCTTTTTGATGTGTTTTTTACACTAATCCATTTTCCCAGTAACACATCTTCAGTAATTTGATACGTGTGTACATCTGAAGGGCTAAATTACCACTGTTTTCTCTACATATAAACAGTGGATGATGTCTGTCATGCCCTATTTCCAACAGTTTTGTTTTCTGGAAATGGTTAAGGGGCATGTGAAGCAGGCTTGTTGGATTATCTGCATGGAGGTCCAACAGAACCATGAGGATGAACCGTGGGTTTCAGTGGAGATCCAACAGAGATGTCAGGACTATGAGATGGGTGCCAACAAGACCTGCCAGCACTTGATGAAATTTTCCCAGACTGTGAATACTCTAGCAAGCATTGCATTTTTAGATCATGGATAGTTATCAGTTTATGGGGGCCAAGGGCAAAATGTGATAGTTTGATTCAGGTGTCCCTCATAAATTTGTGAGGTCTGAATGCTTGGTCCTCAGCTGGTAGCAATTTGGGAATTAGAGCCTCCTGGAGGCTATATATTCTTGGGGACAGAATTATGGGTGTGGTAGTCAGCTTTCCCTTGGAAGTGTTTGGCATACTCTCCTGCTACTGTTGTCCATCTGATGATGGCCAGTAATTGATGTCTACTCTCCGCTCATGCCACATTTTATCCTGTCATCATGAAATGCCCCTTCAAGTCTGTAAGCGAAAATAAACCCTTTGCTCCCACAAATTACTTTGGTCAGGTGTTTTCTCTCAGCAATGTGAAGCTGGCTGCAACAATTGGCCTCTGGATTGACAAAAATATACTTATTTTTTTCTGTTTCAAAGAATTACAGAGTTTTCTATGAATTGGGGAAAACTATAGGATAGTAAAAACTGTAGAATGATAGGTAATTGGGCAGTTATGATTGTTTGTGGAAGGTGTGTAGTAACATACCTCAATAAATGAAATGGTTTATCATTCAGAACTGCTCCGTACAATTAATTCTAATATATGTTTCACTTTAAAAAAATATACATTTTGTGATTTTTATTTTGACATAAAATATCCCAGTCATATTTTCTGTTTTATTTTTTAACCCTCTTCTGTCATATGACTTTTTAAAAATTAAAGTGATATGGGTTTGAATGTATTCCATATGACCTGAGTTCAATTCCCCAGTACCAACACAGAAAAGTAGTGTAAGGCCAAGAACATCTGTAAGCCCCATCAGGGTGAGGCTAACATGATGTAGGGACAGAAGAATTGATGTTGTAAGGGCCTGTCTTAAGAAGGTACCAGATCAGCCACTGCAAATGGCACAAATGGAACCTGAGCTTCTTTCTCCTCTGTGTGCATCTTCACACATGCACACACCATATATAGGACACCATATCACAACCCCCCCTCCCACATTGCTCCTCTTATCTTTCACTGTTGTAGGATGTAGCACTTGATCTGTCTGGAGGATATAGCAAAAGAGTCCCTGTAAAGTGAAGACTCTTGTCATCTTGATCTTAAACTCCCTAGTTTCCAGAACAATGAGAAACAAGTTTCTCATGCTTATCAAAGCACAGCTATAGCATTTTGTACCTTTAGTATTTTGTTACAGCTGTACAAATGAGTTAAGATGAAGAGCAGGTACATTTATAACTAAATTGGTTGAATGAGACAAAAGAAAATATAAAGAAAATAAGATCAAATTTGTAAAGTTAAATAAAAAAATAAGTTTATAATTTCTTCAGTAATAAAACTATCTTTCTGGAGTGAGATGATTAAGCAAGCTGAATTCAAATTATAGATTTCCTTTTTTTATTCTGAAACCTATTAATGCAATTTGTAACAGTTAATATTAGTGTATTATAAGATTTAGCAAATGTGAGATGCTTTTAAACCTTCTTCATTTTCATGAATTCTTAGTGCTCACATTTGTGCATGACCACTAATAGCTCATATTTCTTTACAAAATATATAATTATTTAATGTTCGTATAATTTTACTAAGTAGAAACTTTGTATGGACACATCATATGTTGATACCATCATTGTCCTCCTTCCTGCCCCCATTCCATTGATGGCCCTCTTCAGTGGAGTTGCTGGTATTCTCCATGGGGTTGTGGCTTATCAGTTGTAAATGCAGCAGTCAGTCATTGGGTGGGGCAATGTCATTGGTAATTCCCTCCCACCCTATGGCTCTTAAAATTTCCCCCCTCCACAAAACTCCCTTAAGTTGGTGGGTCTACTTTAGTGTTGGGCTCTCTGTTTGATACATTTTTAGCTCTAAGATTATAGACATTGAGTATATATTTCCTGTAGTACAAAGGAACCATTATGAATAACATTTAGATAACCAGGCACTAATCAACTATGAAAATGTATATACATATTTAATAAAATTGGAACTGAGTTTTCCTAGGAACAATAGTTTTTCTTTTAATTTTTAAAAACTTTTATTTATTCGAGAGGGAGAAAGAAAAAAAAAAAGAGAGAAAAAGAGAGAAAGGTAGACAGAGAACGGGCACACCAGGGACTCCAACCACTGAAAACAAACTTCAGACACGTATGCCACCTTGTACATCTGACTTACTTATGTGGGTCCTAAAGAATCAAGCCTAGGGCTTTTGGCTTTTCAGGCAAGTGCTTTAACCACTAAGTCATTTCTCCATTCCTGTTTTTCTTAATTTATCCATTCAAATTTTATATTTTGCCTTCTGGTCACTTTGATGATTGTTTAAACAGGTAAAAATAGGTAATATTACCATTCTAAACCTTCCAGTATTCACTTTAGAAGATTTCTCTACTTTCAGTGTTTTTCTTCTCAATATAGGGAGACATTTTAGATCCATTCTCAACTAATGCAAGAGCATGTATTAATAGTATAGACCAGGATAGCCCTTGAATTGCCTTATACTTACAGGAAGAAGTATGTTCATTGTCCCTAAGAATAGACTGAAGGCACAGTCTTCTCTTACACTTTTATCCAAGAGGATAACTTCTAAACATAAAAACAATCATTTCCTTTGATTTAAAATATAAAATTAAGATTTGAAATTTGTAGTACAATAAAGGAAGTGAATTGGTAATTCTAGTTAGTTTCTGTCACTTAAGTCAAATTTAGATTCTTTTAAAGTTATGCACATATGATAAAACTACATCTCTATATTCATTTTCATTAATTCTTTTCACCTATCCAATATTTGTATACTCCTTTGTTAAACTATACTTATGAATAAAGATGTCCGGAGGGAGTTAATGAGGATAACAAAGGCATTTCTGGGACTAATAAGACTAGTGAAAAGTTCATTTGAAGAGGAGAATGGAAAGACTTGATTGAAAAAGAGTATATTCTCTAAGAAAATGCAGGGATAGTTACTAGTCTGGGTTGTTTCCTGTAGCTTGGCCCTGGCTGTCATGCCACTTACTGATCCTGGTGGGGAGTCTGCCCTTGACAGAGGAAGCTTCTGATGGAAGATGTTGGCAGTATTGAATGCACAAGTGGGTTTTTAACCTGCGATGATTGTTTAAATAAAAAGCAGATGGCAGCTTCTTAGAAACTAAGCACATTCCTCAAGAGATAACTTGTACTATTGAAACATTCTAACATTGCACTGAAGCTGATAATTAGGCTAATTACAATTCTTCAAAGACATACGGAAATAGCTCAAAACCAAGTTCCTTCTTCACATCAAAATGTAAAGATGATATTTTAAGATAATTAGGGCAAAATAATTATTCTATAAAAGAGTTATATTTACAGTGGATGGTATTTAAGACTAAATAGATTGTCTATCTCAATCTTATATTCAAACAAAATTATATAATTAAGAAAGTTAGCTGGGCATGGTGGCATGCACTTTTAATCCCAGCACCACTCAGGAGGGAAGCAGAGGTAGGAGGATTGCTGTGAGTTTGAGGCCACCCTGAGACTACATAGTGAATTCCAGGTCAGGCTGGGCTAGAGTGAGATTCTCTCTAGACCCCCTTTCCTGCTCCCCAAGAAGAAGGATAATGAAGTTAAGACAGACAAAAAGAACAACCGCCTGGATAGTGCATAAATCTCCAAGAAAGTGTGCACACACGATTATACATGCAAGCATCCAACAAGCATGCATTCTAAGTAACTGTTTTTATTTCACTTTGAGTTTCTCACTAGTGGGACAGTGTGTTGGCTGTGGAAGCAGCTCCAGCAATAGCTTTTTGAAAGACTTTTCACTTACATTAATTGTGTCTACAAAATACTTTGTTTTATTTTGAATAATGGCAATCGTAGAATAGTAATAAAATATGAAAACATGAATATCGTGAGAAAAGCATTTTTGAAATAGAACAGATCCACTCACATGCACATGTGCCCACATGTATATAGTCATGCATACAATGGTGGCTTATTAATAAACAATGATCTCCATAAGCAACAGTTGTCGCATCAAATTATAATGCAGGGAACATTGTAATATTGCAACATTTATCACATAATTGTTACAAAGTCTGTGTAAATGAGCTTGCTGTGCTGCATATGATATTTTGAAAGTAATAATTATGGCTACCACATGGCAACTGATAATGATAAATGACTATATCACTTGTTCATGTATT
Source organism: Jaculus jaculus (assembly GCF_020740685.1). Taxonomy (NCBI): domain Eukaryota; kingdom Metazoa; phylum Chordata; class Mammalia; order Rodentia; family Dipodidae; genus Jaculus; species Jaculus jaculus. Next base: position 182,399,732 of record NC_059103.1, on the reverse strand, counting down.
TCTTGTGCTTTTGTTATTATTCTGCAGTAGATTACATATACTTACAAAAGAAACTTTATCACAAAAAGCATATCATGCTATGGCAAGAGGAAATACATTTTTCTGGTCTCTCTATTGAAACTTTTTCTCTTTCTTTTGGATTTAACATCGTGTTTTCTTAATCACAAGCCCGAACCATATGAAATCTACTGTTAACATTACCCACGAAAAGCTCCATGAAATGACTGACCTGGAAACAAAATGAAAAAAGATCAGGCCTGCAAAAGTTAGGAATTAGTGACAGTTATATCTTGCTAATCAGGTGTGCACTATTTCACTATAGTTATAATCTTAAAGAACAAGAATCGACTGCTGGAAAATGTTAAATGTTCTGCCTCACTGAAGACACAGAAAATAACAAAAGTTTGAGAAGTGCTCTGTCAGATATGGAGACATTACTAATAAGGACCAAGAAGCCTGTATCTCTCGGCACCATTATAATCATGGCCAAAGCAGAAACATTAATTGTGTCTGCTTTCTGGAGGATGTGCTTTTTCTCCCCACAGTTCCACTTGTAGGAGGTTTGGGTCACTTGAGGGCATTGATGGATCTTTCACAGCATGGGCAAAATGAGAGCTCGTTAGGTCAATAAAGGACTTACCATTAGAAGGGATTGTGGGACCCCAATCTTCCTAAGTTGAGTTGTGATGCCTTCCTACAACACATGATGCTATTTTTGTGGTGCCCTATATTGTGGGGTCCTCACCAGAGCCCAGCTGATGCTGTAACCTGCTTTTTCTTCCCAAGACCATTAGAACTGCATAAAATATTTCAATGTTGGGTACACTCATTTTCATGAATGTTGAATCTTGTTAAATTGACACTTTCCCTGCTTTTTGTTAATTAAATCTTATTTACTTTGAAAATGAATATAGTTAGCCATATTTTAATTTGGCTTTTTATTGTGGTATATCTTTTACTATCCCTTCATTTTCAGTAGGAATGGACTTGTACAGGTGAAGTGAGTCACTTGTATGCAGCCATAGTTGCTCTTTGCCTTTTACTACCTGAAATATTTTATGAATGATGTATAATACTACCATTAAAATAGTGCTAAATACTTTGTTCTCATTGTGTGAATTTGACTCCAATAATAAAATTATATTAATGTAGATAATGAAAGGACATGTAAAAATGAGGGTCTAACCCACTTTCTTTACTGCAGGAAAGTGAGGGCTGAGGGGTATATAGTAATAGATACAGAAGGAAGGGTCAGCGCCTTTCTCTACCAGCAAGGAGCCTTGGAGACAAACCATCCGTTTGTGTTTATGTCAGCTGTTTTCCCCTGTCATGTGAATGTGCCAATAACATGACTTCAGTGAGGCTCAATGAAGCCTTGAACACAGGAATGAAGGAAAGGCTTTTTAATCTACATAAACAAGCAGGATTCACTAAATTTTGTGGGATTTATAATGATTTTATATTTTGGTTACCTGTAATTTTGTTTAATCACTTTGACTTAATATAAAGAAAATAGTTTCCTAGAGATGTTTATTTGTGTAGCTTTAAATAAGATTCAGAGGACAAGAGCCTTCCCTGGTCTGGAGACCAGAAAGAGAGCTCAACGGAGCTGTACTCCACTGGTAAAAGTGAATACTGAAAATAGATCCAGAATATTTAGTTATATATTTTTTTTATGTAATTTCAGTGCTCATCATATTAGAAAGCTCTAAGTGAGGTTTGCTTGAATAAAGGTACCACACTCTGACTTCATTTTAAATGTGAGACAAAACAAAGACTTTGTTATAGAATGTAATTGAATTTGATCTTTTATGTAAAAGATATTTCAAAAGGAAGCTAACTTTTTCACATTTTCAATGTTTCTATATTTGGAATGAGACTTTTAAAATATAATTATAGTTACTAAAGGCTGAAATTTTCTTTGCCTTTATGTTTTCCTAAAGTTTAAGTGAAAATGTTTGCTGTATGTTTTCATCGCCATTTACATCATTAAATTGCATCTAACACCTCCTAACTTCAATGTCTTTGTCAATAAATAACTTATGAAACTATGATTACATATTAAAAAAATCAAAAGATGCAACTCATGTGATAAGAAACAATCTATGTAGACAGGACTCCTGCTTACAAATCAATGAGAACAATTACTGACATCATAAACAAAAATTAATTAATTAAAATATTACATGGGTGAGTACTTTTTAGACTACAAAATTCTTTTAAAATCAAAAGACTAGTTTTTCCTACTGTCAAAAAAATTGATTTGTGTAGTGGTTTGATTCAAGTATCTCCCATAAACTTAGTTGTTCTGAATGCTAAATCTCCAGGTGCTGGCAATTTGGGAGTTAACACCTCCTGGATTTGGTGTTTTGCTGGGGACAGGTTTATGGGTATTATAACCAGCTTCCTCTTGCCAGTGTTTGGCACACTCTCCTGCTGCTGTTGTTCGTCTAATGTTGGCCAGGAAATGGTATCCACCCTCTGCTTATGCCTTCAATTTTCCCTGTCATCCTGGAGCTTCCCCTTGAGTCTGTAAGCCAAAATAAACCTTTTTTTTTTTTTTTTTTTTGCACAAGCTGCTTTTAGTTAGGTGTTTTCTGACAGCAAAGTGAACCTCACTACTACAACAGTTGGTAACCTAATTTGCTTTTATTTATTTTTTATTTAACAAATATATTTCTAGGAATTGTTGAACAATGCAATATAAATAGGAATAATAATCTAATTCTAACAAATTTATGGGTGTGAGTGGCATGCGGAGGTTCAGAAAAACCAAAGAAATTATTTGAGGATTTCCTAATAAATTTTCTCATCAGTCTGAAAAATATCTGGTAGTCCATAACACAAGCCTTTGATTTGGGAGGGGACATCACTAATGTGGGAATGGCTTGGTAAAGCTGACCTTCATAGCTACGCCACTGAGGCAGGCAGGTGTACGGAATAGTTGAGCTACACAGGACGCTGCTTGCCTTAAGCACTAAACACAGCCTTCTCCTACTGAACCTAGGAAACCTCCCTTTACCAAGCTGTATTTATACCTCACTCCAGAAAATGATTAATTGTATTCCTCCTTAAGGGACCATGTCTTTGTGATCAGCAAGTATTTAAATACATTCTTAGCTCAGAACAGCAGGGAGAGCTACAGGCTGGACTGGAGTTTTACATGCATGTACAGTAAGGCAAATTGCCCGGTAAGTGAATTTTTATGGAGAAATTTCTAGGTACCATCTAATGACTATGTAAAACTGGACATATAGATGCTTAATATCAGCTACATCATGGGAAGGAACATGCTAAGTACAGAAAAAATATTCTATAACTCAAACGTGTCAACTGAAACCTGGGCAGCACCCAAATGATAACACTATCAACTGGTCCATCCTCCCCCAAAAATCCTATAAGCAGAAGCTTTGGGCCACCTCCTATGGCCCTTGAGTTCTCTCCATCTGGGTGGCTCTCTGGCCCTTTGGTAGTTGTGGTGGTTTGATTCAGGTAAACCCCATAAATTTATGTGTTCTGAACGCTAGGTTCCCAGCTGATGGAGATTTGGGAATTAATGCCTCTTCGGCGCAGTTTATTGCTGGTGGCAGGCTTATGGGTGTTATAGCCAATTTCCCCATGCCAGTGTTTGGTACATTCTCCTGTAGCTATGATCCACCTTATGTTGGCCAGGGGATTATGTCCACTTTCATTGCCACCATTTTCCATGCCACGATGGAGCTTCCCCTCAAGTCTATAAGCCAAAACAAACATCTTTTTTTCCCACAAGCTGCTCTTGGTTGGGTGATTTTTATTTTTATTTTTTTGTATTTTAAAGTGAAAAATAAAAAACCATGTTATGTGAAGCAGACCATAATCATGTGATCTCACCATAATAATGTAATCTCACCATAACCATGTGATCTCCACAGTTATTCATTTATTTAAGTGAAAGTGGTAGTTTGTTGAATAATGATAAGAAAACGTAAAAGTCTTTCAGTTCATGACTTTTCCACAATAACTACACAGAAAGTTTTTGGATTTCTGAAATTCTCCAACTAACAATAAATTATAGCAGTTTTCTTTTGCTGATGCATATTGATGTTTACATATTGGAGAGTTATGGCTGACAAAAACTGAGTCATTTTAGACTATTAGAGAATTTAATAGCAATTGAAATATGCATTTTATTTAATAGTATTACATTGCAATAAGTCTTTATCTAAAAGTAAAATAGAGGGATATATAGAACATTTGATTTTGAGGAATATGTCCAAGATAAAAGTTAAATAAGGGGCTGAAGAGATGGCTTAGCAGTTAGGAGCTTGCCTGTGAAGCCTAAGGACTCCAGTTTGAGGCTTGATTCCCCAGGACCCATGTTAGCCAGATGCACAAGGGGGTGCATGCATCTGGAGTTCATTTGCAGTGGCTGGAGGCCCCAGCACGCCCATTCTCTCTCTCTCTCTCTCCCTCCCTCTTTCTCTCTCTGTCACTCTCAAATAAATAAAATACAATAAACAAAAAAAAATTAAGTTAAATAAGGTTTATATAGTAAAATTTAAGTTCAGAGCTAGTAAATTAAATTAAAAACTATTAAAACATTGTTTTATTATACAATTTACACATAATACACTAAGTAATGAAGCAGAAGAGCTTAATTTAGATGCATATTCAAAATTATTTAATTATAAAAGCACTTAGGAGACAGAGAGATAGCTCAGCAGCTAAAAGTGCTTGCTTGCAAAGCCTGAATGCTGGGGTTCAATTTTCAGCACCAACACACTGTGCAATGTATGCATGCATCTGGAGTTTGTGATAGCAAAAGGTTCTGTCATTCCTGTAATATTCAGTCCCATTTTCTCTTCGTGTGTCTCTGTGCATATGCCTCTCTATCTTTCTCTCAACTCATAAATGATAAAATGATTAAAAATGCTAATCATGATAACAAGGAAATATAAATTAAAACTTATTATTAGCCTGAAAATAGAGGTAATTTTAAACAATATAGTATCGTGATCTATATATATACTCATTTGTTAAACATAGCCTGGTTTTGTCTTTCATTCGTTGTAATAACTAAAAACTATGTGTGTGTATGTAACTGTTTGTGGTTGTTTCTCTTGTGAATGTACTCAAATTACCCTTGTTGAATGATTTATTTTAAGAACTTGAAATGAAGCTCTCAGTATTTCTCTTCTGTCTTTTTCCACAGAAATCAAGTTTTATGTGGAGTCATATAATTACAAAATCACTACTTCTATGATTCACTGATGCAAATTGAAGAATAATGTGACTTTTGTAAGCATTAGAGTGAGAATGAATTTTAAAGTTCCTTCCTCTCAATGAATTGCCTTCACTGATAGGTAATCTATTCTCATTCATATAGATTCTGTATTTGTATATCTCTTCACTAAATATACTTGCAACCACAATATCATCATTTGCTATGTATTCATGACATCTGTAGACATGCTAGAGAGACAAAAGTTTTGACCTGCTGGAATATCTCTATAAGTGCTCATGTGTATGTTGCTATCTGAGGTCAAAGAAAGGGAAGCTACCTGCAGTTTCAACTCATATGCATGATGACCTGAGATAGAGATTGTGATGGCTTAAGTTGATTGCCCACTTGGTAGGATTTACAATCACCTGTGAACCTGTGAAGGGTTATTTCCTGTAGTTAAGGTGGGAAGACCCCTCTTAACTTTGTAAGGTATCATTTCACAGGCTGCATCAAAAGGGGAGAGACGGTTTAGTTTTAAACATTTTATTTATCTATTTTATTTATTTATTTGAGACAGAGAGAGGGAGAGAGAGATAGAGTGAGAATTTTGCATCGGAGCCTCTAGCCAATACAAACAAACTCCAGGAGCATGTGCCATCTTGTACATCTGGCTTATGTGGGACCCGGAGAACGAAACCTGGGTTCTTAGGCTTTGCAGGCATACATCTTAACTGGTAAGCCAGGGATGGATGGTTTAGTAGTAGTGTTCACCTCCTTCTGTTTCCCCACTGGGGACTGAATGTAAGCAGTGGCCCCAAACTCCTGCCACCATGCCTGGTTGTCCAGGAACTATAAGCTGAAAGAAATCCTTCCTCCCATAAACTGAGTATTGTTAAGTATGGTATTTTGTCCTACCAATGAGAAAGGTGACTAACACCGAGATGGTAGGAGTTCAGGCAATTCAGTGTAAGACATCAGAGGTGTAGACCAATTGAATAGAATTTAAATATAAAATTAAGATATTCAATTTTATCGTGATTCTATCATTGAAAATTACTGATTTTTTCACTTTTAACTTATTCTTAGTATGTGACTATATGGGATCTTTATGTGTGTGTATATATGTGTCCATTTGTATTTTCCTATTTAGAATATTTTTAAATTTATATTTCTTGAGATAGTAAAGAGCTTATCTTGTTACCAAAGAATAAAATTAGATTGCATATGTGATAGACAGAATGGTAGATAGATTTAGGTGATGAAATTATTTACTTCAATATTTAATATCATTTATTTGTTCAACCTAATTAACCTTAGTTAACAATGCAAAATTCTAAAGATGTCCAACATAGGTTTCTCTTAATTTTCATCATTATAGGTAACATTACTTTAATTTTACACCTGTATTACTCTACAGAGATTGCATTTTCATCAAGCACTATTGAGGAACTTATTCCTCTTCTCCTGGGATGAAGATATATTTATGGAATTTAAATATATTCTCAGCTTGTCTACCTGAGCTCATGCATTTTGAGTCATACTGGAATTGGGGGATAGCCTCACATGAAATAAAATGATACATAGATCATATTTCTTTGATATCTCCATATTTTTGTGCCACTTTAAAATGTTTTTGCTTAACTAGTTTTTGCTTAACTAGTTGACTAAGAACTATTGAACAACTGTTAAGATAAAAACAAATAATTGTATAATAAAGATATAAACTATGTTCATTCTTCCAGTTTATTACAATGATACTAGTATGCATAGTGTTTCTCTAGAGTAAACAGTTCATGTGTTTTGTTTTGTTTTGAGGTCTTATTTCACTCTCTGTAACAAATGAGTAATGAGATTCACTGTCTGTTAAAAAGTTTGAGTGCTAATTGATGATTTGTCATCATCAAATGCAGTTCATGAATATATCCATAGTCCCCAATATGGAGAGATGTAGGAAATATCCTTTTTTCACTTATTCCTTTGACTATGTCACCATAATTAGTTTTAAGAGAAACAAAAATGTGTTGCATTGATGTCAGGGAGTTATATGCTTAGAAAAGATCTTGCATTTTAGTACCACATGAAGGAGGAAAAATCAAGGACAAGCAGACATTTCTAAAGCTTCCAGTAGTTGCTGCAATTTGCTATTGTACAGAATAGAGCAGACAATAAGGCGCACCTAACACTTCCTTTCTCCTCATAGCCATATCTCTGCATTCGCATTTTTGGCCCATGGACAAAATCTACCCCTTGTCTCTAAACAACAGAATAAAATAGAGGCAACTTCACTCCCATTGTAGTGTTACCACCTGCCATATTGTGAACTGGCCTGTGGGAAGCTTAAGACACCTCAAGCTACCTCTGGTCAAAGCAACACTGCCCTGTGTGCAGCAGCAAACAAGAAAATTCATCATGACATCAAATGGATGAACTGGAGTTCACTATTCTTTAGTTGGTGGCACAACTGTAGCCAACATCTTGAATATAGCCTCATGGGACAGCTTGGGGAACAAAGCTTGTGACACCATAATAACACTTCTGTTTCACAGAATATCGGGGATAATAAGCCCAGGGTTTTGTCTTTTTTTTTTTTTGTCTTACCACTGGCCTTTGGTGGGTCATCAATTACTCTGACAGAAGTCTGTCATTGTTTTGGGAAACGTTGTAGGTTTCTCTGATCAAAAGCTCATTGTGGATTGTAGGCCCAAGCTGGAAGTGGGGGTTACAGGTCAGTGTCCACTAAGAAATTGAGGAAAAAGATAACTAATATACAAGAGTTAGAGAGGAGAGAGATAGAGGGGAGAGGGGGAGAGGGAGGGAGGGAAGATGTAGGAGATTTAGGTCAGTCTTGATCCTACCCTCTCCAGTGTCTTGTGGTACAGGTGTTTCCTGTAAGGGACTAGTGAAGGTTCAGTCATTTGGTCTGTCTTTTAGGAAGTAGAATTTTATGGTACCATTGCCGTTTGGGTCCGGATAACTGTTTTCCACCCTTTGATTCCCTCCCCGCCCTCCCATCCATCTTATTGTCTAGTCCATGAGGTACTTGCTGGGTATGTAAGGCATCTTGGGCAAATTCAGGTTAGGTGTTGCAGATGAGTGAGACTTTTTTTTTTTGATGCAGGGTCTCGCTATATATGCAGCCAAAAGTGGCCTCACATTGGCTAACCTACCTCAGATTACACAGTTCTTGGATTATGAACATGTTTTGTCATATCCAACTTCAGGATGTAATATCATTAAGCAAAACAATCAATGTGTCAATCCTTTAATTTAGTCAAAGAACCAAGAATAAAAAAGAAAGCATGAAAGAGATAAACAATGGTGTGATATACATTTAGGTAAAATTAATTATTTTCAAAGATCTTCAGTTTCTTACTCTAATTCAAGTTTACTCTCATATTGTAAAAATTACAAGTATTTATTTATATATTTGTACTAACATTTTACTTAAAGTCACAGCTAGCTTAAATTATAAAGTATGTATCAGCTATAAGTTTTCAGTAAATATTTTCTCAACCCCATTGCTTTATATATTTGTCTATGATTTTTAAAATTATTTTTACATTGTTTGCTTTGTCTTCAAACATGATTTTAGAGTCTTTATTTTTAATTTGAGCAAAATAAGCAGAAAAGTTGAACTGTATCTACACAGACTTTTCCTTTTGTTCTACTTGTTATAACTTGAAAGTCTCCTTTATAATGAGAATTTCTGTTTATTTATTCAGAATAGGACTTTAAGTGGTTTTGCAAATAGTATTGAATCCTGGAAATGGCAAATATACAGAAAAACTTGTCTGAAAGGAAAGTAGACTATTTAGACGTGTTCAAGTATAATCAAAGTAAAGGTACTTCTGACTACTGCCAAGAAAGTAAAAAAAAAAAAAAAAAAAATCTATTATTTGGTGAATAAGAGACACAGCTTTTGATACAATACAATCATAATAAAATTGTTTCAGAGATGGTGTTGAGAAGTAATGGATTTTGAAACAATGTAATCACAGCAAAGGGAATTTCAGGTCCCTGGAAATAAAGCAATTTCATGAATAATTTTACCTATTTTTTGCTGAAATTAAAAGTTTTAAGCAGAAATGAATAATGTTATACTATTACTAATGAATATTTTAAATAGACTCCCCAAATTGTCACAACATAATGATTGTGATCCAAATTGTATAGCTTCCATATTAAAACTATGAGTATGAGTCTTGTTTTTTAATTGAATAATAATGATTAAATTCCACTGTGCTACTGGTAATGAGCTAAAGTTTGGGCCGTAAAACTAATACCCTCTTGATCCTCACAATTTTGACCTTTGACTCTTTGACCTTTTTTGGTTTTAAGTAACAGATTTTTAAAAGATGTTTTTATTTATTTATCTGAGAGAGAGGGGGGAGGGGGGAAAGAGAGAGAGAGAGAGAGAGAATGGGAACACCAGGGCATCCAGCCACTGTAAACAAATTCCAGATTCATGTGCCACCTTGTACACTTGGCTTACATGGGTCCTGGGGAATTGAACCTGGGTCCTTTGGCTTTGCAGGCAAGAACCTTAACTGCCATCTCTCCAGCCCAAGTGACAGATTTTTGACGTAAAATATGTATTGATAAAAAAATGTTACTTTTGTATGATATGATATCTCCATTGCATAAAACCTAACCAAAGTTCCTGCCCGGGTCGCCTACTCGAAGCCTGTGCGCCGGCAGCTGTGGAGTCGAAGGGAGCTGGTCCGGATGATCACCGATGAGCAGCTCGTCATCTTCGCCGACATGCTGGGCGTGTCGCTTTTCTTGCTTGTAGTTCTCTCCCACTACGTGGCAGTCAACAATCCCGAGAAGCAGGAATCAATGTGGCGCTTTCTCTGCCCCAGGGTTCCAAGACCTAGTCTGAGGCAAGATGGAGGGTGTGAGGGGCCTTCACACTAAACTTCATCTCTCCTACCCATCACAGCACATAAAGCAACTACACCTGGATTTTTCCAAACAACTTTTATTTCCTCAAAAGTCTTCCTTAAACCTGTGGAACAAGAAGCTGCCAATGAATAGGGCCCAGTATAAGGGCTACTTTCTTCTCTACTCCCTCCAGCCAATACAAATATATATATGTATATATAAAACCAAAGCTCATATTTTCCGGTGTTTTAAGGAAATGTCACTTTGTATTCAAGTATTATTAGGTATTACATTTTTTTTTTATTTTAAAAGCATCACTTTGTAATACAATCAAAGATCTGACACTTCTGTTGTTGTTCAGGTGTTAGTGGATGGAGCTGTTAGTCTGAGTTAGTTCGTGCAGATTGTTTTCTTGACAACTGGGTACACTTGTGCATGTCAAATTTAGTCTGATAAACTGAGGAAGCTCTTATACTTTCTTGATGGTTTTTCTTTCTGTGGTGCCAAATCATTTCAAAATGAAAGAGCCTATTGAGTTAAACTTTACCTGTGCACTACAGATGGTGCTGTATTATCTCAGCATTTTCAGGGATTTAATAATGGAAACTAATTGTTAAGTTTTTTTATCAGTTACGTTGACAATACACTCACACTTTATAAGTTCTGTATTTCAGTGCAAATCTATAACAACTTTAGATTAAAAACAGTTTGCAGTGGTCCTCTGAAGTGGGGCACACATACACACACAAAAGCATATCAGATATAGTCGATACCACATAGGACAGAATCTTCAGATAGAATCGTTCTGCCACAGGAAAAGAGCAGCAAGGAAAGGTCTTCAGCCCCTCACCTGAGTGCATTTGCACCCCGTTTCAGCTGTACTAAAAATGCCTGAGTCTTGTGGCTTCACAGGGATGTAGTGTACATAGTCGGTAGAGAAGATCAAAGGATCTGGAGATCCATATATGCAGCTGCGAGGAGGTTGGCATTCATGGTAGGATCAAACATCTCCATGTTATGGTTGCTTTGGGATCTCGAAGTGCCTATGTGACCTCTCACCCATGTTCTGTAAGAAAGTCCTATAAACTCATTGGTTCTCCAAGGTCAACTTTGGTGCCCCAGGTTTTGGCGTGTTGTGGGTGCCCCACTTAGGGGAGTAAGTACTGGTCAGCATCTCCCTGCCAAAAAATGTTCATCTAACTTAGGTGAATGCAAAATTATAAAACTGTGAAAAAGCTTTAGTTGAGCTAATTAGCTACTGTAAAACACTTACTATAATAAATCAGCTTCTTTGTATTTTGTACTATTGTCATTTTGGATGCTAATTTATCAAATTGAGTAATATTTTGTTATGAAGGGATGTGCCATGCATTATAAGACACTTAGCAGTGTCCTTGACATTGCCATTAGCTCTGAATAGCAGTATCTTCTTCATGTGTGATAATAAAAAAAATGGTCCTGACATTGATAATTGATCCTTGAGGAAAATGAGATAAGAACGGCTATGCAAAAACAGCAAACAAAAACTATTTATCTGCATACTTCCAAATGCTAAACTCTTCCTTAAGAACTTAGAAGTCAGGTCTGTGACACCCCTTCCCTTCCTCTGCAGGAAGGCAGTGGTCTAAATTACTCCAAACTGGTGAGAGAGAGAGAGAAAGAGAGAGAGAGAGAGAGAGAGAGAGAGAGAGAGAGAGAGAGAGAGAGAGAGAGAGAGGTGTTTGCTGTGGCCAGGTACAGGTGCTCAGCTAACACTTGTTTCCACTGGGATGAGCAGGTACATCTGGTAGAGAATGCAAACCACTGTGTGAACAATGGTTATTACCAGGGGATGTAATGAATCCTATCTGATTATTTAAAGGAATGAAATGTGTCTGGTTTGGAAACCCCTTTGTCCACAAGTGGAATTGTTGAATTGAGACATGTTGATGTATGCTAGAGATATCTTCTTCTTCTTTTTTTTCTTTTTAGAGATATCGTAATGCTATTTTTGTCCATATTTGTAGTCTTTTGCCATAAAGCAGAAAGAAACACAGACTTTTGCATTTCCTCTGTATTGTAACTCAAGTGAGTCTGTATTTTAGGCTCAAATGGTTCTCCTTGGGTTTGGCGTTAGCACTGTGGCAGAGAAACACATGAGGACATCACTTTGCTGAATAAGTCTCCAGCTCTTTTACTTTTCTGTTTTAGTTTAAAATAAGATATACTAGGAAAGGAAAATAATGACAGATATGCCCTGGAGAGTAACTCTCCTACCACATCTTCTGCCACCTCTGCTGTTCTGCTAAATACATCCTGAAATAAAACTATAAAAATAGTGCAACTGTGTCCCAAAACTGTAAGTTAAAACATGAAGCTTTGCTAATGTCAAAAAGCCTTTAGGCCAATTTCCTTAAGAAATTTACTTTACCTAGCTTCTCTCTGCCTACCTCTTCGCTTTCCCTATTCTTTTGATCAATGTATATTTTGTGATTGTTAAAAAGTACAGGATAAATTGAAAGTTTAATACTGTCATTGGAACATGTGCCAATTTACAATAAAAGTGTCAGCAGGATCTCTTGCTCCCTTCAGCTCCCTATGCTTCTGATCTCCACTGAAAGAATTCACAGGTACACACGGTCTGTGGTAAACAGACTGAGTTTATTCCAGAGTAAAGCAGAGCTCATTTAGCAGTAAGAGCATATTTGCTGAAGAAACCATTTTGCCCATCCATATTTCAGGCAGACTTTATATTGCTTCTGAAGTTTTTGGAACAGGAAACTTCCTGAGAGACCTTTCCTGTTCACGTGATTGACAGGATCATTTGGATTGTTTCTCTCAGGAAGGGCAGTGGTATATCCTTACTCCTTGTCAGTAAGCCTCCTGGCACACAGGATTCTTACAATGGCCAGGGTTCCTTGAACCAGGTTTAGGAAGCTACCAATTGCTTACCTTCAGAGTAGGGACTCCATTCTCTTCTGACCTGTAATTAGATGCCTGCAGTTCTAGTGCTTAGTGTACAGGGTGTTAACCATGGGGAAGGTGCCCAGCCTAACGTCTTCCAAGTTTGCTAATACCTACCTAAAATTTCCAGTGTGTGAGTAAGGAACTAGTGCTCTTATTTCAATCAAAGTAGCAAACCCAGATTCAAACAATTCTGATACAATCCTTCCTAAAAGCTAGCTTGTCTACTTTTACCCCCTGTTTCATTCTTCAGTATTTAAGGATGCATTGATTTAGCTAATGATTTTTTTTTTTTACCAATTTTGAAATATCTTATTCCTCCAGGCTATTTGTGAATCTATTATACAGTGGGTAGAAACAGAAGCACAGCTGCCATGTAAAGATCATTCCTGCATTCTTCAGCAGTACTGCACCGAGGTTTCACTTGGTTTGTGGAAGGACCCATGTGTCTTAGTCTTCCACCAGACCGAAGGAATAGCTACTGCTCCCATAGACTTTTGTTCAATCAAAGAAACAGCAAGAACGTCTGTGTAGGCCTGGGGAAATGATTCAGCATGTAAGAGGGCTTGATGTTCAAATAATGAGGGACTGAGAGGACTTGTAATTATCACCAGCACTAACAAAAGAGCAGGCATGGTAACACATACTTATAAGCCTAGTCCTGGGTATGTCCAGGGGATGATATCAGAGAATGGCTGACGCTGTTGGTCACTTTAGGGTCAGTGAGACCCCATCTCAAGGAAACGCACAGTTGTGCAATACAGGAGGATGCTCAGTGTTCTCCCCTGGCCTCCATAGGCATATACATGGATGAGGGAGGGGCACACATCTGCACACGCACACATACATGCAAATCTACATTGTATGCTGATTCCTGAAACATAATTTTAATGCTTTAAAAGAGAAGTCACAAAATTACTTTCAATCAATATGAGTGTCCTATGCGGACCCTAATATTATTATTTGGATATCTGATCTATTTGTATTATTGCATCTCCTTGCAAACTTCTCACTGCTGTGTCTATTTGCATAAAGCTTTCTTTCAACTTATGGCTAAGACCTGGTGACTATAAATATTATAATTTAATTTAGTGAATTTTAGTATATTTAGTGAATTTTTCTCTCTTCATTTTCCCCTGTATAAAATTTGCTTTTGGGTTTTAAGATAACATTTAAAAATAATAAAAATGCAGAAAATCTGTATTACTTTGTTTTGTCTAACATTTCTCCAAAATATGAATGCAGTAAAATTACTAGTTAAGACCCATCAATAATTAGAGAAAAAAAGTTTACTCATTTACAATTTACAAAATAGCTGTATTGTTCAACTTCTGTTTCCATGGATCATTTTAACATCTGCTTACACTGACCTCTGCTTTATTGAGCGTGAGGAAAAGCAGCTGTGTGGACTTTGTGGTGACTTCCCTCCTGCATGCACATGTATATCCCCCCCGCCCCGCCGTGAGTCCATTTGTCAAGAAACTTGATCTTATGAGTAATACACAAGGAAGACCAGTGATAATGGTGCTTCCCCAGGTTGTTTCCCCAAATTACCAATCCTATTAGTCATTTCACATTCCCTGCACAGAAAAAATGCTGTTTATTGAAACTATAATTGTTTGCCCTCCACTGGTGTTATGTACAATGTTTGGCTTGAAATTGAACGTGTAACCCAGTCCATAATGCCTTGTTGGCACAGTGCTTATCCCCAGCAAGTTACTCTTCCTAGATCTTTGTGTGTTACAGTCTGTGTGCTCTGTTCTGTCCTCATTAAGCTGACATGTCACCTGCTTGCCCAGCCAGGCAGCATTCTGCCAAATATGCATGTGGTATTGGCAAATATTCTTTGAAAATACCCTTCTTGTTCTTCACTGCAGATAGGATAAGCCCACTGCTTGCTTTAATGTATAAATTCCTTTGATTACCCTATCCCCCCAAAAAATCCCCCCCACCTCTCTGCCTTGCTCTTTCTAAAATAAAAAATAAATAAAAAATTAAAATGAAAGGGCTGGAGAGACCACTTAGTGGTTAAGGCCCTTGCCTGCAAAACCCGAGGAACCATGTTCCAGGCTCCAGATCCCATGTAAGCTTGATGCCCAAAAGTGAGGCAAGCACAAGGTCACGTATGCCCACTAGGTGGCACACAAGCATCTGAAGTTTCTCTCTCTCTCTTTCTAATTAAACAAACAAAATCCCCAGATGTGTTCTAATTCTTATAACTAGGAACCTACTACTTGATTTTTTTCTTATAACCTTGGCAGTAAACAGGCATAATTTCCCAAATAAAAGGCAAGTGCCCCTCCCAGCTATGCATATCTCCGGTAGCAGTCCATCCTGTGAGGTCACTCAGTTGCAAAATCTGCTTGAGATTGTACTTTTGTGACGTAGTGTGACAGTGCTATCTAGTAATTGAATGCTAAGCTTCAGAACTGGAAGCTTAGGTCTGCATCTTGGTTTCTGAGTATCAGCATGATATGTCTAGTGCATTGCACTTGGTCTCTTCCAGATTTTTATGGCTTCTTGCCAACACTGACAGTTCTAACAGTGTCTGGAACACCTGATTCATGTCTTTAAGGAGCACATTACAAGCCCCATCCTTTTATGGGTTGTGTATATTCTATATAACATCCACTTATTTATTTATTTATTTGTATTTGAGAGAGAGAGACAGAAAGAATTGGCAATCTGGAGCCTCAGCCATTACAATGGAACTCCACTTTCACCACCCAGTTGGATATGTGTGCCCTTGGGCTTGCCTCACCTTTTTACATTTGGCTAAATTGGGATCTGATGAATAGAACAAGGGTCCTTTGGCTTCATAGGCAAGTTCCTTAACAGCTAAGCTATCGCTCTAGCCCAACATCCACTTATTCTTATTGTCAAGTAGTCCATGCAGTCCAACTCTTCACAGTCACAGATTAAAACAAATGGATCATATTTTTGTTATGAAATAAACAATGACATTCATCATGTCACTATGAAATTTCAGTTTCATCATAAGTTTCTATTCTTTAAAACCTGCCCAACAATTTACCATGGCCTTTTGGTAGAAACACACACACGCACACACACACACACACACACACACACACACACACCTTTATCTAATTGCTTTCCGGTGAATGCCATTGTTCCAGTCAGGTTCGCATTGCTGTCAGAAATCACCCAACCAAGAGCAGCTTTTTGGAAAACAGGGTTTATTTTGGCTTACAGAATTGAGGGGAAGCTCCATGTTGACAGGGGAAAACAATGAAATGAGCAGAAAGTGGACATCACCTCCAGGTGAGCATCAGGTATACAACAGGAACAGGCAAGTGTGCCAAGCGCTGTCAAGGGGAAACTGGCTATAACACCCATAAGCCCACCCAAGCATTTAGAACACCTAAGTTTATGGGGGACACCTGAATCAAGCAACCACACTCTGCCCCTGAACCCCATAAACTGATAACCATAGATGACGTAAAATGCAATGCAGTCCAACTTTAACAGTCCCCATAGTTGCTGGGTGTGATAAGGCATGCTTTTAATCCCAACACCCAGGAGGCAGAGGTAGGAGGATCACCATGAGTTTGAGGCCACCTGAGAATACAGATTGAATTCTATGTCACCCTGGACTAGAGTGAAACCCTACCTTGAGAAAACAAAAACAAAAACAAACAAATAAAATAGTCCCCATAATTTTGTCAATCTTAATGATGTTCAAACATCCCCATAGTCCAAGGTCTTTTAACTGAACCATAATATTAAAAAATTCCCCTCCAAACCATAATGGCACAGAATAAATATTCACACTGCAAGAAACGGCACTTGGCATAGTAAAGAAATATTTAACCAATACAAGATTTAAACAGGGCAAACATCAAACTCTGTAGTTCCAAGTTCAACAAGTCTAGTCAGTGACAAATCTCCAAGTCCAATAATTCTAACTAGCAGAAAGTCTCTGGAGTTCCAATTCTGCCCCTTCTGCTAGGTTACTCACAGTTCTGGAAAATATAATGTGGGCCAGTAGCTTTCCTTAGCTGCCACCTTGTGGGCCCAGCATCTCCACTGGTTCTTCACTACAACACACGGTCCATCCTCATGGCCCCATGGGATCTTCATGCAGGCATGCAGCAAAACCTGCTTCATACTGCCCATGGCCATTTCCAAACACAAGACCGTGTTGCAAATTCAATGCCCCTCTCTTTCCTGCATTTCTTATATTCCACAATACCAGGTATGGTGCCAATTCATTCATCCGGGGTGGAGGAGTGGTGGTAAAGCACACTTTGAAGAACAGGACACTCCTTCAGTATTCAAACTCCTTCAGAAGACTGCATTCTTTCTGTTGTCCCAATATAGGTCAGCTGGCCCATTCTCAATAGTTGTAATATTTCATACAATTGCAGGTAAAGGGGCAGAAGTTTCAGCCCAAAGATTTCATTTCTGTGCTATATTCTTTTACTCACATCAGTCTGTTTCTACACAAAACAGCCCCGCACAAATTCTCAGGTCATGGGCATAATAGCAAGCCTCTCACTCAAACTGAGTCTAGCTCAGTCCAGGCAAAGTTCTTTCTCACCTTCACAAGTCAAACCTCACAGTCCATATTTCTTACTTGCATTCAGGTTTTTCAACTCTGACCAGAATATTCCATTAAGCTGCATTTACAGTACTGAAAGGTGTCTCTTATGCCAAGATTTCAAATCCTTCCACATTCCTCTTGAAAATCAACTCAAAGAGGCTAAAGCCATACAGTCAGGTGTCTAGCAGCCATCCCACTCCTCTGGTACCAACTTTACCACTACAGTCAGGTTCACATTGCTAGGAGAAATCACCTAGCCAAGAGCAAATTTTGGGACTAAAAGGTTAACTTTGGCTTCATGATGGCAGGGAAAATGATGGCTTGGATAGAGGGTAGGCATCATCTCCTGGTCAATATAAGGTGGACATTAGGAACAGGAAAGTGTGCCAAACACTGGCAAAGGAAAACTGGCTATAACACCCATAAGTCCATCCCCAACAATACACTGCCTCCAAGAGACATTAATTCCCAAATCTCCATCAGCTGGGACCTAGATTCAGAACAACTATGTTTATGGGGACACTTGGCTCAAACCACCACTGTTACCAACATTGGATCTTAGCAAGACTTGAGAAAACATGGCTGTTCAAAAGCCAGAGCTTAAGTTGCTAATGATGTTATATGCCTATGTGATCTTCTCAGTAATACTAAGCATGGCATTATGCGCTGTGAGTGTTCTAACAAATTTCATATGCTGAAGCTTAATGTTCACTAGATGAATTGTTCAACAGGAGGACTTTTGGATTTGATGTAGTAATGTGGCTGGAAATCACATGAGTACTAAAAGTGGCTTTTAACAGAAACTCTGGATAGCTCTTTTGCATTTTCTTTCTCTTTCTCTCTCTCTCTTTTTTAACATCTTATTTATTTATTTGAGAGAGAGAAAGAGAAAGTGGGCACTGTAGGGCCTCCAGCCACTGCACACTAGCTTCAGATGCATATGTCCCCTTGTGCATCTGTCTTACCTGAGTTTTGGAGAGTTGAACCTGGATCCTTTGGCTTTGCAGGTAAGTGCCTTAACCACTAAGCCATCTCTCTATCCCTCTTTTTTTTTTTTTTTTTAGGAAGGTTCTCACTCTATCCCAGGCTCAACTGCTGGAATTCACTATGTACTCTCAGTTTGGCTTTGAACTCAAGGCAATCCTCCTACTTCTGCCTCCCAAGTGCTGGGATTGAAGGCATGTACCACCACTTTCAAGATTTCAAGTTATAACTAGAAAACAACCATTTATGTACTAAAAATCCGGCCCTCACCAACACAAAACCAGCCAGTAGTACCTTTGTCTTATACTTAACTATCCTCCATATATGATAAATAATTCACCATTCCTTCGACAATTCATCCAGCCTATATTATTCTAACATAACAGTTTCATCTCACTAATGCATATGGCAAATCAATTTCCTGTTGCTGCCATAAGAATTTATACCATTGTGAAATTCAAACGATAGAAACATTCTCCGATAATACTGGCATCCAAGCCTTCAGAATCAGTATGAGTGGGATGAAATCACAGTGTCATCAGAACCATGTCCCGTCTGGGAGATGGAGAGGACTTTTTCTTACCTCTTTCAGCTACTGGTAATTGCTAGAATTCCTTGGCTGATGGCTGTGTTGCCCAAGTCTACCTTTCCGTGGTTATACATTTTTCATCTAATGTGCCTGTGTCTCATTTCTGGGTCTCTTACATATATGATTGCAATTAAAGCATGCAACTAGAACACGTACATGATAATCTCAAGATCTGCACCTTATTATGTTACTTTTCTGGAAAGGCCTAAGGAGACAGCTGGCAAAGAGTTTGCTCCCCTATCATTTTGTCAAAGCAAGCCTGTAGGAATAGCAGTCCACCATCCAGGCTACTGTACAAGGTACCAGGCCTTACATTTTCACAAGGCCCTAGCTTGATGAAGGACATCAAACAGATCTTGAGTTCTGTTATTACTATCAGATCATGTACTACTTACTTCCTACAACTTTTGCCAAAGCAAAGCTCCTCAGAAAGAGGAAAATATTTAGCTTGTTCCTGTCATATCTATTACCCACATAACTGAAATTTCTTTATCTTGCTTTATTCCTAGAAAGTTGCTAACTCTAACCTGATTCCATGGAAACTGATGATATCATATAATTGCATGTCTAAAATATGATGTACTAAGAGTTTAGATACTTGTATGTAATATAAATCTCTAACACCCAAGGCAACTTGTAAATCTCTCTTATTAATTCAGCTTGACCAAAAGGCATATTCCAACTGCTCTTGGAATAAAAGGGGAACTGACAGTACGGCACTTCTATGCCCTCTCAAACATGTGTAAGCTACGTGCTCTTATGAAACATAGGCAGTTTTTTCCCTATGCACTGACATTGTAGCCCTCTCCCAAAACAGTCAAATTTACTTTGACTTACTGACTTCTTAAGGATTATTCCTTTAACTTCAAAATTATTCTAGTACATTTCTTCTATTGAATGAAGCAGAGAAAGTCTAAATTTTGCTCAGTATGAAGATGATAAGCATTATGACAGAGAATATCTGTAAGATTTTAAGTAGTTGTGCAGATGACGATACACAGCCCAGCAACATGCAGACATGGAGGGAGCATCTGCAGATAATGCAGAAATCTGGTTCTGCTCAGTGTGCTCAATGTGTGTGAGTGCAACAATCCCAGGTATTGTTTTCAGTCATATTTAAATTTAAAATTTAATCGAAAATCTGACATAGATATAAATGGCAGGAATTAATTCATCTGATTGTCATTTTTTTATCTAAAGAATAAAGAGAGTAAAATGATATTTAACAACAAAGTATATATGAAAAGGGGTTATATGATGCCTGGTGAACAAGGATGGCCATTTGTAATTTTATTTTTATTTTTATTTTTATCTTCTTTCTTTCTTTATTTTTGGTTTTCGATGTAGGGTCTCATTCTAGCCCAGGCTGACCTGGAATCACTATGTAGTTTCAGGGTGGCCTCGAATTCGTAGCAATCGTCCTACCTCTGCCTCCTGAGGGCTGGGATTAAAGGCATGTGCCACCATGCTTGGCTAGTAATTGTTTTCTACATGTTTTCATCATTTATGTTGTGTTTAAATTTCCTCAGTAAATCTTTTGCTAGACAATTATTTTTTCTGTCTTGTATTTTCACCTAACCTGTGTACACACACATATATATATTTCATGTTTTTGCAATAGTGGGAATTGAATCTAGCACATTGTATACTCTAAGGCTCTATTCCTGAGATATATCCATAGACGTTTATTTTTATCTTTTACTTTCAGAGGTCACACACACAAACTGGCCTTGGACTTGCTCGGTAGGCATTGAATTTTAATGCTCCTACTGTAACCTCTTAAGTAACTGAAAAACAGGCCAGCAACAAAATGTCTGACTCCCATTTTTCCTTTTCTTTCTTATTCTCAGTTTTTCTCTCTCAGCATCTCTCCTTCCCTTTGTCTATCCATCCTTCCTTTCCTACTTTCATTTTTATAAAACAAGACTAAGAGTGCCGCAAATGTCATAACAACGCTCCTTTTTTGGCCCCTGAGTACTGATATTGCACGTGTAAACTGCTACATTTAGCTCTCATTTTTACTTTTAATTAAAGAAAAAACACATTAATAGTAAATCATCATGCTCATATATCACTTTGCCATTATGTGATGAAAATTAGTAGCAAGAATAGAATGGAATTTATACAAATGTCTGATTCAGCATAGAAGCTACTATGTATTTGTTAATACCTTATCATAAATCTCAAGTTTCTTTATCATGAACTTCAACCAATTATAATGTCTCCTTTCACAATCCAGGTAGCACTTCTCTGCCAAACTCTTTTGTATCTCATGCTGTCATTTGTTCCTCACAATATCTTGTTATGAATATGCATCCACAAAATGGACTCTGACTATTGTTATATTTTTTGAATTTCTACTTATTTATTTACAGGAAGAGAGAGAGAGAGAGAGAGAAAGAACAGGTTTGCCAAGACCTTTTGCAACTGCAAGTGGATTCAAGACACATGTGCTACTTGGTGCATGTGGCTTCACATGGGTGCTGGGAAATCAAACCTGGACCTTCAGAATTTCAAAGCAAGTGCCTTTAACTGCCACCCTCTAGTTGCCATGTTTTACTCATTCCGGAATATTACATACAAGCCATTTGTTTCTAGGGGCATAGGTATATTCTAATTGAGAGGTATTGAAGGGTTAATGATCCACTGGCCTCACACCACTGAACCTGATGGAACATAACACTTTCTAGGACCATAGCATGATAAAGGACTTCTGTTAAAAAGCAAGCTCATAATTCAAAGATCCGGCCTCAAATGCTATCAGGCCATCTGGACAGACAATTAGTAAATGAAAGGCCTTACTTTCCCCATATTCTTCTCTGCCAAACACCCCCACTACCATCCCTCACCTTATGTATCTCTACTCTCTCCCACACTGAAACGCAGCAGGGACAATTTCACCCCAGGAAAGCTGCCGGGACTCCAGTGAAGAGTAGACTGTGCTGGCTTGCTTTCTCTCGTGTGTTTCTCACATCACTCTAATCAATCCTGAATTCAAATCGGTATTAACTGAAAATGTATTCGGATCCATTTTGCAAATATTTGTCCTTTGTCACCTAAAGACTTTCATTCTGATAACTGAGTTTTGAAGTCAAAGTTTTTGGATGGAATTTCAAAGTGAGCACCAAGCATTCTCATTTCCAAGCATGGAAATAAGTATCAATATGAACTTGATATTTCTTCTTGTCCAAAAGACAGTTACTCCTTCTTCAACACAAACTGCAAATGCCCATGTGCTGCATTTCATCAGCCTTGTTACTGTTGTCACCAGCAGGCAAACTTTTCTGAAACAGACTTGGAGTGGCTCATTTTGCTTGTAGCCTCTAAAATCAATAGAAGTGTCTGCTTGGAGATGGTTTAGCTTATGCTCGGGATTCTTGGCCTATGAGAGTAAAGTGTGGGGGAGAATACTAGGTTTCATTTCTACCTGTAATGGATGAAAATGCTGAAAGAGCCCTTCAGGACAGACATGGTGAAAACCACGCAGAAGCTGCTCCGGTGCTGACATTTCTATGGCAGTAGTTTTTAGGGCAATGTTATTCTTTTTTTCTGTGCAATCTTAGTTCCTCTCAGAAACTGTCTTGAGTTTGAGAGTCCTGAAATGAATGTAAAAATAGAAATCTTACATTCCAAACTCAGCAACAAGCCTTCTTTTCCTTTCTGGCTCCAAATTCAAGGTACAAGCATGACAATGGAATGAGTTTGTAAAGTCTGAAAGGAACTTGAACTTGCTTTAGAATTTGAGTGAATGAAAACAGGAGAATGATTTTTGTATCCATTTGACAAAAGAAGAGTGAAAAAAAAAAAAAGAATATCTAAGCACTGTGGTGCATTCACCTTGCTGGCATAAATTGAAGGTTTTTCATAAAATTACTGCAACCATAATTTCATATAAAACTTACATGTTAATGAAGTTGAAAATAAGCATATATTGCTGTTTAAACTCCCCTACAATTAATGTAGTCAATGTAAATCTAGTTTCCTCATGCAGCAGTATGGCATGCCATCATAAAACAAAAATTGGTGCCTGTCATTAGTTTTATCTTAAATTAATCTTATGGAACACATAATTTTGTTTAAAATGGTAGAGCATAAGATCTCTAAGTGTGTAATAGCTATGTGTTATACATATGGAGCTGTATGTGTTTAAACTACACTGAGACTTGTATAATTAAAGTGCTTAACTTTTCACACTAACAAACATATTAATGCAATGAGTCAACCTATTTTATTTTGGTTGCTAGTATGAATGTGACATGATGTTTTATTAAAATAGAAATATTTTATCAATTTTAATTTTGGTGGTTATATCATTGCCATGGGATTAGCAACCACTCAGCTGAATAGGGCTTGGAGAGTAGTTAATAGGTACAATAAATAAAAAGGCTTCTGACCAATTTTTTACATTATGTAACGGCTCAACTTTGAAGACCTCAAAGTGCAAATGAAATAAAATATGACCCAAAAACCACACAGTGTAAGCCTGGGAACATGATCCCTCTGACTCTTCAAATCATTCAATACATTTTAGGCTTTTTTTTTTTAAATTTTATTAATTAATTTTGTACACAGTGAATACAATCAATTTGGTACCAAGGTTAATCTCATGCACGTCCTACTCCCTTCCCCAGCCCCTCTTTGTTGATGTATATGGGTCCTGCATTCTGGAGTCAGCCCACAGTTATGGGTAGGAGAAATGTCTCTGCATACCATGATTCAATGTGTGGCTCTGACATTCTTTCCACTCCTCTTCCACAAAATTTCCCTGAGCCATGTTGGGTTCATTTTTGGCCTGTATCTTTCATCTCTTAACAATAAAGACATGTTAGATTTTTTTGGAAATTTTTTCACATAGGTTATAGTCATACATACCCTCTCCCTTATCCCCATTTCCTTGAGGGCTCTTCCTGGGTGGGGTTATTGGTATTAATTTTGAGGTAATTAGGAGCTCAGTCAGTTTTTACCTGTGGCATAGGGTACTGTCCTGTTATGCCCAGTTCTCGGCATCCCCAGTGACCACCAAGGAGAACCATACACGTATGCAAGGGCAAGGAGCTTTATTTTGGCTTAAGCTCGATCTCTTGACTTCACCAATGCAGTGTATCCATACAAGAGCCCTAAGTAGCAGTAGGGTAGGGTTTGTATAAGGATTTCAACAAAGAAGTAGGGGATGGGTACATGACTGGTTGATTTAAACAGTAACTGCACTTGTACTCTTCTGATTGGCTTGGGATTTTGGTGGGCAAAGTTGGGGAGAGGAGCTAGGGGATCTCCAGGCAGATGAGGTAATCTCCATTGCGATTGGCTAAGCAAGTAGTGGTAACATTTGTATGCTTTTGATTGGCTGAGGCAGAAAGGCAGAAGGGACCACCCTCAGGCATGTCCTGGGCATGTCTAGGGGTGACTCAAGCCCTTGGGTGGATACCTTTCCTGACTATATGCCTTCTGCTTAAGCAGGAACCTGATATTTAGGCCTAGCCAGGGCAGCACCCTACTGAATCCCTTCATCACATCAGTTTAGTTTCTGGGTCTTTCAGTCCCAAATTCCTTGATTTAAAGTTATAGTGTTTTTTTGATCTCACAGCTCCCTGTGCGCTTGAGTGGTGGCTCTAATGGTTTATCCTCTCTTAGAATGCATCAGAAAGGCCACAGAGCCTTGACTTGCATAGCCTGTTGTTAGTGATGCTATCAGCTAGAAACTCTTTGTTCTGCTTCAAGTGGCCTCTCCTACTTCAAAAGATATGGAGGAATGGATGCCAATGTATGTCTCCCATAGCCTCAGGATTTTTGAGTGTCATAGTTAAGCTGCAGAGACTTAAGTTTCTAGCAGCCTGCTGGAGATGTCAATGAGGGTAAAACTTTTAGCCCAACTCTAAAGTGTGTAAAGAGCCAGTTTGAACTCTAGCTGCTGGTGTTTTCTAGCTATTGGTGGTCTTTCTCTGCTATGGTTCTATGGAAGTGAGCCAGCTTCTTACACCATTGATGGTGCTTCCTCTGGATTCTGGTCAGGTGTTTGTCCTAGCAACAAGAATGAAACTGCAATAAAAGATTAGACAAATCTAGTTTCCAAAGGAGTTTTAGGTTAACTCATATTCCAACACACACACACACACACACACACACACACACACACACACACACACTCCAGTGGCTTTAAGGATGCTCACATACTTTGGCTGCTCTTTCTGATTCCTGGTGTGTGCTTCTCCCCTGTCGATGCGATCCTAACCTGACAGCAGAATCTTCCAGTACGTTCATCAGCCTTCCAGTATGGACTGAAGACCGGCGCCTTTCTAGGCATCTAGCACCATGGAAAGAGTAGCTACCTGATTCTCTGGCCTGCAGAAAGCTGTGGCTGGACTGACAAGCCTATATCCTGTAAGGTGGTTTAATAAATCTGCTGTATAATAAAATGTATGTTCAGAGTATTTTCACATATTCTGTTAGTCAACACAAGTAGTAAGTCTCAGGTTTGGAGAAATAAACATCAAATCTTGAAGTTACAGATTCTACTGCCATATTTTCTTTTGTTTTTTTTTAAATTTTTTTGTTTATTATTTATTTATTTGAGAGTGACAGTCAGAGAAAGAGGGTAGGGGGAGAGAGAGAGAGAGAGATATCGAGAGGAGAGAGATAGAAAGAAAAGAGAGAGAGAATGGGCGCACCAGGGCTTCCAGCCACTGCAAACGAACTCCACATGCGTGCGCCCCCTTTTGCATCTGGTTAACGTGGGTCCTGGGGAATCGAGCCTTGAACCGGGGTCCTTAGGCTTCACAGGCAAGCGCTTAACCACTAAGCTAACTCTCCAGCCCCTCTTTTATTATTTTTTGTTCATTTGTTTTGGAAGTCTTGCCATGGCTGACCACATTTTTTTTTTATCCTAGCTTAACCTCTTTAGCATTGGGGTTACAGGCTTGTACCACCACACAGGCAGTAGTCATATTTTCAATCTGATATAACATATATGTCCTATTTATAGGGAATTTGAACTTATGAAGATAATACAATTGTGTATTTTGTTTTACTTTATGTCCAAAAGCAGTTTAGCATCTCCTTTCCCACTCTTATAGCATTGAAAGTGTTACAATTTCTTCAGTATTTAAGTCTTCTTTTCCTGTAAGTTTCTGAGACAATTCTAATCAATGTGTATACAGTGTGTATTCTCTAAGCCAGTCACATATGAAACCTGTAAGCTCTGTGTGTAGCATATGCACAGCCTATGTATTATCAAATGTGCTGAGGACCTCTCTTCTATGCTAATTCCACTTGAGTTCTTTAGTGTACTTTGCTTTCAATCATTTGGTTGGGGCACAAATTTTAGCACCATTCTCAATGCTTTGATTTTGGCAATGAGGAGCCCCCTAAGTTATATCTGTTTGCCATGGCTGTGAGTTATTCATCTTCGTTAATTATAATAGTATTTTTCACCACTCTTCTGTGTACAGAAATGCCTGAAAAGTAATAGATTATAGGAGAATTTTGTGTTTGTATTTTCTTTTTCAGTTTTTTGATTATTGTTGTTATAGTTCTAGAAATCAAACCCAGGACTCATGTGTGTTAGGCAAATATTTCTACATCCGCACACTTACAGAGAACAATTTGGCCCTACATTGTACTTTGTATCATAAACACTGTGTCTAAAAATAGATTTATGTTAACAATTCAATGTGGAACGTGAAATATAAAATATCACATTTATAATGGCTTCAATTCAAATACTTATCTATAAGCCTAATAAAATGGTACTGGTTTTATATGTGGAACTTTATACAAAACATAAAAATTCAAAGAGAAACTAAGCAGAGATAGTAGGTATGTGCCTGGATTTGAATGTTCAACATAGTGAGGAAGTGAGATTTGTCCAAATGGAGCTATAGGATTTGTATAATTTTTATCAAATCCCAGAGAGATTTTGTAGACACAGACAGGCTTATTCTGAGACACATAAGGAAAGCACAAAAAAGAAGAATAAAGTGAGAAAAACCACTATGCCTGATATTAAAACCAAATATATATCTCTAACAGAGCAAGCAGTGAGGTATTGAAAGAAGGGTGTCACAGACAGGGAACAATCAGAGAACCAAGGTGTAGACCCACACAAGTAAACCCGGCTATGTGCTGACAAAGACAAAAAGGCTTAGAAATGAGGAACCACAGCTCTTATCAAAATGGAGATGGGATAATTAGGCATGAATAAAGTATTACACTGAAGCTTATGACATTTTTTAATTAATGCAAAATGCATCAGAGGCTTAAATATAAAATATAATTGTATAGTCTGGAAAAAAGAAAAAAAAACTTTTAAATCTAAGGAAAACCTAAGTGTCTTAGCCTTGATATCAAATAAAATTGACATGATCAAAATTAAAAATATGAGAAAGTCTATGAAGATGGTAAGTATGCATTTGTTTAATTTTGTAAAAAACTCTTTAACAGATATTCCAGAATTGCAATGCCTGCAAATATTTTCTTATTTATACACAATATATAAATATACATTTATTTATTTTTGGTGTGTGTGTGTATGGGTGTGTGAGTGTGTGCTATATGGACACATATGCACACTGAATATATGTGTGAGGACATCAGATTTCCTCCTGTGTCACTCTCCTACCTTATTTCCTTGAGATGAGTGTCTCTTACCAGATTTGGAGTTTGTGTCATCAATTATTTTCCTCATTAGACTGGGTGACTAGGGAGTCCCAGAGATTCTCCCTTTTCTGCCCAGATTAAGGCTGCAATTTCAGCCATGTACAGCTAAACCAAGCTTTCTTCATGATTAATGGGGATTAAACTCAGGTACTCATGCTTGAACAGAAAATGTTCTTACCCATTTATCTCCAGCCCCTATTTATTTATTTATTACTATTTTGTGAGACAGACTGTGTCATATTATGTAGACAAGTCTGGACTTGAACTTAAGATTCCCTAGCCTCAGTCTCATTCGTGCCGATATCCTAGGGGTGGCCTATAATTTTTGTGTGCCTGGCCACTGTACTGTTTTCTTCCCACAACAGGTGGCTTCATTATCATTTTCTATTTTCTGGTCAGAATTTTTTATTTTTTTAAAAAAATATTTCATTTATTTATTTGAGAGAGAAAGAGGCAGATAGAAAGAAAGAGAGAATGGGCACACCAGGCCCTCTAGCCACTGCAAATGAACCCTAGACATATGGGCCCCCTTGTGCATCTGGCTTCCATGGGTCCTAGTGAAGCGAACCAGGGTCCTCAGGCTTCTCAGGCAAGCACCTTAACCACTAAGCTATTTCCCAGGCCAAAATTTTGTATTTTTAACTTTAGCAACTTTAGTACATGCATAGTGACTTTATTATGACTTTAAATTCATTATGCTCAATCTTATCTATTATTAATCAATCTATCATTTTACTAATAAATGATTTATCCTATAGATGTATAATTTTTAATATAATTTTTCTCATATAGCAGTGTTTGTTTTAAAGGTGATTATAACTCTATTAAAATATATATTATTAAATGTATCACTCAAAGAAAAGTAGAAATGATATAAATAGAATATTCCAGTCATTTCAGTATAAAGCTGGAAATTACTATAGAATTAGAAAAAATGATATTCTGGTGAATGCTTATATACAAAAAAGGCTAAATCTTATCATTGAAATTTGTGAAGCAGTACAAGTAAATTTCACTTGTCTGACAGGCTGTGTATTTTATTCAGCTATTGACCTAATTGGGTGATACCCACCAGTGCTATGGAGCAAACTTTTATTTATTCTTTGTTGCCTTAATGTCACCCAAATGTGCCTTCACAAAATACCCCAGAATGTCTGACCACATATCTGTTCACCTTCATGGATTCCATCAAAAATAAGATATCATTTTCAGCCTATATGCATCTCCTTAAACAATATTTAGTATTTTTCATCATTGTACACTAATTATTCAATTGAATTAGGTTCATTGTAATATTTCCACGAATGTCATTTAATTGATGGTATTCACCTCTTATTCTGCCAGCATAGCCCTCACTCTATTACCACTGTGAGATTCCTCCCAGCTATAGTGTAAGTATTCAAGCAATGCATTCCAGGATAGAGAAAATAAGCATAAAATGGTTTGGGAACCCATAATGATGCTTTGTGTCTCAGGAATAAATTTAACTTCTGAACTAACATCCAAAACTATGCTGATTAAAAGCCACCAGTTTCTTTTGGAAGGCAAGGACAAGTACTAGTGATATGTTTTTGGTACTTTCTTAGGTTCTTTAGCAGAAGCCAACCTCTCTTTAAAATTTTGTTTACTGGTCCAAGTCTGGAAACTGACACAGGGACTATGACTCTCTGGTTTTATGATTATGGTTAGATTTTTATTTATGTGATCTTGAATACTTCTGCTAATTCAGATGAAGTTAAAAATTCAATAGGTCTCCTACCTATATCACCTCATAAACAGACATGAGTAACTGACCAGCTCTATATGTTGATAACCAAACACACTTTGCCTCTGGAAGTTGAGTGTCTATGTCTGTCACTTGTGATCTGATTAAGTTAGATGTAAGTTTACCAATTCAGAGTCTACAAGGGAGTATAAAGAAACATACTCAACAATGGGGTTCCTCATACAGATGGAATTACCCTAGTTCTTGTGAAAGTTATATCTGAATCCTCCTGTCATGGGTACCTATATCTTAAGTCAAATTCACTGTAGCATTCTTTTATCTCTAATACTTGAAAGTGAGCTTAAATCCCCTAGAAAGAGGTGGAAAGATTGCTTAAACTGGCAAAAGGAGTCACCAGAATTTATGTAACCAGGTTCACTGATGTCAAGCATATGTCTATTGGAACTTTCAGGATCAAGTTCCTCCCCATTTGATAACTTGATGTTAACAGGGAAAGTTCTGAAAGACTTGGGACTCAATTTGTATTTGAATTTATTTCTAGCATGAGTTCCTGGATCTGGTTTACAGAAGTCTTTGGTTTGTGGCTTTAGGTGATTTCAATTGTTGTCAAGACATTCCACATCATTTATGCAATAACTGAACTGGGAATTAGAATCACTGAGCTCATCCCTTTTTTTTCTCATTTTGTGGAAACTTAGGTAGAGCAAGTGGACATTTTTTTACTTTGTGCACTCATATAAGAATATTTTAAAATATCATGTAAATATCAACTAGATTCTTTCTTCTTATTGTGTTTAAATAGGAGTACTCACTAGTGTTATGCTGTGCTATATTGACGTCAGTAGTGTTTTCAGTATTGGAGACAGCATCACTGACATCCTTAAACCTAAATGGAAACCCCCTAAATATTTAAAAATATACACTTGATGGTTCCTTCTTCTAGAACTACTCTCAGTAGCACATTCTTTATTAGTCACTGCTGTCTAATGAGATGGCCCAAAATGTAAGATACTATATTAAATATATGTTGTGTCGTTTTGAATTTATGTAAGTAATTAAGAGGCTAGCAATGTCAGATTGTGTAAAGCCATCTTTGTGATCTATATGAGATTGAATCTGTGGCCAGACACAACTGCAGAATAAGGAAGAGTCTGTGTTCAATGGGAAAATGTGTAGGGAAGTGGAATTTTCTAATTATGGCAGAGGCGAGATTTTTGTTTGCTTGTTTTAATTCTAGCTAGCATTCAACAGATTAGATGTGTCTAATCTGCATTACCAAGGACACTCGGCTTTACTCAGCTTGATGGTCAGTGGACATCCATGTGGACATCCGTGTGGACATGACTGGGTTACGGGATGAAATATAACTGATACCACATTAATTCTTGGTGTGTCTGTGAGCATATTTATGGGGGATATTAGTACTTGAACTGGTGAACCAGTAAGGCATGTGGCCTTTCCTAGCCCTTCGCTCAGGCATCATCTGATCCATTAAGTATCTCAGTTGAACCAAAAGGTAAAGGAAAGGAAAATTAGTCTTTTCACCTGGCTTGAGTCATACATCTTCTACTGTTCATGAAAATTTAACATTTTGGTTCTTGGTGATCAAACTCAGACAAGGATAATATCACTGGCTCTTCATTCTCATGCTATCACATTTGAATTAAACCATCAACTTTCTGGGTTTTCCAGACTGTGCACAGCAGGATTATGGAATGTACCAGCCAAAATATGCATATTAGCCAGTTACTTCTATCATCTATCTTTGTATGTATGTATGTGTGTATACATGTATGTGTGCATGCATGTATGTGCGTGTGCATGTGTATATGTATGTATTCATATATGTATCTACCTATTATCTAACATGCATGTCAAGAATTGAAGTTGCAGAGTACTTGCTTCACATGACTCATACAGAACCTAGAGTTATCTAGGACTATGTGTGAACACATGACTTTTATGCTGTACCATTTAATATTCTTGTCAGTGTGCCCTATTGTACAGAAACCAAAGGTTTTTGAGACTTTAACTTACAGTTCAACATTAAATGCCAAAAGTTCTTACAAAATATGAATTCTGTTTGAAAATCATTCGTGAGGCCACTATGGTGGTGTAATTCTAGAACTTAGCAGCCTGAGGAATCAGTTTGAGGCCAGCCTGGGGTACATAGTGAATTCCAGGCTACCCTGGTCTATAGCATAACATCTTTTCTTTTTTAAAATGTTTCTATTTTTATTTATTTGATAGAGAGACAGAGGGAGAGACAGACAGATAGAGGGAGAAACAGGAAGAGAGAAAGAGAATGTGCACACCAGGGCATCCAGCTGCTGCAAATGAACCCCAGGCACATGTGCCACCTTCTGCATCTGGCTTGCATGGATTCTGGGGAATCAAATTTGGGGCCTTTGGTTTTCCCAGCAAGTACCATAACTGCTTAGCCATCTTTCCCCTCCAGCAATATATTTTCTTAACCAAACAAACTAACAAAAGGAATTTTTCTTATGAGAAGAATTCTAATTATAGCTGAATTTGCTATATTACATTGTCTAAATGGAGACAGTTTATTTCACAGACAAATGCTTAACCAGATGGTATGCTGGAGCACAGGTGTAAATCAGGACTATTTTGTACACACTGTATTGCATATTTACCAGAAGTATTAGAGATATTGGAAAACATTGAAATCTAAGAAAATAACTAAGCTTTTTAAGTTTACAAGTTAAAAAAAAACTGCTTAATTTAAATATAGCATATGCTGTAATTTATAAAAGGAGAGGTATCAAGTAAATTCCCTAGTTGCTTATACTGATGTACAAAAAAGATAAACTTTGTTATAATCTAAATCTTGTGTTTCCTAAGATCATATGCTGGAAGCTAATTCTCAAAATGATGGTATTTGGAAGTAGTGCCTGTAGAAACCACTTTGCAATAGGATTTTTAATGTTAATTTTTTAATTTTTATTTATTTATTTGAAAGATAGAGAAAGAGATAGAGAGAGAGGGAGAGAGAATGGGCATGCCAGGGCCTCTAGCCACTGAATACAAACTACAGATGCATATGTCACCTTGTGCACCTGGCTTATGTGGATCTTGTGTAATTGAACATGGGTCCTTTGGCTTGGTAGGCAAGTGCTTTAACGGGTAAGCCATCTCTCCAGCCCTTTTAGTATTCTAAAATATTTGTTACAAATATCTTACTAGATAAGTGTTCTACAAATATCTCTCCAGTATTATCTTTTTGACATTATATCAGTATGTATAGACTTTGTAATTTTTTTGAAAATCATTTTGTACATAATCTCAAAATACATATGCCCCTGTAATTATGTGCAACTAGAGTTATAGATTGAACAGACACGTCTCCCAGAGGCTTGGGTTTTGAATACTTGTTTCCTGCTTCTAGCCATGTGAATATGAGCAGCTGTCCTTTGCCAAACCACACAGGGTGAAATAGCTATGATCCAAACCCTCTGAAACTATCTGTCAGCTTTTCTTCCCTTGAAATTGTCTATGCCAGATATTTTGGTTGTAGTGACAATTTGCCAATACATTCTGATAACTTTCCATATTTACTCTTATTTAGAAAGTCTAACTCAAACTACAATTGATTAGTTTTTATTGTACTAATAAAAGTCAATGAGTGTCATCATCTTAGCAAATGTTTGTTTGCAAACAGTAGCATTAATGAGACCATATTGTTGTATATATCTTGAATTTATTCATCTTAAATATAACATTACATCCATTGAGAAATACCTCCCTGTTTTGCCCTTCCATAGAACCTAGTTAAAAATATTGACTACCTTTTCCATTTAGGTATCTGAACTCAAAATTTCTTAATATGGTGCATTTTTGCTTCTTAATGCCAGGGTTGAATTTTTTATGTGAAATTAATTGTAAAATAAATTGTAAAATAAATTACATTCAAGGACAAGATTTACTACCATATTAATATATTTTATTAGTGCTCATATGTAGATTAAATTTAATCTGTGTAGAATACAAAATCACTATGAATGTGTTTTATAAAATCCAGCTGACACAGAAAATGTTCAAGAACAAAAAACATAATTTGAAAAACAATAGTTTGTTATCAAATATTTTCTGCCAAAGTGCCATCCAGGTGAAAGAAAAATGTCAGTACTGCATACTCTAGGAGATATTCTTTATCTCCTGAGAGCCATCGGAGATGCACACCTGACAAGGTATTTCAAAGTCAGTTTCTTATCTCCATTAATACTATCTTTAGGAGTCCTGCTTTTGATATTGTCGCTTGAGACCCTTTGAGACCCTTTATATCATTCTTTCTGTAGTGTTTCAAGGACATGTTTTCTGCCCTGGTCCAGGATTATGTAATTTCCATCACAATCTACACCTTCTGGAGCAGCATGATCTCCAAAGTCTATTTTTCTAGAGAGTATAACATGTATCACTCTGCTATTTTAACAGGAAGACTGCAATGAAAATTTGCATGTTCCATTGTCAAGTCCATTTCAAATCTATATTCACATGTTATAGGAAATATTTGAGTTTTTTTTTTGTCACGTGCATACTCAAATACATTTCTAAAGCTTCCTGTAAGGGGAAAACAGGGAACTTCATTAATCTATATACTAGACATGATTTTGCTAGTTTCTTCATCAAGAAAACCCAGAAAGACTTTCAGTAACTGGGGTACAGATCAGAATCCTACTTCATGGCAAAATATTGGACCATTATGACTTCTTGTTAAGTTTTTGATTTATACTCTCAGCATAACTCTTGCTGGATGCCCACTTAAGTTTCCTGTAGAGACATTGCGTTCCATTAGCTACCTTCAAAATGCTCTGCAGAGCAATTTCCACTTCACTTTTTCTGTGAATGTGTTTATTTTGAGTGATTTATTTTGCTATTTGAGCATTACTGCCAATTCTCCACAATTTTGGAATCTTTTTATCTACTGGAACTCAGTGACTTAGGTGAGCACTGACTGTCCACCATGAGCATATCAAGGAAACCATGGACAACATTCTAAGTAATATGTTTTCAGCCTCAGAGCAAAGTTGCCCTTTACTCTTTTTCCCATTCTTTTTAGGGAATGCGGTATGTCATGATATACTATTTCCACAGGAATAATCATGTGATAGTTCATTGAATTTACATATGTCCTGTGTTTTATGATTTTCACTCAAGCATGCTCAATTCTTTAGATTTAATTTAATTTTTAGATTTTTATGGATATCTTTCATAAATTTATAAATTAAATGAGGATTATAATCCCCTCCAACCACCCTTCCATTTTCCCTTTCCAAATCCTTCCTCCACTGAATCCTTTCTTTCCAACCAGATGTCATAATTTTTCCTCTTATTATGCAGATCTTGTGCAGGTAGCATCAGCCACTGTGAGGTCCCAATATCAAGATCATTTTGTGTCTAGAAGACAGCATTGTTAGCAATATTCCCTTCCTTTGTCTTTTACCTTCTTTCAGCTACCTCTTTAGCAATGGTCTCTGGGCCTTACAGGGTGTGATAAAGATGTCTTACTTAGTGCTGAACAGTCCACTGAGCCTTCTCCTCTTCCCTTTTGATGAGTTTTGAGTCACCCTCAATGGTTACCAGCATCTGAAAAGAAAAGTTTCTCTAACCAAAAATGAGAGTGCATCAATATATAGGTATAAATGTAAGTATTTAGTGGGCATTTTGGTGGGTATAATATATCCAGTTAATCAAACAACAGTAGCAGTTTTCCCACTAGGACTTCCCATATCATAAGTTTCTCATTAGATGGTTAGTAACTGACCAAAAATCCTTCTCATGCAGCAGATATCAAGTACAACCAGAGAGCAGCCCATTTCCCCTACAGCTGACATGTGATCATTGCACCAGATGGTACACTCGGCCTGGCTGGTCAGCCTTAAAGCTTGTAAGATCTGGGTCTGGTTAGCACTGCTGATGACTTATCTGCCCCAGTAAGTCTTTCCAGCTTCCTGATATTTGGTCAGCAGGAAGGATGCTTTCATCTTGGCTTCAGCCTGAGTGCTCAGTGACCTGCAGCCTAAGCATGTTGGGTTTTTAGAAATAGGGTCTTACTATCTAGTTCTTGTGGGTAATCAAGAGCCTTTGTAATAGTCCATCATGTTTTGGAGACATTAGGGTTCTCCCTGGCCAACAACTTGCTAGAAGGTATTGCACCCCTGGCACAGATGTTTTTTCTTCAAAAAGTCTATGTTCTTTGAGCACAACATTATCCACCTCCACAAGATACTTCTGCCCAAACAGCTACTGAAGAAGTAGGTTTCTTTGGAATTTCATTTTTTTTTTTACTTTTTTTAGACACACACACACACACACACACACACACACACACACACACACACACATATATATATATATATATATATATATATATATATATATATATATAGAGAGAGAGAGAGAGAGAGAGAGAGAGAGAGAGAGAGAGAGAGAAACTTCTATACTTGTGGATAACAAACCATGGTATTTCCCTCCCCTCCCCTCTCCCACTTTCCCCTTCATAACTCTGCCCTCCATCATATTCCCTCCCTCTCTCCATTAGTCTCTCTTTTAATTTGATGTCAACATATTTTTTCTACTATTATGAGGGTATTGTGTAGGTATTGCTAGGCACTGTAAGGTCTTGGATATCGAGACCAAATTCTGTCCGGACAGTTGTATGCAAGGAGTGGTGCCCTTCCTTTGGCTCTTACATTCTTTCCACCACCTCTTCCGCAATGGATCCTGAGCCTTGGAGGGTGTGAGATGTTTCAGTGTTTCAGATGTTTCAGACACTCCTCTATCCCTTCTTCTCAAAATGAAGCATTGCTTTCTTGAAGGTTTTTTTTTTTTTTAATTGGGGGAGGAGATATAATCTTTGCCTAATTCCTGAGATCCTTGTCAGAATATTGGATCTTCTGTCCCAATAGTATTCTGCCATAATAGCAAGTTTTCTCCTCATACATCTTTATTCTTTTCATATTGTAATGTATTACATTATGAATTTTGAATTTTGTTCTATAACTACTGTTCTGCCCTTTCAGGTATATGAGAACTGGGTGATGCAGTTTCCTTGAGTAATAGTTGCCCCTTTACCTCTTATTAGAATATGATCATTGTCTACTAGATGTTGCTGTAATTTGATTATGAGTGCATATTCTGGTAGAATGGTGTCATGCTATTTTGCACAAAGGTGATGTTGGCATCATCTTTCTTTAGAGATCATGGACTTGGGGATATACAGAATTTAAAAAAAATGAAATGCATCAACCTAAATACCTGCCATTATTTTCATACCTTTATTATTTCTCAATCCTTAGTAAATCAGACTCCTTTAGGATAAGGATATAATGCTCATTTGCATTCTGATGCACTATATAATTCTAATTTGCTCCTCTACATGAGCTTTCTCAGTTCTATATTAAGGTATTGCCATTAATACCACAAAAAGTCCCTTTGGTCTCACAGAGATTATAATTTATTCACTTTACAATCTTTCTCTCTCTCACTCTCTCTCTCTGCCCCCCCTCTTTCTTTATATATCTCTCTCAGCAATCTGTCCAAAAAATAGCTATAAAATCACTTTTAGACAAGATTGCAATATGTAGTTGGTGCTGTCCTTAAACTCCCAACCTGAGCACTAGGATTACAGGCATGTGACAATATGCATATCCAGCCATCCAGCTATTCAAGTTTAACCAAATTTATTGCTATTGCTTCCTGTTATCTCTAATATTTGATAAATTTCATTCACTCATGAATGACTCAATGAGGTTTTTCTGTGAATGATTAGACAGTGCCCAGTGTGGATTCTATGAGTAATACAGTTTCTGCCACAATTTCTCCAATGTAGTATTGTCACAGGTGAGACCCATTTCAACCAAACATTTTTATAGAGTAGGTGGTGCTCTGTAGATTGCTAGTATATGCATTAATACATAGTTTTCTATTGACTGGTCATACTGGTTTATGATAAGTTTAAACAGATCTCCTGCCTCAGCATGCCCAGGCTCTCAGATTTCTGTTTGCTGGCATTTTTTTTTTTTTCTAGTCTATCTGTGTGCATGAGTATGTAGAATGTGTGAGAATGTGGGCACACGTATACCTCAGCATGAGTATGGCAGCCAGAAGACAAATTGCTATTGACAGTAAAAGGTGTATTGAACCTCACCTCCTGCCTAGTCTCAGGAAGGATGGCTCCTCCTTGTAACCCCCCACGTGGTTGGCCTGGGTAGCTGGTTTGTGACCTTCCAAGAATTTCTCCTGCTGCAACCTTCCTTCTCACCATATAACTGCTGGGATTAAGGAGCTTTTATGTGAGGTGTGGAGATCTGAGCTCACATATTCACATTTGGGTGACAAGCATTTGAAATTATCACTATTTAGCTGATGATCCAACTCCAATATCCCATTCTAGCACTAATTATTCACTCCCCTTTTCTGAGACTAATTCAAACCTCAAATCAGGCTAACATGCTGGGATTAAAGAGGAAATTATGCCCATGGAGAAAAATATTCAGTGAACACCTTGACATGTTTACAAGTGAACACTTCAGAGTCATTTTTAAGTTTAAGAAAAGTGACCATAGAGTCCTAAATTCATAAGAACAAGTCATTGAGTGAATGTTGTCTTGGAAATACAGCATGTCTTCAGTCAAGTCATCCCTTTTCACTCTCAGAAAATTTCTAGAGAATTCCAACAGCTGAAGGCTATCATTCAACAGTTTTCCCATCAAACTGAAGCCATGCTCTGAAAGGAGAACTTCAGTAATTGTTGTGGCAATTGTTGAAGATGTCTTACAAATGCAGAGACACTAAGTTCTAGCATAGATAGATAGATAGATAGATAGATAGATAGATAGATAGATAGATAGATAGATAGATAGATTGATTTGGGGTTGTAAAAACCTCCAGTGTATTACTAAGTACCTTCTGTAGAAAGGCTATCATTTCTCATAAACAATGATATACAACTCTATTCATTATGCTGTCTGTGGAAATTAGAGGAGGTGAATTCCCTGAATGACCAGTTGGGAATTCCATTTCTGATTTACTCTTTCCCATTTATATACATTTACCAAATATATTGACAATTATGTAAGGCAGGAATAATTTCTATAATATATTTCACTACCCCATATACTCTTGGCCTAACCAAACCAGATTATTTTTTTAAGTTCTAAGAAAAAAAAATAAACTGAAATTATTTGTGAATTATTTTCAAACAGGAATGAACAAATTATTTCTCATTTTTATATTCCATCATTTTTCTACATAAATTTAGTAAATGGGATTAACCATCTATACCTTCATTTCACTTACACATATTGAAATCATATATGTAAATTCAAAATAAATTAATAACTTGCATATTGACTTGACAGGGAGATTAAATGTGTTTTCCTGATGCATGTTATATCTTGTGAGGGGGAAATGTGGTTTCATTTTTACTTTATGTTAGTGTTAAAAGAGATTCACTCAGAAGCCATGTTTATAGTTTATAACAACTTGGATAATAGGGTTAAACTTGTAAATGTATTTTCCTGTATCATTTTCAAGGTTTTTATATTACAGGAAAAATCAAATGAGGATATAAAGTATGGACTTGGATTTGCTCATTATTCTCTGGCCATCTCAAATACAGTAACAGTAAGACTTCAAGGTGCAAGGTGATTTCATTACTCTCCTGGGTCCTGCAGACACGGTGTCCTGACTGGTGACTTTTTGACCTTCACTGACCTTTGTTGACCTTACACCAGATACTTGTGTGATTCCTCTCAGGTAGACATATCACAAATGTCGAACTTTTCTGTAGGCCTCTCGTAGTTCCTAATCCTTCATCCTGAAATATGCTAGAACAGCTTTTATCACAGGGTGGCAGCAGAGTTCTAACAGGGCAGGCCTCAGTGCAAAAGGAGCTGTTAAGTGTTTGTACCACACTGCTGAGGTTTCATTGGCAAAGTAACCATCAACATGTTTACAGTCCGTACGGGAAGAGAATGCAAAAACACATGGATCATAAGTGCATAATTCAAATCTACTTCACTGAATTTTACCTGCATTGCAATTGCATTACCTTTCAATTGTAGTAATTGTAAGGATTTTTAATTCTTTGGTATTTCAACTGTATTTCTTGTTGTCATGCTAATTTTAGACTATATTAATTGTGACTTACTGAATATCCATGACTGCTTAATATTAAACAGCGTGCCTTCTTTGGAAGTTTATTGCTTAATAGTGGGCTTTGTTAATTACTTTTTTTTTTTAAAGTATTTATTTATAAAGAGAGAGAGAGAGAGAAACAGAGAGAAAGAGTGCTGGAGAAAGAGAAAGTGATAGACAGATGGTCTTGCCAGGGTTCCAGCTGCTGAAAATGACCTCTAGATGCATGCACTACTTTGTGCATCTGGTTGAGCATCTGGCTGTACTGGGGAATTGAACCTGGGTCATGAGGTTTTGCAGGCCAGCACCTTTACTGCTGAGCCCACTTTACAGCCCACTAATTATTTTCTTTTTTTGATAATAAGATATAAAAATTGAATAATACATAACTTGTTATAAGGCAATATGTACATCTTCCTTTTATTTTGGAAGTTACCAGACCTATTAGCTGCTTTTATCTTTAGGTATTTAGCATAGTTAATGAAGCTCATGTTATTATTATACAATAAGAAGTTTATTTTGATTCTTTTAAATTTGCACTTATTAATAATTTTAAACAAAGCTAGATTCACTCTGTTATTTTAGGATATAGTTTATAGAAAATTGTAGAGTAGATATGAAATTTGTAGCAGAAATGACAGATTAGTGAGATAAATGAGGACTTAAAATTTTTCCTTTAAATATTATTTAATCAAGCCAAAATGTCATATTTTCAGACTTCTCCAATTGTTATCTGCAGTGCTCAGTACAAAATTGCTTTTCTATAACTGACAATATTGAGACAATATAAAACGGTAACAACTATAATCATTACAGTAAGACTTTGTTAGTGCAAGAATAGCCCATTGTGAACAGGACAATTTCAGACACTACTCTTTCTTACAGTAGACCAACATAGGACCTGATATGCATCAAAGTCTTTTATAACATTTTTATGGGCATAGCTTCAAGGTACCCACAAAATATATGGACAGTTTCAGTAGCTATTGCACTAGGAAGAATGACATAGTTTGTGTATATCAAGTTTTCTATTTTTCCAAGGCCAGAAGCAACCAAAACCAGAGGTCATTTTGTAAATCATAGCAATTTCATTTGCATTTTAACTTACTTTATATTTCCACAGTAACAAGAACAAAGTTCATCCTCCTGTGAAATGCAAGAAAGATTTTTTAACACTTTCCTTATATTGTCAAATCTTCCAACTGTATTTTGTATAAAATTATTTATAATAAATAAGTGAGTTTTTGTGACATTCCAATTTTCCTAAAGTTAACTTATTTCTCTGCACATAAGGGTATCCCATGTGACTGAGGAAACAATGACACCACATGGCCGCTGTGTTTTTCAATACTCTAGTGGTAAAGATGATAGCAAAAAAAAAAAAAAAAAAAAAAAAAAAATATGTCTTCAGAAAATAAAAGTTATCATGTGCTGATTGTTGACCATATACCAACCACTCAGCCCCAGTTTCAATGTGTACTTTATTCTCTTCTCTTCACAGTAATATTGCCAGGAAGGAATTATTAGCATTGTTCTATTTATGAGGAAACTTGGGCAGATAACATTGGTCAGTGGATCCCTACATTATTATTTCTACATCAACTTTAAGAACCTTCCTGAAGTCATTTTCAGCTGATTAGAATGTTTAAGTGAAATAGGAGACCTAACAAGTGTTCTTGCTTGGGTACGTCATTGCTGCCACCACACCTTATTTTCTGGCTACTATTTGTAAGTTGTTTACAGAAAAATGGACAAGGATAACTGAAAGACACATGCAATGTGAAATGAAAAGATTTGTGTCTCTTTAGCATTACATTTTTTAAAAATAATTTTTGCCTCTGGATCTTTCAGAAGACTCACCCTGAATGAAAGCCACACAGGACAGATGAAAGTTGAATAATGAGCAAACCTGTTTGGTGGAAGAATGTTATTGTGGCATCATTTTGCCATCATGGTTTATAGCTATTATAGACTATTGTTTTGCAACTTTAAGACAAAAAAATACATTTATTCTTATCAATGAAACTTGATTTTGTACTTACCTTTCTTCTGTAAGTTTTTAAGTCAAGTTGAACATTTGTAAACTCATAAGGGTTTGATTACTGTATTAGTTTGAATACAAATGTTTGTCCTCCATAGACTCAATTATTTTTGATTAAACTCCCTATTTAAGTCTTCAGCCACCAGAACCCTGCTGGAGGAGGTGTTACTGACACCCTTGTGGGGTGTCAAAGGGCCAGTTTAAGCTGTGGCTCTGTGTGCTTGGTGGTGTTGGCTCTCCTCTGTCTGTTGTGGATGATGAAGACAGTCAGCTCCCTCTGCTGTGGTAATACCCCCTGGGATTTGCAAGCCTGAAATAAATACTTCCCCAAAGCGAATTCTGGTTGGTTGGATGATTGCAACAAAGAGGTATCTGCAGCAGAAAATTAGTACCACAAACTATAATCATTTAACAACTAATTTCATACATTTTATTTTCTTAACATGAATATTCTGAAGTTTTCATCTATCTTCATGCCAAATTAAGTAGATTCGAATTGTATGTGGGTGTTGTATGTCAAAAGATTCATGATTATTTGATACTGGGAAAAGTTCATGGACCTTCTGTATCATTTTTTTATATTTCTAAAAATTCAGAAAATTGATTATGATGTTAGTAATAATTTCTTTAACCTAACAGATGGAGAGTTTTATATCATTTCAATTCAGAAGCACTTGAGCAACCTGATGAGTCACGTAGAAATTATTATATATAAAATGATACTGGATTTCTTTCTCATAATTCACTACTAAAGTTAGTAAAACAAATTTGGCATAAAAGGAAAGAGAATCTTATAATTTTTATTTCATTTTTAGCTTTTCATTGCATGGTAACTAAAGAGAGAAATAATGATCTAGAAGTAGGCTAAGCCACAGATAGGTAAAATGCCATAGACAAGCTCAACTGTGATAAAGCCTCAAGCAAGGCTCAGAAAGAAAAGAGACTCCTTCCCCCTCAAGAGTAAGTATTGTGTTATCAGTAAAAAATAATAATAATAATAATTAACATATTCCATGATCAAGAAATACTCTAATCATTGTCATCTCACAAACCTTTGCTTCTACTGACTAGTTCAGCTCTGTACCTTTATATGAAATTGTAATCATAAATTGGAAACTTACATTAAGAGAGACACACATGTTTTTACATTTCACAGTTTCAGAAACAGCATAACATACTAAATTTTAAATAGCACAAATCTTGTATTATTGAAAAATATAGAAGTGTTTTAACTTTCCATCTTACACCAGTGAATTTGGCATGAAATAAAACTGTTGTACTAGCCTTTAATAGTCACTTTTAAAATGTCAAGAATGTTGGTATA
Source organism: Jaculus jaculus (assembly GCF_020740685.1). Lineage (NCBI taxonomy): Eukaryota > Metazoa > Chordata > Mammalia > Rodentia > Dipodidae > Jaculus > Jaculus jaculus. Next base: position 182,356,664 of record NC_059103.1, on the reverse strand, counting down.
TGTGCTTCTACTCCAAGCATTCAGATCCAAGAGGTGAAAGCCAAGATGAGTGACACTAGCCTCAGCTACACAGAGAGACTCAGGTTTTAAAAATCGTTCATAAAATGGAATATAATTATTCTGTAGTCTAGCACTAGCTGACATTACATTATCATGTGATATATAAGCAAAGTTTGTATTATTTAAAGTGTTAGATTCTATGTTATCTATTATATCTAATATTATCCATGCAAAGAATGAATTGATCTTTAGAAACTTGGATTAATTTAACGGCATTCATTAGACTGCTCTTGACATTAGGAGTGTTGATTCTGTGTTTTCTTTTTTTCTTACAGGTCACAACATTGACTTTTGTATGACATATACACGTATTATTTTTACTACTTTCTTTCCAAAATCATAATATGACATAGAGACAATGTTTTCTATATTACCAAATGCTGAATTCCTAAAATTTCTGAAAGTGTATTTTTCATACTATGGAGACTAAATATTTATAAGAAGAATAAATTCCCATTTGGATTTGAGTGTAGTGCATGGTGAAATGTGTGGATCAAGTTTTAGTTTCCTGCATGTGGTTATCCAGTTTGTCCAGCATAACCAAAAGCCAGAGAGACTTGCTCAACCATGTTTGTAGCGGCTCAATTCATAATAGCTAAAAGCAAGAATCAACCCAGATGTCCATCATTAGAAGAATGGATAACAAAGATGTGTTATATCTACACAATGGAATTCTATACAGCAGTAAGAAATAACGACATAAAGAAATTTGAGGAAAAATGGTTGAACCTGGAACAGATCATTCTCAGTGAACTTACCCAATCACAGAAAAAAAATCGACACATAGTCTCACTCATCTGCAACACCTAACCTGAATGTGCCCAAGATGCCTTACATACCCAGCAAGCACCTCATGGACTAGACAATAAGATTGATGGGAGGGCGGGGAGGGAGTCGAAGGGGGGAAAACAGTAATCCGGACCCAAACGGCGATGGTACCATAACATTCTACTTCCTAAAAGGCAGACCAAATGGCTGAACCTTCACTAGACCCTTACAGGAAACACCTTAACCACAAGACACTGGAGAGGGTAGGATCAAGACTGACCTAAATCTCCTACATCTTCCCTCCCTCTCTCTCCCCCTCTCCCCTCTATCTCTCTCCTCTCTAACTCTTGTATATTAGTTATGTTTTTCTTCAATTTCTTAGTGGACACTGACCTGTAACCCCCACTTCCAGCTTGGGCCTCCCATCCACAATGAGCTTTAGATCAGAGAAACATAAAAGGTTTCCCAAAACTATGACAGACTTCTTCCAGAGTACTTGATGACCCACCAAAGGCCAGTGGTAAGACCCTATTGCTGAAGACTCCATACACAGCTGACACGTAAAATGGAATGACATGGCTGGAAGCCAGGAAAGAGTCAGTCCCCAGACAGTCAGCGTGTCTAGTGCCAGAAGGTGCTACATAGGCGACTGGGGGAAATGACCAAGATCTGTCCAAGCAACACATTGTTTAACCTAATTAGCAACAAATAACCGGATGTGATTCCCACACAAGTGCAATGGTGGTACATAGCCATGGTGAGGAACCAACTGCTCTTGATTTGGCTAACTGATCCACTCAGTGGTACTAGACCCATAGCTGGAGCTGGGAAACAAGTCAGAACCATACCCAAACACAAGCCCACTCTGTAATATCAAGCTACCATCAATCACAGGGTATAAGAGGGCTTACACCTATCATACTGTCTATCAAAAAAGTAAGTGTTATCTCAATTTTTCGGGTGCTAACTTACTCTTCGTTGGAGAATCTGCTTCTCTTTTCCAGATAGATGCAGATCCTAAGAAGAGAGCTGCCCCAACATACCTCAAAAGGGGCCCAAGTGAAATTAAGGTCAACTGGCGAAATAAGCAAGGGTGATGTTTTCCTGTGAACTGGATACCAGCACAAAGGGGAAGGAGATCAACGCAGAGAAAAATCAACTCCTACCAAATCAGAGAGCCAGAGCCTCAGAGGCCCCCAACACCTCAGCACTGAAGCAGACCAAAAATGAACCCAACATGGCTCAGGGAAATTTTGCGGAAGAGGGGGCGGAAAGAATGTCAGAGTCACATGTTGGGTCATGATTTGCAGAGACATTTATCATACCAATAACTAGGGGCTAACTCCACAATGCTCGACCCATTTTCATTAACAAGGAGGGTCTAATGGGAGGGGGTAGGTCACAGATGAGCCTAAGTAATGGTACCAAACTGCCTGTATTTATTGAAAAGAAAACTAATAAATTAAATTAAAAAAAAAAAATTCTCAAGGTATTTCCCCTGAATTCAACCATAGCATTTTTTCTTTGTTAAAGGTCAATGAATAGGATGATTGTGAGAAACTGGAGCATATCAAAAAACAAGTTTTGTTGACTAACCATATACCTGATCCCTAATATTATAGTTTCATTTAGTTTTCTGTATGTGACATTTATGTAGTACATGAAATGGTGGTTAATTCTATGTGTCAACTAGACTAAGCTACCAGATAACCAGATATTTGGTCAAATATTATTAAAGATATGTATATGAGGTATTTTTTCAATTAAATTTATATATTTTATTGCTATATCAAAACAAAATTAATTCCACAATTTAAGGGTCCTTATTCAATCTATTGTGTGTCTGTACATCACAGAGCACTATCTCTTTCCAGATACAGTAAACTAAAAAATTCACTTACACAGCATTCAAGCTGATAACATTTACTGGAACTTCACTATTTGCCTCATAATAATTCTACTTGTATGTTGTTCACATGCTGTGGATTCTATGGTTCTGTTGACTGAGTAACATGCTATCTCTCCTGATTGCAAGCACATTTTTCCACAGTTAAGTCCCAAGCCCCATACGTTAACTTCTTTAATTTTTAATTATTTATTGAGTGACTTCTGGATATTCAGAGATCCCTGAATGAAAAACATTCACTCTGACATCCACTGTAATATTACCAAAGGGGTTCTGACCCATTATAATGAAGAATATGTGTATAATGAAGTTAATTGCCTAAAATAAATGCTGGTAATATAAAATCAAGCAGGACTTAAGCCAGGATCTATCTTATGACAGATTTGTTCTAATAAGATCATTCAAACCACTGATCAGTCTCAATTTTTGTAAAGATCAACTAATTATAATTTTATGGTTTTTGAAGAGATTTTAATTCTACACTTCATTAAATTAATGAGAAATATTTATTAAGTACCTCACCTAGGAAATAATACAGGATTATCCAGGCATGATTTAAAGCACTGCCATTCAATTTGGTTCTTTAGTACTGGGAATACTTGCCTCTAAAAGTTGGAACAGTAGAATGTGAGAGACTAATTGATTTTCATGTTAGATGAAAACAAATTTAGGTATGGCAAAATGGATTCTCAGAGGCTCTTCTCTAAATGAGATAATATAATTTATGGATTTGAATTTTAATGGCCTGTGATTGTTTTACTTTTATGTTTTCAGTACACTATTTGTCTGAGTTTATTCATTTAGAGGACAATTTTAATTTGTAGATGTAAAGCTTATTTATTTGCATACCTCATTTTAAGTTTTACTAATCACCACTAAAAATTTATGGATTATTAGTACTTTACTTGACTAAATTTTATTTGCTTAGCCATTCTCAATGGCAAAATCATCATCAAAAGCCTTCCAAAATAATCAGCAACATTTATTGTTCAGAAGCTATTTCTTTGGCTTTTAAAGCACAACTTTTGGCATTCTGACAAATAACATATATTTTGCACTATTTTGTAAGTACTACAAATAGCAATCAGTTACTCTCTGAATGCTACTAAAGAAATGACTTCTATTCCATTAATGCACTATGGCCCTTTATTATTGTTTTATATGATGGATACTTTTTGAAGAAATACAAAATACAACTTCTTAAAAATATTTTATTTTTATTTATTTATTTGAGAGAGACAATCAGACAGACAGAGAGAGAGAGAGAGAGAAAATGAGTATTCAAAGGCATCCAACCAAATGAACTCCAGACACATGTGCCATCTTGTGCATCTGGCTTACATAGGTCCTGGGGAATCGAACCTAGGTCCTTTGGCTTTTCAGGAAAGTGCCTTAACTGCTAAGCCATTTCTCCAGCCCCACAATACAACTTTTCTTAGTGGTTTTTTTATTTTTTTTTATTTTTTTGAGTTATGGTCTCGCTTTAGATCATGGTGGCCTGGAATTCACAACGTTTTTTTTAATTATTATAACCTATACAGTAAGGCAATCTATTTAATTATTCAGGCAATGCCAATTTATTTTAAATAGGAACAAGAGTTTATCAATTTCAAAACATTAGAAAGTATTTTCAGGCCTCATACCATAATGGTGAATTCCAGTATAATATTGCAAAATTAGTTACTGATTCTATGTTCTAGAAGATGCTGCTTTTCATCTCAACCAAATGTTGTCACTTGAGGTCTTACCTCTGTTCACTTCTACATTTTGTCCTTATGGATGTATTCTCCTGCCTGTATTTAGTCCATCCCTACTTGCATTCCTTTCATGAAGACCATGTCTCCAGAGTCTCATTTTGTTCAGAATGGGTAAACCATATAATTCATTATTAGTAGAGTAAAAATTACTGTGTCTATATAAAGCTACATAAAGAAGGGAATTCTCTCTTTGGATTGTAAAAAGAGAATGGTATGCTACAATCAATATTTGCATAGTTCTTTCATCCTTTAATCTCAAGCATTTAAGATTCTAGGGTTTTCGGTCATAGTGATGAGGGACGGAAATCAACTGAATGACACCTACTTTTGTAGGTTGATATTAACAATATGTCCTTAATGTCACTGAGGGCTGATTTGGCATGTCATTGAGGACTGCTGTGAAATACCGTTTCCCTGTTTTCTATATCTTCTAGAGGTAACACCAGACAGCCTTCCCTTGGGGTCTTACATCTGTTCACTTCTAAATCTGTCCTTATGGATGTGTTCTTCTGCTTATCCTTAGTCCACTATTGTTTGCTCTCCTTCCATGAAGACCATGTGTTCATTGTGGTCTCACATTGGAGCTGTTCTTCTCCTGTATTTCCTTTAATGCTCTTCTTCCACATCCCACATGCTTAGTACCACAGTTCTCAGCTTTTACCATGATCTACCACCAAGTCACAGTCACTTAGCGCACTGGCCACATGTTCCCATGCATGAAACTTTGGCCTTTGATTCATTCCTTTTCTCCCTCTGATCAGCGTATGGATTATTTCATTCTACACTACACATTTGTGCTTGCCACATGCCTCTGCTGTGGTCATCTTGGTAAGACACCAAACCTTGACACGCTTACTACTGCTGCCTCTACATTATATTTCTCCTTTCTTTAATTCTTCCTATTCCTTACTTTCTTTTTTCTTCCTTTGTTTCTCCTTACTGCGTGGTATTGCTAGGTAGTTCTGGAGTTTCTGATGCTTGCTACATTGAACTTGTAGTAATGCACCTTCCTCTGTCTTTCAGACCTCCCATGTTCTGAGATTACATTCAAGAGCCACAAACCTGACTTCTTCCTCCATCTCTTTATCTTTTGATCCTCTTCTTTTTCCTCCCTTCTCTTAGTCTACTAAGTATGAACACTTTATTTTATTTTACTGTAGTTGTAATACAGAAATTTTAGTATTTATTCTGACATTTTCAAATATTGTATATTTTCATTTTCATTGTTTCCTACTCTATCCAACACTTTTCTCCCCTCCAATTCCACTCCCTTCCTAACATCCCTTTCTCTACTCATCTCTTTATACTTACTCTTTGCCACTATTCTACATTTATAGGTTTCATCAATCTATGCCAACATATGTACAGAGAGCTAGATATTAATGATAATAGATAGATGAAAGATAGGCAGGGAGGTTACAAGTTAGGATCTGCACATCAGAAATAACATATGATTTTAATTTTTCTGAATGTATCTCACTTAATATAATTACTTTCAGGTTATATTTGAAATGAATTTGCATTAGTATTTGGAGGCCAACTATTGGTTTACCCCAATAGTGACACTGTTTTCCTAAATATATTACTTGCCACTGTCCATATCACTATCTTGATTCAGTTCCATGTTACATGGCTAAAAATTTATGAATAAACACAATTTTCCCTTCCATAAGTACTTAAACAGTTTTTCTCCACTTACAAAATAATAAAGTAGACAATCTTTTCCCTCTATTCCATGGCCAAGCAGCAGACTATGAATGATATATAGCTATGATTACTTTAAAATGATGGCCTGAGTTCTTAATTATGCCCTCAGTGCTTCTGGAGAACATTCAGCCTACTCACAGCTACAGCTCTGGGTAATATGTCAGGCCTTCTCATATTTCCTCAAATGACACCATTCTCCATCAGTGTTGCTGTTTATCACCAAGAAAATACATGCCTTCAGAAGGCAATTTTTATAAACTATCAAGAATTGACTAGCTTATCTTCAGCAATCTAAACGCATACAATCTCTCTTTCTTCATGTTACAATGGACCCAATATTCATACTATGTCCTCTGGCCATTATCATCATCTGTATGATAGATACTGTATCAGTTAGACTTTTCCATGTAATAAATCATCCAAAATGTTATGGCTGAAAACAATAGTTTGGTTGTTACAACTCAGACATCTAAGATTCTTTGTAGCTTGGCTGCTCTGGCCTGGGCTACAATACCATTTTGGCTTTGTGTTTTGTTGAGCATTGTACAGAGCTTTGCATCACTTGGGGCTGAGTGTGAGGCCTAGACTGGCAATGCAGCCAACTCAGGAGCAGTTCTTACCTTGATTATTCAAGAGCCTAACGAAAACCAGAATGGGTACAGAGGGTCTCTTTAAGTAGGAAATGCAACTGTGTTGATTCTCTTTGATTTTACAAATGAAATGAGTTCATCAAGGTAAACACAAATTTTATACACAGAGCAATGTTTCCCGATACTTTAGTGAAAGAAACTAAAACTCAAAGGATATATTACATGAGATAGGAAAACTGTAGACTCTATTAACCTAATTGAAATGCTCTTCAACTTTGATACATGTCATTTCTACAGGTATTCACACTCTTTTTAATCCATCTATCTTTATCTAATAGGCTCTTTCTCAGCAACAAACATGCTGAACATTTTCTCACCCCATAGGGGAAAAAAAAAGCAAAAATAAATAATCAAATTCATTTTTAGCTACAATTCTATTAAAATTCGATATTATGCTTTCCTATAACTTTAAATTCTTAGAAAAAAATTATATGGAGAATTTCTGTTTTGTCATCTACCACTTGGTCAGGACATGGTCTCTACATTCTCATGGATTCATTCCAGAGAAGGTGATCAGTAATCATGTATTGTCAAATGCAATGGCTCAATTTTATTGATATCAATTTTACTTGATATAGTTGACCACTGCTTCTTTGTTAGTCTCCTTTATTAGTTTCTTTGGATCTTTAGATGTTCTCTTGTACCTTCTATATATTTTCTGTTTTCTTTTTTGTTTTTTCATAGTAGGGTCTCTGTCTAGCCCAGGTTGACCTGGAATTCACTATATAGTCTCAGTCTGGCTTCCAACTCAGGAATTCTAGGCAATTTACACATATTTAGATTGGAATTTCAAATCTACCACCATACCTTAGAACTGGACCCTATCTGCCAAGTGGTACCTCCTCTATGCAGGTGGCTAGAAATCCAAGATTTAATAAACTCCTAAATCTACTAGGGGGAATTTATTCAAACTACCACAGTATGTAGATGTAGTGGCATCTTAATCAGTCATAAAATAATTAAATCCTATCATAAAATGCACATATAGAAAGTGAAATAAGCAAATTTCAAATATTTCAGTACCTTATTCATGTAATCCAAAAAAGCTAATCTCTTTGAAGGAAAATAAAAAATAATGCCTCTCTGTAGTTGGAAAAGTACAGTAATGGAACAAATAAGACTAGATTGGTCAATTGAAATAAAGACAGTGGTAAGTAGGAAGAATGAAATTTGAGGTTATATTGCACTGTAGTCTGACTATGTTTAACGTTAATGCAGTCTATTTCAAAATATCTAGAAAAGTGCCTTTTGACTACTTAACCACCAAGAAAGAGTAAACCTTTGAAATGACAGATGCAATAATTGCTGTGATTTGATGATTACCCCCTATAACCATGTACCCAACACCACATTGCTCCTGGTGATTTTGTATAATTTGTATATCTAATTTTAAATTAACAAAATATAAAATATATTAAAATAGCAGTGTAATATCCATGGTTTTAGAATTATTTCAGGAACTTTTAAAGTATGATATTTGGAAAAATCACATTTATGAGCTAAACATATTCATTTATAAAGTGCAAATGTGATTTTACAATAATCCTAAAGATTATAAAATGCAAGATATATGTGGCAGTTTAAAAAATACTATATTTTAAAGATGCAAATCATTGCTGTTTCTACTTGCTCTATCCTAGAATGATTTCTATTTGCAAATTTAAAAAAAAATTCTCACTTGGAATTAAATATCTCTATTTATTTTAAAATATCTGATCACAACAACAGTAAAAGGCCCCCAGAAAGAGCTCTTTCTTTGTAATTATTCTTAATAGTCTAATTATTTCAAATAGTTGGCATTAGTCTCCACTAAACAATTATCTAAATCTAACTTAAATATGTAATTAGCTCAGAATGGACAGACATGTGAAACATATTCAACATCTTAAAGAGGAAGTTAGTTTTCTGTGCCTACATTACAAGCCAAAATACTTTATGAATTTTTGCTTAAAGCACTTTTCAAAATTTCAAGATGAATTATTCTCAGGAATAAGGCTATTTATGCTCAATAATTCTTCTGAGAATCAGTATTATATGCTATTCTATCTCATAAAAAATAACAATTAAAAGCCATTTAATATTATAGTACTAGTCCATCCTATTTAAGAGGAAAGTTGGAGTTTCAGGCAAACAAGTTAGTTAATACTTGGGAGTAAGCAATTAAATATGATAAACAAGAAATAGTCACAAAATTAGTGAAATATCATGGTGGCAATGCTAGTTTATATATTCTAGAATAAGTGAGTAAATATGCCCATGATATCTCATAGTTATTATAAAATGAAATCAGATGGTAAGTCTCAGGATTCTGTATACTTCATAATATAACATAATTGCAATGACCATTCTACTTTGCCATCTCACTTTCATCTATTGTTACTAAGCTAATTCTACCCTACAGTGGAATATTTTCTGATATGAATTTTTGTCTCACTTAACTTATTAAACATCAATTTTAGCTCTAATTCATCTGTCCACATCTTCTGTGAGTAATGTGGACCCAGAGATCTCGGTCTTCTACCATTTTCTCTCCTCATTTGTGTGTTGCCTGATATATCAGCATACTCAAAACTGATTTCCTCCAATTGTCTCTTTTTATGTTAAGAGACATGTAGTTTGCCAGAGGAATTCTTGCAGCTGGATGAATGTTTTTACACCTTTTTGAGTGTATTACCAAAGGTGATCAACCCTGTTTGCTTATCAAAATGTTGACCAAGCTCATAGTGCTGTTTTCATACACCTTACCCCTGACACTTCTACACAAGTCTTTTTGTACTTTATACAAGATCATATATATATATATATATATTACACATGGCCACTATGTCCCTCTCCTCTAGAAGTTGCAAAAGAAAATTGCCTTCTTAGAAGTAAAGAATACCCTCACCTGATATTTAGGTCTTTTTAAACTTCCAGTTTATTAGACATAAACTTTTATTCTTCATACATTTCTCAATCTATGGCATTAATTGGAACAGGACAAATAGACTAAGATATTTCTAATCTTAAGCACCCAATCTCACCAGGGTGATGACTTCAAAGCATAATATCTAGGGTAGTTTCACAACCCAGTTCCCCAGAACCTTCCATCCCTTAGGAAACAGAAGGAAAAAGCTGAAGAATCCCCCCTGGGAAGATGATTCACTGCTTCTTTGAATTCTCCTTAAACTTCCACTTTGCTTGCGAACACCTAGGGAGAGTAATGAATGATAGCAGTGTAGCCCCATAGCCTTCCTGATGAGATGTCTGTGGGCTTCTTTTCTTAGTATCTGTCTTTGCTAGATGGGCTGAGGAAAACCCACTGTTTTTAGCCAGAAGCCTCTCACTATTACTTTGGAAAATACAAAAATCTCTTTTGCTATTCTTTTAGATATTTTCGTTAGTAATTGCTTTAAATATTTCAATGAATTTATTTAACTAGTAATTATAGTAATTAGTACTTAGTAATTAAATGGTCAAGACAAAACCTGGCTTTCATGACTTCCAGCCAAGATGGCAACTGCCTAGCTGTGCTACAAATCCCAGGGAAAGATAGGCAAGACATTAAGGTTTTTCTGGGTCTTCTTGTCAGTAGGAGGGCTCATAGGGGGAGAAAACAGGGAATCGTCAATACCCTCGAGGGTGGGTAGAACACACATTCCACCAAATAGCTGGGCACCCCACCACCGCGCCCTGTCCCACACCTGTCCCGCACCTGTCCTGCCCCCCATTCCGCGCCCTGTCTGGTGCCCTGTTGCAGTGCCATCCCCAGCCATCCCTCATTCTCCTGTAGTGGGGAGTGCAGACTATTTCTGGGTACCAGTGTTACCAGCCAGAGTTTGGGCTGCTTCAGGGCTTGGTACCTCCATCCCCCTCCAAGCTCAAATGCAGGCACCTTTGGGCAATACTGCTTGAGAATTCAGGCAACTTTGGTGCCCCTGTCAGGCAGTGGATAGGTGGCTCTGGCAAGTGGGAGCCAAAGCCCAGGCTGCTTGACAACTGCCCCAGGCTGCCTCAGATTCCCATTGCACTAGAGCCCAGGATGATGCACCCACCTACATGCCCATACACTGTAATGGACAGACCACAGCACAAAAGAAATAATATGAAAAATCAAATACAAGAAAATCCAGCTAGATCACCCAGTCCTACAATGAAAAATACAACTAACCAAAACATGGAAGAGTCATTAGGATCAGAACCTATTGAACCTATAAACAATGCAACTCTGACCAACCTACTTGTAGAACTTGCAGGAAAGCAACAAAGGACTGATAATCATATGGATGCTACCATAACTAAGCTAGAATAATTTGATAAGAGATTGGAAGGAATTCAAAGAGGATTAAGAGTTTTTAGGGAGAGTGAAAAAAAAAAAAAGGACCTTAAAAATCAGCTGGACATACTAAATGAAGACATAAAAAAAAAATGCAAGGATGAATTCCAAGAATCATCAAGGAAATCAGAAAATGATGTGAAAAGGGAGATTGACAGAGCAATGGAAATGATACATAGAAAAGTGGTAGAAAATGTGAACTTAATTGAACAAGTCCAAAACTCTCTAGAGGCTCTCAAGAATAGAGTCAGCAAAGTGTAGGACAGAAATTCTGATCTGGAAGACAAGATGGAAGAAACATTTCGAGAGTTCAACCACTTCAGAAAGTTCAAAAGTTCCTGTGAACAGAACATAAGGGAATTGTGGGATGCACTTAAACATCCTAATATCAGATTAATTGGAATACCAGAAGAAGAAGAATTTCAGACCAAAGGCATAGAGAAATTATTTAACATAATAATTAAAGAAAACTTCCCCCATCTCTTAAAAGAAAGGCCCATCAAGATACAAGAAACCAACAGAACTCCAAACCGACTGGACCAAAGGAGAAACTCCCCAAGACATATTATCAATAAGACTCTAAATATTGACACCAAAGAGAAAATCCTAAAAGCAGCTAGGGCAAAACAGCACACCACTTTCAAAGGTAACCCAATCAGAATTACTCCAAACTTCTCAATGGAAACCCTGAAAGCTAGAAGGGCCTGGAATGAAACACTCCAAAATCTAAGAACCTATAACTTCCAACACAAACTACTTTACACAGCAAAAGAATCCCTCATAATAGATGGTAAAAGAAAAACTTTCCATGACAAAACTCAACTTTACAATTATGTGAACACAAAACCAAACCTACAGAGAGTATTTCTGGAAATTCTCCACAGAAAAGAAACAAATAACCAAACTCAACTGCCTACAAGAAGCAGATCACAATAACCAAACTCAGATTAGGCACAAAAGTCATCAAAACCCATGAAAACACCAACACACATCTACCAGCAGAATATGGCAGGGGTCAAATCAAATCTCACAGTCATTACCCTAAATATTAATGGCCTTAATTCACCCATCAAGAGACACAAGCTAACAGGATGGATCAAAAAATTAGACCCCTCAATCTGTTGTCTTCAAGAAACCCACCTCACCACTAAACACAGACACCTCCTCAAGGTGAAAGGGTGGAAAACAATATTCCAAGCAAGTGGGAATAAGAAACAAGCAGGTGTAGCTATATTAATATCAGATAAAATAGACTTCACACGAAAAATAATTAAAAAGACAAAGAAGGCCACTTCTTACTTACCAAGGGAATGATCCATCAAGAGTATATTACAATCATAAATCTGTATTCACCAAACTCAGGGACACCACAGTTCATAAAACAAAACCTACCTGACAATAAAACAGAAATAACCACCAACACCACCATATCTGAGGACTTCAATACACCATTATCAGTAATAGACAGATCATCCAAACAGAAACTCAACAGGGAAGTAAGAGAGCTCAACAAAACCGTAGATCACTTAGAACTAACGGACATCTACAGAAATTTCCAACCCAAATCCACAGATTACACCTTCTTCTTAGCAGCCCATGGAACATTCTCTAAAGTAGACCTTATACTGGGTCACAAAGACTACCTCCACATATTTAGGAAAATTGACATAATTCCCTGCATGATATCAGATCACAATGCTATATTGCTAGAAATCAACAACAAAAGACCCACCAAAAATCCCAATGTCACCTGGAAACTGAACAGTACACTCTTAAACAATAAATGGATAGTGGGTGAAATAAAAAATGAAATTGAAAAATTCCTGGAATTGAATGACAATGAGAACACATCATTCCAAATTTTATGGGACACAATGAAGGCGGTCCTCAGGGAAAATTCATAGCACTCAATGCCTTCATAAAAAAGACAGAAAGATCCCAAATCAATAACCTAATCATCTCCCTAAAGGCACTGGAAAAACAAGAAAAATCCAACCCAAAGAGCTCCAGAGGGAAGGAAATAATTAAAATCAGAGCAGAAATTAATGAATTGGAAACCAAGGAAACAATTAAGACAATTGACAAAACAAAGAGCTGTTTTTTTTGAAAAAATAAACAAGATTGACAAACCCCTGGCCAATTTGATCAAGCAAAAAGAGGGGAAGCTTCAAATTAACAAAATTCAAGATAAAAAAGGAGAGATCACAACAGATATAAGTGAAATTGGGAGAATCATCATGACTTATTTCAAAAACCTCTACTCCAAAACACTGGAAAATGTGGAGGAGATGGATAAATTCCTGGACGCATACCATCTATCAAAGCTAAACTCAGAGCAGATTAATCACCTCAATGAACCCATCACACTCATGGAGATTGAAAAATAATAAAAAAAAAACCTCCCCTAAAAGAAGAGTCCAGACCCAGATGGCTTCTCATCTGAATTCTATCAAACCTTCATGGAAGAACTCAAACCAATCTTCCTTAAACTGTGCCACACAATTGAAGAAGAGAGAAAGCTACCCAACTCCTTTTATGAAGCTACTATAACCCTAATTACAAAACCAGACAGAGATGCCACAAGAAAAGAGAACTACTGGCCTATTTCCCTAATGAACTTAGATGCAAAGATCCTGAACAAAATCCTCGCAAACCGAATCCAACAACACATCAAAAGCATCATCCACCTTGATCAAGTGGGATTTATCCCAGGTACACAAGGGTGGTTCATCAGATGGAAATCTATCAATGTAATACACCACATAAACAAGGTTAAACATAAAAACCACATGATCATTTCAACAGATGCAGAAAAAGCCTTTGACAGGATACATCACTTCATGATCAAAATATTAGAGAGAACTGGCATAGTTAGTACATATATTAACATAATAAAGGCAATATACAAAGCTCCAAAGGCCCAATAATACTTAATGGAGAGAGACTGGAGGAATTCCCATTAAGATCTCACCTCTGCTTTTCAATGTAGTACTGGAAGTCTTAGCTCAAGCAATAAGACAGGAGAAGGAAATAAAAGGGATACAATTTGGATAGGAAGAAGTTAAGTTAGCTCTATTCGCTGATGACATGATTGTATATGTAAGAGACCCAAGAGACTCCATCCAAAAAGTCCTAAAGTTGATTAACTCCTATAGCAAAGTAGCAGGAAAGAAAATCAATGCACAAAAATCAGTAGCACTTCTATATGCAAATGACAAAGATACAGAGAAAGAAATAAGGGACATAGACCCATTTTCAACAACAACAACAACAACAAAATAACTTGGAATAACGTTAACCAAGGAATTGAAAGAGCTATACTACGAAAACATAAAATTACTCAAAATAGAAATTGAGGAGGACTTGAGAAAATGGAAAGACCTCCCATGCTCCTGGATAGGCAGAATTAACATTGTGAAGATGACAATCCTACCAAAGGCAATATATAGACTCAATGCAATTCCAATTAAAATCCCTACAATGTTCTTCACAGAAATGGAAAAATGATCTCAAAGTTCATATGGAAAGGCAGAAGGCCTCACATATCCAAACATATCCTCTGCAAAAGAAATAACTCTGGTGGCATTACCATGCCTGACCTAAAGCTATATTAGAAAGCCATAGTAATAAAAACAGCATGGTACTGGCAAAAAAAAAACAGGAGTATAGACCAATAGAATATACTTGAGGACCCGGACTATGGGTCAGGCAACTATAGCTTTTTAATATTCGACAAAGGCCCAAACAATAAAGGATGGAAAAAAGATAGCATCTTCAACAAATGGTGCTGGACAAACTGGATAACCACATGCAGGAAACTGAAACTTGATCCACACATTTCTCCATGCACTACACTCAAATTCAAATGCATCAAAGACCACAATATAAGACCAGAAACTCAAACACTACTGGAAGAAAATTCAGGAAGTACTTTCCATGATATAGGAGTGGAAAAAGCCTTCCCGAACAAAACCCCAGTAGATCATGATCTTAAACAGTCACTCAAGCAATGGGATCATATGAAGCTGAAGAGTTTCTTTACAGACAAGCATACAATAAGCAAAGCCAATAGATTACCCACAAAATGGGAGAAAATATTTGTGGGTTATCCAACTGATAGAGGTCTAATCTCTAGAATATACAAAGAACTCAAAAATCTAAACAGTAAGAAGTCACACACCCCACTCACAAAATGGGGCAAAGAGCTGAACAGGCAGTTCACAGAGGAAGAAACACAAATGGCAAACACACACTTAAGAAAATGTTCATCATCCCTAATCATCATCAGAGAATACCCCCTCCCATTGGACCCTCCTTGTTGATGTAAATTGGTCCTGCATTGTGGAGTTAGTCCACAGTTATTGGTACAATAAATGTCTCTGCATATCATAACCCAACATGTGGCTCTGACATTCTTCCACCCCCTCTTCTGCAAAATTTCCCTGAGCCATGTTGGGTTCATTTTTGGTCTGCTTCAGTGCTGAGGTGTTGGGGGCCTCTGAGGCTCTGGCTCTCTGATTTGGTAGGAGTTGATTTTTCTCTGCGTTGGTCTCCTTCCCCTTTGTGCTGGTATCCGGTTCACAGAAAAACATCACCCTTGCTTGTTTCGCCAATTGTCCTTAGTTTCCCTCCCTCCCTCTCCCTCTGCCTCTCTCTCACTCTCCTCTATAACTCCTATATATTAGTTACCGTTTTTCCTCATTTTCTTAGAGGGCACTGTCCTGTAACTCCCAGTACCAGCATGGGGCTATCATCCACAATGAGCTTTTGATCAAAGAAACCTACAAGGTTTTCTAAAAGAATGACAGATTTCTGTCAGAGTACTTGATGACCCACCAAAGGTTAGTGGTAAGACCCTATTGCTGAAGACACCATATGCAACTGACATGTAAAATGCAACATCATGGCTGGAGGCCAGGAGAGTCAGTCCCCAGACAATCAACATGTCTAGTGCCAGAAGGTACTACATGGGCGACTGGGGTAAATGACCAATATCTGTCCAAGCAAATCATGGTCCAATCTACTTAGCAGAAAATAACCTGTTGTGATGCCCACACAAGTGCAATAGTGGCACCCAGCCATGGTGGGGAACCAACTGCTCTTCATTTGCCTAAATGATCCCCTCAGTGGTATGAAACCCATAGGTGGAGCTGGGAAATAACTCAGAACCATATCCAAACATGAGCCCACTCTCCAATATCAAGCTACCATCAATCATGGGCTACAAGAGGGCCTACACCTATTAAACTCTCTATAAAAAAAGTAAGGGCTATCTCATTTGTCCTGGTGCTAAATTACTCTCTGTTGGAGAATCTGCTTCACTTTTTCAGATAGATGCAGATCCTAAGGAGAGATTCACCCCATCATACCTCAAAAGGGCCCTGGCTAAAACTACAGAAAATTGGCGAAACAAGCAAGGGTGCTGTTTTACTTATGAACCGGTTACCAGCACAAGTTGGAAGGAGACCAACATAGAGAAAAATCAACGCCTACCAAATCAGAGAGCCAGAGACCCAGATGCCCCCAACACCTCATCACTGAAGCAGACCAAAAATGAACCCAACATGGCTCAGGGAAATTTTGCGGAAGAGGGGGTGGAAAGAATGTCAGAGCCACATGTTTGGTTATGATATGCAGAGACATTTATTGTACCAATAACTGTGGGCTTACTCCACAATGCACGACCCATATACCTCAACAAGGAGGGGCCAATTGGGAGTGGTAAGTCGTGGACGAGCCTAATAGTGGTACCAAACTGCCTGTACTTGAAGAATAGAAAACTAATAAAAAAAAATAGAAGAAAGCTTAATGAAAAAAAAAAAAAACACTGGCTTTCAATATGTTGTACAATAAAACATAAGTTGAGCATTAAATGGTAGAAAGTAGAGTTGTGAGAGTTCTTTTCCACATATAAATATCCCCTTAAACCTCATAATATTTTTACAAACACATCGTACCTTCACTGAGCCAGAAATTGCTCTACCCTTAAACAGTGGTGTCCATCAAGAATGTTCTAACATCTATTTTTTCTTCCACTCAAGCCTGTTCTTTTACTACTATGAAATTCCCAATTTACATATAAATCTTTTCTTCTTTTAATTTTTATTTATTTATTTGACAGAGAAGACAAAAGAAGCAAACAGAAATAGATAAATGATGATGATGATGATAGATAGATAGATAGATAGATAGATAGATAGATAGATAGATAGATGATAGATAGAGATAGATGACAAATGGTCATTGGGTACACTAGGGCCTTCAGACTCTGCAGATGAACTCAGATGATTTTGCCACCATGGGTAGCTTGCTTATGTGGGTCCTGGGAATTGAACCTGGGTCCTTAGGTGTTTCAGGCCTCAACTGAGAAGCGATCTGTCCAGCCCAACCAATCTTTTCTTGAACATTATACATCAATTCTTTTCTCTGTGTCTTAATATGTCATATAGTCTATCTCAAGCTAGTTGTGTATATTTTGAAAAAAATATAATGGGGTGTATCTATATACACATATGTTCATATTTATATGTAAATATGGACAGTTGTCATTAATAAGTTTCATCAATAAGACACGCATTCTGCCCAGGTAGAGGGAATTGTGCCACAGTATGGTAGAAATGTATATTTCAACTGATAAGATATTGAATGATAAGACCTAATTCGAGAATCTCCACTCTCAATTACTCTTGGCCTTGTAGAGATCTTTTTTCTCTCCATGTGAGTGTCCATATGTCAGGCAAGGATAAAAATATTAGTGATGTAATAAAAAGTGCATGTAGCAGTGAAGCCTACACCTGACAGGAAGAGCTGCCTGCTGGTGAGCAAGCAACACATTGAGGAAGGGTTCCTTCCAGAGACCAGATGGTGAAAAGGGGGTTGCCTCACAGTGTACACTTCCTGGTGGAGAGAGCCCTTGAAATCCTGAGCACTAATTAGAAAATTGTGTGATGAGTGTGAAATTTGATAAGGTGAATTCAAAGGTCATCAAGAATACTCATTTAATTTGTGGAAAAGCCTGGTATATTATTCATCCTGATAAAATTAGGTTTATCTTTTTTTTCTGGAAACTCATTTTTCCAGGTTGAGTAGTACATATTCATGCAGGAAAATATGGGACTTTTTTTTTTAACCTTCCTAATATGCTCTAATCATTATCTTTTCTCATTAAATATCTTATTTTTAAAGGCTAACGTTGTATTTATTCAAATCTAATTTATAATATACTTCAAGCACAATTATGTTCTCTAATTAATGCCCATTTGATCTTATTCAGTGGGTGAAGTTTTGTCTCATTACATTCCTGCATTCAAAGATTTAAATGAGAAAGTTTCTACTTATCCTTAAATACTGTGGATATTCATTCTTAAATAAATCCAGATAATCTATTAACTTTGAAGTTGTACTGTTAGACCGACAGTTGAGTGCCTCAACTGCTTAAACTTTTTCAATGGATTTCCAAAGTCTAAAACACAAAGTCAAGTTCTTAAGCCTCGCCTTTATGTCATTTCATCATCTCTATCCAGGTTTTAGTCTTCTATCAACTTTTCAAACTTTTATTTCCTGGGTAAAGCTTCCTCATTATTGAAGCCTTTATCCATGGCTTAAGTTCCCCAGGAAGTCTCCTCTGGAATTCAAAACCCAACTGTATATACTGCTGTTAAAGCCTATGTTACATTTTCTTCCTTTTATCTTTCTACATAAGAAAAAAAAAAAAACACAACTCCGTAAGCTCTGCATTGCAAGGGCTGGGATCTGAATTTAATCGTTTAAGACATACATAGCATGTTCCTACCAGAAATTGTGCTAGGAAATGGAAAGTCGAAAGGAGGCAGATATGGGTTCTATTCTTATAGAACTCCTATTTTGGAAGGAAGGAGGAGACACGCTTCAAACCTTGCATAGATATATTCTCAAACAGTGTTAGTAACAGAACTATCCAAGTTATATATAAATATGAATTGGATTCTCAATAACTAACTCATGTGGGAAACAGACTTGTGTGTTACAGAAAGATAACCATTCATCACTGGGCACAGTGAAGGCCAGACCTGACAGATTCAGGTTATGTGAATTATACTAAACTCTGGAAAAATAATGACTAATTTTCACAATCATCCTTTTGGGTAAGTAACATGAACCTACTTTGACATAAGATTAAGTGTTGTCTTAAGGCAGACAGTGGTAGAGTAAATGTAGGCAAGGTTTCTGAACTTGGACAACCAGTTCTGGAATTCATGCTGCTTGCTGTCGGTGGGCTGTGGACTTGGTGCGACACACACATCATGGCATTATATTCCCTTGGAAGTGGTATATCCCAGCCCTAGTGCAATCTCAGAAGGGAGCACAACTCTCTGATGCAGTAATGGTGATGTCTGCAGTCTAGGAGGCCTGAGGCTACTGCTCTTGGGGCTAAGATGACTTTTCTGACAAAGGAAGGCAAGACTAAGAAAAGTAGTGGTGATGAGACAACTGAACCTTGTGTTTATCTCACTTTGGCTAGGAAACACATAAATAAGTAAATGTTAGGCCAGACCTCAGGGTCAGAACTAAAATGCTATAGTCAAAATCTTATATTCATAAGCATATAAAAAGGATGAATTTCTATTGTAAATCTGCATTCCAATGGATTCTTCCTTCTCCTCTTCTCTTCCTCCTCCTCCTCCTTCTTCTTCTTCAACATATTTTGTATGGATGCATCATGTATTGGTACCCTCTTTCCCTTGTCCCTGCCTCCATTCCACCGGGAACAGTCCTCAATGGGGTTGCAGGTATTCCCTATGGGGTTGAGCTTTGTGTATTGTGGGAGTACTAGTCAGTTACTTTTTTTTTGGTGGGGGGGGGGGAGGGAAAGCCTCTGGGCATGATGTCTCAGCCTGTGGCTCCTACAGTCTTTTTGCTCCCTGTTCCACAAAATTCTTTGAGCTGTGGTGGGTGAGTTTTAAGTCTACTTCAGTGACAAACTCATAGGAGCCTCTGGATTCCTACTTTGGTAGGTATTGAATATCCTGAGGGTCTGTCTCCTTTACCCTGGCACTGATTATCATGTTCAGCATGGAAGCAGCACTTATGCTCATTTTACCTCAGAGTGCAAATAAGTAACTTTTTCTTTTTGCCTAACTGCACATTGCATGGCAGGTGCCTAGAACTATGGATTAACAGAATCGTCACTCCATGATTTCAGGTTATGGGATAGACATTCTTTCCCATTTAAGTAATTGGGTGAGACTAATAAAACAGTTAGGAGTTAGCTTAGAAATGTAGCCTGATGAGATCCTATTTATTTATAGGAGTTTTGTACATTGCTTTCTTAACAGAGTATTACCCAAATTGAGCCCTCTAATTGTTTGATACAGTACTGACAAGTCACAAATGCCATGCAGTCTGATCATGTGTGTTTCACACAATTGAGTCAGGAATAACTGCACTTTTGGGAATATAATATATACGTTAAACTCTTTTAGCTTGAGGGCACCTGTTCTTGGATGGTTCTGTTTCACCATTCCTTTCCTAAGGCAAAGGCATTTAGCGTAATTGTTGGTTAGTATATTTTGCTTATAATCATAGTGTTTTTTCTCATGGTGAGTAGAAGGATAAAAATGTGATCTGCTTGAGAAAAAAAAAAAAACTTTTACATATTTTGATAGGGCGCCTCATGTGATTTCACCCAAGAATCAATATATTAAATATCTTTCACTACAAGTTTGTACTTCCTCTTCAGCCAATAGTAAAAATTACATGATTTACAATAAAGTCAATAGAATTGATTATCCACACTACTGCATGGTGTTACTATTGTGTTAAGGTCATAGACCAATATAACACTCTATGCAACAAAACAGAAGAAATATTTGGTATATATAATTTTTTGTATAATTTTAAGCAGTAACAATGTGAAAATCTTAACAAAAACTCTTACCATTAATG
Organism: Jaculus jaculus; assembly: GCF_020740685.1. Lineage (NCBI taxonomy): Eukaryota > Metazoa > Chordata > Mammalia > Rodentia > Dipodidae > Jaculus > Jaculus jaculus. The sequence continues at coordinate 182,335,577 of NC_059103.1, read as the reverse complement.
AAATATGTAAGAATTAAGTGAATACATTCCAATTATGAAGATCAGAACATTTAAAGAATTCTATGTTGGTATGTTCAAATATGGAAAATTGTTTTCTTTATTTAAATTTTCTTAAAAAAACTCTTATCTATTTTCTTATTTAGGATACTTACAATTTCAAATAAACAGGTATTTAGTTTGAATCTCAAATATGAATGTTAAAAGAATGAGAACTCACATTCTAAAATTGTTCATTTTCTTGAATATCTAGTAATTCCAAGTTTGGAGGAAAACTGAAAAACAACGAGTCAGAATACATGAGCTAGAAAGAATAAAGACATTTGCAACTCAAGGGAAAAAAAATAAAGCAAAACATTAAATATTAATTTTAAAGCTATTTTTAAGTTTCTCTTGCAACACAAAGCAAAAATATTAAAATAGTGTAAATATAAGCAGATATGTGTATATCCAAATAATGAAACTTCCAAGAAAATGCAGCAAAATTTACAGAACATAACTATTTCAATTTATCTCACACTTCGTCTGACTCCTGCATGTACTCAGGAGTCCCTTCAAGTAACATAATCAATAAGTGGAACAATACTGAATCTAGGAGGACAAAGGAAGTGGAAATAATTTAGTGTGTTCGCCTCTGTGCAGTTGCATCTGATTTACTCTGATCCTTCCTGGATATTTTCTTCTCTGGCTGAAACATAATCATTACTTTGGGGAACTTGGACTAAACCTGCAATGTCCTTCCACTCCAGCCCTGAGCTGCTCAGATTTAATGAGTCCAGCAAATGAAATCCATGATGTCAGGATATGATTATCCTTGAATATTCACTGTATAACTTTGCAAGTCATAGCAATTGTCTCTAAAGCCATTTCTGTTTCTTACACAAAATTTTTATGTTAATTAGGTCTAATGAAAATGGTACTGCTAGAGCCCATGAAGTATGACAACTCAGGTATATTGATGAACTTTGTGGTAACAGATTCGGTGGAAGGAAGGCTAAAGACAGAAGCCAAGTTTACATTAGTGTAAGGATGGATTGGCAGTGATAGGAATATTATATTAGAATTAGAAATTTTAGAATCAATTGTTTTCTCAGGGAGGATAGTACAAAGTGAGACAAAGAGATGAAGAATAAAAAATGCTAGAGAGTACAGTGAACTAAGAGATATTGAGGAATAGTAATCTAAAGAAAAGACAATACTTGGATTGGCCTTTCTAATCCTTTGAAACTGTGAGATTAAAATTTTCCAGACACTTTGCATTTGTCTTATCTCTGCCATCTATTCTCACCCTACTGTGGATAGTCTATGATCTTCAGAATAATGTATTTTGACATATTAATCCCGAAGGCCAAGTTATGATGAAAGTATGAATTTAAAGAGACACCTATGCACATATCTGAATGTATTTTAGAAAATTAAATGTGTGTACCTTACAAAGGAATGCTTCAGAAAGTATATAAAACTAAGAAATGCTTGTAATCCATCTTTGGACTTGAGCTGTAACATTAACTTTTTCCTAAGTCTCAAATCTATCAACCATATATTGGACTTGAGATTGATAGACACAAAGTCTGAAAGATAGAGGAACAAATTTATGTTAAGACTGCAGGAAATCATCCCACATGGCTGTGGAGCCTGGTAAATCCACAGTAGCTGTCTGTGCTTACTAATAAAATACTTCTTATCTTTTTTTCAAAATTTACACAACCAATTTGCCCCAGATTTAGACTTATAGGAATCTGTAAGGAAAAGTCAGACATAAGCATTTCTGAGGATTTATATACATAGAGAAGTGTTTGTTTGTCATAAGATATGCACATTTAATTTTCAAAGTATATTCACATGCTCTCATAAGCACCTCTTTATATTCATACTTCTGTCAGCAGTATAAGCGGACTCCTTGTATCCTACTTCCTAAATCTTTGATATGATAATTACATGACTTTCTTACTTTGGGTACCTTGATGATTTTGATGCATAGCCTCATTGTTTTGTTACCTTCCACTTCCCTATTACTATGGAATTCATCCTTCCTCTTATATCCTGATTGGTCAGTTCTCCTTCTTGTGAGTTTCTTATAATCTTTGGGTAATTTTTCTCCCATGTTCCTATTTTTTTGTGTATATATGTGATTCCTGCATGATATATACAATAGACTTCTAATATTATTTATGTGAGTTAATTTGTATATTTATTTTATAGTATAATTTTATAGTGTAATTTTTTTCTATTTTGTGTTTATAGTGTAATTTTATAGATACAATAATAGTATATTAGGCATGTAATTTTGCTCAGCTCTAAATAAGTCAGCTACCTATCCCACTCCATAGCACAGAGACTATTGCATAAAAGAAAAGAAATCAAGAACGGGAAGATGTGTGGAAGTACTATGGAATGGTGCCTTCTGAGCATGGCATGGCTGTTACATTCATGAATTCAGAGAAGATCCAATCTTCCATGCAAGACAGATCCTGTCAACATTCTGTTATGGAAAGGGCAAGGGTTAATTACGTGCCCCCTTCCAAGGATCATTGGTAGTTAACAGTTACTGGAGAAGGGGAAGTCATGTTACTTGGTGATATATATATATGTGTGTGTGTGTGTGTGTGTGTGTGTATTGACCATACTTCAGTAAATAACCTTCCAGCCATGCTTATAGGAGTAATCTTAACTTAACTCAAGTGGGTCTCAAAAAGAGAAAAAATAGAAGGTATGAAAACTGGAAGATGATTAGTTTGGAAGAAGGGTTTTATCAGGAGTATAAAAGGAATAAGAAATGGTAATAGGGAGATGTATAAGATCAATATATGTTATATGTATGTATAGAAACTGTCAAAAATAAAATACCAATAAAACATTATGATAAGCAATTATAATATTTAGCTTAACTTCCCCATTAAATAAATATAATAAATAATAAATAAAAGCAAATATATATTCATATATATGTATATATATGTAATATATATTTTTAAAATATGTATAACAACATTCAATGCAAAGCTTTTCAACTCAATAATTCACACAGATCAGACATTAAATAAATTTACAATTCCATTCAGTACTCTATAAAGTATGGAATGAGGCATCAGTTATCCAAAACCAAATATGATGAAGAGTAATAATTTCATAAATGACACTGCAGGGCATCCTTTTTTAACATCTTGTGCACTAGTTTTGATATTCTTTTCTTAACCAGTACCTCAGATTTTCTAGGGATTGGGCATGAGTGACAAATAAGATTGGGTAGGAAGGAAACATATTCAAAACCAACTTCTTTTGGAAATTGATGATACATTTCCAAGATGCCAATGAAAATAACTGCAGAACTCTGCTCATTGTCTTCTTTGTAAAGGTACTAGCTCTACTTACATGCCTCTACTTTTCTGGTTTTTGTTTTGTGCTATTTTTTGTGTGTGTGTGTGTGTGTGTGTGGCTGACAATATGTTCATTGTATTTTTGTAGCTACCTTAGCATTTCCAAAAAGAAAAACAAAACTCCTGGCTACATGCAGGTGATAGGAGAAAAAGTTTATTTTTCCTTATTGTCTAGAGGAGAGGCTTTCTGATGGCAGATAAAGGATGCAATAGAAGCTACACATCACTTCTTACCACTTGGAGAATTCAAATTAATACGAAGGAAATATAATTTCTACTCATTATATCACAAAATGGTTGAATTTTTCATAGTATTCATTCTTGGTAATGACACATATTATCCTAAAAATCCCATCCAAATATCAATAAGATACATATTATTACAGATATTTATTTAATTGGTTTTGTTTGTTTGTTTGTTTGCTTCGGGTTTTCGAGGTAGGTCCTCACTCTAGTCCAGGCTGACCTAGAAACTGTAGTCTTAGGGTGGCCTTGAACTCATAGCAATCCTTCTACCTCTGCCTCCTGAGTGATGGGATTTAAAGGTGTGCACCACCACACCTGGCTTTGATGTTTAACTTTTTTATGAATTGTGAATCCATGAATGCCAGCTGTCGAAGAATGCATACAGATTGAACCATTGCCTGTAATGAAAATAATCCTAATAACAATTTATGATACACTGTGGAATAAATAAAAAAAAATTGTGAGATATTCATGACATAAAATGCTGCATGCATAACAAAATAGACATTGGAATATCATAGTGAATAAAGTGTGAGTTGCAGAAAGAAACATGGCTCTTACACAATTTGTAAACTATAAAATTTTATGGTAAATCATTTATCAATGTATCAATATGTATTTGAATTGAACATACAATAAGAAAATAAAGCCTATCACTTTCATCATATTTCCCTCTAGAGTAAGGTGAAGAAATTTGTATTACTGAGTGATATTTGGGATATGATGTGATATATAAGCATTTTTAAAATGAAGTTTTGATGTAATTATGCTAATATTTTAACTCCGCAAGCTTATTTATTTCTGGTATTTTGGGTTATTGAACTATTTCTCATTAATGGATAATAAATACAAATAGAAATGAAATGGCAGTAACTATTAAGGAAAAAATGACTAAGAAAATGGGTTTGTATTGTGATAAATGTAAGACTAGTGACACTTTTTCGTTGTTTCTTTGTTTGTTTAATATGGAGAGGTTTGAGGATATTTACAAGTAGAATGATGAGATCCTCAAAGAGAAAGCTATTGGTAATGGACACAAGCAGAAGGATGAGCATTAGATATGTTTAAAGCCTGTCTAAAGTTACAATAGACTTGATTAGAGAGGGCTTCCCTGTTCTGGCACTAAACCTGGGGAATGAGAGCTTGAGTTCAGGGCTGCACTGGAAGAAATACATCTGGCTGTACAGGGCAACGCCTGCTGAGAAGAAATTATTTCATGGAAGAGAAACAGATGACAGGGTAGAAATAGACAATCAACTCTGAGCAATTGGGCTTCTCCACCTGATGATGTAGACAAGAGACTGGCCCAGGCCCAATGAATAGCTAAAGCTGATATCAAAGGCTGTCCTTGGGCCAGAGCGTGAGGAAAACAGAGTGAAGTTTACAAGAATATGAATTCCTATTGTTGAATTTGCTAAAATAAAATCAGGGGCCTGGGATTAACTCAACTGCATCTCACAGGGGAGTAATAGGTGCATCATGCTACAACATGGCTCAGATGCCCAATGTAGTCTAGCATAGTATGAAAGAAGGAACTTTGTGAAGGAAATATTTCTTTTTTTCTTCATGTGTCTCCAGTGCTAGTTCTACTTCAAAAAAAAAAAAAAAAAAAAGTAACAACTGACAAAACAGAGAACAATGTTCAGTCAATTTTCTGAGCACTGAAAAGTTAAAGGAGCAAAACCTAGGGCATGGACACAGGATTCCAGACAGTCTTCCAGGTATTCTTTGGATTCCAGCAGGCACATCCCACATAGGCAGAGAAAATTAGCCAGCTGTGTGTCCTGAAATGAATCAAGCACCTCCCACTTTAAAGCTGTCAGCTATATTGAGTAGAATTGCGGAGGTGATTCTGTGATCACCACTTGAGAAATGGCTACAGCCAGCTGCTATTATTTACTACCATCTAGGGGACCTGGGAGAACAGAGGGAACTTAGAAGTTCTCACGGTTGTGCTGGAGAGACGACTCAGTGGTTAAAGTGCTTGCTTGCAAAACCTGACCACCTGAGTTCAACTTCTCCACTACCCATGTAAAGCCAGATGCACAAAGTGGCACATGTATCTGCACTTTGTCATTACAGGAGGCCCTGGTGCACCCATACAGTTCAGCTAACCTAGCTAGTCAGTGAGCCCTGTGAATTCTTTATTTCTGCTTCCCCAACATTGAGAGGGCAGACATACGCCACCATGCCTAGTAGTTTATATAGGATCCAAACTCATGGACTTAAGTTTTGCATGACACACACTTTACCACTAAGCAATCTCCCTACCCTCCAAAATAAAATGCTCTTATTGAAATATTTTCATTTTATCTTAATACACCTATTTTGAAGTTATTTATGTCAGTTAGCCTATACTCCTTGTTGATGTTGTTTTTTACCTTTAAAACAGTTTTGGAATGTTACCAGCTTTTCATGTGTTTATTATCTATCATATTATTAATTATATATCTGTTCAGATCTTTCACTGACTAAGTTTTGATTTCTTTCTTTATTTCAGGTTAGTTTTGTGAGTTATCTGCATGGTTCTTGCATGATTTGGACATATGCTCTTTATTAGGTTTGTATATGGCAAGTATTTTCCCATGAGTACATGCCTTCATTCTCTTTACAGGACTCTTTTTGCAGAGAAGATTTTTTTTTTTTAACTTGAGTAACAAAAAGCCTTACTGTAGCATTTAGTAAAGCTTTTTAATAGTTCTCTTTTCATATACCATGTTTTTGTATCATATTGAAAACCTTACCTTCTGACCCAAAATCATGTGGAATTTCTTTTAGACTTCAACCTAGAAACCATTTAGTTTTTCAATTTTCTGTTTATAACTAATTATTCAAACAAAGAAAGCAACATGCATTAAACATTATCACACAGAGTACAAAATTTTACATTGATTTTATCTTAAAATTTATTACATCAGATATGCTTCTTTATGGGAAAAATGAATGTCAATTCAAATGAAATATAACACCTAAAATGGATAAAGTATCTGGTACACACACACACACACACAAACACACACACACACACACACACACACACACTATATACACAGCATATGTTCTGCCTGCCAAAACAAATCAGAACTGCTGCCATAACCAGGATTTTGAAAGGAGCACAGCACATTAGCCTAACAGAGTGATATGTAATACTGGCAAGAGAAATGCCTTTGCTTATCAGGTTAGTAATTATATGTTAACACTGAGAATCCTATCAACATTATCTTTTCAAATCTATTTTCTGGGGAAAAATCACTCTATATTCTTTCAACTTAATTTAAATTTTAGGAAGCCTTAAAAAAACTGTACTTTTGAAAGACTGCTCTACAAATAGCTAAATACAATTTTGTTAAAATATTTTATTAGTTAGTTAGATGAGAGAGAAAGGAAGAGGCAGAGAGAAGGAGAGAATGGCGCACGCCAGAGGCTCCAGCCACTGCAAAGGAACTCTGGATGTATGAGACCCCTTGTGCATCTGACTTACGTGGGTCCTGGGGAATCGAGCTGTGGTCCTTAGGCTTTGCAGGCAAACGCCTTAGTTGCTAAGCCATCTCCCCAGCCCAAACACAAACTTTTAAAAAATGCCCCAAATATTAACAGTTTTACAGAAACGTGAATCATGCAAGTAAGTGGAGTAAAAAAAAAAAAAAAACTGTAAATACTTTCTATGAAGGAAACTGGAAGAAATCATGGGGCGGGGGGCTGAGGAGAGAACAGTGGATGTGAACATATGTGCTTAGGGTCAGCTCTTCCTTTGAAGTCTTCTTCCTCTGTCACCACTAGTTGAGAAGAATATCCTTCACTGAATTCCTTTCCTTCCTTTGGCAGTCAGTTGACAAATTTTGTTTGGATCTATTTTTAGGCATTGGGTTATTTTCCAGTGTTCTCTGTGTCTAAACGCTTATCTTTTGCAAATAGTCTTAATTACTGTAGTGTCATATTGTTTTGAAAAAAAATTGGAGGGAGAATGAAAATGATACTCAGTGAATTACTAAATAAATCAAATAAATATGTGATTATTTAAGCTGAGATGAATTTACCTAATTGTCTTTTCACACGGAAACACATTCAGTGATATGTTGATTAAATCACTGTAAATTAAATTTGTTTCAAAATAACAACCCCAAATTAAAGCCAGAGCCATCTGCTTCTTATTTGTAACCACAGCTTTAACACCTAATATTCTGATTTTTGGAAACTAAACAAAAAAATCTAAATTTTCTTTATTTCTTCTTACCTCTGCAAGAGATTAATATTAATATAAAAGTCTTCTTCATGGCACTGAAGTGAAATTAAGTGTGTTAATTCAACTAAAGTTCTGAGAAAATTAATTGCCATATCTAAATGTGTAAATAACTTGCCATTAATATTAAATCAATGTCCATAAAACATGTTTGTTTTTTGTAGAAAGCCCAAAAGACTGGCCTTTACTTATTTACTTTTTAGAGGAGAGAGTGATAGGCAGAGAGAATTAGCACGCCCAGGCCTCCAGCCAATGAGGCTGACCTCGGATGCAGGTGCCACACGGGCTGCCTTGTGCTCCTGCATCACTGTGCATGTGGCTCACGTGCGACCTGAGACGGGAACATGAGTCCTCAGGCTTAGCAGGAAAGCACCTTAACTGATTATCCATCTCTCCAGCCAAATACATATTCTTTGGAATAATAATTAAGATTACATTAAAAAAGAATCTAGTACCTTCATAGAAAGAAGTTTAATTTATTTGATCCTTCATAATTTGATAATATTTCTAATGAATAATGTATTTGGGTTATATTCTCTATTTACCACACAGATTTCTAAGTTCTTTCTTTTGGTTTCTATGATAATTGATATCAGATAATGGTGTATCTGTGTAGTAAGACCTTTCCTGCACTCTGAAAAGTACTTATAATTACAAATATAATGTTCCATTACAAAGGGCCATTCCACAAGATGCAAACTGAGTTTCTTTTTTTATTTATTTTAATTATATTTTATTCAATTACACTCTTATTTTCCTCCATGGATTTTTAAAGTTGACATAGATAGGAATATTACCAATTTTAACCTAACATTTTATATATTGTGAGGTAAAGACCACAGTTAATATCTTTCCATGTAGACAACTAGATTTTTCACCCTCATTTTTTAGGAAAGACTAAAGTTTTCTATTGTGTTGCTATTTTCTCAAATCAATTGACCACATGTAGACCAATATGTGTCATCTTCATTTATATACTGATAAAAATAACATATTATCTCATTAACTATAATTTAATAAGTCATTGAAATATAAGTCCTGCTGTCTGTTCCTTTAGTGTGTAAATTGAATTTACCTTTGGAATTTTTTATTTCATTTCTCTTTACATTTCACAGCACTCACCTTTCCCCCAAAGAAAAGAACCTGTTATTTTCAGTGTTTTTATTTTATGTTAATTGGGTAGGATTTTGCCATCTTAAGTCTGTATCTTAGACTCAATGAGCATTAGCATATAATTTTTAGAAGCTTTCAGTTTTCTTGGCAGACATTGCCATTTCACATGTGAAGATTGTTCATAAGTTTTCTTTGTATATTTTATGACTATGCAGTTAAACATTTTATTTTCTTTCAACATGTACAAGTTTGTTGCAGGTATAGCACATATAATTCATTGAAACGTTGATCTTATAATATGGGGTTTTGGTGAGTTTATATACTATATTAGTTACATATATACTAAAAACATATTTTTATTTATTTTTAATTTGTAGATATTAAGTATTTGTATTAAGTATTCATAAAGGTATTCAATAGATGTTTTTGCAAATATTTTCTCTAAATAAATATATTGTTTGTGCTCAGCTATTACACAACTAAACAATTACAAAAATATACACATGATAGTGGCTCTATTTAATATATCCAAGTACTTTAAATAATTCAAACAGTTCATACTTTATCTAGCCTTTTAAATAATGTCTTTGACATTATATGAATCTTTGCAGAAAAGAGAATTCCAAAGACCTAACTATGTAAGATTTTCAAAGGCTAATTCTAGAAGTATGGCAGAAATCTCCAATTCCCCATGCACAGCATAGCTATACATTTTAAAATGTAACCTTTATGTTATAAAGTTTTAAGTGGTTGTCATCTAAATTATGAGTTTAAAGTCAAGAAATGTCTTCAAATATCAACTTTACTTAATAACTTGGGAGAAACAGCACAAATCCCAGAAACCACTATGGTATTCAGTTAGTGAAATAAGAAATACTGCTTCAAGTCTTGTTTGCCAAGTATTTTAAACGCCTATTACTTCTGTTTATTATGTCTTTGAAACATCAGTCCTTCAAAAATGAAACAGAAAGTGCTTATGCTTTGACGTAATTTATAGTACCATTGTTTTCACAAGGCTTATGTCATTTATTACATTGTTTTGTTCACATGATTTTTACTCATTATTCTTTTTTTAAATTTTTATTTATTTGAGAGTGACAGAGAGAGAAAGAGGCAGAGAAAGAGAGAGAGAGAGAGAGAGAGAGAGAGAGAGAGAAAGAGAGAGAGAGAGAGAGAGGAAGGGAGGGAGGGAGGGAGGGAGGGAGGGAGGGAGGGAGGGAGGGAGGGAGGGAGGGAGGGAAAGGGAGAGAATGGGCACGTCAGGGCCTCCACCCACTGCAAATGTGCATCTGGCTAATGTGGGTCCTGGGGAATCCAACCTCGAACCAGGATTCTTAGGCTTGAGAGGCAAGTGCTTAACCACTAAGCTGTCTCTCCAGCCCTACTCATTATTCTTAATTAATTTCTTTAAAAATATATATGCATTGTAGTTTCATATATTAAATAAATATAAATGAAACAAGATCCCCTAAACTCAAATGCATTCACCAAAGTTTAAGAGAATGGTGGCACTTTATTTTAATATAGTGATGCATTAAATTCTATTGTCATGTGTTTCATAGGTTATTTGCTGAAACATTTGAAAGATAATCACTTGAACGATAAAAATTTGGAAGAAAGAACCAGTATTTTCAGATACAGTGGAGCACTATTTGACTCCCAATACTCAGGAAACAGAGGCAGGAAGATCAGTGTGAGTTTAAGGCCAACGTAACTTCAGAGTGAGTTCTAAGCAGCTTTGTCTAGAGTGAGATCTGGCTCAAAAATTAAGAGATAAAGAGAGATATTGAGAGAAGGAGGAAGGGAAGGAGAGAGGGAGGGAGGGAGGAAAGAAAGAAAATCAAATCCGTGGTTTGTGTAGCCACATAGGTACAAATCATGTGTACTTCTTCCTCCTACCTCCATTTTCTTTTTTCTAGTTTCTTTCCTTCCTGCAATTGAACATGTTTGCCTTAGGTGATACACAATATTTGAGCAGGTTCTTGCAAGCAAGAGCACCTTGACACCTGTTTGTGTCAGCAGTTCACTCTTAATTTACTGTGTCATTGGGATGTTATTTCTGTAAGCCAAGTGCCTTTATACAAAGGGGGAAAAATTAATAACGTACTCAAATCATTTTGACAAAGTCTTACCTTTCCACAGAATTGTGGAACAAAGGGACTACCTTCTCCTAATGACATTTCCAAAAGGTTTTCAATGACTTGGAGATAAGTATTCTTCAGTTATAAAGCTAGCTAAAGGCTTAATTTGCTTTAAATACAGATCTGTTTCTAATAGACAAAAATAATTGACAGGAAGAGTTTTGGAGAATTAAGGTCATTATCCATAACCTGTATTTTCTATTACTATCATTATTATGGCTATTTTTGTTATGCTGGGGACAGAACTCAGTGCACTGTTCATGCTGGATAAAAACTCCACTAATACTTCACATAACTGGACATGATGGTGCCCGCCTTTAATCCGAGCACTCAGGAGGCAGAGGTAGGAAGATCTCTGTGAGTTCAAGGCCTGAGACTACATAGTGAATTCCAGGTCAGCCTGGGACAGAGTGAGACCCTACCTCATAAAACTGAAAGACAAAACAAACAAACAAACAAACAAATCTTCATATAATCATAGTAAACTGAATATTTGTACTAATACCATTCCACAGATATTCATGGCTCCAGTAAATGGTGAGAAAAGAAATAAAGCTGCCCATTCTGGATTTACCTGTTATTATTATCACTTAAGTAATAAACTAGAAATCTATCAACTCTTCAGATAAAGGTGCTTTTACATGTCACAAACCAGTGAGGGCGGGGGGAAGGGGGACCTTTATGAGATTTGGTAAGCATTTAATTGAAGTTTTCCTAGAATAACAAAATTTGCTAGTTTTGAAATTTTTCTTACAAAATGTTCTGATGAGGTTGTAGTATAATCATCTAATTAAAACTATAAAGGTAGGTAAATTGACCATACCAAGTGCCTAGAAAACCATAAACTCTAGAAGACTCGAAATGAAACAACATGTTGTTGCTATGGCCAATAAAACTAATTTACCCTCAGAAGAAAACAATATTCAATGGGCCCTAAATTAAGTACTGTAATTCTTTGAAAGGGTTTTAAATTTCCATAAAGTTTATATTTCATGGTCAATTTAACTTAATTTATTATTTTAAACCAGGTTCATTTTCAAGCTCATATGTCCCTACTTGATAAAAACTGTGTGTAATATGACCATGGTAATAAAAATGAAGTCTTTGTTTTCCCTTTTTAATCCTCTAATTAGCTAAGATGATCATAAACTCAATCACAAAATGTGTAACATTTCAATGAGCAATTGAAATATACCTGCCAGCCAAAACTAAAGCAGTAATGCAATGGGTCCCCTGATAATGTTGTCAACAAGAAACCTGAAGCATCAACAGAATGGCCCAAAATATTAAATTGGTGGAATTTTAGCAGGCATGTCACAGATAAACTGTGCAATGAAGCAATATGCACAAGGGAAGTCGAACAGTAAAACAGTCTGTAGTGCTGTTTCCAGAAGTGACTATATCTAGTCTAATCACAATCTGAGAATCCTGTGTAACTGACAGCATAGAATAAGGACTGGTGATAAAAATATATGACAGATGTATGGATTAACCAATTCAAGGTTTAAAAATAAGATAAGGCTTTTGCAAGTCCTTACTGGTCCAGGGATAGGAATGGGGCCATATATTGCATAAGCTTCAAAAGTTTCATATATGCATTTTAGTTCATGATAACAGGATAATGCATAGATAGAAACAGAAAGCAAGTTATGAGAATATGTGTATGTATATGCCTTGAATATAGCAATGAAAAAATATATATAAATTACAGTAAGTATAGTACCTATAGTAACATTAGATATTAAAATGTTCAAGTTAAATTTTTTTTTTTTTTTTTTTTTTTTGGTTTTTCGAGGTAGGGTCTCACTCTGGTCCAGGCTGACCTGGAAGTAACTCTGTAGTCTCAGGGTGGCCTTGAACTCACGGTGATCCTCCTACCTCTGCCTCCCGAGTGCTGGGATTAAAGGCGTGCGCCACCACGCCCGGCTTCAAGTTAAATTTTATATGTTACAAATTCCTTATGAGAAATTCAAACACATTTATCTTATATATACTAAATCATTTGTTCAATTATTTATAAATTGCATTATTTGAACCTTATTTCCCAATGACCTGACAGTGGGGCTCTGACTAGTTACCTTTGTTAGTTGTGCTACTTATTACTACATCACTACTAGTTCTGAAGTTATTTAAATACTCTGCATTCTCTACTATGGTCTGGATATATATTCCCTCCAAAATTAGAAAAAATTTTAACTGTGATTATAACAGTGTTAAGAAGTGGGGCCTTTAAGAAGTGACAAAGCCATGAGCATTTCATTCCATGCATCTAGGATGAATTTCAACCTAATAAATGGGTCACTTGGGAACCCCTCAAGCACTTTAACCTTTCACATTCTGCCCCGGATTATAGGTGTAGAAACCCTTCTCTTGGTATGAGCCTTCTGTTAATTATAATAAACTGAGTCTCAGAGAGTCTCTTATAACAGTATCAAGTGGAGTTAAGAAAATCACTCTGAGATCAAGCACTACTTCCTAAGATGAAATTCTAATAATGAAGCTAATTTATAAGATTCTAAAAGGATAAATTCAATGAAATTTATAGACCTATTTTGATAGATTATATTAAAATATATAAATAGAGATATTTTCCACAATGCATACTTCCCTACCTTACTGTACAATGTGAGACAACAGAAATATATTTATCATAGCAGAAATAGTTGAAGTTTTTATGCCAGTAACATGCTCTTTTTATTACTATGGCTTTGTAATACAGCTTTAGATCAGGTATTACAATGACTGCAGAGGTGTATTTTTTTTCCTGAGATATTCTTGGATATCCAAGACCTTCTAGTTTTCCATATGAATTTTGAGATCGATTTTTCTATCTCTGTGAAGAAGGATGTTGGGCTTTTGATTGTAATTGCATTAAATCTGTAGATTGCCTTTGGAAGGATTGACATTTTCAAAATTGTTACTCTGCCTATCAAGGAGCACGGGAGGTCTTTCCATTTTCTTAAGTCCTCCTCAATTTCTTTTTGAGTGTTTTATGTTTTCATTGTATAGATCTTTCACTTCCTTGGTTAATGTTATTCCAAGGTATTTTTGTTGTTGCTGTTGCTATTGAAAATGGGACAATATCGGCTTCCAGTCAAGATGGCGACCGCCTAGCTGCACTACAAACAACGAGGGAAAAAAAGGCAAGTATTCAAGGGAAATTAGGAACTTTTTGAAGAGGGAGGGCACAGATTGGGATAAAAGAGGGAAGCACACACCCCCGCGACCCACGCCCCGCCACCCCGCCCACCGCGAATAACTGCATCGGGCGGCCCCGCGCCCCAGCGGCCCGGCGCCCCGGGCACACCAAGCCCCACGCGCCCCGACGGCCCAGCGCACCCCACAACCCCCGTGCCCCACACCCGCCGCACCCCCTGCACCACCCCAGCGCGCCCCTCCCCCCCAGTGCGCCCCACGCTCCCTATCCACACACGGCAGACGCGGCCCAAGCGAACCAAGGCTTCCCGCGCCCCGGGCACCCAGGCCTGCCCCGCTCCCCTGCGCGCCCAAGACCCCTGCGCCCCACCCCCGCATGCCTTGAGACAACCCCACGCCCGCCCCACCCTCCCGCGTGCCCCACCCCCCGCGCGTTCCGTGCTCTCTATCCACACACAGCAGGCACGCCCCAAGCGCCCCGCGCCCCGGGCGCCCAGGCGTGCCCCACACCCCCGCGCCACCCGCGCGCCCTGAGACCCCCACGCCCCACCCCCACGCGCCTCGAGCCCCCCCCGCACGCCCCGCCCCCACCTCCCCCCTCAGCGCGCCCAATGCTCCCTACCCACACGGGACAGGGGCGCTCAAAGCGCCCTGCAGCGTCCAGCGCCCGGGCGCCCAGGTGTGCCCCGCGCCCCCCGCGTGCCCCGAGACTCCCCGCGCCCCACCCCCGTGCTCCTCGAGCCCCCCCCCCGTGCACCCCACCCCCGCCGCGTGTCCAGACTGCCCCGCAGCGTCCCGCAGCATCCAGCACTCCATCTTACCTCAGCGTGCTCCACGGCCCCTGCGCTACCCGCGACCCCATGGACCCCCTCACCCCCCTCCCCCGCGCGATCCGCCCCCTCCCCCTCTGCGAGTCCAGACCACCCCACGGTATCCCACAGCGCCCCACGCTCCTAGCTGCCCCCCCTCCCCTCACGCCCTGCTGTTCTCACATCACTTGCCGCTGGTCAGTTTCTGCTGTGTCCTGATTCCGTACCCACATCATCTGCCTCTGCACTACAATTGCACGTGCAGTGGGCCCAGTCCCACAGCAAGAGCCACATAAGTCCACACTGAGTCACTAGTGCCAGCGCAGGTGCCATCCCCTACCTGTACATCGCCACCCATCCCCCACTCCCCTGAGGCGGAAGAGCACAGACTGTTTACAGACCCCAGTGTACCCAGCCAGAATCTAGGCACCTTCAAGGCTTGCTACCTCAGTCCCTTTTCAAGCTCAAAGGCAGGCAGCTTAGGTGCATTACTGGGTGAGAATTCAGGCAACTTTGGTGCCCCTGTCAGGCTATAGGTAGGCGGCTTTGGCAAGAGTGAGCAAAAACCCAGGCTGCTTACAACTGCCCCAGGCTGCCTTGGATTTGCATTAAGCTAGATCCCAGGCTGCTCCACCCACCTACCTGCCCATACACTGACATGGGTAGACCACAGCGTAAAAGAAATAACACGAAAAATAAAATGGAAGAAAATCCAGACAGATCACCCAGTCCAACAAGGATCACAACAAACGAAAACATAGAAGAGTGTTTAGGATCAGAACAACAAGTGGAAGCAATGAACAATGCAACCCTGACCAAACTACTGCTAGATCTGACAGGAAAGCTACAAAGGATAGATAATCGTATGGATGCTACCATCACTAAGCTAGAGCAATATGATAAGACACTGGAAGGAATTCAAAGAGAGCTAAGAGAGTTGAGGGAGAATGAAAAAAAAGAGGACCTTAAAAATCAGCTGGCCACACTAAATGAAAACATAAAGAAATGCAAGGATGATTTCCAAGAATCATCAAGAAAATCAGAAAATGAGACAAAAAGGGAGCTGGACAAAGCGATGGAAGTGATACATAGGAAAGTAGTAGAAAATGCAAACTTAATTGAACAAGTCAAAAACTCACTAGAGGCTCTCAAGAATAGAGTCAGCGAAGTGGAAGATAGAAATTCTGATCTGGAAGACAGGATGGAAGAAACAGTTCGAGAGTCCAAAAATTTCAGTAAGTTCAAAAGTTCCTGTGAACAGAACATGAGAGAATTGTGGGATACACTTAAACGTCCTAATATCAGAATCACTGGAATACCAGAAGGAGAAGAATTTCAGACCAAAGGCATGGAGAACTTATTTAACACAATAATTGAAGAAAACTTCCCCCGTCTCTTAAAAGAAAGGCCCATCAAGATTCCAGAAGCAAACAGAACTCCTAACCGACTAGACCAAAGGAGAAACTCCCCAAGGCATATTATCATTAAGACTCTAAACATTGACACCAAGGAAAAAATCCTAAAAGCAGCTAGGGAAAAACAGCACACCACTTTCAAAGGAAACCCCATCAGAATTACTTCAGACTTCTCAATGGAAACCCTGAAAGCTAGAAGGGCCTGGAATGATACTCTCCAAACTCTAAGAAACTATGGCTTTCAACCTAAACTACTCTACCCAGCAAAAGTCTCCCTTATAATAGATGGTGAAAGGAAAACTTTCCATGACAAAACTCAGCTTTACAATTATATGAACACAAAACCAAACCTACAGAAAGTACTCCAGGAAATTCTCCACAGAGAAGAAACAAATAACCAAACACAAATGTCTACAAGAAGAAGATCACAGCAATCAAACCCAGAGTAGATACAAAAAAAAAAAAAATTCCATGGAAATGCCAACACACCTCTACCACCACAAAATGACAGGGATCAAATCAAATCTCACAGTCATCACCCTAAACATTAATGGCCTTAATTCACCCATCAAGAGACACAGGCTAACAGGGTGGATCAAAAAATTAGACCCTTCAATCTGCTGCCTTCAAGAAACCCACCTTACCACTAAAGACAGAAAGCTCCTCAGGGTGAAAGGGTGGAAAACAATATTCCAAGCAAATGGGAATAAGAAACAAGCAGGTGTAGCTATATTAATATCAGATAAAGTTGACTTCAAACCAAAAACAATCAAAAAAGACAAAGAAGGCTACTTCCTACTTGTAAAGGGAACAATCCATCAAGAGGATATTACAATCATAAATCTGTATGCACCAAACACAGGGGCATCACAGTTCATAAAACAAAACCTACTTGACAATAAAACAGAAATAACCACCAACACCATCATAGCTGGGGACTTTAACACACCATTATCAGTAATAGACAGATCATCCAAACAGAAGCTCAACAGGGAAGTAAGAGAGCTCAACAAAACCATAGAGCACTTAGACCTAACAGACATCTACAGAACTTTCCATCCCAAATCCACAGACTACACATTCTTCTCAGCAGCCCATGGAACATTCTCTAAAATAGACCATATACTGGGTCACAAAGATAGCCTCCACATATTTAGGAAAATTGACATAATTCCCTGCATGATATCAGATCATAATGCTATATTCCTAGAAATCAACAACAAAAAAACCAACAAGAGCCCGAACGGCAACTGGAAACTGAATAGCACACTCTTAAACAATAAATGGATAGTGGATGAAATAAAAAATGAAATTGCAAAATTCCTGGAATTGAATGACAATGAGAACACATCATACCAAAACTTGTGGGACACAATGAAGGCAGTCCTCAGGGGAAAATTCATAGCACTCAATGCCTTCATAAAAAAGACAGAAAAATCCCAAATCAATAGCTTAACCATCCACCTAAAAGCATTGGAAAAACAAGAAAAATCCAACCCAAAGAGCTCCAGAAGGAAGGAAATAATTAAAATCAGAGCAGAAATTAATGAATTGGAAACCAAGGAAACAATTAAGGCAATTGACAAAACAAAGAGCTGATTCTTTGAAAAAATAAACAAGATTGACAAACCTCTGGCCAATTTGATCAAGCAAAAAAAGGAGAGACTCCAAATTAACAAAATTCAAAATGAAAAAGGAGAGATTACAACAGACATCAGTGAAATCGGCAGAATCATCAGGACTTATTTCAAAAACCTCTACTCCACAAAACTGGAAAATGTGGAGGAGATGGATAAATTCCTGGATGCATATCATCTACCAAAGCTAAACTCAGAGCAGATCAACCACCTCAATGAACCCATCACGCTCATGGAGATTGAAAAAGTAATAAAAAACCTCCCAAAAAAGAAGAGTCCAGGACCAGATGGATTCCCAGCCGAATTTTATCAAACCTTCATGGAAGAACTCAAACCAATCTTCCTAAAACTGTGCCACACAATTGAAGAACAGGGAAAACTACCCAACTCCTTCTATGAAGCTAGTATCACCCTAATCCCAAAACCAGGCAGAGACGCCACAAGAAAAGAAAACTATCGGCCTATTTCCCTAATGAACATAGATGCAAAGATCCTCAACAAAATTCTCGCAAACCGAATCCAACAACACATCAAAAGCATTATCCACCTTGACAAAGTCGGATTTATCCCAGGAACACAAGGGTGGTTCAACATACGAAAATCTGTCAATGTAATACACCACATAAACAAGCTTAAACATAAAAATCACATGATCATTTCAATAGATGCAGAAAAGGCCTTTGACAAGATACAACATCACTTCATGATCAAAACATTGGAGAGAATCGGCATGGCCTGTTCACATCTTAATATAATAAAGGCAATATACAAAGCTCCAAAGGCCCAAATAATTCTTAATGGAGAGAGACTGGAGGACTTCCCATTGAGATCAGGAACAAGGCAGGGATGTCCTCTCTCACCTTTGCTTTTCAATATAGTTCTGGAAGTCCTAGCAATAAGGCAGGAGAAGGAAATAAAAGGGATACAATTTGGAAAGGAAGAAGTTAAGTTAGCTCTATTCGCTGATGACATGATTGTATATGTAAGAGACCCGAGAGACTCCATCCCAAAACTCCTGAAGGTGATTAACTCCTATAGCAAAGTAGCAGGATACAAAAATCAATGCACAAAAATCGGAAGCATTTCTGTATGCAAATGACAAAGACACAGAAAAAGAAATAAAGGACATAGTCCCATTTTCAATAGCAAAAAATAAAATAAAATACCTTGGAATAACGTTAACCAAGGTAGTAAAAGATCTATACAACAAAAATATAAAAACTCTCAAAAAAGAAATTGAGGAGGACTTGAAACGATGGAAAGACCTCCCATGCTCCTGGATAGGCAGAATTAACATTGTGAAGATGACAATCCTACCAAAGGCAATATATAGATTTAACGCAATTCCAATTAAAATCCCTACAATGTTCTTCACAGACATAGAAAAAATGATCTCAAATTTCATATGGAAAGGCAGAAGGCCTCGCATATCCAAACATATCCTCAGCAAAAGAAATACCTCTGGTGGCATCACCATACCCGATATAAAGTTATACTACAAAGCCATAGTAATAAAAACAGCATGGTACTGGCATAAAAACAGGAGTATAGACCAATGGAATAGACTTGAGGACCCGGATTTTGGGCCAAGCAACTATAGCTACTTGATATTCGACAAAGGCCCAAACAATATAGACTGGAAAAAAGATAGCATCTTCAACAAATGGTGCTGGACAAACTGGATAACCACATGCAGGAAACTAAAACTTGATCCACACATTTCACCATGCACAACACTCAAATCCAAATGGATCAAAGACCTCAACATAAGACCAGAAACTCGAAAACTACTGGAAGAAAATTTAGGAAGTACGTTCCATGATATAAGAATGGAAAAAGACTTCCTGAATAAAACCCCAGTGGCTCAAGTTCTTAAACAGTCACTCAACCATTGGGATCATATGAAGCTGAAGAGTTTCTTTACAGATCAGCATATAATAAACAAAGCCAATAGAATACCCACAGAGTGGGAGAAAATATTTGCAGGTTATCCAACTGATAGAGGCCTTATCTCTAGAATTTACAAAGAACTCAAAAGTCTAAACAATAAGAAGACAAATACCCCACTCACAAAATGGGGCACAGAGTTAAACAGGCAATTCACAGAGGAAGAGATACAAATGGCAAACACACACCTAAGAAAATGTTCATCATCCCTAATCATCAGTGAAATGCAAATTAAAACAACTATGAGATTCCACCTTACCCCAATAAGGATAGCCAACATCAAAAGGTCAAATGAAAATAAATGCTGGTGAGGATGTGGAGAAGCAGGGACACTCATTCACTGTTGGTGGGAATGCAGGATGGTACAACCACTTTGGAAAGCAATATGGAGACTCCTGAAAAAGCTGACTATAGAAATACCAACAGACCCAGTTATACCATTACTGGGCATGTACCCTAAAACCTTCAAACCAAAAGCCAGAGAGATTTGCTCAACCATGTTTGTAGCAGCTCAATTCGTAATAGCTAAAAGCTGGAATCAACCCAGATGTCCATCATTAGAAGAATGGATAACAAAGATGTGGTATATCTACACAATGGAATTCTATACAGCAGTAAGAAAAAACGACATAAAGAAATTTGAGGAAAAATGGTTGAACCTGGAACAGATCATTCTCAGTGAACTTACCCAATCACAGAAAAAAAATCGACACATAGTCTCACTCATCTGCAACACCTAACCTGAATTTGCCCAAGATGCCTTACATACCCAGCAAGTACCTCATGGACTAGACAATAAGATGGATGGGAGGGCGGGGAGGGAATCAAAGGGTGGAAAACAGTAATCCGGACCCAAACGGCAATGGTACCATAAAATTCTACTTCCTAAAAGACAGACAAAATGACTGAACCTTCACTAGTCCCTTACAGGAAACACCTGAACCACAAGACACTGGATAGGGTAGGATCAAGACTGACCTAAATCTCCTACATCTTCCTTCCCTCCCTCTCCCCTTCTCCCCTCTATCTCTCTCCTCTCTAACTCTTGTATATTAGTTATCTTTTTCCTCAATTTCTTAGTGGACACTGACCTGTAACCCCCACTTCCAGCTTGGGCCTACAATCCACAATGATCTTTTGATCAGAGAAACCTACAAGGTTTCCCAAAACAATGACAGACTTCTGTCAGAGTAATTGATGACCCACCAAAGGCCAGTGGTAAGACCCTATTGCTGAAGACTCCATACGCAGCTGACACGTAAAATGGAATGACATGGCTGGAA
Source organism: Jaculus jaculus (assembly GCF_020740685.1). Classification (NCBI taxonomy): domain Eukaryota; kingdom Metazoa; phylum Chordata; class Mammalia; order Rodentia; family Dipodidae; genus Jaculus; species Jaculus jaculus. The sequence continues at coordinate 182,314,216 of NC_059103.1, read as the reverse complement.
GCCAGGAGAGAGTCAGTCCCCAGACAGTCAGCGTGTCTAGTGCCAGAAGGCGCTACATAGGCGACTGGGGGAAGTGACCAAGATCTGTCCAAGCAACACATTGTTTAACCTAAGTAGCAACAATTAACCGGATGTGATACCCACACAAGTGCAATAGTGGTACACAGCCATGGTGAGGAATCAATTGCTCTTGATTTGGCTAACTGATCCACTCAGTGGTACTAGACCCTTAGCTGGAGCTGGGAAACAAGTCAGAACCATACCCAAACACAAGCCTACTCTACAATATCAAGCTACCATCAATCATGGGGTATAAGAGGGCCTACACCTATCAAACTGTCTATCAAAAAAGTAAGTGTTATCTCAATTTTCTGGGTGCTAACTTACTCTCCGTTGGAGAATCTGCTTCTCTTTTCCAGATAGATGCAGATCCTAAGAAGAGAGCTGCCCCAACATACCTCAGAAGGGGCCCAACTGAAACTAAGGACAACTGGCGAAATAAGCAAGGGTGATGTTTTCCTGTGAACTGGATACCAGCACAAAGGGGAAGGAGATCAATGCAGAGAAAAATCAACTCCTACCAAATCAGAGAGCCAGAGCCCCAGAGGCCCCCAACACCTCAGCACTGAAGCAGACCAAACATGAACCCAACATGGCTCAGGGAAATCTTGCGGAAGAGGGGGCGGAAAGAATGTCAGAGTTACATGTTGGGTCATGATTTTCAGAGACATTTATCATACTAATAACTGGGGGCTAACTCCACAATGCATGACCCATTTTCAATAACAAGGAGGGTCTAATGGGAGGGGGTAGATCACAGATGAGCCTAAATAATGGTACCAAACTGCCTGTATTTACTGAAAAGAAAACTAATAAATTAAATTAAAAAAAAAAAAAGAAAATGGGACAATATCACTTATTCCTTTCTCTGTATCCTTGTACTTTCATATAGAAAGGCTACTGATTTTTGTGCATTGATTTTGTATCCTACTACTTTGCTGAAGGAGTTTATCACATTAAAGATTATGGAATGGAGGCTCTTGGGTCTCTAACATATAGAATCATGTCATCTGCAAATAGCACTAAATTAACTTCTTCCTTTCCAAATTGTATCCCTTTATTTCTCTCTCCTGTGTTATTGAGCTAGGACTTCTAGTACTATACTGAAGAGAAGAGGTGAGAGTGGACACCCCTGTCTTGTTCCTGATCTCAATGGGGATTCCTTCAGACTCTCTCTACTAAGTATTATTTGGGCTTTAGGAGCTTTGTATATAGCCTTTATTGTGTTAAGATGTAAACTGACCATGCTGATTCTCTCCAGTGTTTTGATCATGAAGTAATGTTGTATTTTGTCAAAGGCCTTTTCTGCATCTATTGAAATGATCATATGGTTTTTGAGTTTAGTCTTATTTATGTGGTGCATTACATTGACAGGGTTCTGTAAGTTGAACCACCCCTGCGCTCCTGGGAAGAAGCCCATTGGATCAAGGTGGATAATGGATTTGATGTGTTGTTGAATTTGTTATTGTGATTTTCTTGTAGGCTCTTGAGGTTGGTTGTTTCACTCTTCTGTGTGGTGTATTCCCAGAAGTATTCTTTGTAGGTTCAGCTTTGTGTTCATATAATTGTGGAGTTGGCTTTTATCATGAAGAATTTTTCTTTCACCATCTATTATGAGGGATATTTTCAATGTATGCAGTCGTTTGTATTGGAAACCATTATTTATTTATTTATTTATTTTTAATTTTGAAGTGCTCAAATGCAGGCACTTCTGGCTGTCAAGGGTTCCTTTGAGAAATCCTAGGTAATTTTGATGGGATTGACTTTGTATATAATTAGTAGTTTCTCTCTTGATGCTTTTAGCACTTTCTCTTTGCTTTTATTACTTAGGAGATTTAACAATGATGTGCCTTGGAGAGCTTCTTCTGTGGTCCAGCCTCTTTGGAGTTCTGTTAGCTTCTTGTGTCTGGATATGTCTCTCTTTTGAGAGGGTTGGAACATTTTCTTCAATAGAGGCCTTTATTCTTTTTTAGTGAACTATAAGAATAATATTTGTAATCTCAAAAGTAGTTTTTTACCCACACAATACATACAATACAGAAGGAGTTAAATTTAGATTAATAGATGAATCTAGCTATAAATTAATGATAATATGACATGTGCATATAATCCACAGGACAAGCATGAAATAAATTTTAGTAAAGACAGAAATCTACCTTTGAAAGGCAGAGCTCAGAACAGCTCACTACATTTATTTATTTTAAAAAAGTAATACTTATGATAAGAAATCATAAACTCAACAGATAAAAAAGTCAAAGGAAATGAGAAAATAAGCTAAAGAATCATAACTTGCATAATTTTTTGCTCAATAGGAGAAAAGCGAAATAAAAATAACTAGAATGATAGCGAATATGGTAGGCCAATAGCAGGTGATGTGATACTTTTAGCAACATAGTAATATCATGATATAGGTGGTGGTAATATGGGAACTTGTGTAAAAGCATTCCAAGTACACTACAAGTTTGAAAGCATAATTCCAACAGTAGCCTTTCTATATGAAAAAAGACAAATATACACAGAAAGAAATCAGTGAGGCTGTCCCATTTTCAAAATGTATAAAAATCAAGTACTTGGAATAACACTAACCGAGAATGTGAAAGACCTATATAAAGTAAATATAAAAACACTCAAGAAAGAAATTGAAGAGGTCTTGAGAAGATGGAAAAAACTCCCATGCTCCTGGATAGGCAGAATTAATATTGTGAAAATGGCAATCCTACAAAAAGCAATTTATTTAAATGCAAATTTAAAGGAATAACAATAAAAATCCCAGAATCATTCTTCACAGGGATAGAAAAAGTGATGTCAAAATTAGAATGGGATGGCAGAGGCCTTGGATATCCTAACATATACTTAGGGGGGAAAATAAAAAATAAAATAAAATAAGACCTCTGAAGGTATGTCCATACCCAAATTAAAATTGTTCTATAAAGCTATAGGAACAGAAACAGTATGGCTGCTGGCATAAAAACAGTCATGCAGAGCTATGGAACAGTACTGAAGACCTGGCCTTTAGGTCAAATAATGACAGCTCCTTGATCTTCGATAAAGGAGCTAGCAATGTGCACTGGATAAAAGATGACATCTTCTACAAATGGTGCTGGACAAACTGGATAACAACATATAGAAAAATGCAACTAGACCTACTCATCACACCACACACAAAATCAAGGCTGACTGGATTAAAAGCTCAATATAAGACCTGAAACTCTTAAAATACTGGAAGAAAAAAAAAATAGGAGGAACTATTCACCATGTAGGAATGGGGAATGTCTTACACTCCAGTACCCCAGGAAATTTAGCAATTACTTAACCAGTGGAAACTCATGAAGCTAAAAACTTCTACACAGACAAGCAAGTCATACTCAAAGTCAAAAGGTTATCCACAGACTGGAAGAAAATCTTTGTCAGCTAAACCACTAATAGAGACCTAATATATAGAATGTAGAAAGACCACATAGAATAAATAATAAAAACTCAAACAACCCACTCAAAAACGGGGCAGAAAATTGAATAGAGTTCTCAGAGGAGGAAATACAAATGGCTAATACACACTTAAGGAAATGTTCAACATCCTTAACAGTCAGGGAAATGCAAACCAAACCAACTATAAGATTCCACCCTACTCCAGTCTGGATGGTAATCATTAAAAAAAAAATCTAATGACAATAAATGCTGGCAAAAATGTGGGGGATGAGGAACTCTCATTTACTATTGGTGGGAGTAAAAACTTGTACAACCACATTGGAAATCAATAGGCAGATTCCTGAAAAGGATGAAAATAGAACTACCAACAGACCCAGTTATTCCCCTCCTTGTCATCTACGCTAAAAGCTTCCTGCTTCACTGCAGAGACATTTGTTCAACCATATTTATAGTTGCTCAATTTATAATAGAATTGGAAGCAACTCAGGGGCCCATCATTGGACATATGGATAATACAGATGTGGTACATTTAAGTAATGGAATTCTACTCAGCTATATAAAAGAATGAGCCAATGAAATTTGGAGGAAAAAGGAAGGACTTGGAACAGGTCACATGCAGTATATTTAGACAATCACAGAAAGACAAACACCAGATGTTCTCACTCATCTGTGATTCCTAACCTGGGACAGCTTGAATTGCTGACATACCTTTCAGGCAACTCAAGGCCCAGACAATAGGAATGCAAGGGTTTTCAGGGAGGGCAAGTGGAGATTGAAGGAAACAAACACAAAAATAAACCCAAAATGAATTGGTACCATATAATACTTTCTCCTTGAAGGAAGACTAAAAGGCTGGAAAATAGAGGGAGCCACTCCCCAAATGGTTAGCCTGTTTAGTTGTGGAAAGCACTGCATGAGTTGCCAGGGAAAAGTATCCAACAATGATGGGAGCAAGCAGGGGTCAAAAATACTCAGAAGCAACCAGACTGACATGATGTACACAGCAGGGAAATGGTTGCACATAACTTTGGTGGGTAACCATGGACTTCTTATTGGCTAAGATATCTGCTCAGTGGAATGGAACCCATGGCTGGTACTGGGAACTAGGTCAGAATCCTTTGGAGACCAAGATTCTCATCTCCAATGTCATGCTCTCACTAGCCTTTGGCCAAAAGAGGGGCTATAGCCATCAAAATCTCCCTAACTTAAAAAAAAAAAATGTTAATCCCATTTAAACTTTGTTGATTTTATTCTCTTTTGGAGAATATGTTTTTGGTTTTTATAAGGTAGTAAGACCCAAGGAGATAAACCATGCATTTTACTTCAGCCAAGGCCCAGGTGAAACAGAGGAATTTGGGAGATGAGCAAAAGTGCTGCTTCCATGGTAACTCTCACAGTCAGCACTGGGGTGAAGGGGACAGATGCTGAGGAAACTCAACACATACAAAGCAGAGATCCAGATACTCATGAAAGATCATCACTAAAGGAGACTTAGAAAACATGCACCAAGTCTCATGGAATTTTTCAGCCTAGGGGGAAGAAAGTTTGCAATAGTACATCCAAAGCCATCGCTCCTTTTCCTAGTGACTGGCTGCTGCTTTCACAACTCATAAACAACACCACTGGGAATACCAGCAACCGCCATCAGGAGCCATTGGGCTGGCCTTGAATCCATAGCTCTGGGCTGTTTGGCAGCAAGACTTTAGCACTCTGGCAAACCCCACAAAGGAGAGCCTTTGATGGAATGGAGGCAAAGAAGAGGGAAATGATGGTGCTAACACATGATGTGCCCATAAAAAGTATATTCATAATAAAAATGATAAAAAACTAAGTGGCTGAAGACATAAAATCAAATTATTATATTATTTATTGCACTGTGAATACATGTAACATAAAAATGGCTGAAGTATATATTATACAATGTGATCATTTTAATATGTAGCCTTTATATATAGTCATTTATTACAAACTTTCTTCTTGTGGTTTTCTCATGTCTTGTTACAATGGCTAAAATAAAAGGAAACAGATAGAAATCCTGATTAACACTTAATAAATTAAATGTTTTGACTCATCTAAAACATTTTGATTTAAACAGTCTCTGCTGTGATCCTTGGGCTTTTCTGTTCTGTACTCCTCCTACCCTCCCCTTTTAAAATATACTTATTAATGTATTAACCACCCTGAACTAAAATGCAATTATGAAACTTTTGAAGGAGTGGACTATCCAATGACGAAGATCTCCTTTAAATGGTATTTTTTATAAGATCAACCTGTATATGTGCCTTCATGATATATTTAAAATATTCAAGTAAAAAAGACTTGGGCTTTAAAAAAAAAAAAAGTAAAAGTTAGCTGGGTTTGCAAATATTCTTCAAAATTGTAAGTGCCTTTTTCAAATTGGATCACTGAAATTTAGTCTTAATTTCCATAATATCTTTCTTTTCATATATATGTGTGTGTGTGTGTGTGTGTGTGTGTGTGTGTGTGAGAGAGAGAGAGAGAGAGAGAGAGAGAGAGAGAGAGGTGTGAGAGAGAGAGAGGATATGTGAATGCTATGTGAATATATGTGAATGCTAACTCGAAAACCTATCTTACCATCAACATCAAGTGAATCGGCTCTTAGAAAAACTTTATTTGGAGGACAATGCCCCAAAGTACTCCTGTGCAACAAGTGGACTTACATTCTCCTCACTTGACCAGTGTAATGCTCCCTGAATCAGGGAGGGCATGAACTCTCAAAACCACTTTTTCAGTAATATGATGAATTTCAGATCTCCTCGGTATCTACCACCATACTACTACATTCATGACCTCACACTGGATGTCATTACCCTCACAAGACCTGCACAATATTGAACCCACTAACATTTTGACATGGAGAACAGAGGAGGATAAAAAAGAATGAGACATAAAACAGAAGAAAGGCTACTTCCATAGCATACAGAACAAGAGGATAGAAGAGAAGGATGCTTAGGAGAATAGGAGCAAAGGAGGTGTACAAAAGGGGGAAATCAGACTGGAACATAATCAAATTGCAGTATGTTCATGTATTAAAATTCTCAGTTAAATAAACGCAGTGTTACTCCCACAAAGTTTCACATCCAGCACCCATAGTTTGAAATTTTAATTTCCAATTGCAGCTTCTTAAAGATGCTTTTAGTTGAAATCTTAGCTATATTTAAATTTAAAATTCACTGCATGAAATATTCTGAAATGTCCAAAAACATATCATTGGTCAACTAAACCAATTAAGAATGTTGAAAAGAAATCCAAAAAATTAATTAAAAGAATCTTATCCTCCTGAGTAAATTTTAACTCTTACAATAACATTCACTTCTCTTCTGGATTAAAGGGCATAACTGAATTTGGTGAGCAAATCATACCAAATTTAGTTCTAAAACTTTTTGAATTTAAAATGGCCTTCTCAGTGATATGAACCCAGCTTCATGTTTTATTTCTATACACAGCTACACTTTTGTAAGGGTATAAGATCATGTTCTATGTGTTCAGTGATGTATATTCTTAAGATATTTTATTCCTTTATATATTCAAAATTACATCCTAAATCTTTGTAGTCCTTTCTTTCTGGCATTCACTACAATAATTCAAACAAAATATAGTAAGCAAAAAAGCACAAATGAATCTATTTCTTATACCTAGCCACAAACATCAACATTTAGGTTAACAACATTAAGAAATCTTTACGCATGAAATTACTAACACACTAGTATTTAGACATCCCTCTTTCTGAGTTGATACAGAGAACATTTTGTAATACCAATTGGCAAAGAAAACAATTTTCCATGTTGATCCTTTCTATAAACACCAACCAAAGAAAACCAAGTGTTGCTTTTAAAGTGTGTCACATAGCATGGAGAAAATACTCAGGATTTCTGGACACTTAATCACTTGATATGTTCATGTTAACATAAGCCTAAAAGCTCCAACATGATTTTCATAAGTCTTTGTTAAAATTGGGACATTAACAGATTCACTGGTATTTAACATAGCTAACATAATTTTAACAAAGCTAACACAATCACCAGAGCCACCAGAAAAATTAAGCAGCACTTTTGTTTAGATATGCTTTCAGGAAAGCATGTTAACTATATTAGAGCTGTAGTCACTTTTAACATTTTGAAGAGACGCCATAATAATGTATAAACGATCATTATTTGCATACACAACAACAACAAAATTCTGCCAATTACTGGTGGCTTGGTATCAAGGTGTCAGCAAGAATGGCTTTTCCTTGGCTTGAATCCAGGCATCTACATTTGGGATATTTGCACAATCTCCCCGTGTATCCCTATGCTGCAAACTCTTTGATAAAGGGCACTAAGAGTACAAACTTAAGACTTATAGTTTGACTTCATTTTATCCTCCTTTCTGCTGCAACCCTATGCCCCAAATACACTCAAGCTGTGAGTTACGAAGAGTGTTATTTAAATACATGAGTTTTGCAAAGGCAAAGTTAACTTACCTTACCATTTCACTTGGTTTTTTTTTTTTTTTTTTTTATTCTTCACATAACTGCAGGCTTAATGTATACTCGTGGCCCGCTGAAATTTCATGGCAATTTCACTTTAGTGATTTTTTTATGTGATGTTTACACCTGCTTGTTCCTCTTTTTTATTTTATTTTTCCTTCCCACCAAAAGTACTGAATAGTATTGAAGAAGGAACAGGAGCAAGTTAGCTTCTCTCTGGCAGTTAGTTAGGGACAGAAGCTCAAAAAGGGAACAATGAGATGCCATTCTGTCCATCCTGGCAAAACTAAAACTGAGATCTGATCCTGGCTCTACAAGATGGCTTCCAGTGACAAGCCCAGCAGGAACTTCTGGCTTCTTCAGCTTAGCTTTCCTGGGCCAGCCCTCAGAGTCCATGAACCAATCAGGTCTCTGTTTACACACCTGAGCCTGATGACAACACTCACCTTGATTGGGTGTTTGGTCCATATAAAGAAAGCTACCTGCATAGCCTAGCTTTTTACTCTGGATCCTTGGGGATACTTACCTTGGCTGGGGTATTTTTCCTGCTTGTTTGTGCCAGGCCTTGGGGGTCCATGCTTACGTATTATATGTAAGATTTCTCCCGCTCTCTTTCCTTTTGTAGGGTCTCACTCAAGCCCAGGTATGGTTATCTATTTAAGTAAGTTCATTTATCATATTAGTTCATTTGAGATAATCGCCTTACTCAAACATTCTGTATCTTATTCTCTTACTGCTCCATATCTATTAATTTATTGGTAGAATAGATGTATAGATGTCATATTTTATGGTGAAAGTAGTTTGTTCAAATAATTCTTTCAGTAATAACTTTTAACTGGATACTACCCGAAATTGGTAAATGGGTCAGCACATTATAAAGTTAACATTGAATGGGAATCTGTGTCAACTATTGATATGTGTACAGCTTATATAATATCAAAGTATTATGAAGTGTGTAGCAGATAGCCTCAGGTTTGCTGAGATGAATTTCCAGACACAATTATGGAAGAAGGGATTTATTGAACCTTATAGATCCAGAGGAAGTTCCATAATGGCAGAAGAATCTGACCTGCTTTCAAAAGACCAAAACACACACACACACACACACACACACACATAGAGAGAGAGAGAGAGAGAGAGAGAGAGAGAGAGAGAGAGAGAGAGAGAGAGAGAGAGATGCACAAGCCAAAGGCAAGGAACCACAAAGCACAGCACACTTCAGGAGCTCCAGCTAGGCACACTTTGTATATCTTTATATTGAAATCTAAAACTCATCATCACACCTTAAGATCCACTCAGTGACATTGCCTCCAGCCAGGTGGCTGCAGATGTAAACTACAAACTAATAAAAACATTAATATATTGCGGGGGGGCATCTATTTAAACCACCACAAAGTGAAAACTCCAAATTTGAAAGACTATGCATTTGTGATTCTCTTTACAAAACTTGTGGACAAAGCATACAATATTTAGTTACAGAACACAGAATTTGATACTTTGGGATAGGAAGGCAGTGGAATTCAATTGTATAGAACTTTGGGGAATATATTATTTTCATAATGTTGCTTTTCATGATAATTTTTGGCATGTACATATTTTTGTTATGCTTCTGAAAATTTTTCCTTTAAGTCCAGGACCTTTGCTTTCAAGAACATATAAATGAAACTAAAAGGAAATGATAATTATTTCTATTTTTAATGTGATAATAGGATCCACTTCTAGAGTGTAAAATCATTCTTATCATCCCCAAGACCTACACACATCTCATCTTTGTGACTGCCTGTATATTAAGCTGTAGTTTTACAGCAAACCTGGAGCACTGATCATAGTGAGACAGTCCTGGGCTGAAAGTTTAGATGTGTATGGGTCATGCTGAGTCCATTTTGATGACCTGATGGAAGTATGAAATTTAGTTTGTTATTCACCTTTATTGACTAAAATTAACTTTCAAAATTCTCCAATAAAGCCATCAACTTCTTTCCATACAAAATTATACAAGACAGAAAAGAAATAAGAATATTTGTCAACATTAGATCCTAAACTTGTACATCTAATAGAACTCACTCAGTTTTTTTTTTTTTTTTTTTTTTTTTTTAGGTAGAGAAAATGGAAGGCCTTTAAGAAAACTTTTCATATACAAAATCAAAGTTCAACAATTTTAAAAACACTGTAGCTTTAAAGAAGATACTCATGTATTTAGAATATTAAAGGTACCACTGAGTAGACAGAAGACCACATTTTTTTTGAGGTTTCCATCAGAGAGGAATTATCTACATAAACCACAAACATGTGATGTGGAAACAAATATAATTCAGAATTCTAAAACACTTCTTAGGATTTCTCAAAATGTGATTTAAATATGCAAACCACTTTCTCAGATAAACCATGAAAATATGAATCAATTTTTAAGGAGTTAGTGAAACTACAAGAACATAGAAAAAGTTTTTAAATGATTATAGTTTTTAAACATCAGCAAATTCTAACTTGAATTCTCAAATTAGAATTCAGAAGACATATTTGATTATCATTAATATTTTAAAGAACATTGTAGCAGGCATTGAGGGTACAATTACATGTTATTGTTGAAGACTTTGTCTTTGAGAAGTAATTTTTTTTTTTCCCAAGTAAGTAGCTGGAAATTGGACTGAACAGACCTATCATCCTTAGAAGGGAATACAAAAACCACACCTCTGACCCATCAGAGATTCTTCAAACTTTTCACCAAGCAGTATTTTTGCTGCTGTGTCATTGCAAATTTGATTAATTGCTCTTGTTAATCCCAAAATACTGCTGCAAGTACAATTGGTTATAACATTATTTTTTCACCAGCCCATTATATAAATAGGCCACTAATGATAAGTAATGAAACTATTCATTCTTGCATATAGAAAAATGAATACATGCTGTCACAAGGATACATTCAATTTTTATGTTTGAATATATGATAAAGGAATAATGAGCCAGTTCATTTCACAGTTTATTAGAAAAAAATACAGAAACCAGTTATTGAAGTAGTTCAGCAGCTCAATTCTTCCATAAAATACAGGATAGCATAATGCCCAAGTGTCAAGCCGTGTGCAGACATAGGATAAATTTACCGCAAACCTAGATCCTAGTGAGACAGGCCTGGGCTGAAAGTTTAGATGTGTATGGGCCATGCTGAGTCCATTTTGAGGACCTGATGGAAGTTTGAAATTTAGTTTGTTATTCACCTTTATTAACTAAAATTAACTTTCAAAATTCAAAGTCTGGATTTTATTCAGTAGTCTAGGGTGTGCCAGAGCCTCCAGCCACTGCAAACGAACTCCAGATGCATGCACCCCTTGTGCATCTGGCTAACGTGGGACCTGGAGAATTGAGCCTTGAACCGGGGTAGGCAAGAGCTTAACCACTAAGCCATCTCTCCAGCCCTGTCTGCTTATTTTCTTAAGGACCAAATAGAAATGGAAGACCTGAATTAGTAAGAATTGAGTTTGAATGAGAAATCCATTAGTAAGCGCTGAGTTTAAGTGAGACATCCTGTCTCAATAAGTAAGATGGTGACAGAGGAAGACATCTAACATCTACTTTCACCTTCCTTACTCAATTGTACACATGAACATGCATGCACACACACACAATGTGCCCCTACATTCATATATATAAATACATACATGTTCACCACTTCTACATATTGCATGTAAAGTAATGTGACTAGACAGGACAGAATATTAGATCATTAAGTAAATGGGAAAAATTCTGAACAGACATAATGCTTTGAGTTTTGTTTCCCCAGAGGCATACCCTGAGAAAAAGAACTCAATTTCTAGTCATGTGCAACCCACAAAAGAGTGAGAGTTCACGAAAGAAATATAAGAGGGAAATGAACATAGCCTATCATGGAATATATTTTAAATTATATTCAAATGAATTTCCAAACACCTTGCCATGTCTGGTACTTTTCTGGGCATTGGAGTCTTCTCAATCTTATTATTTCAAATAGAATGTCTTATAATTAATAAAGCATGAAAGAAAGAGGAGGGAAATCTAAAATAGGAAATCAGAATATCAAATTTTCTATTTCTCTATATTTTCAGTGTACAAAAGAGAATCAGGTTCGTAAAAAATACCCCTGAAGTAATGGTTTTATCAAATAAGCTAATTATAGAACCATTTATAATATTTTTATATAACCCCTTTGACAAAACATTTCCCTTTCTATAATTCAATTGACCCAGCTTAAAATTATAGGCTATGACTGAATTGTTAAGTATTAATTTTTAGTGACACTAAGTCAACTAAAATCTATTTTGATACTAAAAATAATTCTATTCTTAGTAGTGATTTATGAGATTGGTATTCAGTATGTTTGGAGGTGAGTTCCTTTTAATTTTAGTTTCACCATTGCATTCTTAGAATCTCAGGGGAAAAATCTTAGATCACTTCAATTAGGATAACATGAGAGAAATTAGTTATAAAAGGGTTATTTTAAGGGATACGTTTAGAATATTCTGTAAAACTAAGGTTCAAAGTGGCATAATTAATACTAACCTTAGACTAGGAAAGGTAGACCATAGGAACTCTATCTCAAAAACAAAAGGAGACAAAGCTTTGTGGACAGGGCCACCGTGGGAACAGCTGTGACCTTCATTATTGTGAGAACAAGAGGAGCCCTTGAGAGAAATCCAGTGGGAAAGAAGCATGAGGTAATCCTCATTTATTTTTCCAATTGCCTGGCTTTCCCATTTTCTGAACTCAATTGGAAACAAGAGGGCAGTGAAACTGTTAATGTAGTACAAACAGACCATCTTCCAATGACACTAAACAAAATAAAGAAAATGAAAAAGCTTTATATGAAGCCATAAATACTGTACTACACAATGCTATTTTAACATTAATTATCTTGATTTTATCATGACATACTTGAGCAAGCTGGACTAAAATTCTTATGAGATGGATGATTCAATTTTATTATTTAATTGGACATACAAGATAAATTGAAAATTAGCAATTATGAATAATATAACACATGAGATCCCATTACCATTCACTAAATTACTATAATTTATAATATTTGAAACTATACTTTTAGTATTTCAAGCATTTGCATAGTTGCAAAAATTCATAGATAGTAAAGAAAATTTGTCCTATAGATATGTGTGTTTTTAATAGGACTGAAAAATCATTTTGCAGCAAATAAAATTCAAAGTCAATAGCTCCAAGAAATAGCAATTAAATAATTAGGGTTCATATTTTTCAAACAATAAGAAAATTCTTATTTTGAGGCAAATATTATTTAAATACTGTTTCTTGATCATTATAATTCGTCTTACAAATATTGGCCACGGTGGCAATTTGAAACCTAATAACCTAATTATTATTATTATTATTATTATTATTATTATTATTATTTTGGGTTTTTTTTGTTTGTTTTTTCAAGGTAGGGTCTCACTCCAGCTCATGCTGACCTGGAATTCTCTGTAATCCCAGGGTGTCCTTGAACTCATGGTGATCCTTCTACTTCTGCCTCCCAAGTGCTGGGATTAAAGGGGTGACCTACCATGTCCAGTTTTGGAATCTAATTCTACAGTAAATATATCATTTCTTAAAGTTGAAGTATCCCCTCCTGGAAGGAGCACACTCATGAGACTTAGGAAGTAAATCTGTCGCAGGCCCTGGAAGCTCTTGAGATTTAAAAGATCCGCAAGGCTCCTCCACAAGGTGCTGCAGGGAGGAGACAACTGCTGGGGAGTGAAGACCCTTACCTGCTGAGCTTCCATCGAGTCACACAATGAGCTCCAGGAATGAAGTTTCCACTGGTCATAATCCGTGGTGAACTGCACTTTTCAGGGACTCACTTGACTCTCAGTGCTTCATAACCTTGTAAGTAACATGCTGCCCATGCTCTTGCCAGTAACCCCAGTAAACACACTGGTACACTAAGATGGACTTTTATGGAATTGCTTCTCTGGTCTTTCATTGGTGCCCAACTGGGGTCAATAAATATTTTTTCACATATTCCCAGGAAAAATTGGCACAACAAAGAAGATTAAAAATACAAGATAAAGCTGAGTTTCTTAACATTAGCCATATTGATAGTTCATGCCAGAAGATTCTTTCTTAATGAAGAACTGCCTTGTGCATTGTAGGATGAATGACAATTCCTAACCTCCAGCTACTAGATGATAAACAGTTTCCTAATTGAAATGCTCATTTCTAGAAACACACACACACACACACACACACACACACACACACACACACACACACAGATATATCTTAACCAAGTCAAATGAGACACAAAATCACCCATTACACTATATGCTTCTTGTTGTTGGCTTTTTAAAATTGATATCATAGCTCTGTGGAATTCACAATTTAAGAGGCTAAAGGGGTTCATAAATCAGTGTAATGCACTAGACAATTTCTCATTTGCTCTGAGAAAATATCTGGCTAAAAGCAATTTATGAAAAGAAAAGAACAGATTTTTAGTTATGCTCATAATTCTGAGAGGAAATTTCATTGTGGGAATGGCAAGTTGGCAAGAGCCAGAAGCACAGATGCTAACAGGAATTAAGGATGGTCGAGCAGGAAATTACCCCAACCCTAGTGACCCACTTCCTTTAGCAAGGCTACTCTAACACGAGATGCTGATCTTCTCAAACAGGTCACCTAATGGAGATAAATGTTTCAAACACATAAGCATAGGGGGGAAATATAGGCTCAACCACAAAGTTCAGTATATTGGAAGTAGACTAAATATAATATGTAATGATTCCTAAAACAAATTGAATGAGGGAAAAAAAATTCTTGAGACAGCTACATATCTTAAGACAACGATATTAGTGACATTTACATAGCAATTTATTTGAGATTGAAATAATGTATTATTTTATGTAAAGTCTAAAGGAAGTAATGTATTAATAATGTACATGAATAAATAAATTAAATCTTGATTAGATTGTGGGCTCCTTGGAGTTTCCATGAAAGTTAGTGTGGTAATTTGAATGTATGTCCCTGTTAGACTCAGGTGTTTTATTAAAATTGAGTTTACAGATTCAGCCCCTAGCTGGCTAACACCTGCTATAGTGGGGCATATCGCTGGGGCTCATCTGAATTCCAGCCTATAGGTATGAGATGAGTTTTCAAGCTCTGGCTGTGCTTGTTTGTGGTGCTGGCTGTCTGATGGGGATCTCTCTGCTTGGATTTGTGAATGGGAGTCAGCTTCTTCTGCGATTTGATCAAACTTCCTTTGCCTGGATCTGTAAGTTTGAAACAAATCTTGTCCTCCCATAAACTGTGTCTGGTTTGGATATTCATCCCAGCAATGTGGAGCTGACTAAAACAGGTAGTTTTAAAAGAACATTGTGAGGCATTAATCGTGTTGTTTATCATATTTTCTTTTTATTATTTTTTTCTTTCTTTCTTTCTTTTTTCTTTTTTTTTTTTTTTTTTTTTTTTTGAGGTAGGGTCTCCCTCTAGCCCAGGCTGACCTGGAATTCACTGTGTAGTCTCAGGGTAGCCTCAAACTCAAGGTAATCCTCCTACCTCTGCCTTGTAAGTACTAAGATTAAAGGTGTGTACCATCACACCTGGCTCATATTTTCAGTCTATAACATAAATTACATAAAATTTACTAGTAGGGGCTGGAGAGATGGCTTAACGGTTAAGCGCTTGCCTGTGAAGCCTAAGGACCCCGGTTCGAGGCTCGGTTCCCCAGGTCCCACGTTAGCCAGATGCACAAGGGGGCGCACGCATCTGGAGTTCGTTTGCAAAGGCTGGAAGGCCTGGCACGCCCATTCTCTCTCTCTCCCTCTATCTGTCTTTCTCTCTGTGTCTGTCGCTCTCAAATAAATAAATTTAAAAAAAAAATTTACTAGTAGACATCATATCCAGAAAAATAAAATTTATCTTAG
Source organism: Jaculus jaculus (assembly GCF_020740685.1). Lineage (NCBI taxonomy): Eukaryota > Metazoa > Chordata > Mammalia > Rodentia > Dipodidae > Jaculus > Jaculus jaculus. The sequence goes on along the minus strand of NC_059103.1, from coordinate 182,298,346 downwards.
GCATTTGGTACAAAAATTTGAATCAGAAGATTAGTGCAAATACTTGCAGTTAAGGAAGTATCAAAACAAAAATAACACTTTACTAACATATGTTTGTGTGTGTGTGTGTGTGTGTGTGTGTGTGTGTGCATATTAAATTAGTAAAGTGGCTTTTCTAGTTAATGATGACTTCTTCTAGACCTTCACACTACTTTGAGCTTTGTGTAAAACAACCCTAATTCCTTCTGATGATATTTTTTTGAGTTTAATTGGATGTTGAAGAGGAGATACACCCATGTGAAGGTAGCTAAATATGAGGCTGTAGTCAAGGAGCTTCCACAAGACAGTAGATTCAGAAAATTGTTCCCTTCTCTGGGTCTTTGTTTCCAACATATATACAATGGAACTAATTCTATTGCATCTCTGCTTTGGAGAAAGATGGTTTAAATCAGAAAACAGTTCGTGGTAGCTGTATTTTTTAATTTTCTGAGAAACCTACTGATTTCTGTAGTGTTTGTCGACGCTTAAAATCCCATCTGCATTATGTAAATGACAGGGGAGCTGAGAGAGGACTGTGGGGAAAGAAAAGAAAGTATCATAATACATAGGAATGAAGGTGCCATAATGAACATTTATTTGCATGGTAATTATATATTAATTAATATAAAACCAGTGGTAGAATCCCTAACCTGTCCTATAACATCAATGACTAATGATGCTGACTTTTATTGAGAGATGATTCAGCAATCTAGTTATTTCCTTTTTTTTTTTTAACACAGTAAGTGTTTTTAATTAAATTTCTATTAGTTTACAAAAAATAACACTTTGAGTCATAACCTTTTGAAAAACTTTCTGTAAGTATAGAAAAACAAATATGTGTGCCAAGTTCTATACTTGTTTATGTAATTATTATTTACTACATCCAATTTTTATAGCTATTTGTATTTTTGTTTAACATATAATCTCAGGTTCATTTTTATAAACATTTGTCAATGAAGTATAAATCATTACAATTTACATACTACAGTTTTTTTTAATGAACTCTGTGATGTCACATAAGTAAAACTAGAAAAGGAGAAGATTGTTATAAACAAATTTCTTAATGATTCAATAAAAGACTTTGGAGATAAAAATATAAAACATTTAAGAGAATTGTTTTTCCAATGCATGCAGACAGCAAATAAATAAGTTCATTTATATAAAGTTTCTCTCACATAAAGTATTCTATTAGTTGATACAAGTTTATCCTATTCATTTACCCATGCACACATTCACTCACTATGATGGTGAAGTTCCGTTGTCAACTTGGCAGATTAGGAACCCACAGACATTCTTCTTGGGTGGGTCTCTGGTGTTGCTTCCACGAAGGGCTAATTCAGGGGGAAATCCATACTCGAGAGTGAGTCTTTCGTCCAGTTGGGGGGTCCTTTCCAGAGTGGGCTGTATATAAAAAATGTTCTGAGAGAACACAGCACTTTTTCAACCTGCTGCTTATTCTGTCTATTGGTGAATGCCTTTCCTTGGTTGGCTTCCTTCCCTCACCTCTACCTCATGTTAACTTCTACGTGCATCTATCCTGTTTGCCCAAACATTTTTTTTTGGCATTGGAACCAGCTTCATCTGCCTTACATCATAGAATAAAGACAACTGGCTCTCCAGGAACCCTCCAGGGCTTTAGTGTTTGATGGGGTCTGCTAAGGCATCTATCCATATGGACTAAGAAGCTAAGAACTTCCTTGATTCTCAAGCCTATAGACAGCTATTGTTGAACTGTCATAAACTAATCCAATAATTTCCCTTTATATAACCATATAAATTTATTCTATCAGTTATGATCATCTAGCAAACCCTAGTACACTCATTCATTTCAATCCCATTGCTATGAAAAGATGAACTTTATTATACAGGAAATAAATCTAGCTTTTTCATACTTGTACTTAAAATAAGATAAAACTGTGTTAGTAAGTGTGATTCAGTAGCCATCTATGTTCATTACTGAAAATCTTATTCCTAGAAAAGAGTCCTACATATAGCATGGATCTTGTACAACCTTCTTGCTAAAATCATGGAGACAGTGTTTAGAAAATGAAAGATATGTTTAGAAATTGGTATGGATGTTGGATAAGAGAGACAATCTTTATTCCCCCTCTCAAGGAGCAAACATTATTGGTAAGACTTACAGTATTTAAACTTCAGCTTCATTGACATATCAGAGAAGAATTCCCTAAAACAATAGCAGAACTTGTTAAGGAAAGAAAAAAAATAGGTAAGTAGGGATAGGGAAAATAAAATTTAATCTTGTACAAGTTCAGTATGCTATATTGCTCGCATTTAATTTAAAAAATGGGGAGGGGTTCCATGAAACACAGTTGTTTATAGAATTGGCCAGTTCTTGTGAAGTTTGTTTAAACACCTTCTTTATTGTTTTTATTCTATTCCAATTTTCCTTATTCTTTAAATTTTATTCAACAGTTATGGTGCTTTGATTCAGGTATCCTCCATAAACTGAGGTATTTTGAATCCTAGTCTTCTAGCTGATGGCAATTGGAAATTAAAGGCTCCTGGAGGCAGTGTATTGTCACGGTGGGTTTATGGCTGTTATAGCCAGTTTCCCCATGCCAGTATCTGTCACACTCTCCTCTTGCTATGGTCCACTTTATGTTGGCCAGGTGGTGACATCCACCCTCTACTCATGCCATCATTTTCCCTGCCATTATGGAGCTTCCCTTCAAGTCTGTAAGCTAAAATAAACCCTATTCTTCCAAAAGCTGCTTTTGATCAGGTGGCTTCTAAAAGCAATGTGAACCTGACTGTAACGGTAATAGTTGGTATTGAGAGTGGTGTTGTTGCTAGACACCTGCTTATATATCTTTGGCCTTTTGGAGCTGATTTTGAAGAGGAATGTAGAAGTATTTGAAGCCTTGGCATGCTGTAAGTACAGTTTGATGTATTCTTCTGGTTAGAGTTGTAAGATGTGAATGCAGTAAGAAGTATGGACTATGAAGTTTGGTTTATGAGGGTGTCAAGGTGCTTTGTATGGACTGGACTGAGCTAGAATGCCATTTGTGTAAGAGGCTTGCTGTTATGGCTATGTACTGAGAAGTTTTGCAGTGTTGCAATGTGCAGAAATGGACTGGTGTGAGCAGAGGGAGATGGCACAGAAATGAATTCTTTGGCCCTAAACAGCTGCTTGTTCACCGACAATTGATTGAGAGATTACAGCCTTTGAGATTGGGCCAAGTAGGGATTTGGGAAAAGAAAATTTCATCTTGTACTGCACTGGAGCAGCAGGAAGAAAGGACATGAGTGCTCAAGGGGTGTCCTGTTCTTCAAAGTCTGTTCCCCCCCATCACCACCACTGGATTAACAAATTAGCACCCTACCTAATATTGTGGTGTACAAGAAATGCATGAAAGAAAGGGTCCTTGAGTTTGAAACATGGTCTTTTGGAAATGGCTATGGGCAGTGTGAGTCACTTTTGCTGGATGCATTCATGGAGATGCAACGGAGCTGAGAGGATGGACTGTGGACTGCAGTGGAGACCCAGTGGAGATGTCAGGACCAGAAGATGGCTGCTAAGGAAAGCTGCCAGCCCTGAATGAAGTTTGCCAGGACTGTGAGTAGCCTAGCTGAAGGGGAAGAATTACAACTCCAGAGACTTGTTACTGGTTCGAATTAGAGGGTGAAAGAAAAATTTTCCACAGAAAAAGTTAACTGTATGATTATATGAACACCAAGCTAACCTACTGAGAATACTTGATGGAATACTCCATACAGAACAGTCAAATGACCAATTTCAAGAGCCAACAAAAAGATCAAAATAACCAAAATAAACCAGGCTCAAAACTGTGCATAAAACAAGAAAGCACCAAACCCCATAAACTACCTCATCATGGCAGGGATTAATTCAAGCCTCACAGTAATAACCTTAAGTGTGAATGGTCTTAACTCACCCATCAAAAAATGCAGGTTGGGCTGGAGAGATGGCTTAGCGGTTAAGCACTTGCCTGTGAAGCCTGAGGACCCCGGTTCGAGGCTTGATTCCCCAAGACCCACGTTAGCAAGATGCACAAGGGGGCACACGCATCTGGAGTTCGTTTGCAGTGGCTGGAGGCCCTGGTGCGCCCATTCTCTCTCTCTCTGTCACTCTCAAATAAAATAAATAAATAAAAAAAATGAACAACAAAAAAATGCAGGTTATCAGGATGGATCAAAACCTGGACCCTAGGCCGGGCATGGTGGCGCATGCATTTAGTCCCAGCACTTGGGAGGCAGAGGTAGGAAGATCATGAGTTAAAGGCAACCCAGATATTACATAGTGAATTCTGTGTCAATCTGAACTAGAGTGAAACCCTACCTCAAAAAACAAAACAAAACAAACAAACAAAAAAAGTGGACCCTTCTCTCTGCGGTCTTCAAGACCTCACCGCTAAAGATAGACACCTCCTCAGGGTGAAATGCTGAAAAACGATATTCTAAGAAAATGGAGATAAAAAAATAAGTGGGCGTTGCTATATTAATATGCAATAAAACAGACTTCAAACCAAAAGTCATCAAAAAGGACAAAGAAGGCCACTTCTTACTCATCAAGGGAATGATCCAACATGAGCACATGACAATCATAAATATATATGTGCCAATAAGGGGGGGGGCACCACAGTTTATAAAACAGAATCTACTTGACAATAAAACAGAAATAAATGTCATCACTATCACAGTCAGAGACTTCGATACTCTGATATCATCAGTGGACATATCATGCAAGCAGAAAATCAACAGTGAAATAATAGAGCTCAACAACATCATAGATCAACTAGACTTCATGAACTTTCTACCCCGACTCTACAGAATACACATTCTTCTCAGCAGCCCATGGGACATTAGATGTTTACATAGTAAATATGTACATATGAAATAATTTTTAAAAATGTGTAAAAGGAATTACCAGACCGACATGCTCACGGGCTACCTGTCCTACACGGACTTGTACTGCCGCCTCGCTGAGTGCCGCGGCGCCCAGCGCCCCTCAACCTCGGCCCTCAAGCTGGACGTGGAGGAGAAGCGGTGTGGGCAGCAGCTGGCCACCGAAGTGATTCTCACAGCAGTGACCGGCTTCTGGAACAAGCGAAACCCCCAGAAACCCCTGAACCCGTCCTTGCACGGCTGGGCTGGCACAGGCAAGAACTTTGTCAGCCAAATTGTGGCCCAAAATTTCCATCCCAAAGGCCTGAAAAGTCACTTTGTCCACCTCTTTGTGTCGACTCTATACTTCCCTCAGGAGCAGAAGATAAAACTGTACCAGGCAAGAGACCTACCCTTACCTCTCCAAGGCCACTCAGCGTGGCCCTAGGGCCCTGCTCACCAGCTCTGGCCTCCGCTTCTCTCTCGCCTGGTCTCTGCTTGTTTCATGTCACCTTGCCGTAGCTCTAGACGCCACTGAGTAAGGCGCTTGCTTTAGTTTTTTTTTAATTTCTTTCTTTTTTTTTTTTTTTTTTGTTTTTTTTTGGTGGTAGGGTCTCACTCTAGCCCAGGCTGACCTGGAATTCACTCTGTAATCTCAGGGTGGCCTTGAACTCACAGCAGTCCTCCTACCTCTGCCTCCCGAGTGCTGGGATTAAAGGCGTGCACCACCACGCCTGGCTTTGCTTTAGTTTTATATGTATGTTTGGGTCAGGGTTGATCCAGGTTGGTTTTGAAGATTGAGAGCCTTCTACTCTAGCTTCCCAAGGGATGGGATTACACCATGCCCAGTTTAAAGCTCTTTGTGTTTGAGTTTTCTGTTCTCCCCGCCCCCAACCCCCAGGTAGGCTCTCACTGTAGCCCAGGATGACATGGATCTCACTCTGTAAGCCCTAGGCTAATCTCCAACTCTCAGAGCTCCTCCTATCTCTGCCTCCACAGTGCTAGGATTACAGGTGTTTTTTTTTTTTTTTTAATATATATATATTTTTAAAAAAAATTACCAGACTTGGAGAATTTTTGTCACTGGCTAGAGTTGGGCTTTGAGCTACAGAGCTTGATGTTTGCCCTGTTTAAATCGTGTATTTGTTGAATATTTCTTTGCTATGCCCAGTGCCATCTTTTGTACCTTGAATGCTTATTTTGTTCCACTATGGTTTTCTGGGGGGATGTTTTTGGTATTATGGCTCAGTTAAAAGACCTTTGATTACGGGGATGTATGAACATTATTGGACATTATAAAAACAATGGTGACTTTTAATGTTGGGCTGAATGCATTGTATTTTACATCGTGTATGGTTATCAATTTATGGGGGCCAGGGATAGAATGTGGTGATTTTATTCAGGTATCCCCCATAAGCTTAGGTATTCTGAATGCTAGCTGATGGCAATTGGAAATTAAAGGGTCCTGGAGGTGGTGTATTGCTGGGGACAGGTATATAGGTGTTACAGCCAGTTTCCCCATGCCAGTGTTTGGCACACTCTCCTGCTGCTATGGTCCACCTTATGTTTGCCAGGGGGTGATGTCCAACCTTCTCTGCTCATGCCATCGTTTTCCCCAACCATTATGGAGCTTCCTCTCTAGCCTGTAAGCCAAAATAAGCTTTTTTTTTTTTTTTTTTTTTTTTTCCCCCAAAAGCTGCTCTTGGTCTGGTGATATCTACCAGCAGTGTGAACCTGACTGCAACAACAATAAAATGACATAACAAATCCAAATTCCCCTGTTCTGTTTAAAAATTTTCCTTCAAGCATTAAATCAGCCACCTGCAAATTATTATGGCTCTACGATCTCAATAAGAATAAATACATTATATTAATCAGTAATAGCTCATTTTATAAGTATACTTTTAACAAATGCACAATATTCCACATATGATAATGATCAGATTATAGTTTTGAAAATAAATAGGTTTGCATGATTCATGCACTAAAAAACTAAAAGCCAGCATCATAGGGTTGACACCTGTAAACCCAGCATCATGTTTCCATTGCCTATCTTCAAGGCTGGTACATATCCCCAAGCTTCCCACTAGGTGCCTTGCCTGGAAGTACACAACTGAAAACCCAGTTATTTTCACAAGAGATAAAGGGGAATTCTGTTTATACATGCTGTTTCCTATTCTATATTTTCATATGCTATATTGTTTTCATATTCAATACTGGCCAATGAACTCTGAAATCAGATTATGTGGAAAACTCCCTTACTCTTACATAATTTTCTACTGAGACCCAGCTTTATTCTTTTATTAGTATAATAAATTTTTATTTTGATAAATATGCAGTTTTACACTCCTGAGGATGAACCAATCAGAAAAACAATGAGACGATTAAGAATGACTTAAAAACAAAAATATAACATGCAACTACTCCGCATAGGTTCATGGCCATTTTGAAATAAAATTCCAGTACAGTATATTTAGTAGGAACTATTCCAGAATCCCTGTCTATTAAGTAAGGAAATAAAACAAATTCACTTGTAATATAAATTGAAAGCAGAAGAAAGAGAAATATAAGATAGATTATAAAAAATCTCCAAGCCAGGTTTGGTGGTACACTCCCAGCACTTGGGAGGCAGAGGTAGGAGTATCACCGTGAGTTTGAGGCCACCCTGAGATTCCATAGTGAATCCCAAATCAGCCTGGGCTAGAGTGAGACTCTACCTCAAAAAAAAAAAAGAAAGAAAAAAAGAAAAAAAAAATCTCCAGCTCCTGCCACCCTCCCATAAATGCATGACACATAAGCTGATATTGGGTTTTAATTAGGTAATACGATTACTGAGAGTTGTCTGATATATTTATTCAAAACACAAATATATAAAACAAAAATTGAATACTAATTAGAAGGAGTATAATTATTAAGAGATCTAGATTAAACTTGTAAAAGGAGAGTCACTTCTTGAGTGTGACTATGTGTATGCCAATACTGACTCATTGCTCTACGTTAACTCATTATGTTTTTCTTCTCTGTCTGATTTATGTGCGTAATGATGAGGGGCAGAGTGACACTTTGACTCTAGTGTAGTAATGGTTTAACTACTGATGGTCAAATTTGTGATGGTCAAAGTAATGATCAAGTTGTCAAAGATCAAAATGTGAAGTACATCTGCAGTCTTAAGCCTTTATAGCCACTTATTCTGAGTAAATCTAAAGTTCTCTGCTCTTCTTTAAGACATGCAATACATCATTAACTGCATTTACTATTCACAGAAGATAAGAATTTGATCCTATTTTTCTAACTATAGTATTCTACTGTAGAATTTGTTTTATTCATTACTCACAGAAAAAGACAAAAGTAGGGGTGCATTATGTGGCTATGCTATTATCCCCAGAGCCTGTACTTCACATTAAAATTTGTTAATTGAAATATTATTCTATCCAGTGCATAGTGATGTCTTTGTAACTTATGTTTTCAATGCTATCAGGAAAGTCTCTTTTATTTAGCTATACCATTTTTTTATTATTGGTTATGTATATAATATGTATAAACCCATGTTGGTACCATATTAGCCACCTCCCTGTCCACCCCCTTCCACAGGGACCCTCCTCATTGGCAAATGGGTCATGCATTGTGGGGGTTAGCCATCAGTTATGGATAAGTGGCAATGTCTCAGTGCATAATGTCCCAACATGTAGCTCTAACAATTTTTCTACCCCCTCTTCCACAAATTCCCCTATGCCATGATGGGTTAGTTTTAGTTCTACTTCAGTGATGAGGTCTTGGGAGCCTCTGCATCTCTGGATATCTGGTTTGGGAGGAGTGGAGTGTTCCCGGTGACTATCTCCTTCACCTTGTGTTGGTACCAGGTTCACCAAGAAAGAAACACTCTTGCTCAGTTCCCTAATTACTTTTGGTTTCAATTGGGGCCATTTTGAGCTGTGATGGGCTAATTCTCTCCACAGGATCTGTGTCCATTGGTAAAGGGAAGCAAATTCTCCAACTGAGAGTGGAATCAGCAACAGATAAATGGGAGAACCATTATTATTTTAGAGAAAATTTAATAGGTGTAGGTCTTCTTTTAGCCCATAATTGGTGGGAGCTTGATAATTTAGAGTAGGCTTATTTTTTGGATATGGTTCTGACTTGTTTATTTGCTCCAACTATGAGTTCTATTCCACTGCGCAGAACAGTTAGCCAAATCAAGAGCACTTAGTTACCCACCATGGCTGTGTGCCACTATTGCAGTTGTGTGAGCATCACATGTGGTTGTTTGCTGCTGAGTAGCTTAGACCATGAGTTGCTTTGGACAGATGTTAGTAATTTTCCCATAGTTGCTCATGTAGCACCTTCTGGCACTAGACAAGCTAACTGTCTATAGACTGACTCTCTTCCAAATTCAAGCCAGGTGACACCATATTCTGTACCAATGGCTTATAGTGTTTTCAGCAGTAGGGTATTATAAGAGGGTCTGCACCTATTAAATTCTCTATAAAAAATAATTGTTATCCCATTTATCTGGTGCTAACTTTATTCTCTGTTGGAGAATCTGCTTCTCTTTTTCAGATAGAGGCAGATCCTAAGGAAAGAACCACCCCATCATACCTCAAAAGGGTCCCAGCTGAAACTAAGAATAATTGGCAAAACAAGTAAGGATGCTGTTTTCTTGGTAAACCGGGTACCAGCACAAGGGTGAAGGAGATAGACACGGAGAACAATCAACGCTTACCAAATCAATACCCAGAGACACAGAGGCTCCCAATATCTCATCACTGAAGCAGACCCAAAATGCACCCAACATGGCTCAGGGAAATTTTGTGGAAGAAGGAACGGAAAGAATGTCAGAGCCACATGTTGGGCCATGATATGCAGACATTTCTCCTACCCATAACTGTGGGCTAACTCCACAATGCATACCTAAATAAGGAGGGTCCAGGGTGAGGGGATAGGACATGGATGAGCTTAACAATGGTACCAACGTGACTGTATTCACTGATTACAAAACTAATTAATAACAAATAAAAAATAATAATAATATGCAAGGCTGGAGAGATGGCTTAGCAGTTAAAGTGCTTGTCTGTGAAGCCTAAGGACTCATGTTGAACTCTTCACATCCCATGTAAGCCAGGTACACAAGGAGACTCAAGCAAACAAATGTGCACATGCACACCAGGTGGCACATGCATCTGGAATTTGATTACAATGAATTGAGGCCCTGCTGTGCCAATCCCAATCCTCTCTCTCTCTCTCTCTCTCTCTCTCTCTCTCTCTGTCTCTCTCTCTCTCTCTCTCTCCCGCCGTCTCTCCACATAAAAAAGCCCACTCTGTTGAGCTTGCCTCAAAAAAAGAAAAAAAATTAGTATCTAATTACTATCATGGATTTTCACAAGAATGTCAAAGGAGTTACACAAAGAAAACAATTATGCATTTGTATGTAAGTGGATGTGTAACTCACATACAAACCACACTCATCTTTTATCCTTTATCCACTTTTTAAAATTTCTTCTTAAAAATGTTCCTCTTTAAATGAGGCCATATTTTCTTCCTGTTGCTTTCATTGAATCAGCATCCTCATGTGTGTCCTTTGCCCTTCTTTAAGGTAATTGTTATTTATTATTTTGGATTGATAGGTAAATAATAAATGTACATATTAAGAAACTATGTAGCATTTTCATACATCCATACCTTACATGTGATTTTAATCAGCTGAAATGTATTTTTTCTACTTTACTGTTCATCACTTCAATATGGTAGGTACTTTCAAGATATTTATTATAGGATTTTTAAAATATATAATGAATTATTGTTATCTCTCCTCACCCTAATACATTCTCACACTCTAGAAATCCTTATTTCTATCTACCTGTTAGATAGAAACCACTTAATCACCTTTTTTTCCATCCTTGCTGTCTGCTCTCCATATATTCTGGTAAATACTCTCCTCGTTTGCAACTTCCATGACACCTTTGGTTTTGGATTCCACACATTAATGAGATAATGTGTATATTGTCTTGCTCTGCCTCTCTGATTTCACTTACAGTAATGATCTTCAATTTCATCTAAGTCCCAAATGATAGAATTTCATGTTTTCCTATGACTCAATAGCATCATGTTTTGTATAACAACATATCACATTCTCTTTATCATCAGTCCATGAACACCTAGGTTTTTTCCAAATCTTGGCTATTGTGAGTAATGATGAAATTAACATGGAAATCCAGGTGATTACTGACATATTGGTTTCATTTTCTATGCATATATATCCTGCTGCAGGATGACTGAATCATATGCTGTGTCTATTAATATTTTTTTTTTTTAGAAAACTCCATAAGCCTGCATCTGTCTTTCTTTGAGATGGCATAGTGTTCAGGTTCTTGAAGCTCTGTGTTTCTGATGTATAATATAAAAGTTACAATAATGTATACAAATTACCAAGCTTTTTCATTTTGGTGTGAAAGGTAAATTAGTTCTAACATTCTACATTACATGGAAGCTGGGAACATGTGGAGTCATAAAATTTTTAGCCAAATTTTCTTCAAGCTTCCTTGTCAGCAATGGCTACATAGATTTAGTATATGAATGTTTTCTGGCATAATGAATTAACAATCCCACAGAAATTTTAGAAAAAAATTGAATTCATTTATTAAATAATGATGAAGGTGGGTTGGATAGATGGATTAGCAGTTAAGTGCTTGCCTGTGAAGCCTAAGGACCCCAGTTCAAGGCTCAATTCCCCAGGACCCACGTTAGCCAGATGCACAAGGGAGTGCATGCATCTGGAATTCATTTGCAGTGGCTGGAAGCCCTGGCACTCCCATTCTCTCTTTATCTCTCTCTCTCTCTCTCTCCCTTCTCTCTCTCTCTCTGTCTGTAACCCTCAAATAAGTAAATGAAAATAAACAAAAAAGTAAAAAGATGATGAAGGTAACTGTAACAGCCTATTGAGAATACCATTATAAAGTGTCTCCTAAAGGAGGGTAAGGTCAATCAAAATTCAGGATATTCTGAATAAGACATATGAAAGCCTTTTTTTTTTTTTTTTTTTTTTTTTTTATAAAGGCACACCCAGAAGCCATAGATTGTTACTAGAAAATTTTCAGTGCCAGGGATGGGATACCTTCCATTGAGTTGTTGGCCAGGAAAATTCCGGTTGCCTCCAAAACATCACAAACTATTGCCAAGGCCCTTGTTTTTCCACTAAAAACAGATGGTAAGACCCTATTGTTGAATCCACATGTCTGGGCAGCAAGTTTACTGAGCAATAAAGCTGGAGCTGAGCTGAAAATCTCCTCCATGTAGATCACCTGACTGAAAGATGGAAAAACTGCAGTGCAGGCAGCCCTATAGGAGACAGAAGTCATCAGCAGTGAAAACAGTGGACATTGGAAGCCTCACATTTGGCAAGACAGGTCAAATGACCAAATGGGTGCAATAGTGGCATGTCTGTTCTGGGAGAAACCAACTGCTCACTAAATGGACTGTGGTCAAGCTCTATGGGAGGGAATACACGCAAGGTACTGAAAACCTAATCAAAAGCATATGGCTTAAGTGGATGAGGTCTTGGGAGCCTCTGTGTCTCTGGATGTTTGATTTGGTTGGAGTTGATTGTTCTCTGTGTCGATCTTCTTCACCCTTGGCTGGTACCAGGTTGTCTAAGAAAACAGCATAGTTGCTTGTTTCACCAATTATTCTTAGTTTCAGCTGGGGCTCTTTTGAGACCCATATACCCCAAGTAGGAGGGGCCTGGTAGTGGGGGGAAGGACAGGGAGGAGGCTAGCAATGGTACCACCTTGACTGTATTCACTGAGTACAAAACTAATTAAAAATGTAAGAAAAAAAAGGCATATGGCGGGGGAGGTCATGACCCTTAGGGGTATAAAGCCTGCTTTTGTCTGCCTAAATGCATATATTACGCTCACCAAACTGCCTGTAAGCACTACACTTCATGTTCATATTCATATATTAATGTTACTCTTACTTTTGGTTACACAAGCTTTTCTTTTCAGATGGTGGTGACCACTGGGATGACCCAAAAGGCAACATAGTGCTGAGAAGATGTGATAGGGGTGTGCTCAGCACAGAAACATCTCCATCACACCCTTCAAGGCTCAGGGTCCATTGCAAAAGAGGTAGCAGAAATAATGTTAAGAGCCAAAGGAAGGGTCCACTCATTATAGTGCGACTGTCTGGACAGAATTTGGTCTCACTACCCACGACTTAACAGTGCCTAGCGATACCTACATAAGACCCTCATAATAGGAGGAAAAGACAATGGCATCAAAATAAAAGAGGGACTAATAGAGACAGGGAGAGCTTATGATGGAGAGTGGAGTTGTGAAGGGGAAAGTGGAGGAGGGGAGGGTATTATCACGGTTTATTCTCTGTAAGTATAGAATTTGTCAATAAAAGAATTGTACATTAATAAAAGAGTAACTCTAAGCTATTATCACATTGCCCAACACAGAATTGTTTTTAATACACTTCACTAGTTAACTAGTACTGCAAAATATAACATCCTAAATCTTAATATCCTAAAACAACAATGATTTAATGTTCTATATGCTTCCTTTTACAAACTTGATAGACTTTATTTTTGATATTTTATTTATTTATTTGAGAGAAAGGAGCAGAGAGAAAGTGTGAGAGAGAGAGAGAGAGAGAGAAAGATAGAGAAATAATGGATGTGTCAGGGCCTCCAGCCACTGCAGACAAACTCCAGATGCATATGCCCCCCTTGTATATGTGTCTTACTTGGGTCCTAGAGAGTTGAACTGGGATCCTTTGTCTTTGCATGCAACTGCCTTAAATTCTAAGCCTTCTCTCCAGCCCCTTGAAAAGCTTTATTTGGTATTGATTATTGGGTTACTCAACTTGTTACATGAACATAACTGAAAATTTAACAGAGAGAAATGTGTTGGATGCATAGTTTGTTTCCATATACCTTCTTTTCAGGTATTATGTATCAATCCAAAGCAGTTATTTCCAGCATTTAAAATACATCACAGCATTGTCATATACAAAGTATGTGATATGTGGTTAAGAATTGTGTAACTGGGTTGCAAAAGAAATTGCAAAATGTCTTTTACTTTTTGTTTGTTTGTTTCAGTTTTTTGGCTTTTCGAGATATGGTCTCACCCTAGCTTTGGCTGACCTGGAATTCACTACGTAGTCTCAAGGTGGCCTTGAACTCACCAGGATCCTCCTACCTCTGCCTCCCAGGAGCTGGGATTAAATGTGTGTACCACCACACATTTAAAGCAAATTTACATTGTTTTTGGTTTCTTCAGGTAGGGTTTTGGTCTACCCCAAGCTGATCTGGAATTAGTCTCAGGCTGACATCAAACTCACAGCAATCCTCCTACCTGAGTCTAGGAGAGCTCGGATTAAAGGTATATGCCACATGCTCAGTACATTTACAACTTTTCTTTGGACTATGTTCACATTGATCTTTGCCTTCCAAAATATAAGTATGTTACCTCTCTACTCATGAAGAGTCTGGGCCCCCATTGAGTCTGGCAGTGTTCCCAGGGGAAAATCCAGATCATGTGAAAATGCAAATTTTAATCAACCATGATGCCATAATAAAATGGCATATAGAATCTAACTGATTCAATTTCCTTTCAGAAAATAGTACCACTATTATAATCTGAATTATCTATAATTACTTATTTACTAGTACACAAATGCAGTCTTATTGGAATTTTAACATGTGAGCTTAGAAGAAAAAAAGTCTATAACAATATTGCATATCAAAATTCTTCTTATATTACTTTGATATGGACACATTCATCATGGCAAGCCAGGTCATATCTCACTTCAGTTCACTGTGAGTAGAGACTATACTAGGATATGCATTAATAATATGGTTCACTAAAGGGTTGCCAATGTAATATGATATTCTAGCACAGTACCATTGAAAATAACATCTGATTATACTGACCAACATAGTTTGACTTTTAAATCAAATTCATTCTATTTTCACTTCCAAGAACACTAACTTAACTGATGCTATGAAAGATTCCTGCTCTAGTTGCTCACAGCCTTCACCATATATGAGCACAAAGTTTCTGGAATTTATAAAGATAACCCTGAATAACATTTTTATTCACAAGAACAAAGAAAGTAAAATCAAAAATAAAATCATTGCATACTTTCTATTAACACCTTACATTTTTTGTTTGTTTGTTTTCAAGGTAGTGTTTAATTCTAGCCCAGGGTGACCTGGAATTCACTATGTAGTCTCAGGGTGGCCTTGAATTCACCATGATCCTCCTACCTCTGCCTCCCGAGTGCTGGGATTAAAGGTGTGCACCACCACGCCTGGCCCCTTACCATTTTTTTTTATGTCTATATAAAAATGCGATAGTAAATTATAATGACTCTCATATGAAAACTCTTTTGGGCATGGAGAAATGGCTGTGCAGTTGAGGAGCTTGGCTGCATAATCTAAAGGCTCATGCTTGACTCATCCGGTCCCACATAAGCGAGATGCACAGTGATACAAGTACACAATGATGCACATGTGCACATGCACATGTCTGGATTTCTATTGCAGTGGCTGGAGACCCTTGAGTGCCAATTCTCTCTCTCATGAAAAGGGCCAGTCTGTTGGGCTTGTCTAAAAAATTAAAAGTTTTCTGTACAAGAGATAATGAAATCTAAGAAAAACTATATTTTGCCCAATAAAACAACTTTTCCTAAAATAAAATCTAAATGCATGTTTAAAGTACAGTGGTGAAATATATTAAATAATTTCAGAAACTACTGATTCCTTTCTGTGGAGTCAAATAAAATAAAAATTATTTATATTTTATTATGGGGTTGGGGATTTATCTTAATGGATGAAAGCTTGGCTTGCAAGCAAAATCCCTGTGTTCAGTCCTCAGCATGGAAAAAATGCAATAAATATGTAATTGATATACGAAATTATTACATTGTAGGTCTGTTGTTAGTTGTTGGCATCTCATAGTAAAAAAAAAAAAAATGGTGGGGATATACATAGGGCTAAGTGGTTAAGGTGATTGCCTGCAAAACCTAACAACATGGATTCAATTCCCTAGTATCCACTTAAAACCAGATGCATGATGGGGCATATACATCTGGAGTCCAATGGCAGTGGCTAGAGGCCCTGGAGTACCCATTCTCTTTGTTTGTTTCTATTATCTCTACCTGCTTTCAAGTAATTAAAAATATTTAAAAATAGGTACTGATTCTAGATAATGGTAGAATTAGTTTATTTTATTGGTCAGAACACCATACCTATAATCTTCCCCCTATCTTGCCCCCACCCCCTTAATTTCATCTTATGGCAACATTTTCTGTTAATAAAATTGATAAACTTAGAATCCTCATTTGTTTGTTAATTTCCCATCATATCAAGATGAGGGACATCTTTTATTTGCTTGGTTATAGGTTAGCCATTATTTTTTCTAGTCCTAAGTGTTGCTACTTTATATATATATACACATATACACATTTGTCAGAATTGACAACTTTTTCTATATGCTTCTTTAGAATATAGAGACTTTCAGAGATGCCTTTTGCATGTGAATACCCTTGGCAAGTGGCCAATGTGACTGATGATAGGGCTGTATAGAAGGTAATGTGGGTCATAAACATGTTGAATTTCAAGTGAAGAAAATGAATTACTGACAGACCGATAATGGAATGATGAAAGATACGTCTCTATTTGGTTATTTCTTGCAATTTAAAATTTCCATTTACTTTTTCATATTATCCTCAGCTGCATTCCCTTTTGTCCTGTGCTGACTTCTCATTCAGTGAAAATGACTTGGTAGCATGTTTCCTCTTTAGAGTTGCACAATGTAGTAGCTACATGGTATGCATTATATTTTTGATCATTTGAGTTTGATTAAAGTTCTGCCTGGAAAGACTCTAAGTAGCTTCCCATGTTTTGGTGGTATATGCATTATTGTGTGGTATGAATGCACACATAAGTGTGAAGATGCACAGGCAATTGTGTATACATGCATGAGGAGGCCAGAGGTTAAGCTTACATCTTTTCCTCCAACATTCTCCCCCTTATTAAATGTCACAGGGTTCTCAGTGAACCCAGAGCTCAACAATTAAATAATGCAGTTAATCATGTGGTTCCTTGGACATATATGACTCAATTTCTTAAACACTGGAATAATAGGTGCATGGCAAGACATTTAGCATTCTTATGGGCGTTGAAGGACCAAATTTGTTTTATGCGTACATTCAACAAGTAAGCCATCTCTCTAACCTCTTCATAATTATTTATTTTTAGAATTAACAAATATGTCAGTATAGACAGGAATTCCTAGAATAATCTAACCAATTGTCATCTGTGAAAATGTGATTAGATGGCTATTATCCAGATATTAATTTTCTCTTTTCTGAACTACCTTCCCTGTTCTGAATTGGAGAAGGAAATCTGGCCCATATATGGTCCTGTATGACTCCCCAAGCTGCTACAGCTTGACTACAAGTATTTCTCAATAGTGGAGAGCTAAAACTTGCTGATATTCATCAATGAAAACATTTCTACACATTCTGCCTATAGATTTCATGATGCTATGTCAGCCTGAATATGAGCAGTAGAAAACTGGATAAAACCAACATATATGCACAAACAAATAATCTTGTTAACATCCTTATATACTTTCTATCATAAGTATCCATCCAACTTAATGGGAGGTCAGAGAATCAAACTGTATGTCATAGAAAACATAGCAAATTAAAATTGTGTTTGAGACATCTTTAGTCTTATAAATTACTATTCATACAAACTTTAGGATCAATATTCACACCTCTCTTGTTTTCCAATCTTTCATGGTCATACACAAATATTCTCCTCTGCCCACATTTCTGTGCTCTTTTGTTCTCCACCTGAATGTACATCTCTTATGCAGAGAACTCAAATAAATATGTGTTCATTTGTTTCTTTCATTCAGTGTTGTTAGTGACTGAATTTCCATTCTCATAAATCCAAGGTATGCTGACAAGCACTCTCACAAAGGGAAGCTCAGTCCCCCATGCATTTCCCAAAGAGATGCATGTTCAACAGCTTGTGGCACCACTGATGTCAAAATTAACATTCTTTGGTACTGTCTGTTAATAGGGTAATTTTAAAGCATGAGAACTTGGACTGCAAAATAGAAGGAATAAAGGTTTTAGCATGTTTTCTTTAATGTTAATTAAAGCCTAACTCTGACATTAGTTGTCAATCTTACAAGCTTATCTTTGCTGTCTTTTCCACAACGAATGATGATGTAAATTACACTTACACTCACACTTTTGATTTCAAAACTTATAAAATAAAATATACTTCATGATTATTAAAATTTATGAAATTGTCTCACTCTGTTTTTTTAAAATGGAATTTTAATGCATAATTTGCTTTGTTAATAGAACAACATATTTTCTTTAGTATGTAAGTTCAGATATTTTGTGTTCAAAGAAAATAAAGATTGTTTAATATTTAGGTACATTTTGTTAAAATTACACACAGACACACACACACATATATATGTATACATATACATATATATGTGTATATATAGATTACTCTTTTGTCCACATGTCCCTTCTCGTGTTTCACTGGGTTCCCTCATTAATGGGGTCATGAAGGCCTCAGTCAGTCCCTGTAGGATGGGGAGATTTGCCTCAGGGAATTCCTACCTACTCTGGCTCTTACAATTTCTTTGTCACCTCTTCAGCAATGTTCCCTGAGCCATGGAAGGCCTGTTGGCCATCTGATTTAGTGTTGAATTCTCTGTAGTCTCTGAATTTCTGTTTTGATTATTCACTTTGTCTGTCATCATCACCCTGGAGATAGTTGTCAGGCTAGAGGTAAGAAAAGTATTCATGTTTCTGCTTCCCCTGCAATTTCTCCTGGGCCCCGACAGATGTGGTAGAGGTGACACATCTTATGGTTACCAATCGACTATCTTATTGTCTTTTCCATGCATCTTGGTTCTCCTCCAATTTCTCTGACATCTATAAGATAAAAGATATTCTCCAACAAAAGTGAGCATCTTCCTCTGCTCTACTCCCTCCCATGCATCTGCTATAGAATGGATTCCAGCCCCAGTGCTCAATCTCAGGGCTCATCCCCATCCCAAAATATTTAGCTAAATGTGTTTAATTCTTTTCTCTTTTTAAGTTAGCATATATAGAATGGATTTCATTATGAAATTTTTATGTATATTTTGTTCATAATCATCTCTTTTCTCCACTGTTCTTTCTGGTTCTGACCCCAAGAGCCACTGTTCTTATTTTATTTCATATTTTCCTTTATCTCCTTACCCTCCTTTATTTTCTTTTCTTCCATTCTCTTGGTCACATTTTAGTTTCTCTCTCTTTCTCCCAACTAAATGTATGTTTTGCATATGAGTTATTACATGTATTTATGTTTCTGAGTCTAAATTATTTCACTAAATGATAGTTTTTGGCTCCATCTATTTTTGTGTAAGCAGCATAATTTAATGTTTGCTTTACAACTGAATGAATTTCCATTGTGCATATGTACTGTATTGTTCTTTTCCTCTTATATGTTGATGTGTATACAAAGTGGCTCCATTCTTTAGCTGCTATGAGTGGTGAAGCAATAAATATGGATGTGCATCAACTGATGAGGCAAGTCTTAGAGTCTTTTGGGTATGCACTTCGGATTGCTTCAGCTGGCTTAATTTTAAAGAACTCTCCTCATGTACTTCCACATTAACTCTACCAGTCTCTATTTCCTATAGCAGCAAAACAATAAAAATAAAAATAAATAAAAGTGCATCTTTCCCTACATCCTTAGTAGCATTTGTTATTTGTTTTCTTGGAGACATCAATTTACACTGGGGTGAGATGGAAACTCAAGGTGGTTTTAAGCAACATTTCCCCAAAGGCTAAGGATATTAACCAGTTTTTCAGATGCTTGTGGAATATTTGTGTTTCTTCTGTTGAAAACACTCTGTTCATATAATTAGATCATGATTCTATGGAAGAGTTAGTGAATTGCCCTCTTTTTACCTGGTGCTCATTTTTGTTTTTCTTTAACTATTCTAGATATTACCCCATCTGTTATATCCCTAAAAATGATTTTTTTTTTAATTTTTAAATTCATTAATAAACTTACTTGTGTTATATAAGGATTATTTGCGAGAACAAATAGAATAGTATTTAGTAGAGATGATTTATTTAAGCATGTCTAGCAATTATATATGGAATTTAGAAAATGTGTTAGTAAATAGAATCATAGATTCAGAATTTAATTTTATATATGGTCAGAGCACGAGATAGATTGCCATAGCAAACAGCTTCAGGTTTGCTGAGATAAATTTCCAGACCAGGCACAGTTATGGAGGATGGCATTTATTGAAGCTTACAGATCCAGGGGAAGTTCTATAATGGCAGAAGAAGCTGGCCTGCCTTGACAGGACAAAATAGAGAGAGAGAAGCACAAGCCTAAAAGCCAAAAGCCAAAAGTCACACAGCACACTTCAGGAATTCCAGCTAGGCACAATTTCCATATCTTTACATTAAAATCTGAAACCCACCACCACACTTTAAGATCCACACAGTGATACCTCCAGCCAGGGGGCTAAATATTTGAACTACAAAGTAATAAAACACTGAATATATTGGCCATCTATTCAAACTACCACAATGGCAATGAGCCGGAGATAGAAAAGAAAATATTTACATAGTCTTAAAATGGGTAAACTTTGACAGAAATGGAAGAGAACTTTCCAGTCTCTAGCAATAGAAATGTAGGTTAGCCTGAAGTGATGGACACTTATGAAGCAGTAGAAAATTGAAAGTTTCTAGTCTTCAATTATTAACTTTCTCCTGTGTCATCAATTCCACAAAGTCTGTGGAATATTCTACCTTTATTTCTCTGAGTGACATGCATTAGAATTCATGGTAGTTATTCCTGGTTCAACTAGTACTGTCCCTTTGCCTTACTCTCTACTTAGCCCCATGACCAACACACACATGACTTATGCTGAAATCATCTACAGAAGCTGAGCCCATAACCTGCACTTTCTTAGCTATGCAGTCCGTAGATTTACCTGCAAAAATGCTGAGGAGATTCAAGTGTTATATATATATATATATAAAATCATCCCATTATTTTCTGTCAGTTCACTTTACCTTTTGTCCAAGAAAAGCATAAATTTATGTCCTCATAATTGATATGACCAGGGCCTTAACTCCTCTTTTTCCTGTCAATGTCAAAGCTGTGATCTCTCCTCTTTTATCTTCTCCTTTCTTGCAATAACCACCTTTACCCCCCCCCTTTTTTTTGTTCTGTGTGGCCCCTCTCTGTATCTCAATTTTAGTTTTATTTCATCTTCATCTCTATATCCTTTTCAAGGTGCTCTTGTTTCTTATTTTCATCCACAATTTTTAACCTAACAATTTTGAAGACAGCTATTGCAAATCCTCAGACTTCAGTTTTCTAATATTACAACATACATTCCTGGTTTACTTATTTAAGGTAAATTCTTTTTAGAATTTTATCATCTGCTTATAAGAGGTTATTTTAATTACTGCCACATACTTTTGATCTATGTTTTTTGCAATGTGGAGTCATTATTTTAGCTTTTCCTGTATGTGGCATTGCCTTTTCAGTGCATTGTAAAGTAATAATAACTGATGATTGACACAACATTTGTGTACCAGACTTCATTGATGTATGTTATATAACTGAAAATACCACATATTTAATGGGAATAATGTGATATTTTAATACAGCTCTGAATTATTCCCATAGTCAAGCTTTCTAATATACTCATTATCTCATACAGCTAGGCCTTCAGAAAAATACAATTATATGATATCCTTAGTATTAAGTATAGTTAATATGGTCTGCATCCAGCCTCGAGAAATTATTCATCTTGTAACTGCATTTGTACCCCTTCAACATCTCCATTTTACTCATCTATCAACCCTGTAATTCTGTGACTATCAAATTTTTGTTTGTGCTGCTCTTTAATTTGCTATAAAACACATACATCTTTCTGAATTTAATAGTGCACATTGGTTTCTCTAAATAGCTTTAATGTTAATTTAGCATGTGGGGGTAAGCTAGGTAAAATAGCTTCCTCCAGAATCTCATACCATCATTATCAATTTCCTTCTGTGTTCTCATCACATCTAAAATTATGCTGATTATCTTTTAACTTGCTAGGTGCCTGTATCCACCATAGCTCCACAAGACCATTAAAATAATATTGGCCACATTAGTTTCTCAAAACTATGAATATATTATGTTACCAAGTGAGAGAAAATTAATGTTTAACCTGGAAGGGATATGCCAATCTGTTTGGACTTAAAATAAGAATTATCCTGGATTATCTTGGTAGGTCTTGCATAATCAGGAGTGTTCTTTGTGTGTGTAATGGATAGGGAGTCCAGTCAAAAGCAGTGATACAGCATGCACAGAAAAATTTAATTGGCCATATGTGCCTTTGTATTAGAGAGGATTTTTGTGGAGGAATGTGCCTAGTATGTACAAAGTTCCTCATTGGAGCAACAGTAATAACAAGTCCCAATAGCATAGATCTATTAGATTTTGGCAGGTTAGCCAAATGAGAAACGTTTTCATTTTTTTTTTTTCATTCCCAGAACCATAACACAATAAATGCTTGTTGGCTTGTGGCAGTCTGTTACAGCATTAACAGTGGATGTATATAGCACCTAATGTACAGTAAACATTGAATTAGTTTGGGAAGCAAAGGTCCTTTATAAAAGTTGTCCTTTTACAACCTTGTAGAGCAGTGGCAGATGCAAGCACCCCTACAAATTGAAATATAAAATGCAGCATAGTTGTACATGTGATGAGGACACTAAAGCAAATCGGTAATGAGGGGCAGTGTTCTGGAGGAAGTGACTTTGCTGAGGATGATCATATTGAAAATGCGAATTTGAACTCAGTCCTTGAAAGGGTGAATTGTGTAATCTTTCTCCCTCTCCCTTTTCACCCCAGTGGATTTCATTCACATTACACCACACTTCATCTGTTTATACAGATACTAACAGCACCTAAAAACATGATGCAAGACTCATTAAAACATCTCACATTATCTGTTCTACATGAGATGCTATGGAAATAATTGTGTACCCTACCTATGTATGTATACTTACTAGAGGAAAAACATGTGATCTTAACAAGGAAAAGAAACTAAGCTTTGTATTATGCATGAGAATATGCCATATTGAGGTACAGCTTGAAAATGCAGAAGCCAGTTTTACACTGTCAAGTTCAAAGACATTCCAGAGAAGTGTCACTCCACCAATCAGAGAGGAAAGGTTCCAGGGTCAATGCACTGAGGTCACCTGAAAGCTATAGATGAAACAACACATTATATAGGCCAGGTTGAAAATTTATTTCTGTTATTTTCAGCTGATAATAGGTTAGGTGAGACAAATAAAAAGAAAATAACCAGGCAGATTTATGAAGAGATCAAGAAAGAAAAATACCATTAGAGGAAATAGCATGCAAAACTCTAAATTCAAAAATCCTCTTGGCATGGGTAAGAAAAAGAGATGAATGTCGAATCATATGAGAGGAAAAAGCAGAGCTGTGACACAATCCTCTATTGACAGTGTTCTTAGTCTGAACAGATCCCAAAGCAATGGAGACAGGTGATGTTGGAGTGAAATTCCTGAAACTATAACCTAAAAAAAGATATTTCTCCTTAAAATTTGATTTTTCCCATGGTGCTTTTGTCATACTAATGGAAAGTATACACCTTAATCCCAGCACTCAGGAGGCAGAGGTAGGAGGATTGTCATGAGTTCGAGGCCACACTGAGACTACATAGTGAATTCCAGGACAGTCTGGGCCAGAGTGAGACCCTACCTCAAAAAACAAAAGCAAAACAACAACAAAAAGATTATAGCCTTTAATATTAAAAATTATAGATTTAATACTAGATTTAAGCAAAGTAAAATGTGTATTGTTTTACTCCAGCATATAGAAAACAAAATACAGAAGAGAAAAATATTATCAGTAAACTTTAATTATACCATTAGAGACAATACCATCTGGAAGTATCAACAATAATTCAGATCAGACTAATAGGAATATAATTCTATGAATGTGATTTAAATCTTAAATAAATTAACCTCAATGTTGCAGCCCATTATGACTTTGAAGTAAAAAAACTTCTACTGTGAAGGTTTTATCTGAGCATGGTTAATAAGCAAGTGAAACATGCAGCTGTTCTCTCCAGTATCAGATTCAGAGAAGGACAAGTAAATCAGTGAGATACAATTTGGCCACAGCTGGGCATATATCTATTTTCTGCATCGAATTTGTATTAAGCATGCTGCTAGCCAAGCCATGGAAGTCCTGCCGTGACTCTACAGATAAAACTTTTCAGATCACTGTTCAAACTGAATAGGAAATTTAAAGATTGCTTCCTCCAAGCCAGTAACTAGTGATAAATTGCTGTTAAACAGATGGTAGAATGGTGGATTAGGCACAGTTCAGAGATTTGTCATCATCTTGGAAAATGTGCATGGTGTGGCATGAGACTTGTGAACTCACAGCATGTAGACTTTTCTGCAATGATGGTTACAAACAACATATTCAGTCTGAATGTGTCTAAAGACCTATGGCACTGTTACTAGTAGTTCAAGGGAAACTGTCCACCCTCAAATCTTAATTCCTTTTTATTTTTCTATCTCAAAATGTTGATGTGTTAAACAGCCTTACTTTCACCTGGTAAAGAAAATAAGAGATTAATTATTAAAATTTACTTTTTGTTTTTGTTTTTTACAAAAACAATACAGACTTCTTGAGGCCACTATTGTAGCATCATGCTCTGCTCCTACAAATGTAGATTTAAAAAGACTTGGAAAGATATAGGAATAAAGAATTATAGACACAAATATGAAAAAGGAGAAGGTAAATATTACATGTTTTAAACCCAAACTTTTATTTCTTCCATTAGAATCCTTGAATCTTCCTAGTACACTAAATGCTGCAATGCTAAACCCACGTGGAAACTTCCACTTACATTGTATGCTAGCATGAAATGTTAAAGACAAGTAGCATTCTATTTTCCCTTTTCATCACATTTATTTATTTATTTATTTTAAAACTTTTTTGTTCACTTTTTATTTATTTGAGAGGGACAGACACAGAGAGAAAGACAGAGAGAGAGAGAAAGACAGAGAGAGAGAGAGAGAGAGAGAGAGAGAGAGAGAGAGAGAGAGAGAGGGAGAAATTGGGTGTGCCAGGGCCTCCAGCCATTGCAAACGAACTCCAGATGTATGCACCCCCTTCAGCATCTGGCTAACGTGGGTCCTGTAAAATAGAGCCTAGAATCGGGGTCCTTAGGCTTCACAGGCAAGCGCTTAACCTCTAAGCCATTTCTCCAGCACATTTATTTTTTATTATCATGTACTGAACATATTTTAATGGATACATCAGAATAGCTTACACATATGGACTAATGTGATACCTTAAAGTATTGTGCCATTTTTAAATCAGGTTATACACATGTACAACTACAAATTTTTATTCTTTTGGACAAAATATTCAAAATTATTCCATCTGGCTTTTTGCACTGTGGAGTAAATTATTCTTATCTAGAATGATCCAACATTGCAATATGTGCATATGAAGGTAAAAACTGCACCAAACTTTTTTACTGAGAAACTCCTATCCATTTTCAAAATGATCATGTATTTCAAAATGTTTGGTGAAGCATCATTATTGATAATAATTTGGTAAGTAAACTTAGGTAAGAAATTTGTGCTGCCATGTTTTAAAACATTTCATTAATGAAAACAGAAAAGTATGAAAAAGTTTAGATGACTATCTATTGAGAATATATTTATACTTATTGAAGTATCATTTGAAGAACCAAGACAAGTTTCAGGAAGATATGAGAAGCATAAAAACAATATATTGCCTGATTTTGTTCTCTAGGCAGGAGTTACAATGTACTTTAGAAAAATAGAAGCAGAACAGGAAATTTGGCAATAAAAGTATTCCTCTCCCCAGATTGATGATAGTGCATTTTTACAAATACAGAAATGCAGAGAATCAGAACATATAGCTATAAAACATATGATTCCTTTATGACATAAAGTTCTCCACTTGTTCAATGTGACAGGAGCAGCAATATGCGAGCGAGTGGGCAGAGCAGTCTAAACTTTCACGCGCACGGATAGATCGGAGTGCAGGGGCGGCTTCAAATTAACAAAATTCAAAATTGTATTGAAAATAAAATATTACACCATTTATCTAAAATGCTTTTTCTTTTTTTTTTTTTTTCTTTATTGGTTATGTATATACTCGGTGTGTAAACAGCCATGATGGTACCATCTTTAGCCTCCTCCCTGACTTCCCCCTCCAAAGGGACCCTCCTAGTTGGGGATTGTGGGTCATGCATTGTAGGGGTATCCATCAGTTATGGGGAAGAGGCAATGTGTCTGTGCACAATGTCCCAACTTGTGTCTCTAGCAATCTTTCTGTTCCCTCTTTGGTGAATTTCTCTGAGCCTGGTTGGGTTCATTTTAGGTCTACTTCAGTGATGAGGTCTTAGGAAGATTTGCGTCTGTGGATATTTGGTTTGGTAGGAGTTGAATTTTCTCTGTGTCTATCTCCTTCACCCTTGTGTTGGTACCAGGTTGACCAAGAAAGCAGCACTCTTTCTTGTTTCCCCAAATACTCTATTGATTCAGCTGGGGCCCTGGTGAGGTGTGATGGGCTGAATCTCTCCTCAGTTTCTAGTCCATCTGAAAGAGAAGCAGATTCTCCAACAGAAAGTGAAGTCAGCACTGGCTAAATGGAATAGCCATTATTATTTTAGAGAGAATTTAATAGGTATACCCACTTTTGTAGCCCAAGATTGATGAGAGTTTGATATTAGAGAGTAAACTTGATTTGGGGATATGGTTAAGACTTGTTTCCCAGTTCCAGCTATGGATTACATTACACTGAGAAGATCTGTTATCCAATTCAAGAGCAGTTGGGTACCCACCATGACTGTGGGCCGTTGTTGCACTTTGGTGAGCATCACGTCAGGTTGTTTGCTGCTGAGTAGCTTAGACCGAGTTGCTTGGACAGATGTTGATCATTTTCCCCCAGTTGCTCATGTAGCACCTTCTGTATTTCCCTTTTTTCCTGCCTTGTACTCTAGATGACACAAGTTATGAAAAGTGTCTTAGAATAATACTATTACACATCTAAGAATATACATTATTGCCCTTAGTATATTTTTAATATTTTCTTTATTTATCTGTGAAATATATATATATATATTTATATATAAATATATAAATATATTTATATATTTATAGATATATATATTTCACAGAGAGAGAGAGAGAGAGAGAGAGAGAGAGAGAATGGGTGTGACAGGGTGACAGGTCCTTCACCCGCTGCAAAAGAACTTCAGACACATGTACCCTCTTGTGCATTAGGGAATCAAACCTGGGTCCTTAGACTTCATAGGCAAGCACCTTAACCTCTGAGAAATCTCTCCAGTCCCCCTTGGTTGTTTTGAGTTATTTTGTAGAACAATAACAAATTTGACTTTAATATATATCCCTGTACAACATCTCTTTTTAAAACTTCGTTTTGCATAAATATAATTGTTGTGGTTTATTTCCCTTGCATAGGAGGCTTGTTCTAACATTTCATTTAGGGTTAGTTGTAATGTAAATAAATATCAAAATTTTATTTGTCTGAGGAAATATTTTCCATCAGGTTTACAGATTACCTTTACAAGCATTAGAAATCAAATTTGACAATTTTTATTAATATATTTCCTAGAGAACTTCAGAAGAGTTATCATTTCCTTGTTGGTATAATTTTAATAAGGGAGCTACTGCAACTCTTATCCATATTTTTTGAGGATAATATATTCATTTTCTTTATGTTTGTTGTTTTAGTTTTTAAATTAATTCTACTTAGTGGCCTCTGAACTTTGATGTTTGTTGATTATAACCTGACATTGAATTTGGAATATTTTTAATCTTTATTGATTAAAGTATTTCTACTACTCTGTTCTTTGTCTGATATTCCAATTATTTTCATGTTAGAATATTTCTTTTTTTTCTTCTTGATTTCATTTATTACATTTTTTGCAATACACAATAATGCTTAGTACATCATAAGAAGAAGCTCCAAGAACATGACCCAGTACTACTAAGGCACTAAGGCAGAAGATATGAATTCTGCCACTGCATTTCTCTGAAGTGGTTTTCTACATTTTACATATAGTAAATGCTAAATTCTTCCCATTGCCATCTGGAGTTATAAAGTGTTAAGCAATGAAGCATAAGTAGAGACTTATAGTTTCACAATCTTCTAAGCTATGATTCACTAAAAATTCACTGAGTACACATTTTCTTTTCTAAGAGCCAAGCCCACATAACCCACAGTATCAAGGGAAAAATCATTAAAAATGAACTTTTCACATACTTCAAACCCTATGGGCACCATCACACACCAAAACCCATTGACATCCAAAGGTTTTGAACAGAACCTTGAAATTGAAAAGAATAAAGGCACAGCACACTTCAGAAATAAATAATGGAACAACTGTTGACACATCTTTGATTACTACCATTAGTAACAACAAACATATGCATTCCTTTACTGCAGAGAGAGCACTGCGCATGTCTTGTTCATCCTTTCTAAAATGCTATGTAGTGCCAGCACCTTCTACATGTTTCCATCAGCATCTTTATCTCTGTGCCTGTGAGCTTCTGGAGAGAGACATGGAATATTCTCTTCTGCATCCTAAGCATGTGTCATTCCTCAGCTCCTCTTAGAAATAAAAATCTTCAATATTTGCTGACACCTCAGGAATCTAATCAAGTGTGGATCAGAGGCAAGCTTGTAGGGGTTCCAAGTTCCTCTCCCATCCTGCACCATGTGCCTGCAGTCTGAGTGGCTTTGTGGAACTGCTTCTTGGGCTCCCCGCAGACACAAGGATGCTGGCGGGCGCTGGGTCACTGGGCCACGGCTGGTCGGCCGCCTGGACTGTGGGCACTGGCCGAGGAGTTGAGCCGAGACAGAGAATATTTCTTGTAACGTAAAAACTTGTTCTTTTTTTTCTCAATTTTTTATTAACATTTTCCATGATTATAAAATCTATCCCATGGTAATACCTTTCCTTCTCCCTTCCCCCACTTTCCCTCTTGAAATTCCATTCTCCATCATATCCCTTCCCCATGTCAATCAGTCTCTATTATTTGGATGTCATAGTCTTTTCCTCCTCTTATGATGGTCTCGTGTAGGTAGTGTCAGGCACTATGAGGTCATGGATATCCAGGCCATTTTATGTCTGGAGGGAGCATGTGGTAAGGAGTCCTACCCTTCCTTTGGGTCTTACATTCTTTCTGCCACCTTTTCTGCATTAGACCCTGAGCCCTGGAAGGTGTGATCGAGATGTTACTCAGTACTCCAGTCAGTTCTTTCCAGCACTATGATACCTATGAGTCATCCTAAAGTCACTGCAATCTAAAAAGAGAAGATTTTCTACCCAATGTGAGCATTAATATAAGGGTATAAATATTAAGAGAAGTGCTTACTGGGCAGTTTGATAAGCATACTATATACATTAATCTAGACATCAACAGATGTTACACCCCTAGGGCTCATGACTAACCCTGTTTTAAATTTTCAGTATCAGGGATGTGTTTCCCTCCATGGAGCGGGCTTCCAGTCCAATTGGAAGGCAGTTGGTTTCCACCATGACAGACTGCTACTATTGCACCCATTGGCTCATTTGGCCTGGCTGGCCAATTATAAGGCTTGCAGTGTCCACTGTTGAGTATGTTCACTGGTGGTATCTCTTTCTCCATTGAACTACATGTAGAAGGGCTTCTTCCATTTTTCTGTCAGCTGGTCTACATGGAGGAGGTTATCAGCTCAGTTCCAGCAGGATTTTTCAGTGGCCTTGCAGCCCAAGTATGTGAAGTCTTCAGCAATAGGGTCTTACCCTCTATTCCTGGTGAGAAACCAAGGGCCTAGGCAATGGCCTATAATATTTTGGGGGCATCAGGGATATCCCTGCCCAACAATTCACTGGAGGTATCCCATCCCTGGCACTGAAACTTTTCTAACAACTGGTCTATGTCTCCTGATTGTTCAATTGTCTGAAACCGGGGGATTCCATATGATTTATTTGAGTCCTCTTAGATTTTGATTAGCTCTCCCTCCACCTTTCCTTTACTCAATCTCTTTCCCAGACTTCACTTTGGGCCTTTTCACCCCTATTATTCTATTCTTCTACTTGCTGATATATAATACCAACCTATTAAGTACCCTCCTCCCTTCCTTGTCGTGGTGCATGCCTTTAATTCCAGCCCTTTGGAGGCATAGGCAGGATGATTGCCATGAGTTCAAGACCACCCTGAGACTCCATAGTGAATTCCAGGTCAGCCTGGGCTAGAGTGAGACTCTACCTCGAAAAACAAACAAACAAAAACAAACAAAAAAACAAAAAACAAAAAAACTTGTTCTTATATGCTTCTTATTTTATTTCTCACACATATTTTTTTACTCTTTACATTTTTTAATATTTTTTTTTTATTTGTCAGGACAGAGAGAGAGATAAATAGGTGCACCAGGATACCTGGATCTGTAGCCCTTGCAAACAAACTCCACATTTATGTGCATTTTGTTCATCTGGCTTTATGTGGATACTGGGGAATTGAATCCTGATTGTTAGGCTTTGGAGACAAGAGCTTTAACTCTTTAGTCACCTCTCCAGCCCCTTTTTACATTTCTATGTAGAGAGTTCTGTGGTCTTGCATTCAAATTGTTTGAATCTTTTCAGTTTTTTTTTTTTTTTCAATTACTTTACTAGTCCAATGAAAACATGTCTCATTTTGTTTCTGGCTCTGTTTTCACAACTATGTCTGATAAATTTTTATAAGCCTATTCCATACTGAAATTATCCATCTGATTTTGCATATTTTTGACCATTTCCTTTCTAACCCTGAACTTCTTGTTTGTGAGAGTTGTAAAATGACTTATTGGTAGTTTCAACATGATCATTTATAATTCTGTTTTTATTATCTTGTTTCTTTTGAATTTGTTTACTGAACCATTTTCTTTATGGTACTTTAGTTTTAACTAAGTTGACAGATCATAGTATACTCATCCCTTGTAATGCCTTGTCGTACTTTCTCCTGAGTTCACCTCCGTGGTAATAATTCTCCAACTTGCATATCAGCATATTCACATTCCACTTCTCTCCCCTTTTGCTATAGTCATCAGTGAACTTTGTTGTTAATGTGTCTGGTATGGTATTTCTGCCAACAGTTTGTCTGGCTTTTAATTAGCAGAAAGAGGCACTGATTGAATATTTTTGTTTCTCTGTTTCTCCAGGCTGCAGGAAAGAAACCTGCACTACTGCATTGCCCAGGGTCACAAGGTGGGGAGAGGTTCTACATTCTGAAGGAGCTGCTTTTTACGGGCCGTGCTAGGCCTGGTAAAACATTGTGCCTTCTACTGGAGCTTCAGCCTGGGGCACTAGACTAGTCATAAATACAGACTCAGAGTTAATGCCTCCTTACCTTCTGAAATAATATAAAAATTTAGGAAGGAGGGGGTAGAGAGGTGGCATAGTGGGTTACAGCATCTGCAACATAAGCCTAAGAGACCAAAGAGCCTAAGTTCTCCAACAGCCATGTAAAATGCTGGTCATAGCCACCCATGATTCTAATTGCAGGTTGGGAAGGTGAGGGCTAGGACAGGAGAAATGCTGGGATCACTCTTATCAGCCAGCGGAATAAAAAAAAAAAAAAGAAGACAGAAAGAAAGAATGCAAGAAAGAAAGAAAAAATTGCGTGCAACTTTGATTTCAGTAGGATACTCTGTCTCATGAAAACAACATAGAAGCAAGAAAGAGGAGGGTTCCTGATACTCTGCTCTAGTGTCCACATACATGCACACAAGGCAAAAGCATGTGCACACTCATAGGCATACATGGTACATGCACGTGTCACAACACATGAGGCACACACAAGTTGAAAATAAAAACAATCATTTCCCCAATTACTCTTGGCTTCAGCTGGGGCCCTATTGAGGTGTGATGGGCTGATTCTTTCAACAGGATCTGTGTCCACCTGAAAAAGAGAAACAAAGCCTCCAAAGGAGAGTGAAGTCAGCACCAGGTAGATGGGATAACCATTATTATTTTAGAGAGAATTTAATAGGTGCAGGCTCTCTTGTAGCTCAGGATTGGTGGGAGCTTGATAGTGGAGAGTGTGCTCATTTTTAGGATATGACTCTGATTTGTTTCCCAGATCCAGCTATGGGTTCCATTCCACTGAGTGGATCAATTAGAAAATGAGCAAGAGTGCTGCTTTCTTGTTGAATCTGGTACCAGCACAAGGGTGAAGGAGACAAACACAGAGAACACTCAACTCCTACCAATCCATATATCCAGAGACACAGAGGCTCTCAAGACCTCATCACTGAAGTAGACCTAAAATGATCCCAACATGGCTCAGGGAAATTTTCAGAAGAGGGGGTGGAAAGATTGTTAGAACCACAAGTTGGGTCATTATGCACAGAGACATTGTCTCTTACCTATAACTGATGGCTAACCCCATAATGCATGAACCATATTCCCCAACAAGGAGGGTCCCTTCGGAGGGGGGTGGTTAGGGATGAGGCTAACAATGGTACAAGCATGGCTGTATACACACTATGTACATAACTAATAACAACAACAAAAAAAGAAAAACAATCAATATTTTAAAATGTACATTTCAGTTTCAGTTTAGACTATATAACAAAGATATGTAGCACCTATATGTGAACTAAGTGTAATTCTATTATTTTGGCTTTCATTTGTTTAAATCAATCACATGGTCAAAACCTTACTTTTCAATTGAAAAATTGCAAGGTTGTATCTGATGTCATAAGCCACAGTATTATAATTTATCCTTTAAAATACCTTGAAAACTATACTTTTTTATTTTTAAGAAGCTAATTTTAATGTTTCAAATTTTATAATAGCTTTGATCTTTTTCCAGTGCATGAGAATTTTTTTCTTCACCTTCCTTGAATTTATCTCTTATATATTCTTGATACTAACTAGTAATATTCTTTCTTAAGAAAACATCATTATGTTACCAACAAAAGCCAGGTGAGAATGTATGGCATATTTGGTTTCTTCTGATATAACATATTGTTTTAAATATTCTTTTTGTTTATTAGAGACAAGGAGAGAGATAGAAAAAGAGAGAGAGAAAGAAAGAATGGGCATACCAGGGCCTTTAGCTACTGCAAATAAACTTCAGACGCATAAGCCACATTGTGCATCTGACTTATGTGGGACCTGGAGAATCAAACCTGGATCCTTAGGCTTCACAGGCAAGTGCCTTAACTGCTAAGCCATCTCTCCAGCCCCTGAGCTAATACATCTCTCTGGCCCTGATATAACATATCTTAACATAAGTTATTATGTTAAGATATGTTAAGAGAGATGGCTTAGCGGTTAAGCGCTTTCCTGTGAAGCCTAAGGACCGCAGTTCGAGGCTTGATGCCCCAGGACACACGTTAGCCAGATGACAAGGGGGCACATGCATCTGGAGTTCATTTGCAGTGGCTGGAAGCCCTGGCGTATCCATTCTCTCTCTTTCTCCTTCCCTTCCTCCTTCTCTCTGTCTGTTGCTCTCAAATAACTAAATAAATATAAACAAATTTTTTTTTAAAAAAACTTATGCAGAATAAAATAAGCAACAACACTGATGTAATACTAATATCAAATAAAATCCAATAAAAAATGAACCCATATCTGAGTGATAGATAAATGAAAACAAAAATAGAAGAAAGGTATTATTATGAAAAAGAATAAGTGTGAGTTGTTTATTGTTTTAGTAGATTCTGAATAAGTCTTAAGTTTTCCTATGTCAACATCACTTACAGTTTGACAATATGAAATAGAAATATATGTAGTTTAAAGTAAAGATACATTGTTTTATTGTTACAAGACAGTCCCTAAGAAGTCTTCACTATTCACTTTCAGAAAATTTTGTACAACATTGAAAAAGAAACCATTTTTGCTTTATCTTCTACTTTGAAAAATTTCAAGATAAGTCACAGAGAAAAACCTGAGTTTTATAAAAAAAAATTAAAAATAGAAAAATCTAAAAGAAAGGAAATGGCAAGTGCTCAACTATACTAATAGAATGAGTATATTTTGATAAATACCTTTTTGAAATTACTATTATAATAGAAAAATTGAACTATCTTAAATACTGTTAAAGAGTAGCAATGTGTGGCTCTTATTCTTGAAATAGAAGAATATTTGGCCAAATAAGAAAGTGATTCTGCTTTCTTCTTGTTTTTTTCTTTTTAATTTATTTATTCTTTTGAGAGAGAGAGAGAGAGAGAGAAGGAGAGAAGGAATGGGCGTGCCAGGGCTTCTGGCCACTACAATTGAACTCCAGATGTGTGTGCCCCCTTGTGCATCTGGCAAACGTGGGTCCTGGGGAATAGAACCTAGGTCCTTTGGCTTTGCAGGCAAACTCTTTAACTGCTAAGCCATCCCTCCAGCGCTTTCTTCTTGTTTTAACAGTTACTTATTGGAGGCTAAATCCTTAAAAAATAATGAAGTAATATCACACATTTTATATACAAAATTCTTTCAGGTATGAAAAATTATAATGTAAGTAATATTGGGTATGAATTCCATCCTGATTCATGTCTACTGGTATCACAAATGGTTTCTTAAAAGAAAGCATTTTGGCATTGACATTGAGGGCTAGCCAGAAATCATTTCTAACTTTCACTAAAATGCTGATTTATCATTTTTCACACTGAGGACCTTTGGAAACTGATACTTTTCTGCCTTATCTTTCCAGCTTCTCATTATCTATGTGTGTTTATGCAATTTTGTAGGCTGTTCTTCATGGAGCTGGGTTATCAATAAAATGTTGTGTTGTGTTGTATTACCTAGGCTGGTTTACTTGTGGGAGTTCTTGTTTCTTTTACTGAAAATGGAGACAGTAATGATAATATCACACGACTTATTTTTTTTTAAGTTATGAACATTTTTATTTTTATTATTTTTTTAATTTAATTTATTAGTTTTCTTTTCAGTAAATACAGGCAGTTTGGTACCATTATTTAGGCTCATCTGTGATCTACCCCCTCCCATTAGACCCTCCTTGTTAATGAAAATGGGTCCTGCATTGTGGAGTTAGCCCCCAGTTATTAGTATGATAAATGTCTCTGCAAATCATGACCCAACATGTAACTCTGACATTCTTTCTGCCCCCTCTTCCGCAAGATTTCCCTGAGCCATGTTGGGTTCATTTTTGGTCTGCTTCAGTGCTGAGGTGTTGAGGGCCTCTGAGGCTTTGGCTCTCTGATTTTGTAGGAGTTGATTTTTCTCTGCATTGATCTCCTTCCCCTTTGTGCTGGTATCCGGTTTATCATACGACTTATTAAAACTGACCATCATTCAATGAAGTCTCAGTATATGTAAAGTAGGTGTGACTGTGACTACAGCTTAATAAATACTATCTGGCTGTTGTAACTGTTCTAATCTTTCTCTTGAGATAATTCCATTAGATAGCTTGGCTAACAATAACAGTGACATAATTTTAAGAATTAGAGTGGTTCAATAAAGCTAAGCATAAAATAATGACTCATGGGCTGGAGAGAAGGCTTAGTGGTTAGGGCATTTGCCTGCAAAGCCAAAGGACCTAGGTTCTATTCCCCAGGACCACCTAAGTCAGATTCACAAGGTGGCACATGCATCTGGAGTTCATTTGCAATGGCTGGAGGACCTGGCCCACCAATTCTCTCTCTCTCTCTTTTTCATTCTGTCTGCCTCTTTCTCTCTCATTCTCTTAAATAAATAAATGAAAAATTTAAAAAAATAATGATTCATGTGCATGAATAATAATATATAATATTGAGAATATTGTGTGTGGTATATGCTTTTTGATATATAGCAATGAGTGAATAAAATGTATAGGTAATAATAGTAACTTTTAAGATAGTCTTGTAACTGCAGAAGTAAGGTTGAAATAAAGATTATCTTCTTTTCCTTTCTGAGAATTAATTCACTGTGAAGTTTAGCCCTCAAAACAGTGATTGTCATATAATAAAGACTCAGTAAGTATTAACTATGATTAATGTGCATTATTTACCATTATTGTACTCCAGTGTCCAATAAAGCACACAATACCAGGTATGCAATATAAACTTATTTGGTTTGTTAGAAGGATGTAACATTAAGTCTACCTGAGGGGATATCAATGTTATTTATATATATTGCTTCAGCCAATACAGAAGCATAGAAATTAGTGAGGATAATTAGTTTAAGTTAAAATTTGTCACAGCTGTGAGAAGCTTGACATTTCAAGAAAATTGAAACCACAGATGTTGCCAGATAATAAACTTTCTGGGTCATCAGGACTACACTGAGGATTATGTACATATCAGTCTGCTCGCAGGTAAGTAAATTGCTCTAAAGCAACAAATGTAATGATTTAGTAATAACTATTTAATATACCACAGAATTTATGACATGAGTGTCAAAAGAAATAATACAGGAATATAGAAAAATGCAGTTTATTAACCCTAAAATCTTTTTTCTAATCATTGTTGGGGAAGTTAATAGACAACACAGACTATTTTTTAGGGCATAAACTACAACCTAGGCAAGTAATTTTCTTATCAAAACCTAAAACTATGAAAATAAAGTCATATTTTTCATAAAACTACAAGTAACCACAAGGAGCTCAATAGGAAACCCACAGAAAATGTGAAAATTAGAAGAAAAACCATGGCCAGATCATGTTTCAGTTTTTTTTTTCAATAATTTGTTTAGGGTTAAGAGCATTTTTCTAATCACATGAGGAGAGAAAAATTTCTTTCTTTCCCTTCCCTCCTCTTCCCTTCTTTCTTCCACTCCTTCGGTTGTGATGAATATTTCTAGTATTGTTAGTCAGCTATTATCCCCATATACTCTAAACCACAAACATATTGGGCAGATAAACTGAGACCCCATTTGAGCTTACTTACACCATAAGGGAAACAAAAAGTAAACAGAAAAATCATAGAATAACTAATAGAGTGGAGAGATGGCTCAGTTGTTAAAGGTGCTTGCTTGGAAAGCCTCACCCCTGGGTTTATTTCCCCATGACCATGTGAAACCAAGTGCATAAATTGGCACATACATCTGGTGACTGTTTGCAGTGGCAAGAAGAGAAGACCTGATGAGCCCATTCTGAATTCTTATCTCTTTCTGCTTTCAAATAAATAGATAAAAACATGCATATTTTAAATGATAATTAGTAGATAAAATAATGCTATTTTATGATGTGTCACAAATTAGAAGTTAGGAACGACAAGATGGAGAACCAGAGAGTGGAATCAATGGACAAAATCAAATTCTATTGTATACATATTTAAAAATGTATCAGTTAAAACTAGAAAGGTAAATGTGATGAAAAGGTGGTGAATAACCATATGATCCTCATTAAAAGAAAAGGGAAAGTTAAAGTCCTTCTGTGGAATGCCTAGTGTTTTCAGGGAATGGTGTCCCTAGGAGTGAGGTGACAAGAAGTTGCAGGTGAGGTGGCACTGAGCTGTCTCCAAATCTACCACACACGATACAGTGACCCAGATAAGGTCATTCTGAGTTTCAGGAGGATCTGCTAAAGGAGTCTGAGAGGGTATGCAGTGACCATAAGATACTCACAGAGTGAGCACTGGAAGTTCTGGAGCTCATGAATGATTCAGATTCCCTAGCTTCGCTTAGTTTTCAACAGCTGTGAGGCTTCTTACAGTGGAAGGCATGGAAATGTTCATGTGGAAAACTATTATAATGATAACTAAGTACTTTGAATGAATCAGATATTAAAATGTTATTTTAATAATCCACATCAATGGAAAACTATTTCAGTCACTATTTGGGCTAAATTTTCGTGCTCTTTATATGTCATTTTTTTCAGCCATTCTTGCTATCAGTTTGAAATAGTAGCATTTCTCACATTATTGCGAGTCCAAAGCTATGCACTTAAATCTTTGAATGGTTTACTTGAACATGCTACTTATAAATGTATAATTCATGGTTGTTATTTTCTAGAATATATACACAGCATTGCTTTATTAAATTTTTTGAGAGAGAGAGGGAGAGTGAGATTGAAAGAGGCAGACAAAGAGAATGGGTGTTGCCAGGACCTTAAGCCTACTGTGAGCTCCAGACACTGGTGCTCCCTTCTGTACATGAAAGCGTTGTGTGCTAGCATCACAGTGGGGCTGGGGATTTGAACATAAGTTCTTAGGCTTTGCAGCCAAGCACCTTCACCACTAATCCATCTCTCCAGCCTGAGCATCGATATAGTCTGTTTCAAGTGTTTATAAAAATGAAAATAGTCTTTTCCTGATGTGGTGTTGGTGACTGTATCATCCCATAAAAATGTATGTGTGCATATAAACTTGTTTAGATTTATTGAAAACACAGCTAAATTAAATACACATAAAATAAGGATCTTTTTCATTGTAAAGCCCATGTAGCCATTGATTTCCTCTGCCTAGTTTATTTATGTATGCTGTACATTTGTACCTATTACCAAGCTATGGTTGTAAGTGACTTGTGATGGTTAATCAAAAACAACTTAGTACTTGCATCTCTGGGCATGTCAGCTAGGGTGTCTCTAGGAATCCTGTGCTGATTGTGGGTGGCACCATACCATGGACATTAGTCATATACTAAATTGAGAATTCAGTGCAACAGCATTTATTCTTGCTGGCTTCTTGACTGCAGTCACAAAGTGGCTGGCTGCATTTAGCTCCTTCCACATTGACAACCTGCCTTCCCTTCCTTACATGACAGGATGTATCCTCAGAATATGAACAAAGACACATCTTCCTTTGTTAAATTGCTTTTGTCTGCAACATTGAGAAAACTGATACATAACTGACACATTTTGTGATAACGATGGTTCAGCCCAGTCTAAAACTCACTAGGTTTAGGATTATTTTGTTGTATTCATCCTCTTTGTCTCTTTTATAATTAAAAATAATATAATCCTAACATATTTACCTTAAATTTCCTTTTAAAAATAATTGGTGATAATCCTATCTACAGAGTAATCCCTCAGGGATACAGAATGACCTAATATTGTTATTCAATCAAAGGCTGTTACTATTAGACAGACAGAGTCAAGAGCAAGCATTTGTACTTTTGTATATAGTTCTCTCCTGGTTTGGTTTAGAGGATACCTTTCCATCAAAATGACCAATCATAGCATACGGCAATGAAAGTGAACTGTTTTGAGATGTTATATAAAGTAAGAGAAAACCGATATTAATTTAACTCTACTGGTTCCACTATTTGTCCTTAATTCATTGAAGCATTTAATTTCTCATTGCTAATTTTTTTCACAGACACATACTTGTGGAAAGTTGTTAATGCTAAGATGTCCTTTCTTTCCTTTGTTTTTTCCTCTGCCTGGTAAATGGAGATCCAAATTGTAAGATCATCCATCCTATGTCATGGTTCAGTAAATAATAAAACTATAGACTTTTGCTAGGAGGAGAATCAGATTATTTTTAAAGTAGATGCAATATGTATGGTCCATAAATGGCTTTCAGAAAGGCATATTTCAGGAGACCTCACTTAATTTGCCTTGGAAAACAGTTTCCATGACCATTGGAATATTAAAACCAAGATAGGGACTTTCCCCATCAATAATGCACTAGGCTAGCTCTAAGGAATTGTTGCTGCAGGGAACAGCACAGTTTAATCACCATGCATCTTTAGCTCTTGATCTTTCTGCTAAGATTGCCAAGGCAGATGGAAATGACAATCAATATTTAACAGGATTTTTGATGAAATGTGTAAAGGGAAATGGCCTTTGGTCATACATTTTTAGCTCACTCTGCATCACAGATATTACCTGCTGCTGACACAGAATATGGCATTAAAACCATTTATATATAATAAAAAGTCAAATTTTTTATATCTCTAATAATTTGGTTAAAGTTAGTTTGTTCCATTCTGAATAATGTTCTGGTTACACAGAACAATGAGACTAGCAGGTTTTGAAATTCTAAACTGTATCAATCATTGAGAGCACATAGGTCTATTTCAGCACCTTGACAATTAAAACTAATGCAATAAAAGTACAATGATGATATGAGGATTCTTCCCTGGAAAAGATGTGCATTTATTAAGATAAGGTAAAGATTTTTTGAGACAGTATCCTGGTTTCTGAAAAAACTGTTCTTCTCTTGCTCTGAAAGTAATTCTGGGACAAGAGAGGCTGCTATAAGAAAGTCAAGTTTAAATAAGCCTGCCATGTTGGAGTTTTAACACTATTACCTGATAGTTCCATGGAGGAAATAATGTTTACAGGAATTGTTAAAATTATTTCCTTTTTAAGTACATTAATGAAAAGAAGGGATGGATTATGGAAGACTGATTAGGACATAATTTTATGTTAAAAAGAAATGAGGGGGTCCTTGAAGTTCATGGTTTTATTATTATTATTTCCCAAACATATATATATAAATATAAGTTTTAACAAGTATAAATTATATAAGTAAATATTTTATATACTTTAAAAGTATATTTATTTAAAGTTACATTTAAGGTATTCTAATGGTATTAAGGTATATGTGGAGCTAGTGAAGCAATAATAGTAAAAAAGCATACATATATATGTATATATATATATTTCATA
Source organism: Jaculus jaculus (assembly GCF_020740685.1). NCBI lineage: Eukaryota > Metazoa > Chordata > Mammalia > Rodentia > Dipodidae > Jaculus > Jaculus jaculus. Next base: position 182,257,801 of record NC_059103.1, on the reverse strand, counting down.
TAATCTTACATAATTGCATACTTAAATTTTTGTATCATGAGAATAAAAAGTAAACTATGACTTTCATCTAGAGTACAATGTTGTTATGCATAGTGCATATATTGTAGCTTGGCTCTATAGACCTGCATTGTAGCACCTTCTGTCTTTATCAACGTGTTTCCTTTCCACATTCATCTTCTATGATAACTAATGTGGTATTTTCTTTCTCTTACTCTTCATATATTTTGGGTTTTTTTTTGCATATATAATTTAATTTCATGCAATGGCCTCTAAGTTTATTCATGTTTTAATAGATGAAATATTTTATTTTTTATTGTACTTAAATTGTATTCCTGTTAAACACACATTTTTTCCATATTTGTATTTATTAATTTATTTTTCCATATTTTCATCAACATGAAGAGATTGTTTCCATATGACTACTCTATATAATATAATAATTACCATGAGATTAGAGGAAGCTTTGTTAGATGATTATTTTATTCCTTTGGGTACATGCTCAGAAGAATGATGAATCAAATGATAGTTCAATTTTAACTATTTTCTTTCTGTCTTTTGAACACTTCTGGGCTGTTTCTATAGTGGCTTTGTTACCTCATTTGTTCTTTCTCTTTGAGCACTGGTCATACTACTTCTTAGCTTCACTTCCCAGCTTACTTTACTAAGAATACAGTGAACTTTATTTTCGATTGGGCTCTCTTGTGAATCACAGTGGAAAACTAAGTAAGAATTCTATACTCAAAGCTAAAATTATTCTTTAAATAATATTGAATGATTCTTATAATTGTGATATGGTGATTTTCAGTTGTTGATTAGCCAGAAATTATTAAACATATATCTCAGATTTATTTTCTCAAAGTTCAGTCCTACTGTAAGTATTGGATAAACTTTATGTCAAAGTATAATTATTTGGGACAGTGATGTGTTGTTTAATAATTATTACATATTACATATACTTAATGGCATTCTTTTATTTTTTTATTATTAGAGATGGACATATTTTGTATGTAAACATGTGTGCATATTATACAATCCTTTCTCTCCTCCCTGCCCCTTTTCTGAAGAGGCCTTCCTCACTGGGGATGCAGGTAAACCCCATGGGTGTTGTGGGACATGCATTATGGCGCAGCAGTCAGTAATAGGGGAGAGGCAGTGACTCTGTATAAAATGTGCCAATTTGTGGCTGTAACAATCTTGCTGCCCCCTCTTCCACAAGATTCCCTGAGCCATGTATTTTAATTATATTTCAGTGTTGGCCACTTAGGAGCTTCTAGATGTCTGGTTTGGTAGCTATTGAGTGTCCTGAGTATCTTTCTCCATCACCCTTGGGCCACTATCAGCTTAACTGAAAGCACAGCATTCTTGTTCATTTCCTTAATGGTAAGTGATATAGAACATTTTTCTTAAGTGTGTGTTAGCCATTTACAATTCTTTCTCTGAGAACTCTCTAGTTTTATATCCCACTTATGGAGTGGGTTATTTGATTTTTTTTTGTTTTTTTTTTGTTTTTTTTGTTTTTCGAGGTAGGGTCTCACTCTGGTCCAGGCTGACCTGGAATTAACTCTGTCATCTCAGGGTGGCCTTGAACTCATGGCAATCCTCCTACCTCTGCCTCCCAAGTGCTGGGATTAAAGGCGTGCGCCACCACGCCCGGCTATTTGATTTTTTTATTGTTTTGTTTTTGAGTTCTTTGTAGATTATAGCTGGCAAAAGATTTTCTCCCATTCAGTGGCTAATCTATTGACTCTGCATATGGTATGTTTGTGCAGAAGCTTTTTAGCTTTATAATATCCAATTTGTTGAGTGCTTGCTTAATTTGCTTAGCTACTGGGATTTTGTTCAGGAACTCTTTTCCCAGTCCTATATCTTGGAGCATGTGTCCTATTTTTACTTTCAGTAGTTGAAGAGATTCAAGTCTTATATTAAGGTCTTTAATCCATTTAGACTTGATTTCTATGTATGGAGAAATGAGTGGGTCTAATTTCATTTTTATACATATGATCATCTAATTTTGTCCAATACCATTTGTTAAAAATGTTGTCTTTTATCCATCCTACATTATTGGCAACTTTGTCAAGCATCAAGTAGCTATAGTTGCTTGTCCTAAAGTCTGGGTCTTCAATTCTGTTCCATTGGTCTATGTTTTTGTTTTTATTCCACCACCATGATGTTTTTGTGACTATGGCTTTGTAATATAGCTTTAGATCAGCTAAGGTGATACAACCACAGTTGTTTCTTTTGCTGAGGATATGTTTGTATATCAGAGGCCTCCTGCCATTCCATATGAATTTTGATATATATATATATATATTTTATTCTCAGTAAAGAATAATGCTAGTATTTTATTGGTATTGTAATAAATCTGTATATTCCTTTTGGTAGAATTGCCATTTTCACAATATTGTTTCTACCTAACCAGAAGCATGGGTAGTCCTTCCATCTTCTTAAGTCTTCCTCTGTTTCTTTCTTGAGTGTTTATATGTTTTTGTTATTTAGTTCCTTCACAACCTTTGTTAGTGTTATTCTAAGGTATTTGATTTTTTTGTTGTTCATGAAAATGGGACAGTTTCACTAATTTCTTTCTTTCTCTGTACATTTGTCCTTTGCATATAGAAAAGATACTGGTTTTGTGCATTGATTTTTGTATCCTGCCACTTTGCTGAAGGAATTTATAACCTTTAGAAGTTTTGGGATAGAGACTTTAGAGTCACTTATATATAGGATCATGTCATCTGCAAATAGGGCAAAATTAACTTCTTCCTTTTCAATTTGAATCTCTCTTATTTCTTTATCCTGTCATATTGCTTGAGCTAGTATTTATAGTAGTACATTGAGGGGAATGGAGACAGTGAGCACCCCTGTCTTGTTCCTGATCACAGTGGGAACTCCTTGAGTTTTTCCCCATTATGAATTATTTGGGGGCTGGAGAGATGGCTTAGTGGTTAACCACTTGCCTGTGAAGCCTAAGGACACTGGTTCGAGGCTCAGTTCCCCAGGACACATGTTAGCCAGATGCACAAGGGGTCACATGTGTCTGGAGTTTGTTTGCAGGGGCTGGAGGCCCTAGAACACCCATTCTCTCCCTTTCTCTCTCTCTCTCTCTCTTTCTCTCTGTTTCTGTCACTCTCAAAAATAAATAAATGAACAAATTTAAAAAAAAAAAAAACAATTATTTGGGCTTTAGGAGCTTTATATATAGCCTTTATTGTGATGAGATATAAACCCTCTATGCCTTTTCTTTCCAGTGCTTTGATCATGAAGTGTTGATGTATTTTGTCAAAGGCCTTGTCTGCATCAGTTGAGTTGATCATGTGGTTCTTATGGTTCAGTTTATTTATGTAGTATATCACATTGACTGATTTCAGTATGTTAAGCCATCCCTGCATCCCTAAGATGAAGCCTACTTGATCAAGATGGATAATGCTTTTGATGTGTTGTTGAATTTGGTTTGCAAGGATTTTGTTCAGGATCTTTGCATTTAAGTTCATTAGGGAAATAGGCTTATAATTTTCTTTACTTGATACATCTCTGTCTGGTTTTGGTATTAGGGTGATTCTACCTTCATAAAAGGAGTCAGGGAGGATTCTCTGGTCTCCAATTATGTGGACTGATTTGAGAAAAAATGGTTACAGTTCTTATATGAAGGTTTGATAGAATTCAGCTGAGAAGCCATCTAGTCTTGGTCTTTTGGAGGATGTTTTTTATTACCTTTTAGATCTCCATGGATGTGATAGGTTTGCTTAGGAAATTAATCTCCTCTGATTTTAGTGTGGGTAAGTGATATGTGTCTAGAAATTCATCTCGTTCTTCCAGATTATTTAATTTTGTTGAGTATAGGTTTTGGAAGTGTGCTCTGATGATTCTTCCAATTTCATTGAGGTCTGTAGTGATCTCTCCTTTTTAATTTCTGACTTTGTTAATTTGAGACTTCTCCTTTTTGTGTTTGGTCACTTTGGCCAGGGGTTTGTCATTCTTGTTTAATTTTTCAAAGAATAAGCTCTTCATTTCATTGATTTTTTAAATTGTTTTCCTAGTTTCCCATTCATTAATTTCTGCTCTAATCTTTATTATTTCTTCCTGGTTTTTCCAGAACCTTTAAGGGAACATTCAGGTTATTGACTTGTGATCTCTCTGCCTTTGCAGTGAAGGCATTTAGGGCTATGTTTTTTTTCCCTTATGACTGCCTTCATTGAGTCCCATAAGTTTTGGTAAGTTGTGTTTTTATTATTATTCAAATCTAGGAATTTTACAATTTCTTTTTGATTTATTCCATGACCCATTCATTGTTTAAAAGTGTGTTATTTAGGGCTGGAGAGATGGCTTAGCAGTTAAGCATTTGCCTGTGAAGCTTAAGGACCTCAGTTCAAGGCTCAATTCCCCAGGACCCACGTTAGCCAGATACACAGGGGTTGGACATTTCTGGAGTTCATTTGCAGTGGCTGGAAGCCCTGGAGCACCCATTCTCTCTCTCTCTCTCTCTCTCTCTCTCTCTCTCTCTCTCTCTCTCTCTCTACCTGCCTCTTTCTCTGTGTCATTTTCAAATAAATAAATTTTTTAAAAGTGTGTTGTTTAGTCTCCAGGAGTTGATGGAATTCTTGATGGGTCTGTTGTTGTTAATTTCTAGCTTTAAAGCATTGTGATCTGACATGGTGCAGGAAGTTACTTCAGCTTTCCTGACTTTATGAAGATATGTTTTATGACCTTATATGTGGTGAATTTTGGAGAAGGTTTCATGGGCTGCTGAGAAGATTTTGTATTCTGTAGAGTTGTGGTGGAAAGTTCTGTAGATATCCAGTAGGCCTAGTTGATCTATGATGTGGTTGAGCTCTATTATTTCCCTGTTGACATTTTGCTTGGATGATCTGTCTATTGATGATAGTGGAGTATTGAAGTCTCCAACTATCATGGTATTGGTGTTTATTTCTGTTTTATTATTGAGCAGATTTTGTTTTATAAATTTGGGTGCCCCCATGTTTGGGGCATATATATTTATGATGTGCTCATGTTGGTCATTCAGTTGATGTGCAAGACGTGTCCGTGTTTGTCCTTTTTGATTACGTTTGGTTTGAAGTCTATTTTATCAGATATTAATATAGCAACATCTGCTTGTTTTTTTTATTTTATTTCAATTTGCTTTGATATCATTTTCCAATCTTTAAACCTGAGCAGGTGTCTATCTTTAGTGGTGAGGTGGGTTTCTTGAACACAGAAGATAGAAGGGTCCAGTCTTTTGATTCATCTTGAGAGCCTGTGCCTTTTGATGGGTGAGTTAAGACCATTAATATTTAAGCTTATTACTATAAGGTTTGAATTAATCCCTGCCATGATGAGATATTTTATGGGATTGAGTGCTTATTTGTTTTATGTATTATTTTGATCCTGGTCTGTTTTCGTTATTGTGATCTGCTTCTTGTTGGCTCCTGAGGTTGGTTGGTTGAGTGTTCTGTGTGGAATATTCCCTCAAGTATTCTCTGTAGGATTGTCTTTGTAATCATATAATTATAGAATTGGCTTTTTTTCATGGAAAGTGTTTTCTTTCACCATCTGTTATGAGTGATACTTTTGCTGGGTAAAGTAACTTGGGTTGGAAGCCATAATTTTTCAGTCTCTGAAGTGTTCCATTCCAGGCCCTTCTGGCTTTCAGGGTTTACTTTGAGAACTTTGATGTTATTCTAATGAGATTGGCTTTTGTATGTTTTGAATTACTTCTCTCTTACTGCTTTTAACACTCTCTCTTTGTTTTCATTATTAATGGTTTTAACTATGATGTGTCTTGGAGAGTTTCTTCTTTGGTCATGTCTGTTTGGTGCAATGTGTGTTTCTTGTATCTGGATGGCCCTCTGTTTTACAAGATTCAGAAATTTTTTGTTTAATAACTTTGTTTAGTATATTTTCTATGTCTTCAGTCTGGATTTACTCTCCCTTCTGGTTTGCCCATGATGCAGATGTTTGGCCATTGTAGAGTGTCCCACAGTTCCCTTGCATTCTATTCACTTGAGTTTTTTTTAATTTAGCAAAGTTTTTGGCCTCCCAATTAATGCCTTCTGTCTTATCTTCCAGGTCAAAGGTTCTGTCTTCCACTTGAGTAACTCTGTTGGTGAGTGATTCTAGAGAGGTTTTCATAAATACCATTTGCTTTTCTTTTTTTCTGTTGTGATGTTTTGTATAGTGCCTATCTCTTTTTTGAGGTATGATTTCAATTCAAATTCTGATTTTCTTGATGCTTCTTATCGTTCATTCTTGCACTTGATCAAGTCTTCATTAAGCTTAATCAGCCAATTGTTGAGGTCTTCCATTTTTTGTCTTACCTTCAATTTATTCATATCTTTGTGGAGGGGTCTAACATTTTCTTCCATCAAATTAACCCTAATGTCAAAATCTGAATGTTCTAGGAGATGATTCTGTTCGATTCCATTGGTATGATTGTTAGTTCTTTGATAGTTTGCTTCAAGATCAGCATTTTTTTTAATTGGGGTCTCAATGGTTGTGTTTGCATTTTGGGAATGAGTTTCTGTTGATTTCTCTATGATTTCATTGGAGGCTTCCATAGTAGGACTCGGTATCCTTGGTTTTCTGACTTTCATTGGCTTTTTGTGTTGTTGCCTGCCAATTTTAGGAAGACTCTTTATTTTTTTGAGATGGAAGTGAGTTTGTATCCTTTGGCCCGTTCACTCTCTGACTCAGGTGAGCAGGGATGTTGGTACTTAGTGTCCAGTTAAGATATCAGAGCAGAAGTCCTTATTCCACAGCTCACACAGGAGTCAGGCCTGTGCAAGGCACAATGGGACCTACCAGGACCAGGGAACTAGGAAAAGTAAGGGAAAAACGTCTGGCCTACTTCATGCTGAGCCCTCTAGGACCAGTGCAGAAAACCTAGACTAGGGAGGTGCGAGGAGTCCACACTTTGTCCAGGCAGGTAACTCAGACCTGGGCTGTGGGAGGGAATCAGAAAGTCAGTCTAATCACTGCAGGCTACCATGCCTGCCCACACACTAACTTTGCAGGGAGCTCAGGCCTAGGCTGTGGGAGGGGACAGATATGGATCTGCCCTACTCTGTCCAGACTGCCACACCTATACACACAGTAATGACCCAGGGAGCTCAGGCCCAGGCTGTGGGAGGAGACAGAAATGGGTCTGGCCTACTCACTCCAGACTACTGTGCCCGCCCACACACGGACTGAGCAGGGAATTCAGACTAGGGCTGTGGGTCTCAATAGTATTCTTTATTGCATCAAGGCAAAACTTTATGTGTGTGTTTTGCTGTTACTGTTTTACTGTTTCCAGTGCTTAGATGAGTGCTCATTCCGTATTCTTGTAGAAATGAATGACTGTGAGTGAGATGAATGACTGCGTCACCATCCATTCACATAGGAAACTTTAAAAAACTCAAACCGTGAATAAATACATTAATGAGCTATAGATGATGAAATATACTTTACTACAGTTTTGAATTAATAATGTCTGGCACATTGAACTGCCCTTTAAGAATCTATAAAATATTTATACATGCATCTTCTGGCATCTTCCATAAGCACCCATTTTTTCAAATATTTTATTTATTTATTTATAATAAAGGTGACTCTATGATTTAGTACACTGTCTAAGTTCAGTTGATAAGATACATAAATAATTTAAATTAAATATGAAATGCATCTGTTTGTTTTGCCAGAAAAGGAAACATATGAAGCTTTATATAATGTTAGAAACATGTATTGATATGCAAATGTTTAAATGAATTTTATATGTATGACATTTAAATAATTAGAATGAATTTAATAAAAGTAGGCCTCATGTGCTAATTATAATTTTCAGGAGATAAAGACTAGAACCCAGTACAATTTTAATATATTGAAAGAATGTTGATACTACTTGAATCTAAAGTGTTTGCTAAAGCCTGCTGCCAAGATGATAAGACATCCAATTTTCCAAGCTTAATTCCCCAGGATAAATATTTAGAGTATTTGTCTTGAAGTTAAAATATTTATTTTTTCTACTTTAATTTTAAAACTACATTAAATTTGTTCAATAAGTATCTAGGAGACTTCCTTTTTGTACACAAAGACAAATCCGTCAATTAGTGTGTCTCATTTGTAGTAAATGAAAGTGGAAGAAAGTCCTAATTAGTGTATATTGAACAAAACCCTTCAAACCACAGCTGCATCCTACCGATGCTTCATTAAAAATACTAACCAAATCTTTGCTCACTGGTATTTTTAAAGCTCATTTATTATATTCATAATATACATTACTTTGACATTTGTAGAGTTAGGCATTACTATACATTAAATCATCAGTCATGATCGAAATTTCTATAGCATACTGAACACTGGGGGTGGATGTATTCCAATGATAAATAACATAAAATAATGGCCACATTACAGAATCAGTTCATGTTCATTACTTTATTTGCTTTGTATGTTAGAATATTGAGTAGGGTGCCCTTACAGATGATGAAATTAAGGTGAAAAATGTAAAGCACCTTCTCTCAATTTCCAGTTATTCTGATTAAAGCCATATATCCTGATGCCAAGAATGAAGGGCTTCATTATTGGCTTTATTAAGATAAGAATAAAGTAGTTGAAAAGTTCATTTAAATATCACCCAAAACAATTTTTTTCATGAGATAACATTGATTAACACACAGAGGTTAATGATAAATGTCCCAGGGGGTAGGGGGAAAGGTCATTGGCCCTGAACAAAGAAAGATGATAGGAAGGATTGTAGTAAAGATCTGATCAAATGTCTATGGACCATGCGACTTCTGAAGCTTCTTTTTTCGTAGAAGCATGAGGTTTGAAACAAAAGCAACATGCACTTTGACTAACAGTGATAGAACATCCTGATACAGATATCAGAAAATACTGCATTAAAAATACCTGAAGGGAGATGGCAAGTTGGCTCTACAGTTAAAAGTGCTCATTTGGAAAGTCTGCTGGCCTGGATTTGATTCCTCAGCTACCATTTAAACCCAGACAGAAATGGTACATAGTCCCATTTTCAATACCACCACCAACAACAAATCCTTGGAATAACGTTAACCAAGGAATTGAAAGATCTATACAACAAAAACATAAAAACACTCAAAAAAGGAATTGAGGAGGACTTGAGAAAGTGGAAAGACCTCGCATACACCCGGGATAGGAAGAATTAACATTGTGAAGAATTAACATTGTGAAGACAGCAATCCTACAAAAGGCAGCATACAGATTTAATGCAATTCCAATTTAAATCCCTACAGTGTTCTCCACAGAGATAGAAAAAAATTATCCAAATTTTATATGGAAAGGCAGAAGGTCACGCATATCCAAACATATCCTCAGCAAAAGAAATACCACTGGAGGCATCACCATACCTGATCTAAAGCTATATTACAAAGCCATAGTAATAAAAACAGCATGGTACTGGCATAAAAATAGGAGTATAGATCAATGGAATAGACTTGAGGACCCAGAGTTTGGGTCAAGCAACTGTAGCTACTTAATACTTGGCAAAGGCCCTAACAATATAGGCTGGAAAAAAGACAGCATCTTCAACAAATGGTGCTGGACAAACTGGATAACCGTATGCAGGGTACTGAAACTTGATCCACACATTTCTCCATGCACTACACTAAAGTCCAAATGTATCAAAGACCTCAATATAAGACCAGAAACTCGAATACTACTGGAAGAAAATTTAGGAAGTACTTTCCATGATATAGGAATGGAAGACTTCCTGAACACAAACCCAGTAGCTCACGATCTTAAACACTCACTCAACCGATGGGATCATATGAAGCTGAAGAGTTTCTTTACACACAAGCACACAATAAGCAAAGTCAATAGATTACCCACAGAATGGGAGAAAATATTTGTGGGTTAGCCAATTGATAGAGGCCTAATCTCTAGAATCTACAAAGAACTCAAAAATCTAAACAGTAAGAAATCAATCACCCCATTCACAAAATGGGACAAAGAGCTGAACAGGCAATTCACAGAGGAAGAAATACAAATGGCAAACACACACTTAAGAAAATGTTCATCATCCCTAATCATCAGAGAAATACAAATTAAAACAACTATGAGATTCCACCTTACCCCACTAAGGATAGCAAACATTAACAATTCAAACAAAAATAAATGCTGGTGAGGCTGTGGCGAAGTAGGAACACTCATCCACTGTTGGTGGGAATGTAGATGGTACAACCACTTTGGAAAGCAATATGGAGACTCCTGAAAAAGCTGACTATAGAGATACCAACAGACCCAGTTATTTCCTTACTGGGCATCTACCCTAAAACCTTCAAACCACACACCAGAGAGATTTGCTCAACCATGTTTGTAGCAGCTCAATTCATAATAGCTAAGAGCTGGAATCAATCCAGATGTCCATCACTAGAAGAATGGATAGTGGGCACTGACCTGTAACTCCCAGTACCAGCATGGGGCTATCATCCACAATGAGCTTTTGATCAGAGAAACCTACAAGGTTTCCTAAAAGAATTACAGATTTCTGTCAGACTACTTGATGACCCACCAAATTTAGTGGTAAGACCCTACTGCTGAAGACACCATAAGCAGTTGACATGTAAAATGGAATGGCATGGCTGTTAACTAGACGAAAGTCAGTCCCCAGATAGTCAGCGTGTCTAGTGCCAGAAGGTGCTACATGGGCAATTGGAGGAAAATGACCAATATCTGTCCAAGCAACTCATGGTCCACCTACTTAGCCACAAATAACCTGTTGTGATGCCCACACAAGTGCAATAGTGGCACACAGCCATGGTGGGGAACCAACTGCTCTTGATTTGGCTAACAGATCCACTCAGTGGTATGGGACCCATAGCTGGAGCTGGGAAACAAGTCAGAACCATATCCAAACATAAGCCCACTCTCCATTATCAAGCTACCACCAATCGTGTGCTACAAGAGGGCCTACACCTATTAACTTCTTCATAAAAGAAGTTCATTTGTCCTGGTTCTAAGTTACTCTCTATTTGAGAATCTGATTCTCTTTTTCAGATATATGTAGATCCTAAGGAGAGAGCCACCCCACCATATCTCAAAAGGGTCCTGGCTGAAACTAAGAAAAAATGGCAAAAGAAGCAAGGGTTCTCTTTTCCTGGTGAACCAGATACCAACACATGGGGGAAGGAGATCAACAAAGAAAAAAAAAATCAACACCTACCAAATCAGAGAGTGAGAGACCCAGAGGCCCCCAACACCTCATCACTGAAGCAGACCAAAAATGAACCCAACATGGCTCAGAGAAATTTTGCGGAAGAGGGTGCAGAAAGAACGTCAGAGCCATATGTTAGGTCATGATATGCCGAGACATTTATCTTACCCATAAGTGTGGGCTAACTCCACAATGCACTACCCATATCTGTCAACAAGGAGAGGAATGGGGAGGAGGTAGGTCACAGATGAGCCTAATAGTGGTACCAAATTGACTGTATTTGCTGAATACAAAACTAATTAATAAAAATATTTAAAAAATAAAGCCAGACAGACATCTGTTTGCTGCGGCAAGAAACCCCTCTGTGCCCATAATCACACACACACACACACACCATGTATATATAATATCAAATTTGAAAAAAAATGTATTAATAGTGTTGGAGAGATGACTTGGTCACAAAGTGCTTGTTCAGTGAACATCAGTACCTGAATATATATCCTAAGAACCTATGAAAAGGCAATACCTGATGTTAGCATCTGGCACAATAACCACATCCACATGTGTATCCATTCAGTACAAAATGTATGAACACACTTATAATACAGACAGAGAGAAAGAGATAGAGAAAGAAAGGAAGCTCAGAAGGAAGGAAAAAAGGAAAAGATCTGTTCACACACTATTGTAGTTTTCTTCTTGTTACTGGGACAAAACAGCCAACCAGAAGTAGCTTATGAGAGGAAAAGGTTTTTATTTAAGGTTACATTCTTGAGAGAAATTTTCATTATGTGAGGGAAAAGCATTGCATGAGCAGAGGCTAGACAAAACCTCATTACCCAACATAAGTAGTATTGAGGTATGAGAATGAGCTGAACATTGCCTACAGAGGGAAGCTGGCTATAATACCCATAATTCTGTTCCAACAACACACATCCTCCAGAAAGTCCACAATTCTCAAATTGCCACAATCTGGGGATCAGTCAATCAGGACACATGAGCTTATGGGGTCACATAATTCAGGGATATAACACTCTAAAGTCACACCAATGTGGTAAACCTGGTCTAACAAGGTTCCACCACTCAGAAGCTCCATAACTTTTCCAAATTGCCAACAGGTGCAGAGCACATATTGAAAACATATAAGGCTATGTGGGACACTTTACATTCTTACCACCACAGCTAGGTAGAAATAAAGGTTCTCATATTTGAGGTAATAGCAGCCATGGAAAAAAGAAAAGAACACTATTGCAAAGAAATGTAAGAGTTTGTAAAAAATTGTGAGTGTGATCTTTGAGTCAACTTGGAAGATAACAACTAGGCATGGCACAGTTTGTGGATATCATTGAAAGATGTCGAGACCCTAAGTTAATAGTATCAATGACAAGTTTATCCACCAGAGCACTACCATTAATGAGAGTGTCAGTATTCTGCCCAAGTTTTCACAGATTAAAGTTAATGTGTTCCAAAGGCACCTACAATTGCAGTCTACTTTGACCCCGAAAAGAGACCCTGACTTTGGGAATCAAAGTTTTTTAAAGTGGACAGAGACTTGTCTATCTTTTGCTCCAAAGGAAGAGTCTATATTGTCTAATATTCTATATGAACCTGCACTCCCTACAGAGGTACTAGATCTTTTTATTTATTTATTTTTTTTTACCATTTTTTCTGTAATGGTTATGTATGTACTCAGTGTGAAAATGGCACATGTTGGTACCAACCTTAGGCTCATTCCTGCCCTCACCCCTCCAAAGGGACTTTCCTCCTTGGGAAAACCATTTATCCCCACGGGGATTGTGAGTTATGCATTGTAGGGGTAGCCATCAGTTATGGGGAAGAGGCAATGTCACTGTGCATAATGTCCCACCTTGTGGCTCTAACAATCTTTCTGCCCCCTCTTCTGCGAATTTCCCTGAGCCATGTTAGGATCCTTTAAAGTCTACTTCAGTGATGTGGTCTTGACTTTCCTGTGCCTCTGGATCTCTGGTTTGACAGGAGTTGAGTGTTCTCTGTGTGGAAAGCAGCACCCTTGCTCATTTCTCCAATTATTGTACTTTTTCAGCTGGGGCCCTGGTGAGGTGCCATGGGCTGATTCCTCAGAATTCTCTCCAGTTAGGCATGCAACTGAAAAAGAGAAAAAGATTCTCCAATAGAGAGTGGGAGCAGAACCAGCTTAATGGGATAACTATTATTAGTTTAGAGAGAATTTAATGTTTGTAGGCCCTCTTGTAGCCCACGATTGGTGGGAGGTTGATATTGTAGAGCAAACTTGTTTTCTGGATATGATTATAACTTGTTTCCTAGTTCCATTCCACTGAAGGGATCCATTAGCAATCCAAGAGCAGTTGTTTACCTGCCATGGCTGTGTGCCACTATTGCACTTGGGTGAGCATAAGGTTGTTTGCTGCTGCATAGTTTAGACCACATGTTGCTTGGACAGATGTTGGCCATTTCCCCCCAGTAGCTCATGTAGAACCTTCTGTCTCTAGACAAACTGTCTGGGGACTGATTGGCTTTCAGATTCCTGCCTGGTCTCTCCATTTTCCATACCAATAGCATATAGTGTCTTCAGCAGTAGGGTCTTACCATTTACCTTTGGTGGGTAATCAAATGCTCTGACAGAAGTCTGTCTTCTTTTTGGAAAACATAAATCTCTCTGATGAACAGCTCATTATATATGCTAACTGCATCCTGGTACTGGGAGTTATAGGCCAGTGCCAAGTGGAAAAAGGAAGAAGAAGATAAGTAATATGAAAGAGATGAGAGAGAGAGAGAGAGAGAGAGAGAGAGAGAGAGAGAGAGAGAGAGAGAGAGAGAGAGAAACTGGAGAAAATTATGATTAGTCTTCATCATAACCTCCTCAGGGCCCTTTGATTCAAGTGTTCCCTCTAAGGACCTTCTTTCAGTACATAGGATTTTTATCACACCATTTCCATTTGGGTCCACTTTTGCTGGTCCATGAGATACCTATCAGTTTTGTCAACATCTTGGACTGATCCAAGTTAGGAGCTACAGATAAGTGAGACCATGCAACAATTGTCTTTCTGTGATTGGGTGAGTTCATTGAGAATTATCTGTTCCAAATTCAACCATTTTTCTTTAAATTTCCTTGTGTCAGTTTTTCTTGCTGCTGGGTAGAATTCCATTTTGTAGATATACCACACTCCATTATAGATTTGTCTAATGATGGACATCTGGGTTGTTTCCAGCTCTTAGCTATTATGAATTGAGAAGCTATAAATATGATTAAGAAAATATCTCTGAACTGAAATGTGGAGCTTTTAGGGTAAATGCCTATTAAGGGAATAACTGTGTCTGTTGGTAACTCAATAGTTAACCTTCTTAGGAGTCTCTATCTTGCTTTCCATGGTGGTTGTACCATCTTACATTCCCAGCCACAGTGAATGAGGGTATTTCTTTACATCCTAACCAACATTTGTTTTCATTTGATTTTTTTTAATGTTTACTATCTTTAATGGGGTAAGGTTGAATCTCATAGTTATGTTAATTTGCATTTCCCATGTTGAACATTTTCTTTTTTTTTATTTTTAAATTTTATTAGCATTTTCCATGATTATTAAAAAAAATCCCATTTTCTTAAGTGTGTATTTGCCATTTGTATTTCTTACTCTGAGAACTTCCTGTTCAGTTCTCTGCCCCACTTTGTGAGTGGGTTCCTTAAATTTTTTATTGTTTCGGTATATGAGTTCTTTTTGTATATTCTAGAAGTTAGGCCTCTGTCAGTTTTGAAGCCAGCAAAATTTTCTCCGATTTTGTGGGAAGTCTATTGGCTCTGATTATTGTATGTTTGTCTGTGAAAAAACTTTTTAGATTTATGAGATTCCAATAGCTAAGTGATTAAGTTCCTGAGCCACTGAGGTTTTGTTCAGGAAGTCTTTTCCTACTCCTATATCATAGAAAGTTCCTCCTATTTTTTTTTCCCCTTCCAGTAGTAGCAGAGTTTCTGGTCTTACATTAAGATCTTTGATCCACGTGGACTTGTTTTTTTTGTGTATGGTGAGATCTATGATCTAATTTCATTTTCCTACATATGGTTATCCAGTTTGTCTAACACGGTTTGTTAAACATGCTGTCTTTTTTCAGTCTACCTTGTCAGGGCCTTTGTCAAATATTAAGTAGCTATAGTTATGTGACCCAAAGTTCAGACACTCTTTTCTGTTCCATTAGTCTATAATCCTGTTTTTTTATGGCAGTGCCATGTTGTTTTTGTTATTATGGCTTTGTAATATAGCTTTAGATCAGGTATGGTGATGCCTCCAGAGGTGTTTCTTTTGCTAAGGATGTATTTGGATATCCAAGGCCTTCTGCCATTCCATATGAATTTTGAGATCATTTTTATATATCTCTCTGAAGAAAAATGTTGAGATTTGTATTGGTATTGCATTACATCTGTATTCTGCATTTGGTAAGATTGCTATTTTTACAGTGTTAATTCTGCCTATCCAGGAGCATGGGAGGACTTTCCACCTCCTCAACTCCTCCTCAATTTCTTTCTTGAGTGTTTTTTTATGTGTTAATTATATAAGTCTTTCCCAACATTGGTTAATGTTATTATAAAGGTTTTTTTTTGTTGCTGCTATTGAAAATGGGACAATGTCCCTAATTTCTTTCTCTGTATCTTTGTCTTTTGCTTATAGAAAGGCTACTGATTTTTGTGTGCTGGTTTTGTATCCTGCTACTTTGTGGAAGGATTAGTCGCCACTAAGAGTTTTGAGATGGTGTTTCTAGTAATACTTATGTATAGAATCACATTGTCAGTGAATAGGGATAACTTAACTTCCTCCTTTTCAATTTTTTACCATTTTATTTCTTTCTCCTGTCTTATTGCTTGAGCTCAGACTTCTAGTATTATGTTGAAAAGCAGAGGTGATAGTGGACACCCCTGTCTTGTTCCTGATCTCAATATGAATTCCTTCAGTCTCTCCCCATTAAGTATTATTTGGACTTTAGGTGATTTATGTATAGCCATTATTATGTTTAGATATAAACTATCCATGCCTATTCTCTCCAATGTTTTGAACATGAAGTGATTTTGTGTTTTGTCAAAGGCACTTTGTGTATCTATTAAAATGATTATGTAGTTTTTGTGTTTAAGTTTATTTAGGTGATATATTACAGTGACAGATATTCATATGTTGAATCCTGCATTCCTTGGATAAAGCCTACTTGACCAAGGTGGATAATATTTTGATGTATTCTTGAATTTGGTTTGTCAGGATTTTGTTCAGGATCTTTGTGTCTAAGATCATCAGGGAAATAGTCCTATAGTTTTCTTTTCTTGTGGCATCTCTGTCTGGTTTTGGTATTAGAGTGATGGTAGCTTCATAAAAGGAGTTGTTCTTCAATTATATGGCACAGTTTTAGAAACAATGGTTTTAGTTCATCTGTGGTGGTATGATACAATTCAGCAGAGAAGCCATCTGGTCTTGGACTCTTCTTTTGGAGGAGGTATTTTATTCCTTTTTCAATCTTTGTGGGTATGATAGGTTTGTTTAGGAGATTATTCTGCTCTACATTTAGGTTTGGTACGTGCTATGTGTCCAGGAATTCAACTATTTACTCCATATTATCCAGTTTTGTGAAGTAGAGGTTTGTGAAATAAGTCCTGATGATTCCCCAATTTCACTTATGTCTGTTTTGTTCTCTCCTTTTTCATTTCTAATTTTATTAAAGTGTTTTTTTTTTTTCTTTGCTTCTTCAAATTAGTCAGGGGTTTATCAATCTGTTTTATTTTTTCAAAGAACCACCTCTTTGTTTCATCCATTTTCTTTATTCGTTTCTTAGTTTCCAATTCATTAATTTCTGCTCTGATATTATGTCTTTCTGTCTGGTGCTTTTTGGTTGGATTCTTCTTTCTTTCCCAGTGTCGTTAGGTGGGTGATTAGGTTATTGATTTGGAATCTCTCTGTCTTTGTTATGAAGGCATTTTGTGCTATGAGTTTTCCCGTAAGGACTGTGTTCATTGTGTCCCATAAGTTTTGGTATGATGCATTCTCATTGTCATTCAATTCTAGAAACTTTGCAATTTCATTTTTTTTTTAATTTCATCCACTACCCCCTTAATGTCTAAAAGCATGTTGTTCAGTTTCTAGGAGCTGGTGAGATTCCTGGCGCATCTTTCATTGTTAATTTCTAGCATTACAGCACTGTGATCTAATATCATGCTTGATTTTCCAAAATATATGGAGGTAGGGCTTTTGGCAGAGTATATTATCTATTTAGAGAAGGTTCCATGTGCTGCTGAGAAGAATGTGTACTCTATGGATTTGGGTAGAATGTTCTGTAGATGTCTGCTTGGTCTAATCGATCTATGGTGTAATTGAGATCTTTAACTTCCTTGTTAATTTTCTGTTTGGATGATCTATCGGTTGCTGATAGTCAAGTATTGAAGTCTATGACTATGACGTTATTGGGTTTTATTTCTCTTTTGTTGTCAAGTAGGTTTGGTTTTATGAATTGTGGTACCCCAGTGTTTGTTGCATAAAGATTGATGATTGCGATATACTCATGTTGGATCATTCCCTTGATAAGTAGGATGTGGTCTTCATTGTCTTTTTTGATTACTTTTGGTTTGAAGTCTATTTTATCCAATATTAATTTAGCAATGCTTGCTTGTTTCTTATTTCCGTTTGCTTGGAATATCATTTTCCACACTTTCACTCTGAGGAGGTGTCTGTCTTTAGTGATGAGGTGGGTTTCTTGAAGACAGCAGATTGAGGGGTCTAACAGTTTGATCTACTCTGTTAGTTTATATCTCTTGATGGGTGAATTAAGGTATTTAATGTTTCGGGTAATAACTATGAGGTTTGATTTAATCCCTGCCATATCACAGTGGCTTATGCAATTTGACGTTTTCTTGGACTTTGTAGTTTTCTGCACCTTCTCTGAGATTGGTTATTGTGATTTGTTTCTTGTACCAGTTGAGGTTGGTTCTTTGACTCTTCTGTGTGGAGAATTACCCAAAGCACTCTCTGTACTTTTGGCTTTGTATTCCTATAGTTGTAGAGCTGACATTTATTGTAGAAAGCTTTTCTTTCACCATCTGTTATGAGGGAAACTTTTGCTTGGTAGAGTAGTTTGGTTTGGGTTGGAAGCCATAGGCTCTTAGACTTTGCTGTGTGTTCCATTCCTTTTTTAGATTTAACATTTATTTAATGAGGTTTTTTTCTCCTATTATATGTGCCAAACTTATTTTCTATAGTTATAGGACTAAGTTTTCTACTAATAGAAAATATCCTGACTACACAGGTGTCTTAGGCTGCAGATATACAGATTTTCATGCAAGCATTAGTTACCTTTACATAATATAGTCAATAAAACAATGTCTACCTCATATATTTAACATGAACTAAGCTTTCAAAAATCACATGATACAAAAGGAAGCAAGATATATGCTTTGTATATCAAAAACTTGGGGCCTCAGAAAAAGCATGTCTATGGATACAATAAAATGCAGTTCTTTTCTGCAGTAATTCATGTTAAGGAGATAATTTCTAAATAATAAAATTACAACTCATGAAGAAGTAGCTAATATGCTCAATATGTATACATATGTGAGCATAGATATATATTATGATAGGCAATATTTTATATAATTTTGTATACTACGAAATATTTGCATAGGTAAATATTTAGTATGTAACACAAAAGACAAATAATGATATGATGAAATAAGAAACAAGTGCGTATATAATTAATGAAAGATATTCCAAAGTCTCATTAGTTGATAGAAGAATTAGACTATTAGAGGATAATTTACAAAAGAGCTGAAGAAAAACTGACATCAATGGCAATTGAACTCATGCAGAAGTATTAAGATAGATAAATTTATTACAGAAGGTCTAAATGCCTATGTAGAAAAAGAGATAAAACTTTATCTATTCAGCTATAGGACAACAGCCTCCATGAAATAGTTAAAAATTTATAGGTTTTAAATAATAATTTATCTTATTTATTTAAGAGAACAGAGAGATGGAGTGAGAGAGAGAGAGAGAAATAGGTTATATTCTATGTGTAAATGTGTATGTATGTTTGTATTTTTTAAACAAAGAAGATGCCATGCCCATAAGTAAAGATAAAAGCCATCCAAGTGAGAAAGGAAAATTAAAGCTTTGTTTCTTACATATAACAGGGTGATAATTTTGTAAAAAATAACATAAAGTAAGCTACCATGCCAAGTAATAACCATCAATTTTTCAGCTATGAAATTTTGATTTATTGGGATGCATATGAATTGATTGTAACACACACATTATATTTCTATATAATGTAATTGACATGATACTTAAGTAAATAATTGAATTACATTAAATTATTATTCAAAATAATTGAATTATGGTGGAGTCAAAGTAACTACATGAAAAATAATACAGAAATATAAAATATAAATTAGGAAAATGTTACAAATAACCTGTTCAATAACAGCAAGAAAGCAGTTGAAAGTAACTAAAATGACTTATTGTATTGGATATCATATTTTGTGCTTCATAATTTTTTCTGATAAATTTCCCATATTTGTCTGCAAGTTCACCATAATTTAATGTAGTCACAAGCAGATATTCATTGACAAAAATCATTGCATCATTTTTCTATGGCCACATAATATTTCTGTGGCAACTTTGTAACAGAAAAAAATAATAAAAACTTGGAGTCCAGAAACTACAGTTACAATTTTATATTTTAAGGCCCCAGTGCTTAGAACAAATGGGATTGAGATAAACATTGTGGTAGTCATTTCTATCATGCTGGGATGAACTTCCAAACAGACAGAGTTTAGGGGAGGAAGGGATTTATTTGAAACTCAAAGATCCAAGGGTGCTTTTACAGATCCAGGCAGAGAGAACTGTTACAAGCAAAACACCAACAGCAACCAAAAGGAGCCCCTGACACTCCTCCCAGAGTTCAGACTTGTTCTCTACAAAGCTTTGGGCTGGAATCAGATCTGCATCCAAATACACACCTTTGATAATGATCCCAGCGAACTCCCCCAGTGACAAAGCCTTTAGCCAGGCAGCTGGTGTCCTAAGTTAAACGCTTAATAACACACATTTTACATTTGATGTAAAATTTTAAACACATAAAATATACCAAAGAAACTAATGTAAAAAAATGGGATATAGATTAAATTGTGAATTGAATTCAACTAGTTTATATCAAAGACTTAGTGCTCAGCTTCCTGCCAAATATAGTTTAACTAGAAGAATGCATGTTTAGTAACATATTTATTCCTTATAAGTGAAGTCAATAAGACACTTTTCTATAAGACAGTCAATGTATATCTGAATAAATACACTGTTAAAGTCACAATGAAAAGTAGTATGTATTGCATGGGTCATTATCTATATGAAATATTTTGAGCTATAGGCAGGAAAGAGGGTCTGTGTGTTTCTTGATCTATTATTTTCTGATAACCTAATTAAAACAAAGTAGGTGAAGTATTATAAGCAGTCAGATGAGAAATGTTGGACTGTAATCACTCTGCAGTTTGAATTGCTTACGATTTCTGGGAATGTGACTCTTCCCTGACATTACTCTTATACCTTGATAACTCTACCAATTACAGAAGCTGATATTAGAAATGCTTCTTACATTATTGACTATTCTGTATAACTACATGTAAATGTAAAACAAACATTTGACACAGATATAATTTGAGGCTTGTGTGAGGAACATTGACCATTTATGAATTTCTATGAGATTCATATAGATTTAATTTAATTTAATATCAGACAAATCTGTTATTCATAATATTGTTACATAATTGTACTATATGATATAATAAATTCAATTTTTACTGAGAAGCAGAAAAATGATAGATAATAATGTAAATTTTGAGACCAATGGCATGTATTAAGAGAGCTGCAGGGAAAGGTAAGCCTCTACTTTCATATATTAAAGTGTTTTAATAATTTACTTCTACCAATGCCAGGAATTTGTAGGAATGTGGGAACTATTATGTTCCTTTGATATTCAATCTGCCAGAATAAAGATCTATAATAAATTTTTGCATCCCTGTATTTATCCATATACTTATAACAGTTTCAATATGTAAGAAGTACTAAATTCCAATCTTCTATCTGTATGCTTAGTTACCTATCTTCTGATAACATACATGTGGCAGTATCAACATGTTGTCTCTAAAATAGCACTTATGCCATGAATTAAATTCAAAAATCATTTAAAAAATTACAGTGATTAAAAAACTTCATTAAACATTTGGAACACCTAGGAAGGATGACAATGAATTATTAGCAACAAAAAGATATTCTAAGTGAGCCAAGATTTCATATCATTTTCAAATGATGGCAATGAACTGGAAAATTATTATACCATTGAAAAGACTGTGCATTAGATGTTGTAATAAATCATTTACTGCAGACTATTAGAGTTTAAATTAAATTCATTCATAATTAGGTTGAAAAGAACTCTGAACATGCTGCCTTATTTCAAAAATATGTTTAGTATAAATTCCAATGTTCCTCATCCCATTAAAATGACACATAAGTATTGGTGTGCTCTGCATATGAACTAAATGAATTCAGTCTACTTTTCCTGATTAAGTGGTTCAATGAAATGGGAAAATTATACTTTTTCTTTCTGTAAGAAAAATAATAGTAAAGTAAGCAAGCGATTATACTGATTCTTAATATTACTTAAATTCTCATTCTGCAATAACAAAAGTTAACAAAAATATCATCAAAGCTAGATACGAGAATACAATTGATTCTTATACTTCTTTAAGGCATTTGCTTTTCTATACAGATACTTGGAGTAGGTTTAGTAGGTTTAGTGTTATTTAGCAAATAAATACCCAAAAATTGTATACATTTTTCACAAAGTCATTGATATAAATATCATATACATATATATACATATATATATACATATATATGTATATATATATATATATAATTTTCCATTTATCAAACAGAAATATATCAATCACATATAGTGAGTTTGACATCTCGCTGTGATTTGATATTTTGGAAATAACTAAGGTGATGTGTAGTTTGCCCCAAAGCAGATGTGGATCTGTGGAAGTGTACGGGAACCTGAACTACAATGCCTAGTACCTCAGGAGGCAGGTTGGTGAAGAGAACCCCACCCGGAAAACAAACCTTTTAGAAAGATAGTTTTGTGAATCATACAACTAAATGTACACATCTAGCAATATTCATAATATTCTTGAATTGTTCAATGTAGAAACAGAAGTGAAAAGTAAAAAAAAAAAAAAAAAATCCTGGACAGTGAAATTGAAAATATAACCTACCCATTTTGTGCCCTGCAACAGAAGCAATTCCGTGGTCAGTATGTATGAATAAAAGATGTCAAATCAATAAGTTAGTACTACATCTCAATGAGGTAAAAATCTACATGCTACTTAAAACATTTGCCATAGAAACTCCCATCTGATGGAATAACCCTACTGCTATGTATCTACACAGAGAAAATAAAATCATTTCAAAGAGGTGTCTTCCTTTCAAAGATCATGTCACCACTATACCAAGGTACTCTATAAAGTGTACATAATTTTATGCTTTAATGTATCAGTTAAAACAAATTTAATTTATAAAAATTCCCTTGGAACTTCATTAGCCAGAAACTATGTCAATACAGCCAAATGGCAATTTTAAAAACAATTCTTTTTTATTATACTGTATGCCCAATCTTCCCTTTAAGCTGTTTTTCAACCTATCACCTCTCTCCTTATGAGAATTTCAGCTAGAGACATTTCAGCATTCCAGATGTCAACATTTCATATTTTAAACTTTGTATTATAATTTTTAAGAATTTTATATTTTAGGAATTTTTGTCTTCAGAAGTTTTAACATTTAGAAATCTTACATTTGGAAATATATATATATATATATATATATTTACACACACATATACATACATATATGTATGTATAATTTTCTATTTATTTACTTGAGGGAGAGTGAGAGAAAGAGACAGGTAGAGAGAGAATAGACATGACCAGGCCTCCAGCTACTGCAGATGAACTCCAGATGCTTGTGCCACCTTGTATATCTGGCTCACATTGGTCTTGGTAAATCAAACTTAGGTCCTTTGGTTTTGTAGGCAAGTGCCTTAACTACTAAGCCATCTCTCCAGCCCAAGGAATTATATTTTTTAGGATGATTATTGGTAATGGATTTTCTCACTTCTTGTCATTTTCTGAGCCTTTGCAGATTATCTGGATCACAAGAGAACCTCAAGAAAGATATGTAATATTTTGTATACACAGGGCATTAAAGAGCATATGTGATTATGCAGAATTATTCTACTTAGAAGCAAACAAATCAATGAAGATTTAGTATTTGCTATGTCCAGTAATCACAAGAAAATTATGCAATGAAAAGGAGTAGTTTATAAGTAAGCAATATTTGTAAAATTTATTTGATGAGGTGATACCCATATTTAGTGAATTAGTACCAGCCCAACATGAATGCTAGTACACTCCTGTAACCCCATTATTTTTAGAGGCAGAAAAAGGAGGATCATAATTTCAAGACCAGTCTTTGCTGCATATGAACCCTCTCCTAAATAATCTAACCAACTAAAAGAATTAGCCAGAGCTGGAGATGAAGCTTAGCCATTAAGGCTCTTGCCTGAAGAGCCAAAGGACCTAGGTTTGATTCCCTAGTTCCCATGTAAGCCATCCAGATACACAAGGTGGCTCATGTGTCTAGAGTTTGTTTGAAGTGGCTGGAGACCTCATGTGCCCATTCTCTCTCTCTCTCTCTCTTCTCTCCCAAATAAACAAATAAAATATTAAAAAAATGAATTAGCAAAATCTCAGACTAATTCTTCACTTAACTCTTTCTCTTATTGCCCTTATAGATCAATAAAAAATGTCACAGAGAACCATAAAGAAAAATGTTTGCAGCTCAGAATGTATTATCTAGATAGGAGCTGTAAGATATGTGCATATGAATGGTCTAAACTTAATATCCTTTCAATTTCATTTTACTTTTATTTATTTAGTTTTTTGGTGTTTTCAAAGTAGGGTCTCATTCTAGTTCAGACTGACCTAGAATTCACTATGTAGTCTCAGGGTAGCCTTGAACTCCCAGCGATCCTCCTACCTCTGCCTCCTGAGTGCTGTGATCAATGGTGTGTGCCACCACACCCAGCTCATTATCAGGTTTTTAATGTTATGCATTAAAAAAATTCTGGCAAGCTATGGAAAGTTTGATTGCCTACAGATAGTGTCAAACTCTTAAAAGAGGTTTTTGGAGATTTCTCTTTTGCAACTGTTAAAAGCACTGTAAGCATGTACGCAAGCCATTTTCTTCTGCTAAAGATGCGATTTCTCACTTACAAAATCTATAATGTTTTATCCTTTGATGGTTAATATTGTAAACTTAACAAGATACAGGCTCACCTAGGAGGCAGATCTCTAGGCATGTCTATGTTGCTATGAGAAAGTTGCTAGATCAGATTAAATTATGACTTTCATTTGGTGCATTTAACAAAACTGGTAATTGCAAAATCCACTTCACCTATGTAAGTGAAAAATAGACTGTTATCTTGTTGGCCCCATGAAATTCTGCACTTGCTATTTAGAACAAACTCTATGTTCATTATGTTCTGCCTTAGCACACAGTTGCATTCTCCCCGCTCCTTGTTTTTTTTTTTTTTTTTTTTTTTTTTTCCTGTTCATTATGCTTTAATTCTGAGGACCACAACAGGGTAGAATGTATTACCTTTTAAAAATTGCAAATATTTATATAGTAAACCTTTTTGTTAACTTGATGGCCAAATGTTTCATATCATTTATAGTCTTGTCATAATTCACTTAATGAAATTTGATTAGATTTCAATGAAATTATCTTCCAGAGTAGGTTTTTTTTTTTTTTTTTTTTTTCCTTTCTGGGTTGGGGTGGAATAAATAACCACTACAATTAATAAGCATGAATGGAGCAGAATTTCATAAAAATGAAGTGTGCCAGCACTGTGATGATTTAAGCATATTTAAAAACAAACAAACATCAACAAGGAGGGTCCAATGGGAGGGGGTAGATCATAGATGAGCCTAAACAATGGTACCAAACTGCCTGTATTTGCTGAAAAGAAAACTAATAAATTAAATTAAAATAAAACAAAAACAAACAAACAAAAAACAAACAAACAAAAAAGGATGAATGCACAAATTTGCTGCTGTTTAGATCACTGCAGCTTCGAGGAACCAGTTTCTTTTATTGATTGAAAAACAAAATGAAAAAAAGTAATAAAGAAGTTATGCCTGAAATTAATCTTTTTTTTTTTTTTTTTAAGTGAATCCCCTATGCTATTGAAGTACAGGCACTTGGTCCTTGGTGTAGCTTCTTTTCAACTTTGTATCAAGGGCATGGTTGGCCTGACTTTTTGGCCCTCATCTTTTTTTTTTTTTTTGGTTTTTTTGGTTTTTCGAGGTAGGGTCTCACTCTGGCTCAGGCTGACCTGGAATTCACTATGTAGTCTCAGGGTGGCCTCAAACTCACGGTGATCCTCCTACCTCTGCCTCCCGAGTGCTGGGATTAAAGGCGTGCACCACCACGCCCGGCGGCCCTCATCTTGAATTGGCATCTTACATGGTCCCTGGCAAGTGGACTTAAAGCTTGTCTAAGATTATAAGGGTCAACTAATGTGTTGTGGGGGTGGGCACTTTTATTTTCTCTGTTATCATATTGTGGGAAAAACCCCCCCAGGGGGTCCCCACGCTCTGCCCGGATAAGGCGACACCCCAAATCACTCACTCACGAGAAGCGGTCTTGATGCAAACTGCAAGAGGATTTTATTCCAAGCGCGCTGGGGCCCACAGTCGTACATCGCACAGGGGTAGAGGACTGCAGAGCCCCGAATGCAGGAATGGGGTAGTTTTTATAGGGTTTCTAACAAAGCCTGTGTATTAGACCAATCATTATTTAATATCAGGAGCCCCTGCAGGGTGTTAGCCAGTCAGTTTGTGCCACCCCACAGTTTCTAAGCCAATTAGTTTACTTTGCTCAAGCCCCTCATGGACCAATCACTCTCTTATGATTATGACCTTGGTGGTCAGCGTTTACGCAGGTCCTTGGGTGGGAGTAGCAGAGTATGGTATCAGTCTCCTGTGACCTTGGAGGTCAGCACTTGTGCAATTCCTTAGGTGGGGGTAACAGAGTATGGTATCAGCCTCCTATGACCTTGGTGGTCTGAGGCAGGCTGCTACAGCCTATGGTGCGAGTTACTAAGGCTTACAGTGTGGGCTACTAAGGCTTACAGTGTGGGCTATTAAGGCTTATAGTGTGGGCTATTAAGGCTTATGGTGCAGGCTATTTACAGAAACTAAATAAGTGGTCTACTTTATTACTCATTTCCCATCCCTGAGGGCTATCTCATGCCCTTTTTACCTAGTTTTATATTAGGAGTGGGCTCTGATACAATGAGAAGAGGGATTCTTTACTTGCTTCTAACAGAGAGTAAAACCTGGAGTTTGAGGTATGCAGGTGGCCTGCTTAAGCTCCCTTTGGAGCGTGATAGTATTTCTGAGCTTCTGAATTCTTGGGCCTTTCAATATGAGGTTTTGATATCTGGGTAAAGAGTCACTTATCTTTGTAAACACAAAACATTTTGCTTTCTCCAGTTTTCTGTTAATGGTGAAAGAATAGAAGCAAATAATGTTTTACTGATTTTTGAACATTAAAGAAAAAGAATTACTTGCCTAAACATACATGAGGACAAGAGGAAAGAAAGGGACAGAGAACACACAAAACACTAGAAAACAAATTAATTCATTTTCTCTAAAACAAAATAAAATGAGGGGGGATACATTTGCATATTAATCTTATAAAGCCAACATTACATTGATATTAACCTACAGAACGTAAATATAATCCTGCAGAAAATAAAAGTATGAGCCAATGTCATTGAGGAACCTAAATTTAAGATACTTGATAATTGTTGCAAACTATATAAAAACAACTACATAAGAAAAACTACATAAGAAAAAATCTTTCACCGTGACTATTGGGTTCTATGCCAATGATATAAGTAGTAAGACAAACAGTAACAGTGATACATCAGAAAAAGGAAAAAAAAAAACATTTGTATTCAATATATATAGAAAAGCACAGGCTAACTTCAATATCTTTTCATCTATAAAAATCTCTGAACCAATTAGGATATAACAAATGTACCTCAACAAATAAAAATGCCATCACAGAACACCATGCCTGTGTGTAAGGTGTCTTGACAGAACTCATCTCCATGAACAACAGTTTCACTTCATTGTGATTCTTTGTGGGCAGGTTGAAGTTTTAACTTATGTTGCACCTAACTAAATTTCATATTAGTCTTAATTATATTTAAGTGTTTCCATGGATTTAAAATAGTTATTGATTCTTAACTATGGTTTTAGCTACATTAACAGTTCAAAAAGGACAATCTTATTTTTTTAAGAATTGTCTTTATTATATTTTATTTATTTATTTATTTATTTATTTATTTATTTAAGAGAGAGAGAGAGAGAGAGAGAGAAAATGGGTGCACCATGTCCTCCAGCCACTGTAAAGGAACTCCAGATGCATGTGCCCCTTGTGCATCTGGCTTACATGGGTCCTGGAGAATTGAACTGGGATCCTTTGGCTTTGCAGGTAAATGTTTTAACAGGTAAGCCATCTCTTCAGCCCCCTAATGGACAATCTTAACGAGGGTAATAATCATTTGATCCCCTCCGCAAATTGCCTTTCTCCTGTTGTTTGAGGAGAAAGGGGTTTCAGCAATTTCCACAGGAATGGAGTAAAAAGATCCATTAGACAATGTAACAGTTCTGGTGAGATTTGTTGCAGATTTAAATTAGCTAAGCAGAGGAAAAATAGAAAAATATGGGTAATTTATGATATGTTTTGTAGTTAAAGCTGTGGTTTTGTCAAACTGACTGCATGGGAAAATCAATACTAATCTTCACATTTTTTTTCCATGAAATTATATTGTAGAAACCCCAAAACCAAGCTCAAAATGCAGCAAGTTAGTTACAAGTCATGAGTATTGATAGAAATTCCATGGAGCAATCATTACACTTGTGCTGCTGAACTGTATAGATAAGCTAATGCTGCATTTATTTACATTTGAAATTAAAAGTATTATAAAAGAAACATTATAAATTGAAAATCAAAAAAGCATTTCAATACAGACTGTTTGCTGCTATCAGTATAGTTAAGTAAAACTGATTCGAATTTGTTGTTTTGAAATAGAAAGTTTGTGTCCGTTAATCAACAAGTTCATGCTCTAACATTACCTGAGAGATCAGATACCAGGGCTATAGTCATATTTATTAAGAAATGAAATGTTTGCAGAGTGAAGGGATTTTTTTCTTTCTAACTAAAGGTATTTTTGAAAATGGTGGAAATTTTGGGCCTCAAACTGTTCAAGTGAATTTAGAAAACTCCACCTATCTTGCAGCTGAACTGTATAAAGATTAATAATTTAATTAATTAATATGATCTAAATCTATTAATATTACATGCATGTATAATTTCCTGTTAATATATTATCAAATTCTTTTTTAATAGTTCTCATATAATCCCTTGATTATAAATTAATACGAGAAGGTCTCAGATTAAACTGTGTAATTTGTATATACAATGATTAAATTATGTTCTGAATAATCTTTCTATGTAAAGCCTTAGAATTAAAGTTAATTAGGAATAAATCAAAGCCTAGCGGGGATTAAGGGTAATTAAGTGGTAAAGGATTGTGGAAGACTGGTATAATTAGCCCACTGTTGCAAGCTGGAACCCAGAGACAAGCTTATGGCAAGCAGGTGAGTACAAAACTGTCCCTGTTGTGAAACCAGAAAACAATTCCACTTTGTTTGATTATTTCATGTTAAGTTTAAGAAGCATATAGAACTCAATTTTGATAAAAAAAAAATACACTAGATCCGTGTAGAAAGTAGTCCATAAAAATAATGTAACTTGGAAATAATGCCCGAGACACACATTAAAATTGTTACATTATTTAACATGGTGAAATTACAGGAAGGACTGCGGAGATGGCTCACAGGGTAAAGCTGAATGCACAAGTTTGAGGACCTAAGCTTGAACCTCCACCATTCATGTAAGTGTCATGTAGCTGTGGCATGTGACAATAATTCCAGATCTGGATCACAGACATACCCTGGGGCGAGCAGGCTAGCAAGACTAGCTGAATTAAGACTTGGTCTCAGTGAATAAGATGGGGAGCAACCAAGAATGACACGTTATATCAGCTATGTCCTTCACACACATGCACACACATTTTGCATGTGTACTCACACAAACATGTGAACTCACATACATGTGAATTCATGTACTCATGCATGCATACCACACACAATGGGCAAAAACATGCAGAAGGGGATGGAGAGATGTCTTAGTTAAAGTCCTTGCTGGCAAAACCAAAAGACCCAGGTTTGATTCACCAGCACCCACTTAAAGCCAGATGCACAAGGGAACAACCCTGTCTGGAGTTCATTTTGCAGTGATTAGAGGCCTGGGACCACCCATTCTCTCTTTCTTTGCTTCTCGTTCCTGATCTGCCACTCTCTCATAAATAAATAAAAATAAATAAGTAAATTTTTTTTTCAAAAGCTCAAATTTACTAACTATTAAAAGTCTTTTTCAATGTTTAATGCTTATAAATGTAAATGTTGGACAATGCTGCTGTCAACAGTATGCCTGCTTCAATATATTGACCAACATACTTCGTAAAGGTTTATAAAATTATTTAAAAAAAAAAAAAAGAAACACCTGTTTTTAGAGTAACAGAAAGGTAAAAACCCAACAGGAAAGGAGAGGCATAAATGCTGGTCTATAAGGTAATAAGGCCACTGATGGGAATCAAAACTTGTAAAATATGAGCTTTGATTTGCTAAACAAAGTGTCCAGGTCCTTATTGTTCAAGGTTGTGAATGTTCTATGAGTGTGCCTCAATGTGATGTCCAGACAGCAATAAGCACATGCTGCAATCTTTCCGGGTGGCAGTCGCGGTGGTTTCATCAGGTATCCCCATGTTCAGAATGCTAGGTCCACAGTTGGGGACATTTTCAGAATTATAGCCTTCCAAAGGTGATGTATTGCTGGGGGAGGGCTTATGGGTGTCATAGCCAGCTTCCTCTTGCCAGTTGTTCTAGTCAGGCTTGCAGGGCTGGTAGAAATCACCCAACAAAGAGCAGCTTGTGGGGGAAAAAAGAGGTTTATTTTGACTTACAGGCTGGAGGAGTAAGCTCCATGATGACAGGGAAAATGATGGCATGAGCAGAGCGTGGACATCACCTCCTTGCCAACATAAGGTGGACCATAGCAACAGAAGAATGTGCCAACCACTGGCCAAGGGGAAATTGGGTATATCACCCATAAGCCCACCCCCAACAATACATTCCTTCCAGGAGGTGTTAATTCCCAAATTTCCATCAGCGGGGAACATAGCATTCAGAACACCTAATGAAATGACCACATTCCATCCCTGGCCCCCATAAGCCTATATCCATACATGATATAAAATACAATGCATTCAGTCCAACTTTAAAAGTCCCCATATTTTTCAACAATTCCAATGATGTTAATACATCCCCATAGTCCAAGGTCTTTTAACTGAGCCACAATATCAAAATATCCACCCAAGAAACATAATGGCACAGGATAATCATTCACACTGCAAAAGATAGCACTGGGCATAGCAAAAAAAAAAAAAAAAAAAAAAAAAAAAAAATTCAACCAATACAAGATTTAAAACAACTGGGGCAAACAACAAACTCTGTAGCTTCAAGTCCAGCAACTCTAGCCAGTGACAAATCTCCAAGTCCAATAATTTTAACCAGCAACAAGTCTCTGATGTTCGAATTCTGCCCCTCCAGCTAGGCTACTCACAGTCCTGTAAAACTTCATCAGGGGTGACATCTT
The DNA here is from genome assembly GCF_020740685.1 of Jaculus jaculus. Lineage (NCBI taxonomy): Eukaryota > Metazoa > Chordata > Mammalia > Rodentia > Dipodidae > Jaculus > Jaculus jaculus. The sequence continues at coordinate 182,226,721 of NC_059103.1, read as the reverse complement.
TCCTTAGCAGTTATCTCGTGGTCCTGGCATCTCCACTAGGTCTCCACTGCAATCCAGGGTTCATCCACATAGCCCCATGGGGTCTCCATGCAGGCATCCAGCAAACCTGCTTCACACTGCCCATGGCCATTTCCAAAACATATGACCATGTTGCAAACTCAAAGACCCTCTCTTTCCTGCATTTCTTATACTCCACAATACCAGGTAGGGTGCCAATTTGTTAATCCAGGGGGGAATAAAGCAGACTGAAAACCAGGATACTCCTTGAGCACTCAGGCCTCTTCAAAAGAGTCTACATTCTTCCTGTTGTCCCAGTGCAGGTCAGCTGGCCTAATCTCAAAGGCTGTAATCTCTCATTTGAGCTGAATGGGCAACAATTCACCCAAATATTTTTTCTTTTTGGGCCATATCACTGTGCTCACACCAGTTCATTTGTACACAAAGCAACCCTGCACAACTTCTCAGGACATGGGCATAACAGCAAGCTTTTCACACAAACTGCTAGCCCAGTCCAAGTAAAGCTCTTTCTTACCCCCATAAGCCAAACATTGCAGTCCATACTGCATTCTGGTCTTTCAACCCTGACCAGAATAGTCCATCAAGACAAAAAAAAAAAAAAAAAAAACGACAGAAAGCTAGCTGGAGGAAAGTGATCCAAGGAAGGATATCTGAAATAAAATTACAAAGGAATAAGAAAAACGCGAAGTAAATACTTTCGCATTGTATTAGTTACTTTCTTGTTAAGAACAAATACCTATCAGAAGAAACTTAAAGAAGTAAAGGGTATATTTTGGCTAATAATTCAAAGGGTAGAGACCATCATGGTGGGAAATGGTGGCTTTTTGTGTTGTCAGGCAGAAACAGAGGGTAAACAGGAACCAGAGAATTGTATGGAATCTTAAGCCCTACCAACAGTATGACCTGCTTCTTCCAGCAAGACCCTCCATCCTCAAAGTTCTACAACCTTCCCTATCCAACCAGTAGAGGATAAAGAGCTAAAATTCATGATCCTATGAATAAGAGTTTATCTTCAAACTGACGCACTGTGGTACTGGGCCTCACGGGCTCAATGTCCATTTCACAATTGTAAAATCCAACCAGACCAATATCTAATAAAATGCATGAATCCAATATTAGAGTGACTATATTCTTTAATACTTCCATCAGTGTTCTAAAGTCTAATGTCTTACCTGAAAACTCAAGGCAATACCTTAGAGCTGAAACTGTAAAATCAAAATAACAAGTTCATACCATCACAGAATGAATTTTCTTTCTGAAGGGAGCAATGAGGGCACAGCACGTGAAAACTGGCCAAGCACAAAACAGAATCCCAGCAGGGTACTCTTCAATATCTGGACCTCATGGTAAAATAATCTGGATTCCAAAATGCTTGAGGGGCTCCACCTGCCAAATCAGGTGCCTATGACCCACACAGCCTCTCTTCTATTCTGGATACACTCTGAACCTGATGGTTTCCATAGCAGGTGTCCCATGATCTGATGATCTCTAACGTTGAGTCTCTATTTCAACTTAGGCATCACCTTTAAAGCTTCATCAAAGGTCTCCCATGGGCTCTTGCAGGGACTCTGACCTAGATATTTGCCTGGCCTTAGCAGCTATCTGGAACCATGGTGTAATATTTCATAATCCCATAAGTCTTGCATGTTTTATACCTGTAAAACTAGTACCCTATGAACAAACCTGCCAAGTTCAATTTCTCACTTGAACTGGAATCTAGCCACTTCATATCTCAGCTGTCAGGAACTTCTATGTCTTGTTTATTGAAGCTGTGAAGACACTTCACTCGGCAGTTGTTTTTTTGAGCAGGAAATCCCTTATATTGCATTTGAACTTCAGGCCTTATGTTTAAAAAGAGTTTCATTCTCAGGAGCTAGAATATTGAATGTGTGGTCTTACCATCAAAACACAGTTACTACAGTCTTAGTGCAGAAAAGTAGATTGTCCTTTAATGGTGGTGTCCTCCCTCATGATGACAGCCACATTATCAGCTTTGTTATCCAGAACTTTAAACTTACTAACATTTCTCCCCTTGCCAAACTTCACACTTTTCGTATCTTCTTTGCTCTAAGTTTTGATACTTTTATTGTAATTTTGAATAGGAACAGTTAACACAAGCCATACCACAATCTAAATGCTATTCTTCGCTGAAATTTCATCTGCCAAATATATTAGCCAATTACTGTTTTTTTATTGAATTGAGTTTTTTTTTTTATTAATTAGTTTTGTACTCAGTGAATACAGTCAAGTTGGTACCATTGGTAGGCTCATCCATGTCCTACCCCCTCCCCCTGACCCCTCCTTATTGAGGTATATGGGCCATGCATGGCACTAATTACTTTTGAAGTCACACCCATCCAATCTCTCAGGACTTGGACAGAATGAAGCTAGGTTCTTTGGGAAGCAATCACATGAACTTTTTCTAGCTTGGTTCCCAAAATAATCTCTTTTCCTCTTGGAAACCTCATGAGCTCAACCTTCCCTGTCTTTGTTTCTATCAGTATTCTGACCTCCCAAATGCTTTCCATAATTTTCCATCATCTGTGCTTACAATATACAAGGATTTTTTTTTTTTTTGCCCAAACCTTTAAAATTTTTCTTGTTCCTTCTGCAAATCAATTTCGAATTCCTATGAACCACATAGTCAGGTTTATCAGAAAACCTTCCCAGTTACTCAATATCAAGTGTCTACTTTAGCTTATTCTTTACTGCTATGAAGAAATCCCTTCCTGGAATCAGCATAAGGAAGACAATGGTTTATTTGAACTTGTAGTTTCACAGATATAACTGAATATTTAGGCTACCTAGTCAATCATGGCAGGCTGGCCTGTCACATTAGCAGGAGGAAAGAAGATGACCAGGGACTGAGGCTAGACATGAAACTTCATGATCTGCTCCCAGTGTCTCACTGGGCCAAACAAGACTACAGGGCAGAGCAAAGAATTTTAACACTGACTAACTAAAAATTGATAACACATTATTAACGAAACAAATGATTTCTCAAAAATATTACTAAATGTTTAGAAATTAGTAATAATAAACACTGATGGTGAAAGCCTATCTTATAGTGCATATAAAATCAATTTCAAATAAAAAATAGAATTTATAAAGGAAAACTTTTACAAATTAATACAGAATAATGCGTTTCTAAATTAAGATAAAGGAATCTTTTGAATACACAAAATTGACTAGCAAAAGGAGGTGTTCGATCATTCTGAGGATAGTAAGAACTATTTTTCATTCATAATTCTTCATTAAAATGGTATAAAGGAGCCAGAATACAGAATCTATATATACATGAAAAATTATTAATAAGAATGACATATAGCCTTGAAATGAATTACTATACAGCTTTCACATAATGTGAAAAATAAATCATTACATTAAACCACTGTGTAGCAATGTAAATGCAGTATATATTGAAAGCAGGTTAATTAAAATTATTCAACTGTTCCTTTTATACTTTTACATTATCTATCTATCCATTTCTTTATTTTCAGACAGAGATATATAGAGAATATATATATATATATATATATGTATATAAATTTATCTCTGTAAATACACACACACACATGGAGAGAGAGAGAGAGTGAAAGAGTGAGTGAATATGGGCATATCAGGGCTTCCAGTCACTATAAATGAACTCCATTCGCATGCACTGCTCTGTACATTTAGCTTACTTGGGTACTGGGGAATTGAACTTGGGTTGTTAGGATTAGCAGGAATTTTCGTGTGCTAATATAAATTTTATTTAAATAGAAAATGAATGAATTTAAGCCTTTTAAAAATATTTTTATTGACAACTTCTATTCTTACAGACAACAAACCATGTATTTCCCTCCCTTCCACTCCTGCACATTCTCTTTCATAGCTCTGCTCTCCATCATATACCTACCCTCCCTCTCTCCACTAGTCTCTCTTTTAATTTGATGTCATCATCTTTGTCTCCTATTATGAGGGTCTTGTGTGGGTATTGCTAGGCACAGCAAGGTCTTGGATATCGAGGCCATATTCTGTTTGGATAGTTGTTTGTAGGCAGTGGTACCCTTCCTTTGGCTCTTACATTCTTTCTGCCACCTTTTCTTCAATGGACCCTGAGCCTTGGAGGGTGTGAGATGTTTCAGTGTTGGACAATCCTCGGTCCATTCTTCTCAGCACTGTGTTGCCCTTTGGGTCATCCCAGTGGTCATTCCCATCTGAAAAGAGAAGATCGTCTAACCAGAAGTGAGAGTAGCATTAATATATGAATATGAACATTAAGTGTAGTGCTTTCAGGGCAGTTTGGTGAGAGTAATATATGCATTTATCCAGACAAGAGCAGGCTTTATACCCCTAAGGTTCATCACATCTCCTGCCATAGGCTTTTGATTAGGCTTTCAGTACCAGGCACATATTCCCTCCCATAGAGTGGCCTTCAGTCCAATTAAAGAGCAGTTGGTTTTCCCCAGAGCAGACATGACACTATTGCACTCGTTCAGACATTTGGCCTGTCTGGCCAAACTTGAGGCCTCCAGTATCCACTGTTTTCACCACTGATGACTTTTGTCTCCCATAAGACTACATACAGTGCAACTTTTTCCAGCTTTCAGTTGGATGGGCAATAGGGAGAAGGTGTTTTGCTCATCACCACCTTCATTTCTCAGTGACTTTGCTGCTCAGGCATGTGACATCCTCAGCAATAGGGTCTTACCATCTCTTTCTCACAGGGAACCAAGGACCTTGGCAATAGCCTGTAATGTTTTGGAGGCAACATAGACCACCCTGGCCAATGACTCACTGGGAGGTATCCCACTAGGCACTGAAAATTTTCTAGTAATAATCTATGGCTTCCGGATGTGCCATTATTTTAAAAAGTAGATTTTCATATGTCTTATTCAGAATATCTTGAATTTTGATTGACACTCCCCCATTTTTTTTTTATACAATCTCTTCCCCTGACCTCACTTAGGCCTTTCCCCTCCCTGTAATCTGTTCTTCTACTTACATATATACAATACCATCTTCTTAAGACCTTCTCTCTCCTCTCTTCCTTATAGCTTTTTTCTATCTTATGGGCCTATGCTACCAATTATTGGTTCCAGATCACACTCAGGTCTATAAATTTGTAGCTAGGTTTCACATATAAGAGACAACATGTGGGCTGGAGAGATGGCTTAGCGGTTAAGCTCTTGCCTGTGAAGCCTAAGGACCCCGGTTCGAGGCTCGGTTCCCCAGGTCCCACGTTAGCCAGATGCACAAGGGGGCGCACACGTCTGGAGTTCGTTTGCAGAGGCTGGAAGCCCTGGTGCACCCATTTTCTCTCTCTCCCTCTATCTGTCTTTCTCTCTGTGTCTGTCACTCTCAAATAAATAAATAAAAAATTAAAAAAAAATTAAAAAGCAAAAAGAGACAATATGTGACTTCTGGTTTTCTGGGACTGGATTACCTCACTTAGTATAATCCTTTTCAGATCCATCAATTTACCTGCAAATTTCATAATTTTATTTTTCTTTACTGCTAAATAGAACTACATTGTGTATATGTAACAAATCTTTATTATCCATTCATTTGTGGATGGACATCTAGGCTGGTTCCATTTCCTAGCTATTGTGAATAGAGCAGCAATAAACACGGTTGTGCAAGTACCTCTAAGGTAGTGAGAAGAGTCATTAGGATATATGCCTAGTAGTGCTATAGCTGGATCATAAGGCAAATTTATTTTTAGCTCTCTCAAGAACCTCCACACTGATTTCCACAATGGCTGTACCAGATTACATTCCCAGCAATAGTGCAGAAGGGTTCCCCTTTTACCACATCCTTGCCAACATTTATTGTCATTTGTTTTCTTGATGGTAGCCATTCTGATGGGAGAGAGATGGAATATCAAGATAGTTTTAATTTGTATTTCCCTGATGGCTAAGGATATAGAAGACGTTTTTAGATGTTTATATGCCATCTGTATTTCTTCCAGTGAGAACTGTCTACTTAGTTCCATAGCCCATATTTTGATTCCTTATTGTTATGTTTTTCAAGTTCTTTGTATGTTCTGGATATTAATCCTCTGTCAGATGTATAACTGGCAAAAATTTTCTCCCATTCTGTAGGTTGTCTCTTTGCTCTATTCACAGTTTCCTTTGCTGTACAAAAGCTTTGTATTTTCATGAGATCACAGTAATTGATTAGTGGATTTATTTTATGAGCAATTGGGGTTATATTCAGAAAGTCATTACATATGCCAATATGTTGAAGGGTTTCCCCTAACTTTTCCTCTAGCAATTTCAGAGTTTCAGGTCTGATATTAAGGTCCCTGATCCACTTGGATTTGATTGATGTGCATGGGAAAAGACAAGGATCAATTTTCATCTTTCTACATATAGATTTCTAGTTTCCCGAGTACCATTTGTTGAAAAGGTTGTCTTTACTGCAATGAATGTTTTTGGCATTTTTTGTCAAAAATCAGGTAGCTCTAGATGCCTGGATTAATATATGGGTCTTCTATTCTGTTTCATATATCTACAAGTCTGTCTTTGAGCCAATACCATGCTGGTTTTGTTATTATGGCTTTGTAATATAGCTTATAATCAGGTATTGTGATACCACTAGCCTTATTTTTGTTGCTCAGAATCATTTTGGATATTCAAGGGTTTTTGTGCTTCCAAATGAAATTTTGGATTTTTTTTTCTATTCCTGTGAAGAATGCCATTGGAATTTTAATGCAGATTGCATTAAATGTGTAGACTGTTTTGCTAAGACTGACATTGTCACAATATTGATTCTTCCAATCCAAGAATATGGGATATCTTTCCATATTTTTGTGTCTTCTGTAATTTCTCACTTGAGTGTTTAGTTGTCATAAATTCCTTTAATCTGTTTCTGTTGTAGAAAGCCCTTCTTTTCCCATCAATTTGGATAGATAGCTTTGCAGGATAAAGTAATCTTGGTTGTTGGTTGTTATCTCTAAGAACTTGGAATACATCATTCCAAACAGGTCTGGATTTTAAAGTTTATGTTGAATAATCTGAAGTGATTCTGATGGCCTACCCTTTGTGGATGACTTGCTTTTTTGCTCTGCTTTCAATATATTGTCTTTGGTTTGTGTGTTTAGTACTTTAGTTATAACATGGTGAGGAGAGATTCTTCCAGGTTTTGTCTGTTTGGTGTTCTAAAAGCTTCTTGTATCTGAATTGGCATTTCTTTCCCAATTTGGGGAACAATTTTTTCTATGTTTTTGTTGAAAATGCCTACTAAGCTTCTGGATTGAAATTCGTCTCCTTCCATTAAACCCTGAATTCTTAAGTTTGATCTGTTCAAAGTGACCCAGATATCTTGAAATTCACATTCAAACCTTGCTATTAGTTTGTCTTTCTCTTTGTTGGACTATAGTAGATCTGCCACCTGGTCTTGTACTTTAGATATTCTGTTCTCTCCTTCATCCATTCTGCTGGTGAGACTTTCCACACAGGCTTTTATTTCACTGACTGTACTCTTCAGAGCCAGGATATCAGCCTGGCTTTTCTTCAGTATTTCTATTTCCTTACTCATGTCTTGTAATGACCTCTTTATTTCATTAAGCAGGTTTCCTGTGTTCTCTTTCAGAAGTTTGTTTTCTTCTTTGATTCCCTTCACTTCTTCTCTTATTTCTTTGAGTATAGATACCATCATTTTCTTGAAATCTTTGTCAGGCATTTCATCTAAAACAGTCTCATTGGTGATCATTTATGATGGATTTATAGTTTTGGTGGGACTGTATTGTCGTGATTCTTTGAGTTTTTTGTATTATATTGTAGTGGCTTTTGCATCCTGAATTTATTGATGCTTGGTTTTTCTACTTATCTAAAGTTTTCCCAGACATGACAATCAACCTCTATATACCCTCAGGATATGAATTCAAGGTGCCAGATGTAGCTCTTGTCCCCTAATCAAGACACAGAAGTAATCATACTTGTTGAGTTTGCTTGCTAAGCAAGTATTCTATTGGACTGGGTGAAATAATTTATTGGCAAATTCTAACCTTCCACCAAGCAGCATGCACAATCAATAAAAACTAGCACAAAGAATGCAATTGTGGGGATTATCACAAACAGATAGTCATATAAAGCCAAAATCTCTAAGGGTGTGTGTTGTTCTACACTCTTAATCTTGTCAGCTGGGAGGCAGAGATTTCTGTTCTGAATAGGGTTCCAGGTCACCCTGGATCTGGATCAGACCCTGCCCCCAATAATGGCAGAAGCACAAAAAGAAGGGACCTATATATAGGAAAGCACCAAAGGCAACAATATTCAACCCCCAAATACAGGTTATTTGAAAATGGTAAAGCCAACGAGGAATATATACCCCATAACATTCCCTGACAAGGAAAGAGAGATTAGCTTTTGCAGGATTGTGGTGTACTTGTTTTTTTTTTTTGTTTGTTTGTTTTGTTTTTGTCAGTCAGCCTGGTTACCTTTTGGGGTGGCTTCCAATCTCAGCAATGCTGGGTGCCTGCCTCAATCCCTCTGTATTGTGCTGTGCAGTTCGACCTCTGATCTGCTCTGCTGGCTGTGCTGCCACTGGGAACTGAATGCTGGCGGTTCAAGGGCTTAAGGTTCTGGTGGTGGGGTATGGGAGAGTTTAGACTTCTGGAGTTGCTCACACTTTCAGTAGCTCTTTAGTTGATGTCAGCTGTCTTTCCTTCATATTTCTTTTTTTCTTTTCTTTTCTTTTTTTTTTTTTTGGTTTTTCAAGGTAAACTCTCACTCTAGCCCAGGCTGACCTGGAATTCACTACAAAGTCTCAGGGTGGCCTTCAACTCACAGTAATCCTCCTATCTCTGCCTCCTGAGTGCTGGGATTAAAGGCATGCACCACCACGCCTGGCTCCTTCAGATTTCTTAACTTTGCAAGAGGGCTGATGGAGTTGAAAAATCTGTTTCTTGGTTGCTGCTGCTGCTGCTGCTGCTGCTGCTGCTGCTGCTGCTTCCTCGGACTGGTGCACCTGCCTTGGCCAGGGCACGTGGATCGCAGCCGCAATCACCTGAGTGGAACTCTGGCCATTTTCCTACTTTCTGGTGAGTGTTGGTCTCTCTGGCTTCTCTTCTCTGTCTAAGAATAGCCTATACTCCTTCATTTTTCAGAAAAAGAGTGTATTTTGTTGGGGTTTTGCTTAAATCCCTCCCTAGGCTTCTTTGGCAGGGCTCCTAAACCTCCATCTTATCCAGAAGTCTCTCTTCCTTCCTTCCTTCCTTCCTTCCTTCCTTCCTTCCTTCCTTCCTTCCTTCTTTCTTTCTTTCCTTCTTTCTTTCTTTCTTCCTTTTCTTTCTTTTCTTTCTTTCTTTTTGCCTTTCCTTTTATTTAAAGGAACTACACTAGATTTTAGGAAATTATAAGGGAATTTGGGGTTCTGGGAAGGCTCAGTGTGTAAAAGCACTTGGCAAACAGGCATGAGGGCAAGAGAGATATTGATCCATCCTGCATTTGATTCTCCAGCACCCACATAAATAGTGGGAGTACCTATACATTCCCATAGCCCTGGTGATATGGGTGGACCAAAGACCAGAGAGTAGCTGTGGCTCATGAAACCTACAGCTTCAGGTTTAAGATACTCAGTATCAAAGAAACATGTGATTTAATAATAATGGATAACACTCAGTCTCTTCTGGCCTTCATAGTGAATTAACTGGGCAATACCACACATTTATGCATATACCATGCATAGACCATACACCCCCCAACACATGCATGCCCCACACACAGACAAAATATCCTGCTCAAATGTACAAAATTGATGACCCATTGTAGCAGTTTCCTAAGATAGAATTGAAGCTGAACAAATGTGATTCATACCCTTCTGCCATTTAGATTTATTAGTCTGTGTTGTTCTCGTCCACTGCACCATTTGACAAGAGACTGGCAGAACATTCCTTGGACCATCAACGTTGATCTTGCCTGTAGTTTCGAATGGTAAAAGGAATTGAGAGAACTGACAACCCAGTAGCTTTTAAAACCAAGACAAAGCTTTTAAACTCATTCTTTGGTTTAATTATGTTATGGTATTGTGGTCTGCCTTGAGAAATGGGTATGTCCCAAACTGCTTCTGTTCCAAGGAGAATTGGAGAGGTACAGAAGAAAGCCAGGAACACTTTCTGGATTCCCAGAAACCCCAGCAGAGTAGCAACCAGCAAACTGAGTTAGGAAGAAAACTGAAAACTGATAGCCCACAGCCATAACACCACTGCCACACCAACTGCTGACTAAAACATATTGGGACAGTAAAATGGAAGAGATTAATTCAGCCATCAGCAGAAAGCATTAAGTAAAGCTCCAGAGGCAATGGCATTTCACCTGGACCTTGAAAAATGGGTTGACTTTGGGAATAAATTGCTTAAATCTTTGTTAGTATTTATCAATTGAACCAGGGTAATGGAGTGTATGAGGAACTATTGATGGCCACCTTAATTTTCATGGGAGGTGAGTTTGAAGAAAAGCTTTGGGGAAGTAGCTCTGCAAGAGCTTTTTGTGCAGGGATGAGTGACACAGTTAAGCTCAATATAGATACTTTTTCAAGATAGGCACATTTTATTTTATTTTATAAGGTGTAGTACTTTTGCAAATTACTTTAAATTCTGTTGCTCTTCTCTTTAACAGTATGAATTTATGTGTTATTATGTAAGTTTATCTGGGTGATTCCAACACAGACACTCACTTGGTTTATAATACATTTTCAAATACTCTTCACTTCACATAATCAATAACAAGTGTTCATGAAAATCATTTGTGCAAATACTTGTTTAATGTTTCCAGACTTTTCTTAATGGGTTTAACACATGGACCAATACTATGACTGTCTGATCTTCAATTTAGAATATCTGAGCTATAAGGGATATCCACTAAATACTTAAGAATTTTGTCAAGAATAAAAGAACAAAATTGGACATGGTGATTCACAGCATTAATCCCACCATTTCAGAAGGATGGGGAAAGAAATGTGCTGTGAGGTTAAGTCTAGCAGGGAAGACAAAGTTAGTTTACTTACGGGTCAGCCTAGGCTACAGTCAGACTGATACTATATAAGAAAGGAAAGAAGGAAGGGAAGGAGGGAGATAGGGAACAAAAAAAGAAAAGAAAGAAAGAAAGAAAGAAAGAAAGAGGGAAGGAGAAAGGAGGAAGAGGAAGGGAAGGAAGAGGAGAGATGAGAAGGAGAGAGACAAAAGAAAGGAAAGAAAATAAAAGAACACAGGCTTTGCTATCAGATGAATGTGGATGTTGTAAGCATATCATTAGATTTTAATTTATTCTTATTTAAATATGTCTACTTTACATGTGAAAATATGATAGCCGGATACTGTAAGAATTAGAGAATGAAAATAAAAACTTTATAAATAAATGCAGTTTTTATTAAATTATTTATATTGATGATTGAAATGAGGAAAGTGAAGTGCATACACCAAATTTATTTTCTGCAAATTCAATTGACTAAAAAGGTTCACATGGTAAAAATTCCTTATGCAAGATTAAGGATGTTAGAACAAATAATGTGCCTCCCCTTTATCTTTTGCACAAACAATTTGACCATGCATTATTACTGCAAGTGTAGTTCCAGCAGGAAACCATAAGAGTTGACCTGTATTCATTGTCAGTGTCACTTTCTGTGACAGATTATATTGCTTCTGTAAATCATTAAAAAGGTAATTAAATGGAAATAGAAGAGTTCTAAAGAACTTTTCAAATACAATTCATCTTTGGAAAATTTATCATTTCATTCTATAATTATAACGTGTGACCTAAGAAAAATAGACATTTGTCTACATTTCTCTCTCTCTCTCTCTCTCTCTCTCTCTCTCTCTCTCTCTCTCTCTCTCTTTGCTGGGGAAAGTAAGCATTCCTGTATTTTCAACTCTGTCCTCTTATGGCTACCAATTATTATAAAATAGTTTTCTCATTTCATTGAACTGCCTGACCTATAAGAAAGTGGTAATAAAGAGACTAGTTTCTTTGTTAAATTGTTTACTTGAATTATGCTGAAGCGCCTTGCTGTGCTTTAATTTAAACTAATAGCATTTCTTTTAATGCTGCTATGCCAATAAGATGCTAATAATTTAGTACTTGTCTACTCCCCCACCTCTTTTTTTCAAATATTACATTACATACTTGAGGCGAAGAAAGAAATTGACACATTTTCTTTACCTAAGTGATATTACACATATGGTAAATAATTGTTATGAATACCAATGTTTTCAGCCTAGTTAATGTGTATTAAATATCAAACACTCGAGCACTGTCTTACTGTCCATGAAGAATGCAGCTAGTTGATCATGTGCATGTGTGCATGTGACTTTACAGTCTCCTTGCTTTCATTCTGAAAACTGATTGAACTCCAAAGGCAATTTTTATTATCTGAAACAAAATCATATTTTTTATATATTTATGCATTGTTACAACATGGAATTCATTATTGTGGTTATAATGTTTTGAAGGATGTAAGAAATTAAGATTGATTTGTGCTACCATAAATGCAAGGTTCATGATAATTGTAAACTCCAATAGTTCTGTGGTAGTTTGAATAGATACCCCACAATATATTCAGTGTTTATTAGCTTGTAGTTTGCATCTGCAGCTACCTGGCTGGAGGCAGTGTCACTAGGCAGATCTTAGGGTCTAGCCCTAAGGTGTGGCAGTGGGTTTAAAATTCCAAAATAAAAATATACAACTTGCCTAGTCTACCCAGAGTTCCTGTAGTGTGCTGTATGGTGTGACTTTTACTTTGGGGCTCGTTTATTTTCTCTCTCTGCTTGGACATTCTGCCATTATGGAACTTCCCCTGGATCTGTAAGCTTCAATAAATATCCCTACATAACTGTGCCTAGTCTGAAAGCTCATCTCAGAGAACTAGAAGCTATCTGTTACAGAAACTGGAACCAGGAATGGGGTGAGAGGAAGCAGACCATAGGAATTTTGGTCTTTTGGAATCGTTGTTTTGGAGGAGTGGGCATGGACTTGGTGATTGCAACCAAAGATGCCATCTGGAGAGGTAAGCCAAGTATTATGGACTATTGTGATGGAGTTTAAGAATGTGAAATGCAGAGAGAAGTGAACTTAGAGGCTCAGCTTACGAACCTTATAAGGGGAAGGAAAGACTTCAGAAGACTTTGTTGGAACTAGGCTACTGGTATAAGGGCTGGCTATGTTCATCTGCCCATGCCCAGAGAGTTTGATCAAGGTTAAATTTGTAATGGTCAGCTGTACTTGATTAAAGATATTGGACTGAGAGATTTAAGATTGTTGGAAAACCTCAAGCAAGTTAAAATTACAAACTCAGAAACTGGTTTTAGATTTCTGAGGCTGATATTGTAAAATACATTAGTGATCTCTCTCTCTCTCTCTCTCTCTCTCTCTCTCTCTCTCTCTCTCCATATATATATATATATATATATATATATATATATATATATATATATATATATATATGGACTGTGTAAACAGCCCATGTTGGTACCATCCTTGCCCTCATCCCTGCCTCACCCCTCCCAAAGAGAAGCTCCTCACTGGGATGCCTGTTATTCCCAAGGGTATTGTAGGTCATGGATTGTGGATATAGTCATAAGTTATGGGAAAGAGGCATGACTGTATGCATAATGTCCTAACTTGTGGCTCTAACAATCTTTCTGCCCTGTCTTCTGTGAATTCCCTTGAGCTATATTGGGCTTGCTTTAGGTCTACATCAGTGATGAGTTCTTGGGATCCTCTGTGTCTCTGGATCTCTTGTTTGGTAGGAGTTGAGTATTCTCTGTGTCTATCTCCTTCACCCTTGTGCTGATACCTGGTTCTGGCCCAACTGCTTTCATTAAAACAGTGGAGAAGATGCCTGAGAAAAGACTGTTAAATATGAAAACTCTCTTGGAAAGGGTGGAATGGAGAAGGAAACTGCTTTTCAAAGTTATGATTTATTTCATCCCTAAATTAACAATATGACAGAGGCCTAATTTCTAGAATCTACAAAGAACTCAAAAACCTAAACAATAAAAAGTCAAACAAGCCACTCACAATACCAGGCAGAGAACTGCACAGGGAGTTCTCAGAGGAAGAATTACAAATGGCAAACACACACTTAGGAAAATGTGTAACATCCCTAATCATCAGGAAAATGCAACTAAGAGGCCAGGCATGGAGGCAAATGCCTTTAATCCCAGCACTCAGGAGGCAGAGATAGGGGACTGCTATGAGTTTGAGGCCACACTGAAACTACATGGTTAATTAAAGGTCAACCTGGACCAGAGTGAGATCCTACCTTGAAAAACAAAGCAAACAACAGCAACAACAAAAAGCAACTATGAGATTCCACCTTACCCCAGTAAGGATAGCAAACATTAAAAAATCTAATGACAACAAATACTGGCAAGGTTGTGGAGAAATAGGAACCCTCATCACTGTTGGTGGGAATGTAAGCTAGTATAACCACTATGGAAAGTAATATGGAGACCCCTAGAAAGGATAACTATAAAGGTACCAACAAACCCAGTTATTCCCTTTCTGAACATTTATCCTAAAAGCTCCAAACCTCAGCTCAGACATATTTGTTCAACTATGTTTATAGCTTCTTAATTGATAATAGCTAAGAGCTAGAATCAACCCAGATGTCCTTCACTAGACAAATGGATAACTAAGATATGGTATATCTATATGACAGAATTCTACACAGCAGTAAGGAAAAATGACACAGTCTAATTTGAAGAAAAATGGTCAAACTTGGAACAGATCATTCTCAGTGAACTTAGCCAGTCACTGAAAGACAATTATCACATGGTTTCATTCACCTGTGGCTCCTAACCTGAATCTACTGATGTACTTAATTAACATCTCAAGGACTGGACAATAGGGATGATGGGACAGGAAGGAAGGGTAAGGATAATCATGGACAAAAAACTGGGCCTAGGGCTAGAGAAATGGCTTAGCAGATAAGTGTTTGCCTGTGAAGTCTAAGGACCCCATTTGAGGCTCGATTCCCCAGGACTCACATTAGCCAGATGCACAAGGGGGCTCACACATCTGGGGTTTGTTTGCAGTGGCTAGAGGCCCTGATGTGCCTACTCTCTCTCTCTCTCTCTCTCTCTCTATCTACCTATCTGCTTTTCTCACTCTGTCTGTCCTGAATTACAGGGGACTGAAGAGGATATGATAAAGACTATCCTCAGTCTTCTCCTGTTTCTCTCTCTCACCCTCCTCCACTTTCTGTTCTCCCTTTCTTTTTTATATTACCTATATTTTTCTTCCTTCTTTTCCTTTGGCACTGACCTGCAACTCCCAGTACTAGCATGTGAGTAACATCCACAATATAGCTGTTGATCAGAAACATATACAAGGTTTCCCAAAATAAGAAATAATTCTGTCACAGTACTTGATGACCCACCAAAGGTTAATGGGAAGGCCCTACTGCTAAAGACACCATATGCTGTTGGGACAGAACAAGGAATGACCTGGCTAGAAAATGGAAGAGAGTCAATCCCCAGATAGTTAGCTTGAATAGTGCCAGAAGTTGTTACATGAGTGATTGGGGGAAAATGACCAACATCTATCTAAGCAACTCGTGATCTAAGCTACTCAGCAGCAGTCAACCTGATGTGATGCTCACACAAGTGCAATAGTGGCCCACAGCCATGGTGGATTACCAACTGCTTGCAGTTTGGCTAATGGATCCACTCAGTGGAATGGAATCCATAGCTGGTATGGGGAAACAAGTCAGAACCATATCCAAAAAATGAGCCCACTCTCTAATATCAAGCTCCTACCAATATTGGGCTACAAGACAGCCTACACCTATTAAATTTTCTCTAAAATAATAATGGGTATCCATGTATCTTGCACTGACCTCACTTTCCATCAGAGAATTTTCTTCTCTTTTTCAGATGGAGACAGAACCTGAGGAGAGAATCAGCCCATCACACCTGACCATGGCACCAGCTAAAGCCATAGCATAGCTGCTTTCTCGGTGAAACAGGTATTTGCATAAGGGTGAAGTAGATACACACAGAGAGCACTTAGCTCTTACCAAATCAGATATCCAGAGCCACAGACTCTCAAGACCTCATCACTGAAATAGACGTAAAATGAACCCAACATGACTTGGAAATTTGTGGAAGAGGGGTCAGAAAAATTGTTAGAGACATAAGTTGGGTCATTATGCACAGAGACATTGTCTCTC
Organism: Jaculus jaculus; assembly: GCF_020740685.1. Classification (NCBI taxonomy): domain Eukaryota; kingdom Metazoa; phylum Chordata; class Mammalia; order Rodentia; family Dipodidae; genus Jaculus; species Jaculus jaculus. The sequence continues at coordinate 182,210,548 of NC_059103.1, read as the reverse complement.
CCCCATAACAGATGGCTACCCCCACAAGGCAATTCACACAATTCTCACAGGGGAATGACAGGGAGAAGTTATCGATTGTATAATCATAGCTGTATACACATTATATACATAACTAATAAAAAATTAAAGTTAAAGTTATAAAAAAGAATATGGGTGTGTCCTGCACACCTGGTATTAGTTTTGGAAGCATGAAAAATGTGTGGAGTGGTCATGAATTTCTCACGTTTCCAGAAGCTGCTGCTGAGATGCAACATGAGGCAGGGTGTGATGACCCTAATAGGCTGGAAAAGCCTTTGGAAGATGGTCTGAATGGAGACCCAAAGAAGTTTTGGATATACCAGGGCTATGTAAGGGCTGCCATGGAGTGGACTGTTGGCCTGAGATGGAAGTTTTCTCTGCCTATTCTGCCTAGCTGGAGGGGAAGACTTATCAAAATTGGAGAATGTCAGTTTCTAGTTGTACTGAACTTGGACTGCAGAAGTTTGATGTTTGATGATTGTTGAATTTGTACTGTTCTAGTATCCCATTGCTATGCTTTATGCCAGGTGAAAATTTTTACTTTATGTTGAAAGTGTGTAACTTGCTTGATTTTACAGGACTCATTGCTAATAGACAATCTTAAATCTCACAGGAGACTTTGGACTTTAGGACTATTTTAAGTTGGTAAAGACTGTGGAGACCTTTGAAATTGGACTGAATACAATTTACAATATGTAATGGTTTTGAATCTATTGGGAGCCAGGGACAGAATGTGATAGCTTGAATAGATAGTCCCCAACACATTCAGTGTTTGTTAATTTGTAGTTTGCATCTGCAGTCACTTGTCTGGAGGCAGTGTCAGTGGAAAGATCTTAGGGTCTAGCCCTAAGGTGTGGTGTTGGGTTTTAAATTCCAATCTAAAAATATGCAAAGTGACTAGTTCCATTTGGAGTTCCTGAAGTGGGCTATATGGTGTAGCTTTTGGCTTGGGTCTTCTTGCTTCTTTCTGTCTGCATGGCCCTTCTGCTATTATGGAACTTCCCCTGGATCTGTAAGCTTCTATATATATCCCTTCCTCCATAACTGTGCCTGGTCTAGAAGTTCAGCTCCGTGAACCTGAAGCTGTCTGCTGCAAGTTCTATCAGTATGCCCTTTTTAGTCAACTGGATCCCAAAGGGTCTGTGCAACAGTATGGTGTGCACCATAATACTGAGTAAGGAAGCAACATAATCTAAGTATATAGAAATCTTCAATAGAATACTTCTATTTTTAATTTGCTTAAATTTTGAAGATTTTCACATTTCTTTTGTATTTGATTCAAACTCTGTGAGTCTCACACATTTTTACTTAACATTCTTAAACAAGTGCTCTACAGAATGCATTTTCAGGGTAAAATTATGTATGTTATGATTTCTTTAAATATTTTATGCTTGAATAAGCTTACAAATATTTTAATTGAACCAGTTGTCTTTTAAGGATCACTATTCCCAGCCGTATGCTTGCTACATTGTGTGTGCCCATCTTCTAGATGTACAGTAATATACTGGAAAGCAATAAAAAAGTCTGAGTGAATATGTCAACTTACTTGTAAATCATAGATTAAAATGCAGAAGCAAAAACTTAAATGACTATTTTTTTAAATCCAAAATCATTGAGGTTCTGTGCTTGCATAACCAAAAGTCCATCTATATTAATCCTAAATAGAAATAAAACAATCTATCTTGTAGAATAAAATGTTGGCCAAATATTTGTATAACTCCTTATGATTGTAGACAATCAAGCAAAAAGTACCATAATGCATTTCTAACAGGGACAGAAAATTAGGAATCATGAATGTTGTGAAAACCGTAGGCTCATTAGCACACCACATGCAACAAAATATCTTTTCCTCTTCTGGATTACAATGTAAAGTCATATCCAAGGTAAGATTTTGTGATTACTTTGATCTGACATGTATCCGTGTTCCTCTTTCACAAATTGTTTTATACATAGAAGGTTATCATGATTTAGTCTAATTTCTAACCCACACATACTTGTTTGCCAAATATGAAATTATTCATTTGAAATGAAAAAAGGCAGACGTTTACATGCTTCCTTTACTGGTGTAATATTAGACATATGGAAAATATTTGCTATTTTCCTGCAATATCTTTAAAATTTTGAATATACAAGAAAATAATAAGCACTACAGTACTACCCTAGTGATATATGAGTAAAGCCCCATGAGGAGCTTTTTATTGATATGTGATCTGAGGAATGGAATTTCAGCTTTACCAATACTGCCTGTGCCACACAGTGCGCACAGGACTGAAAAGGGTAATGGCATTGTACTACGGTTCTGCCCCTGACTTCTGACAGATCCGTGTTACTCATCTGGTATATGAAGCATCCTTCACAAAACCAAAAACATTATTCATATTGTAAACACCCCAAGATAAACATGATGGGCCAACAAAACTTTAATTTCCTCAATAAAGTATTAAATAAGAATGTAATTTCTGTTATTGTGCTGTGCACCATAATTGACAGTTCAAAGATTCACGAAAAAAGAATACTTATGAAACAGCAGTGATTGGTGTAGACAATAGGTGTAGAGGAGATTGTGACCTCATAAGACAATTCCGCTTATTCAGTGAAGTGAGTTTTCTAGCCCCAGAACATGGGTGTATAAGACAGAACTGTACAGGTTAGACATTGGAAAGACCAAGCAAGAATTTATAAACTATAACATAGGATAAAAATGTGACCGATAGAGATAGAAAGGCAGTGTGTATGTGTGAGAGAGAAAGACATTTGTATGGCTATTAATATTGTGAGGATGAGAAAAAAAATTCTGAGGTCAGAAGATGACTTCAACCAAGAAGTGAGTTTGACAATATCTTGTTATTGGATTTTTCAGCCTCCAGATCTCTGACAAATAAACATTCTTTATTTAAATGACTCAATCTCTGATTTTGTTTCTTTCACCTTTATTAGTTACTTTTCTATCTGATATAACAGAATTCCTGAAAAAATGCAAGTTAAGGGTGGAAGAGTTTATTTTAGCTCATGGTCTAAGAAATAAAGTCCTTCAAGGTGATAGGAAAATAACTCAACTTCTCAGATTATGTCTTCTTTAGGAGGCAAAGAGAATCGAATGCTGGTGCTCAGTTTCTTTCTTTCCTTTCAGTCAGACCAGAAATCCACCACATGTGATAGTGCAACCCACATTCAAGATGTGTCTTTCACCTTCAATAGCCCTCCCTTGCAACACCTCTGATGAACACACACACACACACACACACACACACACACACACACACACACACGTCTGTGTGATTCCAAATCCAGTCAAGGTGATGATGAACTTTAATCATCACCCACTGTTAAGTTGACACATAATCACATTAGTTTAATCTATGATATTTCACCCCTGGTCCTCAAAGGATCAAAACTATTACAAAAAATAAAATGTTTTTATTTTAATTACTAGAGTCCTTATACTCAATTATGCTATTTAACTGATACACAAATATGATAAGGATAACAATAAATATAACAGTAAATTAAAAAAATACAGTGACACTATAAAGGTAAAATGATATAACCAATTTCGAGAAAAATCTTTTTCAGGCTTTTAAAAAATAATATCATGAGATATAAACTTGCCCTCTGATTATGGAATTGCCCTGGTAAGGAAATTAAAATGCATCTCTCTCTCTCTCCATATATATATATACATATACTCAGATGTTCATTACAGCATTATAGTCCTAAATTAAAATCACCACTTATTATATATAATCTCAGATAAACATCTCTCAACAGAAGAATGGATGGACTGCATAATATTATTCTAATAACTATACTATATTCAATAGTTAAAATAAATTGAAGTACTGATATAGATTACAAGAATGAAACTCAAATGTGCTGTACTATTTTCTATTGTACTATGATATGCTAAACTACTAAACTACATTATAATATGTGGAAGAATCTAATAATACCTAAGAATCAATATAAACCTAGAAAGGGCCAAAGACTCATAAATATTAATATGTACAGTGAGGTAAAAAGTGCAAAATTCAAAAACTGTCTATATTTAAATAAAGAATTGACATTCTACATGTAAAATGGAAAAATTATGTGGTGTATAAGTGATATCTTTCCTTTGCCTCTATTTTAAGGAAGGGAAAGATAAAATATAAAAGAACACCTGTTTTTCTCCTATTTTTCAAATTTGAATAGGTTTTGAACTATATTTCTATATTTGAAAGCATATCACTAAAATACAGAGTATAGAAAAAGCAGATTTTTTAACCAGTTGGAAGTAGTAAGTATTATTAGATTTAAATGTTATTTTTTTTCTTTTCCTTTAGTATAAACTCTGTCATATCTCAAGGCATACAGTTGGGACAAACTCTGGCTTAGAATTAAAATTAGTGGCAATGTTCCAGTCTCTCACATTTACATTCCCATTTCCTTTTCCCTTTCTCGTTAGTTTGTTTCTGGAGAAGCTTGGAAGCATACTCAATAAAACTTCATTCTTGGCCAGCTTTAAGTTCTTTGGACAAGGTTTACATAGTTTACCATTCTTTAAAGGCATAATCAATGTCAATTAAAGCATGCCCCCAAATTAGGCAGCTATTATTTTAGACTCAAAGATATTCTTTACCATGGAAACAACCCAATTTTCCTCACATATAATCTTTACATTTTTAACTTTTTTGACTTTATATTGGTTGTTGTTTATTTTAAATGATTTACCTATTTGTTTATTAGAAAAAGAGAGACAATGAGTGTGCCAAGGATTCTAGCCACACTGCAAACGAGCTCCAGAAGCATGTACTACCTTGTGCATCTAGCTTGCATGGGTCCTGGAGAATTGACCCTGGGTACTTTGACATTGCAGGCAAGTGCCTTAATCACTAAGCAATCCCATCAGCCCACTGAACTTTATATTTTTGAATAGCAAAAAAAGCTGTTGAAAATTTTTGAATGTTTCTATAAATTATTATCTTGTGAAATGTGTTTTCACTATTTTATAATAATGCTTACTTTTAGTATAAATTCTGATATTACTAATAATTTGATTTTAAAAAATGAAACTGCATATTGAAGATAGCATGCACTAGTTACGTTTTTAAAACACATGAGGGGAGTCTCCGGGAGACACACTTCATCCTGAAGATCTCTTGATCTTCAGAGAGTGCCATTTAACTGGCAACTGAGGGAATTTGTGAGAGGTGAGACACAACAATTAAAAAGATACAGACAGTTTTTGCCTGAGAAGAATGTTTAAAAGCTTACTGGTAGTTAAACTTTGACTTCAGTTTTTTTCCACTTTTGAGGTTTAAGGTATGTTTGGACTCTGCCAATCAAAAAAATTACATTTAAAATATTCATATTTTTGTTCCAGAAGTACAACAGTGTTTAGTTTAAAATGGCTAAAAATTACCAAAGTAGTGCTTCATTTTCATTCAATTTCTTTCTTTTATACTGTTTTTTGTTATTTACTGCCTTTATAATACTCTATTGAAAACAGGTAAGCAATATCTCTCCGAGGGGGAAAAAATATGTAACATTTTATTGTGACTGAATGAGGAACCTCTTTTCATTTTTGTCTTGAATTATACCTTTTTCCAAAATGGTTTTAATATACCCTTATCATCATGCTTTCTCAGAATAATGTTCATGAAGAAAAGGCAAAAATGTCACAGAAAAAATGAAACAGAAACTGTCCATAATGATCCCAATAGTGTATATTACAGAATCACATTCATTTTACATAGTTGTAATATCTTTTTAGTTTTTTTTTTTTTAATTTAGTTGCAAGTGGAGAGAGAGGAGAGAGAAGAGAAACAGATAGAATGGACACACTAAGGCCTCCAGCCACAGCAAACAGATATATGCACCACTGTACATCTGACTTTATGTGGGTATTGGGAATCAAAGTCAGGTCATCAAGCTTTTCAGGCAAACACCTTAGCTACTGAGCTATCTCTCCAGTCCGTGTAATAACTTTCTTAAATAAATGCTTAGTGTCCCAAAAAAGAACCACCTACTTATCCATCTTCCACCAACTATTATTGAGCAATTTTTTAAAAAATATTATTTATTTATATGCAAGGAGAGAGAAAAAGAGTAAGAATGTGTTGCTAGGGCCTGTAGCCAATGCAATGAACTCTAGATGCATGCACCATTTGTGCATGCGGCTTTATGTGGGTACCGGGGAATTGAACCCAGGTCATTAGGCATTCTAGGCAAGTAAATTAACTGCTGAGCCATCTCTGTTGTCTCTTATTGAGTAATCTTAATTGACTAAGTGAACATCTACATAATAGAAACAGAGATAAATTAAATGTAATTTATCAAACAATGGTATGATAAAGTGACATTTAAGCAAAGTATCTCATCTGATGGTGATCATGAACACATACACACACACACACACACACACACACACACACACACAAAGAGAGAGAGAGAGAAAGAGCTAGAAATACAATCTGAAAATATTCATACACAGGTAATAGGTTGATCACAAAGACTGAACAATCTTTAAAGTTCTCCTATTGTGTCTTTTGTGTTCATCTAACTGGTAGCTGAGAAAACTGTAAACACCAGACAGGAAGAAGGAAAAAGTTCAAGTATTACAGGATGAGCATAGAAATCAAAAAGATTTTGAGCAAAAAGTGGTCCAGAAAAAAAAAAAAAAGTTAACCATGACCTTGCTGGAAGAGGCAAATTAAGAAACAAAAGGCAGGTGGGAAAATTAGGCAATGATTGATAGTAGAACAATCCAGGTTAGAACACAAAGGAGACAAAAAATGAAAAACTCTAAGAAGTAGTGAAGCAGAGGTAAGACAGGCTTAAGCTAAGTGCACAGAAGGTGGAAGGAGTGGACAATCACATGAATGAGCCAAAATAAAAGGTGATTGAATATTAGGATTTGATAGTCAAGAGTGGGTTATTTGTATGAGCAATATTGTGCAGTATTGCAGAATAACAACAACAACAAAAAAAAATCTTAGTTCATGAACAGATGATGAAAAACTTTCTCTGTCAAGAAATTACACTGAAAGAGATATAAATATGAGTCATATATATAGTATTTATTTTTAAGGGTATTAATAATGACTTAATTTGTTTGCTTATTGGAAAAACCTATCTAAAAGAGAAAAAGAAATACATTTTGAATGGTAGCAGAAGAAAGTGTTAGATTCAAACTAATGAATAAGAAGAAATCAGAGTGAGAAGAAAAGGTTATCTCTAGATCACAGTCTGGCAGCTTGGCTTATAGGGAATAATTTATTTGTAATAATAGGAGGCAAAAGATATTGCTTGTATGTGGATCAATGCTTATGGGATGTAGCTCAATTTTCTCACAATTGTAAGTACCTCAGGCAGAATAAAGATGTGAAGAATTAAGGAGAAAAATAAACAGTCATTGAAAGAAGAGGAAAGGGAAGTGGGATGGGAAAGTGATGTGATTGACAGATTTCATTAACTTTCCTGAGCAAGTTACTTAAATTTGGAGATAGTAGCATTCATAGTGTGAATTTTTCTCATAATGCATTCAATCATTGCTCAAGTGAAGTCTCTGCAGAATGGATGTTTCACATGAAGAGAGTCAGAGGTTTGCCAGTGCTAGAAGATGGTAAGAAAGAACAAAGGCTAGAGAGATGACATGGTGGTTAAAGCAATTGCCTGCAAAGCCAAAGGATCCAGGTTTGATTCCCCAGGACCCATGTAAGGCTAGATGCACAAGATGGTACATGCATCTGGAGTTCATTTGCAGTAGCTGGAAACCATAGCGCACCCATTTTCTCTCTCTTTCTCTCTCTCTCTCTCTGCCTCTTTCTCTCAGATAAATAAATAAAAACACTTTTTTAAAAAAAGAAAGAATGATTGTAGATATTAAATCAGGAAACATTCTCAGGGCTGGAGATATGGCTCAGTGCCGCCATCCTCTCCATACGCCCTGTTTGCCCTAAATTGAATTTTTTTTAGAAAAAAATCTTCTCTAGAAAATATTCAAAGCTATCAAGAGAATTAAAAAAGAAAGAGTATAAGGGAAATGACAGGGGAATCTTACCCTTCTACAATGTTAGCCCTATGAAAATTGAGGTACTTTTATTGTTTTTGTTGTTTTGTTTTGCTTTTTTTGAGGTAGGGTCTCACTCTAGTCCAGGCTGACTTGGAATTCACTGTGTAGTCTCAGGGTGGCCTTGAACTCATGGTGATCCTCCTACCTCTGCCTCCCAAGTGCTGGGATTAAAGGCGTGCACCACCACTCCCAGTGCATATTACTTTTAAATGTGTCATTGATGTACAAATATTTTATCAAGAGTGTTTTTTTTATCTATATTCATCATGTATGTTGATATACAGTGTTCTTTTATGTCTTTTCCAAGCTGTTAATATGTTGATTTATTTGTTTATTGTATCAGAGTCATCCTGGAATTGTAAAAATGAGTTTGGTGATGTACTTTCCTTTATTATCTACTTTCCTCTTTGCTGTGCCAAAATACTTACAAAAGCAAATTAAGTGTGTCTAGGACTGTTTATTTATTAAGGATGGGTGGGATTATTTATTTTGGCTGACAGTTTGAGGGTTAATCTTTCTCTGAAAAGATGGTGTGGTGGTAGGAGTGTGATCTGACTGGTCATATGTGCAGTCAAGAAGCAGACACTGATGGGCACTCGTGTTCCAAGCTCTTGTCCTTTTATATACCCAAGTACTCACCCAGTATAGCAGTACCATCCACATTCCAGAGTGCACCTTACCACCTTAGTTAAACTTCCAGGAAAACACACACACACACAGGTTATATACATATAAGACTAGTTATAATAATGACCTCTTGTCAAATAGATGTCTTAACACATCACTTTTAAGTCATAACATTCCATCTCATGTTCCTAAAGTCTCAATTCATTGCATATGATGTAATACAGCTAGTCCATCTTAAAAAAAAAAAAAATTCTCAAAGTCTTTGTAGTTACAACATTGTTGAAGAATTAAATGGAGAGTCCTATTCTAAAATAAAAGAAGGATCAGTAGAGATGGCTTAGCTGTCAAAGTGTTTGCTGTGAAGCCTAAGGACCCAGGTTTGATTCACCAGTACCCTTGTAAAGCCAGATGCAAAAGGTGGTGCATGCATCTGGAGTGTTTTCCCTGCAGTTGCTAGAGGCCCTGGAAAGCCCATTCTCTATCTCCCTCTTCCTCTCAGTCTCTTCCTCTCTCTCTCTCCCTCAAATAAATAAACAAAATATTTAAAAAACTAGATCAAGTTATGAACTTCCAATATACAATGGCACAGCATAAATATTCCCCTCTCAAAAGAGGAATGGATTAACAGCATGCAAAGATGTGCCCAAAACAATAACCCAACCCAGGAGGGCGAACATCACACCCTCATGATTCATGTCTATCATCTCAAACTCATGCTGCAATCATATAGCCTCAGGCAGGCCCAGCCTCTGCTGCCCATGTGACCACTCCCTTGGGTTCACGTCACTCTGTATACTTGTAGCTTTCCTTGGTGAATGTCCCATCGTCCTGGAATCTACAGTATCTTGACATTTACATAGTAACTTAAGCTTCACCTTCTATACTCTGTTCGATAGTCCCTTTGGATCTCATTGTGAAGAAGGCAGTCCTGCCACACACTGCACATTTCCTAGCTGCAGTGACTCTTTGGAACCTTGGTACTAATCTCCTTGATCCCCTCAGTCTTGCATTTTTCATGTCTGTGATACTGCAATGAGAAATTAAATGTCAAGTCCTGCTGACAGCTGCAGATGTAGTCTCATCCCTTGGGCCACAATTGCCAAGGCAATTGTCCCTTTGAAGCTAACCAAGGTGAAAAATTCATATTTTGGAGCAGGGAAATTTTGTAGTGGATTTCTCCATTTAGGCATTCTCCATTCAAATTTTTTACAAGTGGAGCTTTTGATTGTTAGAGACTTGCTGTCAGAGCACCTTTCCTATTTTCTCAGTACAGAAACTGAGGTTTCTTTGTAATAGGGATAACCTCTTTAACAATTACGGGTACTTCATCTGCACCCTTTTTGTTCAAGAATTTACAATTATGTGGGGAGATGGCTCAGGAATTGAAAGCACTTGCTTACAAAGCTTAAAGGCCAGATGACCTGGGTTTGATTCCCCGGTGCCCACAAGGGGCACATTCCTCTGGAGTTGGTTTGCAGTGGCAGGAGGCCCTGGAGTTCCCACATTCACTCTCTTTCAGTCTGCCTCTTTCTCTCTGTCTCAGTTAAATAAACAAATAAAGCCTCAGATAAGGAAGTAGTACTCTTCTGGACAGTTCTTGTTAAGGAAGAGATAGACGTTTGAAATCATTTTGAGCTTATATCTTGGTGGTCTGTTTGCCAGTTGTTACAGGTATAGATCAGAGTCTGGAGTACACATGCTGAGATTTCCAGATTATTGTATCCTTGAACAATTAACTGAACCAAGTCCATGTGGCCAGTAATAAAAATAGAGTCTACACAGGAAGAAAATGGTATTCCGGAAAAATGGGAATCAGGTAGTGACTAGGGATGATCCTTTTGAGTATCCCCAATACTCAAAAGATTCATGGTAGGAGATTTCTAACCTTTTGTAGGTCATTTACCTAGCCCCATATTCTCCTTCATCTTTTCATTGTAAAATTATTCTTTCTATATATGTTCTGTATGCTCTGTTATTACATGCAGTCTAGTAGAGTAAGAGTTCCCTGTCTTTCTTCCAATAGGCTTCTCCCATATGTTAATCTTGATGCTGCTCTTTCCAAGTCCATACATTCCTGCCACAGTACTCCATCCACCTTTTACCTTTTGCTGTCTTTGTAACATTTGAGACTGGGTGTTCCATATAATGTATCTTAAGGAAAAGATGGTTAGCTAATGCATACAAAAATTGTCTTTAGGAAGTTATTGATGTAAAGTGATCCTAGTTATCCTTTTAAGTTGATAAAACTATTTTCTTCTAACTAGTATATGACTTTTTCTATAATTGGAATTCTAGTAGAATTATTTTAAAATGTAAAAAATTAATAATGAATGTATGCTATTTTTTTATCATCTTATAATGAGAAAAGAGAAAAATAAATTTAGAATATGTATGCAGTGAACTATAACATATGATACTAAAGTATTGGTAATAGGTATGAACTTAGAAAACAATGGTAACTCTATTGGAAATTTCTGAGAAAGGTCAAATATTTTGTAGCTGTTGACAATGAATATTAGAAAAAAAAAAAAAAGAAGCTCAAAATAAGTTTGCTGGCCTCAGGAAAAAAATAAACATGTCAGAGAAAATATAGGGATTCAAGGTCTGGAATGGATGGAAACAAGTTTCTTGCTAGCACAAAAAATTAATACATATTATATATATACAGTGTGTACAATATATACATATTATATAACATACACACACACACACACACACACACACATATATATATATATATATATATATATATATATATATATACATATATATATATATATGTATATATATATATATATATATATATATTCTCAAATTCAAGGGTTCAAAATGCTTTCTTATTTGTTAAGAATTCAAAGAGTAAATAATGCATGTAACAACAAAAAATTGAGTTTATTAACATCATGACAAAGGCCACATTAAGCATACTACTAATCCTCAGGGCTTCAAATTTTCTGAAGTTATTGCCATTGCTCTTTGACACATTGGGTCTTTCCCCCGCTTTTCTGTTATTTAATTTGGCTATCTCTGTATATTTTGTTCATTTTTTAATAGGGTCTAATGTAGTGCAGGCATGCCTGGAAGTCAATTGTAGCTAAGGATAATTTTTTTTTTAATATTTTTTGTTCATTTTTTATTTATTTATTTGAGAGTGACAGACACAGGGAGAAAGACAGATAGAGGGAGAGAGAGAGAATGGGCGCACCAGGGCCTCCAGCCACTGCAAACGAACTCCAGACGCGTGCGCCCCCTTGTGCATCTGGCTAACGTGGGACCTGGGGAACCGAGCCTCGAACCAGGGCCCTTAGGCTTCACAGGCAAGCACTTAACCGTTAAGCCATCTCTCCAGCCCGTTAAGGATAATTTTGAATTTCTGATACTACTTCCCAAGGGTTGGGTTTATAGGCATTTGCCACAAACCCAGTTTCAGGAAAACTGTGGATGGAACTCTGGGCTTTCTTCATGCTAGACAAGCACTCTACCAACTGAACTACATCCACAGCCCTTTCTTTACAATCAGCAATCATGGTTTCATATCCTTTGGTCAGAGCAGTCCTAACCTTTTGACATCTTTAATGTAAACACACACTGTTGTACTGGCTGCCTTAGAAACCTTTTCTTTTTAATCTCATTGAATAATTACCATTTCACTAATGAGGAAGGAAGACGAGGGAAAGAACTTAGAATGTCACTGATTTCCCTAATGAGGAAGGAAAATGAGGGAAAGAACTTAGAGTGACACTGGATTTATGCATTAGATATGTTAATAAATGGTCCTATGTGGTTGGAGTATTTTAATATACCGCCTAAACATTTATACGACTCATCAAAACAATCATCAAAACTTTCATTTACAGTGATGTTATATTTGTTTGCATGATTGATTTTAGCTTTATTATAGTTGTATATTACATTTTATTGTTAAAATATTTTAATCAATGTATCCAAATTTTGGATATCACACTTCCAGATCTATTATAATCATGCTTTTATAGCATCCTTATGGTTAGTATTGGACCATGAAAGCATTTAAGCGTTTATATTTTTTCTCGCACATTCCTTTTAGAAGATGGCTCTATGTTTTGTATGTTTTGATTATCACAAGAGTTTTTCCTTTTTTTTTTTTTGGTATTTCAAGATAGGGTTTTGTTCTAGCCGAAGCTGGTCTTGAACTCATGGCAATCCTCCTACCTCTGCCACCCAAGTGCTGGTATTAAAGGTGTGCATCACCATGCCTGGCTATGACAAGATTTTTTAATTTAGCTGAAAATTCTGCCAAACTATTAATTGCTGTATGTATTTATATTTTCAGAATAAGAAATAACTTTATGCCATGAAAAAGACTTAAACATAAATTTAAGAAAATTGGCAAAAACCTATCTTTGTATTACTCACATTTTCTGCAAACGCATTCTGTTATGCATTAATTTGTTATGTAAATCATTCTTTGTCCACATATTTTGAGCTATATACAACACCAAATTATGGGGAATGGCTATATCTTTATACATTTAGAATTTTCTCTAGTTTTAAGATACATAGATTTTCCCAAACTTTACATTGTACTGCTGCCAATCACTTTCCTCCTCAATGTTCATGGATGTTTAATTTTCTGTAGCAAAAATAAATTTGATTGCAAAAGTTCTACTGTAAATGAGTTAAAACAATAGGTGATGTCTATGGAACATGGTAAGCAAGCAATTTACACAAACTCTCCCTAGACCTGAGAACATTTTTGGCATATTTTATTATTTCATGCTAATACTTGCTACTGTCTATAGACACTAATCTCAGAATACACACACACACACACACACACACACACACACACACACATATATATATATAATGTTAGATAATTATATATTATATATAAAGCAAAAGATTAATAATACCAATAAATTTATCATCAATCAGTAGAGTTAATCTTATACTATCATGGAAAAGAGGTAGCCTATTGAGATGAATTAGGATTTTATTTCTCAGAGAAAATAAAATCTCCACCTTACCTGCCATTGTGTTGTGCTAGGAAATAAGTTCCAGAAAGGAATAAAAACTGCCAGGTACTACAGATGTCCACACTATCATCCTCAGGCTTTTGTATGCTATGAAAAGGGTCATATTGATGAGACCAGGTACCTGAGATATAGTTTGTCTTGAGTAAATGTATATGGATTAATATACTTGTGAGAAAAGGCATGATGGCAGAAGACAACAAAAGATATATAGTTTCATAAGCAAAAGATTGAGTCTGATGAATGGGCGGTATGCTATGGAATCCAAGCCATGGCCTCTATAAAAAATGCAGACACACTGATATTTGACTTATTCTCATATGAGAATTTTTCTTTTGTTTTACGTGCATAAATCTATTGTAATTTGCTAAAACAACAGTAGGTTTTAATTCATTTTGTAGAGACAAGCTGTATCCCAAGTCAAAATAAAACCTGACACATATTATTTTAGAATAAACATGGCCTGACTTAAGAAGGGAAGATATAGCAGAGTATTGTAATTGTTGAAGCACAATATTCTAAGTATATTTTTGTCACTTAGCTGACTGAGCTCTAATAATAGAAATGAAGTTTAAGTATAGACAAAAGAAGTTGCTGTATTGAACAGAGTTTCTTTCCTACTACTGATTTAATCTTCAGTATGGCTAATTTAAGTTTGAAATTGAAGGATATAGACTCTTTAACTTTGCCATTGAAAGCTCATTTTCTACTTTCTCTCAGCTTAAAAAAGTATATTGAAAGATTTAAATCAACCATGCATTCATAAAAGTGACATAATTTTTCATCCTTCATCATTAGATGAAAATATCTTGCTACATTTTATTGAATAAGATATTTAAGAGTTTGCCATTCAATTTCCATTTAAAAGGAGACTTCCCTAAGTTATACAAATGTTTTGTTATGATTAAATCTTGGATCAGTACATGCATTTTATCCACAGTGAGTTATGGAAATGATAAGATTGCTTGCTATTATGAAGTGGTTATTTCTGGACAACTTCAACAAAGTAACTAGAAGTGAGAAATGGTAATTTGGTATCAGAAGACAATCAATGTGCATAAGCACTCTTAAGTAGTTAATACCTATTTCTACTTTATTTTTGTAAATTCTATTGAAAGAATATATGAGATATGCATTTGTAAGTGACTCAATGTCCTTTGCATATTTCTCAGTAGAATAACTAATGTAGTATCATCAAAGACTTACACCTGCCATAATTACTCATATTTTAAGCTTTAATTTCATTTTTATATTGAATATTTATGTTAGTTGAGGCACATAAATATGATTGTGGTTTTTAGAAATGTGCAAGTGAAGAGATGATGTTTTTAGCTTGTAATGTAATAATGTATTTAGCTGTCTCCACACATTTTGGTGTGGAATGACATTGCTGGTTAATTTCCATCTTCTACATATAACTGTAGTGCTATTTCCACATTAATGCAGCTGATCTCTCAAAAAAAGTAACTAAAATTATAAACCTCTCAATGAGTTTCAAGGAATAAGTTTCTAGATTTTCTTTCTCTTCCTTCTCAATAATAACTTACATTATTTGATTCATTTGAAAAAGTTGCACCACACAGAATATCTTTGGGTTATTTCTAGTTCACAATATTCACTACACTGTGTTTAAAAGGTTAGGTTATTTTGGAATATACAAGCCAGTGAATTTTGTAAACATTTATTGAATTTTGGGTGTCATTTGCATTTGAATAAATTCTTCACAATTGTTAGAGTATTTGTTTAATGTATTTATCTGATAATATAAAAATTTGAGATTTTCACAGAGTAATGAAATCTTTTGATAATATATTTGAATACACTAGAAAGTTAAAAGAAAACATGTTCAATCACTAATGCAATGATTCATACTATATATTTATTTTTATAATATGGATTGTTATTTAGATTGTATAATTTCCAAGTTAAGAACTATAAGGATCATCATAAAATCTAAATGAATGTTCTTTAATATTGCTTTTTTCTTCTTCCTTATATCCTTTTCCAGTTTTTTTAAAATTTTCTTTCAAATTTTTATTAACAACTTCCATGATTATGAAAAATATCCCATGGTAATACCCTCCCTCCCCTCACTTTCCCCTTTGAAACTCCATTCTCCATCATCTCCCCTCCCCATCTCAATCAGTCTCTCTTTTATTTTGATGTCATGATATTTTACTCCTCTTATGATGATCTTGTTTATTTATTTATTAATTTGAGAGCAACAAACAGAGAGAGAAATAAAGAGAATGGGCACACCACTGCAAAGTAACTCCAGATGCGTGTGTACCCTTGTGCATCTGGCTAACTTGGGTCCTGAAGAATGAAGCCTTGAACAGGGGTGCTTAGGCTTCACAGGCAAGCTTTTAACCATTAAGCCATCTCTCCAACCCCAGTTTTGATTTTAATTTAAATTATGGTATTATTGTTTATATAATTTTAGTTGAACACAATATAGTTCACACAATTCCTTTGGTTGAACTGTGTTTCTTCTTTGTTATATAGAAAGTACTAAATCAAAAAGAATATTTTATTATAGAACAAATAATGTTAAAAGTTGAAGAATTAGAAAGTAAGTATATATGGGCTGGGGGGATGGCCTAGCTGTTAAGTGCATTTTCTTCACAGTCCAGTAACCCAGGTACAATTCTTTAGTTACCCAGGAAAAGCCAGGTGTGCCAAATGGTATATGCATCTCAAGTTCATGTTCAGTGGTAAGAGGCCAGTGCATGCTCATACATGCATTCTCTCTCAAATAGCTAAATAAAAATATTTTAGAAAGTACCACATAGTATACTCAATGAAATAAAATAGTACTTACCTAAGATGTAAAATGGGATAATTATCAGAAATATCCTAGGAAGTCAGTAGTACAAACAAATGCAATATTTATTTACACTATTATCCATGTTGCAGTGTATTCTTAGTAAAAGTAATTTTGAGGCACATAACTTAATTGTAAATATTCCTAGATAAAATATAAGTATCAATATCTAGGTTTGAGGTCACAGTAGATTACAAATGGCAGTAAGTTAAAAATGTTAACTGAAGGATAATAACTATAATAAAAAGCTGGATTTAAATTTCAAATTTAAATTAATGTGTGTATGCTGTCTTCCCTGTGGCTTTCTAGTTGGAACTCACAATTAGTTTATTATTACTTAGCAGCAGGAAGCCTTCTAAAGGTCAATTTTGGGAAAGTCTGAAATTCTATTTGAGTATTTTCCAGGACCATGGGATAACATAAAATTCTGAGTTTTAAAATTTTAATATTGATACATTTTTGCAAATTCAACTATATAAACTGCAATTAAAAAGTTCATTATTTAAATAAAATTGCAGGGAACTTGTACAAAATGTGCTTTGGTCTAATGCAATTTATATACTCCCATGGCAAATTTAAGGTCATAAGAATATTTTCCTATATTTCTTTTTAAAAATAAGTTATCAATTAATTTTTAGCATGGCTCACAGTCTACATTCAGAATTTGTGTTGTCAGTACTAACTGTAACTGTTGTGTCTATTTATGACTTAAAGACAAGTATATAAATGTTAACTAAGAGTCAACATATGGAATTTATCTTTTGCAGTATCTTTTATCCATGTTCTTTTTATTATTTTTTTTAATTTTTTTTGTTCATTTTTTTATTTATATATTTGAGAGTGACAGACACAGAGAGAAAGACAGATAGAGGGAGAGGGAGAGAATGGGCGCGCCAGGGCTTCCAGCCACTGCAAACGAACTCCAGACGTATGCGCCTCCTTGTGCATCTGGCTAACGTGGGACCTGGGGAACCGAGCCTCAAACCCGGGTCCTTAGGTTTCACAGGCAAGCACTTAACTGCTAAGCCATCTCTCCAGCCCCTTTTTATTATTTTTTAACAGGTTGTACTCTTTTATTCCCTCTCCTATTCTCCATTTCCCTAGGTACACCTCAGTAGGGTATGGGATTCATTGTGGGGTCATGTAGGCCTCCATCACTTTCACTGGGATAGTGCAGGGACTATGCCTCAGTGTAGTCCCATCCACTCTGTGTATCTTACACTCTTACAATTTTTATTTACTTGCTTGTAATATTTAGTTCTAGATTTTAAAATTTATTATTATTAAGATTATTTGTCTTTTCCATTAATTTTATTATTTTCTTTTTGTTTTAATTAATTATGAACTCATTTAGTAGGGAAGCATCATGAGTTGGTACAGTCCTTTCCCTTGTGCCTGCCCTACTTCCACTGGGGGTCCTCTGAGTGGGGTCGCAGGTGCCCTGTTGGGAGCAGCAATCAATTATTGGAAGAAGACAATGTTTCTGGGCATAAAGTCCCAACCTTTGGCTCTTACAATCTTTCCATGCCCTCTTCCACAGAATTCCTTGAGCCATTTTGGATGTGTTTTAACTCTACTTCAGTGATAAACTCTTAGAAACCTCTGCATCTCTGCATCTCTGCTTTGGAAGGAATTGAGAATCATCAACATCTGCCTCCTTCACCTTGGAGCTGATTGTCAGGGTCACTGTGGAACCTGCTTTCTTGTTCATCTCCTCCACTCCTCTGAGGTTTCAACTGGGGCTTGGCTGAAGCACTAAGGGTGGTTTGTCTCCTTGGGTCTCATATCCATCTGAAGAAAAAAAAACACAGATTCTCCAGTGGAGAGTGAAGTCAGCACAGGTTAAATTGTTGGAAGAATGATTGAGGAAGATACCCACATCACACTGTGGCCTCTACACACATATGCACATACATTCACATGCATACATTCACACACACACACACACACACACACACACACGTATTTCCAATTCCTGGAAATCCTATCATTATGTGTATCTTCTTCTCTTGATTATAAATGTTCACTGAGATTTAGAACAGATTGATATATACAGTCAAAACCCACTTTAATGTCATTCATTTAATTCATTTAATGTCTTCATTTTACAAATATAAACATTCATAACAGAATATACTACATTTTGGTTATTTCTACTAAACATGTAACAAAATCCAACCCGTAAAAGAATTCACCATCTTATACCAATAATTTGACATCCATATCCAAAGTTCGGGTTTCAGGATTGTCTGATTCAACCCAACAATGACATCAAGTCTCTTATTTTTTTTTTCCATTTTGCTGCCTTTAGTTCTTGCTTCTTATCAAGGTGATGTTGTAATTTTAGAAATCATATTGGCCTTAATACCATTCAGAGGAGAAGAAAAAAATTGAATCTTTCTTATATCTCATTGGCTGGAATTGAGCTGCCTGTCTCTCAACTACTGACATGGAATATGACAATATTCTTGCTTCTCAGAGAAGTGAAACATGTTGCTAATACTGGTTTAGAACTCACTCTGATGTATAGGGATGAAAAGGAGTAGGTTACAGAGTTGAGCAAGTATCTGTCAATTATAAATGGAAAAAGAAGCAATGAATGCTATTTAAAACAATTACAGTAGTCCAGTCTCTTGCTGATAACATAATATCACAGTGAAATTGAAAGAGGCAGGATTAATTGGGCTCTTGGCCAAGAAAAGGGCTGAATTTTTATGAGGTTCTGGCAAGCAAAGTGCCAGGGCCACCAAGGCATCTCGTGGTTAGCATTGGATATCATCTATACACAGAGTCATTGGTTTTCTCTCTCTTTTAAACCAAGTCTCAGGTCTCCTAATGAACTTAACTATATCAGTCCCAAAATGTCTTCACCTATAAGTACCATACTCATATGGATTTCACCAGCTCAATACCTCACAATAACAATTGAATTTCAGAAAAGGAAGTCTTGGGAAAAACACAAATCATATCCAAACCTCAGCAGTATAGCCAGAAGCTTTCAAGTGTCTAATAAAGAGATATACTTTGGGGGAATTGCATAGTCATTAAAGTGATATTGTGTTAACTATGTAGTAATCTCAAAGCTCAAAGAGATTCCTTGAAGAAATTGATGCCCACAAATATTTAATAAATGTAACAAAAATATAAATCAGCACATGACAATGAAAATGACTACTAAATTTGAACAGGATTATGAGGTAAATTCTGTACTACTGTTTTGTGGACATTAGGAAAATAGCAACATAATAAATCTGTATATTCCTATATGAAGTATATTTGACACACACACACACACATATACATATATGTATTTAATATATAAACATATGTAATTATCACAATTCCCCCCAAATGAGCATATTATTAGTACAACTTCACTTCCTGGAATACACTTAGAAGTAGAGTTTTGACTAAAATAAATGGCATGGTTTTAAAATATCATGAACCTTCATCATAAGAAATCTCTGTAAGAAGATCTCTAACAAAATAATTATTTTGTAGATACCCAAATTGTTTACTTTGAAACAAATTACTAACATAATTCCTGGCCTACATTCTCATACAGTAGTTCTTCTCTATTCATGCAATTTATATTTGTTATGGAGTAGAAACTGGTTCTTGTGGACTGATTCTCAGCATTTTTCTATGACATGAGCTCCAATAGTGACATGTATTTTATGTAAAACTACAATCCAAGAAATTGCACACATTTCAGCTTGTACACATATATTTCATTGTGATGATTATGGTTTCTTTGATAACTGTTGAAAATTTTCAAGATATTCTGACTTTAGTCTGGTTAGGTAATCTTCACCAAGAATTCTTATAAACCCTTTATCAGTTGTAAATATTAGATAATAGAACATACAAATCTGTGGATTATTTTCTTGGTTGCATGTGGAACTGATAAAACAATTCAAAAGTTTTTTTTTTTTTTAAGAATGTTATCACTACATGAATTTATTTCTTTGGATAATCATCATCAGAAAAATATTAATAAATACTCTTCCTTGCTGAGAATCTCATTTTTCTTACTAAAATACAATGTAATCATTGTCTAACTTTCTGTGCATTTGTGTATAATCAAAACTACATTTAGAAAATAATGTTATAAGGAGGGTGGCCAGGTGACTTAGCAGGTACCTATACTTGCTTTGTAATCATGAGGATATTGGAGGGTCTGATTTACCTTGAGTACTATACTATACTACACATGTAAACAGTAGGGCATGGGTAAGTATTTCTGTCATCATGGTCCTGTGGGAAGTAGAGTGGGAAGACTGGAGAATCAGTGGGGCCTGCTGACCAGTCTGTTTGACAGAAAAAAAATGACTGTTCTGGTTACATGAGTCTCAAGGACTATACAAAGAAAATCCATAGGATAGCACACCTAACATTCTATTTGGCCTGTCCATACTTTCTCCCAGGGCTTACATACACACTAAGCCACATATGTTTCAAATACTAACATGCAAAAAGTAAGCTAATATGCATAGCTTTAAATTTTGATATCAATATTTTTCTCCATTGATAAAATTACATTATATCTAAAGTCTTTACCTGTCTTCATCAGAAGACTCTAGATAGAGGAAATCTATTTTTAGAATTTGTATTTCCATGTAAAATAAGTATAAACAATGAAAATTTAGGTTCTATGTAATAAATTTCTACATTTCAAATTAGATATTAATTTAATTGCATCTAGATCTACCAATAAAATAATAAAGGAAGAGAAAGAAGAAAAAGAAAACATCAGGGTCCGTCTCCTACACCCTGGCACAGATTATCAGGTTCACCATGGAAGCAGCACTCATACTTATATCTCTGTAATTCCTCTGTGGTTTCAACTATGGCTTGGCTGAAGTATGAAGTCCTCCAGTCTCACTACCTTCTGAATAGAAAGAACAAATTCTTTAATGGAGAGTGAAGTCAGCATAGTTTAAATGGGATAAACATTATTAACTTAGGGAAAATTTGATGTGTATAAACCCACTTTCAGCCAAAGACTAGTGAGAGCTTAACACAGGAGAACATAATCTATGTCTCCATAGGATTCTGAATGTCAGAGCCACATGTTGGGTCATGATATACAGAGGCATTTATCTTACCCATAACTGTCGGCTAACTCCACAATACATAACCCATATACCTCAACAAGGAGGGGCCATGGGGAGGGAGTGGGTCATGGATGAGCCTAATAATGGTACCAAACTGACTATATTTGCTGAATACAAAACTAATTAATAAAAACTTTGGCCAAATAAAGAAGCTATTGGGTACCCACCAAGGCTGTGTGCCACTATTGCACTAGTTTGTACATCCTTTGAGGGTGTTTGCTTCTGAGTAGCTTAGACCTCTGGTTGCTCAGACCATTGTTGGCCACTTTCCTCCAGTGTTGGGCTCTGAAAAGCCCAGGTGTGAGGCCTAGTGGAACTTCCTGAGCCTAGCTAAAGGTTGGTGACCTGTCTCTGGCCAGCTAGGACTCAGCAAGATGCCTAATGGCTCTGGCCTGCCACTTCCTTGTGGCAATTGTAATTACCATTTCAATAGTTAAAGTTTACTATTGGCCCTTACCTCCTCCCCCATCCTAAAATCCCCACCTTAGTCCCCAACATGATATAGGCAACTGCTCAGAGTAATAGAGAGTTATTTCTGTGAGTTCCTGCATCAAAAAAACTCCCGACTCAGTGTGGGTTTTCTCCGGTGGTCAGAAGATGTTTCTGAGTCATCCGCTGCTCAGCATCCTCCTCAACCCCTAGGGAGGAACCAGCAGGCCTGGTTCTTCTCTCGGCACTACCTACCTGACCCAGAAGGAGCCCTGCACTCCAGTAGCTCATGTAGCGCTTTCCAGCAATAGACAGGCTAACTATCTGGGGACTGGCTTTCTTCTGGATTTCAGCCAGGTCTAGAGAAAATATTCTTAGTTATATGTATTTGGAACAATTATAAGCTATTTGTATAAATGTCCTCATTGTAAAATAATGAAATAAAATTGTTTATCACCTCATATGCTGATTATTTCTTGTGGTAAAAAATGAAACTTAACATCTACAATTTTGAAATATATTAACTATAGTTTACAACTGTGTAACTGTGTAACTGATCTCAAAATATTAGTCCTCTTGCACAACTTGAATGTTGTTAAGAAAGTTTCTTTGTCAATCTTGGGAAATAGTAAAATGGATCCATTAAGAGAAAATGAGATATGAATCATTAGAATATACTAGTCACCCTGCTAAAACATGGTATAGCCTCTTTCAAAGACTTTCACTATTCTCTCTTTCTTCCCCTCTCTGCCTCTCTCTCTCAAATAAATAGAATAAATAATAAGGAAAAAAATTAAAAAGGGTTGTTCTAATGAAATACTGACCATCCTGTCGTATGTTATACATTCTTTTTTAAAATTTGCCTCAAAAACTCTGTTGAGGGTCCTAAGCATTACTTTGTTAAATTTGTCTCCTTCCTGTGGCCTCATTTGCTCTATGCCTGATGCCACTTTGATAAAGTACAATAAATTTTGCATGTCCATATGCCTTAAAGTGCTAAGTGTGCCTGCCATAAGAAAGTCAAGGATTATTTTAATGCTATATAATGTCTTTGTAACCATTTTTAGAATTAAATATAAATATTCCAAAAGATAGTTGAGTTATGCATAAAGAGAAATGATTAACTTGACAAATTATCATGAAAATAGATACCTAGAGAAATGAAAAAAAGGCCTGTTTATATACCACACACACACACACACACACACACACACACACACACACTTCACCTTAATAATGATGAAAACATAACAACCATATTTATATATATATATATATATATATATATATATATATATATATATATATATGGAATGCATTATACATGATTCTCTGTGCAATAGGGATTGACATTTTCTTCTAAGCTTCCTACTCAAAACTGATGCACAGTTTTGAAATGATTTGCTGACATAACTAGTAATATATGGATGTTCAAAATAGATCACTTCAAATTAGGAAAAGTAACAAAGTCATATTAGCTTGAAAATACATATTGGAGCAGTTTTGAGAGTCACATGCATAACTAATTGGGTCATACATTCGGCTTCGGGGTGTTTTCATGTCTTCTAATTCTAATAAATAGTAATACAACACAACAGGAGCACATTTATAGTCTCTGATACTTGTAAGAAGTCTAGAGAGTCTAATAATTTTTTCATTCTCAAGAGAGAACATTCCATGAAATCTTGCTGAGTCTCCTAGAAACCTGAATTATGGTTCGAAATTTATCCCATACTTATTGTTACATTTACTAGATAAATTGCAGACCTACACACATGCATTCACTACATCCATATTTACATACATTTGTTTCAGATACAACATTGTTGTCTACATTATACAAAGAATGTGTTTGCTTTTATACATTAGTTTTATTAAAATGGTTACTGAAAATAAAATTGAATTATCTGGAGACTATTACTTTGTAAAACTGCATCAATGAAATTCATTATGTCATGTGTTTGATTTTCTATGGATGAATAAACATTTATTGTACAAGTTTTTTTTCAAGAGAACTGAATACATAAGCAACAATCAAGACAATTAGTGGTGTAATATCTATAAATCTACCATCTAGAAAAATTGACTTCACAATATAGATTTTATTGTGCCAGTAATGGATTTAAAAACTTTTTGCTTATTAAAGTATCCATGAAATAAAACTTTAGAGTTTAATGAGTTTTTAATCATCATATTCATTGATTGAGTTTTTTTTGCTTCTACTATATAAATGCAGGTCCACTGCAGTACAACTCCTCTACTGATGGTATTATCTTTAAAAATATTGAATAGTAAGAAAATACAGGCAGATGGTAGTGGAAACTTAGAATTTTCTATAGTTCTGTAATACTTTTTTCTCTCACTGATAGAATAGGCATTTTAAAGTACTGATTGAAATTTATGATTTCCTCACTAAATGATTCAGGGACAGAAGTTTGTGCAAGTGCAACTACAGGCTTAATCTTTGTTTGGATACAGACAGAGATTCCAGAAACTTGAAAATGATAGTTAAGAAAAAAGGAAGACAATTCCAAGAAAATGTTTGGAAGTAATATTTTAGTAATATAAACTTCTTAAGAGGAAATGGCATATAAGTACTATAGTACAGGAATGAAAGTATAAAGAACATTAAAATCACCCAACCTAACTTACTACACTATTTTATTAAAATATCAATCAAGTTAGGAAAATATAAAACACAAAAACTAACTAACTGCCTATAGCAAGTCCAAATTTCAGGCCTCATTCCACCCAAATTTTGACCGTCAGTCAAGTAAATGACTCACAAATAACAGAAATGTGTAAACCTCATTATAGAATTTTTGTTGCCAAAGATACAAGCCCAAATTAG
The DNA here is from genome assembly GCF_020740685.1 of Jaculus jaculus. Lineage (NCBI taxonomy): Eukaryota > Metazoa > Chordata > Mammalia > Rodentia > Dipodidae > Jaculus > Jaculus jaculus. The sequence continues at coordinate 182,185,614 of NC_059103.1, read as the reverse complement.
AGACAGGGAAATACATATAACTGATGGCATGAGATTGGGAAAGCTCCAGTTCAGTTCAAATGTAGCTTAAGTCTAGATGACATCACCTACTGATTGTATCAAAAGGGCAATGAAAATCTTTATTTTACAAAGAAAAAGAAAACCAGAAAGATTATTTCTGTGAGTTCAGCCAAACCCCAACAGTCATCAATAGTAAGATGTCCACAGGAAGCTAGAATCAATGTGGAATGTGTCCATCCTGATAAAGGTGTTTCACATATACTGAGAAAAGATCTCAATTATTTACTTATGATGTAGATTTTTCAAAACTTCCAATTATCACAGAAGAAATAATTTTTAAAATTAAAGGATAAATTAAAAAATGGGAACAGTGGCTGGAGAGATTGCTTAGTGGTAAAGGCACATGCCAGTGAAGCCTAATGTCCCAGGTTTAATTCGACCCAGCTTTGATTCTTCAGGTTCCACATAAGCCAGATGCACAATGTTAGCGCATGTGTCTGGAGTTGGTTTGCAGTGGCTAGATGCCCTGGCACACCCATCCTCTCTCTCACTCGCTCTCTTTCTCTCATAAATAAATGTAAAGAATCTTTTAAAAATGGGAACAGTATCCCAGTTATAAATTATATGATGGTATAAGAAGTAATGTGATGGCGAAAAACTAAGTACTTTAGAATTGAGTTCACACAACAAAAAAAGTAAGCAATGTTATGTTTTGCTATGTACCATGAAAAAAGCTATAAAGTGCTTTTTGAAGACAAAAATGTATGTACTTTAAAGCTAAAACTTGGAATTTATAAAAATAAATAATTTTCCCTTGCTATGCTTACCCGGGGAAACTAAGTAATCAACCAGAGTTCTAGAATATATTCACATCAAATGAAGAATTTGTATTCAAAATATATGAAGCACCTATGAAATTAAGAGATGAAAGAAAGAACATGTTGGCCACAGAAATATCTCAGTTAGTAAAGTAATATAAGCATAAAGGCCTAATTCCAAACCCCAACTCCCACCTAAAATTCTTGGCATAGTAGACTGCACCTATAATCACAGGGCTGAGGAAGAGGATACTTGGGGAAATATGGGGTTTACTGTGCAGCCACTCAAGCCTAATTGGAAAATCTCAAGCAGTAAGAGATCTGTTCACAGAAAAAGAATGAGATGTCATGACTCAGGAACAACACCCCAGGTTGTGCTTGGGCTTCCACATGTAAATTCATACAACTGCACATGCACCCATACATGAATACTCAAGCACTTCCAAACATACATCAGTGTATTCACATAAACCATATGCATATAGAGAAATGTTCATGAAATAGTAATAAATATTGGAAACTTGGATACCTGTATGTAGTAAAATGTACCTCGTCAAAAATAGAAGAAAATGGTAATGAAGACAAGCATGAAGAATCCCCTTGTTGAGTACAACCCCATCAGAAAAAGCATCATGTTATCCCAACAAATTTGTACAAACTTTGGAAAATGTTAATATATCAATGTAGACATAAAGAAGACTATTTGTCACCTGAGTCATAACTAAGGAACAAGTAGATTACACAAAGTAGCAAGTACCTGTGTGAACAAAATATTTATACAATGGTTGTTGTTTTAGTTGCTTATGTGTTTGTATATGTGTGTCAAATTTAGTGATCTTACCTTTTAAATATACACAGATCATTGCACACACTTTTAATGCATGAAAACAATTATAAGATATTCAACTTTCAATATATTATATCTGATATTTTCAATTTTATTGGGTTTTTGTAAATCCTTGCACATAGCACTAGGTATTTTTGTTTTGTTATTGTAAGTCAGATCAAATTGTTGATTTATTTTAGAGATACTTTTCTTATAAAGTTCAGGACTGCCCCATGTCAACTACAAACTGTAGCAAACTATATTCTTTCCCAGTTACACACCTTTTGCTTTTTGCATGGGTTCTTTGTAGGGAGATTTTTCAAATGATGTTGGATCTGTGGTATCTAAGTATGCATTCTTATTATTAACTGATTTAAAAAAAGGTTTTTACCAAGAATTATGTAATCCTTTGCCTGATTAATATTTTTCCATATTAATGAGAAACTTTCTTTCAATATTTAACTTGCTCAGATACATTAAGTGAGAATAAATTACGTGATGCCTATAGGAAATATTATGGATTCAAAACCACAAATAGGCTGATTTCTGTAAGTTCAAAGCCAGCCTGGAACTACAGAGGGAGTTACAGGTCAGCCTGGGTTAAGCTAAGACCATACCTTGAAAAGAAAAATTTAAAGAATAACCTATTTTGAAATTTAACCAATCCTTATCTCACTCTCCATTGGAGGATCTGTTTTTCTTTTTCAGAAAGTAGCAAGAAATGAGGATAACTATAGTCTATCAATAAGACAAGAACAAATGGCTAACTCCCTGGCAGTAGATGGATCATCCCTCACATAGCAGACAGAGCCCAAGGGAAACCACAGAGAAACTGCCATGATGAGTGAATGGGCTGCTTCCGCAGCAAGCCTGACAGCCTGGGCCAGGGTGATGGAGACAGACATTGAGAATACTCAAAGTGAACCAAAGCAGTAATCCAGAAGCTGCTGAGGGCTCAAAACTAAAGCAGACCTAAAGCACATTTACCAAGACTCAGGGAAGTTTGTGGAAGATGGGGGCAGAAAGAATGTAAGAGCCAAAGGCTCAAGGAGAATATCTTAAGACATTGCCCTCCCCACCATGACAGACAGCTGCTATCACAACTCATAACACACAACTTCATAGTGAATGCCAGCAGCCCGACTGAGGAGGACCCTCAGTGGAGTGGGGGCAGGGAGATGATGGTACCAATATGACATGTACATACAAAGCTTCTACTTAATAATAATAACAATGAAAATAGAAGAGGGACTAGTTGGAAAGAAAAAGGGATTCAATGGAGATGGGGATTTGGGAGCCAGGAAAGGGAAGGTGGTTGGAGGGGTTTATCATCATGGTATGTTATTTATATTTATGAAAGTAGTCAATCAAAGGTCTAAAAGCAGATGCTTTTATGTTCTCTCCCTTATACTATCCCTGGCTTTGAAAACTTAGATTGTAGTGGAGGGAAGAGTAGGAGTGAGCTTAGGTGAAGCAGTAGTAGATATGAAATCAGAAAAGACAGGATACAAAAAACTGAAAGGTCCAAGTGGAGTCAGCCTAGGGAGATCATAGAGTGAATGGAATGGGGGAAGTTTCCACATAACTATTGACATTATGTGTTAGCCATATGGAGTCTTACCTCCTTTCATGTTAACTACAACACGCATATACCTTAACAGATAGTGAAAGAAATAAACAAGTACTTTGGATAGAATTAGCCTGCGTAAAGACAAATCTAGATTCCATTTTATTTGAACAAAATTTTAAATTGAGTGCATGTTAAATTCAAGATGGAAAACATGCATTTTCATTTTAAAGATTGTGTTTATATATACTTGCACCAAAATAAATTGTCCTTTAGAAAGTATCCTGAAGTTACTGCACATGTTAAAATAACATTAGTATAAGGAATTTAATCAATACCATATAAGAAAGATATGTGTGTAATAAATACATCTATAAAAAATTATTTATGACTTTTACTTTGATTTTCAGGTAGAAAAAAGTCAGCCCAAAATGTATAACATAAAATTGCCTCCTTAACTTATGCTTAGTTCATATGATTTCAATATCAATACTGTTCACATCAGTAATTCCCATGATAGCTTTCATTAGAATCAGCTTTCATGAAAGCTGGGAGGAAAGCTGAACTACCAGTTAATGTAAGATGCAGGTTATAAGCAGGCTTAAATTACTGCTATTCACATGTTGCATGAGACAAGATGCCAACTTATGAAATGATTGAGGGAAAAGAGATAAAGGGAGTAGATCATAGGAATACTATTAAATACATCCTTTTAAAAATAATTTATTTAATTTTTATTAATTAGTTTGTACTCAGTGAATACAGTCAAGTTGGTGCCATTGTTAGGCTTGTCCATGTTCTACCCCCTCCCCCTAGCTCCTCCTTGTTGAGGTATATGGGTCATGCATTCTGTAGTTAGCCCAGTTATGGGTAGGAGAAATGTCTCTGCGTGTCATGACCCAACATGTGGCTCTGACATTCTTTCCACCCCCTCTTCCACAAAATTTCCCTGAGCCATGTTGGGTTCATTTTTGGTCTGCTTCAGTGATAAGGTGTTGGGGGCCTCTGTGTCACTGGATTTCTGATTTGGTAGGAGTTGTAGTTCTCTGCATTGATCTCCTTCACCCTTGTACTGGTACCCACTTCACCAAGCAAACAGCACACTTTCTTGTTTTGCCATTTATTCCTATTTTCATCTGGGGCCCTTTTGAGGTATGATGAGGTGGTTCTCTCCTTAGGATCTGCATCTATCAGAAAAAGAGAAGCAGATTCTCCAGTGGAGAAAGAGTAAAGTTAGCACCAGACAAATGGGATAGCCCTTATTTTTTATAGAGAATTTAATAGGTGTAGGCCCTCTTGTAGCCCACGATTGGTGGTAGCTTGATAATTGAGAGCGGGCCCATGTTTGGATATGGTTCTGACTTGTTTCCTAGCTCCAGCTATGGGTTCCATTACATTGAGTGGATCAGTTAGCCAAATCAAGAGCAGTTTGTTTCCCACTATGGCTGGGCACCACTATTGCACTTGTGTGAGCATCACATCAGGTTATTTGCTGCTAAGTAGGTTAGAACATGAGTTACTTGGACAGATATTGGTCATTTTCCTCCAGTCACCCATGTAGCAACTTCTGGCACTAGACATGCTGACTGTCTGAGCTGTCTGGGGACTGACTCTCTCCCAGCTTCCAGCCATGTCATTCCATTTTACATGTCAACTGCATATGGTGTCTTCAGCAGTAGGGTCTTACCACTAATCTTTGGTGAGTAATCAAGTACTTTGACAGAAACCTGTCTTTCTTTTAGGTAAACTTGTAGGTCCCTCTGATCAAAAGCTCATTGTGGATGAGAGCCACATGCTGGTACTGGGAGTTACCAATCAGTGCCCACTAAGAGAAGGAAGAAAAAGATAACTAATATAAAACTTAGAGAAGAAAGAGAGAAAGGGGAGGGTATAGAAGATTAAGTTCAGTCTTCATCATACCAGTGTCTTGTGGCTCAGGTGTTCCCTCTAAGGGCCTGGTGAAGGCTCAGCCATTTGGTCTGCCTTTTAGGAAGTAGAATTTTATGGTACTATTGCCATTTCAGACTAGATTTGTGTCCCCCACTCCCTCCTATGCCCTTCCCTTCCTCTCTACCCACCCTATTGTCTAGTCCTCAAGATGCTTGCTAGGTATGTCAGCATCTTGGGTATTATCAGATTATGTGCTGTAGATTAGTGAGACTATATGGTGATTATCTTTCTGTGATTGGGTAAGTTCACTGAGAATGATCTGTTCCAGGTTAAACCATTTTTCTTCAAATTTCATTGTGCCAATTTTTCTTTCTGCTGTGTAGAATTCTATCATGTAGATATACCACATTTTAGTTATCCATTATTCTACTGATGGACATCTGGGTTGATTCCAGCTCTTAGCTATTATGAATTGAGCTGCTATTAACATGTGTGAGCAAATATCTCTGGACGGAGGTTTAAAGGTTTTAGGATATATACCCAGTAAGGGAATCACTAGGTCTGTTGGTAGCTCTATACTCAGCTTTTTTAGGAGTCTCCATATTGCTTTCCAAAGCGGTTGTATAATCCTACATTACCACCAACAGTAGATGACGGTTCCTATTTCTCCACATCCTTGCCAGCATTTATTTTCATTTAATTTTTTGATGTTTGCTATCCTTACAGGGAAAGGTGGAATATCACAGTTGTATTAATTTGCATTTCCCTGATGATTAGGGATGATGAACATTTTCTAAAGTGTGTGTTTGCCATTTGTATTTCTTTCTCTGTGAACTGCCTGTCCAGCTTTTTGCTACATTTTGTGAGGGTGCGTTTGACTTTTTATTAGTTAGATTTTTGAGTTCTTTGTAGATTCTAGAGATTAGTCTTCTGTCAGTTGGATATTCAACGAATGTAGTTGTTGTTGTTTTTTTTCCCCATTCTATGGGTAATCTATTGGCTTTGCTTATTGTATACTTGTCTGTAAAGAAACACTTCAGCTTCATAAAAAACCTCCCCCAGAAGAAGAATCCAGGACCAGATGGCTTCTCAGCTGAATTCTATCAAATACATTCTTTTTTGGTTTCAGCACTCAATTTTATACTCCTAGTTGGGGAAATGGAGAATTCTGTTGCAACCTTAGACATACAAATGAAGGGATTTTTAAAAGGTCAGTAACTGCCGATAATACCCAATTAATCTCTTAAAATTTAGTCAATGTTATTTAATAAGGAAAATAATCAAGAGGTATGGCTATGACAATCTGACATTTTGTTTTTATATTAATGTTATTTTGCAAATATATTAACACAAAACATTGTTTTATTTATTGAAAATTAAGCAGCCTATAAAATTGAGATTTTTATGCTTGTCTAAATCTCTGTTTTCAAAAGCCATTTTGTTTCTGTGCTTGGGTTACTTTGTTTAGCATAATTCTTTCCAATTCCATGCATTTGAGGGAAGAAGGTAGAAGAGGGAGAGAGAAGAGAGGAAAAGGAAAACAAAATCCTGCTTGGAGCTGAAGAGATTGCTTAGTGGTTAAGGCACTTGCTTGTAAATCCTAAGGACCCAGGTCTGTTCCCCCAGCATCCATGTAAAGCCAGATACACAAGGTGGCACATGTGTCTGGAATTCCTTTGCAGTGGACAGCGGCCCTAGGATGCTCATTTTTTCATATTGTCTGTCTCTCTTCTCTTGGTCTCTCTCTGCATGCAAATAAATATATATATATATATAAAACCTCCATCTGAAAAATACCATCATGAAAACTAATGCTTTGTACTCAAATAAATTTTAAAACATAAAAATAAATTCATTTTCTGTGCATCATGTATCTAGGAAGTAGCAAAGTTATAGACCCATTTTAACTTTGAAGTAGTAAAGAAAGAATGAGACATCACACTGCTCATAGCAGGAGTAAGATTTAGAAGTTATGGTAATTAAAATATATAATTGTTAAGTGCTTAATAAAAAGATATAATTCTTTAAAATTCCATCTCCACCTAAAAATACAAGCAAGATTCTATCTCATTTTAGATGATATTTCATTGGGTAACCAGCATGCATTTTACACTGACAATGCTTGGTTCATACACATTCTATTCCTCACACAACTTCAATATCACCAACCTTCCCAATTTTCTAATAAGATTAATATCTGTAGTTAGTATTACATTAAATACTCTATAAAAATCTTCCCAACTTAGAGGGCTTCATAGATATATTAAGGTTTTTCAGATTTCAGATTGATAGATTATATACAATTGTAAGCGGCCATAAATTTTCCTAGAGACGTTCTGTAGTCTAGAGAGCAGGTCGAAACTGTGGGTACTTGGTTCAAAAGCTGGAAGCCTTAGAGATAAGAGAATGTTGATGAAATGATGACCATTTTTGACGGGAGTTTTGGAAAATCCCTGAGCAGACACTAAAATGCTTTGCATTGAAAGCCTGAAAGATTCTAACATTTTTGAGTCTTGACAAAAACATAAGTAAATATTACATATTAGGTCTTATGATTTCTAATTTTAAGAATCATATGAACATCAATCAAAAAGTCAATTTACATACTTATAATGAGATACAGGATGTTGTCAGATATTTTCTTTGATTTCGTTACATGGCATCACTAATTTTTATTACAAAATTTACTGTTTCATATTAGAGTCAGATAGATAGTTTGCAGTTTTCATTAATGAAATAAGTAAGTATTCTGGTAGATTCAGTTAGCCAATGCAGAATAAATATAATAGTCACTACTCTTACTTGAATATATATAATTTGATACAGTTCTGAAGATATTACCAGCAGATTATAAATTCTTTCCCCCACATTATCTGTTCAGACTGAAGGATAACTGTGATCCAGTGACCTTCCTCCCAGGATAAGTTCAGTAAATCGATTTAAAGATCTGTTCCATAGAAGCCATAAAGCCTTCTCAAAATGTATTCATGGTTATGAATAATTTATTAATATAAAATTTTCACACAAAAGCCAAAAGCTCATATTTTCTAATTTTACCTTTGCTATAAAATAATCTTAAAAATTAGTTCCTTTTTGGATCATCTATTTCATAGCACAGATTTTACATTATTTAAAATTCTCTTAGAAATGTATATATTCTTTACAAAGTAACACAAAATTAAAACTATGAAAACAGAATTGAGATGACATAATTACACTTCAATACTTAGGTCATAAGTTTAATTAAATTGGAAGTTAGAAAATGGTTGAAAGTAAAGTAATGCCTAATGTATATTTTAAAACATGACTGATGTAGACTAAGTCTTGGGTTGTTTTATGTGATAAAGTAAAATTTTGTCTAAAATAAATAAATACACATGGACATCTATATATATTTACCTTGTGTTTCTTAGAGATTTCTACCAAACTGTAATATGAAAAATAAATTTGTAGTAAAATTGTTTGATCTTCCCTCTTTCACTGTTGTTGCCACATCTGTTATTTGTGATTTACAACATCATACCTTTTGGGTGATGGGATAAGTTATATGACTTTTTTTCTTCTTGTTCATTTGTTTTTTCTTAAAACACACAGGCAGTAAAATAATATATTTATGCTAAATTTGCTAGGTGCTTTATTTAATTAAGGGACTCATTTGGTGATAAATTATGCCAACACATTGTAAGGTATTATTGACAACTATTGCATTGTGGAAGTAATTGAAACAGCCTCATTGTGATATTATGGTACAGTGATGAACCATTATTGAATGAATAAGGAACAGAAATTCCAGAAGAGTGATATTGATACATTTATATTTTTAAGAAGTCTAGCAGAAGTCACTGGAGTTAATTTTAAATTCAAACAAAATGAAGATGGACTACATGTGCTACCAGCTTACCAACGCCTACACATTTGTGGTCATACCATGAAGAAGTAGAATTACCATAGAGGAGTAATATATTTTGTGGTTACTGAGATCTCATGAATTTAGGAACAAACCACTTCTTTGAAATAATTACCCTTTTCATAAATAATGTTGTAAAATGAAAAACACTCTGAAAAAAGCCATTGAAAGTAACACTACATTAACCTCCTTTCACTTTTGGAAGAAGTGTTCATAAATAATTTATATTCATATTAAATATAAAACTATATTAATGCATTAATGAGTGTATCTATAAAATTAACTTACTGCTGATTCATTGTGTGTTTTATTTGAACATGATTAAACTAATATTTTGAATTAAAAATGTTGCTATAAATTGTAGCACAATGTATAAAAATCGTAGGAGGGAAGTGGAAGTGTATACTTTCAGACAGACAAAACCACTTCACCTATAATCATAGTATAACGTCATATAACAAAAAATGCACAATGATTGCATTTGTTAAAGTAACTTATTTCTGTTACTACATGGAAAAATCATCTGGCATTTTTCTGTACTAATTTTCAAGGCCTTAGTAGGGAAAAATGGTAGCAGTAAATTTATGTAAGAATGTCAGTTTTCTTTTCACTGAGGTATATTTATATTTTGTCTCTCCCTCTGAGCTATTAACTATAAAGGTAAAAGTAAATGTCAGATAATTGCATAAATGATTCATGAAAGCTTGTGATATATAGTACATAGTTTAGTTCAAAATTTTCCCTATGCTAAAGATATGGCTTCGTGGTTAAGGCACTTGCCTGCAAAGCCTAAGGACCCAGGTTCCATTTCTTAGAAGCCATGTAAGCCAGATGCACAAGGTGGTATATGTTTTTAGAGTTTGTTTGCTGTGGCCAGAGACCCTAGTGTAACCATATTCTCTCTCTCTCTCTCTCTCTCTTTCTTCCTTTTTTCATAAATAAAATAAAAATGAAATATTTTTAAAATATTTTTTAAATTCATACATAATTTTAATAATGGGAAAGGTAATAGTAAAACAAAGGAGAAAAACTTGGTTTTACTGATTAAATATTGAATATCTATATTACATATATGTATATGTAAAATTTACAAGTAAAATATATGTGCATATGCAAATACATACATGTCCATTTGTGATCATGCATATTTAATTATATTTTATAATGTAATTCTCTTTACAAAAGTGAGATAACTAGAAATTACTAAAGTACAAGAATGGAACAATTTAATTTTTAGCAATATTATAACTGCTTACTGTAATTATTTTGTTGACATTAGTATCTGACTACTCATAATTTTTCCATTACTGGTTTTCATTTCATTGTTTCATTTTATTTCACTTCCACTTCTAATCATTCACCTTAGTTTCTACTCTAGAATTATTCACAGGCTTACTTTTGTAATTCATCAGCTGTAAGAAAACTACATTAAATATGTTACAGAAGCATTTACAAAAGATACATCGAATCAATTCCTAGTTATAAAATAAATGGTGTCATATAAGATGCTTCACTTTGTTTTATCATATTTATCATCATCATCGTCATCAATATTATTACTATTATTTTGAGACATATTCTTTTCTTATGGACCAAAAATCAAAGATGACCTTGAATGCACAATTCTACTACCTCAGTCTCTTGAAGACTAGAATACTAAGACACATCTGGCTAGATTTCATCGACTTTTGCATTCTCAGTGACTTAAAGACAGGGAGATATCTATGAAGCAATAATTATGACTTTTGGTTTTGAAGACTACACATTTGATTGACATTCAGAAGGGAAACACCTAGATATGATTGTGGACAGCAACATTATTAGTCTGTGTCTCTTTAGATATATATACCTCAGACGCATATAGTATGATATTGGGGTGCTGTCCTAAGAGAAGACTGGATTTGTATGAATTGGTACTTCTGTGAATGGCAGAAAGAAGGAAGACAAATTTTGACCGAATAAATAATAGATCACTACTTTAATGAAATACATTTTATCTTATAATATATTTGAGTCCCAAATTTTATTGCCTTATATTATTGCCTAGGCATGGGGTATATAGACCAACAATGATATTGTTGCAGATGTTGTGGGCTAGGGGTTCTCTCAGTTCTTTCTTCTTGAAGGAATTAATTCAGTCGGGAGACAGAGTAGAAGTTTATTCAGCAAAATGGACACACAACTAAGCAAACCCTCAAAAGACAGACTGGAGCTGGCTTCCCGAAGGCAGGAAAATGGTTGCAGCAAAAAGGGTTCTGTGTAATGGCTTTTAAAGACGTTTCTGGAGCTGAATCGATTGCTCAGTGGTTGAGGCACTTGCCTGCAAAACCCAAGTAGCTCAGTTCAGTTTCCCAGTACCCATGTAAAGCAAGATGCAAAAAGTGGTACATGCATCTGGAGTTCTCACACTTTTTAATACACTGTGATTTTTCCATCCATCCTCTGTTGTATATGTTGAGTAAAGTGACACCTATAATGTTATGATTTACCTGAAATTTTAAGTTTATATGAAAAATCTCAAGAACAAGTTCAGGTATGTGCATAGTGAACACAAAACAATCTTTGAACAAATAATCTCATTAGCACTAAATTATTAATCAACAAAGAAAGTATAATAGATATGTGGAAATCAAGTAGTTCATAATTTTTAAACATATTTCTCAAGACTGCAATGGATAGATTTCTGTTGACAAAATAAAAACAAAATTTAGGGATTACTAGTTTTAGGAAAGAGGGCCTGATTAAATGGTCTGAGCACGCAATTGCATAGCAACTGTTACGCTATGAACTATAATTTATTTTTGTGGTGGCATTTACTATATTCCCTTAAGTAGGGAGAAAAATAGCACACCAACTAAACACCGTTGATCATATTTATAATCTTCCATTAGTTTGTCTTTTTTCTTGGTAATACTGCAGTTGACAGATGCTACTATTGTCAGCTCATTTGAGCTATCTGATTCTCATGCTGGATAGGTTTAATTATATTCTAGAAGATTATGCAGCATTAGGGAAGACAAATATTAATGGTACATTAAAAACATCTTAAAGTGCTTCCTCAAGATAAAGTTATTTTCAAATGTATTCTATTGAATTATAGTCAGATAATTTAAACTCTTTTTCTCTAATTTTACAGAGTCAATTACATTTTGGATAATTTTGAGACTGTGTTTATATTTTATTTCTATTTAAAATTTTAACATAAATTTGATTTTAGCTCTTACAAAAATTAAATTTTTTAAGGGGTGGCATTGATGCTATGATACATGTTTATAATGCTTCATATTTATATGTTTAAACACATATATGTCTTTAACATTAATCATATCCCTCTACTTTTGCTAGTCTGCAATAACCACTATTATGTCCTCAATTTGGTTAAGACTAATCAACCTATTTATTTTCTATGGAGGAGGCTGATCATGTTATATGTTTTTTCTCAGTCTTGCTTTTATACATAACATAATTATTTTTTTGTTTCCTGGGTGTTATCACAAGTCCTTTGTGGAGGTTGAATAATATTCCTGTCTGCATATGTACATTTCAGTTCTCAATGCATCAATTTATGATCATTTAGGTTTTTAATTTTTTAATATCTGTATATTATAAAAATATTTCAATAATCATTAAAGTTCAGATATCTCTTTGTTACACCATTTTCATTGGTTTTGCATGTACACCTATGTTTTATTATCTTTTCCTGGAGAGATGCAAACAGATATATTTGTTCACCCCAGACAGGCACAGATGGCAGCAAATTAGAATTACCCCAACATGCAACTTGATGAAGCAACAATTTCCATGGCCATATTTATAGTGCACACACAAGTAATAACTTAAAGGAGCATGAAAAAATGCATAAGCTACTGCATTTCCATGAAGCCCAGCCCAATACAACTCAGGGGTGACTCCTCAAGGCATCTCCACTGCATGTGTAATATGTTACAGTAACTGCTTACATATCTTTGGGGTGGGGGTCTCATAAATCTTGAAAAGTTTCAATGAATTCCTGAGACTTGTGAGTTGCATCCATCTGAGCACTGACGAGACTTTAGTTCAGTTTGGAACTTCCTTCCCAGCCTCACTCCAAAGGGGAGACTTTCAACTGAGGAAAAATCTGGTAAAATACTACCTTGGAATAAGTTTTAGATATACTAGTTTTACCAAATGAAGATTCATACTACATTTTTTGTGGTGACTTACATTTATCACAGTATGTAAGGGTTCCCTTTTCTTCATATGTGCAACAGACCCAAAGTTGACTCTTCTTTTTAATATACATTTGGAATGAAGTGGTGGTTTATTTGTGGTTTTAAATTGCACTTTATTGATGATTAATGATATTGAGCAATGTTTTTTATATAGTGTGAATTTAAGTCTATGGTTGACTTTTGAATGAGGGTTTTTGATTTATTGCTATTTTTGGTTTTTATTTGTATGATTTTATTATATATTCTGATATTATCTTTTCTTCTATGATTTTCTATATAAAATTATCAAATATTTTTTCACATTCTGGAGATTGTCTCTTTACACTTTTGTCATTTCCTTTTGGGGAACAGAATTTTAATTAGACATAATCTTATTTGTCTTATTTATTTATTTATTTGAGAGAAAGAGACAGATAGAATGGACACACCAAGGCCTCCAGCCACTGCAAATAAACTCCAGATGCATGTACTACCTTGGCCATCTAGCTTACATGGGTTCTGGGGAATTGAACGTGGGTCATTTTGTTTTGCAGGCAAGTGCCTCGATTGTTAAGTCATCCCTCCCGACTATTTTTTAAAATATTTTATTTTTATTTATTTTTTTGAGAGGGAAAGAGGCAGATAGAAAGAGAGAGAATGGTCACAAAAGGGCTTGCAGCCATAGCAAACAAACTGTAGATTCATGTGCCACTTTGTGCATCTTTTTTACGTGGGTATTAGAGAATCATACCTAGGTCCTTAGGCTTCACAGGCAAGTGCCTTAACTGCTACGCCACTTCTCCAACCCTAATTTGTCTTTTTTCTGACTTCACTTTTAGAATTTTATCTAAAAAATACATATATTGATATTTTCAGTTATTTTTTTGTTTTCATCATTGGCAGTGAGTGAAGCAAGGACGAGGTGGCAAGCAGATGCAAGTGAGACTGGAGCCTGTCAGGGATGGCAGGTGGAGCCTGCAAGCCCTCTGCGTACAAACCATCTCACCACAACCAAGCATGGTTTCTTTACTATCACCATGGCCACAATGGAAATCAAACATCCTGATATTTCTTTCCCTGGCTTTCCTGGTTGGCCCTTGATTCTCACCTCATTCGCAAGCATGCAATAAATCAGATTCCAATCGGGTCCGCATATAACCCTGTGCAGGGCCTCTTCATCTCACTCCCTGGATAGAGTGATCGGTCTGGTCACTAGGTACACAGCCCTTGAGATAACTATGCTTAGGCCTCCAAATGTTCCCTGCCTCTGAGACCCGCTGGAGCCTCACTTGGCATCAGCCCTACTTTCCCCATGCACAGTCTCACTCCTGCCTTGGATAGGGACTTGCAGACTGTGTCTTCTGCTCCCATAGGGGCTTATGTCTTCCAGCTTCAGTGACCATTAGCCTTGCATTTCAGTGAACCATCTTGGATGATTTTCCCCTGCCTAAGAATTAAGAGTCACAAAGTCTGACAGCAACAGCTGGGGCGGTGTCCCTCCACTACTCAGAGTCCAGGGTTTCCAGTTTTCCCTTGTTGTGTTGCCATGTCAACAGTGTTCACGTGTCTATTAAGTGCTTGATTGACCTCATCCTTCTTCACAGTAGGGAGACAAAAACTCAGAAGAACTGGCCATCGAGTAGTTCAATGTTCTATTTAATTGTTCAATTTTAGATCTCAGTCTACTCTCGGGTAGTTTTTTGATAATTGTGAAATAAGAGGTTACATTTCATGATTGTACTGTGAATATTCAGTTTTTCTGCCATCACTTAATGAAGATACTTCCTAGTCCACATCACATGTTCTTAATATCTTTGTTGTAAACAATTAGATGTATGCATTTATTTTGGCTTTTTGTAGCTATTATGATTTTATTTGCAAACATGTTTTTATGCAAATATAATGTTTTCAAAATATTTTCAAAATTACCTTCTATGTAACTTTAACTATTTTCAATAAAATTCCATTGAATTTTCCACACTGATGCATACAGCTTCAAATAAGTGTATCATTATTGCAAGAATCAGTTGTGCATGTGATTGAAATTCAAAAGACTAATACTGGGCAGGAGAGATGGCTTAGCAGTTAAAGCACTTGTCTGTGAAACCTAAGAAGCCAGTTTCAATTCTCCAGGTCCATGTAAGTCAGATGGACAAAGTGGCACATGTACATATGGAATTTTAAATTTTATTTTATTTTATTTTTTGCAGACTAGAGGCCCTGGCATGCCTTCTCTCTCTCTCTCTCTCTCTCACTCGGTCTCAAATAAAAATAAGTTTTTAAAATATTAATATTAATATTTTAAAAAGTGAAAATTTATGTAAATATACTATTTGCCAGAAAATTTATTCTTAAAATTGTACTACCTTAACATTGTTGTTTTTAATACTAAGTAGGCACAGTACCAAAGAATCTGAGGACATCACCTCATTAATCTCAGAAATTGTCTTATGACCTTGGTGACACATGTTTTGCTTTCCATTTCACAGATGGAGAAGCTAGGCTAGAGAAAGGTTAATTCATTTGTGTAAGCTGACATATTGGTCAATTGCTAAGTTGATAGAATTTAGCAAAATATTTTTTGTTGACTACCATATCAACAGTAACATTTCTACAACACTGAGAGCCAAAGTAACTCCAAAATACATACAAGTATATATATATATATATATATATATATATATATATATATATATATATATATAATATTTCATGAAGACTTGATCTCAGACATATTTAGGCCTGGGGCTATTTCTCAGCATGCTATATCTAATATTACTGTTTTAAATATTGTCTTTTTTATTATTACTTAGTATTGGACTTAGTGAATACACTCTGTTTGGTAGCATTATTAGGCTCATCTAAGACCTACTCCCTCCCCTTGACCCCTCCTTGTTAAGGTATATGGGTCATGCATTCTGGAATTAGCCCACAGTTATGGGTAGGAGAAATGTCTCTGCGTGTCATGACCCAGCATGTGGCTCTGACATTCTTTCAGCCCCCTCTTCTGCAAAATTTCCCTGAGCCATGTTGGGTTCATTTTTGGTCTGCTTCAGTGATGAGGTGCTGGGGGCCTCTGGGTCTCTGTATCTCTGATTTGGTGGTAGTTGATTTCTCTCTGTGTTGTTCTCCTTCACCCTTGTGCTGGTACCCAGTTCACCAATAAAACAGCACACTTGCTTGTTTTGCCAATTGTTCTTGGTTTCAGCTAGGGCCCTTTTGAGGTATGGTGGGGTGGCTCTCTCCTTAGGATCTACATCTATCTGAAAAACAGAAACAGATTCTCCAATGGAGAGTAAGTTAGCAACAGAAAAACGAGATAACACTTTCTTTTTTTATAGAGAATTTAGTAGGTGTAGGCCCTCTTGTAGCCCATGATTGATGGTAGCTTCATAATGGAGAGTGGTCTTATGTTTGGATATGGTTCTGACTTGTTTCCCAGCTCCAGCTATGAGTCCAGTACCACTGAGGGGATCAGTTAGCCGAATGGAGAGCAGTTGGTTCCCCTCCATGGCTATGTGCCACTATTGCACTTGTGTGGGCATCACAACAAGTTATTTGCTGCTAAGTAGGCTAGACCATGAGTTGCTTGGACAGATATTGGTCATTTCCCCCAGTCGCCCATGTAGCATCTTCTGGCACTTGACACACTGACTGTCTGGGGACTGACTGTTTTCCAGCTTCCAGCCATGCCATTCCATTTTATGTGTCAACCACAAAAGGTGTCTTCAGCAGTAGGGTCTTATCACTAATCTTTGGTGGGTCATCAAGTACTCCGACAGAAATCTGTATTTCTTTTAGGAAATGTTGTAGGTATCTCTGATCAAAAGCTCATTGTGGATGATAGCCACATGCTGGTACTGGGAGTTACAGGTCAGTACCCACTAAGAAAAGGAATAAAAAGATAACTAATATAAAAGAGTTAGAGAGAAGAGAGAGAGGGAAGGAGGGAAGGAGGTAGGCAGAGAAGCTGTAGAAGATTAAGGTCAGTCTTAAATATTGTCTTTATATATATATATATTTTTTTATTTCAGAGAGAGAGATAGCGAGAGATAAAACGTGTATGCCAGGGTCTCTTGCCACTGTAAACAAACTCCAGACACATGTGTCACCAGGGGCATCTCGCTTACATGGGTTCTGGGGAACTGAACCTGAGTCCTTAAGCTTTACAAGCAAGTACCTTAGCTGCTAAGGCATCTTCCTACCCCTAATATTGCTGTTTTTATGTTCCCTTTTAATAACAAACACAATAACAATAGTAACAAAAGATAGCACAAGGAAGGTAGGGAGAATATGAGAGAAAGAAAGGGAAGGAGAGAGAAAAAGAGGGAGAAAAATAGTGAGTGAGGCAGCAAATATAAAGGTAACATAAGAACCATAATAAAAAAAAAATAAAGTCTGAGCTGTTGCCTTGCTTGATCTAAACTCTTTCATGAGTAGAAAGAGAATAAAGTTACCAGAGTCTCACAAATTATTACATTTTCTTAAAAAAAATAAAATTTGAATTGATTGGGGAGGTTGTGGAAATAGCTAAGAGGTTAAAGTTACTTGCAGACAAAGACAGACAGCCTGGGCTCAAAGATGATATCTGAAGTAGAACAAAGGAGTGTATAATCCATGGAAAATGAGTTTAAAAGCTAAGATGCATTTAAGAAAAAATAAATTAAAATAAATGGCAAACAATTGTAATTAGTGTATTAAAATTATCTTCATGTTGCTAGGACAAAACACACAACCAAAGAAACTAGTGGGAGGAAAAGTTTGTACTGTGGATTATAATCTTCACAGGAAGCTTTGTGATGGCAGAGGCAAGATGGTGGAACAGATGCTGGATATCACCTCCTTGCCAACAGCAGGTGGGAAACAGCAGCAGGAGAGGGAATGAGTGCTAGCAAAGAGGAGCTGCCTATGACATCCTTTTTTCAGCTCCCAAAGACACAGCTCCTCCAGAAAGCTCCACCCAAATTGGCATTAGCTGGAGACCAAACATACAAAACACATGATTTTATAAGGGGTATCTGATTCAAACAGCCACAAAAAGTAATGTCAAGAAAATAGTATTGAAATTTTATTGTCTAATAGCAATAATGTCGTTGTCTGGACTTAGTACTATTGCATTGAATATTAGAATGAATCTTTTCTATTTTTTAATATTTTTTTTTTATTTTTATTTATCTGAGAGAGAGAAATAGTCAGGAAGAAAGAGACAGACAGAATGGGTGCACCAGGTCCTTTTGATCAGTGTAAACAAACACCAGATGCATTAACCCCTTGTACATCTGGCTTAGTAGGTCCTAAAGAATTAAGAATTAAACTTGGGTCCTTTGGCTTTGCAGGTAAGCCTTAACCGCTAAGTCATTTCTCCTGCCCCTCTTTTCTATTTTTAATTTTATTTATTTTTGCTCAAAGCATCTATCATGTAGAGGAATAGCAGTTACAGTGACAAGGAGAAAAGAAGTGGGGAAATCATGCATTCTTTTGTGATGTCTTTATATTTAGTTTGCATATTAGGGTAATGCTGGAAACTGTCTCTTCTATTTAATGAAGAGTGTAAAGAAGTTCTGTTTTTTAATGTTTAATGTGATTCAAGAGTGAAATGGCCTTCATGATATGGATTCTATATATGTCATAAATTATTTTTGTTTAAGCCTGTTGTGATTTATGGGGCTGGAGATATTGCTAAGCAATGGGTTTCATGTGAAAACATGAGGGCCTGAGGGGGCTCAAGACTGCCCCAATTCAAATTTGCAGATCCCACCTAAAAATAGCTGGGTGAGCTGGGCTTGGTGGCACATGCCTTTACTCCCAGCACTTGGGAGACAAAGGTAGGAGGATTGCTGTGAGTTCGAGGCCACCCTGGGACTACATAGTGAGTTCTAGGTCAGCCTGGGCTAGAGTGAGACCCTACCTCAAAAAAACCAAACAAAACAAAAGGCTGGGTGAGAGGGCTGAAACAATGTCAGAGCCACACATTGGGTCATAATACACAAAGACATTGCCTCCTACCCATAGCTGATGGCTAACCCCACAATACAAGACCCACATTTCCCAACTAGGAGGTTACCTGTAGAGGGCAGAGGCCAGGGAGGAGGCTAACAATGGTACCAACTTGACTGTATTCACTGAGTATAAAACTAATAAATAAATGAATAAATAAAACCAGGATAAAAAAAATAGCTGGGAATGACTGTAGCCCCAGTCCAGCAGGGGAACAGTGATGCTAAAAGAGCAGTATGAAAAGCAACAGAGCAGAAGAACCAGTGCTTCACTGAAGGCCCTTCACAATAAGCCTTTCACAGGAGAGCATATGAGATGTCACAAAAGCACAGACACATGCATACACCACACATAGCAAATACACACCCCACAAACATGCCACATCACACACACATACACATGCATGCACACATACATGCATAGGTACATAAGCAACAACAAATTAAAAATAAATAAAATAATAAATAACATGATGCGTGGGTGTATTTTGAAATCAGTGTTGTCCCTTTGTTGGTGTTACTGCGTTGTGTTTAGTGAACTTCCTGACTTAATTCATTCAGTTTACATTGTTTGACTGTGTGGAAAGTCAAGTTTCCACTTGGATATCCTAGTAGTTAGCTACTGATTGAGCAGAGACATAAATCAATCAACTACAACCAATAAAGTTTTGTCTGTGCTGAAGGTTTTTATGCACAAAGGGGAACATTTCTCTTTGGTGACTTCACTTATGACTTCAGGAAAAGACATATTCCAAAAGATAACTTTATAGGGCCTGGAGACATGGCTCACTGGCATATCCTGAGTTTGGATCCTAAAGCACATGTAAAACACCAGACGAGTGTTGACAGTCATGAGCCATGAGCCATCCTGTCTCCGATAAGACAGTAGGCAGAGGGCTGGAGAGATGGCTTAGCGGTTAAGTGCTTGCCTGTGAAGCCTAAGGACCCGGTTCGAGGATCGGGTCCCCAGGTCCCACGTTAGCCAGATGCACAAGGGGGCACACGCGTCTGGAGTTTGTTTGCAGTGGTTGGAGGCCCTGGTGTGCCCATTCTCTCCCTCTCCCTCTATCTGTCTTTCTCTCTGTGTCTGTCACTCTCAAATGAATAAATAAATAAATAAATAATTTTTAAAAAAGATAGTAGGCAGAGTCTGACATTCAGCATTGTCCATCTTCTCACCTCCACAAGCTTCTTGTGGCATGTTCACACCCACACTCACACAAGTACATGCACACACCCGTGAATGCACTCACTCACGCACACACACACGGAAATAGAGAGAGTTTTATGTCAGTTATGCTATTGAACCTAGTTGTCATGTTCAGACAGATTCATGTGAATCTGCATAAGGTATGTGTGTTAGCATGAAATGTGTAAACATTCACACAGGTAATACTTAGGTACAGAGGAGAAAAGAGAGACTAATAATAAGAAAAGAGAGAGAGATGATAATATATTGACTATATTACTTTGGGATCTGAATTTTACTTTTTAAACTATAAAACATTATTAATTATAAAATCAGTAGTTACCATATACATGTTTTCATTCAAATAAAAATAAATGAAGCCCAGTATGGTGGTGCACGCTTTAATCCCAGCACTCGGGAGGCAGAGGTAGGAGGATTGCCGTGCGGTCGAGGCCACCCTGAGACTCCATAGTGAATTTCAGGTCAGCCTGGGCTAGAATTAAACCCTACCTCAAAAAAAACAAAAAAATAAATAAATAACTAAATAAATAAGAGAGAATGGAGTGTTGGTGGAGATAGCCACATAAATATGTATGTGTCAGAGAAATAAATTCTTCCTTAACATTAGTATTCTGGAGGAAAATAACAGAGTGAATGGGGAGCTGGAGAGATTGCTCAGCAGTTAAGGCTCTTGCCTTCAAAGCCAAAGGACACAGGTTCAATTCCCCAGCACCCACATAGGCCAAATTCACAGGGTGGCTCAGGCTTGTGTAGTTCTTTTGCAGTAGTTGGAGGCCCTGGTGTACCCATTCTCTCTCTCGCTTCCCCCACCCCCCCCAAATAAAAAGTTTAAAACAGAAAAAAAAAAGAATGCATGTAAATCACAGTAGATCACGTGGATCTAAGGTTTTTGAGAAACTGAAGTTTATGATAGAGATAGACAGAGGTTACACGTTAGATGATACATTGATAATAGGTGGTAAAGTGCAGAGTAATTTTAAGGAGAAATACGTCCATATAAGCAAGTGGAACATGTTGACCTCTGTACCAGGGAAATGCACTTGCAGGCAGAAATCATAAAAGGCCTTAACATTTACCACAGAACATAAGCTTATTGCTATAAATACAGCTCAAAACACTCTCAGGAAGGCAACTCAGCCCTTACAGAAGATATGGAAAGATTGAGACCATGAAATCTTTTGTTAAAGGTTCAAGTATTAGTTCTAAAAAGTTATTGCGAGAACATTTAGGAATAGTATTGATGCAGGATTTTAGGGTTTATGGGAGTATCCCAAACTTGTGATCCCCAATTTTGGGCTCAGTCTTAATTTTTAGAAAAAACCTGATAAAAATGAACTCGGGAAGGATAAATTATGAATTATTGAGTTCAGTTAGGGTGAAATCAAAAATTGTGTGGTTTATTTAGGGGAAATTGGGATCTAGGAAGAATTTGAGAGCCAAGACACAGCAAGCAAGAGGAAGACAAGAAACACACATTGGTGTGGAAAATCCAGTATAGTCCATAAAATTCACTTAAGACAAACTGAGGGTTTTTAGGGAAACACTGGAGTGGTACCAAGAGCTCTTGGAAGACAGAACCTAGAAGCTTGTATAGGAGATTTGGAAGAAACATGCAGCACTGAACCAACCCATGGAAGAAAGCTAAGAGTAAGTGGTAATGGTGTGAGAACAGAAGAGAGAGTATGCCAGGCAAAGAGAAATGGGCAGTAAAGAGAGTTATATCTATGGCTAGCCAGAATTCAGAGAAACTATATGGGCCCAGAGTTTAGAGGAAATACCCAGAAGATAAATTTACAATGTAAGAGATATACACATGTGGCAGATTCAGAGATCAGAAAAAAATCATACATGTAATTAAAGTGACAAGTAACCCCAAAGTTAAAAGCAAAGGCAAACAGAAAAACTACCCAGATCAAGAAACAGTACTCTGCTCCCAGCCACAACACACACCCAGCTTTGTTGAAAAGGGGAGGAATCTAGACTCATGTGCATGCCTACCATCCACAGAGAAGAGTAAGGAGGTACAGAGAGGGCAAAAAGAGAAAAAAAGAAAAGAGAAAAAGAAGGGGAGCTGTGCTGGAAACAACATGGACCAGCCTGTATAGTAGATTGAAAATGGATTCTTACAGTCACATTCAGGTATATAAGGGGAAGACCCAACTGGTTTGTATACTTAAAGGGTATATCTCAGAGGCCACTCACCTAAGTAGTGCAGACTATGGGCAACAGGGGTTACTGTAGTTTTTGTAGATGAATCTGAATCAGATAAAACTTGCATTCTTGCCAAGCCAAGGTGGCAACATTTGGTTTTCTTTTCCAACTTCTGTCCCTAACTGAAATGGCCTAAAAGAAGCTATCTCTTTCCCAAGTCTCCTACAATATTAGAAAAAATAAGTGCAAAATTAAGATGTGTGAGGGGTGCAGTTAGGTGAGAAGACATGGCCTAGTAATTCTGGTAGTTTTTCAGGTTTTATGAATAAAATGGAGGCCATAAATGAAAAGTAATCGTACTCATGGGATATAATGGCAGAAAACCTGAGTAGATTTCTGTGGCAAAAGGCAGAAGATGCTTGCCCTCAACGTTATGGTATTTCCATTTGATTTTCAGAGGGAAGGATGGTTTCCTTTACATAACTAATTATTTTTAATTTTTCTACTATTTTAAAATTTTGAGGATAGCTTGTGGTTAGTAGGTTGTTAGGTGCTCAATAGAGATTGGTAAACAAACCAATTGTAACCTTTTTGTATGTTATTATATATGGGAGCATGACATGTGTGAGGATTGAGATTAACAAAGTCCTTAAGAAAACTAATACTGAGGTAGAGTTTCTGATTTTTAAATTTTATTTATTAATTCAAAGTAAAGAGAGTATTGTCAGGTTCAATGATTTTGGAGGATTTAATAGTAATTCCAAAATTCCCAGTTGGGGAAATTATGTGATAGATCAGTTACTGGCAGCAGTATATAAAGTGGAAAAAGAAGAAAAAGATAGCATGGATCTTTGAGATCTTGTGCATGTAGTAAATAAAGTGTTATAATGAGAATGAAAAAAAAATTGCGCACTTGAAATATAGTGAAAAACTGACTGTGTACTATGTACACTGAGGGAAATTTCATGTGTTTATAAAACTGCAGTAACGAACCTCAAAATCTTTTGGGGTTATAGTCACTTAACCATACTGGGAAACTTACATCTATATTCATAAGGTATTGAACATTTAATGTATTTTATTTATTTATTTGCAAGCAGAGAGAGATAAAGAGAAGTGAGAGAGATAGACAGATTTCATGCCAGGGCTTCCAGTCACTGCAAATGAACTCCAGATTCATGAGCCATCTTGTGTATCTGGCTTTATATGGGCACTAGTGAATCAATCTCAGAGTATTAGGTTGTGCAAGCAAGTGTTGTAATTGCTACATCATCTCTCCAGCTCTTAAATCATGATTTTTAATAGACTAAAGATTTATCTGAATTAAAATGCTCTTTCATAACATTTATTTTACTCTAATTGCAAATTTTAGTAAGATTTGGTGATACATTGGGTGTTTTTTGTGAACTGAATTTCTACTGCGGTCATTCAGCAGACTTTCAGATGATTCTTCTCAAAATGAAAACTCAGATTTAGAATATATTACCCAGTTTTAAAAGGCATCCAGCTGTTGCAGACGAACTCCAGACACATGTGCCACTTTGTGCATCTGGCTTACATGGGTCCTGGAGAATGAAACCTAGGTCCTTTGGCTTTATTCAGGTTCCCTGAGATGAACTTCCAGACCAGGCACAGTTATGGAGGAAGGGATTTATTGAAGCCTACAGATCAAGGGGAAGTTCCAAAAATGGCAGAAGAAGCTGGCCTGCCTTCAAAGGACCAAGCAGAGAGAGAGAAGTAAAAGCCTAAAGGTCAAAAGCCACAGCACGCTTCAGGAACTCCAGCTAGGCACACTTTGCATATCTTTAGACTAAAATCTGAAACCCACCATCACACCTTAAGATCACCCAGTGACATTGCCTCCAGCTAGGTGGCTACAGATGCAAACTACAAACAAATAAACAACTGAATATATTAGGGGCCATGTATTCAAACCACCACACTGACTAAGCCATCTCTCCAGCCCCTCAAACAGAATTTTTAATGAAGTGCTTTAATTTACTTTAAATTTGTAACTATTGAAAACATCAATCTTTATAGGTGACTGGTGATAATATTAATGATTCAATAAATAGAATTTATCACATGCTTATTATTTTATAATGGAAGAAAATAAATCTATGAAAGCAGTATTATCTGGGTTTCATTACAGATTTACAGATTAAATCTTTACACATTAAAATATTGAGTCTTAAAATATGTGCAATTGATTTAAAGATATATTAAATAAAAAATAAAGAAAAAAATACAAACTCTTGCCTAAGGCTATCTGAGATTTGATAAGTTCGGATCATATCTACAAAATACATGACTCCAATCATCCATCTCTCTAAGTTTCACATTTAAATTTTTAACAAGATATGTATTCCATTCACTATAAACTGATATAAATATATTACTAACATTGCAAAGTAGTGAAAAAATTTTAATCTTATACAAATAGGGTTAGACACTAAGTGGTATGTCTTCTACCCATGAAGTTATTTATCTAATTTTTTTAATAATTATATTATAATGTATAGTTTTCAGTGTTTAAGCTCTTGTGAATCACTTTTGTTTGACTTTCAGTTCTTTTTTTTTAATTAATTTATTTCTTTGTAAGCAGAGAGAAAGAGATTGAGAGAAGAGAAGGATAGAGAGAGAGAATGGGCACTCCAGATCCTCCAGCCACTGCAGATGAACTCCAGATGCATATACCCCTAGTGCATCTGGCTTACGTGGGTCCTAGGGAATTGAACCTGGGTCCTTGGGCTTTTTAGGCAAACATCTTAACTGCTAAACCATCTCTTCAGACCAACTTTCCAGGTTTTGTAAATAAAAACCTTTATTGCTTTGTCTAAAATGCAGCTACATGCCCCCCAAAAAGTCAGTGGCAAGAGGCTTATCTTCACATTGTAGAAATAACACAACCATAATTATAATTCACTGGGAATGCATATTGCTTTATGGCTCCATGTTTACATACTACATTGCCAGTTAAGCATTCATTAAATACTTTCTGAGTGAACTGAAAAGGGATAGATTGCAAGCTTCCATTCCCGGGAGCACGACTCACAGGCTTCTGTTTTGGTGCACCCTACTGACCATTTCTTCTGTAATGTTTTCTTGATGACAGCATATTTTGCTTTTCTGGGGTGGGAATGTTTACTTATCCTTTCACTATAGAAATCAATGTGAAGTCTTCTCAAAAAACAACAAATGGAGCTGTCATTTGATCCTGCTATATTATTCTTAGATATAATTCTGAAAGAATCAAAATCAGCATATATTAATTATTATCACAACTATGTTTATCAAAATATTTTATTTCTTATTTATTATGCAGATTCATGATATAACAATATGAAAACTGTATACAGTGAGTAAAAAATTTGAAATAGGGTATTTACCATTTCCATATATTTAAATATTTTATTTATTTGATAGGGAAAGAGAGACACAGAGACAGAGAGAGAGAGAGAGAGAGACAATGGTCATGTCAGGCCACCCACAGACTACAAATGAACTCCAGATGTATTCATTACCTTTTGCATCTGGGTTTACGTAGGAACCTGGGAATCAACCTGGTTCTTTTGGCTTTTCTAGCAAGCATCCTGAATGATAAACCATCTCTATAGCTCAATTTCTATATATTTGAACATTCAATTAAAATACTTTCAATTGTGGGCTGGAGAGATGGCTTAGCGGTTAAGCACTTGCCTGTGAAGCCTAAGGACCCTGGTTCGAGGCTCGGTTCCCCAGGTCCCACGTTAGCCAGATGCACAAGGGGGCGCACGTGTCTGGAGTTTGTTTGCAGTGGCTGGAAGCCCTGACACGCCCATTCTCTCTCTCTCCCTCTATCTGTCTTTCTTTCTGTGTCTGTCGCACTCAAATAAATAAATTTTTTAAAAAATACTTTCAATTGTGTTTTTGCAGCCTATATTTTTAGGGCCTTTGTCAAATATCAAGTAGCTGTAGTTACTTGACCCAAAGCCCGGGTCCTTGATTCTGTTCCATACTACTGTTTTCATGCCAGTACCATGATGTTTTTATTATTATGCCTTTGTAATATAGCTTTAGATCAGGTATGGTGATGCCTCCAGCGGTGTTTCTTTTGCTGAGGATATGCCTGGATATCCAAAGCCTTCTGCTTTTCCATGTGTATTTTGAGAAATTTTTTTTCAAATTTTTATTACCAGCTACCATGATTATAAAAACTATCCCATGGTAATACCCAACTGCCCCCCCCCCACTTTTGTCTTTGAAACTCCATACTCCATCATATCTCCTCCCCATCTCAATCAGTTTCTCTTTTATTTTGATGTCATAATCTTTTCCTCCTCTTATGATGGTCTTGTGTAGGTAGTGTCAGGCACTGTGAGGTCATGGATATCCAGGTGATTTTGTGTCTGGGGGAGCACATTGTAAGGAGATCATTTTTTCTATCTCTGTGAAGAACAATGTTGGGATTTTGATTGGAATTGCATTAAATCTGTATATTGCCTTTGGAATGATCCCCATATTCACAGTGTTAATTCTGCCTATCCAGGATCATGAGAGATGGTTCTATTTACTCAAGTCCTCCTCAATTTGTTTTTTGAGTATTTTTATGTTTTCATTATACAGATCTTTCAATTCCTGGTATAATGTTATTCCAAGGTATTCTATTTTTGTGTTGTTGTTGTTGCTAATGAAAATGGGACAATATCACTTATTTCTTTTTCTTTATCTTTGTCTTTTGCATATAGAAAGGCTACTGATTTTTGTGCATTGATTTTGTATCCTGCTACTTTGCTGAAGGAGTTTATCACCTTTATGAATTTTGGGATAGAGGTTCTCAGCCCTCTTACATATAGAGTCATGTCATCTGTGACTAGTACTAATTTAACTTCTTCCTTTCCAAATTGTATCCATTTTATTTCTTTCTCCTGTCTTATTGCTTGACCTAGGACTTCCAGTACTATATTGAAGAGCAGAGGTAAGAGCAGACACCCCTGTCTTATTCATGATCTCTATGGGAATTCCTTTGGTCTCTCTCCTTTAAGTATTATTTGGGTTTTGTATGAAGCCTTTATTGTGTTAAGATATAAACCAAACATGCCAATTCTGTCCAATGTTTTGATCATGAAGTGATGTATTTTATCAAAGGCCTTTTTTGCATCTATTGAAAATCAAGTCAGCATCTTCAACAAATGGTGCTGGACAAACTGGATAACCACATGAAGGAAGTTGGAACTTGATCCACACATTTTACCATGCACAAAAATCAAGTCCAAATGCATCACAAAGACCTCAATATAATACCAGAAATTCAGCTACCACTGGAAGAAAATGTAGGAGAAACATTCCATGATATAGGAATGGGAAAAGACTTCCTTAACAAAACCCTGGTAGCACAGGATCTTAAACAATCATTCAACCAATGGGATCTTATGAAGCTGAAAAGTTTCTTCACAGACAAACATACAATAAGCAGAGCCTATAGAATATCCACAGAATGGGAGAAAATATTTGCTGAACATCCAACTGACAGAGGCCTAATCTCTAGAATCTACAAAAAACTCAAAAACCTAAACAATAAAAAGTCAAACAACATACTCACAAAATGGGGCAAAGAACTGGACAGGCAGTTCACAGAGAAAGAAATACCAATGGCAAACACATACTTAAGAAAATGTTCATCATCCCTAATCATCAGGGAAATGCAAATTAAAACAACTATGAGATTCCACCTTACCCCAGTAAGGATAGAAAACAGCAAAAACTCAAATAAAAATAAATGCTGGTGAGGATATGTAGTAATAGGAACCCTTATCCAATGTTGTTGGGAATGTAAGATGATACAATCATTTTGGAAAGCAATATGGAGACTCCTAAAAAAGCTGACTCTAGAGTTACCAACAAACCAAGTTATTCCCTTACTGGGAATGTATCCTAAAATCTCCACACCTCAGTTCAGAGAGATTTACTCAACCATGTTTATAACTACTCAATTCATCATAGCTAAGAACTGGAATCAACCCAGATAATGTCCATAATTAGATGAATGGATAACTAAGATCTGGTATATCTACATGATGGAGTTCTACACAGCAGTAAGGAAAAATGACACAATGAAATTTGAATAATAATGGTCTAAGCTGGAACATATCATTCTCAATGAACTCACCTAATCACAGAAAGTTAATCACCACATAGTCTCATTCATCTTCAGCTCCTAACCTGAATCTACATAAGTTGCTGACATACCTAGCAAGCATCTCAAGGACCAGACAATAGGGAAGGTGGGGAGGGAGAGGAGGGTAAGCGAGGATGTGGGGGACGCAAAATAGACCAAAATGGCAATGGTACCTCAAAACTCTACATCCTAAAGGACAGACAAAATGATTGAACCTTTACCAGGACTTAGAGGAACACCTGATTCACAAGGCCCTGGATAGGGTATGATGAAAATTGACCTTTATCTCCTCCTGCTTATGTTTCTCTCTCTCTCTCTCTCTCTCTCTCTCTCTCTCTCTATATATATATATATATATATATATATATATATATATAATCTTTTAAATTACATATCTTTTTCTTCCTTCTCTTCTTGGGCACTGACCTGTAACTACAAGTACCAGCAGGTGGATGTCATCAACAATGAACTTTTGATCAGAGAGACCTACCAGGTGCCCCCCACCCAAGGAAAAGACAGATTTCTGTCAGAGCGCTTGATGGCACACCATAGGTTAGTGCTAAGACCCCACTGCTGAAGACACCATACGCTGTTTTCATGCAACATGGAGTGACATGGCCGGAAGCTGGAAGAGAGTCAGTCTCCAGACAGTTAGTGCATCTAGTGCTGGAAAGTACTACAAGAGTGACTGGGAGAAAAATGACCAATATCTGTCCAAGCTTCATATGGTCTAACCTACTTAGCAGCAAACAACCTGATGTGATGCTAACATAAGTGCAATAGTGGCACACAGCCATGGTGGGAAACCAACTGCTCTCAATTTGGTTAACTGATCTGCTCAGTGGAACAGAACCCATAGCTGGAGCTGGGAAACAAGTCAGAACCATATCCAAAATGAGCCTGCTCCCCATTATCAATCTCCCACCAATCATGGGCTACAAGTGGGCCTACACCTATTAAACTCTCTCTAAAAAAAAATAGTTATCACATTCATTTGGTGATAACTTTACTCTCTGTTGGAGAATCTGCTTCTCTTTTTCAGATACATGCAGATCCTAAGGAAAGAACCACCCCATCATACCTCAAAAAGACCCAGTTGAAACAATGAACATTTGGGAAAGCTTGCAAGAATGTTCTTTACTTGGTGAACCAGGAACCAGCACAATGGTGAAGGAGATATACACAGAGAATAATCAACTGCTACCAAAACAGATAGCCAGAGACACAAGACTCCCAAGTTCTCAAGATTAAGCAGACCCAAAATAAACCCAACATGGCTTAGGGAAATTTGCTGAAGGGGGTGGAAAGAATGCCAGAGACACACATTGGGTCATGATATGCAGACTTTTCCTCCTACCCCAAACTGAAGGCTAGCTCCAAAATGTACAACCCATGTACCCCAACAAGGATGGTCCCTGTGGAGGGGGGAGGACAGGAAGGAGACTAACAATGGTACCAACTTGACTGTATTCATTAAGTACAAAAATTTTAAAAAAATACCATTGAAGAATTCACAAATGATGTTTAGATTTGTAATTGCAACTGAAATCCCCATAAATCTTGCTTATTCAAGTAATACTGGGATCTCTCTCATCCTAGTTAGAATGGCTATGACAGTACGCAAAAAATAAATACTGGAGAAGACTCCACAAAAATGAATCTTATACTTTACTGGTAGGAGTACAAATTACTTACTGGTGGGGGCACAAATGCACACAGCCGCTATAGAAATCAGTACAGAGGTTCCTCAGAAATAAAACTAGAACTACCATATGACCCTGCTCTCCTAAATAACTGCTGGATATATGCTCCAAAGCATTTAATTTAATGCACCTCAGAGATACTTGAACATGCATATGCACTGCAATGCTATTTTTAATTGCCAATTAATAGATTCCACTTTGGTGGCATTAACAATGGAATGTATTGAGAAAATGTGGCATATATGCACAATATAGTTTTAATCAGCAGTAAAGATAACTAAAATGGTATTGTTTGCTAGAACATGGATTCAATTGGACATCATCAAAGTAAACAAAAATAAGAGCAAGTAGAAGAGTGTATAGAGGTTGAACATTATCAATGTCCACAATTAAGTTAAAAGTAATATTTTTTTTAGTGAAACCTAGGGCTGTGAGCAATAAATATGCACAGAACAACAACCAGAATACTAAAAACAGGCTCAACCATGCTAGAGGAGATCAGATAATGATTATCCTTCTGAGAGTTAGGACTTTGTAGTCTTCAAAAAATACACTGTATCTTCTTCACTTGGCTGGTAGGTGACCAATTCTATATGTACAAAGAATTGTGAGTTGGCGACCTCAATATTTGTGAATTTTTTGGTTTGTAAATTATATAACAATAGGTGATGAATATCAAAATAAGATGTGTGGTAACAATTATTACCACATATATGTATATTCATATACATTGACCTATCTTTTCATTGTAGGCAGTCAGAGTAACAAGATGATATTATTTTACAATAGACTTGCATTAATTTTTATCAAAAATGCGAAGATTGTTGATATAAATTGACAGGAGAAAGAGACATACTCACTGGATACTGATAGGATTCTGGAGCCGCCCACAGCTACTTGAAGATTTTTGACATGGAGTTATGAGACTTGTCAGCTTGATGTCTCAAGTACAGGCCTGTTTTTATGTCTTCATCTACACAGTGCTGCATACAAGGGTTTTAACAGGATCCTTCTAAAAGGAGACAAGGGAGTTAGTTTGTAAATATCAAATTATGAATACAAACAGCTCATTTTCCTGGCATTATTTTCCTAAAAGTGGTGAAGGAATACATCTGCATAATTTTCCTTTAACTCTGAAAAGGTCATTGTATTTTTATAGTCCTCCAAAGATTTTAACTGAAATATTTAAGACTGTTCAACTGAGTAAAATGTATACTGAAAGAAAATATATTTCTGATCTAAATGACTTTGTCTTAGAAAGGTTTGATAGGGAGTTTGGGTTAAAAATGTATAACATGGAATCAAAGAAAAAAAATTATTAATGATCTTCTCACATCCTAAAGTATGCACTGTGCATTTTTTCATTCATATTACAGATTCTGTGCATAATCTCTCCTTTTCCTCACATTTTCTTTATAAACCATTTTTCTGGTATTCATTTGCCCTATGCTGATTTTATAGTTGGTGACAACAAGAAAGGACAGCTGACTAAGGCAGCAACCAATGATAATATGCATAATCAACACGGCACCATCACGGCTGACCAACTCACAGAAAATGGTGACAACAAGCTTATCTATAAGTTGGCCATAGTTTGTGTTATTACTACTACATTATTTTGCTATTTGGGTAAGTGAAACATACAAGCATAATTACAGAAACTTACTATATGAAAGTCTTATACACATGTAAAAGAATTAAAATGTCCTATAAATAAACTTAAAAAATGTTTATTTTTATTTATTTGAGAGCATCAGAAAGAGAAAGAGGCAGAGAGAGAGAGAAAGAATAGGCACTCCAGGGCCTCCAGCCACTGCAAATGAACTCCAGCTGAGTGTGCCCCTTGTGCATCTGGCTAATGTGAGTCCTGGGGAATCGAGCCTCGAACTGTGGTCCTTAGGCAAACGCTTAACCACTAAGCCATCTCACCATCCCTAAATAAACTTTTAAAGAGAAAATTAAATGAAACATAGTGGTGCAAGTATAGAATCAATTATTTTCTCAAATTTGCTTAGTGGATTTTATTTTATTGAAGATTCTAAAATGGAATTATGAATTATTAATAATATATTTGCTACTACTTATCAAGTAGGGGAACCACAACAACAAAATCTCATACAATGCTTGGCCATTAGAAAGAAAGCAATTCACAAAATGAAACTTTTAAGCAAGACCGCAGTGGAATAAAACTAGAAATTACAGCAACAAAAGCTTCAGTAACTACATACATATTCCCTTGAATGGACAATGGTTCATTGAATAAGGGAGGAAATTTAAAAAGTTCCAAGAAATTAACAAGATGATAATTTAACCTATAAGATATTCTGAGATAAAATGAAGACAGTTGTAAGAAGAAAGCTTATAGACAAAACTGTGCACTTTAAAATTTGTGAGAGATTTCAAATAAGAAACTCTAACATAAGGTACTAGAAAAAAGGCCACATTTTTATCTCAAAGGAATAAAAAGATAAATCAAGAGGATGAATATTAATTTATTATTTTATTTTACACATTAATTTACTAATGAGTTGATGTAGTGGTTTGATTCAAGTGTCCTCCATAAACATATTTGTTCTGAATGCTGGGCCCCCAGCTGATAGCAATTTGAAAAATGGAGCCCTGAAGGTGATGTAGTGTTGAGGGGGCAATTATAAGTGTTACAGCCAACTTCCCCTTGTGAGTGTTTGGCACACTCTCTTGTTGCTAATATCTATCTGATGTTGGCTAGGAAGTGGTCCCATCATTTTCCCCTTTCATCATGGAGCTTCCTCTCAAATCTGTTAGCTAAAATAAAATACTTCCAAAAGCCGGTCATGGTGGTGCATGCCTTTAATCCAGGCACTTGGGAGGTAAAGGTAGGAGGATCCCTGTGAGTTCGAGGCTACCCTAAGACTACATAGTGAATTCCAGGTCAGCCTGGACTAGAGTGAAACTCCGCCTCAAAACAAACAAACAAACAAATAAAATTAAGTCCATCCTACACAAGCTACCCCAGATTGGGTGTTTCTTGCCAGCAATGTGAAGCTAATTGAAACAGTTAATATTTACAGTAAAGCACAAATGATTTACTTTTCCACAAAGAGAGTTTAGGTAAATATATAGGTACATATTTAAGTATATAATATATACACATAATATATGTTACATATTTAATATATATATGCATATTCTAGGGCTAAGGAGCTGGTGACACTCAGTGGATATAGCGCATAGTTTCATTTTCATCAGTAAAGTTCAATAATAATTACAAATGGTAATAATGATTGCATATTTTATGATCTAAAATATTGTATGTTCTTGGCATGCATACTTTGCATCCACGTTTCTTCAGAAGGATTTTTTGAAGAGATCACAAAAGTGTTTCTGAGGAGATTGTCACATAGGAAGTGCTTCAGGATACCCTGAGAAATAAAGCAAATAGGATATGATGGAAGAAGAATGATAGAGGAGAGGTTGTAATGAAATGCTCAGCATTACCTGTGGAGAACTCTAATATGATCACTGTCTCCTTAGAAAGTATGTGGAGCTTTTATAACTCACACAGATAGGTAAATGGAGGCCTTTGATGGTTAGCGAAGTGGTTTGCTTCAGTGAATAAAATTTCAGTAAATTTGAGAATGAAACAAGATAGGTACTTGTTTCATACTGGCCATCTATCTCTGTAGATTTTCTGACAGTCATACAGGTGTGTAGAGCCCTATCTGAAGCTTTAATAAAAGAAGGAATAGCATTTAGGTGCTGAATCTGACACTTGAAGGGAACATTTTTGGGAGGAAAGAGTTGTTCCAGAAGAAACTGTGGTTCAGAGGAAACCCAGGATGAATACCAGTGTGTGTTTTTCCTACCGCTTATGTGAAGGGAAGTTGGCTTGCATATGGGCAGAGAGACTCTCTCAAATTTGTAAGACGATTAAAAAGTGGTGAAGGAGATAGACACTGAGGACACTCAACACCTACGAAACCAGAGATCCAGAGGCTCCTAAGAGCCCATCACAGAAGTAGACTTAAACTGTACTGAA
The DNA here is from genome assembly GCF_020740685.1 of Jaculus jaculus. Lineage (NCBI taxonomy): Eukaryota > Metazoa > Chordata > Mammalia > Rodentia > Dipodidae > Jaculus > Jaculus jaculus. The sequence goes on along the minus strand of NC_059103.1, from coordinate 182,151,181 downwards.
CATGGCTCAGGGAATTTTGCAGAAGAGTGTATGGAAAGATTGTTAGAGCCACAAGTTGTGACATTATGCTCAGAGATGTTGACTCACACCCATGACAGATTACTGGCCCCACAATGCATGAACCATAATTCCCACGAGGATGTCATACATCCCCAATGAGGAGGGTCCCTTTGGAAAAGGGGCAGGAATGAGGGAAAGGATGGTACCAATGTGTGCTGTTTACATATTAAATATATCCATACCTGATAAAAGAAACCCTAAAAAATAAAATGAAACTTTTATAAAATAAAATGTGGGGAAAGATGGTGAATATCATTGTCTCAGAATTCTAGTCTAATCAGAGTAATGATAATTTATTTTCTAAAGAAAGTAAGAGATGTCAGTAATGCAACTTTTTAGGCTAAATGCATTGTATGGCAATTTGAGAAAATTCCCAGACTAGAAGCACTGGTTTAACAATTCTCAGAAAAGTGTTCTTAGACATTTCAAGACACTGAAAGAAGAAAAATCATCTAAAAGTAAAAGCTTGCATAAAAATACCAAGAATGTAGAACAAAGAATAATGTAATTCTTTAATACCTCCTAGATGTCACAAAATGAGCCTGAGGTATGAAAAGCATGCTGGTGTAGAAAAAAATTAACGAATACAGTTTCAGTAATAATGCATCAAAATGCCAAGTATACTTGGCTCAGAACTAGTACAGAAAACAGCAGCAAAATACGTGAAAGTGCAATTGCTTAAAGATTCACATTCTTTTGAAAAATTTAATAACCAAATGCGGGATCTTACTAAATCAACTAGATCTCATATGGCAAAAGAAAGACAATTCAAAAATAGAGGAGGAGGAGGAAGAAGAAGAAAAAGAAAAGTGGATTCTACATCCACCAAAACTGAGAGTAAAATAATAGCATTTTTAGATGAATTAAACACAAACAATAATGAACATTCTTTGGCCTGGAGGAATAGAGTGAAATTTTCCCCTGTTTGCTCAAATGCATGTCTGTTAGCATGAACACTGCAATAAACACCTGAGGTAGAGAGTACAGTAAATGCTGAGGAAGATACAGAGAAAAGGTACCACTTACAAAGTGTTGGACACAATGTAAATTAGTAATGTCATTTTTATAAACAGTGTGGAGGTTATGCTGAGAAATAAAAGCATGGCTCCACATGATATACCAATCTATGGGGCATAGACCAAAAACAATGCAGCCAATGCATTAAAGTTATATCTCCATCCCCATGCTCATTACAACATTATTCATGATAGCAAAGATGTAGAGTCAAATTAATTGTGTTTCATTGGATGAATGGGGTATGCATGATAGCATATCATTCAACCTTTAAAAGGAAAGAAATTCATCCATTAACATCAACATATGAACCAACAGCCCATAATGATAAGTAAAACATACCAATATGTTTTAAAACTTGTATAAAATAAATGCATGCAATTTTCACAGGAAAATTACATGGGAATATATGAACAAGAGAAATTCAATATAAGTAACATTAATAAAAAATAAGTATGCTTATTAATTGTGAACTAGAATGAATGAAATCTGGAGTTGTGAGGCTTGTGGTAATTATGTACAATTTTAGTTGAGTTATTCACATTCCACATTATAGATAACTTATGTGAATCTATTCATATTTCCCTGTCAAAGGTGTAGTTATTATTATTTTTCATCCTAAAATTTTTATGTTCAAAATTTTTAAACAGTATCTTAAACATTATAATTTTATTTTTTTATCTTTCTTATATATTTGCAAGCAGAGAGAGAGAGAAAAGAGAAACAGAGAATAATCATGCAAGGGCCTCCAGCCACTGCATGCACCCCCTTGTGCATCTGGCTAACAAGGGCCTTGGGAAACTGAACTTGGATTCTTTGACTTTTCCTTCACAGCTAAGCCATCCCTCCAGCCCTTTTATCTGATTTTTAATAAATCCATTAAAGCACTAGATGAAAACAATAATGTTCACAGTTGCAGCTATTATCAAAGTAACAAATACGACAAGACAATGAACATGGTGTTTCTCTTTTCTGCATACAATGATTAGTTGATAATAACAAGAAGAATGAATAAGTTTTAGGTAAGATACTTACCATCAAAATAACTAGGAAATATTAATAAGATCTTGAGTTCTCCAGAAGTGTGGTTGTTTCTATGGAGAGGTTTCCTGCTGTGGCTCTTTGCCTTCAGGCTGGGCTCCAGCTACACTTACATTGCTGTTTTTCCAGTGAAAAGAGTGGGAGATGCAGCTATGGAAAAGCGATTTTCAAGTTAATCACTTTATTTTCGATAAAACACCAGTTGGGCTGTAAAATAGTGTAATGCAGTTTTAGAAAATTGAATTGCTTTAAAAATTGTTTTTAGGAATGGTGCAGCCTTCTTTTCCTTTAGCAATCCTCCACAGCTATGTTTGAGAAAATTCATGGTAGTGAGACTCAAAACCCTACAGGATGTAACCATGGGCATCATGGCATGATCTTTATGGAATTGTGCTCCGAGCAATTGTTGAGTAAACTGCATTTACTTCACTGCTTTATAAATATGCTTATCCTTTATCACTAAGACCTGATGCTGTGACATATGCACATAAAACTTTGCAGATACACTGAGAGATTTGAAATCAAAGAGATGTGTTTTAACTAAATAAGACCAAATACTATCAACTGCTTTACAGTTACTTGATAGAAGAATTATGCATATGATTAGTAAACTAGGACAACAAGGAAAACTTTGGGTAGTGAGTGAATATTAATCTTATTTTTCTAGTTTTCTATTTTTTTTTAATTTTTTTATTTATTTATTTGAGAGCGACAGACACAGAGAGAAAGACAGATAGAGGGAGAGAGAGAGAATGGGCGCGCCAGGGCCTCCAGCCTCTGCAAACGAACTCCAGACGCGTGCGCCCCCTTGTGCATCTGGCTAACGTGGGACCTGGGGAACCGAGCCTCGAACTGGGGTCCTTAGGCTTCACAGGCAAGCGCTTAACTGCTAAGCCATCTCTCCAGCCCTCTAGTTTTCTATTTTATGTCAAATATACTGAAATAAGAGAGTAATATAGTGCCTAGAGTCAAAATTTGAAAAACTGAGGACAGAGCTTAAATGTTCCTTTGTTTTTACTTTAGAGATAATAAAAAATAGAGTTCTATATAAATATTTATTGTGTAGACTAAAAATCATTTAAAACAGTATGCTCATGTGAAGGGGTGCCTCCAATGAATTCAGGACTTTATGAAAACTTGTAACTTGGATCCCCAGGTGTGGATGGAACAGGTGTCACTGTGGGCATTTCCTAAATTGTTACCCTCAGTGGATTTGAATTCCAGCTGAAAGGTGTGCCAAGTGCATGAGCTCTACCTAGGGTCCCTGGAGTGTGAGGCTTTGGGGAGGTGGTTGTTTTTTTTTTTATCTCTGTGTTGATCTGTGAAAACGTTCACTTCTTTCACCATTATAAAACTACCCCTAAATCTGCAACTTCAATCACTTCCATTCCTTCTATAAACTGTGCCTGGTTTGGAAGTTCATCTTAGCACTATGGAACTTTCTACTGAAAGCAGTTATAGTCAGAAATATTCTTTAAGATATGTTGCCATCTATGTAGGGTTTATATCTCCACAATCAACCATGAAAAGGTAATGGGGTCTCATGGGAGTTAGGGAAAAAAACCATAAATGATATACCCTGAGTTCATGTCTGCTTTCACTGAAGAAATGAGATAAAATAAGATTGAAAAATGATAGTATATTAAACTATTACATTTATTCAAGGGAAGTCAATGGAAAGTGCAGAGAGCTCCTGACATGTGGAAAGCAGGGGGGAAAGGGGTCCCACAAGGGAATAGGAGTGGAGGTACCACCCACCCATCTTTGCCAGGTAGGGATGAGGGGTGGCTTATGGGAACAGGAACCTGAAAGTTCAGGGGTGATGAAAAGCCAAGAAAGAGATTTTACCAACCTGGTAATTATCTATGGATAACCTGACTGTGTTGGGCTTTACCTCCAGGCTCAGGTTAGCCTCAAGGAGGCTCATTGGTCTGGGTTAGGAGCTGGATGGAGAAGAGACAGACATGACACCATGTTTATGGCCAAACTAACCAGCCATACTTCCAGGATTAGATTTAAACCTAAATTTTAGGAAAGAGGAGCTCCTTCCCACAGAGAGACTCATGTTGTTTGTGGAAAAACAGATTAGGCAAGAGCCAGACTGTGCTCTGAGCAGAGACTTGCAAAGGCCCAAAGACAGGCCTGCTGCTCACCTTCAGGTCTCCGTCACCCTGACTGACTCACCACTAAATGAAACTTGAGTTAATTCATTCTCAAGTAGTGGATATGAGCACATTTCAGAATTTGGATGGAATTATTAGATTTGGAGTCAAAGATTTTGGTTTTGTGCAGATTTCTACTAAACTTAGGGTGGATACATAACAACCATCAAAAAGGAAGAAAGAACAAAATCAATAATAGTAAGTAGCAATATTTTGTATATTTCAAAATTGCTAGATTTTAAATTTTCTCATTGTAACGAAATGATATATGGGTTGACATATCTTATATGGTATAATTTGGATGTAGTTTTAACAGGCTAGAAGCTTGATCTCCAGTGTGATTGTGGTAGTGTTTAAGTTATGAAGTATTTTAAAATGGGAGAAGGGTAGAAGGTGATGCAGTCACTGGGAATGCCACTCCCAGAATGATTAATGCTGTTCTTTCTATTATCTATCTATCTATCTATCTATCTATCTATCTATCTATCTATCTATCGGTGTATAAATATATCACATATATGAGGCTAAAAATAATATCAAATCCTATGGTGATATATATATATATATTATTTGTCATTTAAAAATTAACTGAATTTTTAAAGAATTACATGGGTACTGTTTTCTTGGTGAACCGGGTGCCAGCACAAGGGTGAAGGAGAACAACACAGAGAAAAATCAACTGTTACCAAATCAGAGATCCAGAGACCCAGAGGCCTCCAACACCTCATCACTGAAGCAGACCAAAAATGAACCCAACATGGCTCAGGGAAATTTTGCAGAAGAGGGGCTGGAAAGAATGTCAGATCCACATGTTGGGTCATGATACACAGAGACATTTATCTTACGCATAACTGTGGGCTAACTCCAGAATGTATGACCCATATACCTCAACAAGGAGGGGCCAAAGGAAGGAAATAGGACATGGATGAGCCTAACAATGGTATCAAATTGACTGTATTCACTGAGTACAAAACCAATTAATAAAAAATAAATAAAATTAATTAATTAAAAATTTAAAAAAATACATGACAGAATTTTATTAGCTTCTTGCCAATGTGAGAGAATCTCTCTGCTATAGATTAGGAGACTGGCCCTCAGAAACATGCATACAACCTTCCCTTCCCTGGTAGAACGAGGACTCGTATTTGATGAAGTCATAATAAAGATGGCTTTGTCACCCAATACCTCCTCAAGTTGTTGTTTCTTCCCCAGTTTCATGTACTTACCACGTGTGGGAGGGCTCTTCCAAAATCAGTGTTCCTCCTGGGAACTGCCAATCAGGTCCCTCCCTATACTCCTGAACCTGCTGATGGTGCTAGTTCTAATTGTGTATCTCCTTCCTATGAATGGGCCTGAAACACATATGTAAGCTCCTACTCTTCCCTTCCCTTCCCTCCCCTCCCCTCCCTTCCCTTCCCTTCCCTCCCCTCCCCTCCCCTCCCCTCCCTTCCCCTCCCCTCCCCTCCCCTCCCCTTCCCTTCCCTTCCCTTCCCTTCCTTTCCCTTTCCTTCCCCAGAGTTTTCCTCCCAGGATAGAGATTTTTTCTAATGTTGGGGAACTTTTTTTTTTTTTTCCAAATGTTCTTTTGGCTTTCCTGCTTGGCTTTCCCTTGTGTCTTAACTCTCTCAAAAAGAAATATTATGATTTATCTTTTTCTAAGTTTGTATTTTAAATTATTTGATAACATAGACAAGAGCTTGAGAATTGAGTTGTGGAAATTCTAATGCCATTCAGATCTCTCCTACATCAACTAAATGACAATCTGGCATAAGGTAGCTATTACAGGCATAATCATTTAAGTAGAATTAAAATTATTTTTTATAACATAATATACCTGTAAGATCCAAGGGAAATATATATAAGTTTATAAAAAGCATATAAAATTTAATTTCTGTCATAAGCATAAAGCAGAATCAGCTATATTATGTAATGTCTGATAAAGTCCTGGTATAATTTGGATGTAGCTTTAATAGGCTTGAAGCATGGCCTCTAGTATGACTGTGGTAGTGTTGAGGTTAGGAAATGTAATAAAGTGGGAAGAAAATAGAAGGTGGCTTAGTCACTGGAACTGTCATCCTCAGAAGGATTAATGGTGTTGTCTCATGACTTCAGTTTGCTCCTGTGATGTTGAGTATGCAAAGCCACACAGGAGTTTCTCAGACCGCTTGTCTCCCCCTGGAATCTCTTCTGACATTGTATTTCTGTCATTATGATATTACCTGTTCTCAAATCCTCCCCAAAGTCCAAGAATGTGGAGCTTCCTAACACTGACCATTCCGTCTCTAAAGTAGTGAGCTGAACAAGCCTCCTGTAGCAGACAGCTTCAGGTTCACTGAGATGAACTTTCAGGCCAGACACAGTTATGGAGGAAGGGATATTTATTGAACCCTACAGATACAGGGGAAGTTCCATAAATGGCAGAAGAAGCTGGCCTGTCCTCACAGGATCAGGCGGAGAGAGAGAAGTACAAGCCTAAAAATCAAAAGCCAAAAGCCACACAGCACAGCACACTTCAGGAACTCCAGCTAAGCACACTTTACATACCTTTAGATTGAAATCTGAAACCCACCACCACAACTTAAGATCCACCCAGTGATACTGCCATCCAGCCAGGTGGCTACATATGTAAACTACAAACAAACAACTGAATATATTGGGGGCAATCTATTCTATTTAAACCACCACACCTCCCTTTTGGTGAATTATTAAATTATCAATGACTTTGTTATAAAAAGAGAAAACTGAACAAAGTCAGCTGCTATTTATAGTAGCAACACAAGATAGATTATCTTGGGATAAACAAAGTGAAATTTGTAAAAAAAAAAAAAAAAGTGAGGTAAAACATTATAGGAACAAAATGTGAACTGCTCTGTAACAACATAAATGTAGTTTAAAACATTTTTGTACTTTATATGCATTATTGGTCTTAAAATTGAATAATTTTATTAATTTTGTACTATCCATATGAAATGTAATTATTAAAGTTTGTTCATATAGCATGCATATATGTGCATGTGTGTGTGTATGCAGTATATAAGTGTGTTGGTATGATGTGTGTATGGGCACATACTTGTCGGAGAATGTGCACAGAAAACAGAGGACAACCTTTGGGTGCTTGTCCTTCCTGCTGCCTTCATTTTGGAAATGATTTCTCATATCATTTGCCACTGCAGTTACCAGTCTTCTTGTGCCCTGAGGTTCATGATTCTCCTGGATACCCCTGCCATTACACAGATGCATTGTGATCATAGATATATGAGGCATTTTGCAAGCTTTATGTGGGTGCTGAACAGTATTGAAGTTGGTTGAACAGAATGGCAAAGCATGTAACTTTAATCACTGAGCCATTTCCATAGCCTATGAAATTAGACTTACACAATTCAATTATAAGTTTCATGTTTAAATATTGATCTTCAAATAGAACAAGGTGAATGCAAGAATAACAATTGAAATAATATATGTCATATGTAATTCAATATATTGCAGTAATGATAAATAATATGGCCCCAAAGTAATAACAGTGATGTTAAATAAGGTAGCATAATGATGGCTATTTTGTCAATTAAACCACAGTACTTTCTACCAAGGGTATAGAGATTGATGAATTTTTATTATCATACCTGGGCTAAAAACAATTTGAAAGAAAGTTCATGGAAGAAATTCCTCAAATTAAAGAGGAAATCCTTATTAAAAAGAAAAGATATCCAAAAAGCTAATATAAAAATCATAAAGATAGTAAAAAGGCTCAAAATAGATGATTTGGGATATTTTCTGAGCTACAGAATGATGTTTGAATAAAAAAAAGAAAAATGTGCTCTCTATAACAAATGATGAGTAATGACAGTTAACTTTAATTACATGTATGGTGATAAAATGTTAAATCTTAATTGAAAAGTCTAAACAGGAAACAACCACTGTTAGGAAAAATCAGGTTACCTTCAATCAACTTCAATTCATTAAGACTAATGTCTCTTTTATGTATTTAGTATCTAAAAGATTACCTTCTTTTGCTCAAAATTCAACCTGGATGTAATAATTAATGTGAGAATTAATGAAGTGGGAAGGACTATCCAGACAAAACCCTCTTCAAATGACAGTCTGCTGCTCTCACAACTCACAACCTACAACTCCATGGTGAATACCAGCGACCCCAATCAGGTGGGTCCTCATTGAAATAGAGGCAGCGAGGACAGAAATGGTGCTACCCGTGACGCTGGCCTGTAACTCCCAGTACCAGCATGTGGTTGTCATATACAATGCTGTTGATCAGAGAGACCTATAAGGTTTCCCAAAGGAAGACAGAGTACTTCATGACCAACCGAAGGTTAATGATAAGACTCTACTGCTGAAGACACCATACGCTATTGGTGGGGAACATGGCGTGACCTGGATGGAATCTGGAAGAGAGTCAGTCCCCAGGATGTTAGTTTATCTAGTGCCAGAAAGTGCTACATAAATAACTGGGTGAAAATGACCAAAATCGGTTCAAACAACTCATGGTCTAAACTACTCAGCAGCAAACAACCTTACACAATGCCCACCCAAGTGCAATAGTGACTCACAGCCATGGTGGGTAACCAGATGCTCTTGAATTGGCTAACAAATCTGCTCAGTGGAATGGAAGCCATAGCTGGAGCTGGGAAACAAATCAGAACCATATCCAAAACATGAGTCTCCTCTCCAAGACCAAACTTCTACCAATCTTGGGCTAATTAAAGGGCCTATTAAATTCTCTATAACATAATAATGGCTATCCCTTTTCTTTGGTGCTGACTTCACTCTCTGTTGGAGAATTTGCTTCTCTTTTTCAGATGGACATAGAACCTGAGGAGAGATTCAGCCCATCACACCTCACCAGGGCCCCAGCTGAAACCATAGAGTATTGGGGGAAATGAGCAAGAGTGCTGCTTTTTTGGTGAACCTGGTATCAGCACAAGGGTGAAGGAGATAGTCACAAGGAACACCCAACGCCTACCAAACCAGATATCCAGAGACACAGAGGCTCCCAAGACCTCATCACTAAAGTAGACCTAAAACAAACCCAACGTGGCTCAGGGAAATTCACTGAAGACAAGGCAGAAAGATTGTTAGGGCCTCAAATTGGGACATTATGCACAGAGACCATGCCTGTTCCCATAATTGATGTCTACACCTACAATTCCCAATGTATATCCTCCAATGACGATGGTCCCTTTGGAGGGAGAAGGCTAATAATGGTACCAACATGGCTGCATACACACTGTGTACATAACTAAAAAAAATATATAAATAAATATAATGACAAAGTGCAATTCCTCTGGTCACTGGAAATTCTGTGCCTTTATTTTTCGCAGGAATAGGACTATATCCTTGAGTAAGAGAATTTTCAAGAACATAATTTCCTTCACCAAAGAATAGTTTATGGAACACTATTCAGTAAGAATTTTGACTGATCTAATTAAAGCTATAATTGTCCAGTCATACTTCTTAAATGGTGTGTCTTATCAACCTTTCAGATAGATGTCTTTACAGTATGGAAAGTTATGGCCAGGTCTGGGTTAAGCACAATTGTAGTCATTATGACAGTAATGACAAATTATCTTTTGCAAGAATTATTTAATGTAACATGTGAAAAGAAAGAGAACTAAACAAAAGAATAAGATGGCCTTAATGAATAAAGGATACAATTTCACTTATAAAAATGGAAGCAATAGAGAACAAATTTTAAAATCTAAGTAGGTAGTATAAAATTGTAGGTATAATTAGCTTTTCTTGTCATTAGTGGTTATTACATTCCCATTTCTTTTATAATTGTAAGTGGTATGCCCCATTCTTTAAGAGTTCTCAACATACTTAGGAAAAGCAATATATGCAAAAATCACAGGAAATTAACTTTGAAATAATAGATTATCATAATAATGAGATACTAAGTTTCTTTGGTAAAAGTTGTTAGCATATAGTGTAGGCTTAAATATCAATATGACAGAGTTTTGATGTGCTCAAAAATGAGATTCATTATGGGCTATATAAGCACTTTGCTATCTTCCCATGATATGTTTTGCCAATATCAAAACCTGGAAAGGGATTTTAATAGTTTTTGACATTTCTGTGTTATTCACGCTCTAATGATTTTGTTAAATCCAGCTTAGGATAAAATCATCCTGGGCATACTTAATATAAAATGGATTTCAGCTGATATTTGGATTCAGTGCAAAGCAATATTACTCTGTTAGAAATACTATTGTGCTCAAATGGCCACTTAAATAGATTGTGTAATATCATTAAGATGACTTGTAAAATCATCACCTTCAATACTCTCAAATTTACTGCCAAATTTGTTGTAATTTTTTTTTAGAAAAAAAAGTTCTCTTTTTTTACTTTTGTATTTTTTAAATACTTGTATAGTACAGAAGCAATTATAGTTATGCAAGGAACAATAAAATTTTGAATAGATAAGACAAAATACTATTGTAATTATTCAATACATTTCCAAGGACTTAAAGCTACCAAATATGTGTGAAATTGTCATCTTTCTCCAAATACTATAAAATATATAATGTATTTGAATATGTATTATATATGTGTGTGTATCATATTTAATATAGGAAACAGAACATATCTAAGAAAGAAAATTCTTTTTTTCTTATATACAAAGTTGTAATGAAAATTTTAAAATTAACAGAAGATTTTCCATTGATAATTTTAAGATAGATTTCATATATGAAGATGGTTATGATGATATAGTCAGCAAGAGACACATTTTTTATTACCTGCATATTATTTAAGAAACAGCATTTGAAAAATATTCTTCTGATGTTTGACTCAGTGAATTTCAAAAAAGTTTTGTAGATAAAAATGGTGAATATGAGCGAGATTTTATAAATCAGAAATTAATTATGTAATTTTAAAACAAATTAAAGCTCTACATTATGTCTCTTATGAGAGCCTCAAGTAAAGCACCCAGTATAAACCAACACCACACAATGGAAGACTGCGTAGAACACGAAGATTTTATACATTTCTTAAATTTAAATGTTTAGAATGGCTGACAGACAAGTTTTCAACATGTGCAGATTACAAAGTCATTTGTACCTGAAAAAGTTGTGTGGACAAAAAGAAACAGGAGATAGAAAAAAGATAAGTATTCGGGGTTTATAGACTGAGGGGTCTGTATCAAAATATTTAAACATAGTATTGGAGAGGTGAAATTATGTTAATGTGTTTATTGCATTGTGTGGTGAATATGTGGACAAGCCTTTATACACTGAAGAAAAATATATCAAAGCTGCAGAATCACATTTTTTTTCTGGGCTGATGAGATGGCTCAGTGGCTAAAGGCTCTTTCTTGCAAAGCCTCCTGGCCTGGCTTATCTTGAGTTTGATTCCCCTGTACCCACATAAAGCCAGATTCACAAAGTTGTAATTGTGCCTGGAGTTCATTTGCAGTAGTAAGAGGCCCTAGTGTATCCATTAATTCATAATTTTTCTCTTTTCATAATTTTTGTCTCTTTCCCTCTCTCAGAAATAAATAAGACATTTTAAAAGCTTTTTTCTTGGGAAGGATGGTAATTTAAGCATGTAAAGACTGAAACACATTATATGTAATCAACATTGGCCTAACCTGTATTTTAGTGGAAATACAGATATAGGAACAAGTATGTTAGAATATATAGAAACTGTCAAATGATCTCAATGGTGAGAAATATTTAAGTAAATAAATCAAAGTCATACATGAGGTTATAACATAAATTTAAGTAGACTAACTTACTGGGAGAGATAGCTTTAGGGATGAGTATTAACATTTATAAAACAATTATTTTTACCTGTCATTCTATTGAAAGAATTTACTAAGTGTTGTAATAAGAGAAATCACAGATATTGTTCCAATTTGCATTAAATTTTCCATGAGGGATGATTACTAGTAAGAATATTATATAATTGACAGAATTACAGCTTCTGGTATAAGTACCATATGTACAGAAGTTCATTTACTCTTTAGAGTAAATTGGAAAAAAAAAAAAACGTAAAACTGATGCTTTTTGTTGTTATTATTGCTGTTGTTGCTGTTGTTGTTTCGAGGTAGAGTTTCATGCTAGCTCAGGCTGACCTGAAATTCACTATGTAGTCTCAGGGTGACCCTGGACTCAAGGCTATCCACCTACCTCTGCCCCCTCCCAAGTGCTGGGATTAAAGGTGTGAGCCACCACACCTTACAGTAATTGTACAGTTTTAAGCAAGATATTATATTAGAGGCTTTCTCAGCAATCAAAATTCTCTTACCAAATATTGGCATTTTATTGATTTTATTTTAAATAACTGTATTATGATGAAATAGTCTTATATTTCACATTTAAGCTAAGTATAGCAGTCTGTCTCCTTTAATCTATTGTTATATAAAGTTGTCATTAAAATATATGGCTTAGTTTTTTATTGCTTTTTATATATTTTAAACTCTATTTATTTATGTATTTTTTTAAATTTTTAATTTTTTTATTTATTTGAGAGCGACAGACATAGAGAGAAAGACAGATAGAGGAAGAGAGAGAGAATGGGCGCGCCAGGGCTTCCAGCCTCTGCAAACGAACTCCAGACGCGTGCGCCCCCTTGTGCATCTGGCTAACGTGGGACCTGGGGAACCGAGCCTCGAACCGGGGTCCTTAGGCTTCACAGGCAAGCGCTTAACTGCTAAGCCATCTCTCCAGCCCTACTTATGTATTTTTAATTTCACATAGAGTGAGAGAGTGAGAGAGACAGAAAGAGAGAATTGGCTTGCCAGGGCCTTAGCAACTGAAATGGAACTCCAGAAACTTCTGCCACCTAATGGGCCTGTACCCGCATAAAAATTCACTTTTTAAAAATATGAACTTGGGGCTGGAGAGATGGCTTAGCGGTTAAGCGCTTGCCTGTGAAGCCTAAGGACCCCGGTTCGAGGCTCGGTTCCCCAGGTCCCACGTTAGCCAGATGCACAAGGGGGCGCACGCGTCTGGAGTTCGTTTGCAGAGGCTGGAAGCCCTGGCGCGCCCATTCTCTCTTTCTCCCTCTATCTGTCTTTCTCTCTGTGTCTGTCGCTCTCAAATAAATAAATAAAAAAAAAAAAAATATGAACTTGATCCTACCCTCTCCAGTGTTTCCTGTAAGGGTCTGCTGAAAGTTCAACAAGGAGGGGCCCATGGGTAGGGGTAGGTCATGGATGAGCCTAATAATGGTACCAAACTGCCTGTATTTGCAGAATAGAAAACTAATTTTTAAAAAAGTAAACTATTGCAATGACAAAAGGTGTGTCCATACTTTCATTTTCTCTCTTAAATAAAAGTAATTACAAAACATTTTAAATAAATTTAATTACTTAATTTAAAATAAATAAATTAAACAAAAAGAGAAAACAAAACCAGTGGTAAAAGCTTATTTTTAGCTCTTATCTTCTTTCTGAATGATAAAACATGTGGTTTCTCTCATTTTATTTATTCTTGGTGATTGTAGAATGAAATTCAATTTATTATTTTATGATATAACCCCAGTAGATATTCTAACACAGCTATCCCAATGTCCTATAATTCTTTTGTAGGGAGCTACTTTTAATTCACTATGCTTTGATTTTCCCTCATTCTAAAAACTTACAAAATGAATATTTACTTTGTATACGTTTTTAAATTGCACCTATATTCTAGATAAAAAGCACATATATTATCTTTAAATTTGTAGGCTGATGTTATTCTCTCTTATCTACTTATGTTTTATGCACTTATCCTTTATTATTATTTATCAATGTGCACATTCTAGAAAAGTATAGGTATTCATGAACTTTAAGTATAAAGCTTAATAAAATGTCTCTGTGTGCACCTGCCTGCAAGTGCACATCTCAGCCATAATAATCTCTAATAATATCTTTCTTGGAAAAGGAAAGGAAAATGGTGAGTGATAATACATAGAATGTTTGATAAACATAACTGCTGTGTATTAAACATTAAACATCCTCAGGTGTCTGGCATTTCCTTCTGCACTTCTCAAGGCCCAGCATACTTCAAAAATGTCAGGGAAAGTTTTCCTGGTCCATTGCACCTAAATATTTTACTATTTGTCAATATTTCTATACTCGACACTCAAAAATATTACCTTTATTTAAACATACATAATCTATATGCTTTTATCTAAAGTGTGTATGTTCCTCCAACACTATAAATTCTATGTGAGTATCAGTCATACCTAGCACTGCTCATGACACTACATCATCAAAAATGGGTGAGATTTAAAAGCATGAATAAGTCAATTAACAACACCTTTTTAATTTTTTTGTTTATTTTTATTTATTTATTTGAGAATGACAGACTGAGTGAAAGAGAGAAAGAGAATGGGCATGCCAGGGCCACCAGCCACTACAAACGAATTCCAGGCACGTGAGCCCACTTGTGCATCTGGCTAATGTGGGTCCTGGGGAATCGAGCCTGGAACCGGAGTTCTTAGGCTTCACAGGCAAGCACTTAATCGCTAAGCCATCTCTCCAGCCCAACAACAGCTTTAAAACTCATGAACTGCAGTATCATTGACTGGGACAGTGCAGGAGCAGATACCTTCTATTATATTCTACATTGACGAAGCTTGGAAAAAACCTCTCACAGATTTTATCTTGTCATCTTTGTAATAATACAAAGTTATTATGCCTAGAATTTTCAGTATGAAAGCTCAGATTCAGTGTGTATGGATGGGCATGACCTAAGTATAATGTAAAACAAAATGTAATTGACTTCATAGAAGCTATCATTAGCAAGAGTATTCAACAAAATCAGTACAGGACAGAATTTATGGTGTCATTCAGCAAATGAGTGCTTACCATGGAGTAGGATCTGTGATAACCTAATTCTTAAAGATCTTTTAACAGGAATATCATTTTGTTGTCTCACAAATATCACAGATCTACATATAGCTTGTGGTTGACTATAAATATAGTAGGTGTGCAAATTTATAATTTCCAAAAGTCAATAGTAAGATGAATTTTATATTTCTTTCTTAAATATTAAAGTTCATAGTGTTTAAAATACCAATTTATTTTATGTTCGTCTATTATAACAGCAGTATGGATGTATGCCACATAGTATGTAATTCACTCATTAAGCACAAATTATTTAAATATTTAGAAATCTATAGGTTTATAAAACTTAACAAAGTATAATTTTAATTTATAGCCCCAAAGGAGAAATTCAAAACCCATTAGCAATAATGCTCCATCATCTCCTTATTAACTCAATAATAACCATTCAACTGCAATCTGTGGTTATATGGGATTATATATTCTGTGAATTTACACAAAATTAAGTGATACAATAAATAATATGTAGTCACAGGTACATTTAACTTAGCATATGGTTTCATATTGTCACATATATTAGGTCCTCATTGATTTTACAGTCATGTATTTTACTATATGGAAAGTGTACATTTAGTTAACCAATCTCTAGCTCATATATGTTCTGATCATTTCAATTTGGTACATATATATTCACATGAGGGTTTGTGCAAAATATGGTTTTTAATTTCTTTTCAGCTATGTGTAATCCTAAGAATAACATTAATCAGTCATGTTTATTTATTTTTAATTTTTTTTTAATTAATTAATTTATTTATTTGAGAGCAACAGACACAGAGAGAAAGACAGGTAGAGGGAGAGAGAGAGAATGGGTGCGCCAGGGCTTCCAGCCTCTGCAAATGAACTCCAGACGCATGCGCCCCCTTGTGCATCTGGCTAACGTGGGACCTGGGGAACCGAGCCTCGAACCGGGGTCCTTAGGCTTCACAGGCAAGCGCTTAACTGCTAAGCCATCTCTCCAGCCACTTTTTAAATATGTTTTGTGCTTAAAATTTATTTACTTATTTGAGAGAAAGAGAAGCAGAGAGGGAAAGAATGGCAGTGCCAGAGCCTCCAGCTGCAAACGAATGCTCCACCTTGTGCATCTGGCTTATGTAGGTCCTGGGGAATCAAACCTGGGTTGTTTGGCTTTGTAGGCAAGCTACTTAACCACTAAGACATTTTTCCAGCCTGCATTTAATATTTTTAGGAAATAAAACCTTATAAACAACTTCATCATTTCAAATTCCTAATAACTTCATAGGGTGCTATGATTTCTAATTCTCCTCAGTGTTTGGCACCACATGTTTAATTCGTCCATTTCTTTTTACTAATATTTATTTATTTATTTTTATTTATTATTGTATGTCAGGGAGCAGAAAAGGGTTTCTTGCCTTTACTAACCAATTAAGTCTGGCTTTAAGTGAATGGATGGGGAACTAAAGAAAAATATGAAAGCCTTTCCAAGAAAGTGTCATTAACCACTTGGCCATCTCTCTACCCCTGTTTCTCTCATTAAAACCATTTAATTGTTATGAAATGGTATTTAGCTGAGGGTTTTGTTTGCTTTCTAATAATATTTGTTGATGATGAGTATCTTCTACTTTCATTGAATATTTGTAAATATTCTGGATACACACATTCACCTCTCTCTTTTTCTCCACACACACACAAACACATGCAAACAGAAACACACATTTTATGTATATAAATATAATTTCCCTTTGGCACAAATTTAACTGAGTCATGGTTTTATGAGGTGTAAGAATTATTTATTCATACAGGTACTAATGATTTATGAAACATGAATTATTAATATTTACCTAACCTGTAAGATGTCTGCAATTTTTAACATATTTTATAGAAAAGTTTGTGAATTTGTATGGATATATGTGTTGTATTCGAGGAGCTGTTGGTTAAACCAAGGTCCCAAGTATGTATTATTTTTCTCTTCTAAGTCTTATTATTGTAGTTAACAAATCCATATCACTATTAGCTTTTAAGTCTAGAAATCATCATCTTCCTTAGGAGATAGAGTTGTTCAAGCATTGTTTATTGAAAAATGACTACTCAGTAAATATCTGTGAACCCTTGTGGAAGACTAGATGATAGAAAGACAAGATTTACTTTTGGGTTCTAAATTTCTATTAATTCATAAACCCAATTTGTTTTGCTTCTGAATTAAGTGATTAGATAAGGATAATAAAACATCTAATGAGGAGATTGTATAAAAGTCAGAACATATATTAATTATGTTGAGGAAAATGAAGGAAAGAAACTGATAGTTTGATTGTATAGTTTACATGGCTTCAGAAACTCAGGCATTTTTGATTAAACATCATTCTTGTCCTGTACTAGGCAGATCCCTGCTTCATGGGCATGTCACTAGGGGCATATCTTATTGTCCAGCCTTAAGGTATGTTTGGGGATAGATCTAAAATATAGCCCCAAAATGTGAAGTGAGCAGTTTAAGCTCTAATAGCTTTTACTTGCTTGTGGTGCTGGCTATTTCTCTCTGCTTGGATCTATGAAAGGGAACCAGCTTCTTCCACCACTGATATTGTTCCCATGGATTTTAAAACCTAAAATAATCCTCTTCTTTCCATAAACTGTATTTGATTGGATGTTCATCCCAACAATTAGGAAGCAACGGCAACAGAAACAAGAAAATGTAAGACACTCTTGAATAATATTTAAGAAACCAGTAGGTTTAAACAAGCCATATTAATTTTTACATAAACTATAGAGTTCAAATAGCACAATTAACAATTATACAGATCAGCATTCATTTACTCCTGTACTAAGCCCAAATGTAATTAAAAGGAACAAAGTAGGGGTTAGAGAGAAGGCTTAGCAATCAAGGCACTTGACTGGGAAGCCTAAGGACCCAAGTTCAATTCCTCAGTATCCACATAAGCCAGATGCGCAAGGTGGTACATGCATCTGGAGTTCATTTGCAGTGGCTAGAGGCCCTGGAGTGCCCATTCAGTCTCTCTCTCTCTCTCTCTCTCTCTCTCTCTCTCTCTCTCTCTCTCTCTCCCTTCCTGAATAAGGAAACACCAATAAATTACTATATAATAGAGCTGGGAAAAAAAATGGTTCCATAGTTAAGACCCTTGCTTTCAATGCCTAAGCACCTAGGTCCAATACCCAGTATGTACATAAAGCCAGATGCACAAAGTAGTGCATGCATATGGAGTTTATTTGCAGCAGCTAGAAACTCTGACATGCTCATTCTCTCTCTCTTTCTCTCTCTCTCTCTCTCTCTCTCTCCTTGTAAAGAAATAATAAAAGTATATTAAAATACATAAGTTGGCCTAGAGAGATGACTTAGCAGTGAAGGTGCTTGCGTGTGAAACATAAGGACCCATGCTTGACTCCCCAGATCCACATAAGCCAGACGCACAAAGGAGAGGCAAGCACAAGGTCTCACATGCCCTCGGGGTAGCCCAAGCATCTGGAGTTCAATTGTACGATTGCAGTGGCTAAGGCCCTGGCACGCCAATTCTCTAAAATAAAAGAAAATAATAAATAAATAAATAAATCATGATATTACACTAATAAGCAGTTAAAAATGAAGTAAAATATCCTATGATGGCTGTGCCTTGAAATTGTCCTATTACATATAGGAATATAACACCCAAAAGCATTATTAACAAAACCAATTAGACCTTCAGAGTGCCAGTGTAAAGAGCTGTATTGACAGTCCACAAGACATTGAAAGTGGTGAATTTTATTCAGAAACAAAATTTAGTTTATATAGTAAATAAAGATATACTCAAGGTAATAAATATGCCATAGAAATAAGAGAATATTTATTTATGGAAATATGCTAAGCAAGAACAAGTGAGAAATTGTGTCCTTGAAGACATGACCTACTCCAGTCAACTACCAGACTTATAGCAACCTAACAGTGGACAACACATTAAGAAAGATACAGGATCATTCTCCGACCTGGAAACAGTAGGCCAAGACAATCAGAGAAAATAATTATCATCTTATCTCTGATAGGGAATTGAGATCTAGAATATAAACAACAGGAAAAACACACACACAAAAAGGAAGAAAATTGACCAAAAAATGTATTAATGAAATGGACATGCATATCTGAAAGGAAAAGGTATAAAAGACTAAAATAGTTTAGAATGTGTTCAACAACCTTAGCTGTCAGAAAAGTGAAAACAAAACAGCTTTGAGATTCCATATCATCTGAGACAGAGTGGATAATATTTTTTTTTTAATTTTAATGTTTTAAAAAAGTTAAATTATTTTTATTTATTTCAGAGCAATAGAAAGAGAGAGAGAGAGAATGGGCATGCCAAAGCCTCCAGCCTCCAACCACAGACTCCAGACGCTTGTACTACCTTGTATATCTGGTTTACATAGATCCTGGGATCAAAACTGGGTTCTTTGACTTTGCAGGCAAGTGCCTTTACTCCTAAGCCATCTCTCCAGCCCAGGATGAATATTTTTTAATTATATTTTGTTGAAAACTTCCATAATTGTAAACAATATCTCATGGTAATTCCCTCCCTCCCCCCATTTTCCCCCTTGAAACTCCACTCTCCATCAGCACTATGGAAATCAGTGTGGAAGTTTCTTAGAAAGCTAATAATTGAATAACTACATGACCCAGGTATACTGCTCCTGAGCATATACTAGAGGACTTGATATCATGCTGCTGTATTCACAATAAATAGGGAATTAAATCAGCCTAGATCATCAATTGACAACTGGATAATGAATATGTAGCATATATACAATGGAATGTTACTCAGAAGTAAAGAAAACATGAAGTTAAGAAATTTGCAGGAAAATGGATGGGTGTGGTCAACATACTAAGGTAATTTCATCCCAGGAAGACAAAAATTGCATGTTCCCTTCCATATGAGGGTCTTACCTTTTAATGTTTGTATAAGTGTAAATAAGGGGGTGTGATTAAGATAGGAAACCACACTAGAGAAGAAAAGGAGAGATGTGGGGTGGGGGTGAAATGAAAATTGGGACTACAACAGATGCCAGGGTGGATGGAGGGGCACAGCAGGGATAAAAAGGAATCAGAGAGAAGTGTGGAGAATGGAAACAGTAAAAACAATATTTGTCCAAAAATGGCATAAAGAAACTATATTCCTTATACCCCATACAAAAAAAATCAATTAAAAAAAATCTCAACTGGTAAGTAGCACAGCAATAGAGTGATTGATCATCCAGCAGGTAAAAGGCCCTGTGTTTGTTGCTCAGTACATCAAAAAAAAAAATGATATGAGTACAAAATGCATAAGTGCAATGTAAAAAATTATATTTTTTTCCAATTTTCCAAAGGGTGTCCAATATGATGGCCACATTATGTGATGTAGAAAACAGTATTTTCTGTAAGTGCTGAAGGGGTCCATATGTATAGGAAAATAAATCACCCAACCAATAGGAGCATAAAACTGATGAAACACTACCTGACTTCCCAGAAACCCTGAGAACAGAGTGTAGTTTTGTTACATTATTGAATCATTTAAAGCTCTCAGCTCAGTCTTGACAACTTTGTCAACAGAACAAATATCCAATCTTTCTAAGCCACTGTTAAATCAACCTTATATCTAGCATCTGGGATCTCTAACTGCCAACTTATTCTCAATTTTGTATATTTATTTTACATGTGGGTACCCTTAATTTGACAAAATGACCATTTAAACTTTCTTCCAATTTGCTCATAGTCATGACACATTTGTTTTTGTATATTAGAGTGAACATACATTATTAAATTCATGTAGTGAATCCACACTCTTAAATTAATACCATCTTGGAAGTGTTTAGAACCTTTAAGAAAATTGATAACATGCTCTATAACTTTTTATGTTTAAATATTCCAATTATATGGATTAAAATTTTATACAAATAAATCTCATTCCACACAGATTTGATTTGTTACTTCAAACTGGAGATTCTTCTGCATCAGTGCAGTATGCAGCTCATTGACTTTAAAGGAAATTTTTTTCCCCACACATTTATAAATGTAAGATCTGGGCAGTATGGTTTTCTGAGAAGTGTTTGATGTCATTGACCTTACTGATTCTGCCCAAAGATATGGAATGTGAAAGAAGAACTAGTGAACAATTTAAATGTTTCTTTTTAAACGTGTTTTGGGATAACTATCTGAGTGCAGTTCCTCAATAACAACAAAAAGCCAAGTGTACAAAGTGCTATATAAGTTTGGAGTCCATTTGCAGCAGCTGGAGGCCCTGGCAGGCCCATTCTTTCTGTCTACCTCTTTTCTATCTCTCTTTACTTTCAAATAAATGAATAAATGAAATATTTTAAATAAGAATTCTATTTATTTAAATAATGTACCTGGTCATGTAAATACTGTAATGGCTTTCTGATTCTGCAAATGATAACTACTTTAGTTAACTTAGGTCTTTGAGGTACAAAATTTAACTTTTCATATATAATGTCATAAACTTGTCCATAATACATTTAAGGCTCACACATGTTATAGGATTTTTCAGAATCGTATTTCTTTTTAAACATGCATGCCATTCTGATATATGTATAGAAACGATTTTTATCAGTTTGTATATTGATTGACAATACTGCTTTTATTCCTCCTTTTCTCTGTTGTGAATGATATTTTAAAATATATTGGTGTACAAATATTTCTTTTCAATTTCTTACTCAAAAGAGTAGGGGGAATTATACCTGAAATTGGAATGATAAATTATTTGTCTATTTTGTTAATTTTTTAAAGAATGTTTTTTTCCACTGTAGCCACATCACTGTATATATCATAAGAAATTCAGAAAGGTTACCATTTATCCACACTCCCATTTAGTCTTGTTACTGTGCTTCCAACACTTCCTAACATACACAAAAATAGTATACAGTGGATTTATTTGATTAAGAATTCATAGTTTATATACATAGGAACAATCAAAATTTGCAGATAATTTCTACTATGAATTTTTCAAAATATCGCACACAGATTCGTGAGTTCAGCCTTTTAGTCCTAATTGACATTTCAGTTAAATGCCATAACATGTAAGAGCATACTACCTGAATGTATAAGCACACTGCCCATTTCAAAAACTGGCTAGAAGAGTATATAAATATGTAAGTACATAGGGGAGAACAGAAGTAGATGTACTTTTTTCACAAAGCATAATTATGCAATCTCTCAATGGAGGTATCCACCCCAACATTATATAACTCATCAAAACATAAAAAGAATATATTAAAGTTCTTATTCATATTGATTTTTCTTACTTTGTAATTCACATTTTTCTGAGGTAAATAAAAGACACAAGACACACATGTTGTGAGAAATAGCATGAGTAGATTATATAATAAAGTGGTTAAATATGCCATTAAATTTTTGCAGACAAGTAGCTTCCAATTTCTTTCAAATGTGAGACTTTACAGTGCTTTATTCTGTAGCCCAAGGCAAAGAATATATTAATAGATAGAGACTCAAAGAAGGAATAAGAAATATATTTTCACCCTACAGCCTTTTGTGACTCCTACTTCCATATGAATCCTGATCCATAAATAAGATATATAACTTTTCAAAATCCATTGGAATTTTATATACTGAGCATCTTCTTTTCTTCAGCATATAAATAATACTTAGGAAAGGTATCTCCAGTAGATATGCTTTTCCTTAAGAAGTACCAACTTGAGCCAGGTGTGGTGGCTCATGCCTTTAATCCCAGCACTCAGGAGGCAGAGGTGGGAGGATCACCGCAGTGAGTTCGAAGCCACCCTGAGACTCCATAGTGAATTCCAGTCAGCCTGGGTAGAGTGAAACCCTACCTCAAAAAACAAAAACAAAAAAGAAGGACCAACTTATATTAAAATTATTGAAATGATAAAATATTAGGATAAATAGTAAACATAGTAGTTTTCTTTGTGCTAAAATTTCTTGGAAGATTTTCAAGCATTATTTGAAAGAAGTATTGCATATTTTACCTATATGTTCATTGAATTAGTTGTATTTAAAGTAGATGACATTTAATATCTGTAAAAGTATGGTTGATGACTTTTTCTAATAGTAGAAAAACATTTCCACAAATTATAACAATACAACAATATTTTTTTTAAATTTGTGAAATATTCCAATGTTTATGTCACCTATAAAGGAAAATCTGAGATCACTTGAGCCACATCCAACTCCGCTTTACATCTTAGGGGTTAATATTCTTGGAGGAAAATAGTTCTTCCTTGAGACCTATCAAACTCAAACTTTACTTAATGAACAGTTGTTAATGTTTAGGTAATGGGTAATTAATTGTTAAGATATCTTAAGGCCACTTGCATTTAGCTAAATGTGTTTTTCCCTAAGTAATTTTTCATTATGAAAAACATCTGTAGCAGGCCATCACTCAATCTGTGCATACTTCAATGGCTAGAAATTTGGCTGTGGCATTTTGAAATCTCAAGTCACCCTTCCTCACATGTCACAGCTAAAACTCTCTTTGAATAATAAATTTCTAAATTTTAACAAAGTTTAATTCACAAAGCACTAGGTGATATTTTTATCCTACCTGGACTAGTAACAGCTTTATGCTTACACATTTATTCAATAATAAATTTACTTGACTTTTTTAAACTTACTGATATATTCTGTCCTTGTACTAAGTTTCAACAAGGCTTTCTTGAAAGGTACAGATTAGGGCTGGAGAGATGGCTTAGCGGTTAAACGCTTGCCTGTGAAGCCTAAGGACCCCGGTTCCAGGCTCGGTTCCCCAGGTCCCACGTTAGCCAGATGCACAAGGGGGCGCACGCGTCTGGAGTTCGTTTGCAGAGGCTGGAAGCCCTGGCGCGCCCATTCTCTCTCTCTCCCTCTATCTGTCTTTCTCTCTGTGTCTGTCGCTCTCAAATAAATAAATAAAAAAAATTAAAAAAAAGAAAGGTACAGATTATATTTTATAGACTAAAATGGATTTTAATAACAAGTTTTTGATTCTACTATTTAATTCTCAATGTTAGAGCTTCAGTATATAGTATTTCAAGAGTTTTCTATGGTAATTGTATTATTAAGGTAAACTTGAAATGGGCATCCTGGAGAGTAGACAAAATAGGAAATTGATTTAAAAGGTTGCATTGAAAATAAGTTATGAAAAGAAAAAAAAGGCAGCAGTTAAATTTATTTTATACTCTCCTAAAACATACTCTCCAGAATAACCTATAAATTATATGGTTAAAGATTAAGCAATATAAATAGATGCTTTTGAGTTAAAGTATGTAATTATCCCCTAGAATAGGGATTTACTTATTACTATTATATTCTATTTATGTAAGATATATAATTATTTACATAGATATGTGTATCAATAAGTGGATAATTTAGCTGGATATATGCAATTTTAGCAGTGTACTCTGTCTTATTTATATTTTTTTACTTTTTATTTATTTGAGATAGAAAGAGGCAGAGAGGGAGAGAGTGAATGAAAGAGGAAGAGAGAGAGAATGGACATGCCAGGAACGTCAGCCACTGCAGACAAACTCCAGAGGCATGTGCCACCTTGTACATCTGGCTTACATGGGTCCTGGAGAATTGAACCTTGGCCATTTGGCTTAGAAAGCAAGTGTCTTAACCACTAAGCCATTTTCCAGCCCCAGTGTACACTGCCTTTGATGGGAATTTACATTTGGCATTATTTGAGATTTTATTCTTATTGGTATTTTTTTACATTCAAGAAAAAAGCAGTAAAATTTGTTTGCTGTATAGTTGAATCAATTGTCACTGGAGTAATATTTATGGCCATATGTGTATATATATATATATATATATATATATATATATATATATATATATATATATATATATATTGCCAGTATAAATATGGATTATCATATTTTAGATTACTTTACTATTTTGCAATAAGTAATTCATAAACACAGTTTCCATGTTAAAATATATCATGTTCTATCTAATCTTTAATAATACTAGGTTATCCTGACCATTCTAATCTACAATGAAACCTTGTTAATCAAATAATTACATAATGGATGTGAATATATCTAAGTTCTTGTATATGAATTTTACTAAAATTTTAATGAGCTGCAAAGTTATATGATATTATAAAGCTTTGAAGTTATATAACAAGCTAATAAAATTTGAGTCTCCTTATAGTGAATACTTAAGCAGCAAGTTATAAATTGAGAGTTTATATTCTTATAATATATATATTAGTAGTTTAATACACCCTAGTGAGGAAATTAAGAACACAACAGAAAATAATTTAATGAATAAAATAGGGAAGAAATTTTTCTTTATCTATGTTACATTTCAAACTACCATTTTGCCTTTATAATATGTAATTTTATTAGTAACCATAGAATTTCCTATTATTTACTTTTATTTAATTGTGTTGTATTAGAAATCAAATTAAACTACTGCTTACAAATTTGTTTAATAACTATTCTAGCACTTTGCTAGTACAAAAGGAACTTAAAATGCCAAAATTACTTGGGGACACATTCTGGAGCATGCATTCTTTGAACCCAAACCAACCATAAAATTGTACTTATTATGCAGCTGAAATGCTTCAGACTAAGTATGAGCATGCAGAGGTTGCAGTCACTAATGACTTGTCTGCTTTAGTAGGGGAAATATTGCAGCATTCATTTCCTATCTTTTACTTCAGGGGTTTAATATTCTGTCTGGGACAGAATTTATTTTCAAAATATGACACCATCAAAATATTTCCCAGGCAACATCCTCCCTTCCTTTTGAACTCAGAACTTCCTGGCTCTGTAACTACTTGTGATGATGAAGTAATTGTGACGCTGGCACAGAAGGAGGCCTGCAATTTTCATCTGCTTGTCAGAACTCTAGCAGATTATTCTCTCTCATTAGATTTCCTTTAGCATAACAAATACAAACTTGTGAGAAGAGACCACCTATAAACACGTTGGCAGAGAATTCAGACCTATCTAGTCAGGCACATAGCACGGAAGAAAACATCAGGGGAGTAAGTCCTGTAGAGCTAATTGTTTCAACTCTCAAGCATGCATGTCTTCCAAGCCTGAGTATTCTTCAGCAGAGAGACGTCATAACTACCAAGGCATTCAGAGATTTGAGTCCAATCAGATTTTCAACATTACATCTTTTGTGATTTTATGCCATTATATTTTGGAGTGAGTCTTATGGTGTAATAGTTACCAAACTTACTACTCAAAGAACACACATATTGAATGAGGAATTTGGATCAACAGTATAGCAATCTATAAGACACATATTTTATATAAAATAGAAATCTAGATAACTCCTTAGTGCTATAAATAACAATGCTGCTTTTTCCACTTCTGGCAGGAACTGTTTATGTGAAAGTGAGTGTAAAATAATTTACATAAATTGTCTGGATTTTCTTCTGGATTCCATCTACAAAATCTACATCCTTAGTGGATAATATTTTTTAAGAATCTACAAGTGTAAAAAGTTAGTTAATTTTAAAGGAGTGTTTGTTGTTTCCCAAAGTTCTATCTACTTAATGCTTTATGGGAACAAAGAAGAACAATGAACAGTAAATTCAGAATTGTAGGATTTTGCTCTAGTCCACGCTGACCTGGAATTCACTGTGCAGCTGCAGTTATCAGTTATACTCCTACCTCTGCATCCCCAGTGCTGGGATTAAAAGCATGTTCCAACATGCCTGGTAAGATAATATATAATATAATATTATATATATATATATGATGTAATATAATATTTAACTTTCGCTCTCCATTTCTACATCTCTTTCCTGTCCAGTCGTTATCAGTTTCTCTATATCCCCTCTATTCTTTCCCTATATCTGCTCTATCCCTTCCCTATTTTCCTTTCTCTTTCTCTTCAACCACACTTTTTTTTTTTTCTCTCACCTGATGTGGAACTCTCTCTCAGTTTCCCATTGAGACACTATGTTTCAAAGAAGAAGTGATCTTTTTAAAGAGTTTTCAGTAATAAGTATATGTTGTAATCATATAAAAACAAGGTGGAAGAATATAATTCTTTTTGACAAAATTAGCATCACTATAGACTTAATCTATCTCATAGGAAGCCAAACTAATGTTGTATAACTGAACCCTTGTAGTTTAAGTACGACCCTGACACAAAACTCCCAACTCCCCTCAATTGTCTTTTCTTAAATCTTCTTCTCCTATTAATGCCTCTCTTCTTCATTATTAATGTCCATTCCACTTTGATAGTGCTAACATAATAACACAGATGGTAAATATGAAGACTGATTCACTTGAAATCATGGTTTTGGAGGACCAAAGTTGAAGGTCTGCATTTGATGATAGACACCTCACTAATGTGATCAGTCCCCTTACTGGGGGCCTCTACCCCAAGATGAATCATTCCTAGGTACAAAGAAGCACATTCAATGTCACTCCAGGGTGCATGAGTTTGCTCAGCATAAATGTTAGACTAACAAACACAGAAAGTCACCATTTCACACACATGAAAGCTAGGGGCCCATGGCTTCAAGTTTTAGCAGCCAGACACTTACTTATAGTTCTAGATACTCAGATTGTACACTTACTGCTCTGGAATGTAACAATGAAACCTGAAGTTTTGACATTTGTGGAAAGGATGTGGTATTCTATAAAAATAGCTATTTTTTATTTTATATATTTATTTGACACAGAGAGAAAGGGGCAAGCACAGAGAGGGAGAGCTTGGAAGTGACAGAGCCTCCAGCTATTGCAAATGAACTCAAGACATATGCTCCACTTTTTGCACCTGGCTTATGTGGGCCCAAGGAAATCAAACGTATGTCCTTTGGCTTCACAGGCAAGTACCTTAACTGCTCAGCTATTCCTCCAGCACAAAAATTTCTATATTGAAATATAGTTTTGTAAATTTCAGTGGTAAGGTTGTTTGAGATAACTATGGTACATAGCTTTTATACTGAGTAATGTAGCTCAATTAAAGTTAAAATCCTTCTTCCATCTTAGTTTAGTTTAGTGCTGAGGTAAGCAAAATTTGAAACTTAAAATGAAAATAAGAATTGGCAACTATTTTTGAAAATTTCTTTACTGAGCACGAAACTTATGGGAAGGTCAGAAATATCCTTCATAAAAGTCACTGAATGAAATATATGTTCAGGTGAAATTTCCTCTGCAAACAACAAGCAATGTATCATTAAAGTGCTCTGTAAGGACATTCTTTCACATTTGAAAGTCTATTCCAAGGCCAATGTCATACAGTAGCAGTTATGGACTCATGATTAACAGTAAAACTGAGTCCCAGTGAGTTTCCTAAATGACTATAATATTAAAACTGCTATCTTCTGGGCAGTTTGAATATGTTTTAACTAGGAACACTATTATTCCAAGAAATATGAACTAGTCCTCACTCTTTCACTGCCTTTTATTTTATTTTATTTTGAGGCAAGTCCAACACACTGGCCTTCTTTATGCAAGAGAGCATGCATGTATGAGTGTGTGTGAAAGAGAGAGAGAAAGAGAGAAAATTGGCTTTCCAGGACCACTAGCCACTGTAATTGAACTCCAGACATGTGTGCCACCTTGCACGCATTTGCAAACTTGACTGCTTGCATCACCTTGAACATCTGGCTCACATGGGATCTGAAGAATTGAACATGGGTCCTTAGGTTTCACAGGCAAATGCCTTTACCACTAAGAAATTTCTTTAGCTACTTTGTTGATAGACACAGCAAATACTAATTCATATAGTAAAACTTAACTAGACTTTACTACCTTAATGCTATTCAGTGTAGATTATAACTCTGAAGGAATCACATTTTTTAGTATTAGGATGAATAAAGGTTTTAAAAATGAATAGAATGATTTTAGAATTTTTTCACCAAGACAACTTGCCACAGTTTACACAATATAGCATTTACTTTCTTAGTGTTAGTACAAAACATCCCACCAGAAACAGTTTATAGGAAGAAAGGGTTTATTTCAAGCTCATAGCTTCAAAGGGAAGCTTCATCATGGTGGAGGAAGTTTGATTCAATTAATCATAACCATTAATCATAATCCAGAGAAGGGCAGGAGCAGCAACACTGTGCTAGCTCTGAAAAACCAGTGAGCTTGAATAATAGACCATAAGTCCCACCCTCAGTGCCACACCTCCTTCAGCAAGGCTCCACCAGATGGGGACCAAGTAGGAAGCTTAACCGCTAACACTTGAGGCTGTGGGAGAATTTTATATTCAAGGTACCACACACATTAATTACATTTGAACTTGAATATTTTATTGGCAATTACTTTCTCCCTGGCAATGCTCATGCTAATGTCAACATTTGCATTTAAGTCATCCTTGTCACAGCTGCCATTTTTTTCAGATAGATGCAGATCTTAAGGAGAGAGCTGCCCCAACATACCTCAAAAGGGGCCCGACTGAAACTAAGGACGATTGGCGAAACAAGCAAGGGTGCTGTTTTCCTGATGACCCGGATATCAGCACAAAGGGGAAGGAGACCAACACAGAGAAAAATCAACTCCTACCAAATCAGAGCCAGAGCCTCAGAGGCCCCCAACACCTCAGCACTGAAGCAGACCAAAAATGAACCCAACATGGCCCAGGGAAATTTTGCGGAAGAGGGGGCGGAAAGAATGTCAGAATCACATGTTGGATCATGATATGCAGAGACACCTATCCTACCAATAACTGTGAGCTAAGTCTACAATGCACGACCCATTTACATCAACAAGGAGGGTCCATTGGGAAGGGGTAGATCATGGATGAGCCTAAACAATGGTACCAAACTGCCTGTATTTGCTGAAAAGAAAACTAAAAATTAAATTTTAAAAAATTCATTTCATAAGTTAATCTCATTGTTTGTTATTGACTTGAATATGTCTATGAAATTGCAGATGTTATTTTACTTTGATGTCTAGATAAGTATAATAATTACTTTAGTTACATATTCAACAGCTACTTTAAAAAGTATTATTTCCCATGACATTAATATATCGTTCTCATCCACCAGCTTAGAGAGCTAAGCCCATGACTAGGAGACCTGTGGCTTCAGGAGAATGGATAGACTGAAACACGCTTAAGGAGCTTCATGCTCTCACACAGCTTAGGTAAAGCCCACCCAGCGTACACGTGTGTACTCACTGGGCTTCTGCTAAACGACATTGTTTCACAAATATCTACTTCCTTCCAAATGGGCTTTTAGCTTTTGGGAAAACACCCTTCCCAGTCCTTCTTTACAGCAGTGCTTAAGTGGCTGGTACAAAGCGGCACAGCATTAGAAATCTATACTGTGGTTTTCAAGATGTTCTTAGGCTTGACCAGGTGAATGGCCTTCAATATACAACTCTCATTCTGAGACAATTTTGGCCATCAGGTAACATTTGGAAAATGCTTAGGGGTACTTTTCTTTTCAAGAGACCTAACTTTATATGGGCTGGAGGGATGGCTTAGCAGTTAAGGCTTTTTCCTGCAAAACCAAAGGACCCAGGATAGATTCCCCAGGACCCACTTTAGCCAGATGCACAAGGAGGCACACCAATCTGGAGTTTGTCTGCAGTGGCTGGAGGCCCTGGCACACACCTCTCTCTCTCTCTCTCTCTCTCAAGTAAATAAATAAATAAAAATAAAAATATCAAAAAGAGAGAGACCTAACTTTCTTTTTTTTTTTTCATTTTTAAGAATATACTCTGTACAGATACATTATGTGTTGATACCATCATTCCCTCTTCCTTTTCCCCATTTAGC
Organism: Jaculus jaculus; assembly: GCF_020740685.1. Lineage (NCBI taxonomy): Eukaryota > Metazoa > Chordata > Mammalia > Rodentia > Dipodidae > Jaculus > Jaculus jaculus. The sequence continues at coordinate 182,120,412 of NC_059103.1, read as the reverse complement.
TGAGGGCCCTCCTTGGTGGGGTTTCTGATAGTCACCACGGGGTTGTGGGTTATGCATTGTGAGCAAAGCAATCAGTTGTTGGAGAAGAGGGGAATGCCTCTGGGTTTTACATACCAACCTGTGGCTCTTACAGTCTTTCCACCCCCTCTTCCACAAAATTTCCTGAGCAGGGGTGGATGTGTTTTCAGTCTACTTCAGTGATGAGCTCCTAGGAGCCTCTGGATCTCTGCTTTGGCATGTGTTGAGTGTCCTCAGTGTCTGTCTCCTTTGCCCTTGCAGTGCTTGTCAGGCTCAATATGGAGATAGCACTCATGCTTGTCTCCCCAATTCCTCTGGGGTTTCACCTGGGCCTTGGCTGAAGTGTGAGGGGTGGTTTATCCCCTCTGGTATCATGACCTTCTGAAAAGAAAATACATAAAAAGCAGATTCTCCAATAGAGAGTGATGTCAGCATACGTTAAATAGGATAAGCATTTATTAATTTAATTTTGATGGATGTAGCCCCCTTTTTAGACTAATACAAGAGGGATTTTTGTCATTGGAGACTATAATCTTGGTATCCATAAGATTCTTACCTGGTTCCCAGTTCCAACTATGTGTTCCTCTCCACTGAACTCATCTTTTTTTGTTGTTTGTTTGTTTTTGTTTCTTTTTGTTTTTCGAGGTAGGGTCTCACTCTAGCCCAGGCTGACCTGGAATTCACTATGGTGTCTCAGGGTGGCCTCGATCTCACGGCGATCCTCCTACCTCTGCCTCCCAAGTGCTGGGATTAAAGGCGTGCGCCACCACGCCCGGCATAACTCATCTTTTAAATAATCAGAAGGCCACTGATTACCCACCAAGGCTGTGTGCCACCACTGCAATGGTATATGCAGCCTGTCAGGCTGGTTGCTCTGAGTAGCTCTCTCCCTTGCTTGCTCACACTGTTGTTGGCCACCTCCCCCCGCCCCAGTAGCCCACATAGTACTCTCCAGCACTAGATGGGGTAACTATCTGGGGACTGGAAGATTTTATTGAGACATGCTGAGAACAAGCAAAAATATTGCTAAACAGTAAGGTACGCATATCCCTCCTATCCCCAGACACAGAAAAACCTGGTAACAAGCTTTAATAATGGAAATTTTCTGTATCCTTGTCTATTTTTCCAAAAGAAGGGATGGGAAGATGATGAAAGAGAAACAAATGAGGACTTAACTTCAAGGGAATTTAACAATTAATGAAATGATAGCTGGACTCTGGTGACAATGGGTTTGCCAACTCAGAGGGCACAGACAACGGCTACAGCCGACACTTGGTTGCAGCAGGTTGCAAACAAAGAGGCTGCAAGAGGACTTTAACTGTGGCAGCGAGAGTATGGCTCTGAGTTAGAATTATGAAAACAACAATGATGACGAGTGTATGATAATGTCAGACCACTTCAGCATAAGGTCTCTTCTAAATTTATGTAAGTAAAAAATCCCTACAATATACTCAGAAATTCTTCCAATTAAAAGTAGAATGAAGACTTGAATGTTTCAAGCTATGCTTGAGAATATTTCATTCTTCTTTATATGTGTATTGCTTTAATATTATCCCATTCACGTTATTTAGAACAAAGTAAAGCCAGATATTAATTTTTGAGTAAATTAGCAACTACTAAACAAATAAGTCTTATATGTTTCAAAAGGAATTTAATTTTGCTACACTCTCTTTGTTATCTAAATGCAAGTTTGTACCCTCAACATCTGTACCATGCCCCTGACAGTGTTATCTTCTTTGTCTCTGAGATTGCTGCCTTGCTGAGAAATCTTTCCCACAAAATCATAGAATGATAAATATATACTTTTTAATGCTCATTAATCTTGTATAATTATGTCCTTTTCTCCTGCATCCAATTTATCTCCATAAACATTACATGTTTGTTTAGATTCAAACATGAGACTCTATTCCAAAATAGCATCAGATATGTTGTATTTAATTGGTTATCTGAATTTTAACAGATTAAGAAAAGTTGCCATTATAAGATGTAATTAATTATTTTCTTGAAGACTGTATATATATTTTTTGTTTACTACTATTGTTTGGGTGACAATTCTGTCCAGGATTTTACTGATAAGTAGAAAAAGAAGCTTATATTAAGTAAAGTAGCCTGAAAGTAATAATATTTTAATGTTTTCTTTCAAATCCTGAATGAATTTTATAAATGTTTCAATTCTAGAGATATTTTAGATGGATTTTTTCATCAATGAGAACACATAAGCACATGTGCAATTAATACCTTTTTTGACACCCAAATAAAAGAAAGACTGGTAGAGAGGGAAAGGGGATATGATGAAGAGTGGATTTAAAAGGGGAAAATGGGGGGGATTAGCTTGGGATATTGTTTACAATCATGGAAGTTGTTAATTATAAAAAAAAATTGAAAAAAAGAAAACATTCAATGACCGAGTATTTTTCTGTTGCTTCTGTTAAGATATACATGCACCATATATTTTCATTTATGAATATGTAAGTTAGAATACATTAAAATTACAATTCAAAAGATATATAATGCTTCAATTTCATTTACAAACTTAGTTACAATATAAGGATGCGCTAGTCTGCTATAGCTGATAAATTCTCAAGAATAGAGAATGGGTCATGTAATTAACCTTAGCCCTTTCCTCAAGAATAAAGACTACTTTGTCACATATCATGGTATTAAAATAGATTGTGATGTTCATCTACTAGTTTAAATGAGGAAAAGTATTGCTCCTAATCTGATGATTCTTAGCATTAATTTTTATTTGTGCAAATGATTTCTCAGCTCCTGTCTAGGTCAGTGTTTCTATATTTTGGTGTCATAGTCAATTTCTACCTCAATTTCATAGATAGTATGTGGACCATGGTGACTGGAGGAGGATTACGACCACAAAGCATGTTCACTGGAGTGTGGGCAGTTGACTTATACTGCTGCAAGAGTAATCAACTCAGAAAAAGCTTAGTATCTGGTATCTTGGTATCATTTTCCTCTTCCTTCTCTTCCAGTTTCCTTCTACTTTTTCTATTTTTCCTCCTCTTCTTTATCTTCCTTTTCTTTATCATAGAGGTTAAACATATGTAATGAATGAGACACTGACCAGGTTTAATACTTCTTATAATTACTTTTGTCAATGAAGGAAGACTTTGAAATCCAAATTGAATTATGATATGTAACATACTTTGAGATATTCCACCTTGCTTTTGTTCATTTACCAAGGCACCCACTAAGGTAAGCACTAAGAGAAAACAGAAGGCTTGCCTCCAAAGAGTTTATAATAAAGATAAAAGTATAATGTAATCAACGAGTAACTGATGAATTAATACCTTTAAAAGGTGAGGTATTAGTGAATTCAATTATTTGGCATAATTCTATGTGAATTATTTTATTTTATTTTGATATTATACAAGTTTTAAATAACTGAATCTTAACTACCAGAGTCAACTGTAAATTTGACTAAATTTCTTCAATTATTTTCTACAGGTTTTTCTCAAAGGAGATAGTACACAGAGGAGACCTCTGGTTTACTGAACAGTCTGTCTCCATGAAAGAAGCTGCTGTACCACAGCACATGGCTTTCCCAGTGGCATGATTTGCTGCCTTAAGCCATGGAAGTACCGGGACCAGTAAACGTCTACATGGTGCTATCCCTGAGATTTATATCCCCATAAAGTAGACCTCAATTACTCTCTGAGATGTTGCCACCTTCCACAGAAACTACTTCCACGATTGTGGGGACTTTCAAGCTCTTCCAGGTTCTGAAAAGTAACTTTTCTTCCTATGGTCCTCACAACACTGCTCCCATTGTTCCTTTACCAGAATCTAAAATCAAAGTAATGTAGTTTCTGGAAAAATGAAACAAAAAATAAACAGAGAAAGTATAGTCATTCTGCTTCAACTTCAGAGACAAAAAAAAAAAAAAAAAATTCTATCCTTTTGGCAATTTCCCACAGAAATGTCCACCTGTTTCGTGATTGAGAAAGAATATGAGACCAATATTATATTCCAGTTTTTAATTTAGTGGCTAATAATTTAATTATCTAATCAAATATCACAAGATACCATGATAAAAGAAATCACCAACTGCTAGGTATACGAGAAAGACACCTGATTACCTAATGACCACAAAATCAGGGAGAGACAGGCATGAAACTTCTGCAAGAAATTACTCTGACAAGATTTTCAGGCACAGATGAGTCTTGCAAGACTTAAGTTAACCAAGTGGTTGGTAGAGAGGGAGTTATGGGGGAAAAGACAAAAGCCAGGACTGGTGGTATAAGCTGTGTTGTATTTAAAAAGCCACACATAAAGCAGCGTTTGCCAAACATGGAGTGCCCAGAAAATAGAAGCCAAATTGTAAATATCCTTGTCTACCCTACAAATTTCATTTTATCTTTAGGACAATAAGCCACTTCTGAATAATCTCTTGGTTCATTTCTACTTGTTTTACTATATGCTTGTACAAGCATTCCCATATCTTACTTGAAGCTGTGAGTTATGCAGCAACTATTTCCTGTGGATTTTAATGCAATTCCATTTAAATAGATTTTGTAATAGTTTGATAGGATTTGACTCTCATTTCTATTATGGGTTTTGGGCTACTAAAAGGTATATTTGAGGCCTGAGGGATGGCTTAGTGGTTAAGGTATTTGCCTGCAAAGCCAAAGGACCCAGTTTCAATTCCCCAGGACACACTTGCTTTGCAGTCCTGGAGAGAGCACAGTGCATATTTTTGAGCCAGATGCACAAGGGGGCACATGTGTCTAGAGATCCTTTGCTGTTGATGAAGGCCTTGGTGTGCTCATTTTCTCTCTCCCTCTCTCTCGTTGTTAAATAAATTAATTAATTAAAATAAAATATTTTTTTTAAAAAAAGGTATATTTGCTTATTTTACTTAAGCCTTGATTTCTGCTTCCAAGACATTTTATTAATTGAGTCAATTTCACTTATTAAGGTCATGTTACATCTCATTTTCATATTTTAATACTCTATGCATCCAGTTTGTTTTTGTAACCAAATTATATAACATAGTGGGATGATTTTATAAACTGACTAATACAATATCTTTGTATTTAAATAGGTAGCTGAAGGTCTGCTTATTTAGTGTGCTGAATGGAATAATGATTCAAGGTAGGCCATGAGAGAGCAGTGTGAGTTGAAAATAAATAAATTCATACTGTTATGTGATATTTTTCTATTCTTTTTTGGTTCTTTGAGGTGAGGTTTCACTTTAGGCCAGGCTTACCTGCAATATACTGTGGAGTCTCAGGGTAGCCTCAAACTATTGGCAATTGTCCTCCTAAATCTGCCTCATGAATGCTGGGATTTATATTATTCTTTTTTATTTGTACATTTAATTCATACAAAGTGCTGAGGAATACCCTTTCTGCCAATATATGAATCTATCAGGTATGTGAGGAAAATGGAGGTGTAAAGGTTGTAGCAAAGAGACTGCTCATGGCCCCACATTTTTCATCTCTCCTAATGCCTCCACATTTTAGCCTCTACTCCTCTATTAACTAGGACTCTTCCAATAATGTTCCAAGTGTTCATAGGATAAGGATGGTACCACTGGAAAGATGTATTTTCTAAGTACAGAATTCTACAGTTTCTGTCACTCCAGTTTCACAACTAGGAACCTTGGTATTTGATATTCTTCCAATAAAAAAAAAAATATGCACTGTGCTCTCTCCAGGACTGCAAAGCAAATTAAACATGTTTGAACCAATTCCACATATTTAGTTCACAAATGTCATTTCCCATCACCTCATTCACTATTTGATAGATTAAATATTACCCATTTGTTTTATCTTTTAGATGGTGTTAGCAATTGCATAAATTATGTGACAAACTCCCTGATTTACTAATTTAAAATACTAGCCTTTACCTTTGCAAAGTCTAATTCTATATTCACAGTAAAAAAGAAATATCTATTTTATATTAATTTTATATCAACGTAGGTGAAAAACTAGAAGAATGAAGAATAACAATTTCTTTTTAACATTTTTAATCTTTTTTTTTTTTCCTCAATTGACTTTAGTCACATTCAGTGTTTGGAATGGAAAAATCACAAAAATTAAAAACATGTCTATGCCTTGCCTTACACATATGAAAAACATTCGGTTATGATATAGTAAAATATTTTGTGATGACCTGAGGGTAGTTATGGTTCTCAGCAAGAAGTGATTTGCATAAATGCAGTGTTGGCCAACCACTTGACACAGAGAGAAGGCGCACTGCTTATCCTCTAACATCTTTACATAGATTTGAGTCAGAACTGAAGAAAACTCAAATGCAGAGCCTTCCCAGCAAATGTTCACCCATTCCATAGCTTCTCTTGCATCATGAGAGCTTGGCATGTACTCAGGACATCTCTGAAAGCTTTCTTTGTTGGTTTGTTTGTTTCTTTCTTCTTTTTTGTTTGTTTCTTTCTTACTTACTTTTTTCCTTCTTTCTTCCTTTCTCTCTTTCTTTCTTTCCTTCCTTCTTTTCTTTTGAGAAACTAAGTCCTCATGTTATACTCAGTCTTTCAGTTTTCTCTTCCAAAACCCTAACTTTCCCATAATCTACTACTTTTGCAAACCTATAACCTGTCTTTTTTCTCCATCCTGACTATGGGAGCTTTCGATTCTCTTTGTTTAACTTTATAGTATTTGCTCATCTAAGGCAAAGGTGGGAAGAACGGCCATTCTTCTTGGGAACACTGAGAGCACATCCACACTTTTATATGACTGCTTTGTCTAAAAAGAGTTACTTTAATAAATGTTTATCAACTTGGTTATATAGGAAATATGTTGAGCTCTAAGGGAAAAAATTAATTAGGAAATATTTTAAAGAGCAAAATTATTTCATTAACATTTACCTTAAATTTTAGGAGGAAAATTTTGAAATGATAAAATGCAAAGGCAATTATATCAACCAAATTACTATGTGTGAATTGAAAAAAATAAATATCATTGCTGTGCCTGGTTCTTGAAAGGTAACTTCTTGCCATGTTATCTTTAAGCTGTCAGATATTTCCCAGATATTAGATCAAATAATATTCTCAACACTTCTGGGCTTTTCCAAAGTGACCAAACGTTTGAGTGGTGGGATATGGACTTCTGGTAAAGCAATTCACTTCCATTTCAGTCTATCCAATAGCAGATGGCTTGAATGAGAAGACTGGAGGAGTATTTTGCTGGGCGTGGTGGCGCACGCCTTTAATTCCAGCCCTCGGGAGGCAGAGGTAGGAGGATCCCCGAGAGTTCAAGGCTACTCTGAGATTACAGAGTAAATTCCAGGTCAGCCTGGGCTGAGACCCTACCTCAAAAAAACAAAAAAAAAAAAGACTGTTGTTTCTGGAAGAAGAGGTAATTCTGTCAGGAAACTATGTCAACTGTACCCCTTCCCTGTGTCTGCTCCAGGCTGAATTTGGATTTCCTAACTCTCTCTCTCTCTCTAGCTCCCTTCCTCCCTACCTCTTTCCCTCCTTCTACCCCTAATTCTTTTTTTTTTTTTAACCTCTCTTTTACTTGCCCACAACATCTCATATTGGACCACTTGGGAAATTTCATGTCTGAGCACAAGTGTTAGAAGTAATTATCATGATTCAATTAGTACCATTACTATGCCTATTAGCTTTCAGAGTTGTGACCAAATACCTTACCTATGCACTGAGGAGGTAAACAAACAAAAATAAAATATATAGACTCAGGATTTCAGACAGTATACTTCATGGTTTTTTAGCCTCATGAATTTGGGTAGAACATCATGGTGGTGGGGGCTTGTAAGGACATTCTTCATCTAATAGCAGACTTAAAAGAGAGAATGAGACAGAAGGAGTCAAGGACAAAATATTCTGAAAGACCTGTCTCAAGCTAGGCCCTGTTTTTTATATAGAACCATAATATAAAGGCCAAACCTTCAACTATGTTAATGAGGTCAGTGAGGTTTCCATGATGGAACCAGAAACAGGTCAAACTAACAATGCGACTGATGACAGGTGCCATATTGTCCAGGAAACCAAATAGGAACAGGAAGCTCAGCCTCTGGGCCACATATCAGTTAGTTCTGGGGCTACAGGCTGAGTCATGTGGACAACTGTTCTTTAGTCATGCATACCAGATACACACTAAATGTAGCTCAGAACATGTGCTCTCTTGAGTTTCCCTATAAGTTTATACTTTGATTCTTGTCATATACTGGTTCCAGGCAGAAAATGCTTTCTTATGGAAGCAGAAATATTCATGTCTGGTATCCTCTCTGAATTTGCCTTATATTGCTTTTGTTTTGACTATTTCTACTTTTTAATTTTTTTTTTTTCTGTACTATAGCTATAGTAATGCACAGACCAAATACAGTGTGTTCTATTTGCCCTTCTAGTCAATTGTGGATTCTAAGGAAGGTTGTGGAAACCACAAGTTTTGAGTTAGTTCCCTAAAGTGAGGATTACCTGGGGACCATTGAACTTGGGGTTGGTGTTTAAAGTTGGGTAGATTATTGGCTTTGCAACCAACTTGGATTTGATCAGATTACCCACAGGAGATACATGCTATGTTTAGCTCTTGAGATGGAACATGTTCTTATTTCAGTTTCTGAATTGTACAGGCTGCATTATATTTCAAGCTGCAGGGCTTTCTGTCCATGGATATGTGCAGAATAGGGATCTTGGAAAGTCCTGATGGCAACATTCAATAAAATGGTTTTTTATTAGTTTTCACCTTAACTTAAAAATTTGTCAACCCCCCCCACCCTTGTCCTATCTAACCGCACCTAAATTGTTCATTTTATGTAATGCATATTTTCTGTCTGAAATAGATATCACCCATACTTACATGTCTATGAGAATTAAATTTGATAATGCAGATGATCAATATAATCTTCAGAACAAAGTAACTTTTTAAACTCTGAACATCCTTTAAACTATGTGGAATGATACAATTCTAATGAGCAATTGAAAACTCAAGTCATATTAATATAGTCTCTCCTAACATACAAACCGACATAAAAGTAGACAATATTTGATAATGGTTAAATAGAGTTAAATAATATGAAGCCTCAAAGACATAATGATATGATTGGTATATTTATCACAAAATAGGTGTCATCTTTGATGGGAACAGGCTCTCCTCTCGGACAGTGCACGGATAAGCACTGGGCCCACCGCCATGCTTCCCTGCCTTTGCTATGCATTCCCCATACATCCATGTTTATCCTGGAAGAAAAACTGTTTTTAGGGTTTATTATTATTATTATTATTATTATTATTATTAACAAGAGGTTTAGTATGGATACATCATGTGTTTGTACCCTCTTTCCCTCGTTCCTGACCCCATCCATTGGGGACACTCCTCAGTAGGGTTGCAGGTATTTTCCTTGGGGTTGTAGTTGATGCGTTGTGGGAGCAGTAGTCAGTTATTTTGTGGGGAAGGAATCCCTCTTGGCATGATGACTTAACCTGTCGCACTTACAATCTTTCTGCCTCCTCATTGGCAAAATTCCCTGAGCCATGGTGGGTGAGTTTTAAGTCTACATCAGTGATGAGCTCTAAGAAGCTTCTGGATCTCTGCTTTTCTAAATGTTGAGTGTACATTTAGACAATGGAATTTTACTGAGCAGTAAGCAAAAACAATGCAATGAAATTTGTAGAAAAATGGGCAGACTTGAAACAGATCATACTCAGAAAACTCACACAATCACAGAAAGACAAATGCGTCATGGTGTCACTTATCTGAGGTCCTAACCTGGACCTGCTTGAGTCACTATCATACTTGATAGGCAACTCAAATCCCAAACAATATGGATGAATGTGTTTGGGGGGGATGGGAGAGTAAGGGGAAGGGACAAACAAATATAAAATTAAACCCAAAATGAGCTGATACCATAGAAACCTTTATCCTTGGAGATAGACTAAAAGGTATAACCCTCAAAAGGACTAAGGGGGGCACCTGAAAAGTAGAAATCTGGTGATGGGGGTAAATGAAACTTAAAAGAAATCTTTTCTGTCTCCAAAAAATTATTTTTGAAATATGTCCATGCCTTCCGTGTATTCTAGGAGACAGGCAGATTGGATGGTAACAGTGGCATTTTGATTCAGGTGTCCCACATAAAAGTATGTGTTCAGAATGCTTAGGTCCCAAGTTGGTGACGATTTGGGAATTGAAGCATCCTGGTGGTAGTGTATTATTGGGGGCCTACTTAAGGGTGTTGAAGCCAGTTTCCTCCTGCCAGTGTGTGACACACTCTCCTGTTGCTATTGTCCATTGATGTTGGCCAGGAGGCGATGTCCACCCTCCGCTCACGCCATCGTTTCCCCGCCACCATAGAGCTTCCCCTCTAGTCTGTAAGCCACACTACACCCTTTCCTCCAACAGCCTACTCTTGCTCTGGTTCCTTGTGCAGCAACTAGAAACACTGAAAGTCCAATAAATTACAAAGGAAACAGGGAAATGAAGATATCTAAAATATAGAGAAAAGTAGAGAAAAATAGGTGTTTTATGGCTCATAAAAGGAGAAAAATTTTTAATTAAAATGTGAAGCTATGTTTATTTTATGTCCTAAAAATGAATTAGTTTCTTTTACTTCAATTTGTATTTATTCAACATAACATATTTACTTTAAACTTATTTGCTCATTGTTTGGGTATTTCATGAAAAAGAATATAGACTACAAAAATACAATCTATTTAATTAAATCATATTTTATTCTAAATTAAATTTCACCAAGTGCAGTTGATATCTTATACAAATTTGTCTTATAATTTGCTTATCTATTATTGCTGGAGTCTCACCAATGAAGTAACTTCTCATACACAATATTAACAACATATTAACCTGGTCATAGAAGGCTTAAAAAAACTGAGCACACACTTCCATGTGTCAAATATATTTCTTTAATTGCTGTAAACTTTTAACTTACATTTAAACCTATTACATATTAAGCATTATCATTACATAAGCATTATTACATATTAAACCTAGAACATACAAGCATTTTCAAAATTGAGTAATAATATGATCTTCAATGGAATAACAGAAACCAAAAAAAAAAGTATACAAGATGATATGGTAATTTAAAGGAAAAATAGGGTTGGAGAGATGGCTCATTGGTAAAGATGCTTGCTTGCAAAGCTGGATGACCAGTGTTCAACTCCCTACTTCCCCCATAAAGCCAGACACACAAAATGGTATATAATCTAGAATTTGGTGGTAGTGGCAAAAGGGCCTGGCATGCCCATATTCTCTCTCTCTCTCTCCTCTCGCCTCCCTTCTTCCCTTCCTCACCTCCTTGCAATTGCATGAAGCTAATTAAAAACTTCAAAAGAAAAACATATGCACTGATGCCATCCTTAAATTTACATGTTTATTTATGTTGTACAGTTGAGAAAAAAAAGTGTGACAGAAGTGATGAGTACAGTAACTTATAAGCAACATGTAAGAAATTAATAAGCATAATTTTATATAAAGTATTTTAAGGAAGATCAATCGCATAGTGCTGTGTTCATACATACAACAAATAGTAAATCATACTGATTTCTTTATGTGGTGCAATAGTGCATATTCATTTATTTTTCTCCTGTTTCATGACCTGGAATTTAGAGCCATTGAGCAGTATATCCAAGATGGTTAGTTCTATGGACAAAATCCCTAGAAGTGATGACTGCCCATCATTCTGCTGGCAATGGAGGGCCACTATTCATAACCACTATTCGTATTTAGCCCCTTATGGACATTGTCAGCTTCCTTCCCACTAATCCACCATGTTGTGATTCTGCCAATGTCCTTGCTAAGACTCTGACTCGAAACTATTTGGATATTGCATCCAGCAAAATCATAAGCCAATGAATTTCCCTTAGTCAGGTATATAACAACCGCAGTATACAAGGTGGACTGCACAATATGCTAGTCTCATACACTCATTTTTTGGTTTTGTTGATATTTTCTTTCCCTCTCCTTGGCCCTTGCCTTTCTCACTGACCCTTTCCTTCTCTTTCTTCTCTTCACTCTTACATTTGTAATGGCCTAGAACTCAGTTACATCACAGGCTGTACTCAAACTCACAATTTCTCCTGTCATGGTCTCTAGATTACTGGGATTACCATTTTACTTAAAAATTCCACTTAAAAATTCTTGGAAAACAATACCTTAGGTATAGCCAGGAAGGATGTACATTTTTATTGCAGTAAGTATAGCTTGAAGCACTACATATGACTCCAGTTTAATATCCATAAATAAAATTTATTTAACTCAACTTTTATTATATTACTTATTTTTATTATTCTTAAATCTAATTTCATGAAATAAATCAGCATTAAAACTAAACTATAATTAAGCACTTATATTTTAATATAGTAACAAAAATCTTCAGTTTTTTCATGATAATATAAAATGTGTTTAAGTCCAATATCTTTATTTGCCAACAATTCTCAAATGTCTTGAATTTATACTAACAACCTAGCTTGGCAGACTTAAAATTATCTTAAGTAATTTCAACAGATAATAAGAGGCAGTATAGAAAATTGTGTAATTAATTTTACTGACTCCAATATTAACACGAAAATGATATGAAACAAATGTATTGAACAAAGCCAAAACCCTGTACATTTACAACATGGTTCTTTAAACATTCTGCATCTGAGCTGTAGCATACATTTTGTTAGGCTTTACAGTCACTTCCATGGTAGAGTGACTAAATATAAATGCTTTCTAATGTGATATAACTTTTTTTTTCATTTTTGCTTGCAGCATCTTTATTTTATTTTATTTTTCTTTTAAAAGGCAGATTTCTACATGAAAGTTAGGTGCAGGAAATTATGAAAAGCAATCAAAAGGTGTAACATAATACTGCCATCCAGTGGCCATTATGATTAATAGCAAAGAGGTCCTCTATAGGCTGACTAGATCTTAGAAAGGTTGTAATGCTCATGTACTTTATTCATGGAAAAGGCAATTTGTTTATTAATCATAGGATAACTAAGAACTATAAAGTGAGAAATTTTAGGATTTGTGTATTTTTCTATGTTAGCTCCCCAATAATTGCACTATGCCATTTAATATTAAAACCTAAATAATATAAAACATGTTAAATTCCCAACTAGTTAGTTCATCATCTATAACCATATTATTTCTAGTATTCATTTTAATAAATGTGATGTATGAATTTGAATTTAGTTTTCTTTTACAATCTGTTTATTAGGTAGGTGTTTCAACACCACAGCATATTTCAATCAGGATAAACTAAAAAATATTGACATATACTCAGATTTCATGCAAATTACATACACATTGATGGTTAGCAGAGAAGTTGTGCTCATTGCAGTTACTACTGGGTAGAGGCAGAAAAAAAAATGTGCATCCTAAAGCTTCTATTTCTAGAGAGGGGAGAGAGAGAAGGAAAAGAAAGAGACAAACTGGCACACAGAGAGGGACCAAAGGAGGGAAGGATTCCAGAGGGAAGGATGGAGAGGCAGACTGGAGAGAAGAGACAGGACCTTGAAGAGCATGACATGCAAATTCAATGTTACAGTTTACAGGAGGTCACAAGACCACACTGTCAGACCCAGCCACCCAACAGGAGCCAGAAAGCGTTTCCTTCCCTGTGCCCAGTGCACAGGAGCCCATCAGACATCTGAACTCATGTGAATCACACTTTTCTGTCTGTTTGCCTCTTTGGCTGCTCCATCTTCAGCAATCTTTTGGTGGTTCAATTTAGTTTCTAGTATTTTAATTCCAAGTTGAAATATATGCCATGCTGGTGATTCTTGAAATTGTTTGAACATTTATTTATTATTTAATGTTGCAAACCATAATTCATTTTTTTTCAATTTTCAGATCATTTTGACTTTAATGTAATGAAGCAGTAAAGTAGTTTTCAAAGATTCTTCAATAGAGTGTTAAAATTAAGACTCGGTGAATGTTTCTGAATTTCATTTTAGAAATCAGATTTATGCAAAAGTAATCTATTTGTTTACGCTTAGAATTCTTTGAAGCTTATAGGGCTTTCTGAGCGGGCTTGTTTTGGTTACAACACACATGCTCTCATCCCTCCTGTGACTGAAGGAAGGGCTCTGGCTGCAGCCTCCTAGTGAATAGCCGATTCTGCTGCACTTAGTTGAGCCCGAACTCCTCTACAAGGATGCTGTTGAGATTTCTGAACTAAAGGCCATGATCATGTTCAGTTTTATAAATCTTTCCTTCTCACTCCCGTCATTTTATATTGTTAGTTAGAGTTATTAAACTCGAGAGAACGTTTCAAAAGGAAACACTGGACAGAGTTTAATAAGGATTTACAGAGTTCTGGTTCCAAGTGCTTATCATTTAACAGTCTGCATGAGCTACCCTGAGGTGATCTTCACTTCTCCAGGAAAGTATAAACCCACAGCTAGTACAAGGCAGCTCATTTTTTTTTTTTTTAAAGTTACCTGAGGGCCATTAATACCTGTAACCTATAACAATATCTTCTCTGTTCTTGAAAATTTTTGTTCCTCACATATTTCTCTGACTCAGATTTTCTGAATGGAGTTTAGGATCTATAGTTGAAGAAATATAGTTACACTTCCAAAAATTCAAAACCTACTACTCCAATCTAGAAACACAAACTCTGAAAATAGCAACAACAAATAATATTCTATGTGTTTGTCATATTTATTGATAAACTGCCTGGGTCCAGTCCTGGCTTGAGGGAGGGTCTCCGAAGAGAGGTGAGAAAGGGAGTGGAGCAATAATGACTCAAAGTCAAGTTCTGGTGCAAGCTGACAGGCTAATGCTGAAGGCAGCTGAGATCTTCCATCTTTCTCTCTCTGCTTCTCTGTTTCTATTTTTTTTTTATTTTTCTCTTTTTCTGTTTTTTTTTCTTGTTTTTGTTTTATTTTTCTATTTTTTTTGTCTTTTTCTCTGTTCTCTGTTTTTCTCTGCTTCTTTGCTTCTCTGCTTCTCTGCTGCCACAGCTCTTAGACTCAGTCTTTTATTTTTTGATCTTGTCATGCAAGAACAAATTTCAAGAAAGGTACAGTTTCACAGAATTAATAGAAACATTTTGTTATTCCTTTACATCAAACAATTCCATAACTATTCACCTCAAGTAAAGTCGTCAGGCCCCTATAATGATTAACTATTTTTACATTTTCCCCCATGTATGTGTGGTCAAGCACTTGTGATTTCCTGAACTTCTATTTTAATTACTATATTCAAGGTGAGAGGCAAAACAACCACAAATGGGGCTTCCCATCATTAATCACTGATCCAGTAAATCCATTTATCCTTCAATCATTTATTTTGAATTTTCCTTTTCATGTCCCTCCAATATTTAGACTTTGGTCCCCCCAAATTAACTCTTTCTGACTTCGGTTGTTTTTCTGTAAGGATTCTTGGTAAAGAGTCAATTGAAATTGCCACCATTTAGAAAAACTAGTCATAGGACAATTTTTACATTGTTCCAGGATGTTCATTGTTTCCTCCTAAATGTACTGTACTCCATACCTGACTTCTTTTAAGGCCTTTAAAGAAAGCAATTATCTCTCACCCATTTTCTTGTTTTTCCAATTCTATGCCAGAGCCTCTTTCAGATACATTGACCAACACTTCACCAACACCAATTTTTACTGGAAAAGTAAACTTAGAGATTGGGACACCAAATGAAAGACAGAGAAAGACAAACATTATACAGAAAACCATAGATTTCTGTGACGTAGAGAGCCAAAGATTTTTCTATAGATGGGCCACATTGGACTTCAAGGAAGAGACAGCTGGGCTGAAACTGTGTCATGCAGCTCTTCAGCGCTCGATTCCTCATTAATCTGAAATGGCTTGTTTGCAGTCTCCAGGAATAAACTATATTATATCCTCATATTGTCTTATTTTTACACTAATCTATTTATATTGCAAATAAAATCCTAACAAGTTATACTTATTAGTAATAACATGAAGGAAACAGAAATAAGTAAAACAGAAAATATAATTTTCTAGCTTTCATTTTTTATGATAATAGATAAAAAAGGATTACATAAATTTTAATATTTGAAAAAAATAGCTATCAAATAAAAACCATCATCAAGGTGAAAAGCTGAATCAATGATTAACTTGGGAAAATATTACCTAAGAAATATCATAATACCACTTTCTTGAGATAGTAGGAAAACAAAATGTTGTATAATTAGTTGGTACAAATGATCTAGTGACCTAATGTCATCAAACCACTTATTCAAGACTCTTATTATAAAACTGATTACCTGCAGGAACTAAGCTGGAGGCTTTGTTACCATTAGTAATTATAATTGAAACAGGATATAATTAATTATTTAATTTAAAGATGTTAACACCATATGCCATTCTAATTACATGAATCTTTATGAAAACAGTCTCTTTGGTATGAATAAAGTCTGTTAGGTATATGGGACATTTTTATTAACAACAAAAATAAAATTACTTTCACCTGTATGATGTTAGCCTGAAGGAAATTATTAATAATGAGTGAAAGCTTTACGTTTCCATATCACATACTCTTCTCCATGTCCTAATAATTATTAAATATTATTATCTGTCTGTATGAAATGAATTACTCTCTTTCCATACCTTGCTAGAGCTAATTCTTAGTGATTTAATTTTTTTATTTTTACATAGATATTTTAAATAACAACATGAACTCTAGAAACTAGGTTTTCAGATACAACCAATCCATGACCAACATGTAGAAAAACTATGCATAGCAAATGAAATTCAAAATTCAATGGGAAACTTTCACGTTGTATACAGAATTTTTGAAAAAACATGATTTTTTTTGTAGATTACCCTGGGGACCCATTGATGTTAAATGAAATTATGAGTCATATGAAGATCTATTTGCCCATTCATCATTAGTTTATAAGCAATCACTGTGAAAGAATTCTATTTTAATTATTTTATCCTCAATGCCCAACACTTTGGGTCTATACTAATTATCTCAGACAATAATATGCTGTTGGTCTGCTTCTCTGTTGTCTTTATTCTGTGTCCTCACTCCAGTACAATTTCTGGGGCTGAAGAGATGGCTCCATGATTTAGAGTGTTTCTCAGACAAGTGTGAAGGCTGAGTTTTATTCCCCAGTACCAACATACACAGTTTGGTGTGGTCACATACATACAAAACCCCACAGAGTCACAGAGGCTCATGAAAACAGCAGGCAACAGAATTCATAAGAGACTCCATCTTACACCCAGTAAAATATGGAGGAGGGATGCTGGACATTCACCTCTGGTCTCTGCTAACCTGTGTGGGACAAACACACCTATGTAAATATACTTCACATATATTATGTCATGCACCACACCACTTATACTACATACATACTCATAGAGAAAGAGAGAGAGAAGGAGAGGGAGAGAGAGGGAGAGGGAAAATATGTTTGGAAGGTAGCATTGCTGTTGGAAATTTTACTTTTCAAAATAATCCCAAAATTAACTGAAGCCACCAATTCAGGAATATATATATATGGCTTTGAAATAAAACCAAAATTAATAAAAGTAGTCAGACTTAATCTTGTGTTAGTTGAAAATAACCATGTATTAAATATGTATTATTTAAATTATAAATTGCATTAGTTATAGGCTTTATAATATTTATTTTTATAAAATTGCCTGCCCCTCTATTTTCATCCATGATGTTGCCTTTTGAACCTATATAAGCCAGATGCACAAGGTTACACACACAAGTTTGCACATGCACTCAAGATGGCACACACATCTGGAGTTCAATGGTAGTTGCTAGAGGCCCTGGCATGCCAATTTTCTCTCCCTCTCCCTCTCTCTATCACTTTCTCAAATAAAATAAATAAAAAAGAATTTAAAACTACAGAAAAGTATACTATTTTGTCTCTGCTATAGTCACTATTGCTGAACAAAATAGTTCCTGAAATACAATAGATATTAGATAAGGAGTTTCTAGAAAAATGTATATATTTAATTCTAAACATTAAACAGAAAATCCTTTTTAATTTATAACTAAATAGTTATTGCAATTTTGTTCTGTTTATGTAAGAAAGCTACTGTCATACAATTATTCTAAAAACATACACTAACAGATGATGAAATGCCAGATAGAAAATGGCATTCTGTACAATTTTTTTTTCTTTTACAAAGCTTTAGAGAAAACCTCAATGGTTTGAACTACAACTTGAGAGTTACCATGTTATTGTTGAATCGAAAATACTAGCAGAGCCCCAAACTTATCATTTCTCTATAAATATCATGAATATGCTTATTTTCCTACTGGGATGATTTGAATGTAAAATGTCCCGATAGCCTCAAGTGTTTGTGACTAAGCGTCCTACTTGGTCCTCAGCTGGTGTGAACCTTCGGGAGGGAACCTTGCTGGAGGAGGAGTGTTGCTGGGGCCCACCTTAGAGTTCACTTCCAGCCTTATGAGTGTTCTGAGACAGCTCTCTCAGGCTGCTTTCTCTCTGAAAATCATGTATGGAAATGTGACGCACATATGCCCCAGCTGTCTGCTCCTACAAGCTTTTGAGATTTCCCCTGAAAACTATAAGCTTGAAATAATCCCCTGGAGAATGTAACTCAACATCTATATTAAAGGGTTATATATATCTAAATACACACTGCATTTTGCAATAAAACTCTCTTATTCTAATAAGAAATAGAATTCCACCCCTAAAAGTGCCTTTAAAGTCTGTACTCCTGGTAGGAGGTATCCTATTTGTTAAGGGTTACAGTACTGACTCTTATGTTTTAGTATAAATTTTTGTTTTCACTGAAAAGAGCTGATATTCTGCAACTTATTCTAAAGTATATTTCATCTGGGGCTAATATTGTTTCCAAAGAGTGTGATCAAAGTGGACCTCTCTTTATCATCTTCATTGTTTTTGTTTAATAATGATTTCATTTCCCTAGTTACAAACTTCTGTGAGGAAAGCTCTAGTAATAAAAAGTTATTTTCCCTGTATTTCTTTGACTTTCCATGTTTGGAAACTCCTTTTGATTATGGGGATAGAAAATGAAGCAAAAGAAGAATGAGGTGGAGCCTATTTATGAATTCCCAGATACTGAGAGTCAGGGTAGCAGCAGTCTTAGTGCATCAAAGCAAAATCTGTCAAGGGCAGTAAGGAGGGCCACAGGAAGTTTACAAAACTTTACTGCTATATTGCTTTTTATTTCTGTACTTTAAAATGAAGAGACCTTAGCTCAGATAATGGAATTCTATCCAACTGTTTATTCACATTTCCATGCAGACTGTGCTGGGAAGACTAACTCCCCAAAGAAACGAACCTTCCAGAGAGATATAAAATGGCTAATAATTTGAACATTAAATGGAGAAAAAAGTTTGGATATTTAAGTATCTGTAGCAGTTATCTTTGTGTTACTAGCACAAGGAACCCAACCAAGAGCAGCTTGTGAGAGGAAAATTTTTAATTTGGCTTACAGACTCCAGGAGAAGTTCCATGATGGCAGGGAAATATGATGGCATGAGCAGAGGGTGAACATCATCTCCTGGCCAACATCAGATGGACAACAGAACCAGAGAGTATCCCATCACTGGTAAGTGGGAGCTGGCTATCATATCCATAAGGCAGCCCCAATAATACATTACCTCCAGGAGGATCCAGTTCCCAAATTGCCACCAGTAACCCCCCATTAAACAAATGTTTATGAGGAACACCTGAATGTTAGTCACAGTAACATGAAAGAAAAAGACTTGCCAGCTAATATCTGATAGTAAGATAAACTGGGACATGAGCTGAAGATGTGAGCTGCCTCCCAGGGCTGGGAATAGGGAGAAAAAGAAAAGTAATATCATGTGACTACTCCAAAAAGTACTGCAAAAGTGGTAACATTTCATTTTGACATCTGGCCTCCATAACTGCAAAATATTAAATTTGTGATATTTATGGTAATTATTTGCCATAATACAGGTGGCAGAACTATATTTTATCAGAGGAAACTAACTTAGATCTTTGTTGAATTATTAGGTTTTCCCGTAGCAAAGTTAATAGCAGTCAAAACACACAGAGCTAAAAGTATTTGAGATAATGAGAATCTTTCCTCAAGCAGAAAAATATAAACCAATATCTAACACATAGCAACTGGTGCTAGGGATGTGGCTAAATATGTAGAGTATCTGTGTAGCAAGCATGGGGTTATGTGGTTGATCCCCAGCACAGCATAAAACCAGTTACGGAGTCACACTCTTGTAATCCTAGTACTTAGAAGTGGACACAGGAGCAATGGGAATTCAAGGTCATCCTCAACCACTTAGGTTGTTGCAGCCCAACCTGGGACTATGTGAGACACGGTGTCAAATAAAGAAATATATTAACAAATAAAACAAATAAAATAAAATAAATGGTTGGGCTATATAAAAGAAAATATTTACTGGGTAAAAAGACAAGCTATAGAATGGTGGATATAACTTGCAAACCACATATCCAGCAAATGATTTATATTCATAATATATAATGAACTGTCCAAACTGGCTAGCAAGGACATCTAAATTGTCAATGAGCATAAGCTAAGGTTGAACATTTCACACTACTTTATGCATAGCAAATACACAATTCATGTTCTATCATCACTTCGTAGATTTGAAGATGAACACTAAATCATTACTCTTATATTGTGTATTTCTTGTGAGCAAAGTAAAATAAGACTACTGCTTGTAGAGTCTATTTAATGTGGTCATAATTTATGATTTTGTGACATAAAAATGTTTCACAGAAATGCTATATAAAGCTTCCTGAACATCACATCATTTCAAAACATAGTCTTCTGTGATCCTACAGAGTTGAAATAATTTGTCCCTTTATTCTGAAAATGATAATATTGCTACCATTTTTTTCTATCATCTTCTTTCCTGAAGTATTGTAGGCGTCTGTGTTTCTAATTGAGTCCTAATTTTTCTCTCTCTACTATGATTTCTGCTTAAAACATTTATTATGAATGAACCTCTGGTTTACAAAGGACCAGTTAACCAGGAAAGTGGCTCAGTAGTTAATGGTGCTTGCTTCCAAAGCCTGGTCACCTGGGTGTGATTCCCCAGTACCCACATAAAGCCAGATACACAAAGTGGTTCACGAATCTGGAGTTTGCAGTGACAGGAAGCCTTGAAGCAATTAAACTCTTTTTCTGTCTGCCTCTTTATCTCTGTCTCTTTCAAATAAATAAATTAATTATTTTAAAAAAAATTATTAAAAAGACTGGTTAGGAGGATAGGTAGTGGGGAGCTGTAAATAGTTGCCCTTCCCTAAATATATTCACATCATAATAACCAGAATCTATGGGTATGCCACTTTGAAGGAAAAAAAAAAAGATTTTTGTACATGTGGCTGAAGAGTCTTGAATTAAGGATAAGATATCACTACCTTCTTATAAGAAAACATGGGATTTGATTATAGAAGAAGGCCAAAACAGTATAGTATGAAGGTAAAGGGACTCCCGTAGGCCTTGCTGACATTACAGAAGAAATTGCCAGTGCACAAACCATGCAAGAAAAAGCTGAAACAAAGCAAAGACCTAGCTTGGGCTGTCTGATACTCTGGAGGGAACCATCCCTGCCAACATCTGAGCCTTTACCCATTCAAGCTCATTTGAGACCTTCTGTATTACTAATTGTATGGTCATTTATTGGTGTAGCTTTAAGGTACTTTTTTTTTTTTTACCAATTCTCAAGAAAAAAATAAAATAAAATAAAATAACTACCATGAATAAGGTGATATGGATGGCAAACTGGGTATATTAGAAGTAGACTGTAGAGAAAAATAATTAAAGCCTTATAATTACAATAAATATTCACTGTGTTGGTTTGAATGTAAAATCTCCCACATACCCTCATGAAATTGTAATTAAGCCTTATACTTCATCTCCAGCTGGTGGAGCCTTTGGGAGGTGGAATTTTGCTGGTGGAAGTGTGTAAGTGAGAGACTGCGTGGGGTTGTGGTAGTCTAGTACCACTTGTGACAAGCAGCTCGCTCAGTCTTTCCACTCCTCCCTGCTGATGTGTACAGATATGACTTCATACTGTCTGCCGTTCTCATGATTCCCCTCCTCCTCCCCCACCTTGATGAAACTTACTACCAAAACTGTATGCTAGAAATGAACCCTTTTCATCAATAAGCTTTTCCCTGTCAGGGGTTTTGTCTCAGGATTGAGAAGGTTGACTGACACATTTCACTAAAATATTATCGTTTAATGCCATTCTGTATTATCTTGATGAAGATAATTTTCAATACTTTGGCATAATTTTGAGATAGTTTTGATTTTTATATATTTTTTTCAAATTATTCATTTATAGGAATTTTGCATATTTATCAAGTTGTCACATAATTCATGTAATTCTAGCAAAATGAGAGATAGCTTATAGTCTCAACTTAGTGCAACTTTTGAAAATAACATAATTATTTTGGATATGAGGTTTGTTTACACAATTTTTATTTTGCAATGCACTTTCCAAATATAAAGACAATTGTGTTTTGATCATTTTTATTCTCAAGTTGAGATGGATTTCATATAGTTGTTTATTATTATATTTGTGTAGCTGACATAGTTGCATTTTAAAAGTGTTATACTAAAGCACCAAATTACATGAAATCCTAACAAATCTGTATTTTTATATCTTTTGAGTCATTACATCACATTTGAGATTTTGAAAGGTTTATTTATAGTCTCCACAAAGAGAACATAGGAAAATATGTTTTAATAAGAATTTTTAGCACATAATTGATTTCAATTAGAAAGTGTTGTATTTTATACAGATATAATATTTTGTATAGTAAATAGTTTAAATGGGATGCTTTTTTCATATTTAAAATAAATTATCTCCTAAAGGTAATCATATCTCATTATGTTCTGCTGAAAAAACTGTATTCTATAATAATTCTCTAAACCTCACTTTTTTACAAAATTGTATTTATAGTCACCAGTTAACACATAATCATCCAATCATAAGTGCATTTTAAGGGAATATTTTACAAATTCTATGTATCTATGAAACCCTTTGAATATCAATGTATGAAATATTATCCAAATCCCATCATCTTCATTTGTGCACCCCTTCCATTCTTAAATTCCCATTAAAGTAACTGTTAGATGACTTGTAACCATATAATTTAGCCTTCGCCTTAAAGAAAACATGTGGTATAAAATTGTGTACCCTGCACTACACCTATGCTCACTTAACAGAAGATGACCTCTGAAGATTAATAAATCTGGTTGTTCATAGTTCAGGCAGATGCCATTACCGAGAGTTCTGAGGGTCAGTTTGCAGATGTGAATAAACTTCCTCTCCTTCACCTGATTCTGCTCCTGGTCTCTTGATTTCCTTAATTTCCTGTAATATTTCAACTACAAATGAAAAAAAAAAATTACATATCTAAAAAGGCAAAAAGTAGAAAATTTTCTACTCTTAGTTTATTTTCTTTTCTCATTTTGCTTTTTATTTTCCATTTAATTCATTTTATATATCTTTTCTTCTTAAAGAGAATTCAAATGCAAAAATTGTATCAATCAATTAGACTACTGAGGGCTTTGTCTACCACTTACTGAAATTTTAATAAAAAATTTCTTGTGGGTTGGAGATATGGCTTAGTGGTTAAGGTGTTTTCCTAAAAAGCCAAAGGATCCCAGTTTAACTCTCCCGAACCCACATAAGCCAGATGCACAAAGAGGCACATGCTTCTAGAGTTCGTTTGCAGTGGCTGGAGGCTCTGGATCACCCGTTCTCTCATCTCTCTCTCTTTCTCTCAAATAAACAACTAAATATTTTTTAAAGTTCTTGTTTTCTCATGTATAATATGTATGAATAGCTCTAAAAATATATGCAAGTTTTAGATTCATTATATATTATATGAAAAGTAAGTTTCAATCAGCATACAAAGTTCTTTGAAAATGTGATTTACTAATGTTCATATGGCTTTGTTCATAAGTATTGAAATATAAAAGAAAAGATAATTTTCATTAACTACTTATATGTTCTAGCTTTGCAAAAAAAAATTTAAATGAGTATTTATGGAAAATAAAATAAAATTTGAGTCACAATCTTATCTGGAAAATTGGCCATACCTTCAAATTTAATTATTTTTAATCCAGAGAGTGGGCATGGGTGGGAAGGAAGGAGAAGAAGAGAGAGAGAGAGAGAGAGAGAGAGAGAGAGAGAGACTCATATCAACATTGCCAAGCTGGCTAATTCCTGGTATCTATCAAAACTTCTAAATATAAAAACACTACTGATGGCTGGAAGCCCTGGCGCGCCCATTCTCTCTCTCTCTCTCCCTCTATCTGTCTTTCTCTCTGTGTCTGTCGCTCTCAAATAAATAAATAAAAATTAAAAAAAAAACACTACTGATAATATACTCGACTTGTATAATTTTGATTTTATGTCATATTTTATGGTTAGCCTAGACTACCAACTTGATTTGATCTGGAATCAACTAATGCATACATCTCTCAATGAGTCTTTGAAGGCATATCCAGGAAAAATCAGCTGAGGGGGAAAATCCTCCCCATGAGTGGGCAGAAATTTCTGGAAGCAGCCAAGATGAAGTCTGGAGAGGAAAACATAGTGTTGCCTGCCTTCTGTTCTTGCTCACCAGTATTTCTGTCCCTTGGTTGCTACTGTTGTCATCTTTGCTGACCTTGGGACCCAACAACTTTGACCTTCCAGCATGTACTGAAGACCACTGGTTATCCAGATTTTCAGGGCCACATTGGTACTGCTGGCCATTCAGTACCTACAGAGTTCTTAGTCCTTCCAGTGTGTAGACAGCCATTGTTGGGCTGCTCAGCCCAAATAATGTAAGCCAATACAAGAAATCCCTATTTGTAGAAGGCATTCATTCTGTAGAAAACCTGCCTGTACAGACTTTAATCCCAGAGTGGAAGGTGTTCTGAAACCCAGTCTTCTTTTCATAGCCACAGGGCTATATTTCTTAAAGTTAGACCCAAACCCTCATGATGTCTAAGCAAAAAATAATTTAAACCATAGCCTCAGTGGGTATCATCAGGTAAAGTCAGGGCATACCTTGGAACAGTATGTGATCCTGTAACTTGGAGCGAGGGTATGTGGTAGAACCCTGCTGAGGCTGAGAGCATGAAGTCCCAGACTGTGAGGAAGTGTTCATATTGCTTGAGGAAGTACTCTGTCCATCATTAGCAGCAGGTGCCCTATCACCATCCGCTCAAGTATTGCATTATCTATGCTTGTCTGAAGGAATTGATCCAGCATGGTCCATTGAACAAGCACTGACCTTGCCTGAGGAAATGCCGAGCAAAAATGCAGAGAGCCCTCACCTCTCACCCATCTTTGCCACTAGACTTACAATCAGACTCAAGTCCAGGAAGCTTTCAGAAGTGAGATTCAGAGTGTGACCCACATGGAAGTACCCTAGACCCCTCCAGAACTTCTTGGGTTTTACAATTTATACAAGCAAAAGTCTAGGGAACATGTTTGGGAATGAATTTTTAGTGTGTGCAATAACAGCTGAAGAAACAAAGTGCTAGGGTAGAAGAGATATTTAGTGATTAAGTTTGTTTGTGCACAAGCTGAAAGACCGAGGAAACCATAGTTTGAATTTCCAGAAACCACATAAACAACTGGGTGTGACCATTTGGATTTTTAACCCAGGTCTCTCAGGGAGATCTGAGACTCATATATATATAGTCATAGACTCTGGATCAAGACATCAAGCAGAAGAGAGATGGAGCAGGATAACCAAACTTCAGATTCAGGCACTACATGTGAGTGTCCCCACAAAAGAGCCTATGGAGCACTGGATGGGTACACATATGTTTATACACCACACACACACACACACACACACACACACACACACACACTATAAACATAAACAAAATAAACATAAAAATAAATCAGATTGAACTTATTGCCACAGAACCAATGAGCAGAAATGTTAGGTTTAATATTACAGCTCAAACAGTTGAAAAGGTGCCAATAGTTTATTTGGTCGGTTGGCTGAAGTATGACTCCAAAGATGAGCTACTGTGAATGAACTGGAACTGCCTTATATCCCTTGGTTTAATGTTGATAAAGGGATTAAAAGGCTCAGGGAAGTTGGAATGATGGAGTGAGATTTTCCTTGTATAACCTAATCCTACATAATGGAACATGCTCTACACTAATACTATAAAAAAACAGGTTTGGGAGAGGGGTGTCAGCACCCTTTAAGGGTTCTGTCATATCTCTTCTGTGTATGGAAGACCTTACATTGACATTAGTGGCTGCTTGTATGGATAACTGACACGCAATAGATCTAAATGAATCCCAGAGTAAAAATAAGCCAAGTGACATATTGAATAGCCAAAAGAAATTTGAGTACATTCACTACCATGGTCAGCATATACAAAGCAATGTGAAGACCTCTGGCCATGGCTAGTTAATCATGGTGTTCCCAGAAATAAAACATAGAAGGCTACTTACTTCTTACTCAATATATATAAACAAAAAAACTTCAGAGCAAATGAATGAAAGGGTACTTTTAATTATAGTAATAGAAAATCATGGTGTCTCTAGTGATTTCCAGACTTGAACCAGTTTATTTATAGACACAGAAGAATTACTTTGAATGGTCTCCTTAAGAAGAACCTTACTATAACTATATATAGAATTATAATTATATATAATTCCTATTATATAATTATAACTAATATATTATATATTATATATATCATAAAAGATATATATTATGATTATCTAATAATCTCCCATCCTTTTACAAAGGGATATACCTTGTTAACTTTGCCTAGTGTAACTCTACATTGGGGGATGGAAAAATGGTATCTTTTGAGGCTGACTAGAAAATATCTCTGAATTGACTTTGATTCTGGGAAACTCAAACATCATTGTGCTCATCCAGCTCAAGGAGGGGCTTGTAGAGGTCAGAAGATAAATAGAGTTTTCACAAAAGTATAAGCATGGTGAGCCCAGTTGGTCCTAGAATTTATCCTGTAGAATTTTTGTAGTGCCATAGTTGATTATTGGAATGGATATGCATAGATGTGGGCATAATATCTACATTCATTTCCCGACTTGTGTAGTGCATAATACTATGGTTGGAAAGGCAAGTTGAAAGTATTAGAACTCCTTTTACAAGGAAAATGATGAACCAAATGCAAGTCACATCTATGGGGGTATTATAGAGCTTAGTGCCACTATCAAGGACCTGAAATATGCAAGCATGGTGATTCCCACTATCTCTCATTTTAACTCTATTTGCCCTGTGCAGGAGATGGATGGACCCTGAAGAGTGACAGTTTATTTTGTAAAACTTACTTAAATACTGACTTCAGTTGCAACTGCTGCACCAGATGTGGTTTACTTACTTTGGCAGATTAACATATCTTCTGCTACCTGGTATGCAACTATTAATTTTTGGTTTGTTTGGGGGGGTGTAGGTTCTCACTATAGCCACAAACTGACTTGGAATTCATTCTGTACTTCCAGCTGGCCTCAAACTCACAGTGATTCCCCCTACCTCTGCCTCCCAACTGCTGGATTAAAGACATGTGCCACCATGCCTGGCCAACAACTATTTATTTTGTAAATACCTTCTTCAACTCTATCAAAACAGGCTGATAAACATCCCAGACTCTTCAGAAATGAATGTAGGTTACCCCAAGGCTCATATACAAGGAATTTCTACAAAGATTATATTGTCCTTAAGAATTTTATTTATCAAATTCCTATGTAATTTGTGATGATAGTAAAATTTCTGAGAGCCCAGAGCTTTGGTACTTGTAGAGATATTGTTTCTCAAGTGAAGGATAAATTGCTGCAGGTGGTCCGTCTTACCACAAACACAGAAGTGTAACATATTTGGATCTTGGGGCCACACATTCTTTATTTATTTCAGAGACCCCTTAGTTTTCAGTGGGACGCAGAACAGGAAAAGCCCTTTTAACATGTCCAGGCTATTGTGTGGGCTGCTATGTCACTTTCTCATATAATCAAGGAGACCAAATGATGTATGGCTTAATTGCCAGAAAGACATGCTATTTGAAGATTTGGCAAGTCCTCCTATGTGAATTACAGAATTGTCCCTTCAGGCTTGAGAACAAGCAAGGCCCAGCCTTCTTCTGCCAACATCTATTCTCCCAATGAGAAACCACAGCAATTCATCCTGAAAGTACCAGTAGGTAATGTGAAGAAATCCCCCAAACGCATACGGCTTTCACTCCCTTTACAATGATTTCTTTCCCCAAACATGAGCCTATGTCCTCATGGATGTGTTCTATCAGGGGTTGTTTGAGAAAGGACAGGATAAGGCCTAGTTTACTGATAGTTCTGCATGCTCTGCACATATCACCACTATGTGAACAGTTGCAGCTAGACAGCCCATTTCCAGAACAATCCTAATGAACAATTGTGAAGAGGAGTCTTCACAGAGGGCAAAATTTCTGAATATACACATGTTCATGTCTTTTTCTTGGAAATAAAAAAAAAAATGAGCAAATGTTCTAATATATACTGATTCATGGAATAGAGCCAATAATCTGGCTGGATAGGTGTGGACTTAGAAGAACTACACTGGTCCATGTCAACCATGCAAAAGGACACTTTGTCTTAGCTAGAGCTACTGTGGATTTGCCTTTCCTATACATGGTGTTGCTTCCAGAAATGCCATCTGTGCGTTTATAGAATGCCATTTATAGTATCATAGTATTTCACAAAGGAAAAGACTTCACAGCCTAAGTATTGGATAAAAAGGCTCATACTCATGGGATTCACTGATTTACCATATTCCCTAGTATAATGGAAAATCTGGATGATTATACAGTAGAATGGTATTTGAAAGACATAGCTAAATTGCCAAGTATATGGCCATAGTCAAGAATTCTGGGGCAGAGTTCTTCAGAAAGCTGTATACACTTTGAACCAGTATCCAATATATGGCATTCTTTCTCCTATAAGCACACTTTATAATTTGAGGAATCATGGAGTAGAAATAGGAATAGTGCCATGCACCATATCCCCTAGTACCCGAGTGACTCATTAGCTTTTTTCCCCTTTCCTTTCCTGTCTTTTCCTTTCATTTCCGTTTCCTGTGACCTTTTCTCTCCTGTCTTATAATTCTTATTTCTGGGGGAGTGGAAAATGTTTCTTCTAGAAGATACAAAAAAAAAAAAAATCCATTGAACTGGAAACTAATACTTCCTCCTGCCCACTTTGGGCTCCTCATGCCCTTGAGTCAGTACACAGAAATATGAGTTCGCGCACCAGCACAGGTGATGATGCAGTCGGTAAGTCAGTAAGGAAGAGCATGAATATAAAACAGGCAATCCTTTTTAAGGTATTCCTTAGTGCTGCTATGGCCGGTGTGATCAAGGTCATGGAGAAACTATGATTCTATCAAAACAGGGTGATACACAGCCCATACCTTCCAGGAAAGAGTGTGCAGGTTAACCCTAAAATCTCTCAGATAAGGAATTTCTACAAAGATTATATTGTCTTTAAGAATTTTTTAAACAGTTTCCTTCACAGTTTGTATGATATAGGACTAGAAATTAAATCATCAACCCACTTTAGTTGCCTTATGCATTGGGCATGGAAGAGGTGAAACAACCATCCTTTTATTCTTTTGCTAGGGGGTAACTCATTTGGTAACTCATACTGGCCTGGTCACAGGTCACGATCACTCTCATGTCCATTTTCATTCTCATGCATGTGGATATCACATCCATCCTCATTTATTAAAGAAACTGTCCACCACTGTGTGTGTTTCTAACATCTTTTTGACAACTGATGGCCACAAATATTTCTGGACCCAGTCCTATTCTGTTTTTGATGCCAAAACTTCATTCTAACTCAAGGAAGCTACTCCGAAGACAAACAGTTTCTGGTTGACCAAATTGTTAAGAGATTCATGTAGAATAGTAGAGGTCTGTTTATAGTCTTTTTCGTCAAATGCCTATTTTATATGGCACTCATTTCTGTTATTTATCATGTAAGTTAACAATTTCCCTGTTATATTGTATGGACTGTAGACGAGTCTCAGAGTCTCATAAATATTATCTACTCAATAAATAAAATCCTAACAAAAGTACATACTTGGAATTAAATTAGAGTTCACTAACATTCACATATATAATCATGATATTTGTGTTCATGTATGTAAGGGTAATTATAATTGCTAGGAAGCTGTTTTGTCCTGATCATATTTTCCTAAAAAGTAAAATACTTATTAATTCCACTATCTTTTCTATTGATTTGCATTTGAATCTATGACAAGCTGATACTGAAAGTCTTTTTTAATATAAATAGATTACAAATGACCATAGTATGTGGAAGAAGCAAAATATATGAGAAAACCAATATCTGACACAATTACTTTCCTTAAGGCACCTTGAGAACCTCAAATGCATATCTGAACCCTGACCATGTTGCAGGAATTTGAATATGGTTCTGCTTGTATGCACTAGGACTTGTGGAGGCAGGTCAGGTCACTCAGGATGAAGACTGTGCAGAAATGGTCCAGGTAGCAGAACAAGGCACCCTCTCCTCTCTAGTAAAATAATCTGCACGTGCCAAGCCATGACTGCAATACCTGACCGAAAACAGCTCTTAGGGACCTATCATAAGAATGTGTAACCACAATATTATATAGTATGCAATAGATGAATATAGACAAATCATACAGTAATCTATAGTATAAAACTAAAATCTCTATGAAGTGATACCTGGGGTATAAAGCTCCTGAGAAAACCTAACAATTCTTTTTTATATGTTTTTTTTTTTTTTGAGTATGTGTTTTATGGTGTGGTGTGTATATATGGCATGTATTTTGTATGTATGGGTCTGTGCTGACGCTACACCCCATGTGCTCTCGAGCTCGCATCCGTGTGTAAGAAGTGCACATAACCACTGGCCCATCTCTCCAGCTCCTAACAAAGCTTTTTAAGTGCTTTGAAAGAACTACGTTGATCCCTAGATAATTTGTCTTCCAAAATGAAAATCAATGATGTTAAAAGGGAGAAGCACATGCTGATCCACGTAGAGCCCTTTCTGTTCAGAATAACAAATAATGATAAATGGTACACAGGGAAACTTAGTGCCAGGAAAATGAAACACAGGCAAAAATAATAGTCTGAGAATGTTCAGGCTTGTAGAACCCAGAGGGCTATATTTACATTCTTTTAAATTGTTCTATCACCAGAAACCAACAAAAGAGAACTACTCTTTGACACACAAAAATCATTCAAACTAACAAACCTTAAATTTATTTTTTAATAAATTTGCTTTGTCTATCTCGAGACAACTTCAATAACAGCTTCTTTTTTTTAATTTGATTTATTAGTTTTCTTTTCATCAAATATAGGCAGTTTGATACCATTGTTTAGGCTCATCTATGATCTACCCCCTCCCATTTGACCCTCCTTGTTGATGTAAATGGGTCATACATTGTGGAGTTAGTCCCCAGTTATTGGTATGCTAAATGTCTCTGCAAATCATGACCCAGCATGTGACTCTGTCATTCTTTCCGCCCCCTCTTCCGCAAAATTTCCCTGAGCCATGTTGGGTTCATTTTTGGTCTGCTTCAGTGCTGAGGTATTGGGGGCATCTGAGGATCTGGCTTTCTGATTTGGTAGGAGTTGATTTTTCTCTGCGTTGGTCTCCTTCCCCTTTGTGCTGGTATCCAGTTCACAGGAAAGCATCACCCTTGCTTGTTTCACCAATTGTCCTTAGTTTCAGTTGGGCACCTTTTGAGGTATGTTGGGGCAGCTCTCTCCATAGGATCTGTGCCAGAAGGCGCTACATGGGCGACTGGGGGAAACGACCAATATCTGTCCAAGCAACTTATTGTCTAATCTAATTAGCAACAAATAACCTGATGTGATGCCCACACAAGTGCAATAGTGGCACACAGCCATGGTGAGGAACCAACTACTCTTGATTTGGCTAACTGATCAACTCAGTGGTACTAGACCCATAGCTGGAGCTGGGAAACAAGTCAGAACCATACCCAAACACAAGCCCACTCTATAATATCAAGCTATCATCAATCATGGGGAACAAGAGGGCCTACACCTATCAATCTGTCTATCAATAACAGCTTCTTAATTTAATTTATTACTTTTTGACAGTTTATTACATGAATATAATGAATTTTCATCCTAATCCCCCCAGTTACCCTTTTGGTTGGCCCAAGATCTCTCTTCACTTTTGTTCCCTAATTAACATGTGATGCTTTACCTATGACCCTTCATGACATGTAATTTTTATATTTTTACTGACACTCTAAGTTATACTAGACCCTCCTCCACAGTGGCACAGCTCTGCCTACAGTCAACTTGGTCTCTTCTCTAAACTAAGCCTGCCACAAACTATTTCTCTTACCCACCCACTTCCTCTTCTTCTGTTCTTCCTTTCTTCCTCCTTCCCTTGCTCCCTTCCTCCCTTCCCTCCCTCACTCTCTCACTTTCCTTATTTCTTCACTTCTTGGTATAATTTTGTGAGGAAAAACAAAAAATCTTCCACAAAACTTTTCTTTGTTCCTTAGCCATTGAATTAACTTTAAAGAGTAGAGCATTTTCATTGCATACCCTTACTGATTATAAAATTAATTTATCTTAGTAGTTTATAATAATTCCAAAACAGAAGTTTTGTATTCACACACCAAAATGCAACTTAAGTATGGGCAATGGTATTACAATATTTTCAGGTTTTCATTTTGCATTATTCTGAATATATAGCTGTTTCATGATTGGACTTTAAATTCTTAAAGTTTAATCAATGTGGATTCTTAAAACACATAAGTCAATATTATATATAGATAAAATACATATTTTAACAAACATTCACATGCTTTTCATTCAGCTACAATAATTATCAACATTTTAACATAATATGTTTAAATTTTTATTATTGTTACTTTATTATTACTAAGTTCTTTTTCTGTTCATTTTCAGGGAATGTTCTGTAAGTAGCATATGTCAATATATGGCTTTTTACCTTCCCTCCATCCATCCCTCCATCCCTCTTTGTCTCTCTCACTATCTCTTTCCCTCCTTTCCTTCCTTCCTTCTTATTTCTTTCTTCTATTTTTTTAGGATGAAAGAGAGAGTCATACTCTAGAGTGAGTGCCAGTATTATAGGCAGAAGTCATAATGTCTAGATTTTTATTTTTGTACAGTAGATTTTAATGGCAAGGTAATTTCAACTTAATAAAATAAAACTTAGCAAAATTCCCTTTCATGTATGTATATATGTTTGCATGCATGCATGGATGTGTATTTATGCAGATATTTTTGGTGGGGAGGGTATGTAGGCACTCCATGATCTATTACTGCTGCAAATGAATGCAGTCCAGAATTTTGTGTGTGGCTAGGGAATTGAATCCAGCATAGCAAGCAGTATAAACATGTGCCTTAACTGCTGAAATATAACCACCATCACTCCATTTATTTTCATAGGTTATATGTCCTTCTAAAGATATTTGCTTACTTGCAAGTCCAAAATTATACTCTTGTGTTTCTTTTATGATTTTACCTTATTGTTTATGACTATAACTGATCAGTAATTAGTTTCCAATAACAGGGTTAGGGAATGTTGATACTTAGTTTTTAAATATGTTTACTTATTTATTTATTTGACAGAGAGATAGAGAGAGAAATGGGCTCGCCAATGCCTTCAACCACTGCAAACGAACTCCAAATGCATGTGCCCCCTTGTGCATCTGGAAACATAGGTCCTGGAGAATTGAACCTGGGTCATTTGGCTTTGCAGGCAAATGTCTTACCTGCTACGCCATCCCTCCAGCCCTTGATACTTATTTTTAAATGTAAGTATTCAAGTATATCAGCACAATTTCCTTTTCCTATTACTTAATTTGCCATCTATATTAACTTTACATAATGATATTAATGTGGATTAATTTCTGAGAAATCTAATATATTCTATTTATCTCAGTTAATTATATGCCCAAACAATCCTTTTTTGATAATTCTAGTTTGAACTCAGACAGTTTATAACTTCTACTTTTGTCAATTTTATTTTCAAGATTGCCTTGGACATTCTAATTTCTTAGCATAGCTGTATAAATGTTATAATTAACTTTTTCAATGTAACAAACTGCAATAAAGGAAAATGAATTGCATTCTTGTTTTGTTTTGATCTTGAAGAAATTTACACCTTAATTACTGAGCAGGAAAAGTATCTAATCATATTTCCTTATGAAACTTCATATTCTGAGTTGTTCTTTTTAGAGAAATTAATCTATTAACCATTATAATGAAATTATAATAGCACACATAAGGCATTAATAATTTCAACTAACAGATAATGAACTACTTGCATTAAGAATGCTTTTATGCTAATGGTCTTCTGGTTTTTTAATTAGTGAGTAGGTTCTGGAGATTTTTAACTACTACATTAAGAAGCTGGTTACTATGAAAATGTTAAAAAAAAGATGAACATAATTACCTCAATTCTCCAATTGTATTGCACTGTCTAATATGTCAATACAAGGTATTAAAATTACATATATTTCTAAAAAGCTGAGATTAATTTGAAAATTAGCTTAAATGCTGGACTCAATACAACACTGTATTTGTCAGCAACTTGAAAGTGATATCTATTGGTGACAACAAGGTAGTATTCTCCATCCCAAACAATATATTATTGTATGTCATCCTCAAATGATAATGCTAATATGATATTTACTGTTTCCCACAGGTAGGACCTAAAAAAAGTATTTATTGATTTGCAAGCAGAGAAAGAGACAGACCAGGAAAGAGAAACAGAGAGAAAGAATAGACACAGTGGGGCCTTTAGCCACTGAAAATAAACTTCAGATGCAAGTGCCATTTTGTGCATCTGGCTTTAGATGGCTACTGGGGAATCTAATCCTGATCATTAGGCTTTGCAGGTAAGTGTCTTAACTGCTGAACCATCTCTCCAACCCTTGAAAAAAATTTTAAAGTACACATTATATACAGTTAGACATTTCTTTCCTTTTTAACTATTTGAAAGGCAATAATTAAGATATAAAATCAGTGTCTTGGACACAAATGTTTTGTAAATAATAATTTTATTTATGAAATATAATAAGAGTTGGTAGATACTCTCAATCTCTCTCTCTCTTTCTCTATCTCTCCTTGAAAATAATTAAATAAAATATTTTAAAAAATAGAAAAGGTTGGTACCCTTGCTGCTGTTGTGGGGTTGGTTGTACCCTGAGATCTTATAATACAAGAAGGCCTAGGCTCCCAGCTCCTTGGGTCCCTGTTCCATGACTCCAGGCTCCCCTGTGCTGTGGGGTACCATGCGAGGAGTGAGTAGCCTGAGCTGTCAGTTCCCCAGCTTACAGGTCCTGAGCTTCCCACGCCCTCTGTTGCTGGTGTACTGCTGCTTGGACACTGCAAGGGTGCAGCCGGAGTAGGTGGGTAGGCCGGGGCTCTGAGTTCCCAGGTTCCTGGTACCAATTCCCATTTCCATGCAGCTGGTACGGTGCTGTTTAGACCTTGAATTGCTGAAGCACAAGCAGACCTGGGATCCCAGCTTCCTACCTCCTGGTTCCCTAACTCCCAGTTCCCCTGATGCTACTATGGGGTGGTAGGGACCCTACATGCATGTGCAGTAAATGTAGACCAAGGATTCCTATTCTCTGATGAGTGGATAGGAATCACTGGATCCCCACATGTGTTGTTGATTCAGAGTTTTGGGGTTCAGGAGGTATCCCCAGAATTTATGTACCACAAGCTTTGGGTTCTGTTCTCCTTTTAATAAAGAATTAGTAAGAGTGAGAAAGCCTGGCCACAAGGAACAAGTAGCTGCCAAGAATGTGTTTTCTGGGGTAAGGGAGCCTCAGGGAAAAGGCTGCTCACTGGGGGCTACCCAGGTGAACCCACATCTGGCCTTGGCCACTGTCTCTAATTGTGTGCCAAACCACACTCTGGCCAACTCCACATTCCTTCCTCAGTTGCCCCACAGACTGACACCCAAAAACTGGCCACCTCCTTGAATGTTGGGTAAGGCCTGTCCCCAAACTGGCAACTTCTTTAGATCCTTGGACAGGCCTATTCCATGGAATGTGTCTCCACCGTTACCCCTTCTCCACCACCCCCCATCCTCAGACAGGCACCTCAGCTGTCTCCGTGGTACTTCTGCTTCTTTTCAAGGCAGACAGGAGCACATGGCAAGCCCAAGGGAATATCAGTGGAACTCCACAGCCTGCTTAGCTGGGGTAGCATGCAGTAGTAGGAGAAAGTGCAACTGTTCTTGGGCCCCACTGGCAAGGCACAGATGTTACCATGGGCTGAAGAGATTCCACACCTCCAAACCAGCACACATATTAGCCACCAGCCCTGAGCTGCTAGTGCATTACAACCTCCACAACTTGCGCATTTGCAGTTATAATGGCATTCCATTCCAATTTGGCTCCAACCTGAAACAGAACAATCACTGAAGATAATACAAAGAGAAATATGTGTTCCTTTCTTAATAAGATTTTACCACAACACACACACACACACACACACACACTTCCACCAAGGATGCCTAGTCCCACAATTGAAATCTCTAATGAAAATATAGAGGAGACAACAGAAATTGAATCCCAAAAAGAAAGCACAGTAAATCATATTACCTTGACCAAGCAAATTGCTGAACTGGGAGCAAACCAAGAAAAACGAAACAAACACACAAACAAAAACCAAGAATCGCATGTAAGAAATGCACACAGCCTTCAGTGGTAGGTTTAATTTAATGGAAGAAAACCAGAGAGACCTCAAAAGAGAGATAAACTGGGCTGTAGAGATGGATTAGTGGTTAAAGTTATGTGTCCACAAAGCCAAAGGACCCAGGTTCAATTTTCCAGGATCCATATAAGCCAAATGTATAAGGTGTTATATGCATCTGGTATTTGTTTGTAGTAGTTAGAGGCCCTGGTATGTGCCCATCCTCCCACTCCATTACTATCTCTCTCTCTCTCTCTTACTATTTTTATGTCTCACTCTCTCAAATAAATAGATAAATAAACCCAACTTGTTGGGTTTTTGGTTTTGTTTTGTTTGTTTGAGGTAGGGTCAGTCTCACTCTAGCCCAGGTTGACCAGGAATACACTATGGAGTCTCAGGGTGGCCTCAAACTCACAGCAATCCTCCTACCTCTGCCTCCAGAGTGCTGGGATTAAAGGCATGTGCCACCACGCCCGGCTTGTTTTTTTTGTTTTGTTTTGTTTTGTTCAGTTTTTGTTTGATTTTTGTAAGAGAGAAATAGCAAATTTAAGGTGAATCAACAAATAGATGATCTTAACAACAAGCTGATTAAGCTTAATGAAGATATATTCAAATGTAAAAATGATTTCCAAGAAGTACCAAGAAAATCAAACCTCAACCTGAAGCTGGACCTCAAAAAAAGAAATGAACATATTGCGAGAAATAGCAAATTTAAGGTGAATCAACAAATAGAGGATCTTAACAACAAGCTGATTAAGCTCAATGAAGATATATTCAAATGTAAAAATGATTTCCAAGAAGTACCAAGAAAATCAAACCTCAACCTGAAGCTGGACCTCAAAAAAAGAAATGAACATATTGCAAAAGAATACCACAGAAAACAAAAATCAAATAGAGATTTTAAAAGCCTCTCTAGAAGCTTTCACTAACAGAGTCAACCACATGGAGAACAAAAACTCTGAGCTGGAAAACAAGGCAAAAAAAACTGATTGGGAATCCAACAAGTTTGATAAGTTCAAAAAATTATGCAAGCAGAAATGAGCGAACTGTGGGATAAACTAAAACAAGTAAACACCTGGATCATGGCTATAACAGGACAATAAATCCAGGCCAGAGGCACAGAAAACATACTCCACAAACACAAAATTATTGAAGAAAAAGTTTACATTCTTGCAAGAGTGAGACCCATCCGGATACAAGAAGCTCACAAAATACCAAACAGATAGGACCTAGAAAAGAAAGTGTCCACGGAACATCATAGTTAAAATTCTAAACAATGTAAACAAAGACAGAGTGTTAAGAGCAAGAGAGAAACAAGTCACTGCATACAAAGGCAATCCCATCAGATTTCTCCATGGAAACCCTGAAAGCTAGAAGAGCTTCCAATGGATCACTTCAAAGCCTAAAAAATATGGCTTCCAATCCAAACTATTGTCCCCAGATAAAGTATCCCTCACAGTAGACAAGAAAGGAAAGCTTAATATGACCAAAGAAAGTTCTATGGCTATCTGAACATAAAGCCAAATCTAGAGAGAATACTTCAGGAAATTTTCTACACAGAAGAGTCTATCAAGTAACCTCAAGAGCCTACAAAAGGGCAAACATGATAACCAAAACTAGAACAGGCATGAGAAAGTTTAAAGCACCAAGCCTCATAAACCCTCCATCATGGCAGAGATTAATTCAAGCCTCACAGTTATAACTTTAAATATAAACCTACTTAATTCACCCATAAAAGACACAATTTAAAAGGGTGGATCAGATAAATGAATCCTTCAATCTGCTGCCTTCAAGAAACCTACCTCACCATTAAAGACAGACAATGCCTCAGCGTGAAAGAATAGAAAATAATTTTCCAAGCAAATGAAAATAATAAAAAAGTGTGTGTGTGACTATCTCAATATTCAACAAAATACACTTCAAGCCAAATTTTAAAAGGACAAAAATGTTCACTTTCTAATCATCAAGGGAGCAATCCAAGAAGATATCATAATCATGAATCTATATGCACCAAACACAGGTGGCCCACATTTGAGGAAGCAAAACCTACTTGACAACAAATCATTTCAATAGATTCAAAGAATGCCTTTGACAAAATACAGCATCACTTCATGATCAAAACAGGGAAGAGACTAAGTATGGTGGGCTTATATCTCAACATAATAAAGACTATTTCAAAGCATCTAAAGAAAAAATTGTACTCAATAGAGATTCAAAGAGTTCCCATTAAGATAAGGAAAAAGACATGGGTGTCTATTCTTAACACTGTTCTTCAACATAGTACTGTATATCCTACCCAAATAATAAGGCAGAAGAAATAGCTCAAAGGAATTCAAACTGGGAAGGAAGAAGTCAAGCTAGCCCTATTTATAGATGACATGATCCTACACATAAGTGACAAGAAAGACTATCATAAACTTCTAAAGGTGAAAAATTCCTTCATCAAAGTGGCTGGATACAAAATCGGCATACAAAAATCAGTAGCCTTCCTGTATGCAAAAGGTAAACATACAGAGAAAAAAAAAATCGGTGAGGCTGTTCCATTTGCAATACAAATAAAATATCTTGGAATAAAACTAAATTAGTAGGTGAAAGACCAATATACTGAAAACACAACTATACTCAAGAAAGAAGTTATATAGGACATGAGAAGATAGAAAGACTGTCATATATCTGAATAGGTAGAACTAAAGTTGTATACATTGCAATCCTACCCAAAGCAATATACAGATTCAATACAATACCAACAAAAATACCAGCATCATACTTCACAGAGATCAAAATATATACTCAGAATTTATATGGAATGGCAGAAGACCTTATCCTCTGCCAAAAAAAAAAAAAAACCTCCATAAGTATCAAAATACCAAATCTAGAGATATACTACAAAGCTATAGTGACAAGAGCAACATGGTCCTAGCATAAAAAATGAAATAGAGACTAGTGGAGAAGAATTGAAGACCCATGTATTAGTTAAAGCAACTTCAGCTACTTGACCTTTTTTAAAGGAGCTAACAATGTTCACTGGAGAAAGAACAGCATCTTCAAGAAGTGCTGCTCATCAAATTGAATAATCACATGTAGAAAAATGAAACTAGACCTACTCTGTCACCATGGACAAAAATCAACTCCAAATGAATTAAAGACCTCAACAGAAGTTCTGAAATACTTAATTGCCTGTGGGGAAAAAAAAAATAGGTAGAACTATCCACAAAACTTCCTGAATAATACCTCAGTAGTACCAGAAATTAAACAGTCACTTTTCCAGTGTAATCCATGATGCTAAATTTCTTTTCTTTTTTTAGAGACTAACATACCATAAACAGAGATGGCAGACTACCAACAGAATGGGAGAAAATCTGCCAGCTATACCTCTGACAGGAGCCCAATATCTAGAATCTATAAAGACCTCACAAAATTAAAGAATAAAAAAAAATTCAAACAACTCAACCAAAAACATGAAGCAGCAAACTTTATGGGGATTTCTCAATGAAAGAAATATATATGGCTAATAGTCACTTAAGAAAATTTTCAACATCTTAAACCATCAGGGAAATGCAAATTAAAACAACCATGAGATTCCACCTTACATCAGTCAGGATGGAAATCATTAAAAATCAAATGACAGTAAATGTTGCCTAGGATGTGGGGAAAAAGGGATCCTCATTCACTGCTGGTGGTAGTGCAAACTTGTCCAATCACTGTGGAAATCAATATGGAGACTCCTGAAAAAGATGAAAATAAAGCTAACAACTCACTCACCTATTACTCTGTTGGGTATGTACCATAAATCCCCCACTCTTCACTTCAGAGGTATTTGTTCAAACATGTTTATAGCTGCTAAACTCACAATAGCTAAAAACTGAAATCAACTCAGATACCTAATATTTGCTAATTAGATAATGAAGGTATGGTGCATTTACACAATATAATTCTTCTCAGAAGTAAGGAAAAATGATGCAGTGAAAACTGTAGGAAAATGGACTGACTTGAAACAGATCATATAAAATAACTCACACAAGCACAGAAAGACAAACACCACATGTTCTCCCTCATCTGTGGTTCCTAACCCAGAACATCTTTAGCTGTAGGAATAAAGCAACTAGAGGGTCATATAATAGGAAAGGAAGTATCTCACAGAAGGGTAATGGGAGGGCAAGGAGAGATAAACATAAAACTAAATCCAAAATGAATTCACCCTATGGAAAACTTTCTCCTGAATAGCAGACTAAATGATAACAACCCTCAATAAAAGTATGCAGAGGTTTTCTGATTAGTAAGGCACTGAAGAGTGTGGGATGAAGCCTAACCCTTAAAACATTTGGATCTGGTTATAACTCCCAGTACCAGAAATGGGTTACAATCCACCTAGAGCTGCTGATCAGAGAGACCTATTAGGTTCCCAAAACAAGACAGCCTTTGTCAAAGCACTTGATTATCTGCCTAAGGTAAAAGGTAAGACCTTATTGCTGAAGATACCACACACTGCTGACACAGAACATTGAGACAGATATCTGGTGGGAATCTGGAAGGAAGCCAGTTCCCAGATGGTCTGCCCATATAGGGCTGGAAAGTGCTACATGAGCTGCTAGAAGAAAATTGTCAACAACCTTGTGTACTAGCATGAGACACTGCTATACAAATGCACCCAGCCTAACAAGATGGACATACCTGTGCAATAGTGGCACCAAGCTTAGGTAAGTAAGCAATGGCTCTCTGATTGGCTAAGAGGTTTGCTCAATGGGAAGGAACCCATAGCTGGAATTGGAACCATGTCAGACTCCTATGGAGACCAAGATCATGGACTCCAATGAGAAGCTTCCACTAGTCTTTAGCCCAAATAGAGACTACACCCATCAAGGTGTCTCTTAATTAACAATGTTTATCCCATTGAACCTATGCTGACCTCATTCTCTATTGGAGAATCTGTTTTTCAGGTTCAGAAGACAGCAAGAGCCAAGGAGATGAACCACCCCAACACATCAGCCAGGGCCTAGAGGAAACCGGTCAACCAGTGTCAGCGTCATGGAGACCGACACTACGGACCCTCAAAACACACCAAATCAGAAACCCAGAATCTGATAAGAGCACAATCCTAAAGTAAACTTGTAACACATCTACCACAGCCCAGGACATTTTTCAGATGTGGGGGTGGGAAATTGTAATAGCCATAGAATGGAAAAGAATATCCAGAGGCATTGCACCCCCACTTACACTGACTGACTGCAGCTTTTGTCTCATAACCCACAACCCAAGGGTAATATCAGTAATCCCACTGAGGAGGGCCCTCAGCAGAATGGGGACAGGGAAGAGGGAAATGGTAGTACTAACATATGATGTGTCCATATAAAATTTCTACTTAATAAAAAAATATTTTTTTTTAAATAGAGAAAAAGTAGCCAGGCATGGTGGCACATGCCTTTAATCCCAGAACTTGGGAGGCAGAGGTAGGAGGATTGCCATGAGTTCAAGGCCACCCTGAGATTCCATAGTGAATTCTAGGTCAGCCTGAGCTAGAGTGAGACCCTACCTTGAAAAACCAAAGAAAAGATAAATAAATAAAAAGTGGGTGGGCGTGGTGGTGCATGTCTTTAATCCCAGCACTTAGGTAACAGGAGGATCGCTGTGAGTTCAAGGCCACCCTGAGATGGCCTAGTGAATTGCAGGACAGCCTGGGATAGAGTGAGACCATACCTCGAAAAACTGAAATTAAAAATAATAATAAGAAGAAGAAGAAAGAGGAAGAGAAGGAGAAGAAGAAGGAGGAGGAGGAGAAGGAGGAGGAGAAGGAAGAGGAGGAGGAGGAGAAGAAGAAAGGGAAGGAAGGAAGGGAGAAAGAAAGAAAGAAAGAGAAAAGAAGGAAAGAAAATAAAGAAAAAGGGGCTGGAAATATGGCACAGTGGTTAAGACAGTTGCCTGCAATGCGTAATGACCTAGGTCTGATTTCCTAGTACTACACAAAGCCAGATGCAAAAAGAGGCACTTGTATATGGAGTTCATGTGAAGTGGCTGGAGACCTTGCATGCCCCCACCTCCTCTTTCTCTCTCATTCTCTCTGTTTTCAAATAAATAAATAAAATTATTTTTCAAAAGTTAGTACATAGCTATGTTTTCATAAAACACAGATTAATCAGGAGACTTTATGTCATATACTAATGGGATTTTTGTATCCACATGAACTTGGAAATTTTCTATGCATTTCTCCTTATACTTTCTATTTCCATAATTCTACCACTGATATTATTTAAGTCAAAGTTATCAAAAATCTGTAGTACATTATAAAATTCAATTCTTTATCTCATCTAGGATTGTAGAAAAGCTTCTCTCAGTAGAATATGCTTACAGATTTGATATGAAAAATTAGACATTAACTATATTATACATGTGGCTGTATTTATATATATTGTATTTTAAAAATCATTGAAGAATGATTCTCTTTACATTTGTTTGCCTATGACTGGTGGTTTGTTTTTTGTTTTTTGTTTTGTTTTTTTTTTTTTACTGAATTCCAAGGCAGATTTGAATCTGACTTGAGTAAGTATGTTCTGATTTAGTATTTCTTCCTGTGTTAGGGAGTTACTGACTGAAGGACTTCTCAGTCCTTTATGTAAGAAACATATCTAGCTTATAACCACCTCCTGATTACTTTTCTGGCAAGATTACATACTGAATTTTTGTTGAAATTTCCCATAAAGGGTGGGAGATGCAGAGTAGTAGGACACTCACCTAGCATGCAGTATGTCCCTGGATTTGGTTTTCCATATCTAAAAAAAAAAAAAAAAAATCAAAATCAAAATCAATAAACAAATAACTACCAGCATAGTACATAATATTTTAATTCTCAAATTATTTCAAAAATGTCCTTATCTTTTAATATTTAATCTTAGAACTAGTGTCATGAATCTATTGTCTTCCTTTTCTTTCTCCATGGGCTCATGTTCTAAAACTGCAATGTCCACAAGACACAGTCATGCTTAACACCAATGTATCTGATATTCGTTAGATCCAAAAATAGATGGAATTGAGTTGATACTATTTACAAAACACTTGGTGCAAAAAAATCAAAAATAATCTAATTCAATCATAATTTTATTTCATTTAAAATTAAATTGATAATGCCAGGCTACATGAGAATTAATAAACTTCTAAAAAAATAATGTACTCTATGGAGAAACATGAAAAAAAAAATACAATAACTCCTAAAGCCAGTGAATGAAGAAACATTACCTATTAGAATATGTGGGATAAAAATAAAGCAATATGGGCTGTAGAGATGGCTTAGTGGTTAAGATGTTTTCCTGCAAAGCTCTAGGACCCATGTAAACCAGATGCACAAGGGTTTATTCATTTGCAGTGGCTGGAGGCCCTTGCATGTCCATGTTCTCTCTTTCTCTTCCTCTCTCTCTGCCTCTTTCTCTCTGTCAAATAAATAAATACTTAAAATAAAAATAAAATAAATTCAAGCAATGTTTGTAATAAAATATAAAATGGAAAACTTAAATATTTTTTATTGCTATAAGTCAAGCAGAATAATTTAAAAAATTAATTTCCCTGTAAAAAATATACAAGAATACAATAAAGCACAAGATCAAAGTAGGGATAACAGTAAATTGACCAGATCTACGGGTAGATCTATAAGTAAAAGAAAGGGAGGCATAGCTTATATATTCTTATTTATTATAAGTAGTCAATTTAGGAAAAATATTAAGGAATAAAATATATGATGAAATAAGAATTTTCAAGAGGAATATAATTCTTAAAATAATAGATAATTAAATTAATAAGTGATTCATTTGGTGATCATATAGAAATAAACATAAGAAATAGCATAGAGGGTTCCTTAGTGTCCCTAAATAAAACTAAAAGAGTTGTTATTCAAAATAAATATGCCTGATGTATAATCTATAGGCTAAGGAATGATTTTAACAGAAATATTAGAAGGTTGGATTGCTCACAGAAATTCTAACAACTCTTCAAAAATAGCTTGTTGTAATGTTCCATAAACATTATAGAAATTGGTAAAGAAGAAAATTCCTGGAATCCTGGCTTCTCACCTGGAAGTCACCGCTGTGTTCTACTGATAAAAATTTTAACAAACTTAAAAATCAACAACTTGTCTTAGACACACCAGAGAGGTGAAGTCATGGAGTGAACCACTTCCACCAAATGATAGACACAAAATTGACAATGCTTTTGGCTGTACAAAGCAGAAGTGAGAAGAGTGGGGAGAGGGATTCGGGGAGCCTACAGAACAGGCCTGA
This sequence comes from Jaculus jaculus, assembly GCF_020740685.1. Taxonomy (NCBI): domain Eukaryota; kingdom Metazoa; phylum Chordata; class Mammalia; order Rodentia; family Dipodidae; genus Jaculus; species Jaculus jaculus. The sequence goes on along the minus strand of NC_059103.1, from coordinate 182,075,507 downwards.
AGCTAAGCTCTGTTTCTGTAACCCCAGTAACCCCAGACTGGAAGATGGAGTGCTGTATCCATTTCTTCCTCTTTTCTAGGACAAAATACCCAACCAGAAGCAGTTTATAGAAGGAAAGATTTATTTCTGAGTTACAGTTTCAAGGGAAAATTTCTTAGTGGTGGGAAAGCATGACAGAAAAAGGAGGCTGTTGTCACATTGTCAATCATTAGGTAGGAAGTAATATGAAGAAGGAGGGAAAGGCTGTAAGAGATCAAGGTTTTCCCCCAGTGGCAGGCTTATGCTAGCAGTGCTCCATTTAGTAAAGGGTCCACAACTTTCCCATATATTGCAACAAACTGAAACTTTACATTCAAGCCACTACAGAGGCAGGCATAGTATTTCCAAGATAGCTGGGCATCTTAGAGAAGCAAGGTAGTCAATTACCATGAAAAGAGACCTTGTCTTAAAGGATGAGGACTGGAAGGCCCAAAATCAGAAACTTGTTCTCTCACCTCCACATGAACCACATCTTTGTACATGAATCACAGCACACACACACACACACACACACACAGAGAGAGAGAGAGAGAGAGAGAGAGAGACAAAAGCCAGGTGTCGTGGCTCATGCCTTTAATCTCAGCACTTGGGAGGCAGAGGGGAGAGGATCGCTGTGAGTATGAAGTCAACCCTGAATTACACAGTGAATTATGATTTCTAGGTCAGCCTGGGCTACAGTAAGACATTACCTCCAAATAAATAAATAAATAAATAAATACATGGGAGAGAGAGATGCCTTACCAGTTAAGACACTTGCCTACAGAGCCAAAGGACCCAGGTTTGAATCCCCAGACTCCACATAAGCCAGATGCCCAAAGTGCCACATGCATCTGGAGATCATTTGCTGCATGTGGAGGTCATTTTGCAGCAGCCGAAAGCCATGGCATGACCATTCTCCCCCCCCCAACCATTTCCCACTCTGTCTCTTACATAAATAAATACAAAGAAAATATTTTTTTTTAATTTCTTTTAAAAGACAAGAGTAGAGAAAGAAAATGCTCCCTACCCAAGTAATAAATGGTTCATACAGCATGATGTTTAAAACCAGGCTCAATTTTTAAAGAAAGAGGGTATCCATTCTTTCTTTAAATACCAATATATTTTAAGATACTTTTCAATTTAGTATAATCTAATCAAGAATGTAATTAACAGGAAATTACAAGATATATAAAATGTAGAACATTGAGTGAAACCTCAATTTAATATCTTGTGGAAAGGAAAGTTTTCTGTGCCTTAATCATAAGTGCTATGAAAGCTTTGTAATTAAATGTCATGAAGTAAATGACAACTTTTATGTTTCCCTAATTGAGACAAGAAAATGTCATTTTTATATTAGCCAACACTTTGTATTTCAATTTCCAGAGGTATATGTCCTCCTGATATTTCCATATTTTTCTTGTGAGTTCCAAAACTTACGATTTTCCCACCAGTATTCTCGAACCATTGATGTGATTCACACTACAACACACTGTTTCACAAAGTCTCTGTTTAAGATTAAGAAGATTAAGACAGTTAAATTCTGACTAGTGGAACAATTGTATGAGCTGGAGATCCAGACTGTAAAAAGGAGAGTGTGACTAGACAACCCTCATTAGTCTCTCTCTCCTTCCTGACTGCAGATTGAATGTGACCAGCTGCTTCATGTACTTACTGCCATGCCTTCCCCACCATGATACACTCTACCCTTCATCTGTAAGTGAAAATAGATGCTTACTCCCTGAACTTAACTCTTCAATATGTATTTCAACACAGCAAAAATAATTATTCCAAGCTGGAGAGATGGCTTAGCAGTTAAGACACTTGCCTTGCAAAGCCTACAAACACTTGTTCAAATCTCCAGATCCCAGGTAGCCAGACACCAGTGAGACAAGCATGCAATGCCACACATGTGCGCCAGAGGGTGCACTTGTCTGGAGTTCATTTATAGTGGCTGAAATGCCCTGGTGCACCCTTTCTCTCTCTCTCTCTCTCTCTCTCTCTCTCTCTCTCTCTCTCTCTCTCTCTCTCCATCCCCCCCTTCTCTTTCTCTCAAAAATAAAATAAAAACCAACTGTTCCTTATACAGTGAGGGAATAAGCATTAACCAAGTCTTTCTCAAAGGAGAGGTCAATTTATACTTGGGAACTGTCCTCCCTGTTTCTATGATGCCTTGGTGTCCCAGCCAGAGGGGAGTTGAACAAGGACACAAGGGGAAATTAGCCTGAATGAGAAAAGGCAAACAGACACAAGAAGGAGACCATGCTAGACGTTTGTCAAGGCCTCGGAGTCTTTATTTTTCACACAGTGGTTATATAGGGGAAGAAAAAGTGGGGAGGGGGGGGAATAAGCTGGCTGATGTGATTTAGGGCTTTGGAATTGTCAGGAAACCTAGAGGGGATGTAATTAGGTGTTCATCTAATCTTGCCTCAATGGCTTAACATCCTGACTACACCAGGCTTCACATCCTGACCATAAACTGGCCTTTTGCAAAAGATAAGATTCTGTAAGCAGTCTGCTGACCGACATTACAGAAGTACCTAAGAGAAAGCAGGATGGACCAGCTTTCTGAGTAATGAGTCAGCTTATGAGCAGGCCCAGACAAAATGGAGAGGCTTTTGCTCTATGGCTCCTGACAATGCATGGTGCAGTTAAAAGTAGTTTTTATATTATTGTCACCACAGAAATGTTACATGATATTTGCTGTTCCTTGATTAAGTTTGCTCTGTGTTGATGCCAACCAATACTTAATAAGGTAAACATTATTTCCCATTTCATTTTGTATCTATCTAATAGACTTAAAAATTATCTGTGGTTTGGAAATGAGTTACTACTTAATAAATGCATCTCATTAGTGTAGGTAAGTAGCTTCAATGCCTTTTGATACATTCATCCAAAATGTATTGAAGAACAGAAATTCTATTCTTGATATAGATGCCTACATTGCTGGATCATGTCACAGTAAACATTCAGTTGTCTCTTTTCCACATGAATCTTAGGAATTGAGTATTTTACACAAGAGACATGCATTAAACTTCTAAATGAATGAATATACTTGCTTGTATTTAATTGGAACTTCAATGATTTTCTTAATTTTTTATTTCATATCTAAATTTCTTAATCTACTCTAATCATCATTTTCTGTATGTTTAAATATATTTAGAAACTTCACACATAAGCAGCATTATGAAATAACTTTCTAAAAAAAATACTTTACTTATTTATTTGCAATCAATGAAAGAGAGAGAGAGACAGAGAGTGAGAAGGATTGGGCACACCAGGGCCTCTTGCTACAGCAAACACATTCCAAACACATGTGCTACTTTGTGCATCTAGCTTTGCATAGTTACTGTGGAATCAAATCTGGATTGAAAAGGCTTTGCAAACAAGTGGCTTTAACCAGTTAGTCATCTCCCCAGCCCCAGACATAAGTGAGTGGCATTTTTACATTTTTTGATAATGTTTAGTTACATTAGACTAGAATGAATTTGGTCATTCTTTTTTTTTTCTTTTTAATTTTTATTAACATTTTCCATGATTATAAAATATATCCATGGTAATTCCCTCCCTCCCCACCCCCACACTTTCCCATTTGAAATTCCATTCTCCATCATATTACCTCCCCATTACAATCATTGTAATTACATATATACAATATCAACCTATTAAGTATCCTCCCCCTTCCTTTCTCTACCCTTTATGTCTCCTTTTTAACTTACTAGCCTCTGCTACTAAGTATTTTCATTCTCACGCAGAAGCCCAGTCATCTGTAGCTAGGATCCACATATGAGAGAGAACATGTGGCCCTTGGCTTTCTGGGACTGGGTTACCTCACTTAGTATAATACTTTCCAGGTCCATCCATTTCTCTGCAAATTTCATAACTTCATTTTTCTTTACCGCTGAGTAGAACTCCATTGTAAAAATGTGCCACATCTTCATTATCTACTCATCTGTTAATGGACATCTAGGCTGGTTCCATTTCCCAGCTATGATAAATTGAGCAGCAATAAACATGGTTGAGCACGTACTTCTAAGGAAATGTGATGAGTCTTTTGGATATATGCCTAGGAGTGCTATAGCGGGGTCATATGGTAGTTCAATCTCTAGCTGTTTTAGGAACCTCCACACTGTTTTCCACAATGGCTGGACCAGACTCCATTCCCACCAGCAGTGCAGAAGGGTTCCTTTTTTTCCACATCCCCACCAACATTTATGATCATTTGTTTTCATGATGGTGGCCAATCTGACAAGAGTGAGATGGAATCTCAATGGAGTTTTAATCTGCATTTCCCTAATGACTAGTGACGTAGAACATTTTTTTAGATGCTTATATGCCATTCATATTTCTTCCTTTGAGAACTCTCTATTTAGCTCCATAGTCCATTTTTTGATTGGCTTGTTTGATTCCTTATTATTTAACTTTTGAGTTCTTTGTATATCCTAGATATTAATCCTTTATCAGATATAAAGCTGGCAAAGATTTTTTCCCATTCTGTAGGTTGCCTCTTTGCTTTTTTTCACTGTGTCCTTTGCGGTGCAAAATCTTTGTAATTTCATTAGGTCCCAGTGGTTAATCTGTGGTTTTATTGCCTGAGCAATTGGGGTTGTATTCAGAAAGTCTTTGCCAAGACCAATATGTTGAAGGGTTTCCCCTACTTTTTCCTCTAGCAGTTTCAGAGTTTCCCGTCTGATGTTAAGGTCATTAATCCATTTGGACTTAATTCTTGTGCATGGTGAGAGAGAAGAATCTATTTTCATCCTTCTGCAGATATATATCCAGTTTTCAAAACACCATTTGCTGAAGAGGCTGTCTCTTCTCCAATGAGTATTTTTGGCATTTTTATCGAATATCAGGTGGCTATAGCTACTTCGGCTTACATCTGGGTCCTCTATTCTGTTCCACTGATCTACATGTCTGTTTTTGTGCCAGTACCATGCTGTTTTTGTTACTATGGCTCTGTAGTATAGGTTAAAATCAGGTATGGTGATACCACCAGCCTCTTTTTTGTTGCTCAGTATTATTTTAGATATTCGAGGTTTTTTGTGATTCCAAATGAATTTTTGGATTGTTTTTTCTATTTCCATGAAGAAAGCCTTTGGAATTTTGATAGGGATTGCATTAAATGTGTAGATTGCTTTAGGTAAGATTGCCATTTTCACAATATTGATTCTTCCAATCCAGGAACAAGGGATGTTTCTCCACTTTCTAGTGTCTTCAGCAATTTGTCTCTTGAGTGTTTTAAAGTTCTCATTGTAGAGATTCTTTACTTCCTTGGTTAGGTTTATTCCAAGGTACTTTATTTTTTTTGATGCAATTGTGAATGGGAGTGATTCTCTGATTTCATCCTCTGTGTGTTTGTTGTTAGCATATATGAAGGCTACTGATTTCTGTGTATTTATTTTTTATCCTGCTACATTCCTGTAGGTTTTGATCAGCTCTAACAGCTTGCTAGTAGAGTCTTTAGGGTCCTTTATGTATAGAATCATGTCATCTGCAAATAATGATAACTTGATTTCTTCCTTTCCAATTTGTATCCCTTTTATATGTGTCTCTTGCCTTATTGCTATGGCTAAGACTTCCAAAACTATATTAAATAAAAGTGGGGACAGTGGACACCCTTGTCTTGTTCCCGATTTTAGTGGAAAAGCTTCCAGTTTTTCCCCATTTAGTAATATGTTGGCTGTAGGCTTGTCATAAACAGCCTTTATTATATTGAGATATGTTCCTTCTATTCCCAGTCTCTGTAGGACTTTTATCATGAAGGGATGTTGGATTTTGTCAAATGCTTTCTCTGCGTCTAATGAGATGATCATGTGATTTTTGTCCTTCAACCCGTTTATGTAATGTATTACATTTATAGATATGCGTATGTTGAACCATCCCTGCATCTCTGGGATAAAGCCTACTTGGTCAGGGTGAATGATCTTTTTGATATATTCTTGTATTCTGTTTGCCAATATTTTGTTGAGAAATTTTGCATCTATGTTCATGAGGGAGATAGGTCTGTAATTTTCTTTTTTTGTTCTATCTTTGCCTGGTTTTGGTATCAGGGTGATGCTGGCCTCATAGAAGGAGTTTGGTAGAATTCCTTCTTTTTCTATTTCCTGGAAAAGCTTAAGAAGCAATGGTGTTAGCTCTTCCTTAAAAGTCTGGTAAAATTCAGCAGTGAATCCATCCGGGCCTGGGCTTTTTTTTAGTTGGGAGATTATTGATAACTGTTCGGATCTCCATATTTGTTATAGGTCTATTTAAGTGATTAATCTCATTTTGATTTAATGTAGGTAGGTCATACAGATGAAGGAAATCATCCATTTCTTTCAGATTTTCATACTTTGTGGAGTATAAGCTTTTATAGTATGTCCCTATGATTTTTTGAATTTCTCTGGAATCTGTTGTGATGTTACCTTGTTCATCTCTGATTTTATTAATTTGTGTCTCTTCTCTTTTTCTTTTGGTCAGATTTGCTAAGGGTTTATCAATCTTGTTTATCCCTTCAAAGAACCAACTCTTTGTTTCATTAATTCTTTGGATTGTTCTTTTTATTTCTATTTCATTAATTTCTGCCCTAATCTTTATTATTTCTTCCCGTCTACTGATTTTTGGTTTGCCTTGTTCTTCTTTTTCCAAGGCCTTAAGGCGAAGCATTAGGTCGTTTACTTGTGACCTTTCTAATTTCTTAATATAGGCACTCAAGGCTATAAATTTACCTCTTAGAACTGCCTTCATTGTGTCCCAGAGATTTTGGTATGTTGTGTTCTCATTATCATTTGACTCTATAAATTTTTCGATTTCCTTTTTGATTTCTTCATTGACCCATTCATCATTTAGTAGTGCATTGTTTAGTTTCCATGATTTTGTGTATGCTCTATAGCCTTTCTTGCTACTGATTTGTAGTTTAACTCCATTGTGGTCAGATAGAATGCAAGGAATTATTTCAGCTTTCCTGAATTTGTTAAGATTTTCTTTGTGTCCTAATATATGGTCTATTTTAGAGAATGTTCCATGTGCTGCTGGAAAGAATGTATATTCTGCAGCCTTTGGATGAAATGTCCTGTATATATTTGTTAAGTCCATTCCTTCTATGACCTCATTTAGTCCAGATGCCTCTCTGTTTATTCTTTCCAGGGATGACCTGTCAATTGATGAGAGTGGGGTGTTAAAGTCTCCCACCACCACTATGTTTGGTGTTATCTGTGACCTTAGTTCTAATAGTGTTCTGCATGCTTCCTTCCTCTGACAGGAGCTTCTGAGCCACTTGCTGAGACCAGGGTCTCCTGGGGGCACGGATGGCATATCCTGGACTCCGGAATGTGCTGGCACACAGCACTTGCTCAGATATCATATCTGTGGCTCTTTTTGCTTCTTAGACAGCTCCTGACAGCTCTCTAAGGTCGCTTCTCTGCAGAACCTGTGGCTCCCCCTGGGGCAGCTTAGGAGTGACCAAGCACCACTGACATTCATCCCGGGCAGTGGGGGCCTAGTCTTCTGGGGCACACGGACACCCACCAGCCTGGGCTGGGAGGCTCTGCGCAACCCACTTCCTGACATGTCTCGAATTTGGTCATTCTTAATGAAGAAAATATTTGTATCACAACATTCATGGTGAATTTGAAATGAAAATCCCAAACTCTTTGTTGCATCAATCCCACCAAGGATGATAAAGCTTTCTGAGTGTAACAAAAAATTAATAAGGCTTTAAAATTTGTACAATATCACAAGTGCACTTGACCTTAATACTGTACTATAAAGTCATTTAACATTACACACATACACTGCATATATAACTTGTAGATAAGATTGCACAAAAAACATAAAATTATAATAAAGTACCAGTGTCATTATTAACATTACTCACTCATTATTTGTTTGGAATGCATATTAAGAGAGTTCAAATACACATCTAGGCAAAAGAAAATAAGCATTGATCTGTGTAAATAGTGGAAATGTCTTATATGACATATTATTCAAACTGCATTACTTAAAAATAACTTCTCTTTTTATATATTTTCCATAACAGATAAATCATATGAATGCACAAAAGTTTAAACCCCATTCCTTATTGCCACATTTAATTTCCTCATTTTATGGTCAGTATTGCTATTTCTGGGATGGTAGATATTATTATTAACTGTTCTTTATCCCAACTTATCACAAAATGTACATTTTTGCTCATATGAAAATTGGGCAACTTTGGCCCAAGCAATGGTAGAGTGATTGATGTTTCAGATAATAATTTCCTGCCATAGGTGCTAAATACCTGTAAACTGATGCAATTACTAATATTCAGATTAGTTGTGTTACAAGAAACTGAGCTGTCCCTTAACATCCATCTGTAACATCAATAATTGCTTTAAACATAAAAGAATTCTCAGCTTCTTCAGTCTCCAGAGTGTGGTGTACAAATAACTGCCAGGTTTTGGCAATTTATTTTCACAGAAAATCTGATTCTTAAGTATTTAAAAGGATTGTAATGATATATGAATTTAGTATAAGTCACACAATGTTTGTTCATAGTGAATTCTTTTTTAAAAATTATTTTTATTTTTATTTATTTACTTGAGAGCAACACACACACAGAGAAAGAGGCAGAAAGAGAGAGAGGGGAGAGAGAGAATGGGCGTGCCAGGGCCTCCAGCCACTGCCAACGAACTCCAGACACGTGCTCCCCCTTGTGCATCTGGCTAACTTGGGTCCTGGTGAATCAAGCCTCGAACCGGGGTCCTTAGGCTCCACAGGCAAGCGCTTAACCACTAAGCCATCTCTCCAGCCCTCATAGTGAATTCTTGATACAGTCAAGATATTCGGTATCCTAAGTGTTAAGTAAGAATTTTGAGAGTGGCTCTCTCAGTTTTGATTCATTTATTGGCTCTTATGTAGATGCCAAAGAAGTCTTTTATAAATGAACTTCTTACAGTTCAGGGCCTTGAAAACAAATATTTCTACATGCATAGAGGGTGAGTTTTCAGTGTGAGACATCTGAACCCTCAAAGTACTTAAAAGGGAATGATCTGGTAACTGCCAAATTCCTTCCATCCCTTCCAGACTGGGGTAGGACAGCATGATGCAATAGATGGGTGTGGTTTCTCTACCAAATGCTGCAGGAGTCACATGCATCAGAACTATCAGAAGTTAGTTCCCCATGGGAAAATATGATGCATAGTGTACAGAAACCATAGTAAGACTGACAGATTCCCTTTTCCGTTCTTACTTCAAATATTGTTTTTGCTATTGAAAAAAGCCACATATGACTCCTATTAGCTCATTCTGGGACATTGAGACAGGGTCTTACTTATTCCAAGGTGACCTTAAAAAACTCTCTGTGTGCCCCTGCATGACTTGAATTCCAGATTCTCCTGCCAGTGTCGTTATCCTGCACGGCCGGCATTACAGATGTTTACCAATATGCTGAGTTTATACGGTGCTAGTAATGAAATTCAAGGCTTCCTGCAAGGAAGGCAAGCAGTCTAACAATGGACCTATATGACAAGGCTTGTTTTTTTTTTTTTTTTTTTTTTTTTCTTTAATCACATTCTTTTTGCTTCAGCATCTTTGGACTCATTGTAGCTGTTGTGGATTAGAACCTCTAAAGGAAATGTATATTAGCACTTCAGTTCAGTCTGTTTCCTGGTTAATTGTATGCTGATAGCAATAAATGATGTTTATTTAATCAATTACAGTTCCACTTACCATTCTATTTACAATAAACCTTAAGTTATGTATAGATGATTGATTCCCATCTGCAGATCAAAATCTATGAATAGGACTGTCTGAGGCCTTCATTTTCCACAGTGAATATCATAACACATCTGAGGAGGGCCACCAGGGTGACAAGAGCTAAGGCAAGGGGATAAAAGTGTATATAACCTGTTATTGCAGTCAACTTGGTGTTGCTGACACAAATAACTGGACCAACAGCCACTTGTATTATTTAAGAGACAAAGGTTTCTCAAAAATCCATACATTCATGATGTTTTCCTAACAATTTGAGCAATGATTTGTTGTGGAAGTCACTGATGCAAAAGGGCTGCGTGTATTCAAATTATATGGGAAAAATTGAGGCCACATTTCTTGTTTACCATTTTATATAAGCACCTGTGCACATTACTATTCATTATGAGTCCTGAATAAATTTTCCACATATGAAATAAGAGAAAATATAGAATCAAATTGTCACTAAGCTAATGTGTATTAATCTAGATCAGAGATTTTTTCATGAATAATTCCCAGTTGACAAAATGGAGTGGACTACTATAATTTAAAATTTACACTTTTTTCAAAAATATCTTATTTTTCATTACTGCATTTATATATTACTAGCCACACAAAGCCTGCATTATTCTATGCATTACCATTCAAATAATACATGATTGCCCATGAAATGTTTTGAGAAGGTGTTCATTTACATTCTCACTAGTTATTCACTTAAGAAGGCAGTGAAAATATATATATATATATATATATGCATATACATACACACACACACACACACACACACACACACACACACATGCCTTTATATACCAAACATGGCTTTGTTATTTCATGAATAATTACAATTCCACAAAAATAGTTTTTGAAATTTTATCCTTGCAACTCTAAGAATAATAAATTGTTAAGGCTTATAATGAAATTAGTTCATTTTAAACTTAGCAATATGAAACTAACTTAAAGTATACAAAGGTTTAACATTTACCCAATTATTTAATAGTTCATAGTTTCAAGAGGACATTTTAGATATGATGCCTATAATAGCTAATATTTGTATAACATTTATTGTGCCAAATTGTGATACAAAGGGTTTATATTGCTTGTCACAAGTATTTTACCAACTAGTCTATATTATCAGTTCTATAATTATAACTCTCATAGGCTTAGACTGGTGGAGCATATTTTTTATGGAAAATGGATATTAAAAATAGGTCATAGGCAAAGACATCAGAACATGTTCCTATAACTTCTATATTCATTGAGCATATCATGTAGGACTCATTATTATTATCACAGGATGATGTATTTCAATCTCCAACCTTTTCACTCAAGCTCCAGGTCTGTATTCCAAGCCAATAATGTAAATTGTAATGTTTTGTCAAGCAAGTCACAGAGTCAAGGGTGCAATTACAGATTTCAGTCTTGCTAACTAGACAGGCAGCATCATATTTCATTTTTAATGAATCATTGTTCATTCAATACAAAGATTATCTGACAGAAAATGTTCTTCATCTAAATTAACTAAAATTGAAAAAGAACGCCACTCAATTATTGGACATGTAAATCATATTCATATCTTAGCCCTTGTTTCTTTTTTCTATAGGCAAATTCAACTTAATCCATGAAAGTTAATCTAAGAGCCCTTTCATTTCATGGGAATGAGTTATTTGCTGCTGTTTAAATGTTAAATTTTTGCATAACAGTGATGAATGTATTTTTCAATATACTAATGTTTGGTTAAAATTGAAAAACAACACCACCTGAATGGATATTCATTCTACTCCAATGAATACTTTGTGACTGATTTAAAAATGCAAAACATATACCCTGATGTAAGATTTTAAATTTTTATCAAAACTCAGAATGCAAAGAAATTTTATTAGCAAATTTTAGTACAGATCATTGTAATTGCCAAGTATTTTCTGGATAAATGATTATTAGCACATACACTTATGCAAATAAAATAAAATAAAATCATCCCTAAACACTTGTAAGTAGCATCCTCACTATTTCAGTGGTTGTTAAAGAACATTTCATCTCAATTTCTATTGTAGACTGCCTCACATTGTTAGGATGAACATCTAAAACTGACACAGTTTATAGGAGGAAGGGGTTTCTTTCAAGATTCCAGATCCAGGGAAAGTTCCATCCATGGTGGAAGAAGCTGCTTCATACAGGTAAGCAGAGAAACCTTTTGACTAAAATCACATCACCTTCCACAGGCACCTTAGGGCTAGACGTCAGGTGGCACAACACTCAATTTACAACCATGTTGGATTTCCCTAACCATGAGCTCTATTGTATTCTATTTTAGTCTTAAACTGCCTTTCCCTCTTATTATCTCTCTGGGTCTCCTTAGAGAGTTTTCTTTTTGGAATTCCTTCAGCTATTTGCATAGATAAAGTCAGCTCTTTAGCAATTAACTCTTACAGTGACTTAATGCATCAGTCCAGCTTTCCATCACATTTTCCTTCTCTTCCCAGTCATAACCCTTTATTTTTTAATATGTAACTTGCTTTTACATTTTAGGATGGGGGTCTTAGATCCTCCTTGGTGATATTTCTCCTTTAATGAGACGTATCAAGGAGATTTGGAGCTAATACAAATCAATAACTATCAAGTAAACATAACCAATGAGGACAAATTCTGAATTTTTAAAATTTATTTAAAGGCAACAGTAGCTGACTAATCAGGGACAGGCAAAGGCAGAGACATGGGTTAATGTTAGAATTTAGTATTGTAAGCCAGAATTAGACAGGGGAGTCTTTTAGCCTGAATCTTTTTTTATATTGTAGTTATATTTTCTTACTAGATGATTGAGACCATGCAAGCTGCCAAAATTAACTGTGCATTATATTTTGGTGGTCAATAATGGCTCTTTAGGAGAGACTTTTAGAGACCTGTGAGGAGTTCTATGAATCTCAACATTGTCATATGCTAGGATAAGTCAAGGCCATGCTGAACAATTGGCCCTCCTTCTTTTGGGAAACCCAGAGGACTGATTTTCCTCTGATGTGACTCTCCTATTGCACCAACTAGGAATTCATTTTCTGGTCTCCTTATCCTCCCTGATCAAGAAGATAGGCAATTTACCAGAGACAAGAAGTTAGTAAGTGTCCCATTATCTCTGTGGCCTTCTGAATTGGGAGCAGGAACCAGACTATTGGTTGTCCTTTAAACTCCAATGTTTCCAATTGACTTGGGCTTCTACATATAGTTATTAATCACTCAAAGGCTGCACATATCTGACTAGCAAAACAGATTCAGTTTTAAAGAAAAGGTGCAGAATATATCTGGTTAGCAAAGCAGATCTGGTCAGAGAATGACACAATAGTTTAAAATCATTCTGATTAGCATTTAAGTTTAGTTGTCAATTGACAGTGTGAGCTATGTCTGGAACATAGAAAACATACACATTCTACTTTTTAATATCTGTCAGTTATAAGTACAGGCAGAACATTTTAGTAGCCCAGAAAACAGTATTTTACCAATTACCTTATCAATAACATTAACCTAATTGATTTAATCTAAAAATTGTATGTTGGGAAAACACACACAGTATAAAAAATTGACATCTGCGTTTGAAAACAACTTTGGCTAATCTGTATACCTATGGAGGTATCAATTACCTCCCCCACCCAAAACTGGAAGCAGAACAGCAAAGTTTAAGATTATTTTTCTAGAGTAGGAAACACATTTTAAGTATCAATATATCTATAAGCAATGAACTTGAGATATTAGAAATGAGACAATTACTTAAGCAGTATCTTAACTATAACTGAGTATACATAGCTTAAGAATGAAGTCAAATCTGGTCATTATTGAGCTGAACTAGGCTGATTTTAAACATACATTAGAGACGTTTTTACAGACACAAAGTAATTTCTTAAGCATTTACTTTAACCTTTGAGAAACTTTATAGTTTAATATAAAGAAATTTTTATGACTATTAGAATGTATAAAACTTAGACAAACTATATTAACAATGTTTGTGTTTAGTAGATTTCCTAAGACATGGATGGGGAATGTAGCATACAGATTCAGGTTCACTGAGATGAACTTCCAGACCAGGTACAGTTATGGAGGAAGGGATTTATTGAAGCTTACAGATCCAGGGGAAGTTCCATTACAGCAGAAGAAACTGTCCTGCTTTCACAGGACCAAGCAGAGAGAGAGAAGTACAAGCCTAAAGGTCAAAAGCCACACAGCACACTTCTGGAACTCCAGCTAGGCACACTTTGCTTATCTTTATATTTAAATCTGAAACCCACCATCACACTTAAGATCACCCAGTGGCATTGCCTCCAGCAGGTGGCTACAGATGCAAACTACAAACAAACAACTGAATATAGTGGGGGCCACCAATTCTAGTCAAACTACCACAGGGAGCTTCCTCAGTTTTCCTAAGAACAAAGTCACAATGACTAAGTCACTTTTCATAAGGCTTAGATTATAAACTCAGTTATAACCACACAGCAAAACCAGCATGAACAAGACAGGAGCAATCTTAAAATTATAGGGTTTTAGCCAGACGTTGTGGTACTTGCCTTTAATTCCAGCACTTGGGAGGTAGAGGTAGGATCATTGTGGGTTTGAGGCCAGTCTGAGACTACAGTGTATTCCACGTCAGCCTGGGCTACAGTGAGACACCCCAACCTCAAAAAAAAGTAAATCAATAAAAAGTACCTCAGCCTTTAACAGTTTAAGATTAAAAACACACTAAGAAAAACTTTAGATAATTTTCTAGGTTTTTTAATGATCTCACTGGAAAAAAATTAACATTAAAGAAATAAAACATACATCTAAAAGTTTTCATTTTTTTAAATATTCTATTACTACTGATTGTATCAGCTGAATAGTTTTGCTTATTGATAGCCAAACATTATGGATGTTGGATAAAGCACATTACAGTATTCTGATGTCTAGAAAAGTCTGATATTAACAAAAACTAGTGTTCACATATTTAAGGCACATGAGGCTATAGAGTGTAAACTATGAACAAAAGAACTGCTAACAGAAGAAATCTACATTATGTAGTAATATTTTTGGCTTAAATATGAAGACATGAAGAACATTACCATGTTTAAAGTTCAGCAGAATTGGAATACCTTTATACAATATTTTCTTACAGAAAAATCTTTGTGATGTAAGTTAAATAAGTAAGCTAAATAAGATGTCCACCTAATCTATAAGCCAGTCTCTGAAATTAATTCAGCTATATCTAACATAGTCTAAGAATAGAGGAACTGGACTAAGCTGCCATGGTCTAATGGAAAAAAGGAGACAAGTCTCATGGAAAGGAGAGAGAATGGGCATGCCAGGGCCACTTGGCAATGCAAACAATCTCCAAATGTTTGGGAGTACTGTGAGTATCAAGCTTTATATGGGTAATGGGAAATCGAACCCAGGCCTTCTGGCTTTGAAAGCAAGCACCTTTAACTGTTGAGCCAGAAAGAAGTATTTCCAAACTCGTCCAAATCAGTTTTATAGAACTATAGTGAATCCAAACATACACAAAATTTAATGACAAAATCTATGACACAACCTTAACCAACTCTATAATTATGCCTTTGGCACTTTGGTAAGTTTGCTCAGTAATGATGTAAGTTAAATATAAAGTATTAAGAGTGTGATTGTTGGGGGAATTACATCTTAAATCACAACTTTGTTTATAATTGTCTTTTACTGTTCACTGCAAATAGTTTCCAAGTGTATGACAAATAAATGCTGTTCAGTGTCTGTCTCCAAATGTGGTCTAGTTGCCTTAAAAATAGGAAGACAGAGTAAATAATTCCTCAGTGAAAACTTTTTTTTGAGCCAGGGTTTTAGTTATGAGAAATTTAGGAGATAATTAAATGTTAATGAACCACTTTAAATGTTACAATTTAGTTAAAAGGTTGACAAATAGAGGAACATGGCTATCTTGGTTGAGTATTCTTAAGTTGGTCTTTCACAACCATTATTATGACCATATTAACATCAATGAGTTAAAGTTTTAAATTTACAACCTGAAGACCATAGCAACCTGCTACCAGCCAGGGCCATTCTTTGTTAGCCTGATGTAAGCCCTAGGCTTATAGTCATTTTATATTTCAAGAAATCTGTAATCTGATCAAGAACCTTAAGACTTACTTAATCAACTTTGTCTTTATCCTTCTGTTTAAGCTTATTCATGCCTTTATCCACATATTTTACTCATACCTTCATCTACATATGTTTACCTTACAATCTGGGTATCCACTCTGTAACAATCTTTTTCATCAAACATTTAACATCCAGCATTTAAAGTTTCCTATCCAGTTTATATTCCTTAAGTCAGTTCATCCCATAACTACCAACAAAAATTTTCATTGTCCTTATGATAAGACTTTTATTATGACCATTTAAGTGTCTTTATTGTCCTTAAAAGACTTTTTGAAATAACCTTTTTAATTAAAAAGTAGACCAGGGCTGGAGAGATGGCTTAGTGGTTAAGTGCTTGCCTGTGAAGCCCAAGAACCCCAGTTCGAGGCTCGATTCCCCAGCACCCATGGTAGCCAGATGCACAAGGGGGTGCATGCATCTGGAATTTGTTTGTAGTGGCTAGAAGCCCTGCACGCCCATTCTTTCTCTCTCTCTCCCTCTTTTTCTCTCTGTCACTCTCAAATAAATTTTTAAAAGAATTAAACAGTAGACCAGACTTTGACTTATACTATTTATCCAGAATATATATTGTTGATTTTGGAAATTCTTTTATTATAACTTTCCTGAACCACATTTTTAAAAATATGAAAACAAAGCTAGGTGTCGTGACACATGCCTTTTATCCCAGCACTTGGGAGGCAGAGGTAGGAGGATCACCATGAGTTCAAGGCCACCCTGAGAATACACAGTGAATTTCAGGTCACCCTGAACTGGAGTGAAACCCTACCTTGAAAAACAAAGCTAAACTAAACTAATACTAAAACACACACACACACACACTCACACACACACACACACACACACATATATATTCGAACATTATCAGAAATCTTAGAAATTTTTGGACAAACTCAAGATCGAGTACCTCCAAATTTAAACCTAAATCTTGAGGCTGTTGCCTGTTAGTAGTTCCATAGAAGCATAGAAAGGTAAAGTAAACTTAAGAACAGTTACAAACTTCTTATTAGAAGTCCCCGTCTGTTCTCAGCAACTGGGGACTCAACCATCATCATGCTGGGGCCAGGATCCTGAGATTCCCTGTACCTGCATCCCCCTGGCTCTGCAAGGCAGGGAAGCTAAGCAAGAAGAGTCATCAGGAATTCTCCTGGGATCAGCATAACCTCAGAGAAGTCTGTGTCTTGTCTCTGTGGCTAACAATGAGACGTGTGTTGGGCTCCCCCATGACTCCCAGGGCCATCTGGCCATCTGCCGATCAAGCCCTTCAGATGAAAGCACTAAGTGCAGGTGCCTGCTCATTTGTAGAATGTAGGAGTCCCCCACTTTTGCTATGGAGAGCTGCCCCAGCCACAGCATGTGAGTGCATTACAGTTTTCCACAGGCTTTGGCATCGTCTTGGTCTGGCCCAAAACTTTACTATTCATCCCTGCCCCTAAAGAACACAGAGGGAGAGCACAACCTCTCCCCCTACTTTTTTTTTTTTGTTGTTGTTGTTAACTCCAGGGAGAGTTTTGGACTTCCCTCAAGGCTACAACACAGGTTTCTGATCCTGTCATTTTTCAACCTTTTAAGAATAGGAAAATTTTGCGTTCTTCCCTGCCTGTGATCTTAATTACTTTTGATGTTCCTTCTGAAGGACATTCAACAGTAAAAGTTGGCCATGCAGTCGAGGACAGTGGCATTGTTGGAGGACATACCCCACAGTGAATTCCCCACTGTGTTGGTGCTGCAGAAAGCCTTCCTGAGCTTGCACTGCTCAGGACAGAAATCGCTCTGCAGCCTTAGGGCTGTGAGCCACACACATGCTCATATACACACATTCATTTAAGGTGCACTTTTCATACAGACTTCAGATAGCCATCTCCCCCTGAAGAGCCAACCTGACTCCATTTTAACAGCAAGAGCCATTTTGATATACTGACTAAGTTAAGTTTCTGTTTCTTTAAGTTTCTATGACTGAGCTGGGGCCACAAATTGTTCCCTGGTTACTGTTGCCAGGCTTGTATAGCCATAATGTTCGGGGAAGTAGTTTAACTTTAATGGCTGTTCTGCTTCTGTCACCACCCTTGCTTGCCTCTGAAACCCCCCTACCCTGTGATGTCTATGGTCTTGCCCTATAAAAAGATCCTGAGAAGCTGACTCGACTCAGGTTGCTCTCTACACCCTGCCTTAAGGAGGCAGCTGCCCAACTCGCTCTATTGCGTAAGATTAAAAGCTCGCTTCAATTTGGCCATAATTTGTGGTTGGTGGTCCTTATTCTCACAAATTCTTGGTTTACACACCTCATTCATTCATTCAGAAGCTATGAATTCTATTTTTAATTCCTATGTTATGGGGTCCAGTGTCTCACACAAGTAAGACTATTGACTCACAGAATGTGAGGCAACGTTTTACTGGGCACAAAAAGATAGAAAAGGAAAAAACAAACAAACAAAACAAAAAAAAAAAACACACAAAACGGCATAGCCTGGCGTAACAGAGCTCCACTCCAGATTCTGAGTGAAAGCCCTTAACTGTTTGTAGGGCCAGTTTTTATTAAAAAGAAACACAATGGGAATTAAGCTATAAACCATAATTTACACATGACAGTAACAGTCATAAAATTTAAAAAAAAAAAAAAAAGTAAAAGGAAGAAAGGAACTTGCAAACAGATCTGTGGGTCAGTTACAGGAAGCACCACCTGGGGGATGCTAGGTAGGCCTGTGACCAGGATTCCTGCTTATCTTCAGGAGTTTGCTCAACAGTGCAGGCCCCAGGAAATGCTATTCATCCCAGCAGAGCCTCCTGTTTACCTACTATTAGCAGAGCCTCCCGTTTGCCACCATCAGAGCCTCCTGACTTCTATATTTACCTAGGCTAGGTATAAAGAACTATAGAGAAACATAATATTTTGCTCTCTTTACACCTACTCTATTTTCAACTGCTGAACCAAAATCAAACCTCAAAATTACTTCAAGTATAATTTCAGACCTCACATTGAGGATTTTTCCAAACCAAGACTTGATTAGTCTCAATTCCAATTAACCCAGGGTGGTCAGGTTATCCAGGACCCTCATTTGACTTGATATGCAGTTGGATGTCAACAGTTCCCTCTGGTGGCCATCCCATATCAAAGGATGGCCAATCTAAATCACAGAATTTCCTTAAGGAGAAGGCATCTGGTTTCTAAGTCAGATGCCTGTGGTTGAAAGAAGGAAAAATTAGTAAGGACACATTACAATGGGCTAGATGTGCTAGACGTGGAGCTTGTCTGTTCCATGGTGGTTTTGATTCTGCAGATGGTTTCCTAGGAGGATCCAATAATGTTAAGCACAAAAGGTCAAAGCAATCACTAGACAGAAAGACACGGACACGTGTCAAGGCAAAACTGAAACAGACAGACAAGAGGTTGGGCGATTTTTTTGCCACCACCTGGCAGTCTGGGGAAATAGTGCTGTGTACAGCCTTCCACTGTATCCCCCTTCCCCCTCCAGATGTTTCGAGACTAGATGAGTCTCTGCTTACAGTTTTGATGTTCTCTGACCCCCTTTCTCCCAGGGCCTGGAGAATATACCTGAGGCTGAGGAACATCTCTCAGCAAATGCCCCTAACAGTCAGTCTTCAACCCACAGTCAGAGTAGAGTCCCAAGAAACCAAGACTCTGTCAGATCAGATTTGGGGGTAAGTTTAGTGAGAATAATAAAATGTCTCTCAGGTGCCTCCAAATTAGCAAGTCCCAGACCATAAATGAACAGAAGACCACCTGAACAAAAATTAAAAAGAGAGTCTTTATTAAGCTAGCTGATGTCTGTCCCCTTACAGCAAGGAGGAGAGCAGCCCCATACTACTTTTACAATGAGTTTTTAAAGGCAAAAACCACATTCCTTTACAATGATCCGAAAAACCCCCAGTGACCCCTCCACACACAATTATCTTTACCAATAGCAAGCAAGCAGAATTTTGCAGTTAGTACCAGATACAAAGCAGATACCAAATATCAGGACATCTTGACCTCAGTGTGAGAGCAAATACCAGATACCTTACTGGGATCCAGCCTCATTCTTATAATTAATGCTTTGTGCTAATCTTTAGTCTCTTATGGCTCCTTGAGAAAGTCAAAATGGCTAGGTGACCTAAAATGGCTTCCCTTAGGTTTGTTCACCAAAGGTTGTTTCAAAATTTCTGCATGCAATATTTGTGTGGCTATTTGCTTGTGTATGGAATCAGGAGGTTTTATGGGAAGCTGGTGTAGTACTTTGGGTTTCTCAAGTTGTTACCATTATCATTCAACTACTGTGTGAGAATTCTAGTTGCTGTTTATTCTTGCTAACACTTGATACCATCAGTCACTTTTGGAAACAATGTAAAATGGAAATATTATTTAAATGTGCACTATTTAAAAATATATAGGTAAGTGTCCCGACCCACGGGACCTCATTATTCGTGGGGGCGAGGGGGACCCTAACCTGAAATAAGATGGGCGAGAGAGAGGAAGAGACTCAAGCAAATGTACACTTGTCAAGAGTCCAATTTTATTGGGCCACAGTGGCCTTTTTAAGGGTTAAGGTTAGGGTCTTGTGTGAGGGGGGGGCCTGGAGGAGGCAGGTGGTGGAAAGTTACAGAATCTTCTTGGCCTTTGGCCTAGGACAGTTTGCAGTTATTCCAAGAATTCACGGTATAGTTCTCACGCCTCTGCAGTCACCAGGCAGGATGTTAATTAGTTAGGTGTGGTGGGGTGAGGGGATGGAATCAGTTAGGTATGGCAGGGTGGGGGGATGAGGAAAGGTCGGAAGTTGCTCAGGGCAGAAGTTATCTCAGGGCAGAGGTTATCTCAGGGCAAAGGTCTATTCAGGGCTCATCTCCTCGTCTCCAACAGGTAAGTGCTGAAAGAACTTGCTTTTATTTACTTTAAGTGTATTTTTCTTTTTAAAATGGAACTTAATACTTATAAATAGCTTGCCCAATTTTTAATAATACTGGCTTACAAAAATTGCAGAGACTCAGAAAGAGACATTTCATTTCTGTCCTTAAGGCCTTGGCAACATGCACATTCTCTTTCTCTCAGATAGATAGATAGATAGATAGATAGATAGATAGATAGATAGATAGATAGATAGATAGATATAGATTTTTTAATTTTTTTTGAGGAAGGGTCTTGCTCTGGCCAAGGCTGACCTAGGATTCACTATGTAGTCTCAGTGTGGCCAAGGCTGACCTAGGATTCACTATGTAGTCTCAGTGTGACCTTAAAATCATGGTGATCCTCATACCTGTGCATCCTGAGTGCTGGAATTAAAGCATGCTCCACCATACTTGGCTAATATGCACATTCTAATATGAGAGTGACACATATGATCTATGTCAATTAAAGGACTGAATTTTCCACATTAAAAGAAATAAAAAGGACAAAGCAAAACTGTCAGGCTTAAGTATTTCAAAATCAGGAGATTAGCAAAAGATAAGTATTTATTTATTTTAAAAATATACAAGAATTAAATTCTGGTTAGAGATTTTGTTGCTGTTGTTGCTTTGTTTTCTTTTTGTTTTGTTTTTCAAGGTAGGATTTTGCTCTAACCCAGCTAACCTGAAAGTCACTATGTAATCTCAGGGTAACCTTGGACTTACGGTGATCCTCCTACCTCTGTCTCCTGAGTGCTGGGACTAAAGGTGTGCCCCACCATGCCTGGGAAATATATTTTGAAATAAGAGGGGGGCACATAAAAAATTTGAACAATGACAGCAACTTACAATATTAAAAAAATATTTTATTTGTATGCAATACAAATTTCATATAACTAACCAAGTATTCCAAAAGTGTTAATATTTTGCTTATCTTCATCTTCTTGAAATTTGATGTGAAAGGAGATTAAGGAGAAAGCTATCTTCTTTGAAGCAGCTTCAATCAGGGTAGGAGCCCATTGAGAGAACCAGAAGATGACACCCTGCCTTGGCAGGAATCAAACTCGTGCAAATCCAACATCATCCACAATAGCTGCAATGCCCTCTGCTTCTACCACTGTGCAGCACACTTCCTAGGTGGGCTGGGCTTTGGGGTCAGCCCCTTGACTCTGTAAACCAATCAGGTCTCGCTTCCTCTTAAATACTTGAAATAATACACTTTAATTGACTATAAAGGTTTGTCTATGCTGATCTCTGTCTGGACATATGCAAGTTTGGCTTTTCTATACCCAGCCAGGCTGGATAAGGGAGAGAACTGTTTTTTTTGTTTGTTTGTTTCTTTTTTTTTTTATTTTTTTGCCTGTTTAATTTTCTGCATGCCTTCTCTCTGCTTTGTGTTTTGAGGTAAACTCTCACTCTAATTACATGTATGATTTTTCTCTAACATTTCAGTCTACCATGTGTATATTTCCTTTACACTCTAGGTCTAAATGTGGGCATTTCCTCTAAATTCTGAGCCTGCCACCTGTGTAATCTGTGTAAATGTGGGGTAAACAAAGGTATAACTCTTTCACTATCCATTTCTCAACTGAATATCCTATCTCTGCTTTGATACTCTCTTTCTCTGCTATTCTTCCTTAAGCCATCACCAATTTCTCTCTTATTTTTCCCCCCTTTGGTTTTTCGAGGTAGGGTCTCACAACTAGCTCAGGCTGAGCTGGAATTCACTATGTAGTCTTAGGGTGGCCTTGAACTCTAGGTGATTCTCCTAACTCTGCCTCCTGAGTGCTGGGATTAAAGGTGTGTGCCACTAGGCCCAGGTTCTTATTTTTTATTTATCTTTTTTACATGAAGAGGGTAAGGGCAGATGCTGTGCCTTCCATATGAGTGTGTGTTTCTTCTAAATATCCTGGATCCTATCATCCACATTTTTGTGACTCATTAAAGCCTCTTCCTGTATCCCCATTTCTCTTAAAGGAGCCTCATGAACTATGCTGTTCCTTCCACAGGAGTATGTGTTTCATATCTTCCACATGCTTTTGACTCTGCTGCTGCCTTTTTCTAGACCCCAATTTACCTGAAATAAGCACCATAATGTATGATTTCTCCCTAAATAAAGTTGATAATTTATAAGTTATTCTTCTTTAGTCTGTTTTGATGAATTCTTTGTTTAAAAAGGTTAAGGACCCAAAATTAGGTTGTATAAGTTTGGGAGACCCCTCCTGTACCCCAAACCTTGCATCATATAAATATGAAACCATGAAAGAACTATATAGCAAGGAATAATTGTGAATTTTTTAAGTTAGATCTTTACTCCAAACCAGGAAAAGCAAACTTGAGCTAAAATGCAGCTTAAACCTGTCTTTCAAGTGCTAATTAACAGGTAAAGAGCCCCAAGCTAAAGCAACCAGTTTTGGCTGATGCCAATTCATATACTAATTTATTTGCCTTGGTTCTTATTGCTTATGGGGGGTGGCGAGGGAGAAATCACTGGGCTTTACTTCTGGATCTAAAAATGGTTTCTCTTTACTGAAAGAATGAATCTAGGATTTCTCTCCTCTAAGTATTTTATTGGCCTTTTCAATATGGCACCATTGCAAGGGAAATGTGATTCCACCAAAATCCCTGGGCATGCATGTGTGGTTCACATCTTCACTAAAAACTAAGGTTCAGGACTGACCAAGACCACAAGACCACTCTGAGGCAAAGATGGAAGTTTTTATTGGTGGGGGGGCGCGTTAGGGGGGAACACACAGGAGTGGATTTTATAGGCTTTTCAATTGGGGGAAAGTATGAAAGGGAAGGGATTTCTTTGTTGGAGCAATAAATGTCTGTTCTTTACTTTAGCCATAGGGTGAGACCAGAAGTGACCCAGTGAGAGATAAGGGGGCAGTAAATCTAGACCTGGAGGCTTGTTAGGCAGGGAGGGATAATGGCTGGACAATTTCTTGAGGAATGTGGATGATTCACTTCGCCCTCCTGCGGTAACTCCATTTTGTCCTGACCTAACAAAAACTAAGCTAAGTGTTTATCCTATAATGGAAAAATAAAATAAAATAAAATAAACTTGCTTGCCTTTGAAATTGTTTAGATGTCATCTTTCTTTGAAAAAGCTTAAAGTTTTAAATGCTCTTTTATATATTATTGGTTTTAACCTGTTTTGATGCTTTAAAAATGATTTACAACAAAATTTATCATGCTATAGTGCTACCTTAAATATAAGCCTTAGATTTTGTCCTAATATTAAGAAATAAATTATGTTTTAAAATTTTGTAATGTTTTTAAAAAATGTTTTCAAAAAACGTTTTCATAAGACTTGTTCTCAAATCAGCAGGTAATATAGCCTGAATTCACATGCTATGAAACTTTATAGATTAAGTCTGGTTGTCATCTTTCCTGGATTTTATTTTAAGTATTGAGATATTTTGTGAGATAAATAATAAAAATGAAACTTATAAACCTTAAATATTCATGCTAAAGGGTTTAATTCTCTTTTTTTTTTCTGCTAAGGAGGTTTCTCTGTCGATTTATAATGATAGGAGGGTTAAATCTTTGATGTTAGATTATACAAATGAGCTTGCTGCTCTATCAACTGATAGATTAGCAGTTAGGATGAGATTCTCTTAATAGACCTATTAGAAAAAAATATGGTTTATAAAGTTCTGTGGGTTATGGTGAGATGAGATGGTTGAAGGATAAAATGGAAATGGAATTTTCAATGCAGGCTAAAAAATATTCATTAAGGAACACATTTTGAGTAGCACATAGATTAAAAAGTGAAAGGTTATATAATACCTTATGAGTATGTTGAACAGAAGGATTATAAGAGAAATCTATATATACTAGAGCTTACATAAAATCAATTTCTTTAGAAGAAGCTAAGGCCAAACCCAGATTTTATCAGCTTAATATAACACAGATAAACCCATGCCCAATTGTTATATCTTAACTGTTCTCATATGTTTCCATGCTCTGGCAGTTACCCTATCATTTCCATGTGGTAGCATAGGCTTAATAGCAGACACTTTATTCAGCTTCTTTAAAGGCAGGTCTAACTGGGTTGTACTTGTTACCTTGGTAACTTTCACATTCAATTTTTTTCATTCCCTGGGTAAGAACACAAAGAAGATCTCAATTAGGGTAGAAGGATGGCAGATGTCACAGAAGCTGGATTCTCCGGTATGGTTTTCCTTCCCTTGGTCACTGACTGTG
Organism: Jaculus jaculus; assembly: GCF_020740685.1. NCBI lineage: Eukaryota > Metazoa > Chordata > Mammalia > Rodentia > Dipodidae > Jaculus > Jaculus jaculus. The sequence goes on along the minus strand of NC_059103.1, from coordinate 182,050,550 downwards.
GCAAGAATCTGTCAGGCTATTTAAAACCTGGGCAAATGCCTGCGGTAAGACAGGGAACAAGAATGACTGAAGATGTTCATCATTGTCTCCTCCTCTCAAACAGCCATATGTGTTGGGTCTACATTCACGCCAAATGCATACTAGATGCTGTTCTATATAGATGCCACTGTGGGAAGATGCCTTTGACACTCCAGTCTACAAAAAGCTCCTAATCTTCCTTATTCCACCATTTGAATGTTTTATTTATTCATTTATTAGAAAGAGAATGGGCATGCCCATGCCTCTAGCAACTGTAAACAAATTCCAAATGTGTGTACCACCTTGTACACCTGGCTCACATGGGACCTGGATAATTGAATCTGGATCCTTAGGCTTCACTGGCAAGTGCATTAACTGCTAAGCCATCTCACCAGCCCATTATTCCATCATATAAATAACTTATTAATTTAAAAAAATTAACCATTCTTCTCTTCTAGTTAAATACCTCTATGTTTAATATGCTAGGGTTCCTAATTCTCTGTTTTGTCCTTTCTTCTTGTTGTTGATTGCAATTGGTAGATTATCATCTGCTTCTTAAAAATGTTACAAATTGGCTGTGAGCTCAGGGAAGAATGACCCAAGCAGATTTAAAATCAATTCATGTTTCTGAATGACTCCTCACAGATCACATCGGAGAACAGAACAGGGAAAGCAAATAGCATAAGGGTTATATTTTCTCTACTGCCTTTAGTCACCTAAAGTCACTTACAACACATTAAAATCACATTTTCTAGACAGAGGGATAAAATAAATGGGTAAATTGAGTCTTAAGGTACATGATCAGGACACGAACTTCTTAAAGCATTTAAGACAACCATTTGGCTTGCCATCTTTCTGAGTACTTAATGACCATATGTAGAGCCAGAGCCAACTGGAGATACTGGAGCTTAAAGGACTACCAATATTTTAAGTCCTGCTCTCAGGTCAAATAGGCCACAAGAGATGATTGTACACTCTCAGCTTGCCTGAGAATTGTACTAAATAACCTATTCTCTTGGTCAGAGAGATTATGGAGGCCTGAAACAGTATACAGCCTTCAAGAGGAGAGTCAAAACAGAGGAAAAATATCCTCAATGCTTCCAACAGAAGCCACTTTGTTTGGCCCTGACAGGTGACACAAATACTGAGTGAGCCACAGAAGTCCTTCCTAATCCCTAAGGTCTGGTAAAGAGCCACTGTTGACCTTCAAAATACATAATTAAGGTTTGGCTACCTACTTGATTTTAAACACTCACAGAAAATTATAATCAAAGGTATTACAATGTAAACAAGATTTTGTCTTATAGACATCAAAGTTTAACACTAAATACAGATATCCAGATACCTTGTTCCTATGTTTAAGACTTAACCATACAAAGCTGTTATATTGATTTATGCCTCTTTACAAAACGACCTGTTTCTCTTTTACAGTATGGAGAATAATCTTAATGGTTTTCTTAACTACTTTTTATGAATGTCATCTATGTCAATAAGGGAGAAATTCTTAAAAGAATTTCTTAAATTCTTAAAAGAAATTCTTAAAGACCTACACTCCTATCAAGAGGCTTCTTATTAGGCAAAACCAATAGGAGTCTTAAAATTCCTTCTTAAGGGAACAGAGAAGACTCCCAATAAATATTGATCACAATTTTCTTTACCAAGCTTTCACCTAAACTTTGTCTCATGACAACAGAGCAAACAATTTCCTAAGGGCTTGAACAGCTATAATGTTTCTTCATGCTTCTACATGTTTTCTCAGGACTATAAAAATAAATAAATAAATGCCTACATATGGATGATAATGAGGCATTAGACTGATTCACTAGTTACTCTCTTGGGCTTCTAGAAATCTCTCCTATGAGAAAATCTCTTGCATCCTGCAACCCCATTCAGCTTGAGGAAGGTATAGAGTGGTAATTGCCCCATTGATCTAACAGCAGGTAAGAGTTTCTTCTCAGTGGGAGGGAATGAACGAGAAATGGAGTAAAGCTAGATTCTTTCAGAAGCCCAAAGAAGGAACAAGGAGGTGCCATTCTGTTCATCTTGGCAAAACTGAAACTTGTGTCTTATCCTGTCTTTCCAAGAGGTCAGCCAGTGACATGACCATAAGGAATCTTTTGCTGCTTCTTCAGCTTAGTGTCTCTGATTCAGCCCTCTGAGTCCATGAGCCAATAAGATTGTGGCCCCTTCTGGGATCCCCTTGAGTCCGAACCAATCACCTCTCGGCTTACACACCTGAGCCTGATGACAAGGCTCACCCCGGTTGAATATCTGACCACATAAAGGTGAGTGTCCACATTGCTCAGACCCACTCTTCCTTTCCTTTTACCTTGTGGCCTCACCTGACCACCCACAGGAGTCTGTCCCTCCTTCCAGCCTGCCTGGGACCAGATGGCTGGCAAGGGGAGAACTTACCTTGACCTGAGGGTTTTTTTTTCTTGCCATCTGAATCATGCTTTGGAGGTACCTTCTCACTTGGATTATATGTAAAATTTATCTTTGAACTCTTGAGTCCACCACTATTTCCTGATCCTCTCTTGTCTGTTATTTGAAGGGACTTTTATATCAGATTGTGTGTGTGTGTGTGTGTGTGTGTGTGTGTGTGTGTGTGTGTAACTGCCCTTGCCTTTTTCTGGATATCAATTTCCCTTAAAGAAACCTCACAAATTATAATTTCCCTCAAAATAAACTCAATAATTATTCATTTATTCTTCTTGATTATGTTTTATCAATTCTTTGATAAAATAGAATAAGGACACAAAATTGAGGTTCACAAGTTTAGGAGACCCCCCAGGCCCCAATTCTGCATCAAAACTGTAGTAACTTAGTAACTTAAATGGAAGCAAAAATATTTTTTTCATTCCACTAACGTTATAGCAATACATATATTCATTATAGTGCAGTCATAATGAATTATATTTTTATGATGCTGTTAAGAAGTCCATATTAACTGGCACTTTGCAGTACAACAATGGTTAAGAAAAAATATAAGCCAGGTATGATGGCACACACCTTTAATCCCAGTATTCTGGAGGCAGAGGGAAGAGGATGGCCAGAGTTTGAAGCCACCCTGAAACAACATAGTGAATTCCAGGTCAGCCTGTGCTAGAATGAGATCCTACCTTGAAAAATAAGGGGGGAAAAAAAAAGTAAAAAACTACAGACATAAAAATGTTTTCATTACTCAAGAGCCCAGCCCTAAGGAGAGCTTTTGATAACTTCACTTAAATCTCTTGGGTAATTCCTGGGAAATCTGTGCAGTTGGCTGACAGGTCTGCACTATCCCTGTTCTGAATGAGTTGAGTCAGCTGAACAAGGAAATACTCTGTAGAGAGACACCTGTAGGATATCCAGGTTGTCTAACATTTGGGGGGCAATCTATTGGAGGGAGACATTTATAGGTATGAAATTGGCTGAGAAAAGCAATGTATCATCTTCCACACAAATATGAATTCCTCATGTCACACTCCTGCTGGTCCTACTCGATTTGTGGGGCAGAGAGGAGCATATCCCACGCAGCAGCATCCTCATTAGACCTCTGAGCTGCAAGCTCTATTATTCCTAACGATGCATGTGAAGCGATCCCGTCCATGATACAGATGTTCTGTGATCCTTGGAACACATCTGCAAGAAGCAGAGGAACCAAGACAACACTGCTAGGGAGCAATGATCCCTACTAAGTATAACACTAGTGACATGTAACTTCAGCCAAGTCTCATCTTCTTTGGGCCAGGGCCGATACCCATAAAGTATTTGAACACAAATTTTATCAGGTTCTTTGATGCTAAAATTCTGTGGTACTGCATGTATTAATTTGGTGGCAGACTTCCTTGGGAGAATATGTGCTTTCTAAACCTGTAACTGGAACCACACTTTAGGAATGAGACTAGAATAGGCATCTGTACTTTATAACATGTCATGGTCCTTAGTTTTATTTTCAACTTTTTTCTTTTCTCCAATCAATAGAGTAAGATGCCAGGACCTCTAAAAAATAAAGGTGCTATGACAGATTGGAAGAAAGTTCAAGGCCATCTTTCCATTGTATAGAAGGCACCTCAGTGTAAAGTCCAACAATGAGTGACTATGCTATATAACTTCTATCTTCTTAATGAAATAGAATTGAGGAATCATCACAAAGAGGTGGCACCTATAATTCCTTCAGGTAAGGAAATATTAACTTAAAGTAAAGGAGAGTGACCAACATATGCATGAATGCTAAATATATATCATCTGCATTCTCTCTCCCATTTAATCATCACATACATATGCAAAACTAAATTCCCTTATGTTGATGGAATCAACATTTTCAATTTCTAGCCAGAGAAAGCAAAACGTTGAGATGCTGAGGAATTTCCTCAAAGTTATACAGTTGGAAAGCAATAAAACTGTGCAGAAGCCATCGTTTGTCAGCTATTTACTGCCTTTGGTAGGGTTGACAGCTCTTTAAGGGAACAGTGGGGCTTTGAGACATGTGTAATTGATTATCATGTGTCAAATTGAAATACTTTAATGGAAGTTATCTTTGGTGCAAAGAAACAATATCCTTCACTTCATTTTTAACAAAACATGATTCTCATTTCTTGTTTGAATCAAACTACTTCTCACTGTTATACAGAGATTAGTGATGCCTGAGGTTGGGTGTAAGTAAATTTGTAAGAAATAGAAACAAGGAAAAGCTGAACTGCTGAAAAATACATCTCTAACATGATCCACACACAAATTCACACCCATTTGCATCGCATGCACACTTGCAAGTGCAGGGGTAGGTTTGAGTGGACCTGGGTACTCTGAGCATTCTTTTAATCTTATTCAGAGGATTTGTGTATAACACAAACTGGGCCACAATACTCTTCCCTACAGGAGTAAAGTCACACATCAACCACTTCCAAGTCTGGTCATGCACCCCAACTAACCTCTCCAAATGGACAAAATATGGAGCATGTTTCTAAAAATGTAATTTGTTTGTTTGTTTGTTTATTTATTTATTTATTATTTATTTATTTATTTTTATTTGAAAGTGACAGACAGAGAGAGAGAAAGAGGCATATAAAGAGAGAGAATGGGGAGAGAGAATGGGTGCGCGAGGGCCTCCAGCCACTGCAAACAAACTCCACACGTGTGTGCCCTCTTGTGCATCTGGCTAATGTGGGCCCTGGGGAAACAAGCTTCTAACCGGGGTCCTTAGGCTTCACAGTCAAACGCTTAACCGCTAACCCATCTCTCCTGCCCTAAAAATGTAATTTGGAATAAGAATGACTTGGGTCAATAAATAATAACTTGTGGGGCTGGTGAGATGGCTTAGTTGTTAAGGCTCTGGTTTGCAAAGCCAAATGACCCAGATTCAATTCCCCAGGACCCCATAATGCAGATGTGTAAGGTGGTACATGCCTCTGGAATTTTTTTGCAGCAACTGAACGCCCTGACATGCCCATTCAATCTTTCTCTCTTTCTCTCTTCACCAGCCTCTTTCTCTCTCTCAAATTAAATAATTTAAAACAAATAAATAAATAGTGACATAAATGTCATGAAGCACAGAAATTCTTTTTTTTCATTTCTTTTTTTTTTTTTTTAATTGACAGCTTCCATGGTTGTAAATAATATCCCATGGAAATTTCCTCCCTCCCCCACTTTCCCTTTTGAAACTCCACTCTCCATTACATCCCTCGCCCTCTCAATCAGTCTCTCTTTTATTTTGATGTCATGATCTTTTCCTCCTGTTATGATAGTCTTGTGTAGGTAGTGTGAAGTACTGTGAAGCTATGAATATCCAGGCCATTTTGTGTCTGGAGGACCACACTGTAAGGAGTTTTACCCTGCCTCTGGCTCTTACATCTTTCCAACACCTCTTCCACAATGGATCCTGAGCCTTGAAAGATGTGATAGAGATATTTCAGGGCTGAGCACACCTCTGTCACTTCTCAGCACCATGGTGCCTTCTGAATCATTCCAAGGTCATCGCCCTCTGAAAGTGGGCATACATTACATTCGTTGAAGAAATCAAGGAATAAATGAATGAAATACCTGTGCCCAATGGCCTACTGTATGCTTCTTATTCTGCCTCTCCTTTGCAGATTTCTGCTTTGGACAATTTGAAAGCCTTTCATAAAAACTAAGGAGTTAGCCTAGATTCCTACATGAGCATAATAATGAATAATCTCTAGGTAAGAAGTACCTAGAGATGTGCTGGAGAGATTGCTCAGTGGTTAAGTTTCTTGGCTGTAAAACCTAACAAACTAAGTTTCATTCCCCAGTACTCACATAAAGCCATACATATAAGTGGCACATGTATCTGGAGTTTGTTTGCAGTGACTGGAGGTCCTGGCATGCTCATCCTAACTCCATCTCTCTTTTTTTTTATGTCTCTTTTTGCTTGCAAATAAATAAATAAAATAAAAATATTTAAACAAAAATTATGTACCTAGAGGAAAATATCCCATTCATTCATTTGATAATACATTCATTCTTATATTCATTTATTGATCCATATAATCTTCAGAGAAACTCCCTTATTTTAGATTTTTATATGATTTATTGCATTTATTTATCAGTGATAGAGATTAAGAGAGAGAGAGAGAGAGAGAGAGAGAGAGGCAGAAAGAGAAGGAGAGAAAGAAAGAATGAGAATGGGTGTGCCAAGGCCTCTAGCCACTGCAAACAAACCCCAGATACATGAACCACCTTGTGCATCTGGCTTATGTGGGTACTGGAGAATCTAACCTGGGTACTTAGGCTTTACAGACAAGTGCCTTAACCATGAAACCATCTCTCCAGCCCAGCATAATGTTTTTATTATGTTGAGCCATTATTCATTCCTCCATCCCTAGTCTCTCCAATGTTTTAATCATGAATGAATGTTGTATTTTGCCAAAAGCAATTTCTGCTTCTCTTGAAATGATCAAATGAACAGTTTGGGCAGAGTTGCACAGAGTTATATGTACAAGTTAAATTCCTCAACAAACAGTGACAATTTGACTTTTTTTCTTTACAGTTAAGATGTCATGAATTTCCCTATATTTTATTGTAATTGTCAAGCAAATGCTTCCAGTAGCCATATTAAAGAGTCTACATTATGGCAATATTTGATGTCTTAATATGATTATTAAATATCTTAATTTTATTTTTGGTATTTCTCCAATAGATAAAAATATATTTCCCATTAGAAAAATGCATGCATTAATATTTAGACTTTTCTATCATATACAAAAATGAAAGTCTAATGTAGTGTGCTTAACTGGTTTGGAAGAATTTCTACTGAGTCACAATTTTGTTGCATAGATTTACTGTTCATTTTTTAAATGTATGACTGTTTCTGCATTATGCATTTTTATCATTATATTAACAGAGAAACTCATGTTTTTGACATTCTGTGCTACCACTAAAATTAAATAACTCTCTTAAGAAAATCAAGCGAATAAGAGAGCCACTTCAAATATGTCTTTATCAATGCAAATAAATATTTGAGTACTTCCCACTGTGAAGTATTGATAAATTAATTGTCAGAAAGCAATATATAATTACTTTTATGGAAATAATTGAAAAGAAGTCAGCTCAATTAAGGTAAACAACATGTAAGTAAAATTAATACTTGCTACAATTATGTTGTGTTTTAATATAATTCTTAAATTACTAAGCAATTAACTGTTTGGTATTCAGACTATTGTTTCTGTTTAAAACCAAAAAAAAAAAAAAAAAGAAAGTTTTGTAGTCATGCTTATTTTGTTTGAGTTCAATGTATGTTCTACAACAATGTATTTTATGGGGCAGAAGATATAACTGGGTGGATAAAATACTTGCTGAGCAAATATTAGAACCAGAGATTGGATGTTCAGCTCCCATGTAAAAAAGCCCAGTGTGGTAGCATGTGCCAGTCATCAGAGTATACCTACAGTGAGAAGGGAATCTGAGACAGAAGAATCAAAACATTGTGGTCCAGCTAGATTGGCAAATGCTAGGGCAAAATCCAAGAAAGTCTACCTCTTACAATGGAAAGGGAGAAATTACACTTGAAACTTGTCCAATTTTCTCACCATTCATATGCATGACACATATCACACACACGTACATGTCCCCTCCTCTCTCCCTTTCTTTCTAAATTATGTAAAATATTCAAATAATTTTCATATTTATGTGAGCTTTTGACTTGATCAGTTATCTTTAAACAATGAATATTTGTGGATAATTTTACAAAGTAATAAACTTAATCTCTGCTTATGTGAAAGAGCAAAATATGTCCATAACAGCATAGAAAAAATATAAGAACTAAAGGGGAAATTTATGTTGTCTAAGAAAATGAAACTAAGAATAAAGTGCATTTTCAGCAAGTACCATGGTGAATGATTACTAATGAGTAATATCTTTATTTATTTGCCTGGATATCAAATCATTTTATGTTCATACATTTTTTTTCTAATTTGGCAACCTGAACAAAAGTGAGTTAAATATTATTTTGAGCATTAGTATTTTTTGAATTGAAAATGTTTACTAATTTTTATGATCAAGCATTTAGAAATGAGAATACTACTTTATAGAAATAAAGTAACTTTATTCCAGGGTGCCATGATCTACTGATCATGGTAAAATGGTTCATCCTGACTGGCAACTTGATAGGCCCTACAGTCACTGTCAGGGATAATCACACTGTGGTTGATTGAGGTGGGAAAACCTACTTTATTTGTGTGTGGCACCATTCCAAAGACTGGGGTCCTGAACTATGTAAAAAGGAGAGAGCTTGTTATGCAGCAATATTCGTCCATCTCTGATTCCTCACTGTGCTGAATGTGATCAACTCTGCTTCAGGCTCCTGTCACTGTGTCTTCCCCAACATAATAGACTATTACCTGGAATTGTAAGCTGAAATACACCCTGCCACCCTTAAACTTAATTTTTTTTTTTGTCATATGCTTTATCCAAGCCAAAAGAAAAGAAATCAACTAATATATTTGACACATTCAAATATTGACAGAATAGGTTATAAATATATTTTTCATCTTTGCAGAAACTACAAGTTGTGTCAATAATATTGAGTACACTAATCTGAAACTATGTGGTTAGTGCATAGTCTATTAATTTTTACCTCAAAAGGGCTATCACATTAAGCTTAGTATCTATTCCTTTATTTGTCACTGATTGTCACTCTATTAGTTATTTTAAGAGAGCCAGAAATGGTGGCCTGCACCTGTCACCTCATCACTTGGGCATCTGAGACAGATGGATAGCTCTGAGTACAAGGCTAACTTGGGCTACATAGCTCAAAAACAAAATAAGTAAATAATGGTACTTGATAAGATTTTATTAATAATATTATCAATGTCCTAATAACTATTTAACATATCATTTCCTAATTTCTAATATTCATTTAATCAATCTACACTCATATAACATTAAACTACTCATTATCCCATTATAAAGCATTTTACCCTGTTACAGTATATCCTTGTATGTTGTGTGTTAGATATTCTATTTCTATTTCAATAGAAAACTACTTAATGTCTTAATAAAACATGCATTCATTTTCTCACAGTTCTATAGGTGAGAAATCAAATATGGATCACATTATTCTAAAATCTCAATGCCAATCACATAGCATTTCTTGCCAAGGATCTGTTTCCCTGCATTTCCCAGGTGTTAGACTTCAACCATTTTTCTTAATTTGTGATTCCTTTCTAAGAGAAAAGGCTCACATTTATTTCATGTTCTCACCCAAGAACCTTTATTAATGTACAGTAACTTTTGTAGAATTTCTGTGTACTCAGACATGAGCATCTCAGGGGACATTATTCTGTGGAGTACAAATAACATTAAAGGAAAAGCCACACATTTGTTCCTGTGTTGTTACTATTCTTTGAATCTTGCTGCAAAATCATAAGTTGAAGTGTCCTTGAAATTGTACTAAGAGGTAAACATTTGAGAATTACGTAGATAACAAGAATTGCATCTTCATGTATGGGTTAATTCTGTTGTCATGCTGTATGCTAGTTTGTAACAAGAAGGGCATAGTTATAAAAGTAATGTGTCTATCCCACAACATTTTGCATGATTTCCTGTTATGATGCAGCCAGCAGGCCATCACAAGATTAGTATTTCATTCGTATTCTTGCAAAGCTTGTAACTTAGGTGAGTAAATATTTATTCATTATTTACATAGCCTGTAGAATTGTGTTATTTAGGAGAAAATGTGCCAAGATAGTGACATGGGCTCACACACATGCAGTCTTTTTAATTTCTTTTAGTTTTTAGTTATATTATTTTTTTTTAATTTATTTATTTATTTGAGAGTGACAGACACAGAGAGAAGGACAGATAGAGGGAGAGAGAGAGAATGGGCGCGCCAGGGCTTCCAGCCTCTGCAAACGAACTCCAGACGCGTGCGCCCCCTTGTGCATCTGGCTAACGTGGAACCTGGGGAACCGAGCCTCGAACCGGGGTCCTTAGGCTTCACAGGCAAGCGTTTAACCGCTAAGCCATCTCTCCAGCCCTTTAGTTATATTATTAAGTGTTCCATATTTTCTGTTTTCTAAGGGGAATTCATTTTAGCAAATGATAATTGACATGAAGTAGTTAATATCTGAGCACAACTTACTGCTATTAAAAGAGAAAGGAAAAAAAATTGAATTCATGTTTCACTTGGAAAAGATAAAGCAGATATGTTTAAATGAATTTAGAGACTTAATCAGGTTCTTGTGTGAAATATCACATACTTGTCTGTATTTTTGGCAAGTAAAATAGCCAGTTTCCTTAAAACTTTACTACACATTGATTGAATCCCATTTAAATGGACATTGAAATAGAAATATCTCATGATAGATTCATCTTATTTGAATATGTAATTTTGGGCAAATATCAAATTTTAGATGCAGCATTATTCAATATGCCAAATTAAGTTGTGTTGTAGATGTAAACTTAATTATTTTTCCATTATTCAATACTATGCAGCAAAATACAGAAGATTTATTTCACTCTGTTTTATACTCACTGCTGGATAAGAGCAAGTAGTTTCAGTATTGCATTTGCTTGTGCTGATTAATACATATCTATTTAAGTTTTGAAATGAAAACTTTCTGTAGCCATTTTAATCCTAATTTTTTGACTCTCATCATCTGAAAACCAATATGATTTTCTTTAAAAATGTTAGAATATGATGAAAAGTACAAATGCATATTATTTAGAACTTTGTAGTATTATTATAGTTGATTTTTAATTTTTATTTATTTATTTTCCCTTTTATTTATTTATTTGTTTGCTTGTTTTTGAGGTAGGGTCTTGCTCTATCCCAGGCTGAGCTGGAATTCACTATGTAGTGTTAGGTTGCCCTCAAATTCATGATCCTGTTAACTGCATCTGTAGTACTGGGATTAAAGGCCTTAAAACATAACAAAAGAAATGTAGCAATGGTCATAATATGCATAAAATATTTGATGTTGCAACTCAATCCTAAATAAAGGAAACATGAAACAGCTGATCACCACTGACTTTTCTTAGATCATCAGAACACTCAGGTTAGAAAGAGCCACCTGGGAAACTGGAAAGACAAGTAAATTCTGAGTGGCAAGAAAGCTGTGCTTACCTGAGGCACAAGTTCCTCAAGTCTGAAACTGAAAAGCCTATGAGAATGGGCGTTTTCAGAAATTTCTGGAACCCCAGTGGACATAAATGGGAATAAGAAAATACAAGGCTTAGAAGAGACCCACACCCACAAGGGATTCCCCCAACAAACTCTAAGAGTGAAGTATTGGAAAAGATTCCTCATTCACTTGGCTGGAGGTCAGTGTCCCATAGCAAACACACATTGTTATCCATAGTAACAGTGGATTCCTTAGTGAAAGTGACTCTATTTTAAAGAGCCTTATCTATTTTAAAATAAAGATTTTCTTCTATGTTAACATAGATTTATACAAAGTGGGTCATTTTCCAAAGCTTACTCCCCACCACCAGATCTCCGTATGTAAACAGTGTAGTCCAAATGAGGCAATGCAAGACATGTAATCTCTTTAAGAAGGAATACCTCAAAAAACGACCCCCAGAATGGACAATAGCAAAATCTGAAGCTAGTGTTATATGCTGATAAAACAAATGTTAAAAACAAACTACTGCAAGCCAGATTCAGTGAAAGCCTCACACTGGAAGCCTGGCAATTGTTATTGTCAGATGCATCAAGTTAAACACTAAACACCAATATAAAGCATGCCAATAGTAAATAAAATTGAACAAAACACCCGTGGCTCACGATCTTAAAAAGTCACTCAACCAATGGGATCATATGAAGCTGAAAAGTTTCTTTACAGACAAGCATATAATAAATAAAGCCAATAGATTACCCACAGAATGGGAGAAAATATTTGCAAGTTATCCAACTGATAGAGGTCTAATCTCTAGAATCTACAAGGAACTCAAAAATCTAAACAATAAGAAGACAAACACCCCACTCACAAGATGGGGCAAAGAGATGAATAGACAGTTCACAGAGGAAGATATACAAATGGCAAACACACACTTAAGAAAATGTTCATCATCCCTAATCATCAGAGAAATGCAAATTAAAACAACTATGAGATTCCACCTTACCCCAATAAGGATAGCCAACATCAAAAAATCAAATGAAAATAAATGCTGGCGAGGATATGGAGAAGCAGGAACATTCATTCACTGTTGGTGGGAATGTAGGATGGTACAACCACTTTGGAAAGCAATATGGAGACTCCTGAAAAAGCTGACTATAGAGATACCAACAGACCCAGTTATACCCTTATAGGGCATCTACCCTAAAGCCTTCAAACAACAGTCCAGAGAGATTTGCTCAACCATGTTTGTAGCGGCTCAATTCGTAATAGCTAAAAGCTGGAATCAACCCAGATGTCCATCACTACAAGAATGGATAAATAAGGTGTGGTATATCTACACAATGGAATTCTATACAGCAGTAAGAAAAAATCACACAAAGAAATTTGACGAAAAATGGTTGAACCTGGAATAGATCTTTCTCAGTGAACTTACCCAATCACAGAAAAAAAAATCCGCACATAGTCTCACTCATCTACAACACCTAGCCTGAATCTACCCAAGATACCTTACATAGCCAGCAAGCACCTCATGGATTAGACACCAGGATGGATGGGGAGGAAGGGGAGGGCATCGAAGGGGTGAGAAACACCCAAATGGCAATGGTACCATAAAATTCTACTTCCTAAAAGGCAAACCAAATGGCTGAACCTTCACTAGACCCTTACAGGAAACACCTGAACCACAAGACACTGGAGAGGGTAGGATCAAGTCTAACCTAAATCTTCTACATCTTCCCTCCCTCCCTCTCACCCTCCTCCCCTCCTCTCTAACTCTTGTATATTAGTTACCTTTTTTCCTCATTTTTCTTAGTGGGCTCTGACCTGTAACCCCTACTACCAGCATGGAGCTATCATCCACAATGAGCTTTTGATCAGAGAAACCTACAAGGTTTCCTAAAAGAATGACAGACTTCTGTCAGAGTACTTGAAGACCCACCAAAGGTCACTGGTAAGAATCTATTGCTGAAGACTCCATATGCAGCTGACACGTAAAATGGAATTGAATGGCTGGAAGCCAGGAGAGAGTCAGTCCCCAGACAGTCAACGTGTCTAATGCCAGAAGGTGCTACATGGGCAACTGGGGGAAATGAACAATATCTGTGCAAGCAACTCATGGTCTAACCTACTTAGCAACAAATAACCTGGTGTGATGACCATACAAGTGCAATAGTGGCACACAGCCATGGTAGGGAACCAACTGCTCTTGATTTGGCTAACTGATCCCCTCAGTGGTATGGAACCCATAGCTGGAGCTGGGAATCAAGTCAGAACCATATCCAAACATAAGCCCACTCACCAATATCAAGCTACCATCAGTCATGGGGTACAAGAGGGCCTACACCTATTAAACTCTCTTTCAAAAAAGTAAGTGTTATCTCTATTTTCCAGGTGCTAACTTACTCTCCGTTGGAGAATCTGCTTCTCTTTTTCAGATAGATGCAGATCCTAAGGAGAGAGCTGCCCCATCATACCTCAAAAGGGGCCCAAGGAAAATTGGTGAAACAAGCAAAGGTGCAGCTTTCCTGATGAACTGGATACCAGCACAAAGGGGAAGGAGACCAACACAGAGAAAAATCAACTCCTACCAAATCAGAGAGCCAGAGCCTCAGAGGCCCCCAACACCTCAGCACTGAAGCTGACCAAAAATGAACCCAACATGGCTCAGGGAAATTTTGCAGAAGAGGGGGCGGAAAGAATGTCAGAGTCACATGTTGGGTCATGATATGCAGAGACATTTATCATACCAATAACTGTGGGCTAACTCCACAATGCACTACCTATTGACCTCAACAAGGAGGGGCCATTTGTAGGTCATGGATGAGCCTAAACAATGGTACCAAACTGCCTGCATTTGCTGAAAAGAAAACTAATAAATTAAGTTTAATATATATATATATATATATATATATATATATATATATATATATGTATGTATGTATATATGAAGAAAATATCTTACAAGCTAAAAAATAAATAAGACAGAAACAAAATATCATAACCTTCACACATGGGACATGCATGAGAACCATAATCATATATTAGAAATATGACGGGTTGCCAGGCATAGAATTTAACATGACTCTTAAGAGAAGCTGAAGACTTTTAGCAGACAAAGTAGATATGTAAGAACAGTTATATAAGGATACCTATCTGTATGTAAATTAAGAATCAAAAGTGAATGGTAAATGTCAAATACACGATAACAGAAATGAAGGGTTGGTATAGGATACCATTGGTAGTTTGGTGTGTTCAACGGAGACATCAATGAAATCAAAAGAGCAGTAAGGGAAACAGAAATTCAGAGGAACAAAAAGAAGTAAACAAAGATAAAATCAAATCTGTGGAGAAAATTCAAAAAATATATACATACTTAGAATAACAGAAGCAGTAGCAGGGCAGAAGGAATGGCTACAAAGTTTCTGATTATTTACACAGCAACCACAGAACTAAGGAAGTCACGGAATGTATAGCAAAGTAAACGTCAAGGAAAGTACATCAAAGAATAAAAGACAAGTTTAAAAATGAATGGGTTGTCTCACAAAACTTAAAAATTCTAAACCCTATTAAACATTGTCACTTATGAAAACTTTAGAATCTAGCAAAACCAGTGCTTAGAGAAAAGTTCACAACACAAATTTCAGATATTATAAAAGAATGGTGTCAAGGAGATGGCTCTGCAGGTAATATCATTGTCTGTGTACATATGAATGCTCAAGAAAGTCCCAGTTCATTCCCTCCAGTCAAACACCTGGAATCTGAGTCTTGTGATGGAACTGACATAGTAAAAACACTGGGGCTCTGACTACTCACACCAATAAGTAGATTAAAATTTAGACTTAATCTAAATTGTATCTGGGGAACTTATTGGAAAAAGGGAAATAAAAGGCTAAACCAATAAGAACAGAAGGAACACTAAAAATGAGAAAACAAGAAAGGATAGAAAAATACAAACAAATCTAAATCAAGGAAAAATACATAAGCTGAATAAATCTGTACCTGATATGTAAACTAACTAATCATTAACTTTCCATAAATAAGTTCATATATTTTGATGAATTTTACGAGTTTTTAATTAAAAATATCAATCTTTCACAATATCTTCCTAAAAAATAGTACACAAAATTCTTCCAAATGAACTTTATGAGACAAGCATTCATGGAAAGGAATTGAAGATGGGAATAGTGCACACCAATATCATCCATGAACATACCACATGTGTCCTCAAAAATATTTCAAAATAGCCGGGCATATTGGCACATGCCTTTAATCCCAGCCCTCTGGAGGCAGAGGTAGGAGGATCACCATGAGTTCAAGGCCACCCTGAGACTACACAGTGAATTCCAGGTCAGCTTGGGTTAGAGGGACACCCTATCTCAACAACAACAACAACAAAAAAAAACTTCAATAGCTGAACTATTAAGACTAGTTAACATTACTATGGGGATTTTACCCTAGACTTCACAAGTAGCTTCAACATTTAAAAATCAGTCCTTGTATTTTGACATGTTCACAGAGTACAGAGAAAGGAATATTACCATATTATTGATACAGAAATGGTTCCTTATAAAAATTCAATAGTGAATCATGAGGAAAAACATCACCCAATTAATAAAGACAAAATTAATCTTCTTAAGACTATTTCCCCTCCCTCCAAAAAATGTTTCTAGGATTGCTGGTGCTGGAGCACTGAACAATGTGTACCTTCTCCTCAAGAGAAGAGGAAGCTATTGAGTCACACCACATCTGCCTGCTAAGAACAGTGGGGTACCACCTCTGTGTAAAATGCCTAAGATAAGAACAAAACAAAAGCTTGAGGACAGAAAGTTCTGGTAAGTATGAAGAAAATAATAACTTATTTTTTTAAGTAATTAAAAATACATTTGTGTATATTCTTATTGATTTTAATGTACATCTTCATGAAATATACAGTGATCAGGTTAGCATATTCCTCACTACATCCAAAGCTGTTTCTTTGAATTATTTTGAAATTTAAAAGTAAAGTTTCTACCATAGCTAACAAAATGTGCTACAGAACTTTAGAAGATATTACCCCTAACATACTGAACCCTTTAACTATTCTCCCTCCACCCATATTCTGCACACTGTCAGTGTTCTCAGCCTCTGGAAACTTTCATGCTAGAAGCTTTTTATAGTTTTTGTATATGTGTAGTAACAAGTATGACTGTGTCTAACTTAATTCACTTTATATAACTTCTTCCAGTTCCATTTGCTTTGTCACAAATTTACAATTTTATTATTTTTATGGCTGAATAATATTTCCTTGCATATATTTACCTTATTTTCTTTATCCATTCATTTGTCAGTGGACATATTCTTTGATTCCATATATTGGATGTTGTGAATAGTGCTACAAACATCATGAAGGTACAGATTAACACACACACCACACCACAGAATGGTGATGTACCACCTTCATGAAGAAGGGTAACTCAGCAGTACACCTTGCTTCTGGCACACATATATAATGTGTAAAGTGTTAACAGGTTATAAAAAAGAAAATAGCTTCCACCTGAAAGGGAATAAAAGAGATTTTATTCTTGGGCAAAAGTGAGTGAGTATGGCCCTATGACATAGATTTAATTTAGCCCAAATTCCAGGTTCCAATGTATTAACAATGTCATGCGATTTTTGAAGTTACAGAACACAATAACCTCACAGAAAGCTTTTTTATATATACATCAGCAGAGAACTCAGTTGGAAAGGTTCCAACAAAGCCAGGAAATCTGGGCTACTGGCCTCAGATGGCATCTGGTGGAATTCAGTTTGTTGGAAGCTAGGTGAGGGGAGATGTACATTTCAAACTGATTTAATTAATATTCACATGAAGTTAGGTCAGACACAGAGGTTGACCATAAATGTCCATTAAAGAGGCTAAGAGAGCTCAAGATAATTTGGCTGAGGACCTACAAAGTTCCAACCTTTGAATAATCAGTGAAATGTTCATCAGTCAGTCAGCCTTGTAGGAAGCTTGTTCAAATATGTAACGATGCTTTCCTGGAATATGGAAGGGCAGGATTATCTATCTATCATCTATCTATCCATCCATCTATCTATCTATCTATCTATCTATCTATCTATCTATCTATCCATACATCCATAAATCCATTCATTTATTTATACATTGTCAAACACTACCTTTCCCATAAGTCATATATATATATATATATATATATATATATATATATATATATATATATATATATATATACACACACACATGTACATCCTCTTTGCACTATTGCATCTAAATAGCACATTAACTTGGTGGTTTTCTTTTGTTTCCAATACCATATAGTTCAGTTAAATCACAACAAAATATATTTTAAATATCCCAATAGAATAAAATGAGTCTATAAATACTTGAATTTTTTGTTATTGTTTATAAATGTTAAACAATCAGGGCTTGGGGCTATACCCCATTATCTCAAAATATACCAGTTTGAGGCAGGAGAACTGTGAGGTTGAGACCAGCCTAGGACATATAGTGAGAATGTGTTTCAAAGCAAAACAACAATCAAGTTGATCAAATATAAGGAAATCATGAAAAACTCACCAATACAAGAAGCTTTGAAAAGTATGGCAAATAAATATCATCCGACTTCCAAAATAAATTATTTCTTGGGGATACAACTGTCCTAAAATGGTACTTCATTTTCTAAAATGAAATAAATTAATGCACAGTTGTAACAATAATTTCGCGAGGAGTAGCAATAACATTGAGTAACCATGTCTTTGCAGATAATGTGATTGCAAAGCTGGTTCTCTCTCTTCCAAAGTTCTTATAATGAATCACCAGGTGTGACAGAAAGAATGTTGCAAACATCCTCTTTTTATTATCCAAAATGCATGGCCATAGCCTGCTCTCAAGACTGATTTACAAAGCCACATCTTCATACTTGTGTGGTCTTTATTCTTGATAACAAAATATGAAGCACAAGTATCATTTTATAAAATAAACCAATATTTTAAACTTAGAAAATATATTTTCTAGCAAAGTGTGTCAAGGTAAGAGTCATTCATTGAATTTAAAAATAAATTATTAATATGGTTAGCAGAAATTGGAGGAGTGTGAATGATGGTATTGATGATATGGAAATAAATAGTTAGACAGGATCCCAATATTAATGAGTTCTAAGAATTAGTTTACTGTAAGCTGTTCATGAAATTCTGAAACTGTCTGAGACAAACTACATTTTATGTGAAGATAAATGGTGATAGAATATTCATTCTAAATCATCAAACATGTTATTCATTGGCTATTTGTTATTTAATTTTTAATCATATTATTAAGAAGTAAGACATACTTCATCATTAGAGGAAAGATAAAGGAAGAGCACAGTGGTATACATAAGTATTTTCTCTTTTTGTGTATCTCAGCATCAGAATTGAAAATACAAAGAACATTTATTTTATTATTATGTTCTATACTAGTATTAACTTTGGAAAACACTAAAACCATCTCATGATTTATCTTACCACTGGTCACAATCAGAGAACATATTACTATATCCAAAAAGAATTGAAACTTATTTGAAATGGTTTTACTATAAATCCAAGTTATATTTATAGGGAGCTTCTTACTTCAGTTGAGCTTTATATGACTAAACGTCCCCTAGACTTCCATTTCAGAACTAACTCAAACCTGTTTTCTGCTTTTAATTTCAGCAACTCTCCATCAAATCTACACTTCACCATTTGGCTTCTTTATAGCTTATTCAATTTCTAGTACTTTTGCTTAGGGTATATGTCTTTCCATTACTAGTTGTGATTAATCATATTATTATAGCTTAAATGCTGGTCATCAGAGATGTTTATAGAGACTTAGGTGCCTTTAGGAGACCTAGCAGCTGGTCCTCAGCTCACTGATGGTATGCACTCACAGGATATTAAAAGGCTCAGACATAGTCCTCTTATTCTTTAACTTCTTGCTCATGATGTGACACTGAAATTTTTTTTCTGGAATACTGTCTCTAACATTGGTATCTAGCACCCAAATCAGAAGCTTAAAACAATGATTTTACCTGATCTTGGAATAGATACCCCAAAACTCTTTAAGCTAAGTAAACCTTTCCTTTTATTTATTGTGGTGAGTGTGTGTGTGTGTGTGTGTGTGTGTGTGTGTGTGTGTGTGTGTGTGCAAAGACACATACCTGCATGTGTGGAGGCCAGAGTGTATCTTTTGGTGCTGTCTCTCAAATTCTCTCCAACCTTTCTGAGAAAGTGCCTCTCACTAACCTCCAACTCATTAAGTAGACTATATTGGCTGGCCAGCAAACTCTAGGGATCTGTCAGTCTCCTTCTTCCCTGAGCTAAAATTATAAGCCCACTCCAACTTGCTTGGCCTTTTTAAGTAATATTTTTAAAATTTTATTTGCTTATCTGGGAGAGAGAGAGAGAATGGAAATCCCAGGGCTGTCCCTGCAAATAGACTCCAGATGTATGTAACACTTACTGTATCTGGATTTACTTGGAATTGAACTTCAGTCCTTTTTGTAGGCAAGCACCTTACCCACTGAGAAATTTCTCCAGTCCCTTGCTTGGCTTTTTTTTTTTTTTTTTTTAAACGTCTGTTCTGTGATAGAACTCAGGCAATGTCAGGCAAGCATTTTATTGAAAGAAGTATCTCCCCAGAATAATCCTTCCGGGTCAGTTTTTTCAATAGCTTGGTCTCACTGGCATGTAGCTAAGAAAATTTCCATTCTTCCAACTCAATCTCAAATTTAGGATGATCTTTCTTGAACATTGGATTCAAAAAGTTTATGATGAATTAGCTAATCATTCCTTATATGAACTATTTTAGCAACTATGCAAGTAAGTGTCATTTTCTACTCAAGCCTCCTGTGTACAAAGATTTCAGTAAATCTACGATTTGAGTAAAATCATCAATGCCTGATCATGCAAGGAGATGAAGGTCTGAGAAGTGATCATGTCATACTCAGCTGAATTTACCTAGAACATTCAAGATAATAACCAGATTTTGAGAAAGACAGGCCCTTTTGAGTGTTAAAACTGGCTAGTTCTAGGTTTCAAAGATTTTGTGTGGATATTATGACATATTGTCAGATAATGGAACACCTGTCTTCTAACACTAAAATTATATTCTAGTGCGATACGGTCACCAAATCATTTATGACATTGAGCTAATAAAGCCAGCACAACTATGGGTTAATATATTCATATTATAATCACACTAGACAAAGCCAGCAGCAAATCTTTAATGAATAGCTCATAAATCATTGGTACCTTGCAAACTGCAAACAAAACCCAATTCTGTAAGTTCATAAGAAATGATCCAATACAAACATTTTCATTCTCTCTATTTTTATAACATTATTTTAAAATTATACTCAATGAGCAGGGCATGGTGGTGAACACCTTTAATCCCAGCACTCATGAGGCAGGAGTAGGAGGATTGCCATGAGTTTGAGGCTATCCTGAGATTCCATAGTGAATTCCAAGTCAGCCTTGGCTAGGTTGAGACCCTACCTTGAAAAACAAACAAACAAAAACTTATACTCAATGATCATTCATTTTAAAATATCTGTATCACTTTATTGCTTAAGCATTATGATTTTGCTTAAAATTGTTCATGATTCATATATGCATAAGTGTTTATGTGAGTTGTATATATGACATGTTTATAAATGTGTGCATGAATCTGAGTGTTCATGCAGGGATCAGGGATTGATGTTGGATATCTTCCTTGATCTCACTATCCACTTTATTGAGTTTGTGACCTAACATAGACCTAACAATTTTGGCAAGACTATTTAGCCAGGAAGCCACAGGAATCTTCATGTCTCTATGTTCCCACTGCTGGAATAACAGGTATATGCCACCACACCTGGTTTTTGGGTGGGTGCTGAGGATCTGACCTCAGGTGCTCATGCAAGCATGAACAGTTCTGTATCCAGGACCGAGACATAGTTCCAGCTCCATGATGATAATTCTCCATAAAATTTCCATCCATTAAAATTTTAATAGAAAAATCAACTAAACAAAATATTAAGTATAAAAAATTCAATAAATTAAAAAATAAGAATATAATTCGTGAGAGATAGGCATGGTGGCACACGTCTTTAATCCTGGTACTCTAGAGGCAGAGGTAGGAGGATTGCCATGAGTTTGAGGCCATACTGCTACATAGTAAATTCTAGATCAGCCTGGGCCAGAGTGAGACCCTACCTCAAAAAATTAATTAATTAATTAATTAAAAATTTAAAAAAATATAATTTGTAGTTAGCAGCAAATTTCATACAATCATGAAATTATGCATAATCATTTAAGTCAAATGATTACTTTAGTTGATTTCATCTTAAATCCTTAATTATAAATGTTGTCAGATTTAAAGACTTAATTAACTTTTAAATACTTAGATGTTAAAGCATCATAATTTAAAAATAATTACAACTAATATTTTTAAGTCTGGTAAGGTTATGAGCAAACAATTTACTTGGTTTTAGCTGTTTCCTTATTAAGCAGGGCTCAGTAATAATACATTTTTGAGTTAATGTCTGAAGAAGTCAGATTTGCTCCATTAACTCCAATGTAGAAAAGAGCTCTGAAAATGGAAGATAAAATAATTTTAGGAATATCAATTAAAGCTTTGAATGTTTCATTGTAACTCCAACAAGGTTGATTTTAATCAAATTATTTAATAATAAACCTCAAAGATAGAACACTAATGTTAATTTTCCTCATTCATGCTAATGAAAGGTATTGTTTGTCTGGAACTCACACTATTCTCTTACTTAAATTTTACACACAATTAAATTAAATTTCAGAGATTTATATGGTTGCCTTAAATAAGAAGAAATGAATTTAATATCATCATGTGGTAGGAAGTCTTAGCAGATGATTATACAAGTGTCATGTATAATCTTTACAGAGTCAAATACTTAGCCAACAAATGGTTTATAAGATAATCATGTAAGAGCACCACTGATGGACTTTTCAGATAAAACAGTTGTAAATCTGACATTCACTCAAATCTGTTTCAGTGCATTATAGTTAATTTCTCCATTAAATTTCTCAATCTAATTAATCATGCCAGATAAAATTTCTAGCTGTAAGGATTTTCACAAAAACAATTCCTTATAATATCTTTTAAGGAAAATATTCTTATAACATGAAGAGTTCAATGATTATAGCTATAAAATGGTCAGTGTGATAGGGAAGTGTGTTAATGGCATGATTCTCCCAGGTAAGTATCCAAGAACCTTCACTAAATGGTCCATCATTGCATTGTTAAATTTTTCAAGGTTAGACTAGCTTGTTAAATCTTGAAGTTTTCATTTATTGTGTTGAGTTTAGACTTTACTGGGAAAACATACATGGAACACACAGACAAACACACACACACACACACACACATCAGTACCAACATAAGCTAGAAAATACCATGTGGCCTTAAGGTAGGTATGAAGTACAGTTGATGTTACAATTTAAAATACAATATGCAGGGTGGGGTAGGGATTAACTAGTATGTTACACAGGAAAAAAAGTACAGAAGTTGATGAGGCAACTTTGAGGAATTTCTGGAGTTAAGGTATTCCATAGGAGCATGGAGGGATTCTAATCTTTCTAGGCACAATGGTGCTTATGGCCATGGTGTTTTTGTGGGCAGAACAGAGTAAGTAAAAGCCAAAAAAATTATAGAATAAATGCCAGAGGGTTGAACTTTACAAGAAGTTGTTTGGAACAATATGGGAGCTATTGAAGAGTTTAAGCTGCACTATAGAACTTTATTTTTTTATACTAGGATAGTGAAGAGGAAAACAGAAACAAATCAGAAGGTATTTTTACAGTATGTGAGATATTAAAGTAATATAGAAATAGAGATTGTGGATATATTTTGAATATAATTTGATTAAGTTTGTTTATGGACAAGATAAAGAATTTGAGAGAAGAACTGATATAAATGGAAGCTGATAACTATTCTGATCATTTGTAGCTATTATTAACTAAGGAGACCCCAATAGAAGATTTCCTCTGTAAGTAGAAAAATGAAGAAAATTATAACTTAGGAATTTGTTATATGTGTTTCAGATATGAGTCAAAGTGAAATCCAGCCAATGCTTTGTCTAAGATTATATGAAAAATGTTTCAAAGGAGAAAGTTTAATTACCTTACTCTTACAATGCTGTCAGATGAAGAGAGAAGAAGCCCTAATGACCTTAATTGATGCCACTTTCATTAATGAGAGTCTCATGAAGTGAAATAACAGAGGCCAGTAGAAGAGAACAGACACTCACCCACTTGATCTAAGTATATGTATATGCATATATATGCACATATGCATATATATATATAATGTATGAGTGTGTGTGTGCATATTCACTGTTAGCTACAAAGCAAGTAAGGAACATTTAGGGTCAAGGTACTATATTACCAGACATTCAAAGTATCATTTCCTTTCTTTTTAGCTAAAACATTATGATAAAGAAAACTTGCATTTTAGTTTGCCAACTTTATGTGCATGACAGAGATGTTCTTACATGTTCTTTAGACATTTGAAATATGTAATTTAGAACCTTGAGCTAAACATTCCCATTTGTGTTCGTCATCTTCACTTGTAATCTTGTAACTATGGCCTTAAACTGAATATTCTCTGTAGTATATAACCTAACTGAGCATGCTTGTGCAGGCTTTGCACTCGCCAAGATGGCATATCACATTGACAGATCTCCATATGTTGAGCCACCCCTGTATTCCTGGGATGAAGCCTACTTGATCAAGGTTAATAATGCTTTTGATGTGTTGTTGAATTTGATTTGCAAGGATTTTGTTCAGGATCTTTGCATCTAAATTCATCAGGGAAATGGGTCTATAGTTTTGTTTTCTTGTGGCATCTCTGCCTGGTTTTGGTATTAGGGTGCTAATAGCTTCATGGAAGGAGTTGGTGAGTTTTCCCTATTCTTCAGTTGTGTGGCACAGTTTGAGAAAAAATGGTTTCAGTTCTTCCAAGCCAGTTTAATAGAATTCAGCTGAGGTGCCATCTGGTCCTGGACTATTCTTTTTAGGGAGGGTTTTTACTACCTTTTCAATCTCCATGGGTGCAATGGGTTTGTTTAGGAGATTCATCTGCTCTGAGTTTAGCGTTGGTAGGAGGTATGCGTCCAGGAATTCAATCATTTCCTCCATATTATCCAGTTTTGTGGAATAGGGTTTTTTTTTTTTAAATAAGTCCTGATTATTCTCCTAATTTCACGTATGTCTGTTATTAATTTTGTTAGTTTGAAGTGTCTCTTTTTTCTGCTTGATCAAATTGGCCAGGAATTTATCAATCTTGTTTATTTTTTCAAAGAACCTGGTCTTTGTTTCATTAATTTTCTTAATTGTTTTCTTAGTTTCCAATTCATTAATTTCTGCTCTGATCTTAATCATTTCTTTCCATCTGGAGCTCTTTGGGTTGGAGTCTTCTTGCTTTTCCAGTGCCTATTGGTGCATGGTTAGGTTATTGATCTGGGATCTCTCTGTCTTTGTTATGAAGGCATTTAGCACTATGAATTTTCCACTAGGACCTCCTTCATTGTGTGCCATAAGTTTTGGTATGATGTGTTCCAATTGTCATTCATTTCTAGAAATTTTGCAATTTCATTTTTTATTTTGTCCACTACCCATTTACTGTTTAAAAGTGTGTTATTCAGTTTCCAAGAGCTGATGGGACTTTTATTATTATTTATTATTAATTTCTAGCAAATACAGCATTGTTATCTGATATCATGGAGGGCATTATATCAATCTTCCTAAACATATGAAGGCAGGCTTTATGACATATAATCTATTTTAGAGAAGGTTCCATGGGCTGCTGAGAGGAATTTGTAGTCTATAGATTTGGGATATAATGTTCTGTAGATATCAGTTAGGTCTAATTGTCTATGGTTTTGTTGAGCTCTCTCACTTCCCTGTTCATTTTCTGTTTGGATGATCTATTTATTATTGATAGTGGAGTATTGAAACCCTCACCTATGATAGTGTTAGTGGTTATTTCTGTTTTGTTGTCCAGTAGGTTTTTTTTTTTTTATTATTATTGTGGTGAACCTGTGTTTGGTGTATAAAGATTGATCATTGTGATATCCTTTTTGTTGGATCATGTGCTTGATAAGTAAGTGGGCTTCTTTTCTTTGTCTCTTTTGATTACTTTTGGTAATTATGTGTGACTGTGAGAATGAGAAATATTGGCTAGAAAAACCTCAAAACAAACAAACAAACAAAAAAAGCAAGTAGTCATAGCTATACTAATATGGGAGCAAGTAATTATTTCTTTCTCTTTCTTTCTTTCTTTCTTTCTTTCTTTCTTTCTTTCTTTCTTTCTTTCTTTCTTTCTTTTCTTCTTTCTTTCTCTTGCTCATAAACAAATGAATCATAGCATATGAATAGAATTAAGGGAAATATCACATAGTCATAGCAAAGGATGTGAAAATATTCTCTCAAAATTCAACATCCATGTATGATAAAATCACCAAGTATACAAGAAGTTGAAGGATTATAATAGAAACTTTTCCCATTGCTATGGAAAATATATGAAAGAAACAACACAGAGAGGCTTTATTTTGGCTTACAGTTTCTGCTAATCAAATGGCGGAAGGCAGGGCTGAGTTCACGGCATCTGGAGAAAGTGGCACCACTTTTCACTTCTTGACAAATAAGAAAATAATTAGAAAGCTTCTTTAGAAATAAAAAGCTGGTATCACTGGTATCATGATCAACAACTGTCCATTGCAACCCAGTATTGTTCTCAGCCATAATAGCAAGGATCTATCACCTCCCCAAACAGTGAAACTTGCTAGGGGATGGGTATCCAACCACGTCCATTTATGAGAGACATTTTACATGAAAATAGGAGCAAGAAATATATATTTTCATAATTAAATCTATGTAAATAAAATCCTATATCCAGCATTATTCTGAGGGGGAAAACTGACAACATTTCATCGAAAATAGGATTGAAACAAGAGACCAATTCTCAACACTGCTATTCATTTAGATACTTTAATTCTTAGTAAAAGAAATAGCCATAGATAATAATAAAGCAAATAGTAAAGGAAGAAATAAAATTATCCTATTTCTATATGTTGTTTTAAATTAAATGATCTTAGTATGCCACCCTAAAGTTCTTAGATCTCACCAAGTCTTTCAGCAAAATACCAGGATATTAATCCAAGTACAAAACCAATCATCTTTCTGTAGAGCAATAATAGACATGCTGAGAAAGAAATAAAAACAACAGCATACAAATACAGGAGGGAAAGTAAATTTCTTGTGTATTCTTTGTTTTAGTGAAAATGCTTTCAGTTTTCTCCTATTTAGTAACATGTTACCTTTAGGTTTCTTATATGTGGTTTATGATATTAATATATATGGCTTATGTTCTGAGTTTCTTCATGACTTTTATCATACATGCTTGTTGCATATATTCTAAAGTACTTTTTTGCATACAGTGTGCTTACAGTGTGATTTCTGTCCTTGAGAACATTTTGTGATACATTACATTAATTCACTTGCAATGGCTGAACCAACCCTGCATTCTAGAATAAATCTAACTTTATTGTGGTAAATTGTCTTTTGGGTGTATTACTGAATTTGATTTGAAAGCAAGAGAAATAAATGAAGAGAAGGAAATTGAAGGGATACAAATATGAAAGGAAGAAGTCACAGTATCTTTATCTGTGAGGATAGGGTTCTGTACGTATGAGGTCCTACTGATTCCACTATAAGTCTCTTAGAACCGATAGACAGTTTCAGCAAAGTGGCAGAATACAAAATGAGCATACAATTGTCAATAGCCTTGCAATATACCAATAACAAACATGCTGAGGAAAAAAATCAGAGAAATAATCCCATTGCAGTTTTTGAACAAATAAAATGCCTTTGAATAAAACCAACCAAATAATCAAACTCTTCTATAGTTAAAGGTTAAAAATATTCACCAAATAAATTGAGGAAGGGACTAGAAAATGGAATGACCTCCCATGTTCATGAAATAGAAGAATTAATACTGTTAAAGTAGCTGTCATTAAAAAAGAAAGCTCTCTATAGCAATGTATTTGAAATCAAAATTCTAAGATTTTTAACAAAAATTTAAGAAAAAGATAAATTTTATTTGGAAGCATAAGATATTTTGGATAGCCTAATTCATATAAGAAAATGAATAATGCCAGAGGATTATCTATATCTGATTTCAAGTTATACTTCATATCCATAGTTAAAGAAAGACAACATGACACCACAAAATAGACATGTATATCAAAACAACAAAATAAAAGATCAAAGTGTAGCCCTCAAAGCAAAAATCCATCTGATCTGTTTTTCAGAGATATCAAAACTACACATTGAATATGCCTTTTTAACAATTGATGTTTGGAAAAACTGATTATTCACAGATAGAAAAATGAAATACAATTATTTACCTCTCTCCTTGCATAACAAACAACTGCAAATAGATAATAACTAATATGAGAAAACCTAAAACTCTTAGCGAATAATGTAAGGACCAAGTTCAAAATATAGCTTAAGGCAAAATATTTCTTAATAGCATCACAGTTGCTCAAGAGAAGAACTAACAATAGATAAATGGTACCTCATGAAATTCAAAAGCTTCTTCACAGCAAAGGAAATAGTTAATGGAGTAAAAATTCAGCATACAGGATGTGAGAAAATATTTTTCCAGTGTATACTTGATAGTAAGCTAATACTTGGGGTATACCAAATAAACTTCCAAAAACTAAATTATTAGAGAGCAAACAGCCCAACTAATAAATGGGTTTAAGCTAAATGTAATGGTCACAGCTTTACTGCCAGGCATAAGAAGGCTGAAGGTAGAGGACTGACTTAAATTCAAGAGCAGTTTTTGGGAACAGAATGAGTGCCAGGTCAGCTTGGACTACAATGAGACTCTGCCTCACAGAAACCAGTGGGGGCAATGAAATGAACAGACAGTTCACTCAAAAATGGAAAGTACATGAAATTTTTTTGACCTTTTTAGCTACTAAAACTACATTAAGATTTCTTTTCACTCTAATCAGAATATCATTCATTAAGACAGAAAACAACTGCAATCAATGGTGTGGAATAGACAAAAAGAAAACCATATGCACTGCAGTTGAGAATGTTTACTAGTCTAGTTTATATGAAAATCAACATGAGAGTATATAAGTCAGTGTTCTCTAGAGAAACAGAAACACTAGAATAAATTATATTAAAAAGGGAATTGATTAGATTAGCTTAGGTGGTCAAAATAGCAGTTGCAGTCTTGAGAAGCAAGGAACCCAGTAGCTGCTCAGTCCATGTGGCCAGATGCCTCAGCAGTCCCAATCAGGCATTTATGGTAGGGAGGCTTCCTGAGGAGCCACTTGTTTTCAATCCACGCAGGTGTTCACTGGATGCTGGTCTTCAGACCATGCTGATCTGCAATCCATGCTTGAAGGCAGCAAGCAGCTCTGGTATCCAGGGGGAAGGAAGGGGCCCTTTTCACACTTATATAAAGTTCTCCTTTGGGAGGAGACACCCACTCTGGGGGAAGGGCTCACTCTGGGGAAAGGATTTCTTCCTTCAGTTAATCCTTCCTGGAAGCAACCTCAGAGACCCAACAAAAAGGGATTTCTGTGGATTCCTAAACAGATCAAGTTGACAACATCTTAATCATCACAAGTCCACCCCTTGTTAAGTTGATAACAAACCACATGCTCTTACATCATACTTGTTTTCCAAATGAAAACAGTAACAGGCTCATAATTCCACCTAACATGGTATAACTATCCCACATGCAACTAGAAACACAAAATCTTCCCCTCAATACAAAGCAAGTTTCCTTGAGGAATGCTTAGTCTCTAATATAATAGGTCTAATATAAATGCAACAACAGCTAGCTAGTGATATAATCTTAATATTGATGCATATATGTACAAATACTACATGTCAATGTAGGAGAGAAACATAACAATTATACTCCTTGTTTCTGTGACTGGTCACATGACCTTAGCTAGTGTTTGTAACTACTTTCTTCTACTACCCTTTCTGTATTTCCTCCACCTTCAGCATGCACCTCAGCAGTTGGTTCTTTACCTGGAGAAGTGACCCATACCTTCATTCCTGAAGAATCTGGGCCATTTATCACACTACCTCTATTGGGTGTTGCAGATGTCCATTGACTTTGATAACAGGGCACAGTAACACTAAGAGATGCTCAAAAGGATCTCCTATACTCCAGACACACTCTTCATTATCTCCATTTTGGAGTAACAGTCCAATTTCCCCTGGTATTCTGGATCAACCATTGCAGCTAACCCTGTAACTCCTTTCTTAGCCTGTTGACTGAAGGGTGTCAGGAGTCCAAACATTACTGTTGCAGTCAGGTTCACATAGCTTTCAAATATCAACAGACCCAAGAGCAGCTTGTGGGGAAAATAAGGGTTTGTTTTACCTTACAGACTTGTGGGGAAGCTCCTTGATGGCAGATGAAAATGATGGCATGAGCTGAGGGTGGACATCATCCCCTGGTCAAAATAAGGTGGACAATAGCTACAGAAGAGTGTGCCAAACACTGGCAAGGGAAAACTGGCTATAACACCCATAAGCCTGCCCCAAACAATATACTGTTTCCAAGAGGTATTAATTCCCAAATCTCCATCAGCTGGGAACCTAGCATTCAGAGCACCTAAATTTTGGGGGAACACCTATATCAAGCCACCACAGAGGGTTTCTTAAAAAACATGAAAAAGTGAAAGACATCAAATGTTGGTGAGGATGTGGGAAAAGAAGTGCAAACTTGTACAACTACTATAGAACACAATATGGAGATTCTTGAAAAAGATGAACATATATCTATCATTTGATTCAGCTATACCACTCTTGAACATATATTCTAAAGAATCCACTCTTTACTATGGATACATTTGCTCAGCCATGTTTTTTCTGCTCTATTAACAGTAATAGCTAAGATTCAGAATCAGTCCCTTTTCCCATCAACTTATGAATCAATAATGAATAAGTGCTATATACGCAAAATGGAACTCTACACAGCCATAGGGAACAATGCAATAATATAACTTGTATGAAAATGCATGGAGTTGGAAAATATTCTAAGCAAGGCTACACAGGTACCAAAAGACAAATGCTCCATGTACACTTGCCTATGTGGTTTCTAGCTGGGATCAACTTAACATGAGTGTAAATGGCAGTAAGCATTAGTAATATGGACAGAAAACTTGAATGAGACAAGGAAAAAGGAAAATTAGGGTAGGAGTATAGGAAGAATTACTTAACAAGGTAGGCAAGGAATATAACAGAGGAGGTGGTTATTGGAAGGGTAGGAGGTAGGGAGGGTGGAAAAAAATAACTGAAGTCAACATGAATCAGATCCACAGAAACCCTCCTTCTGGATACCATCCTGCAAGATACAACCACTAATGAAGGGGTGGGGGGAACAACTCTGGACAGAATTGTCATGAAGAAGGTAGAAAAAACTTAACCTCACAACCATAGGTTTTGATTCATTAATCCCAGGCCCAGAACTGAATTAATCCCCAAAGTGTACTGTTGTCCAGGGAGACTTATGAGGCTACCAAAAATAATGGAAGACTTTGTCATAATACTTGATTAAATGACAGAGCTAAAGGTAAGACCCTGTTGCTTAAGATACCACAGGTTGAGGTCACAGGGTGCCCCAGCCAGCGGGGAATTGAATAATGGCCCAAAGGGAAGTTAACCTGAATGAGAAAAGGCAAATAGACACAAGAAGGAGACCATGCTAGATGTTCGTCAAGGCCTCACAGTCTATTTTTTACACAGCGGTTATATAGGGGAAGAAAAAGTGGGGGAATAAGCTGGCTGACGTGATTTAGGGCTTTGGAATTATCAGGAAACCTAGAGGGGATGTAATTAGGTATTCATCTAATCTTGCCTCAATGGCTTAACATTCTGACTGCACCAGGCTTCATATCATGACCATAAACTGGCCTTTTACAAAAGATAAGATTCTGTAAGCAGTCTGCTGACTGACGTTCCAGAAGTACCTTAGAGAAAGCTGGATGGACCAGCTTTCTGAGTAATGAGTCAGCTTATGAGCAGGCGCAGACAAAATGGAGAGGCTTTTGCTCTATGGCTCCCGACATCTCCTCCCTTCTTTTATACAAAAGAGGGGAAGGCCTGATATTCACCAGTGGACTGCAATGCCTTTGTTTCATCAGCTACTGGCAGCATGGGGGAGTATTCAGCCAAGCAAATGATCCCTTGGTAGTTTAATATTAGGTGAGGAAGTAGAAACTTAACTTGCTATATGGTGGTTTCTGTTAACATGGCCAAGGTTTGATTCATAGCTCCCAACATCTCTTCCATTCTTTTATACAAAAAGAGGGGGAGGCCCACTTTGCAGCAGTGGGCATTAACCAACTGGGGGAGTAGGGACCCAACTCCTCCCATGGGATGTCTTTTTCCCACAATCTTTGGCCCTTGGTTACTTTTGGGGAGGGGAGACAGGGCCTATATGGCTGGAGAGTGACGCACGGCCTTAGTTATAACAGTTATGGTACCAATCTCCACGTAAGTCAGGTTTTTCTCTCAGGGAATTCAGAAGCAGTCAGAAAGGGACCTTCCCTTGCAGTATTTTGCCTCGCACCCATGTGGATGCCCATATCGCACTCACTTTATTGCGAGTTGATATGCATAGGTCTGGATTCTCATATAGCTCCTGTAGGAGGGGTAGCAATTTGGCCATGATAGGTAGACTCCAGGGATAGCAGAGGTGTAGAGGACAGTGGTATAGTAAATGAGTACAGAATGTGAGATCAAGGGAGAGTGACAACTGCAAGTGGTAGGTCTTCAGTGGCAACGCCTTGATCCGTCAGCTCCAGTCTGTGATAATGGACCTGTAAAGGCTGCATCTTAATGGCTTCAATCTGTTGACATACAAAAGACATGATTTTATTTATAATAATGGGTCTGACTGTGGGTAAGAGGATTAA
Source organism: Jaculus jaculus (assembly GCF_020740685.1). Taxonomy (NCBI): domain Eukaryota; kingdom Metazoa; phylum Chordata; class Mammalia; order Rodentia; family Dipodidae; genus Jaculus; species Jaculus jaculus. The sequence goes on along the minus strand of NC_059103.1, from coordinate 182,017,990 downwards.
GATAAGAAGAGGTCCTTCCAGCTTTGTCCTGTTAGGGAACAAAGGAGGTTCTCTAAGGGAAGTGTTTCTTCCCTGGATATGTGAGATGTCACTGGAGGATCATCAGCTTGTTTTACAAGTCTCTCTGGCAGCCATCTCAAAGCATTTTCTTTGGTGTCAGACAAGCATACTGATCCTTGGCTCCAAATGAGTACTGAGTCTGGGCCATTCCATTTTAAAGTTAAAGGATCTTTCCACATGGCTTTGGCAAAGGTATTTTTTGTATTTGTGTGCCAAAAGTGATCAGCAGCTGAATTTCCCTGAGTATCAAAGGTTAAAAAGTTTAGGACAAGCCAGGCGTGGTGGCTCACGCCTTTAATCTCAGCACTCAGGAGGCAGAGGTAGGAGGATCGCCGTGAGTTCAATGCCACCCTGAGACTCCATAGTGAATTCCAGGTCAGTCTGGGCCAGAGTGAGACCCTACCTTGAAAAACAAAAACAACAACCAAAAACAAAACCAAAAAAAAAAAAAAAAAAAGTTTAGGACAAACAAGGCATGATGAAGGATATTTCTTGGAAAGCCTTTTATGGGATATAAATCCCCCATTTTTAACTTTTGGAGGGTATGTTTAATAGTTTGATGGGCTCGCTCAATAATTCCTTGACCCTGGGAATTGTATGGTATGCCTGTAATATGTTTAATTTGTAGTTGATGACAGCAATTTTGGAATTTTTTTTCCAGTATATCCAGGACCATTGTCAGTTTTAATAATCTGGGGCTTTCCCATGACACCAAGGCAATTGAGTGCATGAGCAATGATGTTTTTTGAAGCTGGCAAAAATGAATCCACTAAATGTATCCACAGTAACATGAGGCACTTAAGTTTACCAAATGAGGGAACATGTGTTACATCCATTTGCCAGATCTCATCAGGAATTAAACCTCTAGGATTTACGCCTAAGTGGGGAATGGGTAGGAGGGTGACACAGTTTATGTATTGTTTGACTATCTAGGGAGCTTGTTCCCTAGTGGTTTTAAAAAGAAGACAAAAGGTTTGAGCATTAAGGTCAGTGAGCTGCTTTGGCCTGGGCCACAGGTTCGAGCTCAACAAGGAAGGCAAGCTGGGTGGTTTTATCAGTCATGGCATTGCCTGTGGTTAGAAGCCCAGGGAGTCTGGAATGAGCACAGATATGACCTATATAAAAGGGATGTTGTCTAGAATGTATGTACTGCTGAATGGAGAAAAACTGAGGGGTAGCATTTGTGGTGGGTTTTATGTATGGCACAGTTTCTAACAGGGAGATGGATTGAGCAATATAAGCACTATCAGTATTCAGATTCATGGAGGTATTTGGAAGTTTTTGAAAAACCTGTAAAGCAGCAAAAAGCTCCACTAGTTGAGCAGAGTGGATTGGGGATTGTAGGGAAGTGGTTTGATTGTCTACAATGAAGGCTGCCACTCCATTAGAGGAGCCATCAGTAAAAACTAGGGGGACATAGGGAAGTGGTTGGGGAGAGGTTAATGTAGGAAAAAGAAGTGGCTGAATTCTCAGAAAGTGGAGAAGCTTGTTAGCAGAGTTGTGGTTATCAAGGGATCCCTGAAAAGAGATGCAAGATACTGCCCACTCGTCATCATTTTTTTATTAACCATTGTATTTGAGAAGTGGAGTAATATAGAATGATTTTATCATGATCCTTACCAAATATTTTTCTACTTTGATCACGTCCAATTTTTATTAACTCTGCCACCCATGAGGTGTACGGGGTAAGGACTCTGGGTGGTGAAGCGGGTAAATGGACCCAGAAGAGGGGCCCCTCCTGCCAGAACACCCCAGTGGGTGTAAAGTCAGTGGCACAAATGACTAGGAGAAGAAGCTTCTCATAAGAGATAAAAGTGACCCTTTGGCTCAGAATTGTGGCCTCTACTATATTCAGAGCCTCTAGGGTAGGAGCTGTTAATGAGCGGCCTGAAGCAGGATCTGGGTCTCCCTTTAGGATGTCAAACAAGGGTTTAAGCTCTCCTATAGTTAGCTTAAGGTAAGGCCTGAGCCAATTGATATCTCCTGAGTTTTTGAAAATCATTTAAAATTTTTAGATGATTAGTTATAAGTTGAATCTTTTGTGAAAGAATTTTGTTATGAAAAAGTTCAAAGCCTAAGAATAAGTAAGGAGGTTTTAATTGAATTTTATCAGGAGCTATCGGAAGACCATCCCTAGTAAGGGACCTAGAAAGCTCTTGAGAGCAAGTAAGGAGTTCAGTGGAGTCAGGATTGGCCAAGAGAATGTCATCCATATAATGAATGATATACAAGTTGTTTTTGTTTTTGTTTTTGTTTTTGTTTTTTGAGGTAGGGTTTCACTCTAGCTCAGGCTCTCCTGGAATTCACTATGTAGTTTCAGGGTGGCCTCGAACTCATGGCAATCCTCCTACCTCTGCCTCCCGAGTGCTGGGATTAAAGGAGTGCGCCACCACACCTGGCAGTATTTTTGTTTTTTTTTTAAGTTTGTAAACAGTTTAAAAATCTTTAACTTTAGGCATGGTGTTTAGGTTTAGCCTGAAAATTTCTTTGTTTTTACATCCACACACCTTTATTTATATACTTTAACATTCTTATCTAAGTACCACTCAAAAGGCATTTTTAACAAGCAATCATTGAAAAATTCCTTCCCAGTTCCTTTAATCAATTTATTTTACCCCATCATTAATTATCTCCCCCCCCCCCGAGGGGGTGCACCATTCCTAGAGGTACTGCAATACCAGGTCAGTGTGTGGAGTGGACGGAGCAAGTTCCTGTTCCAACTTGTGTTGTTATCTTGAGGCAGGCTGGCTTGGAAGTCAGATCAGTTGCCTCCTCCTTTTAAGTAACAGGACATTACGATCTTTTTTTTTTTTTTTAAATATCTGACAAATTATAAGTTACCTCTTTGGAGGAAGTTTTGTTGTTTTTAATAATACTCTGTGTAAGGTGAAGTTGACCTAGAACAAATATCAGGCAAATTCACTACTGCAAAAGACATTTAACTTTTCCTTTTTATATTTCTATGCTTAAGTCTTTGATTTCCTTGAAATGGTTCTCTAGAAGAGAAAGGGGTGTCACCTGTGTCCCTCTCATCTCTTTAGTCACAAACAGTCATAAACACGACACTACTAGCAAGCACAATGAACACACATAAACACACACACACACACACACATATATAAAAAGAATATATCCTCCTGATAAAATTAAAAAAATTGCTTAAAGAACTTGAAGCCATCTCAATTCCTTGTGCTTTTAAAATATCTTTTACTATGGCAAATAGCTCCTTTTTTACTCTTTGCTAAATCTTTTTTTCTTCTTTTTTCTTAACCCGTATTCCTTATGTACTGTGAGAAGTTTAAAGCCCTTCAACAATTTATGCTTATTTAGGGTCTGTCCCATGATAGAAAAGGAAAAAGGAGAAATGGCAAGACCAGAGGGCAATGTTCCCAGTCAGAGAACCGGCACAGGGGATTCCCTGGTCGGCCTGACACAAGCCTCTCCACAATTTTAAGAACTGGCAGCTGTCCTAAGGACATTTACTGGCTGTTTGCATAACCAGATTCGTTGATGGAAGAGAGGCTAGATAGGAAGTCTTTGCCAATGCCCGAACAGGCTGTCAGGATTCACACAGGGAGCTAGGGACCTTCAGCCGAAGCAAGAGGGTAGCTCTGGCCAAGAGGCTTCAGTTGCCCTGTTGCTATGTTGCAATTACACATGATGGTGCCAGCTGAAAGTAAAAGGAGGAAAAGAAGTTCAAAAAGAAATCCCACAGTTCTCGTGTCTTGCAAATCTGACTAAATAGTCTTTACTTAAATAGTTTGCCTAAAATTTGTCACTTACCTTAACAGATCAGTATCACAGGTGGGCTTTCTGTGTCGGTCATGGTGCATGTCTGTATTAAGGCACGGACTGCCTGCAGTGACCTCTATTCAGACCTTCACTCACCCACCGGTGGGGTGGTGGTCCAATGGCTGGGATGGCCGTCCACTCGAGTGATGTCCAGGTCACACTTCATACCGCGAGCCCCACGTTGGGTGCCACTTGGCCCAGCCAGCAGGGAGTTGAACAAGGACCCAAGGGGAAATTAACCTGAAGGAGAAAAGGCAAACAGACACAAGAAGGAGACCATGCTAGATGTGTTTATAGGCCTCAGGGTCTTTATTTTTTACACAGTGATTATACAGGGGAATAAAAAGTGGGGGGAATAAGCTGGCTGACGTGATTTAGGGCTTTGGAGTTGTCAGGAAACCTAGAGGGGATGTAATTAGGCATTCATCTAATCTTGCCTCAATGGCTTAACATCCTGACTGCACCAGGCTTCACATCCTGACCATAAACTGGCCTTTTGCAAAAGATAAGATTCTGTAAGCAGTCTGCTGAATGATGTTCCAGAAGTCCCTAAGAGAAAGCAGGATGGACCAGCTTACTGAGTAATTGGTCAGTTTATGAGCAAGCCCAGCCAAAATGGAGAGGCTTTTGCTCTATGGCTCCCAACACAGGGTATCACTATATCATGCAGGAACTGAGAGAGAAACAAGTTGCTTCCTGGATAGCCCTCATAGTGTTGGAAAAGCTATAGGAGTTGCTGGGGTCACCAATAGCATGAAAAAGCAGAGGACCTTGCAAGCCGTGAAATCAACCAACTGGGCAAGAAATATACATGCCCTTAATAGTGGCTCACAGCCTTTGTAGGTAGCCAACTGTTTTCTAATTTGACATGAGGCCAGCTCAGTGGGTAAAAACTCTCATTCACTATGAGAAACCAAGTCTGAATTCAATTGTCAGAAAACTTGTAGACTCCAGAGAGAAAATTGAAACTTCTCTCTAAATAAGAAGATTGGGCTTATATACCACAAACTCTCAAATAACTATGCTAATCCCCTTTAATCTATGCTGCTCTCACTCTTGGTTGGAGTATCTGTTTTATTTACAGATAATAGATGACAGAGAAATCTCAGAAGACCCAGGATATGTCAATACAAAAAGAAAAGGTAGCTGACTGTCTACCATAAGATATTCCACCTCTACCACATCTGATGGAGTGCACAAGAAATCGCAAAGGGAGCCCAGACATGAGTACTGCTCCCTCTGATAACCTGACAACCAGCTCTAAGGGATGAGGAACAGACACTGTGGTCAATCAAAACACATCAAATCAGAAACCCAGTGGCTGCAGAGAGCGCAACACTAAGCCAGACTGCTAACAGGCCCCCTAAAGCTCACAGACCATTGCAGTAAAGGAAGACAAGAGATTATAGTAGCCACAGGGTTGTTAGAAATATCCTGAGGCAAGACCCCTCCCAGACACTGGCTGGGGCTTTCATTACCCAACAGTGAACAACAACAACCCCGCGAAACAGAGCCCTCAGAGAAAGTGGGACTGGGAGAGAGAGAAAATAAGACTATAAAATTTCTAAAAATCAATAAAGAAAATTATAAAGACAGACACATCAGGACAAAAGCATGTCTTCAAATGATTTTAACATCATCACCTTACTAGCTCTTAAACAATATAGGATATGTGATAAACTAAACACATCTAAACTCCAAAAATTTATGGACAGGTCAAATGTGTTGGGGTGCTAACAATGGTATCATCCAGGAAATTTTGGCCTGAAATAAATAATTTTGAATCAGAGAAAAAAAAAATCACTCCTGGATATTTACCCAAAGGACTTCATTACACCATATCACAGTTGTTTTTTTTTTTTTTTTTTTTTTTTTTAATGTCAGCATTTATTGCAGCACCATTCACAATACAAAAATATCAAACTCCAAATGACTGGATAAAAAAAAAAATGTGTTACAGACACAATGACTTTTTCTACCATAAAGAAGAATGAAGCAATTTAATTTGTAGGTTAAAAAAAAAAGTGCATAAGGGCTGGAGAGATGGCTTAGTGGTGAAGGCACTTGCATGCAAAGCCTAAGGACCCAGGTTTGATTATCCAGTACCCACGTAAGCCAGATGCACAAAGTAGAGCTTGTGCCTGGAGTCTGCAGTGGCTGGAGGCTCTGGCAAGCCCATTCTTTCTATCTTCCTGTCTTTCTTTCTCAATCTTTCTCTCCCTCTCCCTCTCTCTTTCAAATAAATAAATAAAATATATTAAGTGAACAAAACTTGAGATAATATTATACAAGTTTCAAAATGATAATTCTATTTATTTTCATTTGTGAGTCCTAATTTTATGTAGTCACATTGATTTATTATTTATTTATTTTAATATGAAATGAAAGCAGGAGTGAAACTTTCTAAAAACAGGAAGGAAGGAACAAGGAAAGGAAAGGCAAGTATGAATTGGAAGAGGGCAATGTACACAACATACAGTATAGATGTGTATACACAATGTATTTAAATATTTTTTATTTATTTATTTGATAGAGAGAGAGAGAGAATAGATGCACTATGGTCTCTTGCTACTTCAAATGAACTCCAGATGCATGTGCCACTTTGTGCATGTGAGTTTACATGGGTACTAGGGACATAGATTTGGGATAAAAGTCCTTGCAAGGGGCTGGAGAGTTGGCTTAGTGGTTAAGCGCTTGCCTGTGAAGCCTAAGGACCCCGGTTCGAGGCTCAGTTCCCCAGGTCCCACGTTAGCCAGATGCACAAGGGGGCGCACGCGTCTGGAGTTCGTTTGCAGAGGCTGGAAGCCCTGGCGCACCCATTCTCTCTCTCTCCCTCTATCTGTCTTTCTCTCTGTGTCTGTTGCTCTCAAATAAATAAATAAAATATTTTAAAAAAAAGTCCTTGCAAGTAAGCACTTTTACTTTTATTAATTTTTATAATTAACAACTTCCATGATAGTAAACAATATCCCATGGTAATTCCCTCTCTCCCCCTACTTTCCCCTTTGAAACTCCACTCTCCATCATATCCTCTCCCCCTCTCAATCAGTCTCTCTTTTATATTGATGTCATCATCTTTTCCTCTTATTATAATGGTCTTGTGTAGGTAGTGTCAGGCACTGGGAGGTCATGGATATCCAAGCCATTTTGTCTCTGGAGGAGACCAGTGGACAGAAAGCTCTAAAAAGCCATGCTGCATGCAGCAAGCAAGCACTTTAACTGCTGAGCCATATGTCCAGTTTCTACACATGAAGTTTGTTTTCAAGGTAGTATCAGACCATAGTCCAGGCTGACCTGAAACTCCCTTTGCAGTACCAGAATGGCCTCAAATGCATAACGGCCCACCTACCTCTCCCTCGCAAGTGCTGAGATTAAAGGTGTGTGCCACTATGTCTGACATATATGAAGTTTTAAAGGTAAAATAAAAAAGAAATAAAGGGGCTGTAGAGACCACTTAGCAGTTAAAGTGTTTGCCTGTGAAGCCAAAAGACTCAAGTTCAATTTCCCAGAACCCATGTAAGACAGATGTGCATGGTGGCACATGCATGCATCTGGAGTTTGTTTGCAATGGCTGGAATCCTTAGGGCACCCATTCTTTCTCTCTATTTTTCCTCTCTGCCTCAGTCTTTCTCTCAAATAAATAAATACGTAAATATTAAAAAAAAAGAAAAATTTTCATTCACAATATAGTGATGCTTTTCTAACCAAAGGCATGAAGGACACCTATAATAAAATTTTAAAGCACTGAAGATTATTGAGAAGATAGAATGACCATCTATATTCATGACCAAAAAATTTAATTTTGTTAGCATGATTGCTTTCTAAAACTGACCACAGATTCAGCAAAATCACCATAAAATGTTTATAGTATTTGCTGCAAATATAATTTTTTAAATCCTAAAATTCAAGCGGTATCATAATACCTACCTCCAATTGCATCTGCGTAATGTAGTGATGGTGGTGGTGGTAGTGTGTGTGTATGTCTGTGATGCTTGCATACGTGTGTGTCCATGTGGTGCCTCATGCGTTCACCTGACGTATTATGCTCACCTGTGGGTGGCCAGAAGTACCCTTCCACTGCTCTTCCACCAAATCTTATCTGAAATATTTTTTTGAACCAGAATCTGTTGATCCAGGAGCCTGGATTGGGCTACAGATGTGCTTGCCACACCCATCTGTTTATATGGGTCAGGGGAATGGAATTCCAGTGGGATCTTATACCTCCTCCCACATGCCCCAGCCCTCATCTTTGCTCAGGATTTGTTCTTAAATGCTGAGCCATTTTTTCCAGCCTGGCATTGAAACCTTTTCACACAAGCCTGGTCACAGTCCCCTGTCTGTTTTCATACTATTCATAAACCCTGTCAAATCTCTACTGAGATTTGCAGAAACATCTTTCATCCTTAGCAAAATCATAACTATAATGAAGGACAAACTATATAATATTTAGTCATGATATAAAGTTACTATCTTTCTAGGATTTTAGTGTCTTAGATTTAAGGGCCAGATGGGACTTACTTGTCGTAAAGCAAACTAAAATAATGTGCAGGGACAGATCATCTGCTAGTTCATATTCTTTTACTTTTCTGTGTCTCAGCTCTAAATCCTCATACTTGCTGCAACCCTATTACCCTTGCTTACTTTGATCTCTAGACACACATGCACATTTGTGGATTATTTGAACTTTTTTTTTTTTTGGAACAGATGTGCGGGTAAAAGTGAAGCAGTTAAAAAGGGATTTTTGTTGCTAGAAAAAAGCAATAGCTCTACTAAATCTGAAATGATTAATTTAGAAGTATATATTCTGTCCCAGAGAACTATATAGTGTCCGGAATTAATATGTACAAATCAGCTGATGAATTCTTTGGAAAAGATTTTGGAGAGACATACAATGTAAGAAGCTGTAAGTTTTTTTTTTTTAAGATTTTTTTATCTTTATTTATTTGAGAGTGAGAACGAGAGAGAGGGATAGAGAGAGAGAGAGAGAGGAAGACAGAGAGAATGGGCGTGCCAGGGCTTCCAGCCACTGCAAACAAACTCCAGAAGTATGCTCCCCCTTGTACATCTTACTAACATGGGTCCTGGGGAATTGAGCCTCGTACAGGGGTTCTTAGGCTTCACAGGCAAGCGCTTAATCACTAAGCCCAGAGCTGTAAGTTTTTTTTTTTTTTTTTTTTTTTTTTTAATGTAGGGTCTCACTCTAGCCCAGGCTGACCTGGAATTCACTATGGAGTTTCAGGGTGGCCTCAAACTCACGGCAGTCCTCCTACCTCTGCCTCCCGAGTGCTGGGATTAAAGGTGTGTGCCACCACGCCCGGCCCAGTTTTAACTTCTTAAGAATCACATACAGGGCTAGAGAGATGGCTTAGTAGTTAAGACACTTGCCTGCAAAGCCTAAGAACCCAGGTTCAATTTCCCAGTACCCACATAAGCCATATGCACCAGGTGGCACATGCATCTTAAGAGCTCATTTGCAGTGGCTGGAAGCCTTAGTGTGCCCTTCTCTCTCTCTCTCATTTATATACCTATATATATAATTAATTTCTATAAAAGAATCACAAACAACGAAATGTACAGATAAATGTATTTTAAAAGGACATGTCTGCGTTTGTGTCTTGTATGTACTCAAGACAAGACCAAATTTCAGAACTTCATCAACATTGAAGCATGCCTTTTCTCCATGAGCAATTATTACATCTAACATATTTTTTCAACATTTTAAAAATATATGGCACTTTTAAAATACAATATGTTTTTTGTTGATTCTCATCCCTAATCCTCTCACCCTCTCCTTTTCCTCTCTTTCCTGTCCACTATATTTTTCTCTGTTTATCTGTCACATTTTTTTTCTTTTTTCTTTATTAATTTTTACTCTATTATTACCACTAGCAAAATATTTTGCATGTATCCATCATGTGTTGGTTTCCTCTTTTCCCTCATCTCTGTCCCCATTCTGCTGGGGACCCTCCTCAGTTGCAAGCAGTCTCTGAGTGGTTTTGATTTAGTTGTGGGAGCTATAGTGAATTATTTTTGGAGGGAGAGAAATGTCTCTGGGCATGATATCTTAGCCTGTGACTCTTACAGTCTTTCCTCCCCCACTTCTGCAAAATTCCCTGAGCCTAGTCAGTGAGTTTTACGTCTACCTCAGTGAATCCTCTTAGGAATCTCCGGATCTCTGCTTTGGTAATTGTCGAATATCCTCAGGGTCTGTGTCCTTCATTCTGTCACTGATTATCAGGTTCAACATGGAAGCAGCATTCTTGCTGGTATACCCAATTCCTTTATAATTTCAGCTATGGCATAGACTGACTTTGCTTTATTGAGACTATACATTAACTTAAAAGCAAACATTATAATTTAATTATTTTATTCCCTTGGCAAGGCTTATAGGATTCACAGCCTTATTGTGTGCAGATCAGGTTAAACATATTTTCTTCTGGACTAGGCAGTCAGGGAGGGACTGTAATGGAGGGATCTTTGGATGATGTTTGCCACCCTCACCAAGCCTATACCCCACCTATCTCACTTGCAGGAGTCAAAGTCTTTCTGGTTCACCCAATCAGACATCTTGAGCAAGTACCCTGCCCAGGTGTGGGTAGATTCCTCCTCTGAGCTCAGTCCTGTTGGTTGGGATACACGGCACATGTTTGCTCAACTCTTCTAGAGGGCATACTGAAAAAGAAAATCTTGTGTTGGAGAATTGGCTCTGCAATGAAGTTATTCATATATATTTTTATATACATTTGCAAGCAGAGAGAGATAGAAAATACAGACACATTATAATATATATATATATATATATATATATATAAAATGTATATAATATATAATATATATATATATACACATATATATACATACATATATATATAAAATACTTTTGGACACACTGGAGAAGGCTCTTCTAGTCATCTCTGGCCCTTGAGTGACACACAACACACCTGGTGATTCAAGCTGGTGAGATTATCCCTCTTCCCTCCATCCCGGTTGCCAGGTGGAAGGCAAACCCAATAGACTGGCTTTTTTTTTTAATGGGGAGGGAGATCTATATCTGTATCTATATCTATTCTCAGGCCCATGCTTGTTTACATGGGCTCCTGGACCATGTTTTATATTTCCTTCTCTCCCCCAACACTTTTTTTTTTTTTTTTAAATATGGAACGCTTCACGAATTTGCGTGTCATCCTTGCACAGGGGCCATGCTAATCTTCTCTGTATCGTTCCAATTTTAGTATATGTGCTGCCGAAGCGAGCACCCCCCACCCCTTTTTATCCTTTCTCTTTCTCAGCTCTTTCCTTCCCTTGTCGTGTCCGCCTCGACCAGCAAGGAAGACACAACCACCAGTTCTTCTTACAGCAGTTTATTCGGGCAACTTCAAGCTTCATCTCCCCCGAGCCTCGGGCGGGGATTCCTTATAAGTGCACTCACTCGTGCACTCACTCCGCCCAATCACTCCAGGCCACGCAACCCCTCCAGATGAGCATCAGAAACCAATGAGCGGCAGAGATGGCAAACTCCTCCAAATATGGACTTGTTTGTCCCAAGCACTGAACTTCCGTCAGGCGCCATCTTTAGGGCTTGGCCAGGGGTACTCTCCTCATAGGCCTTGGCCATGCGGGCCGAGGGGCTCCCCACATTCCCTTACATCCATGGGACATTTGAATAAAATGTGTTCATTTAAAAATCATTTTCTTTAGTCTGGTTTGCTTTTTTTTTGTTTTTTGTTTTTGGTTAATTAACACATAAACTCAGGGCTTGGAGTTACAGGGAGCACCCCAGCACCCCATTTTAGGCCAGCTTCCCATTTCACTTTGTTTTGTGCTTTATATATTTTTCTCTGTTCATAACTGCACAATGTGAAAACCCACAATACATAAATTTACAAATGCATGCAGTTTTTATAGAACAATTTGTATATTTCAGGACTGAGATATTATGAATAATTTGCTTCAAGATTGGACATTTTTGCTTTGAGTGTGATATAGAATGCCCTGCTGTTAGAAATCATCTCAGAAGCAAAATTATTGGCTAATAGGTTGCACATAATTCTAACTATAATACTTATAGAAACATGTTCCAAAGATATTCCATAACTTAAGATCTGACCAACAACTTGTAAGTTTTTCAGTTGCCCTAGGTGTTGAAGTCTTTCAAATTAAGTTCCTCTCCTTGGCCTGGCAGTGGTATTCTGTGTTTTTGATTTGCATTATTCTGGTGTCAAACTTAATTGAAGATACAGTAATATATGTATTGGCCATTTTGACATTCTATTTTTCTATTGCTTTATAAATTGTTGGGTGCTCATGATGTGAAATAATTATCTTCTATCTAATATGTCTCTGCATCTAGTTAACATGTGATTTTTATGTTATATGAAAGTCACTGAAGTTTGGGTTACATTAATTCACATACCGTTTTAACAGCTGACTATAGAGTCATGTCTTATAATACCAGCATTTGGAAAACCAAAGCAGAAAGTCCTGAGGTAAAAGCCAGCATGGGCTCAAAAAACTAGTTATAATAATAACTTCTGCAGTCTCTCTCTCTCTCGTGCTCCTTAAGTTTTGTTTTTAAATTTTATTTTATTTTTATGGTAGGGTTTCACTCTGGTCCAGGCTGACTTGGAATATACTATATAGTTTCAGGCTGGCCTCGAACTCATGGTGATCCTCCTTCCTTTACCCTCAAATGCTGGGATTAAAGGTGTGTGCCACCACACCCTGCTGTAGTCATTTTTTTAAAGGATTCTAATTATGTATATAAGTAGCATCATAGTTTTTAACTTTTCACAAATTTAAAACTTTTTATTCTTTATAGTATCTTTGACTCTTTGTCCTTCTTCCTAGAATTTCTCTTCAATTTGTTGCCAATTGACTAGATCTACTTTCTATTGTATCTAAATTATTATTTTTAAATATTTATTGAAGTATATTTTATATATAATAAGATATATAAAACTTAGGTTTCTTGTTCTGTGAGTTAAACTGATTTTAAACTGAGTTAAAAGGTGCATAATTCTTAATTCCTTATCTATTTTTATATTATAATGAAGGGATGAATATGATAAAATATTGTATATACAAATATGATAGTGTCATAATTAAATCAGCTTTAGGGTTGATAAATATATTAATAAAATAAAAAATCTATCTTCAAATACAATAAGGGGTTCTGAAAAATCTCTGATCTGAAAGTCTATATGTACTATTTTTGTACATATATCACATTATTTATCTAGCTATGAAATGGAACTATGGGTTATTTCTACCTTTTGGCTATAATTAACAATGCTACAACAATTTACTATAGAGAAGAAACTGATTACATCCCTGCTTTATTTATTTTAAATGTGCATAGGAATAGAATTGAGGCTTATGAGTTTTTTGTTAGATTTATTTTTATTTGCTTTACATTATTTATTTTTTGAGAGTATCTCACTATAACCCAGGTAACCCCCAAACTAATGACACATATAGAAACATATCATGTGTTCATAGGTTGGTCATGTTCCCATCAGGTTATATTGTTATGTCTTATATCAATTATCTCTCCTACCCCCATTCCACAAGGTGCCTTCCTTAGTGAGGTCATTGGCATTCACTGTGGAGTCATGAATGCATCAATAAGTTTGTGTTTGGAGATAGGAGGAACTCCAAAAGATAACCCTTTTCCAACCTTGTGGATCTTACAATCTTTCTGCCTTCTCTTTCACTATGTACCTTGGTGAGTTTGTTTTGCTTATTTTAGTGTGAAGATTTCTGCACTTTTGGAAATTTTGCTTTGATGAGTTTTGAGTATTCTGTTGGTTGCCATTTCCATATAGAGCTGGTTGTCAGGATAGCAGTGAGAACAGCACAGACGTTTACAAGGCTACTACCTCTGCAATGTCCCATGAGCTCTAGCAGATGTGATACTGATGGCTTGTCTAGTTCTAGGAAGTTGGCTATCTTTTTTTTTTTTTTTTGTAACGTTTATGAACAGTTTTTGCTGCCATCTATAAAAATAGCAGATTCTCCAACCAAGAAAGAGAGCATGGAGCAAACTGTGCAAGCATACTTATTTAAGAGAATATTTTTGATAGGCATACTACTCTTCTTAGCCAACAACCAGTGGAAACTCCTGTCTGTAGTTCACGGCCTTCCTATCCATAAGATGCTGACTTGGTTCTCAGTATGAGAAAAAGAGTTATCTCCCATCGGGCAGACCTAAAATCCAATCAGAAAGGCTATATGCCTTTGTCATTAATATTTTTAGTTTTCTGATACATTATTCTCAGCTATTGATTATTTTTAATGGTCTTTAACTATTTAGACATGCTACAGTTATTTTAATGCCCTTGTACACTTAGTCTAATGCTCATGTTTCTTATTGGTATATTCTTAAATTAATAATGAATAATAGATTGGGCAGGTCTTTCTGTATATTCGTATGTTTTTTTTTTCTTTCTGTTATAACTTTTGAAAATGGAATATTTAAACATTATGTTGTTCTAACTAGGTAATCAAATTCTACCCTACCCTAGTGTTTATCATCCTTGGTCTTTAAAGGCCATAATACTCCTCTGTATTTGATATTTGATGCATTTTCTTAAGTTTATTTTGATGTATTCTTTATCATGTCTTATCAATGATATCTTTGATACATCTTATTTTATTCAGGTAATATATTAAGGGCATATTTAAATGCCAGTAACATTTTTCAAAGACTTTTTTTTCTTAATTTTTTTCTCTGCTATTTCTTGTGAACTTTGAGCTAATATACAGTAACTGGTTTTGAATGTTTGTGTTAAAGTTCACTATTTCTTGGGGAAGGTAGTTTTGACATGCTCCTATGCCATGTTGCTGATATGCTGCTCTTTATTTTTGTTTGGATGTATGGTGTTTTATATTGTCATTTAAAATATTGGTAAATATTTCTGTATAAAGTTTTAAATTTTTTGCATTCACTGAAGAACCTAGTTAATAGTATTAGTTTGTACTTTACTTTGTGTTACTGTATCTTCAAGTAGTCTACACTAAATTATCATGGTACAAACTAGTCTTTAAAGGGTAGGAATTTTGTGTTATTTTTATTCCCTAACATCATGTCCCTCAGGTTCCTGTGAAGTTTCTAAGCAAAGTTCTAATTCTGCCTCCTACTAGGACAGTAGTTCCTGCTTGAGCTGTAGATGGTACGTTATTCAATGCCTTCAGAGAAAAACTTGGTTTTACTGTGGAATTTCCCTTATTTTTGCATCCTTTCATTGTAGAAGGCCCAGCCCCTCATATTAATGTAATTCATTTGAACCCTAATGTTTATGAAGTTCTATTTGTCTGTTTGTTACACTTTACAAGATTTTAATTATATTTGCAGTAAAAAAATAATTTCACTCCCCTTTGGTGTTGAGCTATGTATCTATCTTGCAGAGATCCTGCATTCAAAAATGTCTTGAGGCCAATTCAGCTATTTCATCAGAGGCTGTAACTTCTAAGCTGATATCTCTTTCATTGAGATGGAATCTTACATTGGTATGATATATACACATTCTCAGCCTTCTGGTTAGTTCCAAAATAAACAAACATCAATTGGGGGAAATGTGTACAAATATCAATTCTCTCAATTACTCCCATCTCAAGTGAAAAGTGATGAATTTCCTAAGGCTTGGCAACTTTCTCTGAATTCAGCTATGATAATGTATTCTTTCTAAGAAAGGGTCAGGTCTAAAGCTAGACTACCAACTGCAGGAGAGTGAGAAACAAATTTATTTTAATTGAAAATCAAGCAACTTTTATCATCACTACTAATGAAGGCCTTAGAGATTGATAGCTTAACTTATGGAATAAAAAGAAAGTTATGTCACAATTTAGTCACTAGGTAAATTTTAAATATATCAAAAGTATAAAGTATAAGAGTGTATTGTACAATTATGTGAAAAAAAGAATCTAAGCCCATTTATAAATTTTTCATTGCTACTGGACATGTGCTTGGTCCAAAGCACAATGTTTCCTGACAACCATCCTTTCATAATTTGTTCTCTAATTCATTTGTTATAGGCTAGTAAATATTTCCCACTTTTCAAGGCCACTCTTTCTCTGCTCATCAATGTAGCCACCAGCATTAATTTTTACTTAATTTATCTCCTCATATCACCATTTCTTGTTAATGGAGCCAACCAAAAATAATTTTTCCAACACTTTTCTTATTCTGTATAAATTTCAGCACTCTAACTGGGAATATAACTCAGAAATAGAGTGATTGCATAGCAAATATGATACCTTAACTTTCATTGCAAAAAAGAAAAAAAACAAAGCAGAACAATCTGAAACTACATTAAAAAACCAATCAAAAAAGATTTCAGGGCTGGAAAGATGGCTTAGTGGTTAATTGCTTGCCTGTGAAGCCTAAGGACCCCGGTTCAAGGCTCAATTCCCCAGGACCCACATTAGCCAGATGCACAAGGGGGCACACACATCTGGAGTTTATTAGCGATGGCTGGAAGCCCTGACACGCCCATTTTCTGTCTGTCTCTATGTACCTCTTTCTCTCTCTGTCTGTTGCTCTTAAATAAATAAATAAATAGATAAATAGATAAAAAATAAATAAAAAGATTTCAGTTCCTTTCTGTCACTTCTCCAATTATACTCCCAAACCATCCCCTCAATTTTTAAGATATATGTGTACTTTTTAAAAACATATGCTAATCTTATTGTTTTTTCGTTAAAAAAAGATTCTTTGTTTTCCATAATTTTGTGAGCCAGTTTCTGATTTAAAACATCCCTCAATTCTATACACTGGATTTGCCATCTAAAATCTTTCAAATACATATTCTCCACTTTCAGATCAAGTTACTCTACTTCGATCTGGCTGCACTTTCTAGTGCTCACAGAAATAGTTTTCTTCTCTGTAGATACTATAATGTATTCATGCTTTCTACTCTATCTACTTATTTTACTGTTATCATTCATCTGAGTACCCAAAATATCCTATCTTTATATTTGAATCCTTGTCAATATAGATTTTTAACTGTAATTTTCCTTGTTCAATTTATTTTCCCTTATTGAGAGAAGGAATATAATCCAGGAATATCATTGTTTCAATAGTAGTGGGCATGTGATTTGGGTGAAAGTGAAAGAATCATTGAAATAAAAATTAATAATTTATTTGAATAAGAAGTGGGTGGAAGACACAACATTTGCAGGAAAAGCAATATATATATATATATTGTGCCTTCAGGAAAAATTTCTGGAATAGTAGTATATTTACATGAAGCTATCACAAGGTATTTCAAAATATGTCAGAAATACAGGGTCCAGTTGGGAGAGTGTGTTAGAAAACAACACAGTTATCTGTAATTTGCTAGGATTTACTATTGAGTACATTACTAAGCAACTGCAAAATTTGAAGTGATTTAGATATTTAGTAGATCCTTGGCAACAAACTGTAAAATAAATGGATATAATTTATATGAAAAAAATAAGAAAATAAACTCCTAAAATATTGACACAAAATACACTTGTTTTATTCAGTTTTCATAACTGCATGCTTATGTATCTGCTGCAGATGTCTAGCATATACAATCATGGATAACTGCATTTCAGTTTTGCTATTTATTTGGAAAGAATATATTCATTAATTGATGTGTATCTATAGTATGATGCATTCATAGAGACATGAATATGTCCAGTTATGTGTGTGTGTTTGTATATAATAAGAATATAATGTAATTAATAACACTCCTTAGCTGATCCTACTTTCATTTAGGAAAGTGGTTCAAAGAACATTGGAAAGTGTCAAGAATAAATATGATTCTGTTGTTGCAGATACATTCTAATATTATGGCCAGAAGTGATATATGAATCACATGTGGAGTGCAAGAAATATTCACACATCTGTGTTTCACCCCAGAGTCATTACTCTATGGAATAAAGGTGTACACCTTGAATATCTATAAAGTTTGTTGGTTTATTTCTCTTTTCTCTTCTATACTTCCTCCTTTCCTTTCTCTTCTTTCTTTACATCCTGCTAGTTCTTCTCCTTCATTTCTTCCTTCACATGTTTTCTGTCTTTCTGTTTTCCTGTTCTCCCATCTCTAATTGGTAGATTTTAATGTGCCATGGTTGGAAAGAACTTATGAAGGGCTGAAGAGTTGGCATAGTAGTTAACATGCCTTCCTGCAAAGCCAAAGGAGCCAGGTTTGATTCCCTGTCAACCATGTAAGCCAGATGCACAAGGTGACACATGGGTCTGGAGTTCGTTTGCAGTGGCTGGTGGCCCTGGAATGCCCATTTTCTGTCTATCTGCCTCTCTTTCTCTCCCTGTGTCTCTCACTGCCTCTCCCTGTGTCTCAAATACATAAATTAAAATACAAAAAAAAAATTCAGAAAGAACTAGTGAGGAATGCTTCTTCTGAAAGAGGTCAAAAAGAACTAAAGGTCTTGACATAGTGATTTATTGTCTATTACCTGATTTTGTGTGGAAATTTTGCCTGAGGAGAAATGACTGCATGTCTGTTCACCCTAGAACACTTGACAGACCAAAACACAATTGCACAGAAATCCACTTTTGGTGAAACAATAAGATTATTGGGTTACTTAAGAGCAGGTTGAGGGGTTATTTCCATGAATGAATCCATAGATCCATAGATACATGGATGTATCCAAGGTAGCTGCTTCACCAAAACCTGGAGCTCACTACATGACTTCAGCAGTTTGAGGGTGATGTGGTATCAAAGTGAATAGCTTTCTCTTAGCTAAATGTGGGAATTTTCCTTGGGCCTGTAGGGAACACTTTATTGTAAGTCAGAAACATCAGAAGGATCTGGCCTTTCCTTATGAGTGCCCCTTTAAGGAGTCCTTCCACTCCCTTCCAAGAAGGCCTTTCCCAGAGAATTAAGATTTCTAAGAAGATTGCACTTTTCCAGAAATCCTGAACCCAGGTACCTGATATGAAGGACTAGACTAGCTAAACCAGAAAGCTATCCATCCATGGGCTTCATAAAAAACCCACACCTGAAACTTGAGGTGGGATTCTTAAATCCCCTTTTGCCTCCTTGGGCAAGACTTCTGCCTTCCTGCCTTCTTTTAAGTTCTGGGCTTCACAGTGTCTGTCTACCTTCCCCTAAGTCCCTCTCCAAAAGCTGTAGGGTATAGTAAAATCTTCCTGAACCTTATTCTCTGGCTTGTAGGTTTCACTCATCAAATTCATAAGAATCTGAGGACACCCCAAAATTATTGGTGAGCTGTCATATCTTATTGCTACATTAGTGAGGGATTTCTAAATACCTGTATCATTATTGATGTGTTTGGCCAGAAATACCAGAGTGAGTGCTGGAGCTATCATCTGTTCAATCTCCTAATTCTTCTCTGCAACTTTCTTTTGCTTGGGAATTGGTTTCATTTTGGTAGATTGGAAAATTTTCCTTTAATACTTCCTTTAAATTTCCTTTCGAACTTTATTTTCTCTTTCTACCTGCTTAGAAAATTAAAAACAATGTAAATGCTATGTGAAAAATGTTGACTGAGATGTGTCAGGCTAATGACCAATGTTAGTTTGCAGGGTAAATGCAGATTCTGGCTGGGATTGCTGCGCTGGATTTCTTGTGAGAGGCAGGTCCCAGCAAACATATCTGAGCAGTATGTGCAGACATGGCCTCATATTGGCTGGACTCTATGTAGGACCCTGTGAGTCTGGGTACCTGAAGGGGTGCTCAGTCCCACAGGCTCTAACCCACACTAGGTGGTGAAGGGCAGAAGGGTGGCAGGAAAGTGATCCCAAGCCACAGCTAGAACTGAATGGCAGAGACCACACTGACTGTGGCTTACTTTGATCATAGTTGGGCAGGAGCTCAGGGAACATGCTGGGTCCTAAATAGTTAGAGACACTGACTAGAAATGACATTTGTCTGATATTTTCTAATTTGCCTTTTGCTTAGAAAAAAAAAAATATTTTACCTGTAGAAAGTTTTGTTCTTTATGTTAGATAAATTACAGGGTGTCCTTAATGGAGGGTTCTGAGTTTTCATGGAGGACCCCTTTTCCTTGTGCTTTCATATATATTTCACCACAAGGAAACCAAAATATAGAAATGGCTTTTTATCTACTTATAGCTAAAATTCCTTAGGTTATTTATGCTACCCACTTATGTATCTGCTATACGTTTATGGAATGGCATGCTGAATATTATAACCAAGACTATTTAAATTTCACTGTCAACGCATTTTGCTTCTATGCTTGTTCTTTGTACCATTTTTAAAGTATATTTTATAACAGTTGTTTTGAGAGTAGTGAAGATAAATAGCACTGAAGCTATAGGTATCGTGGAAAACAACCAGGGGTTAAGAATAACCCTGGTGCTCTCCAGCAATGTAAAAAGTGCTCCCTAACTGTCATGCAGGAGAAAATGTAAACATAATTCAACATTTAGTTGCAATATTCCTGTCCTTTAAATTCATGATTCTCTTTGCATGCTGCTTTCTGCTAGATACACTAAAATACATGTGCAGCTGTTATAGTGACAGCTGAATTTGAGCAGATTGACATAAAAGCCAAATAAATAGTGCTATGCAGACCTCTGAAGGGCATAGGGAAGTAACTTGGCTTTGAAAGTCATTTTATCTGCACTGGATCACATTTTCAATTACAAAAATCATTTTTACATTTATAAATAATCTAAGGTATAATTTGTTAAAATAATTTCTAGAATAACAAATATAAGATGCATAATATCTCCCCTAACTAAGGCACAAGTATAAGGCTTAATCAGAAGCACACAGGGCCGTGGGGGACATTTTACATTCAAAAAGTCACAAAGTTTATCTCATTACTCCTGAGGTAGAAATATGATTTCCTCACTGTCTGACCAAAAAATGGTGATAACTTACCATCATGCATGGGTAAACTTTCAGGACCCCTAGTCACCATCATCTGAGGTAGCACACACAGCTGGGCTGCACATCCCTGTCTCTCAGAGTGAAAGTCTAGGCCACTCACTCAGTGTTTGTTTAGATGAGTTTAATTTCTTTTGAGACTGTTGCCAAAAGTAGCTACTTAAAAAAATAATACCAACTTCCTGAGTTACTTGCCAAGAACAGGTTCTGAGGATACTGTTTGCTCTGGGCCTGTTGGGATTTCTGATTATCAGTGATCTAGGATATTCTTGAAAAGAAACAAAAATCCAGGGAACTCATCACTGTGTACTATTTATTATTTATCAAGATCTACAGAGATTTTGTTTGGTTTTATTTTTCCACCTTGCAGCATTATCTTTTGCATGCTCTCTGTAATACTCAGGAATTTTGATTTTACTTGCAATAGGGAAAAATGTATATGCTATACTTTCCCAGAAGTAGTAACTCATTTTTAAAGCAATTTGGAATGCATTTGTTCTTTTGTTTGATGCTACGGTCAGTTTGAACACCCACAAAAAGAGAAACAGAAGAGAATCAGTTAAACAAAGTTTTTATAGACACAACTCCTTAAAAGAGAACACACAGTACCTAGGATGAGATCACATGTACAAACATAAGTGTAGCACTCAGAGGGATAGGAGCAAGGAAAAACAGTTTATACAGGAAAGGCAGAACAGGGCAATATGGGTAAAATGTGATCAGCTAGTATGGACAATTTCACTGGACTCTAAATTATTATAGTTGTCCCTAATTGCCTGCCATCTGCACTTTGGATAACTATTAAAAAACATTATCTATTGAAATTTATATATGAAATTGAAGAGTTCTCAATTGGATGGTTGGAATATATTAAAGGCATGTTCAAAATGAAGAACTTAAAATCTATAAGAATTTTCTAGACTCTGATGTGACCTCCTCCATCCTAGGCAGTAGAACTATTAGAATGTCAATTTTTTAATAAACTCACATTATGTATGTATGTGTATGATATTATACAAAATTACTATCTTCACTTTAAGTTTATTATCTAATAAAGATTAATAATGTTTTAAGTAAATGTGAAGGGTAAAAAACTATTTCATCATTTTCTTATTTTGAAGAAATATATAAGAAATAAGATGATATAATAACATGGAATAAGCATATGAAATTATATATGAGTATACATATGTATAGGGAGAGAGAACAGTATAAGATAAAGAGGTCTATAGTTATAATCAGGTTTTCATGTCTGTTTCAGTGCAGTCACTCTCACAAGCTGAGATATATATTATCTCAATGGCCTTACTCACATGCACAGATGCCAAGTGACTGTGTGGCCACATGCCTGCGCACAAGTGCAGAGTGCCTCTCTGTCATTACTTCCCTGAGCTCAGATGCTGATCCTATCTCTCTACCACCTTATATTTTGGTGTCTGGCTATTTGAGTTGTATCTTCTGATGAGAACAGTGCACTTATGGTATGAAGCTTCTTGTGTGGATATTTGCATTATTTGGCTCACAGCCAGAGGCTATGGCTCAAGGGCCACACACTGGGGTTATTACACTATTATCCACTTTCCTACAAGGGGCTACTGAGTCTTTCTACATCTTATTTGCTCAGATCAGATTTCCACCAAGTGGAACAGTGCATGGTTCTGATTTGTTTTTGTTGCCCCTTACCTTGATTCTGCATGTTAGGACTGGGTTTCAGAATGGAGATCCCTCCCTGAATAGGATAGTGGCAAGTTTAAGTAATGAGGGCCCAGGGAAGTAGAAAGCTTCTCAATAGCTGTTTCTAGTACTTAAAGACTAAAACCCCTTTGATAATATCCCCACTGTGTTCTAATCAGAAGACACAACTCAAGTAGCCAGAGACTGAAATATAAGTGGAGAGATAGGATCAGCATCTGAGCTCAGGCAAGTGATAACAGAGACACACTCTGCACTTGTGCTCAGGCATGTGACTACACAGAGCCACTCGGCATCTGTGCATGTGAGTAATGCCATTGAGATAATATATATCTGAGCTTGTGTGAGTGACTACACTGAAGCAGACACAAAAACCTGATTATAATTATAGACCTCTTTATCTTAAACTGTTCTCTCTCTCCCTCTCTCTCTATTTATATACATATACATATTCATACCCATATCTACATATCAATATCTATCTATCTATCTATCTATCTATCTATCTATCTATCATCTATCTATCTACCTAGTTAGCTAGCTAGGTAGATGATGCATAGATAAATGGTAGAGAGATCCTTTCTCTATATTTGTCTCTGTGTGTCTCTCATCTCCCCCTTTTCACCTATTTCCATAGGCTGTCCCAAAGAGTACAAGTTAGTGTGGGGGAAATAACTTCATGGTTCAAAGTTCTGAGTGCTAATATTATTTTATATTCCCTTATAAAATTTCCTTATGCCTCTCACTTTCAATTCTACCACTGACTGGAGGTTCCTTAAATAATTCTTTATCTTTAATGTTATCTCTTCTATTTAAGTGTTTCTCTAGTACTAATTATTATACTGAGTCATCCTTTTTACTTTTAAAAAAAAAATATTTTTATTTTTTTTTTATTTGAGAGTGACAGACACAGAGATAAAGACAGATAGAGGGGGAGAGAGAGAATGGGCGCAGGGCTTCCAGCCTCTGCAAATGAACTCCAGACCAATGCGCCCCCCTGTGTATCTGGCTAACGTGGGACCTGGGGAACCAAGCCTCGAACCAGGGTCCTTCGGCTTCAGAGGCAAGCGCTTAACTGCTAAGCCATCTCTTCAGCCCCATTTTTACTTTTTATACTTATAATTAGTAACCAATATCAGAGTTTACTCCATTATATTTTTGTTCTTTTATTCCACAACACTTATTGAAGTTCAAGGTGTATTTTAATCTCCTTATTACAGTATGTTCAGATTGGACATCTTCACTTATTGTATTATTCTCAGAGTGATATTTGTGATCATACCCAATGGCCTGAGCACATGGTCAGAGGGTTAAGAGAAAAACAAAACTTTAACCATTCCAGAACCTATTCCTACATGAGTATTGAATATATTCAGTTGAAAAGAACATGAATGATCAAAATCTAATCAAAAATTTAATTCCAGAGGTGCAAGAACAATCACAGTAGCACATGAACTTTGAAGAATCAGAGCAACACAATTCCTACAAAAGTAGCAACTCCAGGGCTGGAGAGATGGCTTAGCGGTTAAGCGCTTGCCTGTGAAGCCTAAGGACCCCGGTTCGAGGCTTGATTCCCCAGGTCCCACGTTAGCCAGATGCACAAGGGGGCGCACGCGTCTGAAGTTCATTTGCAGAAGCTGGAAGCCCTGGCGTGCCCATTCTCTCTCTCTCCCTCTATCTGTCTTTTTCTCTGTGTCTATCTCTCTCAAATAAATAAATAAAATTTAAAATGTAGCAACTCCAGAGTAATGCATAGTTTTGAAACTGAATCATATGGAATCAAACAAAGATTTCAAAAGACTAATAATAATAATGTTCAGTGGTATTAAAAAAAAACAATAATAAGCTAAATTCTTTTAAATTGGACACAAATAAATAAATAAATGAAATAAAGGAAGTCAATATACCATATGAAAGATGAATTCAATACAAATATGGAACAAATAAAACTAAATTTTTGGAAATGAAAAAACACAATAACTCAGACTAAAACCCAGTAGAAAGCTTCATTTATGAGTAGGATCAAGTGGAAGGCAGATTTTCAGACATTGACAAAGAGCAGATGAATTACAACATTCATATATTCATGCATAAGAAAATGGTTAGTGGAGTCAAAGAATTAACATGTTTTTCATCTCAGAATGTTAACCTTTGTTTTCACTTTAAAACCACATAATATCTATTCTCTTAACATCTTTCTACTACACAATATTGGCTACATTCCTCACACTGTAACTTAGAAAATATTTATTAATTCTACATGATAGCAACATTTGATCTTTTGACCTCTACCTCCTCACTTGCCTTTCTTTCCCCTACCACAACTCTTTCCTAGTAAGCAAAATTATGCTGTACTTATCTATGTTATTTGCTTGTATGCTATCTTCTCTATATATTCAGCTACAAAATATTTAAATTTGATTTAATAAAATGCAAATTGATGCTCACCTGTGTCTCCATGTCAGAACATGCTATGTTTTTGATTGAGGTATAAAAATAAAAATTTAGATCCATAGATTTATATTTTTACAATGGTAGCACATAACTTTCCATTTCAAACTTGCATAATTGGGATGGGAAATGGCTTAATGCATAATGCCCTCAGTGCGTCACTGTGAATACCTAGGTTTAGAACCTCAGAACCCAAAAAAACCTGGATGTTATAGGACACACCTCTCTAATCTCAGCACACTCAGAGTAAGAAAGGAAGAGAGCCTGAAGAATCTTCTAGAAGCTTTCATTTAAGTAAGCTTGGTGAACACCTTAGTGTTGTTGCACTACAGACCTTGCCTCAAGCAAGGGGGTACGTATAGACTTAAGCACATAGATGTCCTCTGATCTGTACATGGGTGCCATGGAAAGTATGCATCCACATACAAACACCAAAGCTTGCTTATCATTCTGCCATTTTGATACCACATCAAGATTCAGGAAACCACATGTAATGGAGAGCTTCAGGTTCATTGAGTTGAACTTCCAGACTAGGCACAGTTATGGAGGAAGGGATTTATTGAAGCTTACAGATCCTAGGGAAGTTCCATAATGGCAGAAGAACCTGGCCTGCCTTTTACAGGTCCAAGCAGAGAGAGAGAGAGAACCACAAGCCATAAAGGTACACAGCACAACACCCTTCAGTAACTCCAGCTACATTGTAAATATGTAGATTGGAATCTTAAACTATAACCACACATGAAGACTGTATCCTAACACCCACCAGTGACACTGCCTCGAGTCAGGTAACTGCAGATCCATATTACAAGATAATAAAACACTGAATATACTGAGGGCCATGTATTGAAACTACCACATTCTGCCCCTGGCCTTTAAAACCATCACACAATGTAAATTGTATTTAGTATAATTTCAAAGCTCCCCAGAGTCTTAATCAACTTAAGAGAGTGAGTCCTGTACAAAACAAACAAGTTAAATACTTTTAACATATAAAGGCACAGAGTAAACATTTTTAAGTGGTATTAGGCATAGTAAAGAGAGACTAAAACAATGCAAATTTAACCACCATCAAACTTCTGCAGTTCAGGTCCAGTATAACCAGAGACTGACAGTCTCCAGATTTTCAAATTCTACCCCTCCAGCAGAGTACCCAAGGAAAATTTACATCCCAAGCTAACAGTGTACTACATGGTAGCCCTTGCACAGTCCTGGTATATCCATAAAATCTTCGGTTCTCCATGTAAACCATGGTCCATCTTCCAAAGGTTCTTTCAGTCTATCAGGGTCATCATGCCCTGCCTCATGTCACATCAGTAGCTCCTGGAATTGTGTGCACATCGTGACCACTCTATGCATTTTTTGTCCTTCCAAAACTAATGCCTGGTGTGCAGGACACAGCCATATTCTTAATTCAATGAGGAAATAAATCATAGCCTTAAAAAGCTGGTTCCTTGGGCTGGAGAGATGGCTTAGCGGTTAAGCGCTTGCCTGTGAAGCCTAAGGACCCTGGTTCGAGGCTCTGTTCCCCAGGTCCCACGTTAGCCAGATGCACAAGGGGGTGCACGCGTCTGGAGTTCGTTTGCAGAGGCTGGAAGCCCTGGCGGGCCCATTCTCTCTCTCTCCCTCTATCTGTCTTTCTCTCTGTGTCTGTCACTCTCAAATAAATAAATAAATAAAAATGTTAAAAAAAAAAAAGCTGGTTCCTTCTCCAGTCAGTTAACTTTTTCCAAAAGAGTTTGCAGTTCTATGAGAGTCTTTCCTTTCATCCTCTCTATTGTCTTAATGTAAAGCAGTTAGTCATCTTCCTTAAGATTGCTAATGTGTTGAAAATAATGGCACCAGTAACCTAAAACCAGTCTCAGTACCTGTAATTTTAACTTGCTTGAGGTTTTCCAACTTAAAATCTTAAAACTCTCAATATAATATCTTTAGCCAAGTACATCAGTCCATTACAAATTTAATGTTGATCAAACTCTCTGGGCCTGGGCAGCAGGATGCAAACAGCCCTTATGCCAGTAGCCAAGTTCCAACAAAGTCCTCTGCAGTCTTTCCTTCTCCTTAGAAAGCTCATGAGCTGAGCCTTGAAGTTCAATACTGTCTGAACTTAGCATTCTGAAACTCTCATAAGAATACTCCATAAAACATGGCTTACCACTACATAAGCCATCTTTAATTGTAAGCACCACGTCCATGTGCATTCCTCCAAACCAAAGGTCCCAAAAGACCATAATCCACGTGGTCAGGTTCATCTCACCCTGCAATCTGGTACCAACTTCTGTAGCAAAAAACTTAGGTCTCCTGATAGGAACTTCCAGACCAGGCACAGTTATGGAGGAAGGGATTTACTGGAGGTTGCAGATCCAAGGGAAGTTTCATAATGACAAAAGAAGCCAGCCTGCCTTCACAGTTCCAAGCAGAGAGAGAGAGAAGCATGCACCAAAAAACAACAAAACAAAACAAAACAAACACACACACACACACACACACACACACACACACACACACATACGCACACGCACACACAGCATAGCACACTTCAAGAACTCCAACTAGGCACACTTTGTATATCTTTGTATCTTTAGATTGAAATTTCAAACCATCACCACATCTGAGGGCTGGACTCTAAGATCCACACAATGACACTGCCTCTAGCTAGGTGGCTACAGATCCAAAGTACAAGTTAACAAAACACAGAATATATTGACTCAAAGTACCACACCGCATCTCTCCCAATGATAGTTTCAATTTCAAATCTGACATGTATATGTAGTTATATTAAAACTCCTTGCTCCAGTTTGTTATTCACATAATTATTTTATTTTCAAAAAACATTATATATTATCACATAGTGTTATAAGGTTCAGTTTCATACAAGTAAGATCATTGACTCACGGAACTTGAGGCAAAGTTTTATTGGGCAAAAAAAAAAAAAAAAAAGAAAAAGAAGAAATCTCGTGTAGTGGGTCTGCATCTCAGAAGTTTGGATCTCAGGATGCAGCCCCAAAATGTTCAGAGTGTCAGCTTTTATTGGACATAACCACATGATGTTTATAGAGAAAAGAAGGAAGGGAGTTTGTAGCTGATGGCTTCAGGTTCACAAAGATGAATTTCCAGGCCAGGCACAGTTATGGAGGAAGGGATTTGTTGAAGCTTACAGATCCACGGGAAGTTCCATAACGGCAGAAGAAGCTGGCCTGCTTTCAGAGGATCAAACAGTAAAGCACAAGCCTAAAAGTCAAGAGCCACACAGAACAGCATGCTTCAGGAACTCCAGCTAGGCACACTTTGCATATCTTTATATTGAAATTTCAAACCCACCACCACACCTTAAGATCCACCCAGTAACATGGTCTCCAGCCAAGTGCCTGAAGATGCAAACTACAAACTAATAAAATAGTGAATATATTGGGGGCCATCTGTTCAAGCTACCATGTAGTTAAACCATAAAGTTACTGTTGGGGAGGGAGAGATTATTACAAGAAGTCACAAAGTATTCATTGCATAGATCACATAGGTGGAACTGAGGCAAGAAACATTCTATGTTATGTAGTCACAA
Source organism: Jaculus jaculus (assembly GCF_020740685.1). Lineage (NCBI taxonomy): Eukaryota > Metazoa > Chordata > Mammalia > Rodentia > Dipodidae > Jaculus > Jaculus jaculus. The sequence goes on along the minus strand of NC_059103.1, from coordinate 181,989,574 downwards.
AAATCATGAGAAACAAAGAAGTATAGAAGTACATGGCACAGAGAGGGTCATCCCATTTCTTAGATAGCAGAAAACAGCTGCATTTTGCAATAAGGCCTATGATGTGATAATGATTCCTGAAATTCTCCTTTTTCTATCAGGAAGATCAACTTGGGTGGTGGCCTCCATTAGGTGTACCTAAAGGCAAGGGTTGCACAGGAGGATATTTAACCAAAACTTTTGTGTTCCTTTACCTTTCATTTTACAATAGCTTCTAAATATTGATATATTCTTTATACAATATGAAGAACAATAATAGTTATTCATACCACCACTCATTTCACCAGAAAAAGAAATCAAAATTAAATATCTATTCAAGTTTTCATTCTTGATACATTCTCTAAAATGGTTATTTTATGTAAAATTTCAATTTATTTTATTGACACTGAAACACGTCTTCCTTTAAACATATAAACTCTTACCAAGTTTTTTGAGACTCTATCAAATGTAAAAATAGGAATTTCATAATTCATCTGAGTACTTTCTTTAAGTAGTACTGCTATTCCATTAACTAAATTAGCAAATTCAACTCATAAATCAACCCATTGTTAGTTGTCCCTAAGGGAATCATTTTTATATAAAACAAAAGAAGTTTATCTAGCATTACCAAAGTGTCACAGAGAATATTTTTTGAAAGTGTCTACCTAATTGGTCAGAGAGAAACCCAGTAAAATGCTTGGCGCACCAGAATGAGGAAGTGAATTTGGATAGCCAGAACCCATGTAAGACATGGATACATTGGTACACTTCTGTAATTTCAGCACTGGGCAGGTGAAGACAGAGAATAATGGGGACTTTCTGGCATTAAAAAATCTCCAAGTCATCAAAGTCATTGACAGACCCTGTCTAAAAGCACAGAATGGAGGTCATAGTGATTGAAGCTACTTGACATTCACAGCTGAATCCACATGCACACACCCTACACACATGTATGCCAACACACATAAATGTATATACACCATAAAATATGCATGAAAAATAACAAAGATGTTCAATTAAAGCATTTAAAAAGTTTCATAGATCATTTTGGAGAGAATTTCTTGTTTCTGTGAATATGTATCATTTGAAAATATAATAATTACCAAAAAGCATTGATGGCAGTGTTTTGATTTGTGCTAAGTAGCTGAAAAAACTAATCACCCTTGTTTTTGCAACTTGAGTACAAAAATTTTCAAAATAAAAAAGGAAAAGCAAACCTTATTACTATTACATTAAAAGCTAATAAAAGTTAGTTTGGACCTTGAAGAACCTTAAATGCATCTGTCATACTAAAAATGGTTCAATAACTCATTTTTAGAGCAATTGTGAAATTATTTAATGTCTCTTGATATATACTCTGAGCCCAATATGACAATGACTATAGCCCTAAACAAATAACAATAGCAAAAAAAACAAAATAAAACAAAACAAAATAACAACAAAAAACCCCAGCTGTTATGGATGTTACCCAAATCAGATTTATCTACCTTCACAATCCCACTAAACTCAACTTCTGCTATCAAACTAACAAACTCAATAATGAACGTTTTATAAACAGAATGTAGTTGAGGCTTATATATCCAAAATCAAAATAAGGAAATAAAGGGAATAAAATAGAGGATTGAACCTACCATATATGTACTCTAGGAATGACAAATATTCATTTCATCTTTAAAAAAAATGTCCAAATTGAGAGAAAAGAAGAGACAGAGACAGAAGGAAATGCATGTAGTGTATGGACAATGGCATCCATCTCTAGTGTTGCTCAGTCTCGGTATCACAGATAATTCTTAGTATTCTATGGGATGCTGAAATATTTATTCAAAAACATTTATCTTTCAATATATACATGGAAGAGTGAAATGTGAAGATTCAGTCTGTTTATAATTAGATATCTAAGAAAAGCAGCAGAGTGGACATTGTCATATCTTCAGTTAAACTCAGTAATTTGACTTGCTGTATATTGTCAAATTTGGGGAAATATTTGGCCGTTTGCCACTTAGAGTCTCATTTACTCTTGTCACTTATTAGTTGCTGAATCCTGGAAATGCTTCTCACTCATGTTGTTTAATTGCCTAGGAATATATATATGTATATATTTTGAGCGAACTGTATTCAGTTACCAATTAAGATAATCTATTTCTTTCCAATTTCTTTACTGCTTTAAAATTTTCATTAAAAGTCTCAGGAATTAGGTTTGATTGTAAGATCAATGTCTTCTTAATCCATTTTCTAGTCAGTAATTCCCAGGCCTGGAATATCATTTTCCCACTACCCCTTCAGGAGGTTTACATTTCTTCCAATAGTTTGTGATAAAATTCAATCAAGAAGTGTTAACCAACCTGGCAAATACCATTCCAATCCATACCTGCTAGTTTGCACACAGTGTCTCTCAATTTCACATGTTTATTTTGTTAAAGAGATTTCTAGTGGGGCAAAGGATGATAATGAGTAAAAGGAAAGTCTGGTCATTTACTGTAACAAACCATATGACATCACTTTAGTGGTAGAAAGCATGTATCAGTGGAGGAAAAGGGTCCAGTTTCATTTTTCAAGATCGGCTGTCCTAGACTGGCTCAGTGTTTTAGGCTTATAATGACAAGTAGAAGAATTGTGTGCTCAAGTTCAACCTGTAGTCATAGCAAAGCTTTGTCAATACAAAATAATGATAGTGATGGTTATAAATCAAAAAATTCAACTTAAATTGTAGCAATGAGATTTTTAAAACACTAAACAATATATAAATGATGTGTCTTCTCAACCTGGGGAGGATTGGAATTGAGTGACAGAAGTTAGGAACTTGATTCGTTCTTAAACATGGGCCTTTCTGGAATATGATGAGGGTTCCATGTATATTTAGTTAATCAATAAAAAGGATACAACATTTGTGGATTTATTATGGACTTGCAAAATAAGGCTGCTCCCCTTAAATGTTACAAAGGTGGCTCGGCATGATGGCATATGCTTACAATCTCAGCACTCTGGAGGCAGAGGTAGGAGGGTCACTGTAAGTTCAAGGCCAACATGAAACTACAGAGTGTGTTCTGGGTCAGCCTGAGCTACAGTGAGATCCTACCTCAAAAGAAAAATAAATCACAAAGGATCAATGTCATATGGCATCATCAATTTATATAATATAAAATATTGTAACGTTTCATTTGACTGTGCTGTTAGATTTTATCTAATTATTTATTTAGTTAGTTTTTTGTTGTTGTTGTTTTTCGAGGTAGGGTTTCACTCCATCCCAGGCTGACCTGGAATTCACTATGTAGTCTCAGGGTGGTCTTGAACTCATGGCGATCCTCCTACCTCTGCCTCCCAAGTGCTGGGATTAAAGGTGTGTGCCATTTAGTTTGTTTTTTCAAAGTAGGGTCTCACTGTAGTCCGGGCTGATCTGGAAGTCACTATATATTCTCAGGGTTACCTCAAACTCATGGTGATCCACCTACCTCTACCTCCCTAGTGCTAGCATTAAAGGTGTATGTCACCATGCCAGCTAGACTTTATTTCTAAAAATGAATAATTAATAGCCTACAAAGAATTAGGTTTCTTTATTGTGTTCTCAATATATTGTTTCTTTGCTTCCTTACTTTCTCTCTTTTTCCCCTTTCGGCTTTCATAATACATTTTCTTACAGCATTTCCTCCTGAAAATGGATACAACCAAAAAAAAAAAAATATATAACTAAAACAAAACCAGAAAGACAAAAATAACATGTTCTCTCATATGTGGATATTAACTTCTAATGTTTGTATGTCTGGGAATGTGAGAATGTGTACGGGTTGTAAGACAAAACAGAACAACGTAAAGAGAACAGAGGTGCTATGACAACATTCTCTTTTTTCCTGTGTTATAATAGGTATATAGTTATCATTTAGTTTGCAGTACATATAAGAAGAGCACATGGTATAGTCTTATTTTTCCACAACGAATTTTATCTTGTTGCTGTAGATGTTAATCTTAATAATATTTTGAAGAATGCATCATATGTTATAGGTGCTTTGTTTTAGGTCATTCTCTTTTAAGGAGAATGTTAATGAATAGTGCATTCATTTATACAATTATCATTTTGTTCTTTTGTGAGGAAAATAATGCTCTATCTACTATTTTTGTTCCTTTTGAAAGCTTCCTTGAGTTTATTTTATAACTCATTTCTTGGTGATGAATACTGTCAGGTGAAAATATCTGTATGTCTGAAAAAGTTTTCTCTTTAATTGTGGGTGGCAAGATTTTACAAGCATACATTATATTTGATGAGGTATTTGATGAGGTGTTGACTATTATCTATGACCTATAATTTATCATCTTTTTAAATGCTTTTATCTCTGTGAGATTTGCTTCCGTAAAAGTATTTAAATATGAAAGAATTGATCTGATGCATTTTATGTTGAGTGCAGAATTTTTTGGTTATTAGGGAATTAGATTTCCACCAAGTTTACAAAGTTATTATTACTATTATTGTTTAAAATTTATATTAAATAATTAACTTTTCTTCTCTCTTACTTTTATATTTATATAGACCCTTTGTCATGTTTGAACATTAACAATTGCACACCTCCATATTTCATTTTAATAAGGAGCTATAAATTTTAAGTGACTGCCTTCATTTTGAAAAATCTGTATAATGAATGTATAGAATAATTTATTGACTTTAACCATAAAGAATCACCAATCCATACATACTTAATTTGGATTAAATGTTATGTCTGTTAGGTGTATATGTGGACATGCTAAATGCAATGTATCATAAAGTGATTTAGAATTACCTGTTTTAGTGGGGAAGTAGTATATAGTCTAGTCTAGTCTAGACTAGAATAGAATAGAAGTATAGTATAGTATAGAAATAGTATAGAAGTTTACCTCTCTGAAAAGCAGACATAAAAGTCCTAGAGAAAACAATTCCTAGCTTTATTTAAACCTGCTCTTTTAATTGATTTCAAAAAGTAAAAATAGGGCTTGAGAGATGGCTTAACAGTTATAGCACTTGCCTATGAAGCCAAGGATCTATGTTTGACTCTCCAGAGCCCATGTAAGCCAAATTCATATGCTCACTGGCACAAGCATCTGGAGTTAAATTTCAGTGGCTGAAGCCCTGGGATGCCAATTATTTCTCCTTCTCTTTCTGTGTCTCTTGCTCTCGCCCTAGAATTAAAAGAAAAAGTAAAAATAAGTACCTAGTTATTATTAGAATAATTTCAGTTAACAACATAGGTTAAATAAAGGAATAAAATAAGTATTTAATCATATTAATCCCATAACATCAGGAAATACTATTAAGATATAATCCATGACATCAAATTTATAATTACTCTTAGAAGGCTCTAAAAATTCATTCAAATTTAAATACTTATTTTTCAATAAGCAAAATACATTTTATTTGACATTCCATGTAACATTATGTTGTTTTATACTGTAAAGTAAATAAGTTTACTAAACACATGAAATATATTTAATTAAATATTCATATTATGCATTCTACCAGAATTCTTTTTCTTCCTTAATGAAGATGCAGTAAAGGTACTGGGGCTCATGAAAATCAGACCCTTTATTTGGTAAATTATCATGAGTCTCAACATCAAAAATAAGATTAGGGAAAAGAAGAGTGCTTTAAAGACACCACAATTTCATTGCAACTCATCTCTGTTTCTGAAGATGGTTTGGATTCTTAACATGTAATCAGAATAGTAAGTATCTGAGAAGAGAGACTATAGAACAAAGTTCTCAGTCATATCAGATGATTAAAAGAGAACTACATCCAGCAATCACACATTCTCCTATGACACTACTTATATCGTCTTGTAAAGAACAGCTTACAAGTGCTGAATGCTAGCAGTATTGAGGCCAAAGGCTTGAGGTACTGAAAAACACAAACTTAAGACCTGGTTTGGAGACACTATGTCCAGACTTGGGCATTGAGGATACTTTTTTTTTTTTTTCTTAATAGAGATACTGTAGACCTTCCCTGCCTTCTGTAGATCCTTCTGATACATTTTGTTTGCTTAATTTCAATACACTCCATTGTGTTGAACATTATCTGATCCATTTTGGCATCAGGCACATTCAGGAGGCAGCATACATAATGGACAAAGCTTGAGCTCGTTGGTGTCAAGGGGCTAGGGAAATAGTTCACTGGTTGTAGACAAGCAAGTGTGAGGCTCTGGAGCCATCACCAGCATCACAAAGTTAGGTGGAAATCCCTACGCTCTTATCCATTGTGAAAGTTATGTTACTTTTAACTGTAAATGCAGAAAAGAATGAAATGCCTGTATGTATATAAATGATCAACAATTGCTTCACACATTCTGTACATGATGATGTAATTTCCATGCTAGATGTGACAAATGGTCAATTTTCCCTTTTTGTTTTTACTCTCCCATATTAATATTGTTTTCATCTCAAACGTGATTGCTAGATTGTATAAGTAATCAGAATGTTTTCATGTATCAATGATAGATGTAAGTGTAAAGATACTGCTCTCTTAGCACATCCTCCTAAATAGGAAGCAATACCACCTCTGAAATCCCTTAAGAGGTATCTCCCTTGTTTTCATTGAATATAAGTGTTTCAGACTGCCTGCAGTGGAAAGGGGAAGGAGATCATGGGACTGACTCAGACTTTTAAATGTTAGTTTTAGGGAAGAATGAGGCTAAGGGCAAAACAAAACGCTATGTCATCACTTCTCCCAAGGATGGTATATGAATAGCACAATTCTAAATACATGGACATTAGAGATTACCTGTAAAAAGTGAAGGTTCTAGTTTAGTCAGATTAAGTTTTTCTAAGAAAGGGTAGTAACCACAACTCTTTCCTTGGACTTGAAATCTGAGTAGACATGATGCTCCTTGAATTATAAAAACTGCTAGGATAATTGTAAGTAAATTGAATTTCTACTAGCGAAGAAATAGCTAGAAAATGTTCAGTAACAAGCTAACAAAATTCTGTCTTTTCTCTGTTTGTATGTTTGTGATGGTATGTGTGATGGTGTGTGTGTGTGTGTGTGTGTGTGTGTGTGTGTACAGACTAGTGTGCCACAGCTTGCACGTGGGGGTCAGAAGACAACTTTTGGGTGTCAGTCCTCAACCTCCATCTTCTTTTATATAGGTTCTCCTTTGCAAATCACAGACTTGATTCTCGGTGAACTTTGGGATTTTTTTCTGACTCTTCTTCCCATTTCCTTAGGTGCAGAAATTAGGGATTCCAAAAATATGTGCTTTATGTGGACTGGTTTTCTGTGGGTTCTGGAGATAGAAATTCAGTTGTCAGACTTTCAACTACTGAGCCAATTTGCCAGCCCTTCTTGGAAATGCCAGAATGAATGGTACCTGAATCTCTATGTGCCAACTGAAATAATATTTACTTGCACAATTAAAGTAATAAAAATGTATGCATAGGAAAATAATCAAAATTGATAGTTTTGCTTGAAATAATAAATTTTTCAAGATCAGATTTTGACAAAACAAAATTCACATGGGAGTAAGAACTTACATTTCAAATTTGAAATTTTCTCTAATACTTATCTTCCCTTGCTTCAATCTAAATGTATGCAATAACATCACTCCAAAAACATGCACATCAGAGGAAACTAATGTCTGAAGCATAAACACCATTCCTATATCACATGGACACATGGTACTGTCATAGCCTAGCATTGGATCCATGCTAGCAGCTGCATATTTTCAACCCTACTAACCAATACATGAAGCATCTAGAATAGCACTACTAACTCTGCCTTAATGAACCGTGATATCCAAAAAACATTTTTCTTATGTGCCCATAAGTGTTTACACTGCTTTAAATTGCTTTTCAGTTATATTTTCTGGTTGTGTTTAGGATGTCATCTTCATTTTTTAACTTAATGACTTATTCTGAAAACCTCTTTCTATCATAATGTTTTCTTTTGTATTTAAAGTTCAATTCATGACTGGATGTATGTGATTCATTCTCCTCAATATAAATTTCAAAAGGAACTTTAAATGATAACAAAATCATTATATCCTTTAGAACTAGGAAACATCAATCTCAAATGTGAAACATTTTTTATAACATAATAATTTTAATAGTTCTCACATACTGTATGCTTACTGTTTACAAATGCAATTTGTACTCATTTTCCCCTCAAATAATTAACTTTACAGATTTCATTATACATCTTGGATATTTTTCATTAAATACAATGAGTAGAATAATCTCTGATTTTTAATTCTCTAGATTCATATATAAAAAACATTATTATTATTTCAGGTGCAACTGTGGAAAGTAGGTACTGATAACTTGATTATTCCTTTAGTATTGTCACCATCTATCTACCTTAATTGTACACTAGTAAATTTCAGAGTTATTATAGTGATCATTTTCCAATCCCCATAAAATTTTCTAAGGTGTGACCATGAAAAATAATACTCCCTTTATTATTAACCTAATGTTAAAGAACATGAAAAATGGCAAAAACTGTGCATTTCAATGTATAAAGACAAACACACACATATATGCACACATAAACAAATACATACATATGCACACAAATTCACACATGCACACAGAGCTACACAAACAACACCCCCACTCACAAACACAAATATACTATAAGGTAACAACTTTAGCCTCTCGATTATGCAGAAGAGTACTGTTTAAAAAAACATCCAGTCATAAGATGCATCATATTTTATTCTGGTACAAATTATTCAGTTATTGTCCTTCAATATCGTATTTAACTTCAATGTCAAGTAAGTTCTCCATTTTCTGGTTTGAATTTCAAAACTCTTTAAACTACCATAAAGCACTTCTAAAGATCTTTTTAAATGTTGACAAAACTGGGCTGGAAAGATGGCTTAGCTTTTAAGCGCTTGCCTGTGAAGCCTAAGGACCCCGGTTCTAGGCTCCCCAGGACCCACATTAGCCAGATGCACAAGGGGGTGCACGCATCTGGAGTTGATTTGCAGTAGCTGGAGGCCCTGGCACACCCCATTCTCTCTCTCCCTCTCTCTCTCTCTGCCATTCTCTTTGTGTTTGTCACTCTTAAATAAAAAATGAACAAAATTTTTTTAAAATTTTGACAAAACAGAAACTTAATTAAAAAGTCTATAGCCTTATGATCTTTCTTACTGTTGGGTATATGGTCCCATTCTATTAATCATGCCTCCTTGAAAATCTTTATTATCACAAATATATACATGTCAGTGCATGCACATGCAGACATGCATGTGTGGGTGCACTCACTCTCTCTCTCTCTCTCTCTCACACACACACACACACACACACACACACACACATATTCAAATAGAAATAAAGATATTCTGAAAAAAACTGCATAGGTATTATTGTGTTTATTGTATTTGAGTGACTCTTGCAAACTAGGCATTGGCGAGAATGGAAATCACATCACTCAACTCTCATTATTAGGTTTCCTTATGCTCCCTAAATGCCTTATATTGTGCTCTTTTTGCACACAATCCTGTTGTCTTTCAGTCAAGAAAATAATTCATTTCCAGGAAGAGCACTTCAAGCATAGTTGTAAACATAATGGAAACACACACACACATACACACACACATATGCGTATAAATATATATATACATACAATACACATATATTTATATGTATATATACTGTTAGCCAATTTAGTCACCTTTTAGTCAATTATTGATTAACAAAATATGGTTAAATCATCCTTAAGTAGAAATGAGCCCATTGCATAAAATGATGAAAATAATCACTAGAGAATACAGTTCTAATTATCTTTTTCAAGATATTGTTTTTTTAGGAAATAACCATACAAGGAAATGTAATTAACATATCTTGTCAACTATTACTGGAGTTGAAAAATGAAGCCATTTTCAATGATTACATTTGCTCTAACCTAGATTGAAGTTAATGGAATTTCCAGGAGTTGTCAGTTGCCCATTATATATAGTATTTGATGTAGTCATTAGTATATGCACCAAAATTTTTAAAAATATGTCTTTTTCTTTCTTCCAAACAGATATATAAAATACATTTTTTAAAAAGTGTAATATTGTCAAAAATATAATCTAGTTTCTCATGTTTAATAATTTTAAAACAAAACAATTCCTTTGAATATAGACTACATTTCCATCCTGCTCTTGACTTTCAGTAATATAGATGAGTTGACAGTAAAATACCAAGTTTCTTTTTTAACATTGGAAGTGTGGTTTGCCTCATAAAAGCAAGGTTCTAATGCATGCATGCTTCCCATTTCTTATCCTAAATGAAAATTGTTGGCATGTGTATTTGCACAGTGTTTTGTGTTTTATAGGACTCTTGAAGTTCTGAGCTTTAAAGGCCTCTTAAGTATTTGAATGAATATGACTGTGTTTAAATCTTAACTGGTTTTACTCCGTGTATGATCCATGTATTCACTAAGAATACCATATGAGGCTTTTTTCTGGAGTGACCAGAAGGTTCCTGAGCTGAATCATCAGCATCCCCACCATGCTCTTTCTAAAGCTTTTCATCATCTCATCCCTCTTGGCAAAATAAGTTGTGGGTTTCTGTTTGATGGTGGTGTTGTGTCTGCTTGTTTCAAGACAAACTAAGAAGTCCTTATGTTTCACACATGGAAAGCTAGAATATGACATAGGTAAGGATAGAATGAGAGAATTTTAATTGAGGAACTCATTATTTTTCTTTCCCTACCTTCTGTTCCTTTTTTTTTCTTCTTCCTTTCTTTAAAAAGTAACAGACCCTGGGCTGGAAAGAGAGCTTCCTGGAGAAAGTGCATGGCTTGTGAGCATGACCCTGAGGTAGACCCCAGCACACATGTAGGAATGTTGCATGTGGTGGCATGAGTTTATAATCCAGCCCTGGCCATGCTGGTTCATTGGGGCTCAGTGATGAACAAATCTAGTCTACATGGTCAGCACCAGTGAAAGATCCTATAAAAAACACTGGATGATGCCTGAAAAACAACTTCTTGGTTGGTTTCTGACCTCCTCAGACACATGCATTCATACTCAAAGATTAAAAAAAAAAATGAACAGGCATGCACATCTGTCTAGATAATTGCCCACATTATTCATGGGTGTAAAGTGTAGAATCTCTCACTTTAACTCAGAGCTCCCATGTTTGGGTAGCTTACCTAGCCAGATTTTGTTGGGGATTCCCTGTCTGTGTATTGCAAGTGCAGGCAAGGTAGCACTTCCATCCAGCATTGACAAGATTGCTGGAGATAGAACTTTGTTGCCCATGCTCACTGCTAAGTGCTTTATTCACTAAGCCATCCCATCACCCTTTGACATTTCACTTATAATGCCACTAACATAATAATATACCAGACTCCAATGAATAACTAGCAAAGGCATACACATAAACTGCATTTTTATTACATTAACTGGTTTGATAAAGATTTTCTGCCACTCCACACATAATATTCTAAGTGATACCAAAAGTGTTTGCCTTAGGACATCCTCATTGAAGTTATGTACTTTCCTTGATAAATCACTTCTCTTTAACTGCTCATTGCAATTTTTTAATTTAAAAACATTTTATCTTATTGTCAACTTTATACCTGCATTTAATGTATTTTGATTATACTCACCTTCATTATCAGTGGTGATTCCCCATTCTTCTTTCCCTTCCCACTTACACCCTTTCTCCAACTAGTCTTCATCTACATTCATGTATCTACTTTTTAAAATAAATTATTTTCTTGTAAGGAGAGAGATGGGGGGGGGGAGTAGAAGAATGGGCACACCAGGGCTCTGGGCTATTATGCTTTGAGAACTTTAATCACTGAACCTTCTCTCCAGCCCTCATTTCTTTACTTCTTGGGTACCATCCCCTTTTAATGAAGCCAGTCTCTTAATATTGGTGGGAACTCTTAACCACATAAGTGGCATGATTCAGTTGGATCATTTTCAATCTCCCAAACTCCACATTAGGTCTTACCATTTTTTCAACCTGGGTGATAATTCAGTGATAATGGAAACCTACACTCATCTCTGAGTGGTAAGTTCAACAAATTAATGTTTGGAATCTTCAGTGACTTCTACTGTAAAAATGAACATACCCATATTGCCAAGTGTACCCAAGTGTGGTCATGACTCACTAATAGACAAGGGAGGTTACATAGAACATTCTCAAGGATATGTCTCAGTTATCTATTAGCATTATCACAATTGTTCTTCTCATTGTTACTTCTAGGAATAAATTTAAATTGTATCCATTAAAATATGCACAGCTTAGTTCATGAAAAATAAGATTAAATTAAGATATATACTATCTGGTATTAAAAATAATAAAAATATGTTATAATTTTATATTTAGCAACATAGTACAGAATAAGTTATAGTGTATTTCAGTACATGATACCTACATATGATGTAATAAATAGCTATTAAAGTAGCATTAAATCCTATGAATTTATTTATGTTCATCTTTCATTAGGAAAATATTCTCAATGCATGCTGCTAAAATTTTTTAAAATAATTCTCACAAATTTTTCACTGATTAGATATGCCAAGAATGTGTTGTTTAATTTCAACCTTAGCTTTCTGTGTTGTAAAATAGGCTGTCATCCAATACTCAAATATACCTTATCTTCTATTAAAATTGGAGACCCAATCTCATAATTATTAAATAGAGGAGTAATGCTACACTCATTTTGGCCTGTCAGCTTTGTCATTTCCCTTTGTTTTTTGACAAGAGAACATAGTCACTATTGGATTATTCTTTACTAATTGCATAGCCTTGTTCCTAGAAATAATTTTAAAAGATTAAGAGTAGAGCCTACTTCATTACCATCAGCCTGTCACTCCTTATCCCACTTGCTTTTTCTCGAATGCATCTACTTAACATGCAGAACAACTTTGCATATGACATTTGATTTGTATGCCTACTAAGGAATTTGCTTATTTACGCTTTGAATTTCAAAACTTTTGGCTGTAAAATATTGGCTATACATTTTACAACCCACACCTCTAAACATAACCCTGGTATTAAGATCCTGAAAGAATGAACAATTTTATCTTGTAAGGCAAAAATTGTAGAACCAACAATAAGAGGGATCCCAGGTTGGAGTCTGGGCCTAGATTTCATTGGGAAAAGAACATAAAAGCTAAACAGTAGGGAAACTGAATGATGTTGTGTTAGTCAGAAAGAGAATATACTCCCTAAGCAAGGCTGGCATGAATGCATCAAGTGCAGCCTGTCTAGGAGAAAGTCAGGAGAAAAGAGTGCCAGAGAGAAGATGCCTCCAGGATGTGTCCTTTGCGGTTTATAGATACATGGCTCATTAAAGAAGAAGATATCTGTGACCATCCCTGAGATGTGTCATTTTCCCCCTACCTTTTGGCATAACCAGTGTTATTTAGTCTTTAAAACTGAGGCCATCTTCATTGCAGGGGGTGTATTGCTACTTACAACAAAAAATGTTAGGACATTACCTGGACATGCAAGGTGCTTGCTATTTACATCAAACATTGACTGCATTAACAACAGAAAGTGTGTTCTGAAGCAGCTCAGATATGGCCTGTTATAGGATATAGAGAATCATATGGCACTAGTGTTACCCAGGAAGAAGGTGCCTGTGGCATATCCATAGATTCTTACTAAAAGCAAAATAAATCAACTGTTACAAGCAATGCTTGGATAAATTATAAGCTACATTATAATACAATATAAATGTGATATAAAATTCTAAGATTTTCTTCTTGTACAAATTTGAATTCTTCAGCTAAGTGAACAGAATTGTCATTTTTCAACATATAGAAATATGCAACATTTTTATTTTCATAGGAAGAGTTTATTTTTAAATTTCCCAAAGAAATATGAAATACTCATCTTCATATTCAAGAAATCTAAGGTTCCCAGCTACTTTTTAACCCATTAAACACACTTATTAATATATAGATTATTAAATTTTGGGACTTAGAAAAAATCTCAAAGTCCTAAATAGCTTTGGGACTTCTTTATAGCATAATATCAAAAAATTTTGGAAAAAGACAAAAAGAATTAATAGAAATGAATAGTAGCAGAAATTTTTTTCTAGAAAAAATGGAAATGTAAATGCAATAGACTTCTAATAGCAATTTTTAATATGAAAATATTAACTAGCTCAGATGGTAATTTTTTTTAAATGAAAATTACTACAAGGCTTAAGTGGAAAGAGATGAAAACCAAGTAGGGTGGGGGGAAGGAGACAAAGGAGGGCAGTGGAGATGAAGGTGAGGAAGAAGAGACAAAAGGGAAATAGAGAAATGAATGTAGGAAGTCAGGAATGAATAACTATATATACAGGGAGATAAACAAATGGAATTTGAGCAATATTTTTAGAGAAATTTGGTGAAACAGAATAGAAAGTGATATAGACAAAGATATAACACAATAATATAGGTTTATAAGATTTGTTACAAAGAAATGAAACTAATTATAATAAATAGTTTTACTGTGATAAAACTGAAAGTACAAGGTTTACAAATAATTAAATATTGATATTAGGTAAGCATCATGGATAAATAGCATGCATGTGCTGATTTTGGAAGGAAGTACAAAATGTCTACCTGTTCAACCCTGCTGGTCATTGTTTGATTCCCAAGTACCCTTATTCTTTGGGAATTGCATAAAGAGGTATATACATCTGAAGTCTGTAGTCGCAAAAGGACCTTGTGTGACCCTTTTCATTCTCATTCTCTTTCTCTTATTCCCCTCCTTTACCTCTGCTTGATAAAAAATATTACATATACAAATGTTTTAAAATGTCTATTAATAGCATTTGTGTTTTAATTTAATTTTAAGAAATATGTACCATAATGATTTTACAAATGAGAAAGTAACTTCAGAGAACCTAAGTAACATTTTTTAGTATTTTTGCTCTTTCCTTATGTTGAATGTTCAGAGAAATCCCAAAATATATCAATCAATTAAATTTATAAAATATCCTTATTTTCTGCTAAGATTCAATATGGATAATATCCAAATTAGAAATTGCAGTCAACTAGTGCTGTGAATTTTCCCCTGAGGACCACCTTCATTGTATCCCATAAATTTTGGTATGTTGTATTCTCATTGTCATTCATTTCTAGAAATTTTACAATTTCATTTTTTGTTTTATCCACTATCCATTTATTGTTTAAAAGTGTGCAGTTCAGTTTCCAGGAACAAATGAGATTCTTGGTGGGCCTGTTATTGTTCATTTCTAGAAATATAGCACTGTGAACTGATATCATGCATAGGATTATGTCAATCTTCCTAAATATATGGAGGCAGGCTTTGTGTGCCAGTATATGATATATTTTAAAGAAGTTTCCATGGGCTGCTGAGAAGAATGTGTAGTTCACAGATTTGGGGTGGAATGTTCTATAGATGTCTATTAGGTCTAAGTGATCTATGGTTTTATTGACCTCTCTCACTTCCCTGTTGAGTTTCTGTTTGGATGATCTATCCATTTCTGATAATGATGTATTGAAGTCCGAAACTATGATGGTGTTGGTGGTTATTTCTGTTTTACTGTCAAGTAACTTTTGTTTTATGAATTGTGGTGTCCCTGTGTTTGGTGCATAGAGATTGATGATTGTGATATCCTCTTGGTGAATTGTTCCATTGATCAGTAGGAAGTGGCCTGCTATGTCTTTTCTTATTCCCATTTGCTTAGATTATCATTTTCCACTCTTTTACCATGAGGAGGTGTCTGTCTTTAGTGGGTGAGGTGGGTTTCTTGAAGACAACAGACTGAGGGATCTAATTTTCTGATCCACCCTGTTAGCTTGTGTCTCTTGATGGGTGAATTAAGGCCATTGATATTTAGGGTAATGACTGTGATGTTTGATTTGATCCCTGACATACTATGTTGGTTTATGTGGTTTGGTGCTTTCATGGGCTTTGGATATTTTTGTGTCTTCTCTGAATTTGGTTATTGTGATCTGCTTCTTGAGGTTAATTATGTGATTCTTCTGTGTGGAGAATTTCCTGAAATACTCTCTGTAGGTTTGGCTTTGTGTTCATATAATTGTAAAGCTGAGTTTTGTCACGGAAAGCCATGATATGCAGAGATGTTTCCTCCTACCCAAAATGGAAGGCTAACCCCAAATTGCAGGACCAATATATCCCAACAAGGAGGGTCCCTGTGGAGAGGGGAGGACAGGGAGAAGGCTAACGATGGTAAAAACTTGGCTGCATTCACTGAATGCAAAAACAAAACAAAACAAAAAAATGTGTTGTTTACTGGAAACTTCTATAAATAAGTCAGGTCACAATACAAAAAAAATCCAAAAAACAGAAATTGCAGTTAAATGGAATATGAACAATCAAAATATATCTAGTCCTAAAGTTTTCTCACAAGGATGTTTTTAATCATTACCCATTTTATAATGTAACAACTGATGCTTTTCAACAGTTATTTGTAATCAGAGGGAGATAGAGAGACAGACAGAGAGAAAAGGAACTCCAGGGGCTCTAGCCACAGCAAACAATCTGTAGATGTATGCACCAGTCTTTGTATATGCCTTTCCACAGGTACTGGGGAATAGAACCTGGGTTGTTAATGCTTTTCAGGTAAGCCCCTTAACCACTATGCCATCTCTCCAGCCAAAGAAATCTTTTTAAGAAGTTAGAAGTTATGTTTCCAAATGCAGAAAAACTTGAAAGTTGGCATTATCTCAACTTATTTGTCATCCAAAAAGCCACTATAGAACTCTTCTGTCATAAAAGTCATAAAAGTGTGAGAAATAGAGTTCAATGGTAGAACATTTTCTTAGTATGTCTGTTGTAGTCAGCTAATCTTTGCGGGGATAAACTTCCAAGCCAGACACTGTTTATTGGAGGAAGGGATTTATTTGAAGCTCACTGATACAGGGGGCAGTTCCATTGGTAACAGAAGAATCTGGGCCCCTTTCACAGATCCAAGCAAGAGAGACACAACCACACACCAGCACCACAAGTGAGAACAAAACCAGTAGCAACAGCAGAGACCCATAAAGAGCTCAAGGGCTCTGAATGTCTTTGGGCTAGAAATCAGATCCTCCCAGTGACACCTCCTCTAGCCAGGCAGCTGGAGACAAGCTTTTAATAAAAACACCTGAGACTATCAGGGTGCATTCAAACTACCACACTGTGCTAGGAGGCCTTGCTTCTATTCCCAGTACCACTCATACACAATTTGTCATCAGAAAGAATGTATTTTAAGTAAGAAGACATCAGGAAAATATATAACTACCACTACCTAAAATTGAGCTGAATTCATATTCTTACATGAAAGAATGTCTTTTCACCTTATTGAAGAACTTTGTGTAATCCCATTTTTTAATTCTGAGAAATTGGATATAAGCTTAAACAGTACATCTTTTTATAACTTATACAGTGAACTTTGAATATGCTTGAATCATTATGTTATCATAAAGAACAACTTGCTTTGCTCAGAAATGTTTGTAAAACTTGTAAAATCAAAACTGAACAACAAAACCACATAGGTATAAATCCCCTGACCCCAAACATTTCTAAATACTTAGCCCACTTATTCAGAACTCTAAAATGGCATCATCTATAGTTTTACAAAGTTATTTTTAAAACACCATAAAATTAAGACATAAAATTTTATGTAATGAAACTTTCCTGTTTTCCTAAATGTGATTTCATGATTTGTAATAAGCTGACAATTTTCTATCAGTTGATAATATCATAATATTTCAACATCATTCTTAATACTATTTATATTAATTCAAGATCTTAAAATTAATTTTATTCATTGAAAATACAAACATGATGATACAAAAATGATGTCAATTATGGGATTATGTATGTTTACAACTGGTTCTTTAGTTTTTAACTTTTTTGCATGCACGTGTGTGTGTGTGTGCGTGTGTGTGGTATGTGACTGCATTTGTATATAGTTATTTCCATGTGTATGGGGATCTTTGTGTGTAAGTGTGAGTGTATGTGTGTATGCCTATGCATGTAGAGAAGCGAAGTTGCTTACAGGCATGGCCCTTAGATCATACTATCCTTTACTTAATAGTTGTAGTACATAGATTCAGGTCAATAAGATGAACTTCTAGATGAAGCAGTTATGGAGGAAGGGATTTATTGAAGTTTACAGATCCAGGGGAAGTTCTATAATGGCAAAAAAAAAGGAGGTGGCCTTTTTTTACACAAGTACAAGAGAAAAAGTAGCCCAAAGCAAAAAGCCACACCACACACAATACACTTAGGAATTCCAGGCAGAAGTCAGCAGTTTGCATATCTTTAGACTGGAATTTTAATTTTAATTAATCAACTAATTTATTAATTTATTTATGAGAGAGAAAGAGAGAGGGAGAGAGAACAAGAAATAATGGGCTCACCAGGGCCTCCAAACACTGCAATTAAATTCCAGACTCATGCACCACCTTGTGCATGTGGCTTGTGTGGGTCTTGGGAATTTGAACCTGGTTCCTTTGGCTTTGAAAGCAAACACCTTAACTGCTAAATCATCCCTATAGCCTAGGCTGGAATTTTTAATCTCCACCAGACTTTAGGGATGGACCCTAAGATCTTCTCAGTGACATCTCCTCCATCCAGGTTGCTAGAAATCCAAGAAATTTTAGTAAGCTCCTGAATCTATGGGAGGGGGGTGGAATTTATTCAAACTGTCACAATGAGGCAAGGTGTATCTCAACTCAGCAGGCCCAGATTTTATTAGTCTTGCTTACCAGCTTGAAAGTCAGGCATCCCCAGCTTCTGTTTCGTGAGTGGAAGTATTATCGGTGGGCCTCTGTGCGTGCTTGGCTTTTATATGGGAGTTAAGAGCCACGTGCTAATTCTCAGGCTTCTGCAGCAGTTTCTTTAAACTGAGCCATCTCCTTAGCCCCTGGCTCTTCTTGATTCCTTTACCAGCTCTTATAATTTCCCTCAAGTAATCTCATCGATTCTTGAGTGCTTTTTCTGATTTTAAATTCTATGTTATATTTTATGATACTTGAATGTCTTGTTGATAGTATAGCAGAGAGGACACTTTAGTTAACATAAAGATCTTGAAGATCTTGGGCTATGGTAATTTCTCCCTATATGACCTAGGAAACAAAAACAATGAAACATAGATCAATTAAAAAATCTACATCTTAGCTGGGCGTGGTGGTGCACGCCTTTAATCCCAGCACTCGGAAGGCAGAGGTAGGAAGATTGCCATGAGTTCAAGGCCACCCTGAGATGACAGAGTTAATTCCAGGACAGCCTGGACTAGAGTGAGACCCTACCTCAAAAAACAAAAAAAAAAAAAAAAAGAAAGAAAGAAAGAAAGAAAAAATCTACATCTTCCCTCCCTCCCTCTCCCCCTCCCCCCTCCTCTCTAACTCTTGTATATTAGTTAATATTTTCCTCATTTTCTTAGTGGGCACTGACCTGTAACCCCCACTATCAGCATGGGGCTATCATCCACAATGAGCTTTTGATCAGAGAAACTTACAAGGTTTCCTAAAAGAATGACAGACTTCTGTCAGAGTACTTGATGACCCACCAAAGGTCAGTGGTAAGTCCCTATTGCTGAAGACACCATATGCACTGACACATAAAATGGAACAGCATGGCTGGAAGCCAGGAGAGAGTCAGTCCCCAGACAGTCAACGTGTCTAGTGCCAGAAGGTGCTACATGGGTGACTGGAGGAAATGACCAATATCTCTCCAAGCAACTCATGGTCTAACCTAATTAGCAACAAATAACCTGGTGTGATGCCCACACAAGTGCAATAGTGGCACACAGCCATGGTGGGGAACCAACTGCTCTTGATTTGGCTAACTGATCCCCTCAGTGGCAGGAGACCCATAGCTGGAGCTGGGAAACAAGTCAGAACCATACCCAAACATAAGCCCACTCTCCAATATCAAGCTACCATCAGTCATGGGGTACAAGAGGGCCTACACCTATTAAACTCTCTATCAAAAAAAGTAAGTGTTATCTCAGTTATACAGGTGCTAACTTACTCTCCGTTGGAGAATCTGTTTCTCTTTTTCAGATAGATGCAGATCCTCAGGAGAGAGCTGCCCCATCATACCTCAAAAGGGGCCTGACTGAACCTAAGGAAAATTGGTGAAACAAGCAAGGGTGCTGTTTTCCTGATGAACCGGATACCAGCACAAAGGGGAAGGAGACCAACACAGAGAAAAATCAACGCCTACCAAATCAGGGAGCCAGAGCCTCAGAGGGCCCCAACACCTCAGCACTAAAGCTGACCAAAAATGAACCCAACATGGCTCAGGGAAATTTTGCAGAAGAGGGGGCGGAAAGAATGTCAGAGTCACATGTTGGGTCATGATTTGCAGAGACATTTATCATACCAATAACTGTGGGCTAACTCCACAATGCACGACCCATTTACATCAACAAGGAGGGCCCATTGGGAGGGGGTAGATCATGGATGAACCTAAACAATGGTACCAAACTGCCTGTATTTGCTGAAAAGAAAACTAATAAATTCAATTAAAAAATCATCATTTCAATGAATGTTTTCAGTGAGATCTACAAAACAAGGAGTGTGCTCATCTTCATCATGGCCCTGGACATGCTACTAAGTAAAGCAAAAATGATAAATGTAGAAAATGATGTTTATGTTGAACACAAAAACACAATTACAGTCTTTTGTACACAATATGATGTTACCCACTGAAATTTCCAAGAAACATACAAACATTAATTGTGTACTCATAAGTTAATTCAGTAACAAATCCAGATATAGTGTCAGGACATATTTTCATAGAGTTCTGCATGAAAATTCAAAATGATAAAATAGGCCTAGCGTGATGATGACACCTCTCGTTCTGTCACTTCGGAGGTTAAGAGGATTAGTATGAGTTTGAGGCCAGCCTGAGGCTACATAGTGAATTCTAAGTCAGTCTTGGCTATAGCAAAACCCTACCTCAAAAAAGGTGTACATTTAATCAGTAAAGCAATTTTTAATGTGGTTAGAGACATGGCTCAGAGTTAAGGCAATTGCCTGAAAAGCCTAATGACTTGGGTTTGATGCCCAAGTACTTACATAAAGCGAGAAGCATAAAGTGGAGTCTGCAGTGGCTAGAGGCCCTGGTGTGCCCATACTTCTCTCTATCTTTGTATGTTTCTGCTAGCAAATAAGTAAATAAATGACAAATGAAAAATAACAACAGTATTAGCAATTCAAACAAAGGAAATGAAATAATTTGACCTAAAATTAACAAAGAAAAAATTTTAAAAATAGGAAACAATTCCTACGTTTTAAATTTGATGAAAATGAGAGCAATTAACAGACACACATTGTTCATCAAATGAAACAGAAATGCAATTAAGAAATTAAAGACATCAATTGTTTTCCTGTTGGAAAGACCAATACTATGGTTTCTCTCATATTCAAAATGTGTGTATGTGTGTGTGTATGTACAGATTTACATACATTTGAAAAGAAAATAGGGTCTATGAGGAGGGGCATGGAGAAGTATTAAGTTTGGAAAGAGAGGAAAACAAGAACAAGGTAGCTGAAGGTAGAATCTACAAATCATCACTCCAGTGTTTCTCTAATATCCAGAATCTAGATTTAATTATCTATAAGAATATATTTGAATATACACATACATAGGGCATTAAAACAGAAGAGCTAGTATGTGGGTGGGGAGAAAGGGAGTCAGTAACAGTGGCAAAAGTAGATGTGCAAGAGCTAGGGACTTGGGCATGGGCAAGGTACAAGATGTACATATATGGAAATCATTAACAAAACAGTTTAAGTGTGCTAATGAAAAAATTTTAAATACATAAGAAACAATAGACCCCATAAGTATAGCAGACCCAAAGCTATTGCTGTAGCATTCAGGACACGTGCAGATTCTCTTGAATTCTGCTACTCCTTGGGCATTACCAGGTCCTGGACCTTGACCCATTTCATGGTATTTACCCATACTGTGGTCTTGTGAATGGCCTGCTGAGGATGGCTTACTTCTTCATGCCACCCATATACAAGTGGCTACAAAGAAAGCTTGCTGTTTAATATTGTATTCATGGGGTCATTTTTAAAATATTTTTCCAGTCTTCCAATCCTGCTTTTTAAAACAGTAGACTACTCTGTCTTCCATCATAATTGCCATTGTAAAAGCACCTTAAACAATGTGAATCTCAATAAGGATAATGCCTATCATATTCTTCCCTAAGACTGCAGAGCTATCAAAGAATCAAATAGCACTATCAGAATAAAACCTTATACTCACATTGAACATATCAGAAGATCACTGTTTCATAGAAGCTTTGTTAAGTTGATAACATCTGTGCTTACCAGGAGCATCAGCTATCAGATGTACTGTATGACAAAGAAAGCTACAGTTACCTTGGCTTTGGGAGGGAGTGATCTTTAAAAGTGCAGTTTTTGCCTTGGCTACATGTTTCTGTTAGTTGTTAATTAAACACTGGGAAAAATATTTTAATATTTCCATGTGTTTAATAGCTAGGTTACAAAATGCAAGACTCTATAAAATGTCTGGATAAACATATCATCATTTTAAGTGCTTAATAACTATAGGAAAGTTAGAGAAAATATATCTGAAAGTTGATTTTTAACTATTTTAAACTTTAACAAAGGAAGTTTTTCTGCCACTTTTGGAGTTGGCGTCTGTGTCTTCAACACAGATAATTAGACAATATGACAGTGTTTATTTAAGAAAACCATATATAATCTCATGCCTAAATCTATAATGAATGAAAGAATATTTCCTAGTTTATATGAATTACTCATGGTTTTATTCTGTAGCATCTTCTGTCAAAACTTATAGTTGAAGGAAAAAAAGTTCAATATGAACTTCTTCACTTGTTTTGATCATGGCCATAAGGTTAGTGTGAGACAATTCATATAAATATTATGTCCTTTACAATCTTGACTATTAATAATATTTGAACCTGGGGATTTTAACTACTAGTTGCATAACATATCTGTGTTTTCCTTGAATGATAGAATAATGGCAACACTTATATCCTGTTAGTATTGACCATTAAGGCATCTTGCACAGTTTATAGTTGCCTCTTTACTTGAGGGCTTTCTCTAGGAAATGATACTGGATGTTATCAGAGCTGTGTATAAATAACTAGGGGGTTAGTTAGCTCATCAATAGCATAGGTGTCTTCTAGGTTATTTCTCAAGATCATGTCTGTCTTGGTAATATGAATTTGTTGATTGTTGTTTTGTTATTGTTTAATTTTTCTCACTGTGTTACTAATGTTTCTGCCCTGCAAACATCAGCTATGTGTGTCTGAATTCTCAACTCAGCTTCACCCATTATAGAAACCCAAACTAAAATTGTACTTGTAACACTTGCCATTGAGGACAATCTTCTAATATCTTGGCTACTCTACAAGAAACTTCAATCCAGCAACAGGCTTTAACCTCTACACACACACAGATTTTTTTCAAAATCACTTTATTTTTAAATCCAAGAAACATAGCTGACTTCCTCAATCTCAGCAACAGAGTGGAATTTGAGAATATTTCACTAAACACATGTATGTGAAGCTTGACCTCTGCATTTCTTTGTCTTTGAAACACATAGTTGCTTTCCCATTTTTTCTATGATGGTTCATAATGCTATATAGTTTAAGGATCTTTGTGTGTTCACCTGGGACCTAGCTGCTGTTCTAAGGGTGGTTCATCTGCTGACATTCAATCAGCTAACCTACTCCTGGCAATAGAGTTTTATTGTCCTCAGTTCTCACTGCTTTCTGAAAAAGAAAAAAAAAAAAAAAAGATTTTCCAATGTAGAGTGAGATCAGGATAGGTTAAAGGGTATAATCAGAAGATAATTTAGACAGACTTTTAGGGATATAGTCCCACTTTTGTCCAAACACTGGTGGAAGTTTCTCAATGGAGTCCATAACCTTGGTCTCCATAGGATTCTGACTTGGTTCGCAGTTCCAGCTATGATTTCCATTCTACTGAGCAGATCTCTTAGCCAAACAGAATGCTAGTGTTTACCTACTGTGGTAGTTATAATAGATGTCTTCTAATACATTCAGGACTTTATTAAAGCTTGGCATTGAGATCTCCAGCTGCCTAGTTGGAAGAGCTACCATTGCCAGTAGATCTCAGGGAACCTAAGGTATGCTTGGGGATTCCAGTCAAAGTTATGCAATATTCTGGAGCTTTGCTTGACTTCCTGGAGTGTGTTTATGGTGCTGGTGGTGGCTGCTGCTGCTTCTTCTCCTCCTCTTCCTCCTCCTTCCTCCTCCTCCTCCTCCTCCTCCTCCTCCTCCTCCTCCTCCTCCTCCTCCTCCTCCTCCTCCTCCTCCTCCTCCTCCTCCTCCTCCTCCTCCTCCTCTTCTTCTTCTTCTTCTTCTTCTTCTTCTTCTTCTTCTTTCAATCTGCTTGGATCTCTGAAAGAAGGGTCAACTTCTTCCACCATCATGAAACTTCCCCTGGATTTGTAAACTTCAAATAAATTCCATTCCTCTTATGACTTTGTCTGGGTTGGAAGTCCACCTCAGCCACATGAGCTGTCCTCTACAGAAGTGGTAGCAGAACATGGACTGTTGCTATGTGATTAATATGACCATTTGGATTTTGATCTTTTACAACATGTATGATAGAGGAATGGAAAAAGTTGGTGCTTGCAATTGAAGATGCTTTCTGGAGTTGTAAGCCAAGTATTATGGACTATTCTAATAAGAGTTTGAAAATTCTAAATATGTAGAAAATTTTATTTGGAGTCTTGGATTATGAACTTTCTAAGGTAAAGGAAAGATTACATAAAACTTTGTTTGAACTAGGATACTGGCATAAGGGCTGGCTGTGTTCTGCTGCCCAGACTGAGAGAGTTTGATCAAGGTTAAATTTGTAATGGACTAATGTGACTGGCTAAAGACACAGAACTAAGAAATTTAAGATTTTAAGTTGGAAAAACTCAAACAAGTTTAAAATTTACTGTCAGAGAGATTGTGGATTTTTTTTGGTTACTGACACTGCTATTGTCAAAAACATTACAACTCTTAGTGAGGATGGCCCAATTGCTTTACATTAAAATGGCGGAGAGAATGCCAGAGGTGATTTCACCAAAGAAAGACTGGATGGTAGAAATGCAAACTCTTTTGGCAAAAGCAGATTGGAGAAGAAACATGCTTTCAAAGTTATGACTTATTTTGTCCCAGAAATTAGATATAGCTGTGCTCTGCCCACCTGCTTTTGGTCTTGGAAGCATGAAAGATTCATGGAGTGTGTCACACATTGGCAAGGTGTGATGACTCTCATGAAGAGGCTAGTGAACCCATTAGGAGATGGACTGTGACCCAAAGACATTTTTGATATACCAGGACTGTGCAAGGGTAACTGTGGAGCACTGTTGGCTAGGGACAGAAGTTTTCCCTGTATACTCAGCCTAGCTGCAGGGACAAAACTTAAAAATCCAGTGACTGTCAGTCACTGATTATAATATCAGACTTGAATTGCAGAAGTTTGATGCTTTCTTGATAGTTATTGGCTTTGCATTTTCCCAGTCTATCTTTGCTATGCCTTATTGTAGTGGAAAATGTTTAGTCTTTGCCTTTCCATGTTGAAAATGTAGAATTTACTTTGATTTTACAGGACACACAGCTAAGAGACCACCAAAAATCTCAGAGGAGATTTGGGACTATCTTAAGTTGATAAGGACTATGGGGCCTTTGAAATTGGACTGAAAATAATTTACATTGTAGGATGGTTATGAATCTACTGGGGACAAGGGAGGAATGGGATAGATTTAATGGATATCCCCCAATATATTCTGGAGTTTATTATTAAAGCTTGTAATTTAGATCAACAGCTACCTGGATGGAGGAGTTGTCATTGTGGGAATATTCTAGGGTCCAGCCCTAAGGTGTGTTTAGGGAATTCTAGTCAAAAGATAGGCAAAGTGCTAGAGCTTTGACTGAGTTCCTGGAATGGGCTTCTGGTGCTGGTGGTGAAGAATTTTTTTCTGTCTGCTAAACTCTGTGAATGGAGGAGCAACTTCTGTCAGTATGGAATTTACCCTATATCTGTAAGTTTCAAAGAAATTCCATTCCTCCCATAATTGTGTCTGGTTTGGGAATTCATCTCAGTAACTATTACAGCCACTATTACACAGGAGTATACTCTTGTCAGGATGGTTGCTTACATATAACACATTCCCGTGCTTGTTCACAGCATTGTTTTCATTTTTGCCCAGCATCTCACATCACAGTTTTCAGCGCTATATGGGCTAACCACCTGGGAGCTGACTTCCAGATGCAGCCAGATCTCTCAATGTTCTCCAATGTTCTTTATTGGCAGCATGTGTTGTCATCAGCAATATGGCTTTTCCTTTATCCTAGGGCAGGTAATAAAGTGCTTTAGTAGAAGACTATCTTGATTTGGAGACTTCATATGTCTCTCCAATCAACAGCTCAATGTGGGTTTTAACCCATTACTGGTACTGGGATTTACTAGCCAGGGCCACATATTTAAGAGATAGGTTTCATCCCACCATCTCCAGAGCCCATCTTACCAGACAATCCCTCCTTGCTCCTATTTAGAGGGCTTCCAGGAGGAAGACTTCTATGGTGTCAATTTATTTTGGATTTGATCTTGTGTATGTTGCCCTTGCCCTCCTGTTCACCCTTTCTGGAGTAAGGTGGAATCTCATAGTTGTTTGAATTTACAGTCCCTGATGGCTAAGGATGTCATCTATTTTCTTAGGTGAGTATTAGCCATTTGTTTTTCTTCCTGGGAGAATTCCCTGTTGAGTTCTCTGCCCCAATTTTGGAGTACATTGTTTTTTTTTTTGTTGTTGTTGTTTGTTTGTTTGTTTTTTTTTTTTTTTTTTGTTTTTGGTTTGTCAAGGTGGAGTCTTACTGTAGCCAAGGTTGACCTAGAATTCATTCACTGTGTAGTCAAAGGGTGGCCTCAAGCTCATGGTGATACTCCTCTCTCTGCCTACCAAGTACTGGGATTAAAGGCATGTACCACTGTGTCTGGCTGTTTGATTTTATTTTTATTCCCTAATTTGTTGAGTTCTTGGTAGAGTCAGGATATTAGGCCTCTGTCATTGGTGTAACTGGTGAAGATTTTCTCCCATTCTGTAGACAGACTGTTGACTCTGGTGTACTTGTATGTAGGAAACCTTTTTAGCTTCATGAGATCCCAATGGTTGACTGATTATTTAATTTTCTAGGATATGTGGGTATTGTTGAGGAATTCCTTTCAAACTCTTTTATTGTGGGGGAGTTATTCCTATTTTTTTTTTATCCAGTACTTTGAGAGTTTCAGGTCTTATATTGAGGTTTCTAATCCATTTGGAGTTGATTTTTGTGCATTGTGAGGAGTGGGTCTAGTTTCATTTTTCTATATGTCATTATCGAATTTGTCCAGCACTAGTGTTGAACGATGTTTGCTCCAGTGTGCATTGTGTTCCCCTTTGTCAAAAATCAAGTAGGTGTGGTTACTTGAACTAAAGACTAGGTGTTCAATTCTGTTCCATTGGACCATATGTCTGTTTTTGATGCCAGTATCATGATGTTTTTGTTACTATGGCTTTGTAGTATAGCCTTAGGTCAGATAACATGATACTTCCTGAGGTGCTTCTTTTGCTGAGGATCTTTTTGAACAACCAAGTCCTCCTGCCATTATATATGAATATTGAGTCAATCTCTGTGAATAATTAACTTGGGATTTTTACTATCACTGTATTGAATCTGTATAGCTTTTGGTAGAATTGCTATTTTCACAATATTAAATATAACTATCTTGGAGAATGGGAGGTCTTTCCATCTTCTCAAGTCGTCCTCAATTTCTTTATCCTTGGTTAGAGTTGTTCCAAGGTATTTATTTATTTATTTATTTTTGGCTAGTAAAATGGGACAGCCTTGCTGATTTTATTCTCTATATATTTGTCCTTTGCATATAGAAAGGCTACAGATTGGGCTGGAGAGATGGCTTAGCGGTTAAGTGCTTGCCTGTGATGCTGGTTGGAGGCTCCATTCCCCAGGACCCATGTTAGCCAGATGCACAAGGGGGCGCATGCATCTGGAGTTCATTTGCAGTGATGGAAGCCCTGGGGCGCCCATTCTCTCTCTCTCTCTCTCTCTCTCTCTCCCTCTTTCTCTCTCTGTCACTTTCAAATAAATAAATAAAAATAAACCAAAAAAAAAGAAAGGCCACAGATTGTTTTGTTGATTTTTTATCCTGCCACTTTGTTGAAAGTATTAGTCACCTTTAGGGGTTTTGAGATGGAAACTTTTAGATCACATATGTTTAGTAGCATGTAATTTGCAAATAGGGCTAGTTTAACTTCTTTCTTTCCATTTTGTATTCTTTTTTACATCTTTCTCATGTCTTATTGCTAGTGCTTGGATTTCTAGTACTATATTGAAGAGCAACGGTGAGAATGGGTGCCCTGTCTTGTTCCTGATTTCAGTGGGTACTCCTTGGGTCTCTCCCCATTAAGTATGATTTGGGCTTTAGGTGTGTTATATATTGCATTTATTGTGTTCAGATATAAACCCACCATGCCTATTATCTCCAGTATTTTAATCATGAAGTCAGGTTTTATATTATCTAAGGCCTCTCTACATCTATTGAAATGATCGTGCTGTTCTTGTGTTTAAATTATTTATGTGGTATATTACATTGACTGATTTCTGTATGTCAAACCATCCCTGAATCCCTGGAATGAATCCTGCTTGGTCCAAGTGGATAATGTTTTTGATGCGTTGTTGAATTTGGTTTGTGAGGATTTTGTTCAGGACTTTTGCATTCAGGTTCATCAAGGATATAGGTCTATAGTTTTCTTTTCTTTTTGTATATCTGTCTGATTTTGTTATTATGGTTATAGAAGCTTGAGAAAAAGAAGTTTCAGTTTGTCAATGAAGGTTTGGTAGAATTCTACTGAGAATCCATCATATCCTGGACTTTTCTTTTGAGAAGGTTTTTTTTTTGTTTTTTTGTTTTTTTTTTTATTGTTAGTCTCAATGGAAGTAATGGATTTGTTTAGGAGATTTATCTGCTTGGTATTTAGTTCTGGCACTTGTTATATGTACACATTTTGTCCATTTCCTCCACATTGTCCAGTTTTGTGTAGTAGAGGTTTTGGAAATATGTCCTGATGATTCTTCTAATTTAATAGATAATTTCTGGGCCCTCTCCCTTTTAATTTTTTAGTTTTTACTTTTGTTGATTTGAGACTTCTCTCATTTCTTTTTGGATAAAATTGTCTATGGTTTATAAAATTTGTTTATTTTTTCAAAGTATGAACTCTTTATTTCACCAATTTTCTTAGTTTCCAATTCATTATATTCTAGACTGACATTAATTATTTTTTTCCATGTGGAACTTTAGGGTTGTATTATTCTTGCTTTTTCAGTGCCTTTATGTGGATGGCTAGGTTATTAATTTAAGATCTCTCTGTCTTTGTTACAAAGGCATTTAATGCTATGAATTTTCCCCTTAGAATTGCCTTCTGTGTGTCCCATAAGTTTTGGAATATTGTGGTTTTATTATCACTTAGTCCTAAAAATCTACAATTTCCTTTTTGATTTCTTCCACTATTCATTCATTATTTAAAAGTTTTGTGTTCAGTCACAAAGGCATGGTGTAATTTCTGTTGTGTCACTTGTTAGTTTTTAGCTTTAACTCACTGTCATCTTATGAAGTGACAGAAATCATGTCCCTTTGTCTGAATTTATTAATGCATGCTTTATGCCCTAATATATGATCTATTTTGGAGAACATCTTATGGGCTGCTGAAAAGAATGTGTATTCTATTGGATTGGGGTAGAATTTCTGTAGATGTCTGTTGAGTCTAATTGATCTATGGTGGTATTAAT
The DNA here is from genome assembly GCF_020740685.1 of Jaculus jaculus. Classification (NCBI taxonomy): domain Eukaryota; kingdom Metazoa; phylum Chordata; class Mammalia; order Rodentia; family Dipodidae; genus Jaculus; species Jaculus jaculus. The sequence goes on along the minus strand of NC_059103.1, from coordinate 181,959,816 downwards.
CACTATTATTCCCCTCTTGAGTTTCTTCTTGGATAATATGTATATTTATGATACTATGGTATTAAAGTTTCCTACAATGATGATATTGGGGTTAATTTCTGGGTTGTTGTCAAGTAAATTTTGTTGTATAAACTGTGGTGCACCTATGTTTGGTATATTTAGTTTTATGATTGTGATTTTCTCTTGTTGGATCATTCCCATGATGAGTAAAAAGTGGCCTTCTTTGTCTTTTGTGATTACTTTTGGTTTGCAGTCTACTTTACCAGAAATTAATATAGCAACTCCTGTTTCCTCTTTTCTATTTCATTGTAACATATGTATCTTTTCATCATGACAAGGTTTCTGTCCTCAGTGGTCAGTTGGGTTTCTTGAAAACAGCAGATAGGGAAGTTAAAAACAGTAATATTTAATGATATAACTGTGATGTATAATGTAATCTCTGTCATTTTGGAGACTTTCTGGGGCTTAGTATATAACAAGATTGATAAAACCCTGGACAATGTGAAGAAAAAGAGATGCTTCAAACTAACAAAATTAGAAATGAAAAAGGAAACATCACAACAGACATAAATGAAATTGGGAGAATCTTCACAACTTATTTCAAAAACCTCTGCTCTACAAAGTTGGATGATATGACGGAAGTGGATGAATTTCTGAGCACATACAACCTCCCAAAACTGAACTCATAGCAGATTAATCTCTTAAACAAACCTATCACATTCATTGAGTTTGAAAAGATAATCCAAAACCTCCCCAGAAAGAAAAGTCTAGGACTAGATGGCTTCTAAGTTGAATTCTATAAAATCTTCATGGAAAAATGAAGGCAAGTTTTCTAAAACTATGCCACATAATAGGGTAACAGAGAAAGCTCCCTAGCTCTTTTTTTGAAGTCAGTGTCACCCTAATACCAAACCAGATAGAGATGCCACCATATATATATATATCATTTTAGTACAGCACATAAATAAGCTAAAACACAAAAACCACATGATCATTTCCATAGGTGCAATAAAGGCCTTTGACAAAATACAGCATCACTTTGTGATCAAAACATTGGACAAAATAAGTATGGACAGTTTATATCTCAGCATAACAAAAGCTATATATAAAGTTCCTAAAGGCCAAATAATACTCATGGGGAAAGACTGAAGGTATTCCCATTGAGATCAGGAACAACACCATTGATATCAGGAAAAAGACAGGCATGTCCACTTTCACCTCTGCTCTTCAACATAGTACTAGAAGTCCTAGCTCAAGCAATAAGACAAGAGAAAGAAATAAAAGGGATACAAACTGGAAAGGAAGAGGTTAATTTAGCCCTATTGGCAAATAATGTCATTCTATACATAAGTGACCTGAGAACCTCCATCTCAAAACTCTTAAAGGTGATTCATTCCTTCAACAAATATCAGGATATAAAATCAATGCACAAAAAGTCAGTATACTTTCTATATGCAAATGACAAAGATACAAACAAAGAAATTAGCCACAGTGTCCCATTTTCAATAGCAGCAGCAACAACAACAATACATTGGAAGAACATTAACCAAGGATTTGAAAGACATATATACTAAAAACATAAAAACACTCAAGAAAAAATTTGAGGAGGACTTGAGAAAATGGAAGGACCTCTTATCCTTCTGGATAAGCAGAATTAACATTGTGGAAATGGAAATCTTACTAAAAGCAATATACAGATTTAGTGCAATACCAATAAAAATCCCAACATTTTTTTCTTCACAGACATAAGAAAAATGATCTCAAATTCATATGGAATGGCAGAAGGCCTTGGGTATCCAAGAACATCCTTAGCAAAAGTAACACCTTTGGAGGCATCACCATACCTGATTTAAAGCTATATTACAAATCCATAGTAACTAAAACAGCATGGTACTGGCATAAAAATAGGGTTATGGAACAGAATAGAGAAAGTGGAATTTGGATTGAGTAACTACAGCTACTTGATATTCAACAAAGACCGTCACAATGCAGACTGGAAACAAGACAGCATCTTTTAAAAATGGTGCTATACATCTGGATAAATATATGCAGGAAAATGAAACTAGATTCACACATCTTGCCATGCACAAAAATCACATCTGAATGTATCAAAGACCTTAATATAAGACCAAAACTTCTGATAGTACTAGAAGAAAAAATAAGAGGAACTTTCCACTATATAGGAGTGGGAAAAGCATTCCTGTACAAAACCCCAGCAGCTCATGAACTTACATAATTACTCAACCATTGGGATCTCATGAAGCTGATTTTTTTGTCTTTTTTCTTTTCTTTTTTTTTTATGGACAAATGGACAATAAGCAGAGCCAATAGAATACTCACAGAATGGGAGAAAATTTTTGCTGGCTATATAACTGACTGATTTCTAGAATCTACAAAGAACTCAAAAACTTAAATAATAATAATAAAAAAAAATCAATCTGGGTATCTAGGATTTACAGGCAAGTGTCTTAACCAGTAAGCAATCTTTCCAGCCCTATGATGTACTCTTTCATGAGAAATGTGAGAATTTACCAAAAATAGAAAATAGTTTTGGAGTCTTAGTACCCACAGACTCTTTTAAAAATATATTTTAAGGAGAGAGAAAGTAAGAGGAAGAAAAGGTAATGAGTTTGCCAGGGCCTCTAGCCACTTCAAATGAACTCCAGATGCATGTGTCAACATCTCTTATATGGTATGGGGGAATTGATCCTTAGTCTTTAGGTTTCACACGTGAGACAGCTCTAAGACAGCTCTCCAGTCATTTTTTTCTCAGATTCTTAATATTTGAATTTCAGTTTTGACTTTCAAAGTAGAAAAAGTAATTAAATTCTCTTTACCTAATTCTATATGCTGCAGTATGAATCGCTGATGGGTGAGCACTTCCAGTTTAATTAGGTATTGATGAGAGTTTAATCTGCACCTATAATTTTATATTTCTTATAATTAAGGAGAAAACACATTCTGCCAATTTCTTCATGCTTGGAAGCATTATCACATTTGATTATTTCTTCTTTTTAAAATTTATTTTTCTTATATATGGGCATACATAGTATGTAAACAACACATGTAGATACTATCCTTTCCATCATCACTGCATGCCTTTTCTGAATAGGCCCTCCTTGTTGGTGGTGCAGGTCAACCACATGGAAATTGTGAGTCATGCATGGTGGGGGCAGTAAGTTTTAGGGGAGAAGCAATGGCTCTGTGAATAATTCTCCAACTTGTTAGTCAAGAAAGATAAGGAAGGTCACTTTATATTGATTAAGGGCACACTCCAACAGGAGGACATTCCAACCTAAACATATATGCACCTAACATGGGGGCTCCCAAATTCGTCAAACAAACACTATTAGAACTAAGGGCGCAGATAACACCAAACACAGTGGTGATGGGTGACTTTAACACCCCACTCTCATCAAGGACAGGTCATCCCGGGAAAAAAATAAACAGGCATCTGGACTAAATGAGGTCATAGAAGGAATGAACATAACAGATATATACAGGACATTTCGTCCAAAGGCCGCAGAATATACATTCTTTTCAGCAGCACATGGAACATTCTCTAAAATAGACCATATATTAGGACACAAAGCAAATCTTAACAAATTCAGGAAAATTGAAATAATTCCTTGCATTCTATCTGACCACAATGGAATTAAACTACAAATCAGTAGCAAGAAAGGCTATAGAGCATACACAAAATCATGGAAACTAAACAATACACTACTAAATGATGAATGGGTCAATGAAGAAATCAAAAAGGAAACCAAAAAATTTATAGAGTCAAATGATAATGGGAACACAACATACCAAAATCTCTGGGACACAATGAAGGCAGTTCTAAGAGGTAAATTTATAGCCTTAAGTGCCTATATTAAGAAATTAGAAAGGATGCAAGTAAACGACCTAATGCTTCACCTTAAAGCCTTGGAAAAAGAAGAACAAGGCAAACCAAAAATCAGTAGATGGGAAGAAATAATAAAGATTAAGGCAGAAATTAATGAAATAGAAACAAAAAGAACAATCCAAAGAATTAATGAAACAAAGAGTTGGTTCTTTGAAAGGATAAACAAGATTGATAAACCCTTAGCAAATCTGACCAAAAGAAAGAGAGAAGAGACACAAATTAATAAAATCAGGGATGAACAAGGTAACATCACAACAGATTCCAGAGAAATTCAAAAAAATCATAGGGACATACTATAAAAGCATATACTCCAGACAGTATGAAAATCTGAAAGAAATGGATGATTTCCTTGATCTGTATGACCTACCTAAATTAAATCAAAATGAGATTAATCACTTAAATAGACCTATAACAAACATGGAGATCCGAACAGTTATCAATTATCTCCCAACTAAAAAAAGCCCAGGCCCAGATGGATTCACTGCTGAATTTTACCAGACTTTTAAGGAAGAGCTAACACCATTGTTTCTTAAGCTTTTCCAGGAAATAGAAAAAGAAGGTATTCTACCGAACTCCTTCTATGAGGCCAGCATGACCCTGGTACCAAAACTAGGCAAAGATAGAACAAAAAAAGAAAATTATAGACCAATCTCCCTCATGAACACAGATGCAAAAATTCTCAACAAAATATTGGCAAACAGAATACAAGAATATATCAAAAAAAAAAAAAAAAAAAAAAAAAAGATCATTCACCCTGACCAAGTAGGCTTTATCCCAGAGATGCAGGGATGGTTCAACATATGCAAATCTATAAATGTAATAAATTACATAAATGGGTTGAAGGACAAAAATCACATGATCATCTCATTAGTCGCAGAGAAAGCATTTGACAAAATCCAACATCCCTTCATGATAAAAGTCCTACAGAGACTGGGAATAGAAGGAACATATCTCAATATAATAAAGGCTATTTATGACAAGCCTACAGCCAACATATTACTAAATGGGGAAAAACTGGAAGCTTTTCCACTAAAATCAGGAACAAGACAAGGGTGTCCACTGTCCCCACTTCTATTTAATATAGTTTTGGAAGTCTTAGCCATAGCAATAAGGCAAGAGACACACATAAAAGGGATACAATTGGAAAGGAAGAGATCAAGTTATCATTATTTGCAGATGACATGATTCTATACAGAAAGAACCCTAAAGACTCTACTAGCAAACTGTTAGAGCTGATCAAAACCTACAGCAATGTAGCAGGATACAAAACAAATACACAGAAATCAGTAGCCTTCATATATGCTAACAACAAAAACACAGAGGATAAAATCAGAGAATCACTCCCGTTCACAATTACAAAAAAAAAAAAATAAAGTACTTTGGAATAAACCTAACCAAGGAAGTAAATAATCTCTACAATGAGAACTTTAAAACACTCAAGAGAGAAATTACAGAAGACACTAGAAAGTGGAGAAACATCCCTTGTTCCTGGATTGGAAGAATCAATATTGTGAAAATGGCAATCTTACCTAAAGCAATCTACACATTTAATGCAATCCCTATCAAAATTCCAAAGGCTTTCTTCATGGAAATAGAAAAAATTATCCAAAAATTCATTTGGAATCACAAAAAACCTTGAATATCTAAAATAATACTGAGCAACAAAAATGAGGCTGGCGGTATCACCATACCTGATTTTAACCTATACTAAAGAGCCATGGTAACAAAAACAGCATGGTACTGGCACAAAAATAGACATATAGATCACTGGAACAGAATAGAGGACCCAGATGTAAGCCGAAGTAGCTATAGCCACCTGATATTCGATAAAAATGCCAAAAATACTCAGTGGAGAAGAGACAGCCTCTTCAGCAAATGGTGTTGGGAAAACTGGATATGTATCTGCAGAAGGATGAAAATAGATTCTTCTCTCGCCATGCACAAGAATTAAGTCCAAATGGATTAAAGACTTTAACATCAGACTTGAAACTCTGAAACTCCTAGAGGAAAAAGTAGGGGAAACCCTTCAACATATTGGTCTTGGCAAAGACTTTCTGAATACAACTAAAATTGCTCAGGCAATAAAAGCACAGATTAATCACTGGGACCTCATGAAATTACAAAGATTTTGCACTGTAAAGGACACAGTGAAAAAAGCAAAGAGGCAACCTACAGAATGGGAAAAAATCTTCGCCAGCTATATATCTGATAGAGGATTAATATCTAGGATATACAAAGAACTCAAAAAGTTAAATAATAAGGAATCAAAGAAGCCAATCAAAAAATGGGCTATGGAGCTAAATAGAGAGTTCTCAAAGGAAGAAATACGAATGGCATATAAGCATCTAAAAAAATGTTCTACGTCACTAGTCATCAGGGAAATGCAGAATCAAACTACATTGAGATTCCATCTCACTCCTGTCGGAGTGGCCACCATCATGAAAACAAATGATCATAAATGTTGGCGGGGATGTGGAAAAAAAGGAACCCTTCTGCACTGCTGGTGGGAATGGAATCTGGTCCAGCCATTGTGGAAAACAGTGTGGAGGTTCCTAAAACAGCTAAAGATTGATCTACCATATGACCCAGCCATAGCACTCCTGGGCATATATCCAAAGGACTCATCTCATTTCCTTAGAAGTACATGCTCAACCATGTTTATTGCTGCTCAATTTATAATAGCTGGGAAATGGAACCAGCCTAGATGTCCCTCAACAGATGAGTGGATAATGAAGATGTGGCACATTTATACAATGGAGTTCTACTGAGTGGTAAAGAAAAATGGATGGACCTGGAAAGTATTATACTAAGTGAGGTAACCCAGGCCCAGAAAGCCAAGCGCCACATGTTCTCTCTCATATGTGGATCCTAGCTACAGATGATTGGGCTTCTGCATGAGAATGAAAGTACTTAGTAGCAGAGGCCAATATGGTAAAAAGGAGACATAAAGGGTAGAGAAAGGAAGGGAGGAGGATACTTAATAGGTTGATATTGTAAATATGTAATTACTATGATTGTAATGGGGAGGTAATATGATGGAGAATGGAATTTCAAATGGAAAAGTGTGGGGGTGGGGAGGGAGGGAATTACCATGGGATATATTTTATAATCATGGAAAATCTTAATAAAAATTAAAAAATATATTTTTTTTCTTATATATGGGCATACATAGTATGTAAACAACACATGTAGGTACTATCCTTTCCATCATCACTGCATGCCTTTTCTGAATAGGTCCTCCTTGTTGGTGGTGCAGGTCAACCACATGGAAATTCTGGGTCATGCATTGTGGGGGCAGTAATCAGTTTTAGGGGAGAGGCAATGGCTCTGTGAATAATGCTCCAACTTGTGGCTCTAAAAATCTTTTTAGCCACTCTTCTGCAAAATTTTCTGAGCCAATTTGGTTAGATTTTATGTCTACTTCTGTGATGGGCTGCTAGGATCCTTTGGATCTCTGCTTTGGTGTTGAGTGTCCTTAGTGTCCTTCAACCTTGTGCTAATGTCAGTTTCACTGAGAAAACAGCACTCTTACTCATTTCCTAAACTCCTCTGTGTTTTCAGCTGGAGCCATGGTGAAGTATGCTGGTTCATTCACCTCCTTGTTCTTGCTACTATGTGTAATAGCGAAGCAGATACTCTAACAAAGACTTAAGTTAGTACTGGTTAAATAGGATAACCATTATTAATTTACAGATAATTTAAAGGGTGTAGATCCTCCTATAGTGTAAGATTAATGGGAGCTTGACATTGGAAAGCAAAATTGTTATCTGAATATGATTATGACTTGTTTCCCAGTTCCAAATATGGTTTCCTTTCCACTGAGCAGATCTGTTAGCCAGCCCAAGAGCTGTTGGTTACCCACCATGGCTGTGTGACACTGTTGCACTTGTGTGAGCATCACATCAGGTTGTTTGCTTCTGAGTAGGTTAGACTTTGAGCTGCTTGGACAGATATTGTCTGTTTTCCCCTAGTAGCTCATGCAGTGCCTTCTAGCACTAGATGGGCTAACTCTCTGGGGATTGCCTCTCATCTGGATTCCAACCAGGTCTCTCTGGGGTCCTAGTCAACAGCATATGGAGTCTTCAGCAGTAGGGTCTTACCATTAACCCCTGATGGGTAATCAAGTGCTCTGACAGAAGTCTGTCTTATTTGTTTTGGGAAACCTTGTAGATCTGCCAATCAACAGCTTTTTGTGGGTGTTAACTGAATCTTGGTACAAGGAATTACATGCCAGCACTAAGGGAAAAGAAAAAAAAAAGAAGTAAAAGACAGGAAAAAAAAGAGAAGCGGGAGAAATTTAAGGTTATGCTTCATCTCACCTTCTCCAGGGACCTTCTATTCAGGTGCTCCCCCTAAGGTCCTATTGAGGGTTCAAACTTTTAGCCTACCAGGATATAGGATTCTATGGTACCAGTTCAATTTGGGCTCAGTTTTTTGTCCCCCTTTTACCCTTCTCCTCCCCCAAGCCCTACTGTCCCTACTGTCCAAGTCTCGAGATGATGTTCAGGTATGAGTGAGACCATGAGACAATTGTCTTTCTGTGATTGTGTGAGTTTGCTTAATATGGTCTGTTCCAAGTTTGACAATTTTACTACAAATTTCATTGTGTCATTTTCTTTTTCTTATTGCTGAGTAGAATTCCACTGTGTAGATATATACTACATCTTGGTTATCTATTAGTCCAATGATGGGCACATGTGTTGATTCCAGTTCTTAGCTATTATGAATTGGGAATGCATAAACATGGTTTAGCAATTGTCTCTGAACTGAGCTGTGGAGCTTTTGGGATAAATGCCCAGTAAGGAAATAAATAGCTCTGTTGGTAATTCTTCATTCATTCATCTTTTTCAGGAGTCTCCATATTTATTTCCATAGTGGTTGTACCAGCTTGCATTAACAACAACAGGGAATCCCAGTGGAAACCCCTTGAGTGTTTCTCCATTATTATTTGGGCTTTCCGTGCTTTATACATATAGCCTTTATTGTGTTGAAATGTTAACCCTTCATGCCTATTCTTTCCAGCATTTTGCTCGTGTGGTGGTGTATTTTGTCAAGGGCCTTCTATGCTTCAATTGAGGTGGTCATGTGGTTCTTATGTTTAAGTTTTACTTATGTGATGTATTATGTTGGCTGATTTCCCTATGCTGATCAAGGTGGATAATGCTTTTGATGTGTTGTTGAAATAGGTTTGTGAGGATTTTGTTCAGGGATCTTTGCACCTAACGTCATCAGGAATATAGGCCTGTAGATTTCTTTTCTTGTTGCATCTCTGTCTGTTTTTTTTTTTTTTAATTTTTTTTTAAATTTATGTATTAGGTTGATGCCAGCTTCATAAAAGGAGTTAGAGAGGATTCCCTGGTCTCCAGTTATGTGAAACAGTTTGAGGAAATTTGGTCTCAGTTCTTCAATGAAGTTTTGATAGAACTCAGCAGAGAAACCATCCAGCCCTGGACTTTTCTTTTGGAGAAGTGTTTGAGTAAATTTTCAATCTCCATGGATGTGATAGCATTGTTTAGGGGATTGATCTGCTCTGACTTTAATTTTGGTAGGTGGTATGTGTCTAGAATTTTTTCCATTTCTTCCAGATTGGTTAATTTTGTGGAGTAGAGGTATTGGAAGTATGCCCTGATGATTCTTCCAATTTCATTGATCTCTACGGTGATCTCTTGGTTTTTTTAAAATACTTTTTTGTTCATTTTTATTTATTTATTTGAGAGAGAGAGAGGGAGAGGGAGAGAGGGAAGCAGATAGAGAAAGAGAGAATGGTCACACCAGGGCTTCCAGCCACTGCAAATGTTCTCCACAACTGTGTGCCCCCTTGTGCATCCGACTAACATGGGACCTGGGGAATTGAGCCTCAAACTGGGGCTTAGGCTTCACAGACAAGTGCTTAACCACTATTCCATCTCTCCAGCAAGTGGTATCTCCTTTTTCATTACTGGTTTTGTTAATTTGAGACTTCTCTTTTTATTGCTTGATCAAATTGTACAGGTGTTTGTCAATCCTATTTATTTTTTCAAAGAACTAGTTTTTAATTTCATCAACTTAAAAAAAAAACATTTTATCTGTACTTATTTATTTGAGAGAGGGAAAGAGTGAGAGAGGTAAAGAAATAGACAGGTAGAGAGAGAGAAAGAATGGGCACACCAGGGCCTATAGCCACTGCAACCAAACTCCAGGTGTGTGCACCCCCTTGCGCATCTGGCTTAGATGGGTTCTGGGGAATTGAACTTGGGTCCTTTGGCTTTTCAATCAAGCACCTTAACCACTAAGCCATCTCTCCAGCCCCTTCATCAACTTCAAAAATTGCTTTCTTAGTTTCCAGTTCATCAATTTCTGTTTTAATCTAAATTATTTCTTTTCATCTTCAGGTTGGATTCTTCTTGTTTTTCCAGAGCCTTTAAGTGGATAGTTAGGTTATTAATTTGAGATCTTTCTGTTTTTGTAATGAAGGTGTTAAGTGCTGTGAATTGTTATCTTAGGAACATCTTCATTGTGTCCCATAAGTTTTGGTAGGTTTTGTTTTCATTATCATTCAATTCTAAGAATTTTAAAATTTCTTTTTTGTTTTTTCCATGACACATTCATTGTTTAATGTGGGTTGTTTAGTCTCCATGAGATTGTGGAGTTCTTGATGTGTCTCTTGTTGTTAATTTCTAGCTTTTAAACCATTGTGATCTGACATGATGCAGGAAGTTACCTTAATTTTCTTTATGTACTTTATGGAGGCATGATTTATGGACTAATATATGGTTAATTTTGGAGAAAGTTCTGTAAGTTGATGAAAAGAATGTGTGTTCTGTCGAGTTGGGGTGGAAAGTTCTGTAGATGTCTATTAGGTCTAGTTGATCTTGATGTTGTTGAGCTCTATTATTTTCCTGTTGATTTTCTGCTTGGCTGATCTGTCTGTTGACGATAGTGGAGTATTGAAGTCTCTGACTATGATGGTGTTTTATTGTCAATTAGGTTTTGTTTTATAAACTGTAGTGTTACCTATATTTGGAGCAAATATATTTATGATTGTGATGTGCTCATGTTGATCATTCCCTTGATGAGTAATAATTGGCTTTTTTGTTCTTCTTTTAGTTACTTTTGGTTTGAAGTCTATTTCATTAGATATGAATATAGCAACACCTGCTTTTTTTAAATTTCCATTTGCTTGGAATATCATTTTCTATTATTTTACCCTGAAGGGAGTAGCTAATTTTAGTGGTGAGGTGGGTTTCGTGAAGACAGCAGATAGAAGGGTACATTTTATTGACCCACCCAGATAACCTGTGTCTTTTGATGGGTAAGATCATTAGTATTTAAGGTTATTGTTGGGAGGTTTCAATTAATCTCTGCCACGATGAGGTGTTTTATGGGGCTTGGTGCTTTCTTGTATTTTGTACTATTTTGAGCATGGTCTATTTTGGTTATTGTGATCTTCTTCTTGTTGGCTCCTGAGATTGGTTGTTTGACTCTTATGTGTGGAATATTCCCTGAAGTATTCTTTGTAGGTTTGGCTTTGTGTTCATATAATCATACAGTTGATTTTGTTTTTCATGTACAGTTGTCCTTTTAACATCTATTATGAAGGATACGTTTCCTTGTAAGAGTAGCTTGGGTGGGAAGCCTGTGTTTTTGGTCTTTTTAGTGACCATGCCAGGCTTTTCAGGCTTTTAGGGTTTCCCTTGAGAAAACTAACATAATTCTAATGGGATTGCCTTTGTTTGTTGTGAGTTATTTCTCTCTTGCTGCTTTTCTCTCTTTTTCTTTGTTTTCATTGTTGAAAGTTTTAACTATAATGTGCCTTGGAGAGTTTCTTCTTTGGTCCTTCTGTTTGGTATTCTGTGGGCTTCTTGTATCTGTATGAACCTCTCTTTTGACAGATTTGTGAAATGTTCTTCAATAATTTTGTTGAATATGTTCTCTATGCCTCTGACCTGGATTTTCTCTCCTTCTGTTATACTTAAAATTCAGATGTTTGATAGTTTTAGGGTATTCCACAACTCCCTTGTTTTCTGTTTGCTTGATTTTTTTGAACTTAGTGAAGTTTTTGGCCTCCCGATCTATTTTTTCTGTCTTGTCTTCCAGGTCAGAGGTACTGTCTTCCACATGAGTAACTCTGTTAGTGAGCAGTTTTAGGGAGGGTTTTATAAGTTCTATTTGATTTTTGTTTTCTGTTGTATTATTTTGTATTGTGTCATTCTCTTTTTTGAGGTATGACTTCAGTTCCAATTCTGATTTCCTTGATGCTTCTTGGAATTCATTCTTACATTTGATCAAGTCTTCATTAAGTTTAATTAATCCCTTGTTGAGATTTTCCATTTCTTGAATCACCTTCAATTCATTCATATCTCTTTTGAGGGTTCTAAGGTTTTCCTCAATGAACTCAAGCCTATTGTCAAAATCAGGATTCTATAAGAGATGATTCTTTTCTACTTCATTGATATGATTTTTGGTTCTTTGATGGTTTGTATTGCAGTAGGTTTGCATTGCTGGTAAGTCACCCAACCAAGAGCACCTTGTAGGAAAATAGAGTTTTATTTTGGTTTACAGGCTTGAGGGGAAGGCTCCAAGATGGCAGGGAAAGTGATGGCATGCAAATGATGACATGAGCAGAGGGTGGACATTGCACCCATGCCAACATGGTGAACAATAGCAATAGGAGAATGCCAAACAATGGGAAGGGGTAACTGGGTATAATACCCATAAGTCCATTCCCAACAATACACTCCCTCCAGGAGGCATTAATTACAAAATCTCCATTAGGTAGGAACCTAGCTTTCATAATACATATGTTTATTGGGGACACCTTAATCAAACCACCACAGTTTGCTTCTAGTTCAGTGATTCTTTTGATCAGGGTCTCATTGTTTGTTGCATTTTCATTTTGGGATTGAATTTCTGGTGACTTCTCTATAATTTCACTGGGGGCTTCCATTGTAGAGCTAGGCATCCTTGGTGAGGCTTTTTCATGTTGTGGTCTACCCATCTTAGGGATACTCTTTATGTTATTGAGGAGGAAGCAAATTTTTGTTCTTTGACCCATGTGCTCTCTGACTCAGGTGAACAGGGATATTGGGTACCCAGTGTCCATTCAGGATATCAGAGCAATGGGCCTAATTCCACAGCCCACACAGGGGCTAGGCCTCCCCAAGCAGGGCACAATGAGTCCTACTGGGCCCAGGAACTGGAAGGAGCTGGGAAATAGGAATCTGTCATACTCTCTCCATGCCACACATATCCACACACCCTCTGGTGCTGCATACCTGGACCAGGGACCTAGCAGAAGCAGGGAAACATGGATCTTGCCTACTCACTCCATGCCACACCCCTCAATATTTTTTTCAAAAATTGATAATATTTTTATTTTAAAATTGTCAATTCAGTGAATATTGCTTTGCATAATTCCATCCTATAAGAAATGTGTCTGGGACCATTTCATAAATTGAAATATATTCTGCTATAACCCCAAATCATAATTTATTCAATGATATATTATGTGCATGTCATGAGTTTTGAATGAGGGATGCAGTGAAGTCATCCAATACAACACAGGCGAATACAATTAGGAATGTCTCAGATTTATTGTATGTCTGAGTTCAATTACATTTTGGTTGTTATACATTCAGAAACATTCAGTGCTTTAAAATGATTGGCTGGCACACATTCAGTTTACCACACAGGAAGTTATAGCCTACAGTTTAAAAAGTTAGGGTACTAATTTAAAACTTTTTGATTAAGAAGGATCAAGGTGACAAAAATGTTCTAAAATACTTGATTATTTTTGACTTTATCAATGCTATCCATTGGATATAGTCACCTTCACAGGCAAACATAATGCATGAGAAGCAGTAAATATTTATAGAATGAATTAATAGGTGCATGAATAATACATAAGTCCTTCATTGTTCTATGCATTTATGTCACAAATAATCAAAATGTGGACTTCAGAATAGTCAACATAAATTTGAATATTTTCCTGCTTATTAAGCTCTCATCATGACCTGTTGATTTAAGTACTGAGGCAAAAGATTTACCTAATATTTTAATAAGCACATTAAATGTTAATGTCCTATCTCTAATTAAAATTTAGTTATTTTCAAAATTTGATAAACTAGGGAAGTCAGTGAGTAGCAAATTCAATTTAACATGCAGAATACAGTAAAAAGATTAAAAGGCATACAAATGGTCAGCAGTTTAGTATTCTTTTAATAACTTTTTGGAACAATAAAAATAAATACACATTTAAAGTAATTAAATATTATCATATCACTTGTCTAGTTGACATATACAGGACATTCCACCCAATAGAAGGTAAATTATTTTTCTTCAAGTAAATAAACTTTAATTATCTCACTAAGCATACTATCATGTACAGGTGCTTGGCCAAATACAGGATTTATTATGGCTTAAATTCATTTCTAAATGCTAAAAAAATAAGATACAAGGTACCATTTACCCAGGTGGTCAGGCTGGGGAAACTCCAAAAGAAAACTGGTGAATAGAAAGAAATTACTCTGTCTTATAAACTCCCAGAAAGACAGATGTGGGTTCTTCTATAACCCACCAGGGAGTTTCCCCCTCCTTATTTTTTAAATGTATTAGTATTTAACAAAACATATCAAATTTTGAGTTATGAAATAACTTTGAGAGCCGGGCGTGGTGGCGCACGCCTTTAATCCCAGCACTCAGGAAGCAGAGGTAGGAGGATTGCTGCGAGTTCGAGGCCACCCTGAGACTCCATAGCGAATTCCAGGTCAGCCTGGGCCACAGTGAGACCCTACCTCGAAAAAACAAAAAAAAAAAAAAAAAAGAAAAAGAAAAGAAATAACTTTGAATAAATTTAAAAGAACATGAACATAAAAAGTATACTGACCATAGAACAGATATATTTGTAATTTCTAAGAGATATATGGAAATATCTCCAAATAGTTGGTAATTCATTATCAATTGAAATAATAAATTAACTAATTCCTCAGCATTGTACATTAAAAATATTAAGTATTTTCTATGTAAAATATTGCTATAAGAACTTATAGTACTTAACTAATTTCATTTCATAATATAGAATTGAGGAAGTAACTGTTGTTATCTGTTCCACATAGTAAGGGAACTAGATATAGAAAAAAATATTCTATACTTCCAAGGCAAAGGTGGCAAAGTTATGCTTGTTTCAAAGTCAGTAAGACAAAAGATCTTATAATTAATTAATTTTAACCATGAGAACTCAAATAAATTTAATTTGCTTGAAATGCAATTCTAGTTGATCTGGTTTCACAAAATTATTTCTGTAATGAGAATATTTTTAATCTGAAAGTGATGCTGAATTTCTGGATGATAGTTACTCAATGCTCTAACTCTCACAGCTGTCCTAAAGCATTTCATTCCTAAAGCACTACAGTGATTGTCACAAATCCATATAATTACCTGCTCTGGAAATGAAAAGAGATGGAGAAAAAACATCCATCAAATGTCTTCTATTTTTATGAGCTCAGGGCCTTCTGACAGAGTAGTACATTTCAAGCCTATGGCTCAAAATCCCATGATACTGAAGAATTATATGAAAAAAATGACATTATGCATTTTGCCCTAAGCACCATACCTTATTATATAGATGACTTCATCTATTTTAAATGCTCTTCTGTTGAAGAAATTTCCCCAATTGGCTTCATATTTAGCCTTTTTATTTTCTTACTGTGCAGTTTGAATACAAGTTTGTGTTGTTAGTCCTCTGATATATAGCTTTGCAACATAAGATAAAGATAAATTAAAAGCTCCTTAACATTTTCTAATTATTTAAAACATTTTATCATATAGATATGATACACACATGCATGTGTCACACACACACACACACACACACACATTTACTTAGGAAACATATAAACTAACATGAATGAGTGACACATTTCTAAAACTTATAAAACAATGAATCTAATGTCTTATATATTAGAGACCTCCATCCATAAAGATATCAGAACCTAAAGTAGAGCTTAGTACAAACTTTTACAAATCTAATATAGATACAAAACAGGATGCTGTTTCAAAACACTCAAAAATGTAGCCAGTTAAAATAAAATAGATGCACTATAAAAAAGCATTCCATTCTGAAGACAAGGGAAAAATAACCAAATATCACACAGCTATTACTTATTTTACCGATAGCACTTGCTTCAGATTTTCATTATTCAATGAAAATGCCCAATGTTCATAGAATAATTGAGTGAAAAACAAATTTCCCCTGTAACATTTTTTGCCAACATCACAGGCACTCCTATGATCAATACACGTATCTGAACAGTACATTTGTTAAATTTATCATCGTCTATATTCCAGAAAAATGTGTACTGACACATATCACCATCACAGTGCTGGGTAGAATAGCTTCATACTCTAAAATGTCTGTATCGATTCAACCCTCTATTCATAAAGATCCTGCAAATTACTGAATGCTAGGTACCCAGCTGATGGAGAATTGGGAATTAATGCCTCCTGGAGGCTGAGTTTCAAGTGGAATGATTTAAAACCCTGGCTTAAGCAATGCCTTGCAGTGATGTAAACACAGTTTGATGGACTATACTAGTCAGAGTTGAAAGATCTGAATGCAGTAAGAACTATGGACTGTGAGGTTTAGCTTTTGAAGGTGAGAAAGAGCTTTGCTTGGACTGGTTTAGTAACAGTTTGTGTGCAAGGCTTACTGTTATGGCTGTGTCCTGAGAAGTTTTCCAGGGTTGCTTTGCATAGAAATGGACTTGTGTGTGCAGAGGGATATGGCACAGAAAGAAATCTTTAGGCCAAAACTGCTTCCTGTTCAGCTGCAATTGAGAGATTACAACCTTTGAGATTGAGCCAGATGACCTGCAGTGGGGCAATCAGAAGAATGTAGAATCTTTCAAAG
Organism: Jaculus jaculus; assembly: GCF_020740685.1. Lineage (NCBI taxonomy): Eukaryota > Metazoa > Chordata > Mammalia > Rodentia > Dipodidae > Jaculus > Jaculus jaculus. The sequence continues at coordinate 181,943,023 of NC_059103.1, read as the reverse complement.
GGGTGTGAGTGCCAAGGAGTGTCCTATTCTTCAAAGTAGGTGTTACTGCCTTCTAGATTAATAAATTGGCACCCTACCTGGTATAGTGGAGTGTAAGAAATGCAGGAAAGAGAGGTTCATTGAATCTGCCACAAGGTTTTATGATTGAGAGGATGAACTGTGGGCTGCAGTGGAGATGTGGGGACCACGAGATGGCTGCCAAGGAAAGCTGCTGGACCCAGATGCAGTTTTCCAGGATTGTGAGTAATCTAGCTGAACGGGTGGAATTGAAAATCCAGAAACTTCTTGTTGGTTAGGATTATCAGACTTTGGAGACTTGTCACTGCCTAGAGTTGTTGGTCTTGGAAGTAGAGTTTGATGTTTGCCCTGCTTAATTCTTGTATTGGTTGAATATTTGCTACTCCCAGTGCCATCTTTTGCGGTATGAGTGTCATTCTGTGCCATTATGGGCTTTGGGAGGGTTCTTTTTTTGGTATTATGGCTCAGTTAAAAGACCTTGGATTATGGGGATCTTTGAACATCATTAGAATTGGTCATTCTTTGAAAGTTGGACTGAATGTGTTGTATTTTACATCATGGATGATTAACAGTTTATGGAGAGTGGGGCAGAATGTAGTTGTTTAATACAGGTTTTCCCCATAAACATAGGTGTTCTGAATGCTAGGTTACCAGTTGATGGAAATTTGGTAATTAAAGCCTCCTGGAGTCAGTGTATTGTTGGGGGCAGGCATTTGGGTATTATAGCCAGTTTCCCTTTGCCAGTGTTTGGTACAATCTCCTATTCCTGTTGTCCACCTGATGCTGGCCAGCGGGTTATGTCCACCCTCTGCTCATGCTGTTGTTTTCCCCTGCCATTGTGGAGCTTCTTCTCTAGTCTGTAAACCAAAGTAAGCCTTCCCTCCTTCCCCCTGCCCCCCCCCCCAAAAAAGAACTGCTTTTGGTCAGGTGATTTCTGCCAGTAATGCTAACGTGACTGTAATACTCAGCTAATGAAAATAATGCAGAAAATTGATATCCATGTATTTCTGTTGTGTGTTGACTTAAAATCCTGAGTAGGGCTTGGGAGGTGACTCAGCTGTTAAAGGCACTTACTTGGGAACGCTGGTGGCCTGGTTGTCATTCCCCACTACCAAATAAAGCCAGATTGGCATAAATATTTGAAGTTCATTTGAAGCAACAAGAAGCACTGCTATCACCCATTCTCTTTCTTCTCTCTTTTTTCTTTCTTTCCCTCCTTGTAAATAAATAAATAAATAAAAATCAAAAATGAAATTACTTGAAAAAATGTCCAGGAGTGACAAATATGGTCACAAGTTGATCATATATTTGCATTTTGAGGAACATTCTGACTGACTTTTTATATAGTGGCTTTGTTGATTTGCATTACCTCCATGAGTGTGTATGGGCTCCTTTTCTTCTTCACTTCCTTCCCAGCATTACTTGTTCCTGTTGTTGCTGTTGTTGCTATTTTGTTTGTTTGTTTGTTTGCTTGCTTTTTTGAGGTAAGGTCTCAGGCTGACCTGGAATTCACTATGTAGTCTCAGGGTGGCCTTGAACTCATGATGATCCTCCTACCTCGGCCTCCTGAATGCTGGGATTAAAGGCCTGCGCCACCACGCCTGGATGTTGTTATTTTTGACTGATATTATTAGTGTGGTGATAGTAAATTCCCATGTATAGTTAATTTGCATTTTGCTTATGTCTATTGATAGTTTCATGTTTATTATTTGTACTTCATCTTTTGAAGACCAGTTGTGCAATTCATTAGCTTATTTGTGGTCATTGGTTGACTTTTTCTCTTTTTCAGTCTTATGTGTATCTTTGCATTTCTGTAAATAAATTCCCACTCAAATATGTAGTTAGTCAAAACTTTATTCATTAATTTAAGCTGTCCCTTTACTCAATTAATTGATTTCTTGGTGTTTAGAGGCTTTTAAATGTCAAGAAAGCTCCTTTCACCATAGTTGGCATTGGCTCATGAATGGTTTGGTTCCTTTTCTGCTAGTCATTGCCCATTTCTATATTCTGTCAATATAGGAATTGAATTACGGGTCTTGTTTTAATTTCTTCTATCTATTATAATTTGAATTTGGACAAGGTCAGAGATTAGTATCTAGTCTGATTCTCCTGAATAAAGAGGTCATCTTTGTCATTCTTCACAAGATTCCAGTGGCACTTTCTGTGTGCATTAATATATGGTATTTTATTCCATTCCATTTGTATGTAGGGCTCTTCTTACACCACTATTACATTGCTTTTGTTACTATAGGTCTGCAGTATAACGAAATTAGATGTGGTGATACCTTCAGAATTGTCATTTTTGATCGGTAGTTTTATTACGTAGTCTTTTGTGCTTCTGTATGAAATTCTGGATTGTTAAGTGTTTTCTTGTAGAATTTTTTTTTTCTGGATTCTTCTACATAGATTCTCAGAATTTCTAAGTAGAGATGCTTTTCCTTTCTTCTTTCATATTTGTTTCTTATTTATTAACTTCTCCTGCCTTATTGTTCTAGCTAAGATGTTCAATGGTTTAATGAATAGAATGGAGAGAGTTATCAATCATCAGTATCTTGATGTTTAGTAGAAACGATTTGAGATTTGGGTCATTTATTCTAATAATGGCAATGTATTTTTCATATCTAGTTTTTATTACCATGAAATATAATATTTCTTTTCCTACTTTCTTCAGTTTTTTTTTACCAGTTTTGATTTTGTTAAAAGCCTTTTCTGCATCTATTGAAATATCCTTGTGATTTCTGCCTTTCTGTCCATTTATCTAATGCATTGCACTTATTGATTTGAATGTGTTGAACATTCTATATATCTCTGAAATGAAGTCAGGTTGATGATCAAGGCAAATAAACTTTTTAATTTGTTCTTGAATTAGTTTTACCAGCATTTTATTGCTATTTTTTGTATGTGTTCATCAGGAAAATTTTCTTATAATTTACTTTTGTTGTATTTTGATAGTTTTGCTTTTAAACACACAAACACACACACACACATATAAAATAGCTGTAGAGCTGTGTTTCATTGTTTCATTTCTAAATGAGGCACAGACTGAAAGAAATGGAGCCCATAATTTTATATTTCCATACTGATGTCAAAGAATTTCCCTCTGTTGGTTTTGCTTATAATATTATTTTTTTATTCAAATACTCACTAATATACTCATTTATACAGCCCCTCTTATTATTCATAATTTAGCATAGTATCTGTTAAATTATGTAAATAAACTTCTTCTTGTAGAGATTTTCACATTTGAGAGACATCTTTTTCAAAACTAAGTATATTGTAAAAATGTACACTCAGTGTAAGGAAATGAATACAATAACACTTCCTCTGATTCTCTTTGTTGGGCTCATATTGTTGCCTTAGGAATTATAAACTGTGATCATAAATTATTTTAGGAGATATTTAATTTTAATTGATATTTTTTCTAAAATTATTGATAAATTGTTGAGATATGAGACTTAAACTTTTTTGACTGTTTAAAGCCTGGGATTTTCTCAAATTTTCTTTTTAATCACATCTTGTTTACTTAGGAGTAATTATGGGAAGATTGAAAATCACAGTAAAGACTATATGTTTCTAATAATAAAAGGTCACAAATGGCAACATAGTAAGTCATCTGCTAATAGTGTGAGAAGATGTCCTATGCCATCATCACGAGTTGTTATATGAAAGCTTGTATACTATGTGATTGAAATTGGTGAAAGTTACCATACTTTATATGTTAGCATTTTATTAAATGATAGAAAATCCTCTTGATTGGCAATGTAGAAAATAGCCCTCTATCTGCATGAATTGCCCTGGAAATTGCAGCAGGATAGATACTTACTCAGGAGTAGATTCCATCCAAGACTTTCCAGTTCACTCCACTTCACTTGTATTCAGAAGTTACAATACTGTGAGAACATATTCTATGATTTTTAAAATAGAACTGTTCAAACAACTGTCTGAATCTGGAAAATGATTTCACTTACGCTTAAATTGTCCACATACTTTTAGAAATGGAGAATACATTTTCTTTAAAAATTAATATTTGAATTTGTGCCAAATTTATTTTGGTTCATAGTGTTTTGTGGCTTACATTAAATTACTAAAATTTATGTTGGGCAAATAATTTCTAAAAGTAGATTTTATGAAATTAATTATGTATATAAAACTTTATTTTAATACATGTTCGTTATGTTGCTATCTATATGATAGAACATGAACATGTATATATTCATATTCTATCAATATAAATATATATAGTTATATATATGTATATGTTTACCAAAAAACTAAGCAATTATTCAAAAGATGAATAATATACACAATTATTTCCTCCTAAACTATATGCCAAAGATTTTTTTCATGATATATATTGCTAATAAATAGAAGAGTAGAGACATAAACATTTATAAGAATCTAAATTTAGGGACTGAAGAGATGGTTCAGTGTTTAAAGGTATTGTTTGCAAAACCAGGCATCCTATCCTGGGTTCAATTCCCTAGTAGTCAAATAAAGTCTGATGCAAAAAGTGGCATATGTGTCTTGATGTTTCTTTTGTTGTTGTTGTTGTTTTTTTTCTTTTGGTCTTTTTTATGAATCTGAATTTGTTTGCATGTCTGAAGAAAAGTATTTAACATTCATGGTATGCTGATCAAATTTACTATCCATTACTTCTGTAAGGTGAAATTGTGAATAGCTTACTGATTTTTTTCTTATGTAACACTTAGGCTATTCTTTCAATCAGAAACTAACCAACAAGATAGTATAGTAATTTGTACTTTTATATACCAAAACACATGATGTAGTAACCCTGATTGACATAAACACAAGAAATGTGTAATTATAGATGTTTGATTAATATTATTTATGAAAAGACAATTATAACAGTGGGGTGAGGTAAAAATTTAACTTCCATTTCCTTTGTTAAGAATATATTATGAATCATAACTGCTTCAATGTGAGTATACTTTGAGACAGAAAATAATAAAAATCATCCAAAGTATGTCTAGTTGTAATTCTCAGCAGTTACTACTCATTGAAATTTAAAAGGCATACATTCTAACCTCACTCCACTGTCACAGGAAAACCTGTGCCTACTCCCCCAGATACAACACAGAAGACAGAACAAAGATGATTACACCAAAACCTGTCTTGCTGAACCAATGATTTTATTGTGGTTACATAGAGCAGGCTGAAGTGTTGCTCACAGGAGTAATAAATGACTCAAACACAGCTGTACCACAAGAAGTCTCGTCCCATCCTATATGATGGACCTCCCCATAGCTGTTTCAAGTCAATGGCAGCTGAATCACAGAAAACCCACCTCTGAATAGCTGAACACTCATTTTAGCTGCAACTTTGGAGCACACTGTAGCACTGGTAGGCAGCTCCATTGAAGAGTCTCTCTCCTCCAGGCAGTTATTTCCAATTTATCTAGCCTTAGGGTGGCACTTTGCAATCCTTTCCCAGATTTATTGATTTTCTGAGTCTCTGGAACTCCCTCCCAGAAAGTAATGTTTCACTTTCTCATTAACAACCTTAGGGAGAGGTTGAATGAACTCTTAAGTTTTAGGTCTGTAAGACTTGACTTCCTTGGTCCCCAGCCAGTGGTACTTTGGGAAGTGGAGCCTTACTGAAAGAGGTATGTTTCTTCAAGAGGGATGTTGGGTATTCCAGCCCAGCTACCACCCCCCACCCCCTTACCAGATCTCAATCTACTCTCTTTTCTTTCTGTCACTTGCTATCCTAAAAAGTGATGTGCATCTTCTGCTTGACTGTCTTTTCTCTACCAAGCTGAAAATTTCCCTTGTGATTGCAATATAAAATAAACCTTTAACTACAATCAGATGCTATTAGTTGGGCATTTTCTTAAGCAGTGGAAAAAAATATATCACAAGGGATTTCATTAGATGGGTCCTATTCCCAACAGGGGTGTATTAAAATGTCTAAAGTTATCTCCAGACCACATATACAAGGTGTGTATGATACATAAATGAATTGACTCTATATTCTTTGTGTTCATCCCCAAGATATCTCATTAGGTATAAGGACACTTAAATATGTAAAAATATCAGAATTATGTTACATATATTGCCCTAATAATTTGTATAAAGAGACACTAACTCTACAATACAAATCTCACATATTACTCAAAGACCACCTGAAAGATGATCTCCATTTTATACATCCTTCTGCATCTCTCCTTTACTGGTACTTGAATTTACTAAATGCTTAGCCTCACAAGTTTCAACTACAAGACACATATGTGGGTCAGGGATGTCATACACTGTCCCTATTTTATTCACACTGACATTGTAGCCTCTCAGAAACCATGATTTAGTTGCACCTTCAGGATCCTGGCACTATTCTCAGGCTGACCTAGAAAATCATGGCGATCCGATCCTCCTACTCCAGCCACTCCAGTGCTGAGATTACAGACCTGCACCATCACATCTGGCCAACATGTATGTGGGGGCCAGCAGTTCATCTTCTGTGTCTTTCTCAATCACTCTCCACCTTAGTGTTTGAGACAAGGTCTCTTACTCAACCTGGAGCTCATTAATGTATTACAGTAGTTGCCTTCTCATTGATGGAACAAAACGTTACTGGGCAAGCTGGGCTGATCTATAATACCACCTGCCTGAGCCTGCCCGCTACAATGGTTCAAGCCTGATGGGGAGTGAGGATTAAAGAAAGACAGGAGACAAGAGTGCAAGCAAAGACTCCAGACAAAGGCTGAAGCCCCCTTTATTTCTCAGCAATCCCTTTTATAAGCTCTTGCAAACAATAAGCCAATGTACAAAAATATTCCATGACCTTTACATAAGTTTCTATCAAAACAACTTCTTCCTGTTACAGAGTTATGTGCCTTGACCACTTCTAGGTGCGAAAGTTATTCAAAGATTGGGAGACAGACAAACCCTCTGTTCCCAGCAATAACTTCGTCATACAAGCACAAGAGTTAAAGGATTGGTCTTGCCAGAAATACGGAATTTGCACAATCTTCCTTGCTTGCAGTGCAAAAAGTCTTGTTGCCACACAGACCAATGCTACAGATTCAAGGCCAGCCCAATGGCTCCTGACAACCACCACCTTCCCCCCTTAACATGTTTTCTTTGTTAAGACTAGTGATGAAGGCTGTGTGCATTTCATTCATGTGATCATTAGCTTTTGCTCCAAGTTCTGCCATTCTCTTGGTCAGAGTATCATTGAATTTACATAATAAGTTCATCGCGCTTTCATTTTGGGATTCAAGTTCTGTTGTCACCTTTATATTTTCACTGGAGGGTTCCATTGTGGAGCTAGGCAATGCCTTTATTTATTTATTGTTTTGAGTTAGAGTCTACCCATCTTGAGGTAACGCCTCATTTTATTAAGGAAGAAAGAAGCATCAGCCATTGTAGGATCTTCAGTGCGTGGTCTGTTCTAGGTTTGAACCGAATTGGAGTGGGATGGGGTTATGAGTGCAGATGTGCAGGTTGTTGAGGTTGCAAGTGAGCCAGGAGCTCTGGACCAGTGGCTGATAGGAGAGCTGGTCTGGAGCTCTGGAATCTCTTCATATCAGGTCACAGCGGTGCCTTTCAGGAAAGGAGCAGGCGTACTTGCCCCTGCTCCCGCAAAGCCTGGGCCCAGCTGGGCAGGTTGTGGAAGGTGCACTAAGATCGTCTGGCAGAGAGTCTGCAGATATTTCTGGCATCTTGGGGATATGCAGGGGTCAGTGTCTCCAGAAGGGACAAAAGTGGAGCGGGGTAGGGCTGAGGCACGGGTCCTAGCTCTGGCACCTACAGTGGGGACCCACAGGCACCAGCAGCACCCATAGTGGGGCCGATGTGTGACCTCCGACTCTGGCACCATGGCGATGTGCAGGGGCTGCAGGTGCAAGGTGTGAAGGAAGCATGAGTCCTAACTAGCACCCAGGAACTCGCAGGGGCCTGAGGCATAGGTGCTGATGGCATGGAGTGTGACAGAATCGTGGATCCTAGTTCTGGCCCCTTGGAGATGCACGGGTGCTAGAGGCCATGGTGCGGTGGAAGTGTGGGCCCTCGCTCTGGCCCTGTGAGGAATGAAACATGAGAATTAGGCACTCGGCAGACGGAGATGGGAAGCCCTGGAGCACAGTGTGGGAAGCCAAAGGCACAGAAGCACATGGTGCCGGGATCCTTGAGGTGGCCAGGGCGAGGCCTGTCCTACCTCACCGTGGGTACTTGGCTCACTGGCTTGGCTGTGGCTCTGAGAGCTTGGGGCGTGGCGGAAGTCCAGTTGCCGGATGGCTGAGTCAGGCGTTCGTCCACCCTTGCCTGCAGCCGTGCCCTAACTGAGCCAAAGAGCAAATGGGAATTGGCAGGTTCCGGAATGTGCACCCCTGCACCCACCCAGTGGTGGTCCTTTAAGACCTCCTAGTCCTGGAGGCGCCCCACCCAACCCATCAATTCTTGTCTGGCCTCACCCCTTGTGTGCCAACATGGTTGAGTCTGCCATCTCTACTGAACTTATGATCTGAACGTTATTTTTTAGCAGGCTTTTTGCTATAATGTTCTTTCTAGTTACTCTGTAGCTTAAGAAATATGCACACATCATAGCAATTTGGATGAATGTTTTCAACATCTTTAATCAATATTTAATAAATAAATATTTTGTTACTGAAACAAAAACTCATCTGACACTGTACTAAAAAATGGCAACAGAATGAGCAAAGAGAAAGAAGCACTCTCTTCTGCAAAGTTCTGATAAGAATTTGTTTCTACAAAGAATTTTTTTGTCCTTTTATAATTGGAAAATTCTAATCCTCACATATTAAAGGCCAAATGTAATTATACATAATTCTTTTTTATATTTCTTTGGGAATACCAAGAAACCTGACATTATTTCTATGTATTATAAGCTTTCCATTTTTTTTTCTTTTGCATATATAAAATAAAATTGTTTTAGTTCATGTTATACTACTTTAGACTGTCTACCAAATTTGTGATGCTTTATATATTGTTATTCCATAAACTATGAATGTTTCTTATAGTTTTACTTTTAAAAATATTTTAAAAATTTAATATCAGAATAAAGTCAATTCACATTAGATAATTTTTATGTTCTATAACATTACATTGCAAATTGAATTGCTATTGACTATATGTATAAATGTATATGGTGTATTTTTCATCTATTGTATCAGTTTGAGATTTTAGTGTTAATTTTTGTTTTCTTTTTTTTTTAAATTTAATTTATTAGTTTTCATTTCAGTGAATACAGGCAGTTTGGTACCATTATTTAGGCTCATCTGTGATCTACCCCCTCCCAATAGACCCTCCTTGTTAATGAAAATGGGTCGTGCATTGTGGAGTTAGCCCCCAGTTATTAGTATGATAAATGTCTCTGAAAATCATGACCCAACATGGGGCTAGATTTCACTGTAGCACAGGCTCACTGGGAATTCATCCTGTCTCTAATATGCTGGGATTATAGGTGTGAGCCACCATGCACTGGACGGTGGATATTGGGAGGTCATATTTCAGTCCAAATAAGCACAGATTTGTGCAACAGGCTTCATTTTATTGTGCATAATGCCAGTTTTAGTTGTATTTTCTGTCAATACATAAATACTAATCTTATTCATTTTATTTCAGTTAATTGCTCAATTATATTAACTTAAGAAATTTAGAGCTTCATTTGTTATAAATGAGAAGCTATGAATAATGACTATATATGTGCATAACAACAGTTAAACAAACTGCGACTACCTCGCCCCTTTCAAACAGGGCATTGCCTTAAGATATATACATACATACATTCATACATACATTGTATGGTGATGAAGATGTAGCTTATATAATATATACATATGTATGGTAGAAATAATATGTATTCATTTACTCAAAATGGCCATAATATCACAGAGCAGTAAGGATAGCAAAATCAAAATTTTTAGGAAAGAAAATGAGAGAGGGGGTAAAGGGAAAAAAGCAGAGACATAAAAGTAAAACAAACAAAAACATATCTAAGGGGACATCTCAAGCAAACTCAAAAGTGAAGGGACAGGGAAATGACTTAGTGCTACAGATGCATAAGCAATTGCCACCAAAGAATTCAGGGGAAAGCAAATGTGACAGAGCTTGTGGAGAAGGAGCAGCAACAGACTGTTCACTGTATCCAGTTTGAAAACAGAAACTGAAAGTGATGAGTGTATAATCTCACTTGGTGAGCTGAAATAGGCAGAGCAGGAGCCATGCATGTACCAGCATTATTTCAAAGTTACCTGAAAAAAAAAAAAAAAAAAAAAGCATAGTGCAGCCATGTGCATAAAGACTTGGACAGCTTTTATATAGTTAAAGTAGTATTTGGTACATATCCAGCACCTCTCTTCCTAGATATTTATAAATTAGAAATTAAAATTATGGCCAGACAAAAAATAAATTTTAGTAAAAACTTATCCATAATCATCTAAAAATTAAACTCATCTAAACATCTGTCAATGTATAAGCTAATGCCTGTACAGAGAAATTCTATTAAACAATGAAAATGAATGAACAACAACAAATGAAAAACTTTGGAAGTGTCCCAGGATATACTGAAGAATAAATAAATTTAAGACAAAAAAATACTCTCAATGAAAGAAGAATATTGTCTTAAAAAGCAGAACACAAAACCCCATGTCCAGCCATGAGCTTGACTGAAACACTGTATACTTAGAGCCAACCTTGAGCAGCATTCTGGAGCACATAGTTGTAGAATCCTCCCTACTACCACAGCAACACAAAGGACTGGTGCCCACATAGCATGCAATTTCTTATGAAATCACTATGGACTGATTATGAGGGTTACTGCTCTGGCCTGTACGAGACGTCTTATTTTAGGTAAGGGTGACTATGATTTGAAGCTGACCATCTTCCTATGAGAAGTAGAAATGACAAATCTTTACTTCCACAAAATGCAATCTATCCAATTTGAAGCACTGAGGATGTCAAAGACAAAAGTAAGGAAAATCATAAATAAGTAAAAATATAGAACTGAAATACCAATATTTGATGATTACCTAATTTATACTATGAATTCCCAGCTCTTGCTAAGTAAGGTTTTCATATTTGCAGGTCTGTGGTCAAAGGAACATGATACACAAAGACATAAGTCAATGGATAGATATTAAGTGTGATAGATTATAACTGTTATATATAAATTCAGTTCCATTCAGGCTCTTGTATTTTTTTCCTTAATTCTAATGCTCTAAGTGGCTGTAATATTTTCATCTACAGTAATGGAAAGTGCATATTCACCTATTCAGACATTATTCAGAAGGAGAAAAATGTTATCTCTTATGCCCCCAAGGAAATCTCATTAAAAGCTCATAGACCAAAGGGGAGAAGAATCTATTGAGTATTTCTTTTCATAATTGTTCTTATTTTAGATTATCTGGCCATTTAAACACAAATCTCTGTCATCAATTTAATGGGAGCAGTGGTTTCTCACAACCAGAGCAGTGGTGATGCTAAGTAAAACAGAGCTCAATTTTAGACATGTATAGACAATCTATTCTTCTCTGAAATTCACAGCTACCAGAGGATATTTTGTTATATTAGCATGGAAGCTAAATTCTCTGCTTTATCTCTTTGCTCATTATCTCTTAATAACTAAGAGGACATTTAAGTAAATAACACATCTATTCACTGTGTTTCATGGTCCTTAATGTATTCCATTAAAATGCTCAGTGCATTTTCTTGGAAATGTAGTTATTTTTCTACTACAAGTTGCTTTATTATTTTTAATAATATCATTTATCACCTTTAAGTGGTCATTTATTTGGTTCAGGGACTGAACACAGTGTTACAATATTTGTTCTTCATGTATGAATCCCTGAGTCACATCTCCAGCACATTAAACACAAACACACACACACACACATCACGCACACGTGCATGTGCACACTCACATACAGATTAGCTCCCTGTATGTTCCAAGAAATGTAGATTGCTCACTCACTTATATCATACACAAATCTTCTTTTTAAAAAATTGTGTTGGATTTAAATAAATATTTCAATACTAGCAAAACTATAGCTGAATATCAAAGTTATAACTTCTTTTTTATTTAACAAATTATTATTTATTTACAAGCAAAGAGAGATAGAGAGGTTAGGGGAAAGAGAGAGAGAGAGAGAGACAGAGAGACAGAGAGACAGAGAGGGAGAGAGAAAATGGGCATGTCATGAGCTCCAGCTGCTATAAACGAACTCCAGAACTCCAGGTGCATGCACCACTGCATCAAGCTTTATATGAGGAATTGAACTCAGGTTGCTAGACTTTACAGGCAAGCACTAAGCTGTCTCTCCATCCCCAGAGCTACAAGTTCTTGAGACAAGTTCACTATTTTCCTCACGACATAATCCATTTATTTGTATTGTTTTAAGTTCAATTTGTGTCATATTGAAGGACCTTGACATGTACTGATGAAACAAGTGAAGCATTCCCACATTTGCACAAGAATTTTGATATAGTTTACTGTTGCTCCCTTTCTGTCATCCTGGATGCCTTACTCTTTCTTCTGCTGCTATACTAAGAAATAGAAGAAAAATCATGAAGGACATTGTATTTTATCAAAGGCCCTTTCCCGCATCTATTGAAATAAACATGTGATTTTGTGCAAACAGGCAGCAACTAAACTAATTAGGATTAGATTGATATCAAGATGATTAGGCATTATATATAAAGATCAGAGATATTGAAAATATCTGTGGTTCAATGGAGTAAATACATTTTACCCAGATGACTCTCAGGTAACATGTTTTGAATGTTGGATCTTCTAACTATGGTTACAATCATAGTCATAAATTATTCACTTCTGTGAGGTTTCTGGAATAATATTCACTGTAATCACAATTTTTTAACTGGAGCTAAAATTAGTCTCGGCTTCCTTTGGTATTTTGTTAGGAAGAAGAAACCAGGGAACATTTACAAGGTGAAGTTTGAAAACTGCTTAGGAAATTAAGAGAATACATCACTCAATAATATTGTCATATATATTCTTAATGGAAAAATGAATGGAGTTTTATGTTAGTTAATGATGAATGTGGGTTGATTAAAAACTTTAATCAGGCATTAGGATGTGGCTTAGTGGAAACTGTGTTTACCTAGGAGGCAAAAAGCACTGGGCTCCATCACCAACATCTTTTTTAAGAAGCATATTTTATTTATTTATTTATTTGAGAGAGAGAAAGAGGCAGAGAGAATGGACACTCCAGGGCCTCCAACCACTGCAAGCAAACTCCAGATGCATGTGCCCCCTTGTGCATCTGGCTTACATGGGTCCTGGAAAGTCGAACTGGGATCCTTTGGCTTTGAAGGCTAAGCCATCTCTCCAGCCCCATCACCAACATTTTATAAACCATGCGTCACAAGTGGTATATGACTTTAATCTTAGCATTTGGAAAAAAACAGAAGAATCAGAAATTCATGGTTATCTTCTTTCATGCTACAACATCTTGGGCTACCCTGTCCAAATTAAAGTAGGTAACTAAGTAACTTACTGAATACAAGAAAACCTGTAGCTAGGCATAGTGGCTTACAGGTAAAACAGAAAATTCAAAATTTACAAGGTATTACTTATTATAGCAAAAAGCCTCACGTTGCTGGGATGAACTTCCAAAGAGGCACAGTATATGGGAGGAAGAAGGGATTCATTGAAGCTTAAACATAGAAGGGAGGTTCCATAATGGCAGAAGAAGCTCACCCAGTTTCATAGGTCCAGTTAAAGAGAAAAACTCTAAGAACTCCAGAAAAGTACAGCACATTGCATACCTTTAGACTGCAATTTCCAGATTCTACCCTTCCTCCACTCCATACACACACCTTACAGCTGGACCCTAGGATCTGCGCACAGTGACACCTCCTCTAGCCAGGCAGCTAGAGGTCAAAATTACAAGGTTTAATAAATTCCTAAATCAACTGGGGGCCATATACTGAAACCACCACATATATTAAGATACATTATAGATGATGGATATCTTCATCAAACTAATTGTGTTTTAAATTTCTTTTAGTGTACACCCATATGTCTAAACATGTATGTGAAGATACTCATCCTAAGTGCATGTGTCGGAGGACAATCTCAAGTGTAGTTCAGCAGCTGCCATCTACATTTGGTCTCTTATTGGTGTGGAACTCACTTAGTAGGGATAGACTGGCTGACCAGTGAGTCCCAGTAATCCATTTATCTCTGTGTAGTAGTAGGCTTCATGTGGCTGGGGGATGGGATATATTGAAGCTTACAGATCCAGGGAAAACTCCATAATGGTAGAAGAAGCTGGCTCCCTTTCTCAGTTCCATACAGAAAAAAATACCATCTCCAGCACTTAAATAGGCACACTTCAGGAACCCCAGAGAGAGCTCAAGAACTCTGCATATTATTGGCTGGGATTCAGATGCACACCCACATCCACCTTAGGGCTGGACTCTAGGGTCCACCCACAGTAACATCAAGTTACAATCTTTTTTTTTTTTTTTTTTTTTTTTGAGGTAGGGTCTCCCTCTATCCCAGGCTCACCTGGAATTCACTATGGAGTCACAGAATGGCCTTGAACTCACAGCGATCCTCCTACCTCTGACTTCCAAGTGCTGGGATTAAAGGCATGCACCACTACGCCCAGTTTAAATTACAATCTTGAATAAAACTCTTGAATCTACTGGGGGACATCCATTCAAACTACCACACTCTGTATTCCCAGAACTGAAATTAAAGCTTTTGACCCCACACCAGACTATTTTTATATGGGTTCTAGGAATAAAGCTCAAGTGCTTATGCTTGAGAAGCAAGCATTTACCAACTAAACTATCAGATCCTCAGATCATATCTTAAATATATTTTATTTTCAAGGTAGGCTCTCTCTGTAGCCCAGGCTGGCCTAGAATTCACTATGTGGTCTCAGTCTGGCTTCAAACTCATAATGATCCTCCCACCTGCCTCTTGGGTACAGGGATTAAAGGTGTGAGCCACCCCACTCAGAGAAAGATTATTTTATCATACTTCAATTTTTTTTTTTTTTTTTGTGAATACAAAGATTTCCTTGGTACTCCATGGGAAGTAAAATTATTTGAGTGGCATAAAATGTCAGGCATTTTATTTCAGTTTATATTCTTTTAGCTAGGTGGGAAATTTATTTTGTATTTTTGGGTCACTTTATAACATGGGTTAGGAAAAGAAGTAAAAATTAGCCTCAGAACTCAATGTGTCCTCCTGACCCAGCAGAACTAGTCACAGGACAAAATGCCCAAAATATTCCTGATGGTTGAGAGAAACGGAAGTAATAAAAATTCATAGTGGGACAAGGACAGGTTAGTGAAGGTTAGCCAGGTTAATTCTAGGGCAAATACTGTAAAGTCTTTATGAAACAAATATTTTAGTAATGACCAGTTTTTTTCTGATTATTTCATTGCACTTATTACATAGGTATTTTTAAATATTTCTCTTTTTAGTCAAATAATTCTCTTTTCAGCACATTAGTGATGTATATGCCTATGTGTTGCATGTGTGTGTTTGTGTGGGTGTCAGGACTTGTCTGGAGGCCAGCAGGTCATGTGAGCTTTTTTCTGCTCCATTGTTTTCCAACTTGTTTAGATGAGGCAGTGTTTCTTACTTGAGCCAAGGCTTATCCATTCAGCCAGCCTAGGTAAGCATCTTTGTCCATGGGTTGCCTTGTCTCCTCCTCCTCATTGCTGGGATTACAAGCTTTCCCCACTCTGCTCACCAGGCATTTGGTTAGGTGCTAGAATCCTAACCCAGGCAAAGATTTTAACCAATGATCTTTCTCTCCATCCCCTAAATCACATAATTATTGCTCTCAAGTTAGAATCAGGAAATAATTTTAAAAAAAGATGTCAGAGAAGTCTATTGAATAAGTATTGTTGTTTTACATATATGTGACTACTAAGACTTTGATGCTTTAAAGATGTGATCCTTCTAGATGCACATATCTACTCATTTTCACCAGTGGCAAGAGGTGAGAAATACCTGGACCAAGTGGTAAAAATCCCTTGGAAATGTAATGTTAAGTGGTCAGAAGTAAAAACTAATTCAATCCCAATTGTGCGTTCAAAGCTTATTTATACATGAAAGTGGATTAGAGATTTATTGATTCATTGGACCCAGGGTAAAGGAATCATGAAATATACTGTCTCAGGGGCAACTAAAACAGTTGAATTTTACAACATCATAAAATAACAGAAATTACCTAGTGCTTTGGGAGAAACAAATGGTGGTGATATCAGCTGGTTACTTCAGAGGTGTGAAATGGTAGAGGCATCTTGGTGTGTAAGCTATAATCAATAACGAGAAAATGCTCAGTGGAGACATTAAAGAGTAAAAATGATGCTCAGGGACCCCACAGTGACTCAGAAGACATTCTAAATAGTGAGCTCAGGAGGGTCTTTGGTTTTGAATTATGTTTCTCACAGTGGTGAAGGAAAAATAAAACAGTTATTTGGAAAACTAACTGTAAACATATCTGTTACACTTCATAAAAAGGGTCTCACTACTAAGAAGTTTCCTTCAAGATTGACTTTATAATAAAAATATTTTAAAATTTTAAAATTTTATTACATGTAATGTAATATAAATTTCATTTTAATCCAGTTTGTAGTGAATTAAAATTGTTTTATTCCATTTTTAAGTATATTAATTTTAACCCTTAAAAGTGATTCCTCATTACATAGTTGCACATGAATTTTCATGTATAAAGGAACCAAGTGCATACTACATGGGAGTAATGGATACCTGAGATTGGCACGTATGGAATCCCATATTATGTTTGAATTGTCCTTAATTTTAAGCTTATGTTAATCATGATCCACTAAATTTTGTTTGCAGTTAAAAATATGTACTTGCTAGCTAACAGATATAGATTTAAATCCATAATGGTAATTATGGTTAAAGGTAAATTTAGTTCATAAATGTCAACCATTCAGATTTAATCAAAGTATTACAAAAGTAAGAGTTAAATATTTATACATTATAATTTTCTTACATTTTCCTAATCATCACATGTGTGATTGTTTCTTTGTTTCTTTGTCTAATAGCATAACAATCACTGCATGTGTTCTTCAATTAAATAAACAAATCAGCTAATAAAAATGCCTCTTTATTGTCTTGTTTATCCATTTGCACTGGTGAAATGTCATTACCCAAATACTATTATTCAGATCCACTGCTGAGCTGCATTTCTGAGAAAAAGAAAAGCTATCATGAAATTATACAATGCAAATATTATTTTTAAAACATATATATGTTATATATAAATTATATGATCATATAATAAATTAATATTATATTAGTCATAATTACAATAGCATTAATATATATATGATATATTATATATATGATATTTAATATATCATATCTCTATCTATATGTTTATATAATAGCAAAAAAGAAAGAAATGTATTCAAATGTATGGTGGTGTCATATTCACAAATTGGAAGCAAATCTGTCTCCTTTTTCAGCTTACCTGGCCGTTGGGACAGGATATTCCATGAAGACTCATACTCCAGAATAGAGCAGCAGTTGATAAATCAGGGACTAAGCAGGCAAGAGAAATGTTCTAAATGAAAATACCAACTTAGGGCTGGAGAGAGATGGCTTAGTGGTTAAGCGCTTGCCTGTGAAGCCTAAGTACCCTGGTTCGAGACTCGACTCCCCAGGACCTACGTTAGTCAGATGCACAAGGGGGCACATGCATCTGGAGTTTGTTTGCAGTGGTTAGAGGCCCTGGCGTGCCCATTCTCTCTCTGTCTCTGTCTCTGTCTCTCTCTCTCTCTCTGCCTCTTTCTCTGTCACTTTCAAATAAATAAATAAACATTAAAAAAATTTTAAAAATTTAAAAAAAAAAATACCAACTTAACAAACTTTGACAATGCTAACAAACCTTCACCAGCTAGTTCTTATTTTAAATGGTATAAGAGACTTCCCATATCTGAGGGTATGTGTACACTTGTTCTTCCGTAAATAAGTAGAATCAGGACACAGAATAAGGGAGCACATAGATTCCCTAGTATAAATTCAATCATTTTTCTCTCTTCATTAGCCTACCTTCATCAGATTAGCTACATTTTATAAGGTATGATAAAATCTCCAGAAAAAATAAGTTAAACTTTATTTCTCTTTGTCATTATCATTCATGGCTTTGGCCATATGAGAGAGTAAACAGAGTGCTTCTAAGAACCAAAGTTAGACTTCATGAAGCATATTCTGGTAATGTATTTTTAATGAATGAATTGCAGATTATAATGCTCTACAAACTAAATTAATAATAATTGTTTTCATATGCTTTAACAGGACTTGGGATGTAGCCTAGTGGTAGAGTACTTGTATAACATGAGCTCCCTGAATTCGATATCCAGTAACCTCCACAAAAAAAAAAAAAAAAAAAAAAATAGAAAACCGCATGCTGACCTTGAAGCAAAGTCTGTATTAGTTACTTTCTACTTTCTATGAAAAAATGCTTGCCAAAAAGTACTTAAGGAGGAAGTGTTTATTTCAGCTCACATGGGGGTATACTCCATCATGAAGGGGAAGGCCTGGCAGTAGGAGAATGGAACAGTTTGTCTCATTCTGTCCACATTTATGAAACAGAAAGATGAATAATGGCTCCCAGCTGATTTTTGTCTTTTTACACAGTACAGGAACCCAGCCCATTGAACATTACTAGCCACATGTCAGGTGGACCTTTCCACCTCAATTAACTAAATTTAGAAAATCCCTCACAGATGTGCCCAGAGATTTGTTTCCATGGTGATTCTAAATCCTCTCAAGGTGACAACAGAGGTTAACTGTGCAGAATGTGCTGTTCCAAGGTTTCTCTGGGTACTCTTACTCAGTGCACTTCCTCTGCACGCTTGTTAGTTGCCAGAACTGCGTGTGTGTGCTCAGATCCTCCTAGTTCTAAAGGTGAATAAACCCAGGTGTACAAAGTGGTACATGAGTTTGGACTTTGTTTGTATTGGTTTGAGACCTGAGCATCCTCTCTCTCTCTCTCTCTCTCTCTCTCTCTCTCTCTCTCTCTCTCTCTCCTTGCAAATAAATAATTTTTAACTGCTGTATTTGTTACCTTTTATCACTTCTGTGATAAAATACCTGAAAGAAGCAATTTAAGAGACTATTTTGGCTCACATTTCAACCCATTGCAACCCATTATGATGGGGCAGGCATGGTGGAGTGGGATCAGTCTGAGGAAGCAGGGGTATGATATGGTGACTTTATGACTTTCTGGCATACAGGAAACAGCAATCTTCAGGGTAGGACAAGGTGTGGTTACAACCTGCCCAAGGGCTGGATAGATTGCATAGTGGTTATGTCATTTGCCTGCAAAGCCTAAAGACCAAGGTTTGATACCCCAGTACCCTTGTAAGCCAGATGCACGAGGTGGCACATACATCTGGAGTTTGTTTGCAGTGGCTAAAGGCCCTGGTGCACCCATTCTTTCTCTCTCTCAAAATAAATAAATGAATAAAATTTTAAAAATAACCAATTAAAAAACATGACCTAGTCACATACATGTAACAGCCATGCCAAATGCCCTAAACAAATTGATGCCTCCAACTGAACACTGAGCATTCAGTACTAGAGTTTGTAGGGAACATTGAAGATGCAAACTATAGCAACAACATTCTTAACACTTTTCTAAATGAATCACATGTGCACTAATATTTATTGCTGACTACTCTAGGGTAAAATGCTCTAATGGTATTCTCATATTGCCTGAAGTAAGCTCATTTATTTATAAATTACCTATCTAGGGAAATAGGACACAAATAGGAAATTCCTTTAAGCAGTTAATAATTTGAAAGAATAACCATGAGTATTTTATTTGTCATCAATTTGTAATCGACCATAATTAATTACATTAAAACTTGTTGATTAGAGAAATTTTACCCTTAATAAATATAGTTGCCTCTCTATTAAGGTTAATACTGACCAGTAAATGATTTCTGACGCTCTCTTCCTTACTTAGATTCTTGTCACATTCTGGCTGGTCTGTCCACCTTGAATTGCAGTAAGAGATGATAGCAACTACATTCCTCATGCCTCAAGAGTTGAGACATAAACTTTTATCACAAAGATAATCAATTTCTAGCAGTGTTTCAAAGCACTGAGTTTTACAAACAATCCATCCTAAAGAGACAAATGGCAGATCAGGCAATCTTTAGTATAAAGTTCACTAGGAAGGACTTTCCTCCACTTGTAAGTTAGTACTTTAAAGCGGACATGAAATTACTGTTCTTGTTTCAAATTCAGAATGCCTCAGTGGAATTGGGAAGGTTTTGCTATGGAACAGATTTCAAAGAAAAAAAACAAAACAACAACAACAAAAAAAAACAAATAGGCTTAACTCTGAGCTACTACAGTGTGAGTGTGTATGGTTTTTAAAAGTCAATATACCACCTGGGACTTGCCACCTCCATGTCTCCTCTTTGGAATGATAGTATTCCCCACATGGTCTGACTATGAAGACAAATATGTATATATTTCCCATAGAAATCATATATGCCCTTAAAATTAGAATAGCTTCCCATTCATTTTTCTTTAATGACAGGATCTTTTACAAACACAGACTATTTATTTTGTAAAACCACCACTATCTGAGTGTGTCTGGTACCTCTGTGCCATCTGTGACTTGTTATAATATTTGTGTTTGTCATTCACTTACCATATAATAACAGTATATTCTTATTTTCTATATGCCTGGTACTATGATCTTGTACACTCATAGTCTTGGGAATAGTTCCCCTCTCAAGGCTCCTCAGTTCTGAGCATTATCAAAGAAATCCTCTGACCACATCACTTTTTATGCATACAAACCAATCTAGAGATCCCTTAACTTTATCCTTATCCTTTCACACATTTTTATCCTATGTGACCCCATATAGAAGGGAACTACAAAACATATACACAGGCTAAGTTCACTGGCATGATTGAAAGTAACCAGTCCCAAACTGTTTCTCCTTCCTTCTTTTTTTTTCCTGTGACCATGACCATGTAAATAAAGACTTCCTCCTGATAAAAAGTTTGTTTCTTCCCTCCTCTTCTTGGAATATATGAGAATTTGTTTTCTGTTCTTTCAGTCCAGTGGTTTTAGCATTTCAGCATTGAGTTATCCCATGGATTAAAAGAGACAGCTTCATCTTAAACAGATTTTGACTTTTGTACTTTGGATAAGAATTGCACAGAAGTGACACTGTGTTTTTCTAAACATATTTCACTGAATGGAACTGAAATACTCACAAACTGAGCCCTCAGTTGAGAAGAGTTATGCCATATTTCTCAAATGTAAAGCTCTGTCATCTTTATACTTAGTTATTAGCTATCTTCTATGGAGTAAATATGAGATGTACTGCTTATTCACAGGTACTATTATTTATCAGTGGTTCTTGTCACAACTATCTATTGCTATGGTAGTCATTAATGATGAAAAATGCCTTTCCTCTAAATTTCAGATCAGATTATTTTACTTGCTGTCTAGCAACATATGGCTTCGTATATCACTCCTTCTTCTGCCCCATATGACCAACATTATGTCTTATTTACTGAACATCTGTAGATTCTGATCTACAACTTTAGCATGTGTCATGATGGCTTGATTTGATTGTGAGTACATTCAAATTTCCACATTTAGGGTTATGGTCTTACAATGCATGGGCATTTAAAAAAAATATTTAGAAACAAGAAAATATAACATGCAGAAGGTAGTTTAATGATTAAAAAATGCATTCCCTTTCTTTGTTACTACTCATTTTGTGAGTCATAGCTGACCCATAAATGTATGCTGTGTGAAAAGAAATAATATTGGCCAAGGACACTTAGAAAACACAAAGCCTCATGCTGTACCTCCCTTTCACTGTGTCATTATACATAATCACAGTGGTGATGAGACAGATTGGAAGATGGAAAAGCTGTGTATTTGTCTAATTCCCTACCACTGAATCTGCCCTGATAGAAGCTATCCATCAGACAAGTGTCCCCTTGGAGCAGATGAGGATTTATTACATAAGTAACTTCAAATACACAGCATATTAAAGCCCAAATGTTAATTCTTCCAATACATGAACATGGATGTGTCTGTACATTCTGTTTTCTCCTTCCATTTTATTCTCTCAGTATTTTAAAGTTTTCATTGCAGAAATCTTTCACTTATTTTGTTAGGTTTATTCAGAGCTATTTCAGAAGCAATTGTGAATGGGTTTGTTTCACCTGACAATGTTTGTTATATCCATATAAGTATATACATATACAAGAATGTGCTCATGAAGCCCAGCACTATATTCAGTGAACAATACCATGAAAGCTAAAAAAGAAAGATCAAATAAAAATCAAATATTGTAGTTTCAATAATTGTTTATGTTTTTGCTATAGCAAGTAAAAATAAGGTTAATATAACTCAATCAGGTGATGTAGTTAAATTCACTTTTGATTTGGGAATTTAACATTTGAATAAATAAGTGACAACCTAATAAAGGCCTATATTGGCCAGCATAAGGGACTGAAACTGGAAAATATTTAATATTTTATAAGCTGTGAATTTTTATCATCCTTTATATATGGATTATAATTGATCTGGTATTTATTCCAAAAGAATTTAACTGCTAGAAAATATCCATGGGGGAATAAAGTTTCAAACTGTATGTGATTGGTGACAGATGAGAGACATATTGTTTTGTGAAGGGAGCAGATTCTACATTTGAGATTAATAACTAATAAGCTAGTTACACAGTATGGGCTTGAAGAAAATTCCAAATAATAATGCAATATTGTGTAGCTGAGAAGATAGTTTGGTCAATAAAGTGCTTACCATAAAACGAGTTCCAGGGAAATAGCAGCAGACATTGTGGTTATTCAAACCACATCAACACAGAGACCCATAGAAAGAAAGCAACAGTGAATCAGATATCTATCTTCCCTGTCATGGCTTGGGGAAATTTTTGTAAGAAAGGGTAGAAAGATTGTAAGTGCCCCAGGGTGGGTGGGAATAGCCTAAGGCACCATGTTTTCTTCACCCCACCTTTGTCCCCACAATCAATACTAATAACCCCACCAAAGAAGATCATCAGCATAATAAGGGTGGGAAAGAGGAGCTCTAAAGGGTATAGCTGTTTCACAAAAAAGCCAGAGTGGGGCTGGAGAGATGGCTTAGCGGTTAAGCGCTTCCTGTGAAGCCTAAGGACCCCAGTTCGAGGCTCGGTTCCCCAGGTCCCACGTTAGCCAGATGCACAAGGGGGCACACGCGTCTGGAGTTCGTTTGCAGAGGCTGGAGGCCCTGGTGCACCCATTCTCTCTCTCTCCCTCTATCTGTCTTTCTCTCTGTGTCTGTCGTTCTCAAATAAATAAATAAATAATTTTTAAAAAAAAAAGCCAGAGGGCCCAAATTTGCTCTCCAGAACCCACAAAAAAATGCTGCTCAAGGGCTGGAGAGATGGCCTAGCGGTTAAGCGCTTGCCTGTGAAGCCTAAGGACCCAGGTTCGAGGCCCAGTTCCCCAGGTCCCACGTTAGCCAGATGCACAAGGGGGCACACGCATCTGGAGTTTGTTTGCAGAGGCTGGAAGCCCTGGCGGGCCCATTCTCTCTCTCCCTCTATCTGTCTTTCTCTCTGTGTCTGTCGTTCTCAAATAAATAAATAAATAAAAGTAAAAAAAAAAATGCTGCTCAAGTCTAGCATAACACAGTCTAGCATAATGAATGAGCTCTAAGACACTGGGAACCCCCAGCACGTGCGCGCATGGGCGCACGCACGCGCGCGCGCACACACACACACATATATATATGTATATGTATATGAAGGAAGTAGATGGAATTCCTAAGCATAATAAGCATAGTTGTCTTATAGCTGCCACATGCACAGGTAAACATACGCGCACACACACACACACACATTAAGCAGAATTTCTATCACTATTTCTCTTTTTATGTATAGTCATTATCAAAGTGAGCCTGAGCTCTCTGCTATTATCATTGCTATTAACATTGAAATTTCTACCATGCTTATTTTAGAGGAAAATACTGGGAAATGCAACAGTCACTGATTCCATTATTTTGGCTTCTGGAAAACAGGTCCAAAATGATCAGTTATCAAGTATGTGCTTGACAAAATGATAAGTAGGAAATCACCTTATGGACAATTTTGTGGACAGATCTAGGAATCAAGTATGCTATACAGTTTCAAGGTGAGACCTACAGGGTCCCCAAATCAAGACAGGTTTCTATCAACGCACTTGATTACCCACCTGAGGCAAAAGGTAAGACCTTATTGATGAAGACACCATATGCTGCCAACCAAAGCATGGAAAGATCTGACTGGAATCCAGAAGAAAACCAGTCCCCAGAGAACCCACCTAGTGATGAAAAGTGCTACATGAGTTACCAGGGAAAATGGCCAACAATGGTCTGAGCAACCAGAGGTCTAAGCTACTCAGAAGCAAACACCCTGGCGGGATGTACACAACCATGCAATAGTGACACACAGACTTGGTGGATAACCGATAGCTTTTTGATTGGCTAATAAATCTATTCAGAGTAAAAGAACCTATATCTGGAATTGGGAATCAGATCAGAATCCTATGAATAGAAAGCTTATGCTCTTCAGTGTTTAGCTCTCACTAGTCTTTGGCTAAAAAGAAGGGTCACATACATAAAATTCTCCCTAAATTAATAATGCTTATCCCAATTAAACTATGCTGACTTCACTCTCTGTTTGAGAATATGTTCTTTTTCAGAAGGCAACAAGACCAGAGATCAACTACCCACTGCACTTCAGCCAAACCATAGCTGAAATCTCAATGGAATTGGGAAGATGAACAAGAGTGCTGCTTCCATGGTGAACCTGATAATCAACACTAGGGTGTAGAAGACAGACCCTGAAGATACTCAACGCCTACCCTAGCAGAGATCCAGAGGTTCCTAAGAGCACATCACTGAAGTAATTTCAAAACTCACCCACCATGGCTCAAAGAATTTTGTGGAAGAGGGGGTGGAAAGAATGTAAGAGCCACAGGTGGAGACATCATACCCAGAGACATTCCCCCCCTCCACCGCCAACACACACAGAAATAACTGACTTCTGCTCCCACAGTGCATAACCCACAACTGCAGCCCCACAGAGGAGGGTCCCCAGTGGAATAGGGACAAGGTTGAGGGAAAAGAGGACACTAATACATGCTGTATCAATATGAAATATGTTGTCAATTATTATTATTATTATTATTAAAAAGGAAAAAATAAAAAAGAATGGTGTTCCTTATTGTAATGGCAATAATCTGGTCCATAAAAAAGCCATTGGGCACAAGGAATAGTGATATGAACGGGGATAGGATGGAAGAGATTTATGGTGATCAGTAGTGTCTGAAATAGCCACTAGTGAACCCAAATTTGTAATATTCATATCCTTTTCACCTTCTCCTCTTTAACATGAACTGGAATTTCCCACTCTCCTCTAATTAAATTATGTAATATTGCTTTGAGACTAGCCTGCTGACATGGGTGTATCTGTCTCTCTCTTTCTCTCTCTCTCTTTCTCTCTCTGTGTGACTATGTGTGTGTATGTGTACACACATATGTGTGCTGCTTGTTATGGAGAAAGCCAGCTGACATTTTGTAACATGAATTTTTGGAAGGCAGCAGTGGACAAAGAACTGACATCTCCAAGCATCAGTCAGTAGGAATCTGACACTTGGCAACTGTTATAGGAACAAGTTGAAAGCAGACTATCCTCATGTTGAAGTTTTATAGACAGAAAGCCTGGATTAAGACCTTGATCAAAGACTTTTTAGAAAGATTGAGTCAATAACATAATGATTAGCTGCACTCAGATTCTTCATTCTCAGAAAATATGAGATAACAAAGGCTCAATTTTACCTCTATGCATTAGGATATTTTTTATATCTCTTATTATTACTGCAAAAGCCTTTCTCTGGTTGACCCAGAGATAGCATCTGGTTTTTAAGACAATAGTCAGACAATGAGAAATAGTCCTTGATGATTTAAGGTTGTGTCGGTCATTATAAATATTATAAAGTTGTAATTACTTTATACTTGTTTTAATTATACAAATATGCTAAGAGGGCATCTATCAAATTATAGTGTGGAATTTTTCTTTACTAGATAACTGACATCACTTCAAAACTCAGTTTATGATCATTTAAAATTATATATACTAGATTTTCATTTTTACTGAAACAAGTTCTCACTATATAGCTTAGTCTCTGGAGTGTTGGAATTTCTGGAATAAGCTACCACATTTGCTAGAAAATTTTGTTTATTCCATATAGATTCTAGTACACTTGCAGGTTTGAAATTCAATGCTAAAGTATTATGTTATCAATACTTGTATGTAATTCATAAAATCATTGCAATGTATGCTTCCTAGAACATAACTTATAAAATAAAATTCAGTATTTGGTGATTTCAAAATACGATGGTATTTCATAGAAAGCAAATTCAGTGAAATGTGTCTTCAGTTAGCTTCAATATAGTAGCTAACTTTTTAGTAAATAATGCTAGTCCACCAATCAATAAAGTAATATAAATGCAACACCTGTCAGGTTCTACATTGGATCCCATAAAATTCTTTCTTCTCTCCCCAAAGTCCTGTGTTAGATATTTTATATTAAATTGGGACTTGGAGAAATAAGTTTTACCCCAGGTCCTATAGACAGAAAATGACAGCAGAAAGATTTCTGTCTGAACACGTATAGCCCTTGATGTACAACATCTTGTGAACTATTGAGCTCTGTGTTTAATAGTATTAGAATCATAGTAACTCCATGTAAGTATCACAGAATGAAGCTGTTCAGATGACCATTGTATTGATTCTATTTGGGGATGGAACTTCTGAAATGAATTCATTATGAATCATGAATATAATTTACTAGGAAGCTACTAGGTATCCTCTTCCCAGGAAATCAAATCACCTCTTTGCTTATTCTTACCTGTAATGATAAATAAGTTCAAATAAATAACAAACACAACATATAATGTTTCTCCTAGATCCTCCCATATTTCAAGCAATTTCCATCTGCTCACTTACCCTTCTACTTACAGAGCATATAAACTATGGTGACAGTGAGATCATATGATAACAATCAAAATGTCTAGGTTAGGTCTCTTGCTCTTGGGAATGAAATAGAACGAAGTTCCTGATTATAGTTGTCTGATTGACCATCATGTTAGTGCTGAGCCACACTTTACAAGGCTGCTTGAAGCTTATAACTTAAGGCAGAAAGATCACTAATATGAACACATATATAGAAAATGTTTTATTGGTTAAGGTTAAGGTGCTTTCCTGCAAAGCCTAAG
This sequence comes from Jaculus jaculus, assembly GCF_020740685.1. Classification (NCBI taxonomy): domain Eukaryota; kingdom Metazoa; phylum Chordata; class Mammalia; order Rodentia; family Dipodidae; genus Jaculus; species Jaculus jaculus. The sequence goes on along the minus strand of NC_059103.1, from coordinate 181,915,710 downwards.
AACCCAGGTTTGGTTCACCAATGCCCACATTATGGCAGATGCGCAGGATATTGAATGCATCTGGAGTTCATTTGCAGTGGCCAGAGGCTCTGACATCCCCATTCCCTCTCTCTCTCTGTATATATATATATAAATTTCTCTCTCTATTTTTTCTCTCCCTCCCTCTTTCTCTCATAAATAAATACATAAATAAATATTTTAAAAAACTTAAAAAAAATAGAAAACACCTTGCATGGGTGACATGAGTGCAGGATTTTTCATCTGAGTCCTAACTTTTCCCATTATCTAAAATCCTTTCTGGGCAATCTTCCTTTTGTCATTGTTCCTCCATAGTGTTAAAATAGTCACCATAATTTGAAAGTTCTCCTAAATGCTGAGACTATCTCTTTTTCTAATAAGAATGATTTTTCTCAATAAATCTTTTGGTTTGATCTTATCTGGCTTGGGAATCTGTGTTTCAAAAATCAGTGAAAGTAAGTGTAGGGAAGAGCGACTAAAATTCAATGAGTCAGCATTTATCAGAAAGCCTATGCCACTGGAGAAACACACAGTAAAGTTAATATTAGATCATTTTCTGTGGAGGTACAATAGGAAGCCTACAGTCAATGCACAAAGTTAAAGAATTGATGTGAGATACCTTACCTTGTGGTATTAAGTTTTTCAGAGATGACATTTTTCTTCTGTAGCCCAAAAAATAAAAGTAACTAAGTAAATACCTGAACGTTGTATCACATAGATTAAGAGAAGTTGGTCAAGACAAATTTCTTTTTGTAAAATAATAATTTGAGTTTCCACAACCCAGATTCTCTGAGCATGACATGGTAACTGCTGGTGTGTAACCTGAGGAATAGGGGCCGCAGAGATCACACACCCTGGCTTCTTATGACATGACAGCGCGTCATACAGCACACTGAATTGTAAAGGCACTGATTCAGGATTGTCCTGAACCTTTCCAAAATATTTTATTTATTTTTAAGGGGAAAGGGGGAAGGAAGAGAGAGAGAGAGAGAGAGAGAGAGAGAGAGAGAGACAGAGAGACAGAGACAGAGAGACAGAGAGAGAGCGCGCAAAGGAGAAAGAATGGCCAGGCCAGGGGCTGAAGCTACTACAAATGAACTCCAGATGCATGTTCCACGCTGTGCATCTGGCTCTATGTGGATACTGGGGTATTGAACCTAAGGCCTTAGGTTTTGCATGCAAGTATCTTAGCCATAGAGCCATTGCTCTAGCCCTTGTCCTCAATGTTTCCAAACATGCCAAAAATAAAAGAGTTTTGTGGACATTCAGAATACATGGCAAAGAATCAAGAAATTACTTAAGGTATTACTAGAACTAGCAAATATTGAAAGGAACAGAGGAATACTCTTCAAATTATAATTAGAGGTATATAAAATAAGCCATGTTTCTCCTAGAATACCAAAGGAAATATAATTAATAAGCAGGTTGAAGATTTTTAAGGGATGGATTTGTTGAGCATGACCAAGATGTTCAGAATAAAACTATATAAGGAAATCATGTATTAGGTTACATTTCCTGAGATTTATCTTTTAACCTTTGTAGAAGATTCCAGACAATGGACAGATCACTATGGTTTAATTAAGATTTTGGAAAAAAATTACCTACTGAGCAAGCAAGTTTACCTAATAGTTAATAAGGAATAAGGAAGGGAAGGAGAACGGTCACTTAGTGATAGAAATGTGTACAGAAGAAAGCAGATACTTGTTGAAGTGCATGTTCTGAAGAAATTCCAGAGATTCCACTGGTGTGGATGAGAACAATGCAACATCACTGGGCATGAAAAGGGCTGCTACTGAGATGATCTGATTATGATCCAAGAAACTAACACACTATTCTTAGTTCTGACTGATAGTTCACTTAGGATGCTGAAGAAATTACATTGGAATCTGTTGGCTGTAGCTCATCTTCCATAAGTAACTGGCTTCATAGCTTTTCTAAGGGCAGGCACAAACTTACCTCTGACATACATTAATTATATTTACCATGTACATGTTAGAATAAATAATCACATTTATCCATAGGTTTGTAGAGGTTTTATTCTCTTGATCTAGATGCTCTGGATTTGGAAGTCTTTGCATCCAAAGGGAATGCAACTGGCACAAGACTAATGAGGCCCCCTTTGAACTTCCCATCGAGGTGCCACTGGCACAATTTGGCACATAAGTACATATGTACTCATACTAAGTGAGAAGAGCATGCTGACATATGTTAATGACCATGATGACCAGAAGCAATATTTGCCTTTAAAAGTTGCAACAAGGACAGATAGGAAACAGGAGTGATCTGTACAGACTTCTTGTATATGTGTGTGTGTGTGTGTACATATATTTATAAAATTTAATATGTATCAGATTAAAAAGTGTTATAATAATAGAGGAATTACACTTTGAATAACACTATTAGTGAGGCCAACAAGATTTGCATATAACACAAACTTGAACATGGGAAAGGGAGAGAGTGAGGACTGCATGAATGACGAAGGTCTTTCTACATATAATCCATCTCAGGGTTTTCTTCTACATTTTCCATAAAGAACAACAGGTGAAGGGGGGATCATGGAAGAAATGCTTCAAACTTGTGTGCAGGTTAATTCACAGTAAATCTATGTTATAGTTTGTAATAAAAGAGATAAAAAGCTTTATCATTCAGGCTGTATTAGCATACAATTTGAAGATAGAGCTAAAAATCTATCATAATATTTCAGGTTCTTAAAACAAAAAATTATGCATGGGAATGAGAAGGACATGCATACTAAGATTTTTTTTAATGAGAGAAAATTCAAATCTACTTAATATTGTGATATTAAACAAGTGACTGTACTTAAGGTCAAGAGTAATTCAGTGTCTGAAGTCTAAATTATAGTCTAAACGGTTAGTATTTAATCAGGTGAGATTGAAGAAGATGCAGCAACCACACTGATAAAAGGTCAGATTAGACATCAACTGTTCTCTTTATATGGCCATTCTATCCTCTGTACTATAAGAAAACTAACTTGTATGTTGTATAAATTTTAAAAAATGGTGTTCCATAAATTCCATAAATTGTTTGGAATAAGCTATTTCAATTGCAAATATATTTAAAATATGAAATATGAAAAGTATGAAACACAATATAATTGAAACAATTCACATTTCATTAAACCTCTGAGTTAAAAATACATATGATGAAAGGTAAGAATGAATTTGATATTTAGATTCATTCTTATTTTTATTGTATTTGATGCTAGTAGAAATGTCTGGAAGAAGAAACTATATTTAACAATTGAAATTGAAGCTTAACTGTCAAAAAACAACTGAGGTCCAAAGCAATGCAAATAATAGATATAAGTATTACATAAAATTTAAAAATAAATATAAAAAGATATAATGGGAGCAATGAATCTTAGTGTGAAACTATAAGTCCCAGTTTTACAATACCAGCCCTAATTCTATGATAAACGGTAATGAGAAAAAAAAAAAAAAAACCTGGATAAAGTGTTTATTCTTACAAAATATAAAAGTTTTAAGACACCAGGTACCATTCAGTAAATTACATCTTTGTAGGCTCTAAATGTCAGCCTATTGCTCAGGAAGAATTAATTCCTCACATTATATCTTTAGAATACACAAGTTAATGTCAAATCATGAAATAATTATCACATAATTAGTTTTATTAATAATAGTAATGTATTTGTGCTCTACTCCATAATCAGCAAGATTCTTCCAGTAAGTTATTCAGCAAGAATTAGTTAAATGCTTTGCAAGCTAATTAACTATGTCAGAGTACTAAGCACAATTTAATATACTAAAACTGCAATTTACTAGATGGCAGAAGTTCAAAGGAAGGAGAAAATGCAGGTTTGCCTGTCAAGTTTAGTTTCCTTTCTTTATTTTTCTCTTATAATTTTTGGCTCCCTAATTTCTACTCTAGAGTAGTTCTAGCTTGAGTAATACTCTTATGAATTTTTATCCCTTACAATACTCCTTGAAATATTATCTCTTATATCAACCACTGTGATAAATACTTTGAAACTCCGAGAACTGGGTATCTCTATTTGACATGCTTAAAGATAGCAGTAAAACTATGTACACGGGAAACAATGGGTACTGCATATCTCACTGCCAGCGTATGTTTCTGTGGCTGCTAAATCTCCACTGTTAACTTCATCTAATCAGGGTGGGACAGTGAAGGCAATTCCCATTAGGACTAATGGTTGGGGGGAGGAAACTTTCTCTGGGAGTGGGTAGCCCTTCAGTGGCATACTATTTATTTATTTATTTATTTATTTATTTATCTGTCTTATTTTTTTTTCCTTTCTCTTTTTTTAGATTAAGAACTTCCATGATTGTAAACAATATCCCATGGTAATTCCCTCCCTCCCCCCAGTTTCCCCTTTGAAACTCCATTCTCCATCATATCCCCTCCCCCTCTCAATCACTCTCTCTTTTATTCTGATGTCATGATCTTTTCCTCCTATTATGATGGTCTTGTGTAGATAGTGTCAGACAATGTGAGGTCATGGATATCCAGGCCATTTTGTGTCTGGGGGGAGCACATTGTAAGGAGTCCTACCCTTCCTTTGGCTCTTACATTCTTTCCGCCACCTCTTCTGCATTAGATCCTGAGCCTTAGAAGATGTGATAGAGATATTGCAGTACTGATCACCCCTGTTACTTCTTTCCAGAACCATGATGCCTTCTGAGTCATCCCAAGTTCACTGCCATCTGAAAAGAGAAGCTTCTCTACTAAAGATGAGAGTAGCATTAATATAAGTGTATGAATATTAAGAGAAGTGCTTACTGGGCAGTTTGATATGCATAGTATATATATATTTAGCCAGACAGCAGCAGACATTACACTCCTAGGGCTCATGACTACCCCTGTTTTAAGTTTTCAGTATCAGGGATGTATTTCTTCCCATGGATTGGACCTCCAGTCCAATTAGAGGGCAGTTAGTTCCCACCATGACAGATATGCCACTATTGCACTCGTTGGCTCATTTGGCCTGGCTGGCAAAATATAAGTCTTGCAGTGTCCACTGTTGAGTATCTCACTGGTGATTTCTCTCTCTCTCTCTGGTTGAACTGCATGCAGAATGGCTTCTTCCAGCTTTCTGTCAGTTGATCTACATGGAGGAGGTTATCAGCTAGAAGAATAGATTAACCAGGGTGAAAAGGCTGAAGTGAGGTTTTTTATCGTTATTATTTTCTTTGAGAGAGAAAGAAAGAGGGAGGGAGTGGGGAGAATGGGTACACCAGGGTCTCTAGCCCACTGCAAACAATCTCCAGACATGTTTCACCTTGTGCATATGGCTTACTTGAGTACTGGGGAATTGTATTTGGGTCCTTAGGCTTTGAAGGCATGCACCTTAAAAGTGCTAAGCCATCTCTTTAGCCTATTAACCACATTTTTCATGTGACAGTTATAAAACTTGAAATCAGATTTACCACAATTGAAAATTAATTAATTTCATTTTTATTCATTTCATTTTTTTGTATTTCAAGGTTAGGGGTTATTAAAAATAAAATATTATTCCCTAAGAGTTGAAAGTCAACTAAAAATAAAAATTGTATATACTTCACCTCTTATTAAAATATATATTTTCTTTACTTAGCAGATTTTTTTTAGCTATTTACTTATAAGAAGATAAGTAACATATGACAGAGCCACTTAAAATCTGTCAAGTTAATTTTTTTTTCTTTTTATTTAGAGCGACAGACACAGAGAGAAAGACAGATAGAGGGAGAGAGAGAGAATGGGCGTGCCAAGGCTTCCAGCCTCTGCAAACTAACTCCAGACGCATGCGCCCCCTTGTGCATCTGGCTAACGTGGGACCTGGGGAACGGATCCTCGAACTGGGATCCTTAGGCTTCACAGGCAAGTGCTTAACCGCTAAGCCATCTCTCCAGCCCTCAAGTTAATTTTTTTTTTCTGTCAAGTCTATTTTATACCTCATGTCTTTGATATTGAGATAGACCTATTATTCAGTATTTCTGGATGTTGAAATGAATGATCATAGCTCTTAAAATAAGACTTGCAGTATATATTTTGATTGACAATAATTATGATATCATATAGTGAATAGTGACACTGTAAACTGTCATATTTATATAACAAATTAATTTGTAATATGTAAATTATTTATATTGTAATAAATATTTTTTGATACCAAAACAATGAATTAACAGAAACTACACTGGTTAGAAAATAAATAACATCAATATTTTCAAATAAAAACATAAACAAATGAATAGTTTATTCTATCTGATGAATCTTTAATGTTTAAAGAATGTTTTTGAAATCTTAGCATGATTTTTTCATCTAAATTTTTAAAACTGATAATAATACTCCAAAATGAAATTAACCTCATTACTCAAATGCTGTGGCTATAATTTCTACTAGCTGCATAAAATGATTAGTCACTGTACTAGAAATCATGTTTCCTGTGGAGAAATAATCTGGTCAAAACTATTTCTACATTTTCTAAATAAATTCCTTGATGGAATTGCTAGTATAATTGTTTCTTCTAAGAAGTGTTTTTGGCAGGGAACAGCTTATCTGACTAGGTAACTTACATTCTTTGGAATTAAGGAAGTGTGCTCTGTGGGTCTTTGCAAAAATATGAAATTTAGATAAGTCCTATTATTATAGAATTGCCAATGAATGATTTTCTTTTGTTTCCCCCCAAATCAATGTGTTAAAATCCCTCCACTTCAAGGTGAATGGAACTATGAAAAAGTTTGATGTTATTTTTGATGTTTTGACCATGGGGACAAAGCGCTCATGAATAGAATCCATGGCCTTCTAAATTGTCACACCATTGAGCTAACTGGTATTTCTATCATGTGATGTCATAGCACACACCATGTTGTTTTTAAAAATTAGATGCCCACCAGACACCAAATCTTCTGCCATCTTGAGTATAGATTTTTTTAAACTGTCTGAAGAGTGAGAAAAAATACGGTTGATATAAGCCATTCAGGCAATTACACACACACACACATACACACACACACACACACACACACACACACACACACACACACACATAATTTATTGATGAGAGACAGAGAAAGAGATAGAAAGAGAGAATGGGCACACTAGGGCCTCTAGCCACTACAAATGAACTTCAGACACATTTGCCACCTTGTGCATCTGGCTTTACATGGGTTCTGGGGAATCTGACCTGGGTCCTCTGGTTTTGCATACAAGAGCCTTAAACACAAAGCCATCTCTACAGCCCCAGGCAATTATACTTTTGTTAAATATTGAAAAGTTAAAAAAAATTCTATGGTCATTAGCTAAGGCTTACCTGGAACTCACTCTGTAGCCTCAGGCTAGCCTCAAACTCACAATTATCCCACTAACCTCAACATCTAAATGCAGAAGTTGAAGGAATATGCCACTATGCAAGGTGAAAAATTTTACTGATAATCCTTGTAAAGATATAGCCCAAAGAAACAGACTAATGTAACTGTTCTAGATTAAATTGCACTGGGAAGTTACACAGAAAGTTCTCCACTGTGGATGGAATATGTTCCTTCACGAGGTAAGGTTTTCCTCCCAAAGGGTTTGTTTCTGGAGAAGCAGATATTCATCTATGGATCACCTGCTTAGAGGCAGATGTTCTCACTCTGAATTTCAATGTATCTTTTCCATTATTTATTCTTACTTAGCTGAAATTTGAGTTGGTACTCATTGAAGCAGCTCTTTTTTATTAGTAAATATAAGGATAATTTGAACTTGGCATGGTAATATAATCACAGCAGTAAGCTGAGGCAGAAGAATTGCATAGTTGAGAATTCCCCAGTTACATAAACACTGTATCAAAATAAAAACGATAATCTTTTGAAATTGCGTGCATTTGAATGAATGCAAGATTAATAGTGGATGTCATAACCATATGAGAACACATGAGGCATAAGTACACATATCCGCATGTGTTCATTCGAATAAATAGTATGATTCTAAATTTCTATTTTATCTTTTTTTATGAAAATACAAAACATTATTAGTCTTATCCAATTTACTGCTAATCTTTCAATTTGAACTCATACCTTATTTAAAATTCAAATACCTTTCCTTTTGATTTTATTTATTTATAATTTTGTTTGGTTTTTCAAGGTAGAGTCTCACTCTAACCCAGACTGACCTGAATTTACTATGTAGTCTCAGGGTGGCCTTGAACTCATGGCAATCCTCCTACATCCCCTTCCTGAGTGCTAAGATTAAAGGCGTGCACCGCCATGCCTGACTACCTTTCTTAAGACTAGACAATTTAGAGACAAGTGCTTCTTTCTATACTATTTTAATGAAAGAAAAAATGTAAATAAATTTCTTCAGTAGATGGGAGTAAATTAAGAATAATCAGTTCAATAGATCTCTCCATGTAAAAGATTTGTATTTGTTTTTGCTAAAACATGTCATAGTCCATATACATTGATGTGATTTGTAGTATACACAGATGATAAAAAGACACACTATGAAAACAATTTATTTTACCTAAGACTTATAATGCTTTGCTTGGGTTTTATACATGGTGAGGATGAAATAGCCAAAATGCAAATGATAATAGTAGTAATAATAACAACAACAACATTAAAACTAGAGTTAGCATTAGTACTAGTAAAGAGAAATGATTGTGTTGCATAATTTAAGATTGCATTGAAAGTTTTCTTTATGAAAATATGTACTTTATATGTTTTCTAATATTACTATGAAAAAATTTCATTGCTTGGGAAGCTTCTATTGAGTTAAAGTCATAAAAAATTCAAGCTCTTTTCAGTGTATATTTCATGCTATCATCATTGTTTATGACACATGAAAACACAGTATGACCCAAATAAAATTTGTTTTACTATTCTCCATTATCTGTTCTCAGTCAAATAATTATACAGTATAGTCTCTATATATGAATAGCACCAACATTAACCTAATGGAAGTTGGAACAAACGTTTATTTCTCACATTAAGGATGTTAGGAATAAAAAGAACAGATCTCAGATTCAGAAATGTTATAGCAGATGTGGTGAATGCTTTTTCTACTCTTTATAGTCCATGGGGATTCTTGTTAGATATTAGAAGGGTTAAAATTAAAAGTCCTGTTAGATTGCTCCCTTATTTATTATTATATATAGTTTGGAAACCAGAAGAAAAAAAAAGTCGAGATATTCTCCAGAAATCTCAGCTCTTTATTAAATTGTGTTATAGCCATGCTTTCCTGACTAAGACTAGGTGTATTCAATGCATCTTTGCTGGTGAAGAAAAGAGTGAGCCACCTACTGCTAAAGCAGCAAAAAAAAAAGAGAAGATGATGAAAAGGAAACATAACAGAAAGAAGCCAAAGAGAGGAAGAGAGACAGAGTGGGGGTGGGTTGGGGGGAGAAAGGGAAGGAGAAATAGCAGATGAGCAACAGTATATTTTGTAGATACATAGAATTCTGTTCATAACAGTAATTGTGAATGAGTGAATGTATGAATGAATAATAAATTAGTTACAAATAAAAGAAATGATCATCATCAGCCTCAGTTGGAAAAAAAAAAAAAGGCAGAGCACAATACAACTCTTTCTCCAGGCTTTTGAAAGGATTTAGCAGAATATGAGAGCTGTTACCTAAGGGAGTTAGAGTAGTCAACTACAAGGTCAATGAACTGTGTACTTCTTTTGAACCATCACTGTATAAACATCCATTTGAACAGCTTCAGGAGTATTAAACTAGCTTGGCTAATTACACATTGCTGTCAAATACACTGACTTTATGTGAATTTTGCACTTGGAAAGAATTGGAGATAATATCACAAAACTGCTGTCCTGATTCTATTCCAGATTTAAACCCAGAATATTTCCAACAGAGCTATAGCTCAATTCCTTCTTCTCTAATGGCTTAACAACTATTGTATTAAATATTAAGTGATTGAAAATTTACATTAGATATAAATCAAATGAATTACTTTATTTGTACATGTGTTTTACATAGAAGATTTTTTAAGTTTAATTTTATTTATTTATTTGAGAGTGACAGAGAGAAAGAGGCAGAGAAAGAGTGAGAGAGAGAGGGAGAGGGAGAGAGAGAGAATGGGCACTCCAGGGCTTCCAGCCACTGCAAACGAATTCCAGACCCCCTTGTGCATCTGGCTAATGTGGGTCCTGGGGAATTGAGCCTTGAACCAGGGTCCTTAGGCTTCACAGGCAAGCGCTTAAATTCCAAGCCATTTCTCCAGCCCTCATAGAAGATTTTTAAAAGTTAATTTTTATCATGATATAAACTTGCTTAGCAAATAAATCTACAAATAAATTCCCAGATCATAAATCATATACAGAGATACTACATTTTCAGAAACAAATTTCAAAAGCTATCCTTCATATTAAATGTTGCTTAACAGACATTTATTAACAGATGAGAAAAGTATATTAAATTATATATTTTTTGAATTTGAAAATTTCATAAGTATGAATGTATATTTCATATTAAATAATTTTCATTAAGATTCTATATTTTATTTTGAAATAGGTTGCATTATAGAACAGGATTATTTTCAAATAAAAATTGGTCAGAAGTTGACTTCTATTTGATCCTGTTCCCATATATAAATAATATATGACATTGTAAGTACCCAGCAAGGTGTTATATTGGCTATAATCAAGTACATATTGACCTGACATCATTACCCAAAGTCCACAGTGTACACTGATTTTCTTTCATGGTGATGTACATCCTTGTATAGTTATAAAATGATGTATAGAAGTCACAACTTTTTCATTAAAAAGTAGTGTCACAACAATAATGTCTAAACACTGGGCCACAATTTAGAGAAAGAGACTATGTGCATGTTGAGGTGTTTAACCACTACAAATGAACTCCAGACCCATCTGTCACCTTGTACATCTAGCTTATCTGGATACTGGGGAATTGAACCTGGGACTTTAGGCTTCTCAATTTTCTCAATTTTCCTGTTTCCACCATATTGCTCTTTCAAGGATATCAGACAGGCAGAACACTTTTTTTTTAGGTTGGTTTCCTTCATTTAACAATTTGTATTTGTATTTTTCATGTCTTTTCATGGCCTGATGGGACATTAGTTTTAGCATTAAATTGTATTACAATCCTTGTATACACTAGTTTATTCTATCAATATATATACTGAGTGACATATTGATTGGTTACAATTTTGGTGCTAGTCTGCTGTGGACATTTATATGCAATTTTTTGCAGAAAAGTTTTCAACTCATCTGTGTAAATGAAAAAATAGAGAACTACTGTAGTGACTTATAAATGCATGTTTAGTTTGGCTAGAACTAGCAAAACTCAATAAATTTGTATCATCACGGCCAATGAACGAGAGTCATTTTTTTATCTTTTTCCCTTCAGCTATGCATCTGGAAAGCAGTTCAGTGATAAAATTATCCTGAAATTAGCTTAAGATATATTAACACATGACCAGAAAAATCCTTTCTTCTCTTCTTTTTCCCTTCTCATTTTGTTTCTTCTATAAAAATGGACATGGGGTGGTAATTTGGAGATAGAACTAATATTTCCCATGCCAAGTCATAATATATTTAGTTATAATTCTGTAAAGAAGATAGAGGACTAATGTCTATGGCCAATAATAAGATATTTAATGAGAAATGTGTAAAGGAGAATACTGTACTGTAACCAACTACTTAAATCATCCTGGGATTGGCATTCTGGACTGCTTGAGCAATTTGTTCTTCTCTTGTGAAAGATTGATATCTTAAATCTGTTTCAAGAAATCCATATTCTCCATCAAAACAGACTTCAACACAGAGTTAATATGGGAGAAATTTCTAGAGGAATGAGTAATGAGGAAAATGGTGAGGAGCCAATTTCTTGTTCTCTTTATGATGCATTGGCACGTCTGGATAGAGACAAATTGCATGTTCAGAATATTTTTCGTTAGGAAACCAGTTGTTTGGATCCATCGAAACCCTAGTAGAGATTAATAAAATCTAAGAAGCAATTGACTGAGAAGCAGAAAGAGTTAAATTGTGAGAATTCACTCAATCCAGGTCAAATACCCTGACAGACTATCAATTTGGACAGTAAAAAGTTCCGGGAAATGAGCCAAGAGAGATCACACCAAGATAAAAAGCTGTAAATCTTTAGAATGATTTTTTTTTTTTTTGAGCTTTGTCAGGACCACCTTACTTATCTTCCCTTATTTTAAAATTAAGGATATTTCCTTATACACTTAAAGGCAGATGGTATAGAGCCAGCAAGAGTAAAGGCAGCATGTGTCTTTGACATCATGTTCCTTAGAATATCAGAAAAACTGGGCATGCTGGCATATGCCTTTAATCCCAGTACTCAGGAGGCAGATATAGGAAGATCGCTGTGAGTTCCAGGCCACAAAAAGTTGCTTGTCATCATGCATGTTGATGTATGTAAGAGTGATTTAAATTCCAATTCATAAAAACAATGAAAAAAATATTCAATTTTTTACTTTATGTCTAGGTGATATCTTGAAACTGTCTAGATTTCATCAGTGTGTTATCTATTTGTAGCATGACATTTGAGATGAAATGTATCTTTAAATATCTCTGTGTCTCTTCATTTTTCTGGTTGAAAACCATCCATATGAGTGATTATTTTCATAATAAAATAATTTTGGGTATCAATAATAGGGCCAAATTAGTTTGACAAAGAAAAAAATAGCATTTCCTATTTGGATTATTATTATTATTATGGCTATATCACAATTTCAAAATCTGGGGCTGGAGAGATTGCTTAGTGGTTAAGGCACTTGCCTGAAAAGCCAAAGGACCCAGGTTCAACTCCTCAGGACCCACTTAAGGCAGATGCACAAGGGGGCACACACATCTGGAATTCATTTGCAGTGGCTAGAGGCCTTGACATGCCCATTCTCTCTCTCTCTCCCCACCTATTTCTATATCTCTTTCTCTCTCAAATAAATAAATGAATAAAAATATTAAAAAAATCAAAATCTAAAAAATCAAACTATAAGCCTAAGGTGAATCATATGTGGAACAGAATCCAAAAGAGAGGTTTAGATTGATTGTGAACATTGGGAAATGAAATGCTGTGTGTGTGTGTGTGTGTGTGTATGTTTGGGTAATTCATGTTCAACATTACTTTGTAGCAGATATTTCCTAGAGCAATTAATTATAAGTTGAGGTTTACTGTAATAGTCCCTAGTGCTACCCCTTGATTGTATGATATTATGTCAACTAAGTATTAATTGCTATGTGATCTACTTTACTCCCAAATGTATTCCATTCTTGCTTGCTTTGTACTTCTACTGGTTTCAGATAACAGCATGGCTTGACTAATCTCAATATGGTCTTAGTTCAATATAACCCAGCTCATTTCAGATAATAGATAGTAAACTAACCCTCTCATAGTTACAGCAGAGCAAATGAGAGAGGCACAGTAGGTCAACGTTTTAGTTTATGTATCTACAGACTTTGGCAGTGGCAAAAAGAGCAGGAAAAAACATGCATACAAATTTGTGGGCATCAATCAAGTCCAAAATGATTATTTGTTAAGTCAGCTCTGATGAAAAGCCAAGATGAAAACATGAATATAGAAAAGGGTTACTTAGTGGCCAGGAGAAAGTAGGCATAGTCTTATGACAATTGTGCATCTTTTGTAACTGAAACAAAAAGAGAAAGCAAAGAGGCTCGGTTGGGTGAATCTCAGCTGGCAGGTGAGGTCTCAGAGATTCTTGAACAAGGAGATCTAAAGCCCCAGAAGAAAGAGCTTGAGTGAGGTTCCACACTGGGTTACAATGGTCAAACCCCATTTCTTAGCCATGTTCAGTCCATATCCAGGAGTAATAGACAGAATTCCACCTATCTAGAGAGCTCATGGACATGTTGATGTGAGCAACCGTGCTATTAACAATATGCAGTCTCTGAGGAGGTTTGCCAAGCTTGAAGCCAGACTGAGACTACATGATTAATTCTGGATCAGCTTTGGGCTAGAGTGAAACTGTTCCTTGAAAGAACAAAAACAAGCAAACACAATATGCTGCCTTTAAAGAACATTTGAATGTATAACTGTATGATGGCTCTAGATAAACTGTTTTTACATACTTTCATTGATTTGCTTCTGAAATGAAACATGGACATTCAGGACCAGATATCAGGATAGTAGCAAGAGCCACATCATCTCCCTTAGTACAATATCCTCAGGGCAGTACTCCTAGTATAGTTTTCTGCTGCAATAAATGGTCAAAAAAAAAAAAAAACAGCACTAATCTGAGTGATGAATGATTAATCTAGGAGCTCATAAAGAAGCAACTGCTTCTAAATGTTGGGTTCCATTTATTAAAGAATTTTACACACACACACACACACACACACACACACACACACACACACACACAACACCTGAAGCCATCATCCAGAGGAGAATAAAACTTCAGTATTTACATTTCCATCTTTTCATTCATTGAGGACCAGGGCATTTTTCTCTCCCCTCTTCTTTTTTTCTCCCCCCTTTCTTCTTTGCTCCCCACCTCCTAATTTGATGATGGTAAAGTAGTTCAGATGTAAGTCCATCTGCTGTTATTCAGATTGCTAAATCCAACCATTTCCCACATTAAAGTACATTTTCACTCTCCAAATTATTCTCAAATATCATGAAAATACACATTTTTCTCATCCTTTTCAAACTTTTTCATAAAATTTCCTCACATTTAATTTAAATCTACACCGATAATTTGAACTAATTTTGGGCTCTGGTGATAGGCATCCAAATTACCTTTTCTACATATGGTTATGGGATAAAATTATAGTGTTGTAAAATAACACACTTGTCATATGTCTTTGAATCACTTGATTTGTAATGAATCACATGTACATATATGCTTCTGCACTCTATGTTCTGTTGGCCATGGTCTAACATTACACAAAGCCATGATGGCCTATTTATCCCAGCTTTACAATTGCTTCTAATATCTGACAAAGCACAATGACCTAAATTTAGTGTACAGCAAGTCAGCTGAAGGACTTGATAAAATAAAGATTGTGAACAAATTTATTGAGGGTGATGGAGTCTGAAATTTTACATTTCAAACAAATTATTATTATTACTATTATTGTTATTGTTATTATTGGTTTTTTGAGGTAGAGTGTCACTGTAGCCCAGGATGACTTGGAATTCACTCTGTATTCTTAGGGTGGCCTTGAACTCATGGCAATCCTAACTCTGCTTCCCGAGTTCTGGGAATAAAGGCGTGTGCCACCACGCCCGGCTCAAACAAATTTTTAAGTGGTGCTAAAAGTATAGGACTATAGACCACACTTAGTGATGAGGAAAAGAGAGTACTATGAAAACTGTTATAGAACTGCGTTAGCTTGCTTGCAATTTGTGTTTTTACTTGCATATTAGTACCAACTCATTAAGTTATGCTATCAAAAAAAAAAAAAAAAAAGAAAGAAGAGGAAGAACAAAACAAAATCAAAATCCTTTTGGAAATGTTACTTAGCTATAAAGCTCACAGATAGATGTTATGAGAAATTCACAGGTATAAAATAATAACCTAAATATTGGACATAGTCACATCATGAATAGTGTGTGCCACAGTCAGCTCCACACAGCTGGGATAAACTTTCAAACCAGAATGTTTATGGGTGAGATTTATTTGAAGCTTACAGACCCGGAGAAAGTTCCACTGATGGAAAAAGAGGCTAGCTCCTTTTCACAGATCCAAGCAGAGAGAAAAGCCACCAGCAGTACCTTAAAAAAGCAAAACATCAGGATACCAGCAGCAAGTAGCCAGAGCTCCGACCTTCCTCCCCACACCTGCGGTATGGACATCAGATCCATGCCAGTGACACTTCCTCCAGATAGGAGACTAGAGACAAGTTTTTTTTTTTTTTTTTTTTTTTTGTTTGGTTTTTTTTTTTACACTTGAGTCTATTGGGAACATTCAAACTATCAAAATGTGGTTCATTCATTGAGTTAGATGTTTAATTATTTTCCATGGAACCTTCTTTCTCAGGTATTTCTATTTAATAGCTTCTAAAGTGGCATCATTCTTTAATTTTCTTTTTAATTGTGATGTACTTAAAGCACATAATTTTAATGATTTAATTTTAATTCCTCTAATACAGCATCCAAATTATTATTTAATATATTAAATAAGACTTCATTTATTCAAAAAATTATCAGGCTGGGTGTGGTGGCACATGCCTTTAATCCCAGCACTTGGGAGGCAGAAGTAGGAGGATCACAGTAAGTTTGAGGCCACCCTGAGAATACATAGTTAATTCCAGGAGAACCTGAGCTATAGTGAAACCCTACCTTCAAAATCCAAATATATATATAATTGATTTATTTCTTATTTGTTAATAAATCAGAAGGAATTGACTCAATAATAAGACCTTTATAGATTATATGTTATAACCATTAGGTAATACACTTCCCATTTCAACTTTGATTGTGGAGATTCAATTTTCTCTTAACTTCTCTGATAAGATTATGATCTAGATGAATTTGAGTTGCTTTAATTTTTTTAAAGAAAAAAGTATTTTCTTTCTGTTCTTGAATATTTTACAGTAATGAGGTAATATTGCTGACAATAGCAATTTAATATTAGACACTTTATCATAATATTATTTTGATTAATATAAAGTCAAAGCAATTTAAATGCTATCATCTGTGATGCTTAGTCTATCTTCAATAATGCATAATTTATTTTTGACATATTTTTAGTATAACTGAACAATTGTTGAAATAATAAAAATTGCCATCAGAAACAATATTTCATTGTTGTTTATTAGAAGCCCTTGGATATTATGTGAAATTTGGGCAATATATTTCTTTATGTCAGAGATTATTAAGGCCATTGTCACTCAGATATTATATATAGCAAGTAATGTGAAAGTACTGCAAATACATGTAAAGTTTTATTGACCCTCAAGCTATTCTATAAATATAGCTTGCAATTGTTTCTTAGTTGTCTGTGATCAAAGAAAATGACTATGGAATAAAAGTTGCTTTATAATATGTACTTTTGATGCTATACTAAAAATAGAGTTAAGTTAACTTGGAATAAATTGTATTAGTACAAAGAATGGGATTCTTCATTCTTTGCACTTTATTTTAAAAATTAAAAATCTCAGCTTTAAGGTTTCTGTTCTCAAATGTACTAAATACACTGTGTATCAAATTCTTAGGCTCATTTCTATGATCTCACTTGGATATAGCTCAATTAATATTATCAACAATATCTAATAAAACACATTTTATTAAGGAGTCTGGGCACAATTTTATATTTGTAATCAATATAGATTAATAATTTCCTATTTAATCATTTTATTGAAACCTTCAACAGTAGCCATACTTTATTTTGTAGTTGCTATAACAATGTTTACTGTCTTTAAATGAGTAGATTTTTTTTCTTTCCTCCTTCCTTTCTCCTTTCTTCTTTCATTCCTTCCTTCTTCCCTCTTTTCCTCCTTCTTCCTTTCCTTTCTGACTTTTTAATGCAAAAAACAAGATTTTTATTATCACTTTGAGGATCACTGCAAAATTAAATATGGAGTTAATATGTAGCAAGTACAATGCAGAAGTTAATTTATTTTAGGACATCAAGTGCTCATTTAGTGCATTATAATTTACCACAAAACTTAGTTTATTCTCTCATTTTTGAAATACTAATTTTTTATTTTATTTTAAATATAACAAGTTATTCTCTTTTATTCCCTTGCCCCAGCTCCTATTACTCAGGAGGCCCACCTCAGTGGGGTTATAGTATTCACGGTGGGGTAGCTGGGACCATGCCTTGGGTTATCCCTGTTCACTCTGTGGCTCTTACAATCTTTCCACCTTAATTTTGGCAATGTTCCCTGAGCTATGGCTGGCCTGGGGGCAGTCTGGTTTAGTGCTGAGTTTTCTACAGCCTCTAGATTTCTGTTTTAATAGGTTTTATTGATCATCCTGTTTGTCACCATTGATTGGGCTGGTTGTCAGGCTAGCAGTAAGAACAGTGTCATGTTATCACTACCCCTGCAATTTCTCTTGGACCCTGGCAGATGTGGTAGAAGTGGCATATCTCATGGTAGGTAGTCAGCTAACTTCTTGTCTTATCCATGGATCTTGATTCTCCTCCATTTTATCTGCCATATTTAAAATTAAGCAGAGCAGCATTACTTAAAGTTGAATACGTAGATTTTAGAGGTTTTGTTTTTGTTTTTTTCCTTTATTCCATTGCAGGGACTGCCATCATATGCCACAACACTAGACATTAGAAGTGTCAAGTTTGGATGAAATCATATTCACTCTTTTAAAAGTTCATAACAAAGTGCTAGAGAGCTCACTGAGAGGTTAAGGCACTTGTCTGCAAAGCCAAAGGGTCCTGGTTTCACTATACAGGACCCACGTAAGCCAAATGCACAAGGAGTAATATGCATCTGGAGTTTGTTTGCAGTGGTTGGAGGTCCTGGTGTGCCCATTCTCTCTCTCTCTCTCTCTCTCTCTCTCTCTCTCTCTCTCTCTCTCTAGTAAACAAATAAAATCTATTTTTATTGTATTTTTTTAAATTATTTATTTATTTATTTGAGAGCGACAGACACAGAGAGAAAGACAGATAGAGGGAGAGAGAGAATGGGCGCGCCAGGGCTTCCAGCCTCTGCAAACGAACTCCAGAGGCGTGCGCCCCCTTGTGCATCTGGCTAACGTGGGACCTGGGAACCGAGCCTCGGACTGGATCCTTAGGCTTCACAGGCAAGCGCTTAACCGCTAAGCCATCTCTCCAGCCCTTTATTGTATTTTTAAAAGTGTATTATTACTTTTTAATAACTAGTTTTGTACTCAGTGAATACAGTCAAATTGGTACCATTGTTAATATTTTTTTTTTAGTTCATAACAAATGTTAACAAAGATTTTGTTGCAGTTTCAATGTGCAATACCACCCACACCCATATATTCCAGTTGTCACTCAACTGGTACTGCCTTTTGGGGAGGGTTATGACTCCTTAGTCTCTGGGACCTCTCTAATGGAAGTTTGTCACTAGCCAGATCCTACTTCCTGTTCACATGTTCTCTGCTACCTGACTATGGATGCAATGGGATGCCTTGCCTCATCATCCTGATACTATGCAAACCCTTCTGCCTTTAAATGTCTTCTTGTCATATATTTAGTTAGAGCAATTAAAAAAATTCCACAAATCATTCCTTCATTTGTTTTAGTCTTTAAAAATTACACAGTTGGTTATTTCTTTGTAACTTGATTGGTTGTTTAATATTCCTATATTATATATCATATTATTTGTTTGTAAATTTTTCTCCATAATAAATAAGATTTTTGCATAGAATGGAATATCAAACAACCATTGTAGACATAAATAAGATCACAGTGATATTGAATTTTCTAATCCATAGATATTAGATTACTATAATTTTTAACAATTCATTGGAAATTATCAGTGTAGTGGCTATGATATGATGAACAATTTTATGATTCCTGTATTCTTTATCCTTTTTTTCATTAGGAACATATTTTGTATGGATATATCATGTGTTGGTACTATCTTTTCCCTCCTCCCTATCTCCATTCCACTGGGGTCCCTCCTCAGTGGGGCTGCTGGCATAATCCATGGAGTTGTGGATTATGTGTTATAGGAGAAATCCTTTATTGGGAAAAGCAATGCTTCTGGGCATGATGTTCCAACTTGTAGCTCTTGCACTCTTTCTGTTCTCTATTCCTCAAAATTCCCTAAGCAGTAGTGGGTACATCTTAGGTCTACTCCAGTAATGAGCTTTTAGGATCCTCTGGATTTCTGCTTTGGTGTGTTTTGAGTATCCTGTGGATTTATCTCCCTCACCCTGACACTGATTGTCAGGTTCACCATGGAAGCAGCACCCTTGCTCATCTCCCCACTTCTTCTCTGGTTTTACCTAGACTTTGACTAAGATGTGAGCAGGTTTGCTTATCTACTTGGTCTAGATATGTTCTGAAAAACAGTTTCTCCAATAGTGAGTGAAGTCAGCATAGGTTAAATGGGATAAGCATTGTTAATTTAGGGAGATTTTGTTGAATGTAGTCCCTCTTTTCAATAAAGACTAGTGGAAGCTTGACATTGGAGAGCATTCTTTGTCTCCATAGAATTCAAACCTTGTTCTCAATCCAAATGTGTTCCTTTCCACTCAGCAGATCTCTTAGCCAATCAGAAAGCTGTTGATTACCCCGCAAGACTGTGTACCACCATTGCAATGGTATGTACTTCTTGTCAGGCTGCTTGTTTCTGAGAAGGGTAGAACCCTGCTTTCTTACACTATTGTTGGCCACTTTCCCCCAGTATCTTCATGTAGTGCTTTTTCAGAACTAGATGGGCTGTCTGAAGACTGGCTCTTTTCTGGATTCCAGCTAGGTCTCTTGATTTTTTGTGTTGGAAGCTTTACTTTTTGAATTATTAAATAACTTTTTGCAATTAGAATAGAACCACTCCAAGGTCAGTAAGATTTTTAAGATGTTTCATAAATGGATTTCCTTCTGATTGCTTCAGAACTTTTATTTTATGTTAATGGTTTATTTAATTTCAGTATCAATATTATTTTAGAAATATTTTACTAACTTGTATATTCCATCTTTATTTTACATTTGTATATACTATTACTATGAATGAATTGATATATATATATATATATATATATATATATATATATATATAAAATTCCTTCAATATTATGGTTTTAGTTATTGAATTTTTATTTTTAATTATTTGTCTTATGTATTGTTATAAACCAGTATGATAATCATTTTCTCTATCTTATATTCTAAAAAGTAGTTGCTCCAAAGCCCTTGTCAATTAATTCTGACATCTGAGTTAATTTTTGGTGTGTACCAATATATTGCAATCATTCCTCTCAGTGTATATAATGAATGGATTCAAGAATATCCAGTACCACACCATTCAGTTATACATAGGTATTCACAAATATGGTGGGAAGGGATTAACATAGTTCATGCACCTTCCTAGACACTTGACCAATCTCCAGTCAAGGCCTCTGTGTGGATAAACTGAATGATTTAAGTTCTCAGTAAATTTCTCATGGGGGCTAATCTTTAGTTTTAGTGTTTCCAAATGGGAACAAGTTATCTACTGAATCCATTTCATTTCTGTACATCACAGAGGTCTCCATGAACATGCAGAAAAGCCTTGGCCAAGAACATCTGGAGTGCCCTGTGATAGATTTCAATATGGCATTATCTGGGTAACTTTATCTTTTCCAAAAGCCTACTCCAATAATTCCAGGCACTTTACTAAGTCTAGCATAATATTTTTACACCTCGGTTCATTTTAGAATCTGTTTTCTTGTTTAATAATATGCCTCTAGAATGATATCTGGGGAAATGTGGAGCTCTCACAATAGATACAACATTTCTCATCATATATATATATATATATATATACACATACATATATAATTTATTGGTTGTTGTTGTTTCTGGCTACACAAAACTGTTCTTTGTATATGAACACATGTTTGCTTCTATAAAGGTGGAAGTTCAAGACCAAAATCAACTAAATAGTTGTACATAAAATAGACCTTTTCACACTACAAGAAAATAATACAAAAGGAAAGTTTTAATTTAGAAAGAAGGTGAATGAGATTTCCCCCAAAATTGCAAAAATTAAGTATATACACTTTAAATACACATACACACACACACACACACACACACACACACACACATATACACACACTTACTTCATAGAAAATTATAAAGTTATTACCTTAATCTGCCTAATATTTCCTTCAGAACTAAGACATCAGAAGCATATTTGAAAGACAGTATAATCCAATGAAAGCCATATAACAATATTAAACAATAAGCATAACATTTTAAAATGGCTGAGAAATTAAAATGTTTATGGAAGAAATGAAATATGGCTTAGCTTTCTTTGTCTGAAAGACCTGGAATTGAATGGTTTTAGACATTGTATTTTTTCAGACTTTAGAATATTTACGTATACTCAATGAAATACATTTGTGATAATTCCAGAGAATGTCATTTCACAAAAAATGTGATAAAAGATTTTTATTTCTAGAACCTGAAGATAATGTTGCATAGCATTTTACCACACTAAAGTTTTGTTTGCCAATAAGGTCACATTTGGAATTTTCCATTTGAAGGATCAGATTATTATTAAAGATAATTGAATTTTGAAGTATACCAGATTTGACAATTTCAGATTAAGTATGTTTGACCTTTATATAAAAAATGAGAAGAAATCTAAAATGAGTTGGCAGAACTAAAGAAGTAATTAATAAAAAAAAAAACCTTTTAACATAAAAATCAAGTAAGTATGAACCTTGGAAGTGAGTTCAATCAATTATCACATTTTCAGAAACATAAACGGTGAAGAAGAAAAATTTTAAATCAAACATAAAAAAGTAATGAAAATTATTCAAGAGAAGAAAATGAATATTAACTACAGATGATGAAACCCTCTGACTTAACAGAAAGGAATGAAGCAAGGATGTGGAATATATGATAAGATTTGTTATAAAGAAATTATATTTAATTATATATGAACAATATATAGTGGTTCAGAGAGATTAATTTATATTTCAGTAAAATTGTACATTAAGTAGAAAATACATTCTGTGTAAGTTATGGGGATAATCAGCTACTCTCTGATCGGATATAAGGACCACTTAGTGGGAGGGAATTCAGGCCTGGTGCTGTGAACCAAGTCAGGCATGTGGCTTAGAATGCCATATGTCTTCCACTTGTACTTATGCAGATAGCCACACTTTGAAGGTCAATGCTACTGTGAAGAATAGGCTTGGTTCTGAACAAGTTACCACAAAAATCTGTGTCAAGAGGACTACCATTTGCTCATGATTAATTTCTAAAAGCTGGAATTTTTTGTGCATGGATGTGTAAGCATCATACACACGACTAGTCTGTACATAATCATGTGGAACAATTCCTAGCAATGGAGATAACACTGCTGTAGACTACTGATGATGTTATTTCTGTTATGTTCTTTTGCCTGAGTTTGCTGCTCACCAGCATGGCAAGTGCAGGGAGATTGGAGAATCATGCATAAGTACTCTACTAGAAGAAAATAAATGGCTAGAAATTAATTAAGTCACATTATCTGCCAGAACAGGTCATTTTGGTTAGAATTTTCCTCCAGCAGACTGGGAAATAAATAAGTAGATAAAATGCATACTGAGTACCATGATAATCATGTGTTTACTTATTATTATTTTTGCTACACAGAAAAATGACATTATAGCTCAATATAATGGAAACTTTGTCAGTATAATTTATTGATTGAGACAGAATTCATCTGTAATAGTCTGACTTTAGAACTCATATACCAGAACCCTATACTGTGTAGTATCCCTCTACTTTCCAAGAGATTGTACTGCTGAAATCATCATGTTGTGTTTGTAACTTCTATTGTGGTGGCATCATTTTGCATTCTACTTGGACCATTTGTTTCAGAAGTCCTCATATTTCACAATACACACACACACACACACACACACACACACACACACACACACACACACGATCGCGCACGCATATATCACATTTGTATCATTTTGTCTTCACTCCAATATTTTCAAAGGTTAGAAAGTAACTACAATAGACATCTAGAAATCCAAATTTGAAATCAATGCAAAGAGGGAATCAAAGCACTTGAAGCATTCTGATTGCATCAATCCCTTTACAGTTTATGGAAAAGTTTTCTGGAAATTGTATATATAAATTTCAAGATGAAGAAAAAATGGTTTACATGCTAATATAACTAAACATATGTCGATCAAAAGTTTCAACAGATCCAATTAATAGTAGTCATCAGCTCACCATGCTAGTTAGTCAGGAGGCACATGAACTAGCTTCATAATTCCCAAGTCACTCAAAGAATTCCCCAACATTTCACTGTGTTAGTCCAAACTTTTCCTAATGCTGACATGCATAGGCAGAATAATTTGCACATAGTTTTACTATATATCACTATGCAACATATATACACTTAAAATGAGTGCACATACAGCTGGAGAAATGGCTTAGCAGTTAAGCACTTACCTGTGAAGCCTAAGGACGCCAGTTTGAGGCTCAATTCCCCAGGACCCAAATAAGCCAGATGCACAAGGTGGAACCTACATCTGGAGTTCTTTAGCATAGTGGTAAGTAAATTTATGTGGTGTTTGTGTGTATGCATGCACAAAGGGCAAGTGATTCTGAGTTATTACTTCAGTAATCTACAAAATGTAGTGAGAAAATTTTAGATAAATAACCAAATAAGAGGTAAAAGTCAATATAAGCCCCAGACATACAGAAGTGAAATCATTAGTTAATTTGTACCTATTAAAAATAAGACTTGGTATGGAGAGATGGCTTAGTGGTTAAGTGCTTGCCTGTGAAGCCTAAGGACCCCAGTTCAAGGCTCGGTTCCCCAGGTCCCACGTTATCCAGATGCACAAGGGGGCACACGCATCTGGAGTTCGTTTGCAGTGGCTGGAAGCCCTGGCATGCCCATTCTCTCTCTCTCCTTCTATCTGTCTTTCTCTCTGTGTCTGTGTCTGTCGCTCTTAAATAAATAAATAAATAAATAAATAAATAAATAAATAAATAAATAAATAAGACTTGGAGCCAGGCATTGTGGTGCACACCTTTAATTCCAGCACTTGGGAGGCTCAGGAAGGAGAACTGCTGTAACTTTGAGGCCACCCTGAGGCTACAGAGTGACTCCCAGGTCAGTCTCAGCCATGGCTATAGGAAGACCCTACCTCAGGAAAAATAAATAAATAAATAAAAGGAGCTTAGGTTGGAGAGATGGCTGACCAAGCGACTAAGAAGCTTTCCTGTGAAGCCTAAGGACTCAGGTTTGATTCCCCATTACCCATGTAAGCCAGATGCACAAAGTGGCACGTGCATCTGGATTTCATTTGCAGTGGATAAAGGCCATGGTGTGCCCATTCTCAATCTCTCTACCTCTTCCTTTCTTTCCACCCTCTCTCAAATAAATAAATAAAGTATATTTTTAAAGAAAGACTTTCAGGCTGGAGAGATGGCTCAGCAGTTAAGGCATTTTACTGAAAAGCCTAATGACCAGATGTGATTCCCCAGTACCCACATAAACCCAGATGCACAAGGTGGCACATGTTTTTGAGTTAATCTGCAGTAATAGAGGCCCTGATGTGCCCATTCTCTCTCTCTCTCCCCTTTACCTTCCCCATCTCTATGCCAAATA
Organism: Jaculus jaculus; assembly: GCF_020740685.1. Taxonomy (NCBI): domain Eukaryota; kingdom Metazoa; phylum Chordata; class Mammalia; order Rodentia; family Dipodidae; genus Jaculus; species Jaculus jaculus. The sequence goes on along the minus strand of NC_059103.1, from coordinate 181,890,504 downwards.
AATAAATGTAAGACTTTCATATTTTATCTATCCATCATCTTTAGCACTAGGTAAACTTTCAAGATGCCACTTTCAGATTTTAAGCAATAATAACTTGTTCTTGATCAAAGCTACTGAAAGAATATTTGTCCCCAGCTCTTCTGAATTCCATGTGTTTAATATTATGCAGCTGTTCATTTTTCAGAAGGTAGTAATGAAATTACATCAGCTGGCACATGTAGGTTTCTGTAAGTTTATACACATTTCATAAATAAATACCAATATTTGTAATAATATTTCCCTAGTATTGTGCTAAGAAAGCATCTCAAATTGTGTAGCTTTGAGTAACAGAAACCTATTATTTCAAATTTCTGGGACCTGGAATTCTAAAATCACAGTATTGGAAATTTTAATTTCTTTGGGTGGCTTGAAGATGATAATTTTCCTTACAATTCTCCTACTTTACTGTACCAACTTGCAATCTTGGAAATTCCATGCCTTGTAGGCACTTCACTCCTTCCCCATGTTCTTACTGAGGCGTGTCTGGGTGTCTTCTGCTTTTGTCTCTGCTTGTCTAATAAAGACACAGTAATGGTGAATTAAGGGCTCAGACTCCCTCCAGCCTGGCCAGTACTTCAATTAACTCATCATGTCTATATTGATGACATTCCCCTGGAAGAACACATTGTGAAGTTCTGAGTTGGAACTGCATTGTATCTTTTTGGCATGGCATACTTTACCAGAAAATAGAAAAGCCACCACTTACTGAGATGTATGTTACCTGGTGTATCTCTGCTTGTGTCAGAGAAACAGGTCCATCTTCTGCATCTTCCTACCAAATAAGAGCTAGTTATCAACTTTGATGAACAGGGGTGAAATTTTTAATGGAAAAATAAAATTAAAGGGTAAGATGTAACATGTAATTAATTTATTTTAACAGCTCTTGTTTTTAATTTTAACTCTTAAACCTCTAATATAGGGATAATAAATGACCCCATTGTTTCTCCATTAGCCAAGCACTTTTTAAAATATGTAATTCTCACCTTGATTTAGGCAGCAGTAAAAACCAACTTACCTTATCCATTGCAACAATAATATTATTGTATATCACATAAATATCATATATATGCATGTATTATTCAGATAATAATATATTTCTGACATGTGATCCATATATTGAGACCACTACAGAATGATTAAAGTTCGTTTTTCATATTGCTAGAAAATACTGCTGTCATGGGAAATTATTCCCCTGTGGCAATGTAAACACCTATCTTCCCAGGGAAATATGCACCCCAAAAAAGGCTCAGGTGGCAGACCAAGGTATGGACATTACCTCAAAAGCAGTTTGAGTGAATGCACGGATTTACTCAGTTATTAACAGAGCAGGGTGAGGGGCGCTTACAGGACCTTGGATGGCTCAAAGGCAGCTGCATCACCAAAAAGCCCACCTCAGCCCAAGCGTGGATCATGGAAGCTGATTCTCTAGAGCACACTGTGTAGTCTGCAGGCAGCTCAGATGGCTGGAGTGTCTCCTACTAATCAGCTGTTTTCCCTTTGTATATCTTTAGTGTGTACTCAAATCTTTCTCACAGACTTGATGACTTTGAGTCTCCTGAGCTTCCTTCCTTCCAAATTAGGAAGGAATGATTCAATGCAGAGGAAATTACTATTCATATATATAGGGAGAGAGCGAGAGAGTAGTATACAGTATGTATGTATACATATATAAAATGTATATACATATATAAAGATTAAGAAAAGTAGACAAAGGTTTAAATAAACGTGAGTTTTGGATTGGTGAAATTTGGAAACTGAAATATATTTCATTTTCTGAAAATAACACCAATCCTACTAAAACAGTGATATTGTACTCATGTGATTTTGCAGGAAGCTGTTGAGGAGCAGAAGCTCCTGCCCATGGTTCACATGTTTCACATCAGCAGGCAGCTGCAAGAACAGATGGGGTAATCACTATCGTGTGTCCACTACTTCTTTATGCTCATGACTTGGCTTTGATGAAATACTTGTAGGCTCATAAAATCAGTGTTTCTGATGCATGTGCATATTTATGGAATTAAACAGATATACTGCATGTGAAATTAGATAAAACATGTTACATTTCTAAACTCATATGTATTATCAGTGGCAAGCAAATAAATATTACAGTTAGATTTCCTGAGTACAAATACATGAGTAATTTTACCTGAACTTTCTAATATAAAACTCAGCATAGGTGGAAAGATGGTTCAACAATTAAGGACTCGTCCTTGCAAGCTAGGGTCCCGAGTTGGAGCTGCCTCAGTGCCCACATGAAGCAGACACAAAGGGGCACCCATATCTTTGATCCCAGTGATCATGGGAACTGAGCCAGTGAAATCCTGAGGCTGGCAAGCAGCAGTAGTGAGAGAGCTGCCTTCAGAAAAGGAGGAAAAGGGAGAGGAGAGGCACCCCAAATTTGATCCCTAGACTCTGGCACTATTGAGCCATGGAAGAACATTGCTAGATATATCACATACGGAGGAGATTAGATTACTAGGGCACACCCATGAAGTAAGGGCATTGATATGCCAGTCTCTCACTCTGTTTCACTTCTAAGGTACCACGAGGTAATACTTCCACCAGGCACCTTCACCACTACCAGCCAAAGGCTACAGATCCAAATGACCATGCATTCAATCTTCTTAAACAATGAGACATCATAACATTACTTCCTTTTAAGTTGTTTATCTCAGGCATTTTGCCACAGTTCACAGACAAGCTGGCTAGCTTAATCTATCTTCATTAAAACATAGCCAACAGATGCAACTTCTCTAATTATCGTTTTACTCTGTTGGTTTTCTTTGAAAATAAAATTAGTTTCTCATATATAGAAACCTCATTTTTGTCAAGTCATAACACTTCCTTTATTTCTGATTGCTGGGGCAGCATAAATATTTGAAAATAATACTAACTAAAATACTTCTATTAAAATTAAGCTGGAAATTACTATGTATACACCAAGGACTTTCCTCAGTGGGATTGCTAGTATTCACCATGGGGTTGTGGGTGCTGAGTTGTAAGACCAGCAGTCAGTCATTGTGGGAGGGGAGCAATGGCTCTGGACATTCCCACCTACCGCATGGTTCTTAAATTGTTTCTTCCCTCTCTTCCACAAAATTCCCAGAGTCTTGGTGGGTGTTCTTTGTCTACTTCAGTGTTGAGCTTTCTCAGCAGCTTCTGGATTTCTGCTTTGGTGCATATTGAGTATACTGTGTTGGTCTCCATCACCCTGGCTAGGGTTGTCAGGCTCACTATGCAAGAAGCTTTTTTCTTTCTTTTTTTTTTTTTTTTTTTTTTTTTTTTTGCTTACCTTTGTGTTTTTACTTGGGCCCTAGCTGCTGTGCTAGGGGTGGTTCACCTTCTGACATGGAGTCAGTGATCCTAGTAGCCCAGGAAACTAAACAATCACTCCACCAGAAAGGACCTCATGAAGCTAAAAAGCTTTTGTACAAACATACCATAAACAGGGCCAACAGACTACCCACAGGATGGGAGAAAATTTTAGCTAGCTATACCACTGACAGAGACCTAATACCCATAATCTAACAAGAACTCAAAAATTATACTTTTATGTTAAAATTTTGGGCATTTGAAGATTAGAAAGAAAATAAGTAAAATATCTGGGTCTTTTACAAAGATTTAATATCTACAATATAGCATGCACTGACCAGTAAAAGTTGATTTTTACACAGAATGCACAAATTATATGCTAAAATGTTATAAAAGTAGTCCTTTCCCACAAATTCAATCTATCTAGTACTCTTTTTGTCTGGTGACATGAATTAATTTAAAAAAAATCTACATGGGCACCATGTAGACAAATGTTTTTCCTTCCCATTGTATACCTCTTTTGTTGTATATTACTTCACACATATTGTAATAAGTTTATTACCACAGAAAAAAGTACTTTGATTGAGAATATTTAGCTACTCAGAAATATTTTAATGTTTGCTTGGGTTTATTTGTTGGATGATATTTCTTTAAATAAATCATGACTTATGAGATTTACTCCTGTGTACTTTTGATATACCCTAATTTTATGATTAGCGTGATGGAAAATTGGAAGCTAAAATGAAAATTGACAAGAATCAGCTGTGATCATCATCTTCTATGAAATATACATTCAATTATATAATATGAAAAATTAGAATATTTATGTAAATCTAAAATCTATAGAAGTGTTTGTATATGGTCACATTTGGGGGAGAAAATTTCTTGGTTTATATCAAACAATGTGTATATAAATTTATTTACATAGAACTTATTATATACATATTTATACATATGATCTTAAGTATAAGTATACATTTTCTGTCCAACAAAATTTGGCTAAAGTATATGTATTAAGGCTCATCTACAAAGAAAGGTAACTTAGCTAACAATGTGCAACTTGTACACTGTACTCAAAAGTATAAGTTTATGTGTGTGTCTTAATGTAGGTTATACAAATCAAAAAAGAAATCTAGGGACTGTAAGAAATTTATCTAAAATCATAGAAAAAAATTATTAAAGGATGGAAAACTCTGATGTTCATACCTTCTCTGTTGTAAAATTTTATTTAGTCATTAATATATTTACATAGGCTGATTGGGGAGGGGGCAAGGAGAATGAGCGTGCTAGGGCCTCTTGCCATTGCTAACAAACTCCAGACACATGCACCATCTTGTGAATCTGGCTTATGTGGGTAATATGGTATCAAATGTGGCTCCTTAGGTTCTGTAGGCATGTGCCTTTACCACTAAATTCTCCCCAGGCTCCTAATATCCCCTTTATACTTTAATATTTAAAATTATTGTTTAGTTAATTTACTTATAATTCCTTTCTTGAAATTAAAATATTTAATTGTATTATTTATCTGTATTTTTTCTGACTGACGTAATGTATTTTAAGCTGCTAAAACATCATATACTGAATGATAGCTCACATTAAAACTTATAATCTATAAAAATGGAAGTGCATGTTTCTAAAATATTTCAGCGGGGGCTGGAGAGATGGCTTAGTGATTAAGCACTTGCCTGTGAAGCCTAAGGACCCCGGTTCGAGGCTTGTTTCTCCAGGACCCATATTAGCCAGATGCACAAGGGAGCTCATGTGTCTGGAGTGCATTTCTTGTGGCTGGAAGCCCTGGCACACCCATTCTCTCTCTCTCTCTCTCTCTCTCTCTCTCTCTCTCTCTCTCTCTCTCTGCCTCTTTCTGTCTCTATCACTTTCAAATAAATAAAAAAAAATGAACAAAAAATTAAATATTTCAGGGAACAGCTTATGTCTAGTTACTTCACATTTTTCACAAATATATTATTATAATGAGGAGGCATTTTAAAACATGGCTAGAAGATTTTTGCAGTTGTAAAGAATTCAATTTCTGTTTTCTAATTTCAGAAATATTTAAGTATCATGCAATTGCACTGTGCTGTTTACAATTCCTATGGAGATTTTCACGTAAAGTTGTAGTTGTCAGTACGTGTGCTTTTGATTTATGCTTCATTGTGCTTTCGAGCACTTACTAGATACAAAACTTTGTGGATGCCCTTTAACAAGACCACCTCGTGATTAATTAGCAGAGTGTGTACATACATATGAATGAGAACCTGATAGCTTGCCAAAAAAATTAACACGTTTTCTTTGGAGGAGATAGCACTTCTGACTAATACTTTTTTTTAATTTAATTTATTAGTTTTCTTTTCAGCAAATACAGACAGTTTGGTACCATTCTTTAAGCTCATCTATGATCTACCCCCTCCCATTGGACCCTCCTTGTTGATGTAAATGGGTCATGCATTGTGGAGTTAGCCCACAGTTATTGGTATGATAAATGTCTCTGCAAATCATGACCCAACATGTGACTCTGACATTCTTTCCACCCCCTCTTCTGCAAAATTTCCCTGAGCCATGTTGGGTTCATTTTTGGTCTGCTTCAGTGCTGAGGTATTGGGGGCCTCTGAGGCTCTGGCTCTCTGATTTGGTAGGAGTTGATTTTTCTCTGTGTTGGTCTCCTTCCCCTTTGTGCTGGTATTCGGTTCACAGGAAAACATCACCCTTGCTTGTTTCGCCAATTGTCCTTAGTTTCAGATGGGCCCTTTTTGAGGTATGTTGGGGCAGCTCTATCCTTAGGATCTGCATCTATCTGAAAAAGAGAAACAGATTCTCCAACGGAGAGTAAGTTAGCACCCCGAAAATTGAGATAACACTTTTTTAATAGACAGTTTGATAGGTGTAGGCCCTCTTGTACCCCATGATTGATAGTAGCTTGATATTGGAGAGTGGGCTTGTGTTTGGGTATGGTTCTGACTTGTTTCCAGCTCTAGCTATGGGTCTTGTACCACTGAGGGGATCAGTTAGCCAAGTCAAGAGCAGTTGGTTCCTCACCATGGCTGTGTGCCACTATTGCACTTGTGTGGGCATCAAATCAGGTTATTTCTTGCTAAGTAGGTTAGACCATGAGTTGCTTGGACAGATATTGGTCATTTTTTCCCATCGCCCATGTAGCACCTTCTGGCACTAGACACGCTGACTGTCTGGGGACTGACTCTCTCCTGGCTTCCAGCCATGCCATTCCATTTTACATGTCAGCTGCGTATGGAGTCTTCAGCAATAGGGTCTTACCACTGGCCTTTTGTGGGTCATCAAGTACTCTGACAGAAGTCTGTCATTGTTTTGGGAAACCTTGGAGGTTTCTCTGATCAAAAGCTCATTGTGGATGGTAGCCCCAGGCTGGAAGTGGGGGTTACAGGTCAGTGCCCACTAAGAAATTGAGGAAAAACATAACTAATATATAACAGTTAGAGAGGAGAGAGATAGAAGGGAGAGGGGGAGAGGGAGGGAGGGAAGATGTAGGAGATTTAGGTTAGTCTTGATCCTACCCTCCCAGTGTCTTGTGGTTCATGTGTTTCCTGTAGAGGTCTAGTGAAGGTTCAGCTATTTGGTCTGTCTTTTCGGAAGTACCAAAGCTGAACTCAGAGAAGATTAATCACCTCAATGAACCAATCACACTCATGGAGATTGAAAAAGTAATAAAAAACCTCCCAAAAAAGAGGAGTCCAGGACCAGATGGATTCCCAGCCAAATTTTATCAAACCTTCATGGAAGAACTCAAACCAATCTTTCTAAAACTGTGCCACACTATTGAAGAACAGGGAAAGCTACCCAACTCCTTCTATGAAGCTAGTATAACCCTAATCCCAAAACCAGGCAGAGATGCCACAAGAAAAGAAAACTACCGACCTATGTCCCTAATGAACATAGATGCAAAGATCCTCAACAAAATACTCACAAACTGAATCCAACAACACATCAAAAGCATTATCCACCTTGACCAAGTGGGATTTATCCCAGGAACACGAGGGTGGTTCAACATATGAAAATCTGTCAATGTAATACACCACATAAACAAGCTTAAACTTAATAACCACATGACCATTTCGATAGATGCAGAAAAGGCCTTTGACAAGATACAACATCACTTCATGATCAAAACATTGGAGAGAATCGGCATGGCCGCTTCACATCTTAACATAATAAAGGCAATATACAAAGCTCCAAAGGCCCAAATAATACTTAATGGAGAGAGACTGGAAGAATTCCCATTGAGATCAGGAACAAGACAGGGATGTCCTCTCTCACCTCTGATTTTCAATATAGTTCTTGAAGTCCTAGCTCAAGGAGAAGGAAATAAAAGAGATACAATTTGGAAAGGAAGAAGTTAAATTAGCTCTATTCGCTGATGACATGATTGTATATGTAAGAGACCTGAGAGACTCATCCCAAAACCCCTGAAGGTGATTAACTCCTATAGCAAAGTACCAGGATAAAAAATCAATGCACAAAAATTGGTAGCATTTCTGTATGCAAATGACAAAGATACAGAAAAAGAAATAAAGGACATAGTCCCATTTTCAATAGCAACAACAACAACAAAAAAAAATACCTTGGAATAACATTAACCAAGGAAGTAAAAGATCTATACAACGAAAATATAAAAACTCTCAAAAAATAAATTGAGGAGGACTTGAGAAGATGGAAAGACCTCCCATGCTCCTGGATAGGCAGAATTAACATTGTGAAGATGACAATCCTACCAAAGGCAATATATAGATTTAACGCAATTCTAATTAAAATCCCTACAGTGTTCTTCACAGAGATAGAGAAAAAGATCTCAAATTTCATATGGAAAGGCAGAAGGCCTCGCATATCCAAACATATCAACAGCAAAACAGATACCTCTGGTGGCATCACCATACCTGATCTAAAGCTATACTACAAAGCCATAGTAATAAAAACAGCATGGTACTGGCATAAAAACAGGAGTATAGACCATTGCAATAGACTTGAGGACCCGGATTTTGGGTCAAGCAACTATAGCTACTTGATATTCGACAAAGGCCCAAACAATATAGGCTGGAAAAAAGATAGCATCTTCAACAAATGGTGCTGGACAAACTGGATAACCACATGCAGGAAACTAAAACTTGATCCACACATTTCACCATGCACTACACTCAAATCCAAATGGATCAAAGACCTCAACATAAGACCAGAAACTCGAATACTACTGGAAGAAAATTTAGGAAGCACTTTCCATGATATAGGAATGGAAAAAGACTTCCTGAATAAAACCCCAGTGGCTCAAGTTCTTAAACAGTCACTCAACCAATGGGATCATATGAAGCTGAAGTGTTTCTTTACAGACAAGCATATAATAAGCAAAGCCAATAGAATACCCACAGAATGGGAGAAAATATTTGTAGGTTATCCAACTGATAGAGGCCTAATCTCCAGAACCTACAAAGAACTCAAAAGTCTAAACAATAAGAAGACAAATACCCCACTCACCAAATGGGCCACAGAGTTGAACAGGCAATTCACAGAGGAAGATATACAAATGGCAAACACACACTTAAGAAAATGTCCATCATCCCTAATCATCAGAGAAATGCAAATTAAAACAACTATGAGATTCCACCTTACCCCAATAAGGATAGCCAACATCAAAAAATCAAATGAAAATGAATGCTGGTGAGGATGTGGAGAAGCAGGGACACTCATTCACTGTTGGTGGGAGTGCAGGATGGTACAACCACTTTGGAAAGCAATATGGAGACTCCTGAAAAAGCTGACTATAGAAATAACAACAGACCCAGTTATACCCTTACTGGGCATCTACCCTAAAACCTTCAAACCACAGGCCAGAGAGATTTGCTCAACCATGTTTGTAGCAGCTCAATTTGTAATAGCTAAAAGCTGGAATCAACACAGATGTCCATCATTAGAAGAATGGATAACAAAGATGTGGTATATCTATACAATGGAATTCTATACAGCAGTAAGAAAAAACGACACAAAGTAATTTGAGGAGAAATGGTTGAGCCTGAACAGATCATTCTCAGTGAATTTACCCAGTCACAGAAAAAAAATCGACACATAGTCTCACTCATCTACAACATCTAACCTGAATCTACCCAAGATACCTTACATACCCAGCAAGCCCCTCATGGAATAGACAATAGGATGGATGGAGAGGGCAGGGAGGGCATCGAAGGGTGGAAAACAGTAATCTGGACCCAAACGGCAATGGTACCATAAAATTCTGACTAATAATTTTAAGTTTATGTCTTCCACTTTCGGAAAACTCAGCAGATCTCTCCAGTAGCCCACAGGAAGAGGCTGGGACTTTTTCATCGTGCATCTTGGCCCTTCCTTCCAGTAGGAGCAAAGTTTACTATTCTTTAGGACTCTCAGTCTCTTGACTCACTGACTTTTCAATGCATTCCAGAAGTAAGGCATCTTTTATGATAAATTCAACCCTTGTATGTGCAGTCCAGACAATATATCCAGGAAGGGTCTTTCAGACAATGGAAGCCCAGGGTCATATTCTGCTCTTCATTTGTAAGAAACCTCTGTAGCATACCCCCAAACCATAACCTGATTTTAAAACAATATTTTATGGTCTAGTCTGTGTGGCCCTTCCTGTTTGCAGAGATTTATAACCAAATGAATAGTATATAGATACATTGCTTATCACTTAACCATGTTATAGTACATTATAAAGTAAAGGTTAATCTATTAAATTAATTTAAGGTACTTTAACATTCTTTGTATACTTTTTCCAATAAGTATTTTTTTTTTCCTGAAAGCCAAATGTTTTAAAAAAATATGTTGATGAATAAAACTTAGGGATAAATTGAGATACTTTCTCTGAAGCCCAATAAGAGTTGCAAGAAACTCTCCAGACCAAAAGAAAAAAGAAATCTCAATATTATGACATTATTTATTTGGGAAGATGACGAAAGGGCTCTAAAGGGTAACAACTATAATAGTTCAGAATTAATCACCTGGAAAATTCAAGTACCCTTGTTAATAGTGCTTTCAAACAATGTAATCTTTGTGTACCATGAAATACTATTTAAATATTACAGCATAAAATACAATTTCTATTATTTAAAGCTTTATGACTCAATTTTATAGTAGAGATATTTATGCCATTTGGAAACTGTTTTTGCATTTATTTTACTAGTTGTAATGATTTTGCACACACATACTGTTAATAAGAAAAAATATTTTTGTTGCTTAATGTTTAGTTGTACCTCAGACAGTGGAAAGTAATGATATTTTTTGGAAGCAAAATACTCTATTTATTTGTAATTGATATTACTAGTGAAAGTCATACTTTAAAGTGAAAACTACTTTAATGATAGAGAAATTGTACCATTTAAATGAATTATAAAATAGTTAAGTTTTCTTTTACTTGTTTTACAAATTTTCTGCCCATGGAAATAATGTTGTCTGTAAAGTCTCTACTTTACAGACTAATAAAGAGAGGAAAGTAGCAGAGAGAAAGAGAGAGAGTGAGAGAGAGGAAAAAAGTAAAAAAGAGAAAAATTTAAAAGAAATAGAAAACAATCTTATTTTAATGCTAACTCAGGGGCTTGCACATGCAAAGATAGCACTTGACACAGAGCTGGGAAATTTTTGTTTTATGAAAAGAGAACATGAGAATCCTCTCCAGAACTGACCAGTTTCCTCCACTGCAGGCCAATCATTTTCAAATTGGTTATACACTAGAATAATCTCACCTTTAATGGTGGCACATGCCTTTAATCCCACCACTGGGTAGATAAGAAGACAGCTCTGAGTTTGAGGCCAGCCTAGGACTATAGAGTAAGACCTTACCTTGAAAACACACAGAGTAACAACAACAACAAAAAAAATTACATTAGAACAATCTCAGGTGTCATTAAAAATCCTAGTGACCAGGAGCTGGAGAGATGGCTTAGCAGTTCAAGTGCTTGCCTGTGAAGCCTAAGGACCCTGATTCAAGGCTCGATTCCCCAGTACCCACATAAGCCAAATGCACAAGGTGTTGTGTGCATCTGGAGTTCATTTGCAGTGGCTGGAGGCCCTGGTGCACCCATTCTCTCTCTCTCTCTCTCTCTCTCTCCCTCTTTCTCTGTCTGTCCTTCCCAAATAAATAAAATAAAATAAAATAAAATAAATATTTTAAAAAATCTTAGTGATGTGCATTCATTCTTGGACAATTTTCCTTAATATGATGTGGTTGGGCATTGAACTTTTATTATTTATTTATTTGAGAGAGACAGAGAAAGAGAGAGAATAGGTATGCCAGGGCCTTCAGCCAGTACAAACAAACTCTAGATACATGAGCCACCATGTGTATCTGACGTATGTTTGTTTGTTTTTCTCTTAGGACAAATAATGCAACTTAAAGTTTTGCTTTTTATAAAATAAATTAACAAGTTGGAATATTGATGTATGTCCCCATAGCCTTGCAGATTTTTTAAAAAAATTTTTGTTCATTTTTATTTATTATTTGAGAGTGACTGAGGGAGAGAGAGAGAATGGGCTTGCCAGGGCTTCCAGCCACTGCAAAGGAACTCCAGATGGGTGCGCACCCTTGTGCATCTGGCTAACATGGGTCCTGGGGAATTGAGCCTTGAACTGGGGTCCTTAGGCTTCACAGGCAAGCGCTTAACCGCTAAGCCATCTCTCCAGCCCTAAGCTTCCTATTTAAGTCTATGGAAGCCTGATGGGTGAAATGTCACTGTGGGTGGATTTTGCAGTCCACTCCTATGGTGTGTTCAGAGTGAGTTGGAATTCTCGCTGTTGGTGTTTGCTGGTTATGTCTGTCTGCTATGCATCCATGAAAGTGAGCCTGTTTCTTCTGCCATTAGTGGTGGGATCCACAGATTCTGTAATCCTGAAATAAGCCTTTTCGTCACATGAGCTTATTCTTTTCAGGTGTTTGCCCCAACAATGAGAAAGTAACTGAAATAGAAAATTGGTACTGAGAAATGGGGCCATTGATGACCATGAAGGTTTTGGTCATTGGAACTTATTTGAGAGAAGAATGTGGAAGGATTTAGTATTTTGGCCTAGAGTAATCTTTCAGTGCTATAAACAGAGTCTTATGAGTGATTTTAGTGAGAGTTTTCCAATGCTAAATGCAGAGAGAATTGTGGACTCTGAAAACTTGGCTTATGAACTTTTAAAGAGGAAAGAGAGCACTTCGTTGGAACTGAGGCACTGGCAAAAATACTGGTTGTTTATGGCCTGTGCCCTAAAAATTTGAGCAAGGTTGAATTTCAAAGTAATGGACTGTCTGCATGTTGGAATGTATAGAAAAGAAAGAAGAAAAATGTATGGCTTATCATATGGTAAATTCAAGCAGGTTTAAAGTCACAAGCACAGAGACTGGTTTTAATTTACTAAACCTGCAATTGTTAAACAAATTACCACTAACACGGGTGCAACCAACAACTGTTTTGCATTAAAGCAATGGAAATGAAACTCTGAGAGTGAACCCTCTAAAGGTCAGGCTGGTAAGAATGCAATTTCTTTTACAAGGAAGAGCCTTGAAGGAAGAATTCTAAAGAAGTAATCTGTTCCTCAAGGTCAAAGTTTATACAGACCTGTATTTACACATTTGGCTATGCCATTTACCTGGTATTGGTTTTGGAAGCATGCAAAATGATGGGAAGTAAGTCATAAAATACTTTTATTTTTAATTGCTACTAGGTATGGTGAGGAACGACTGCAGAAATTCCTGTGTCTGAAGACCAATAAGGCCTTGTATGAAGAGATATCAATTCCAGGAATTGAAAAGGATTTAAGTTACAGTTAAGTAGGAAATAAAAAGTTCAAGAGCTCCATTGTACAACATGGTGACAATAATTAGTAATATTGTATATTCCTGAAATACTTCAGGAAATATTGTCTAGCCATGTCAATAGTTATGTGAGCTATTTATTAATAATATATATTTAGTAATACCATGATTTACTTATACTGTAGAATAGCACATTGTACATGATAAATAGATAAAATTTTCTTTGTCAATTTAAAAGTAAATTTAAACCACTAACTAAAATAAAAATGACCAAAGGTCTTGAACAAATATTCTCCCAGGATGGCATATAAAATATCAACAAGTATAAGAAAAGTGCTTAGTGTCACTAATTATAAGATAAATAAGGATTAAAAACTACAATGAAACTACAATGAATCTGTCACAATGTACCAGTTAGTACAGCAACTATTTTGTGTGGTGCACATCTTTAATCCCAGCACTTGGAAGATAGAGGTAGGATGATCTGTGTGACTTCATGGCCGTCCTGAGACTACATAGTGAATTTTAGTTCAGCCTGAGCTAAAGAGAGACCCTACCTCTATGTATATATATATATATATGACAATAAAATACAAATAATTACAAGGTTGGCAAGAAGGCAAAGAAATTGAATTCCTTTATATAATTTATGAAAATAGTATGAATATTCCTCCAAAAATGCAAAATGAACCAGCATATTTCATAGTAATGACATGTATATACACCCCAGGGGATTGAAATCAGATTCTGTAGCATTATTATTGCTATCAAGTTTATTTCACCAATATTCATAGTAGGCTATATAGGGAATTATCCCTAATATTCATCAACAAATGGCTAATAAAGTGTAGCATATACATAAACAGAAAGATTATTCAGGCAAAGCGGAAGTAAATAAATTCTACTATGTCCCACAATGTGGATAAAGCTACAGGAGGGCATTCCCAGGATATTAAGTGGTAAAAAAGGGAAATAAACAATTGTACTTATGTGAAATATCTAAAATAGCCAAAATCATATAGTAATGGTTTTTAGGCACTGAGAATGGAAACATTTAATGGATTTAAAGTTTCAGTTGTGGATGAAAATAAGCTCTGGGGGTCAGTTGTAGAACAAATAGTCTTTAACAATATGTTAGTAACACATTACTATATACTTAATTTTATTAAAAGGTAGAATTCATATACATGGTTGCATACACACACAGAGCACATTGGAAGATATGAGCCATGTCTATTAATTGGATGGCGATAATGTTATCGTGGACATTTATATATGTCTAAACTATTAAACAGTATATATTAATTATGTGAAGTTCTTTATTTATCACTTATACTGCAATGAAGCTTTAAATCAAAAGGAAAGAGACCATACTGTTTGGAAAGGACCAAAAAGAACAATGATCATGTTAAACCCATGATTAGTCCTCATCTGTATTCCTTAACTATGCTGCTTAGTTTCTGAGACCATAACCCACCAAAGAGAAGTATAGGCTGTTTAATAATGAATTAACAGGCTTGCCTATGAGCACAAGAATTTCTGAGACTACTCTTTTCAAACCAACACTTCTTTGGCAAAACTGGAGATAGTGTAAAGTTCCTATCTGGGATTTGGATGTGGATCTGTGTCATGCTAATTTAATTTCATGGCAAAGCTGCTATGCTACAAGACTGAAGATGATTTCTCTATTCTATTTTGCAGCCCCAAGTAGGTATGGCCAGACTGTACAACATAGCCTGTCAGAACTTAAGTGACTTCATTATGGAGTCTAATAATAAAGTTGATAAAGACATTCAATAATAAATGCCAACATCATAAACACACCATGAATTTGAATCTAAGCCCTTTAGCAGTATGAACTTTCCAGGGAAATACTAAAGTTCAAATATTAAATCCCACTGCAAGTTACATTTCAAATAATTTCATGTTTGAAATGAAAATAGCATACTTTGGTGGTTAAAAAGCCATAGGAATTAACATCAGACCCATATTGTATGTGTATTAGAGTTCATTCAGCCTTAGGTGGTGTTCACCTCTAAGCAACTGAAGGATATTTCTTCTCTTGGCAGTTCTTTTGCAGATTCCAAAGGTGAGGTAGCATAGTGTCATGTTCACGACACCTCTTTTATTTTTAGACAAAACGTAAAGATTTCCTAACTACAGAAGTTAAAAAAAAGTAAGCTTGCCCTCACCTTTACTTAAAATTAAATTTCAAGAAAGCTAGGTTTCCATTATAAGTTTATTAGTGAGTTTGAAGATTATCTCAAGATTCAGTGATATTTGAAATAGGAAATGTCAAAGAAGATTGGAGTTTTCACTACCTATGCATATTAATCAGCTAATGACCATTGTCCAAATTTAATAATGTGTGACTGGGAATTCAGGGGGGAATAATATACTAAGTATATCTTCATTGCACTTTCTACATTTGCTATATTTGAACTTAAAATCATAAGAACAAGCAAACTGCATCCTAGAAAATGTTCCTGGTTAGTGTTTATAATCCTTTAGCTTGTAAAAGCATTTATGGGATTCAAAACAGAGACAAATATTTATAAATATATAGCATGACTAGTATTACTAGTATTGATATATTTGTCTCCTTAGAAGACTTTATTCTCATTCAACCTTCATATTTTATAGTCAATTATTCATGTCTGTACACAAACATTTTAGGGGCTTGGTCACTGTCATCTCTCACACACTCCCATAGTTGCATTAGGCTCACTTAGCCTAGTCTTTCTAATATGGTCCTTATCTGTGTATAATAGAATTTGGAGGAGTAGATCAAAAGTGATCTACCTAAAGCCCACACTAATAATTTATCATCAGTGCTCTAAAATATATACTAATATCTTCTGAACTCACCAGCTCATTAGTGTACAATATCAGGAAAATCATTTCTTCAGCTGTGCCAACTTAGTAAGACATGCTTGTGCAGAACGATGCAGGGGCTTTTGTTAAGAAACTAAGTATCTCTGCAAATGACTTTCCAGTCTTGTTTCTTTTGTTTTCTGAATATCACAACTATCTGCAGAAGATGCTTGCACAGTTTTCAAGACTGGTCATGTAGTTCTCATTTATGTAAAGTTAATTTCTAGGTAAATCCCTACTATTGCAGTCAGCTTTGCATTACTGGCAGAAAACTCTCTACCAAGAGCAGCTTGTTGGAGGACAAGGTTCATTTCAGCTAACAGACTTGAAAAGAATCTCTATTATGACAGGGGAACTATAGCAGCAGGAGAGTATGCCAAACACTAACAAGTGGAAGCTGGCTATATGTATCACTTATAAGTCCACCCCAAACAAAACACTGTCTCCAAGAGAATTCAATTCCCAAATTGTCACCAACTGGGGACCTAAGCATTCAGAATCCATAAGTTTATAGGGGGCACTTGAATCAAACCACCACAACCAATGAATAATTTGATCAAACCTGGAGTGTGGCTTCATTCTCAGGTTATAGTAATTTAGTTACATAACTAGTGAAACAGTATCTCCTATAAAATAGTACCTCCAATATAATCCTAATTGTCAAGATCAAAGTACTTTATTCATTTAATAAAATCCAAAATATTTGGACTTGTCTTATCACAAGACTTTTCATATGTTATTTTCATCTGCAATTAAGTTTCCTGTTTTGTCTCTCACTTCTCACCTGTGTCGAATTGTTGAGGACTTTCTACCCATTCCAAAGTATTGTGTTCTTAGCTAATGTTATTACTACAAATGTAAAAAAAAAATGCCATTCAAATATGATTCTTGTTGGGAACAGTGATCTGTCTATACTGCTTTGCAAAAGATGAAATTGAGATGGCTAAGTGAACTGCAGAGTATCTAGAGTGTATCCACTTGGTCACCTAGAGGTAGTCCAGTGGCAGCTACGTCCACATGTAAGAGAAGAACTGAGCATCTAGAGGGTAGTGGGGAGTCATATGATTCAAGCATACATGAAGATATAGCTTAGGATGCCCTGTTTATTCCTTAGAAAAGAGAAACCCTATTTCAATCACAATTACTTTTAAATATTGTAAATAAGGCAAGATAAGAGAATGGGGAAAGACTAGGCAGCAGTAGTTCAATTGTGCTTTTTTACGTATAAGTGGAAAAAAAAATGTCTTCCTAAAAGCTTGAACACTGGTTCAGAATGGTATATAATGCCAAACTTCAGATGCCCTAATGCAATGAAAAATTGCTGACCATATTTACTGTTCACACTTTTTTTTTTTTTTTTTTTTTTTTTTGGTTTTTCGAGGTAGGGTCTCACTCTGGTCCAGGCTGACCTGGAATTAACTCTGTCATCTCAGGGTGGCCTTGAACTCATGGCGATCCTCCTACCTCTGCCTCCCGAGTGCTGGGATTAAAGGCGTGCGCCACCACGCCCGGCTTGTTCACACTTTTTAAAACATAATATTTATTTTACTGTGTGCTTATATTTCTTAATGAGTTTGCACATCAATGCAATGTTTGGGTAGTATTCAAGATTCTACGTTTATTACTTGCTTACATACTCCGAAACAGTAACACTTATTTGGTTAATTACTAGGTGGTTAAATATATCTCAACATTTATGAATAAATAGCAATGTAAAGCTTTATGATAAATTATTCATGATATATGGTCTGTGGGCAGATATGCTTAGCTGTTTAGCTCTCAAAACCTGAATATTATTCCATTTAAATATATGAAATTTTAAAAATCAATTGTATAAGTTACTTTCTCATTGATAGAAAAAAAAATACTAAAAAAGAAACAGCTTAGGGAAAGAAAGGGTTTATTTCAGTTTACAGTTCTAGTGGGTAAAGCCCATCAAGGCGGAGATATTAGTGCAGGATGTGGAAATCTGGAGTTACAATATTGTATCAGCAGCAAAGAATCAGAGGAATAAATGCTCAATTTTTAGCCAGTTTCCTCCTTAATTTTACAGTCCAAGAACACAAGCTATGGTATGATGATACCAAGAGTTTAGGTAGAATTTTCTATTTTAATTAACCTAAACAAGTTAATCCCCCACCAATTGATTATGTTTTGTAAAATTGGCAATCAATATAAATCATCATATCAATAGACTCTTTTCTTTTTTCTAGTAAAGGAAATATTTTGTTACCAATGTCTAAATATATCACCAAATGAAACATCACCTTTAAGTTATAAGAAAGTGCATGTGTGTAGATGGTCATGTGAAATGAAAGGAACTCCTGGAATTACTGACTCTAGTTCTCTCCATTAGTCTAAGTTAAATCCCTAAACAAAGCATAGGCAATAATGAGAAGTCCATCAGCTCTCCTGACTAGTGCAGCACTACTTTTATGTGTACCTAATTTCAGCTCACATTTTCACTACTATTTGCTGCCATCAAGATGATTCCAAAGAGGTCTGGGTAAATCACATTGTGCATACTGAAATTGCATAATAGATTTACCATAGGGATAACCCTTGAGTCATTCCACACAATAGTAGTTGGGCTAGGAACAGACTATTACTATTATAGTGATTTGAACTACAGGAACTTGTTACCTTTAAATAAGTTATGTGGCTCAGACAGTGATGCCCACAGTCAATAAAGGATTGACATTAGCTCAATATTTGCTTCAATGTACATATAGTCAGTGCTATCTTCTAATGAGAGACTATATTTAGAACAAATTTGTGGCCAAAAATATGAAAAAAAAAACACTCCTCAATAGTATTTTTGTGCATGTAAGTCATTATTGGAAGATTGAAAGAGGCAACAAATAAAATCAGAATTCTGGTGAATTAATCTCATTAAAAAATGTATTGTAGGGCTGGAGAGATGGCTTAGCGGTTAAGCGCTTGCCTGTGAAGCCTAAGGACCCCAGTTCGAGGCTCGGTTCCCCAGGTCCCACGTTAGCCAGATGCACAAGGGGGCGCACGCGTCTGGAGTTCGTTTGCAGAGGCTGGAAGCCCTGGCGCACCCATTCTCTCTCTCTCCCTCTATCTGTCTTTCTGTGTCTGTCGCTCTCAAATAAATAAATAAATAAATTTAAAAAAATGTATTGTAAAGAAACTCGGAATCTAAGGTACCTTTACTTTAAGGATTGTTACTCAGAAATATAATGCCTTTGCTGGAAGAAATTGTCACAAACTCAAGTATCAGAATGGATAGAAAGGCTGTAATACATAGTTTCCATTTTATTTAATAATTCACCCAGGAAAAATTAGTAATTGTAATTCTGCAAGGAAATAAGTGTTCTGAGTATTTGTTACTGAGTATTTGTATACTGAAATGACCATATATTAGAAATGTATCATAATAGCATTGTGAATTTTATAACAGATATAAAAAAAAACCCAGAACTTTGGTAAAGTTCCCATAACTCACTATTTATTCACATGATGAGAACATAAAAGCAGAACCCAAATATGATTTTGTAAGTAAATGTTGCATGAATCTAAGGCTGGTATAAGGACAGTTGGATCCTTACAATATCACATGGACTTGGCCAACCTTACAGTCTCCAAATATTCACCCACACACAGACACACACACACTCATGTAGTAACTTGCTCTAGGAAGCTTTTAAATAGTTGAGTGTATTATCCCCAAATCTTGCTATGAGACTTCTGAAGTATTTTCTGAGTCACAGATATAATATTGTATATAAATTTGAGTATATGAAACAATAATTATGCAAGGTAGGTTTTGCCCCTTTATAATATTTCTTAAAAGTATAGATTACCATTTGTGGAAGCATCATTTATTGTTCATGTTTTCATATGTATCACACACTCAACGATATCTCCACAGAAGGACTGGGGTATAGAGATTGTATTTTATTTACTCTGTCAGTGGTGGGTATTCTTCTCATTTCATAATTATTTATTTATTCATATTTAAGAAGGCAAGGATTACTGTTCTGTGCCTCAAGTGCAAGGAATGCCTGGTTTACAGGTTAAGGTTATAAGAACTGACTGTACAATCTATGTCTGCTTTTAACTTCTAAGTAAGTCCTGAACTGTAGAATGATTAAAATGTGAACCGATGACTTCAGAATCCCTGCTGTTCTTTATGAAAGACATAAAGGGAAAGTCTCTACCTCAAACATGGAATGCTGCCGTGTAAGTACAGCTGGGCCAGGCATCATTTACACAGAGTGCCATTAGAAGCGCCATTCCCGTCTTAGAAGTCACTCTATCTGTGTGAATTATAGTGCATGACGGAAGGCTCAGGTTTACCGTTTGAACTGCTATTTTCCTATTTCCAAACTAAAGCGAACAGGATTACCTTTAGGACTCATCCCGTTTTGTTCCGGGAATTAATTTCAAACTACTTGTTAAAGTAACATTTCTTAAAAATGCTAAATTCTTAATTGTGTACCTACAGATCATTGCATGAAGGTCATTATCTAAAATGATTCAGTGGTTTGTGGACTCTTTCTTTAATATGAGAAATAAAGCAAAGAATAATAAAAAAAGGAACAAAGGATTTGTTATTTCATTTTGTAAAACGAACCTAAAGTTCATTTATTTATTTAAGAATTAGGTAATTTTATTTTCTCTACATAATCACTAATTACTAATTATAAAAATTTGTTGGGGCTAGGGCTGGAGAGATGGCTTAGCGGTTAAGCGCTTGCCTGTGAAGCCTAAGAACCCCGGTTCAAGGCTCTATCCCCCAGGACCCACGTTAGCCAGATGCACAAGGGGGCGCACGCGTCTGGAGTTCGTTTGCAGAGGCTGGAAGCCCTGGCGCGCCCATTCTCTCTCTCTCCCTCTCTATCTGCCTCTTTCTCTCTGTCGCTCTCAAATAAATAAATTAATTTTAAAAAAAATTGTTGGGGCTAAAGAGATGGCTCAGTAATGTGCTTGCTTGTATAAGCATAACAACCTGAATTCAGATCCATGCACTCATGTGAAAGCCAGGCACAGTGATGCATACCTATTAACCTAGTGCGGTGGGGGCTGAGGCCTTAAGAGGATCCCTGGAGCCTGCAGCTGGTTTAGCCTAGTTGGTGAGTTCCAGGTTAAGTGAGTCGCTATTTCTAAACAATAATATGGAAAGTGAAGCTGGGCATGGTGGTGCATGCCTTTAATCCCAGCACTTGGAAGGCAGAGGTAGGAGGGTTGCCAAGAGTTCAAGGCCACCCTGAGATGACACAGTTAATTCTAGGTCAGCCTGGACCAGAGTGACACCCTACCTTGAGAAACAAAAAAAAAAAAAAAAGTGAGTGAGCAAGACTCACACCAGAGACATTGACCCTTGACACTCATAAACTCACATGTTTATGAGTATGAATGCACCTGTGTACTCACATATGCAAACGCTGATTGGAGTTCTCTCTTTTCTTTTAGATTTTTCAGCATTATACATGAAACTCATTCCTTTGTATATGCTGATGTTGTGTGACAACCTCAGCCCTCACATTTTTTAACCCTTTTAGATCAGGCTGGTTTGCTGTATTCTTAACTTTCAACTGTGTTTTCCATAGCATCCCATTTTCTCCCATGTCTGCTACTCTCCCTTGCTTGTACTTTTTGAAAAAAATGTTTTAAAGTTTTTTTTTTTTAATTTATTTATTTGACAAAGAAAGACAGAGAGAGAGAAAGAGAGAAAGAAAGAATGGGCACACCCAGGCCTCCAGCCATTGCAAATTCCAGGCACTTGCACCTCCTTGTGTATCTGGCTAACATGGGTCCTGGGGAATCAAACCTAGGTCTTTGGCTTTGAGGGCAAATGCCTTAACCAATAAGCCATCCCTCTACCCCCACCCCCTTGTACTTCTTTTTTCACAGGTCCTAACATCAAATGGATTTTGCCTCCCTTTTCTTTAATGTGACCTAAGTCTATGTGCCTTAGTGAACAGAGAGACCTGTCAAATGTATATATTTATATTTATTTATACTTATATCTACACTTATATCTTCGCCTCTGCTCCTAGCAAGAAGGGCTAGTGTGAAGCTTTGTGTGTAGTTGTACCAGACATGGAAAATTGGCTACCGTACATGAGGAGGCCAGCATAGGGGAATATGTGATGTCTTCCGACACCTCTGAGGTCACTGGTGAACAGTGCACAACCACTCAACTGGGAACATTTGTTTATTTACTTTTTTTTTTTTTAATTTAATTTGTTAGTTTTCTTTTCAGTAAATACAGGCAGTTTGGTACCATTATTTAGGCTCATCTGTGATCTACCCCCTCCCATTAGACCCTCCTTGTTAATGAAAATGGGTCGTGCATTGTGGAGTTAGCCCCCAGTTATTAGTATGATAAATGTCTCTGAAAATCATGACCCAACATGTAACTCTGACATTCTTTCCGCCCCCTCTTCCTCAAGATTTCCCTGAGCCATGTTGGGTTCATTTTTGGTCTGCTTCAGTGCTGAGGTGTTGGGGGCCTCTGAGGCTCTGGCTCTCTGATTTGGTAGGAGTTGATTTTTCTCTGTATTGATCTCCTTCCCCTTTGTGCTGGTATCCAGTTCACAGGAAAACATCACCCTTGCTTATTTCGCCAGTTGTCCTTAGTTTCAGTTGGGCCGCTTTTGAGGTATGTTGGGGCAGCTCTCTTCTTAGGATCTGCATCTATCTGGAAAAGAGAAGCAGATTCTCCAACGGAGAGTAAGTTAGCACCCAGAAAATTGAGATAACACTTACTTTTTTGATAGACAGTTTGATAGGTGTAGGCCCTCTTATACCCCGTGATTGATGGTAGCTTGATATTGTAGAGTGGGCTTGTGTTTGGGTATGGTTCTGACTTGTTTCCCAGCTCCAGCTAAGGGTCTAGTACCACTGAGTGGATCAGTTAGCCAAATCAAGAGCAATTGATTCCTCACCATGGCTGTGTACCACTATTGCACTTGTGTGGGTATCACATCCGGTTAATTGTTGCTACTTAGGTTAAACAATGTGTTGCTTGGACAGATCTTGGTCACTTCCCCCAGTCGCCTATGTAGCGCCTTCTGGCACTAGACACTCTGACTGTCTGGGGACTGACTCTCTCCTGGCTCTTTTAATTATTTATTTGAGAGAGAGAAAAAAAAGGCAAAAAGAGGAAGAGAGAGAGAATGAGGCAGAGAGAGAGAGAAAAAACAAAACAAACAAACAAACAAAAAAAACAAACAAACAGGCCTATCAGGGCATTCAGCCACTGCCAACAAACTCCAGACACATGTGTTACCTTGTGCATCTGGCTTATGTAGGTCCTGGGGAATTAAACCTGGATCCTTTGGTTTTGCAGGCAAGCACCTTAACTGCTAAGTCATCTCTCCAGCCCCAACTGGGAGCTTTGAAAAGTAGAAAACTGGGCTGGAGAGATGGCTTAGTGGTTAAGCGCTTGCCTGTGAAGCCTAAGGACCCCAGTTTGAGGCTTGATTCCCCAGGACCCACGTTAGCCAGATGCACAAGGGGGCGCAGGCATCTGGAGTTCATTTGCAGTGGCTGGTGCACTCATTTTCTCTCATTCTCTGCCTCTTTCTCTCTCTCTATTTCAAATAAATAAAGATTAAAAACAAACAAAAAATTAAAAAAATAATAAAATAAAATAAAAGTAGAAAACTGCCCAGATGAAATAAGCCTGTATTTTCCTGTTGCCTCGCAAAAACAGTATCGTGTGTGTGTGTGTGTGTGTGTGTGTGTGTGTGTGTGTGTGTGTATCATGCTGTATGTTTTTTTACAAATAAAATTGGCTAATCTTTTAAAAGCACGATGAAACCATTGCAGAGGAGATGATGAGACAAGTATCCCATTCATGATTAGCCTGAAAACCAGTTCTAGGGATATGTTAAGAGAACAGTTCATATTCAGACCTCATCAATCAACACTAACTCAGAGCTCTATTATGTATGACATATCTCAGGGAACATAGTGGAAGAGGGAATGGAAATACTGTAAGAGCTTCAGTGTGGGTGGGAATGACATGAGGAAAATCTGTTTTTCCTTTTCAGAAGGTGTTGAGACCTGAGTACGTAAACCAACCCGCACATCTCAGTCAAGGCCCAGATGAAACCAAAGAGGAAGTGGAGATATGAGCAAGAGTGCTCCTTCCATGGTGAGCCTGACAAGCAGGGCCAGGGTGAAGAAGACAGACACTGAGGATACTCAACATTTACCAAAGCAGAGATCCAAAGACTCCTAAGAGCTCATCACTCAAGTAGACTTAATCCTCATCCCCTCAAGGCTGAGATAATTTTAAGGCAAAACAATAGAAACAATTCCTTCCTTCAGTCAGCTCAACCTGTGCAACTTATAGAATGGCAGGGCAGAGTCTTGCTCAAATGAATTAAATTGCATCCAGTAAAGTTTCATATCTATCTATATAGTATAACCAGATAATAGGAATATTGTGATTTCCTCCAATGAGAACATATACTGAATTTCTTGACAGCATGGGAGGAGATTAGTTAGAAGAAATAGCTAGTAAAGAAGTAATGTCTACATCTGGAAAACAAACTTATTTTTGAAAAAAAAATACATCTCTGTCTTTTTTAAAAAAATTTTTAAATTTTATTTATTTATTTGAGAGCGACAGACACAGAAAGACAGATAGAGGGAGAGAGAGAGAATGGGTGCGCCAGGGCTTCCAGCCTCTGCAAACAAACTCCAGACGCGTGTGCCCCCTTGTGCATCTGGCTAACGTGGGACCTGGGAACCAAGCCTCGAACCGGGGTCCTTAGACTTCACAGGCAAGCGCTTAACCACTAAGCCATCTCTCCAGCCCAAAAACTACATCTCTGTCTTTATAGTATCCAACAAAATATATAGTGGGCAATAAAGTTATAAAAACATAGTTCTGTCTATGACCATTTGCCCTAAAACCCCAACATCTGAGAGAGAACATTGTAAACAATAGCATAGTTTTTCAAAGTCATTCACCAAATTTTATATAGTACCATCTCACCGTTATACAATATGTTAGATGATTCATTTCTCATAGCAATGTGATTACTACCATGCTACAGGCAAAGCTCCAGAAACAAATGTGTCATTAACAACATCACTACTAATGTCATAATACATTTTGCAGTCAGTATTTAAAACCAAGTTATGTACTGAAGCTTATAATTAGTGTACAAGTCTACATATAGTATAGTGTAGGTAATATACTTGTGGTTGTGATGTTTTCTCTAAATAAATGTTTTACCTTGACACTAACATAACAAAACTAATTAAATTGAAACTGTTTTACAATCATTAATTAACTTGCATACCAAGGCAGTGAAATCTACTTGCTTATGTTTGTTGTTGGAGTTAGAAAATAAGCCACTTCTAAGGAAGGAAGAATTACTTTTATTTATTTATTTTGTTCATTATTTATTTATTTATTTGAGAGTGACAGAGAGCGAAAGAGGCAGAGAAAGAGAGAGAGAGAGAGAGAGAGAGAGAGAGAGAGAGAGAGAGAGAGAGAGAGAGAAAGAGAGAATGGACTCTCCAGGGCTTCCAACCACTGCAAACGAATTCCAGACATGTGCACTCCCTTGTACATCTGGCTGACGTGGGTCCTGGAGAATTGAGCCTCAAACCAGGGTTATTAGGCTTCACAGGCAAGTGCTTAACCGCTAAGCCATCTCTCCAGCCCGAATTACTTTTATTTAAAGTTGTGCATGCTTTTCCCTAACTCCCCATGGCTTCTCATGCCTCCTTCCTCTTTCCAATGAGTCCTTCTACTATTTTCTTTAATTTATGAATTATGAGTTTCATTGCATGACAATATCATGTTCTGTTCATATTCCTATCAGGTTGTACTCTTCCATCTTCTGATTTTGCACCAAAATTAACTGTGAGCTCTCCCAAGGAGGGTGATTGGTATTCCCTATGGGATCATGAAAGCATCAGTCACTTTCTGTGGCAGAGATTGAGGTCAGTACCTTAGGTTACTCCTTCCCACCTCCACTTTGACAAAGTTCCCTGAGCCTTGGTGGGTGTGTTATGAAACTACTTTTGTGGCATGGCACTCTCTCTGCTGTCTGATGTACTTAGAGGCATTTTAAGTGTCATAGTGTCTACTGCCATTTCTCTGAAGCTGTTCTTGGTACCTTTTGCTTTATGTAGCACAAAGCATATTCTCCAACAAAGAGTGAGAAGTACGTAGATTAAATGGGATAAACTTAGCCATTTAAGTGACTTTTGGGTAGCTATTGCCACTCTTCTTGGCCAAAGACCAGTAGAAGCTTCTTTCTAGAGTCTATGGCCTTCCTATCCATAGTGATGACTTGGTTCTCAGTATCAAGCATGAGTTCTTTTCCACAGAGATGCCCCACATAGTCAGTGCACCACCACTGCACAGATGTGTATATCTTGTCCTGGTAGATTATTTAGTAGGTATCAGGACTCCTGCTTGTTCACACTATTAGTAGGCATTATCCACAGCCACCTGCATAGCACTTTTCATTACTATCTGGACTAGACAGCAGGGTGATCTCTTGATGTACTATCTGAGGCGTGTAGTGTCTTCAGCAATTTTTTTTTTTTTTTTTTTTGTGGGGAGTAGATATGTGAGAAGTATCAGGTTTACAGGTTACTATGGACAAAAATCAGATTTTGCAGCTTTTCCAGTAATCTTAAGTAAGGATCAGAATTTCTGTCATCTAGGGAGTGTGTAAGGTTAATCTCAAAATCTTTCTTGGAGGGTGTAGCATACAGGTTTCTATAAGCTTAGTAACATTTCCCACTTTAACCAAGAGTGGGGCGGGGGGAGAAAATGCCTGTTTATTGACAAATCAAATTTAACCTAAATAACATTCTGCAATATTAAATTTATTAAGCAACTTAAATATATTCTTGATGCTGAAGAAAACCAATATATTTCCCATTTTGATCACAAATATACCTAGATTATTATTTTATGTTCCTTACTGGTTCTGATCCTACTGCTATTAAATTTCCCTATCACTATTACCATTTCTTGTTTCCCTATTGAACACCCACTCAGAATTGGGGTATCCCTTAATGTTCCCTGTAAGTTAATTAAACATTACAGGCATATTTAGGTATAAGATCTCTAGATCTATGAGAACCAACCAGGAACATCACAATGTCATTAGATACATTAAAAACATAGATGCATAAAAGGAAAATATTTTTAGATAATTTTCGAAGAATGGATAAAAAGAAGTCTCTGTGGATGGCAGCATTGTGCAAGAATTGTGAGTGGGTCCCCTAGTGAAATAAACATGGATTACTTTTATCTGATTAACTGAAATTATTAACTGAAAATGAACATGATCCAATCACTGCTAAATAGCTACTGCTTCCTTCCTGCTCACCTCTTGATGTGTGCATTATTCATCCAGAAATCAGCCTCTCCAGAAATTATGCTGTATTTCTCTATAGTAATTTGGGTCATGTTTGACAGTGTTTCTGATAAAGAAAGCTAGCATATTAGTGTGCAAAAGTAATAAATGGAAATGTCACAAGGCTAAAAAGAAGATGTATGCTTCCAGTTAATGGTTTATTATTTGGACTTGTTAAGTAATTCATGTGAAGATACAGACTTGTGGATTACTTATTTTTACTTCTTAGTATAAAGTAATGCATTGTACATTATGTACTTTAAAAATCATTTATCATTTACTTTCCTTATATGCAATCCTTCCTTTTTTTTTTTATTTTTTGGTTTTTGTTTTTTGTTTTTTACTAGTGGGAGGCAAAGGGGCATTTTTTTCCATGTTTGTGTTTTCAGTGATAACACACACCGAAATAGGCTATTGTAATGTGCTGAAAAGGAATTGGTAGAAAAAATATAAATATGCCTTTGTATAGAGAAAGTATCATGACAAATTCTCAACTAAGAATAGAATTGAACCCTTTGAACTGATAAAGGACATCTATAAAAAGCTACACCTATTCTATTCAATGATGAAAGGAAAAGCCTTTTGCCTTAACACAGATAATATGGATTGCTGAATGTTATCTCTCATTTGAAATGATACATAAAGTTCTACTCAGGCCAATCAGGGCAAAAACAATAGGTAAAAGTCATCTGCCTCAAAACTATCTTCATCACAGATAACATGAACCTATGGTTAGAAACTCTAAAGGACTTCACAATAAATCTGTGAAAATTGTTAATATCAAGGGCTCAGAATAAAGATCAGTTTATAAAAGTCAAATGTATATGCATTCTAGCAATTATGAATCCGAAAGTGATATTACAAAAGTAAATGTGGCTAGGCATGGCATGATGATTAAGTTTGTGTCAACATGATCTGTTTAGGAAACCACAGACATTCCTTATAAATGGGTCTCTGGGGTTGCTTCCCAGAAGGATTAACTAAAGAGGAATCCTTCCCCCAGGGTGAGCCCTTCCCCCAGAGTGGGTGGCCCCTCTCAGAGGGGAGGCTTTATCTAAAGAACCTCTGGGGAAAAAAAGGTATACTCCTCCCTTCCCACATGGCTGCCTGTGCTGCTTGCTGCTTTCCAGTGCGGACTGAAGAGAGCATCTCTCCAGGAAACCTCCAGGCCTTCAGTACAGGATTGGGACTGTTGAAGCAGCCAGCCTCGTGGACTGAGCCTCTACCATGTCCCTTGACTCTCAAGCCTGTAATCTGCTGCTTTGGACTGTCGTAAACTAATCCAATAAATTCCCTTTTCAAACAATTCATTTTATCAGTTCTGTTTCTCTAGAGATTGCTGACTAATACATGTGGTGTCACATGTCTTTAATCCTGGCACTTGACAGGCAGTGGTAGGAGGATTGTCATGAACTCCAGGTCAGCCTGAGAGACCGCATAATGAATTCCAGGGGCCAGCTTGGACGAGAGTGAGACCTAAAAAATAACAAATAATAAAAAATAGCAAGTGTGCACACTACCAAAAAGACTATAAT
Organism: Jaculus jaculus; assembly: GCF_020740685.1. Taxonomy (NCBI): domain Eukaryota; kingdom Metazoa; phylum Chordata; class Mammalia; order Rodentia; family Dipodidae; genus Jaculus; species Jaculus jaculus. Next base: position 181,861,582 of record NC_059103.1, on the reverse strand, counting down.
ACTTATAACTGTTTTTGACAAAAGATGCACAAACAAAACTTCAAAACGTTACTGAGGAAGAAAATCAAAGGATCTAATCAGGGGGAAACATACCCATGCATTTGAAAAGGTTACTATTTTAAATATAGTGATGCTTAATTAGTATATAACTCTTTCAAAATTTAAGTAGATCCTCCACAAAGTGACAAGCTATTCCAAAACATGAGAAAAGACAAAGTTTAAAAAAGTGATTTTATTTTAACTTAGGAAATTTGTACTATCTTCATTCAAAAGTTTTCATAATGGGCTGAAGAGATTGCTCAGTTGTTAAGGCACTTGCCTGCAAAACCTAACGACCTAGGTTTGATTACCCATTACCCATGTACATACAGCCAGATGAACAAAGTGGTGCATGCAGCAAAGTGGTTCAATTGCAGTGTTTACAATCCCTGGTGTGCCGGTTCGTTCTCTCTCTCTCTCTCTCTCTCTCTCTCTCTCTCTCTCTCTCTCTCTCTCTCACACACACACACACACACACACACACTCACTCATTTTCTCTCTCTCTCTTTGTGCAATAAATAAATAAGATAGAATATCTCTTAAAGTGTGTATAAAAATGAATACCCTGGGACAAGTTCTCCGCTGCTACCTCACAGGGACTGATTGAGGCCTTCATGAACCCACACTGATTACCATAACCCCGCTGAGGAGGGCTGCAGGATAGTGGGAGTTGGGGTGAGAGGATAATAGTATGTAAGCTGTTATGATATGTGTAAAACAAAATTTTAAAAACTCAGTAGTAATGAATTATAATGAGAGCACATTTCTAATTGATTTGCTAAATTCATAGCTAGGGAAATTGAAGTTTCAGTTATGTCTACCGTGTTATGATTAAGTAAACAAATTAAATATAAAATATTCATTCTTAGCTAAATTGTTTTAAATGTCTTTGTGATGGAAAAAAGACCTCTTACAAACTTTGGTGCACTGCCAATTTGTTTACTGGTTACATCGTGATTATCCAGGATCAAAGGTTTATTCAAGTCAAAACATTTAATTACTGCTTGGTTCTGGACTGAGCCGAGCAAACCTTTTCAAATCATCCTGTCTGAGCCTGTGCGTAGACTACCTGAAGACCTGTCACCTTCAGCCCCGCTTTGTTTCTGCGGCACATGGAGGGCAGTGTGCGAAAACATTGAAAGTTAAAGAGCAACCCTTCTGCCTCCTGGGACAAAGGATGAGGGTGAGGTAAGCAATGTGGAGACCTGTGGAAAAAGACTTAAACAGAGGTTATTTGTAGAAGTAGGGCATTGGAAATCTCCTGTGTATTCTGCAAAATATACATGAGGGAATTTAAAAGCCAGGCATCTTCCCAGAACTGGACAGGCACTCAGAAAATATGTGAGAAGACCTGCAGCTTTCCACATGGGCTCAGCAAACAAAAAGTGACGGCTAACAGAAAGGGCAGACGCTTAATTATGAGCGCCAGGGAAACGTGGTTGCTTTGGGAGCCGATCAGTAATTGAGCAAGAGTCATAGACTCCAAGGGTCTACCTTGTCTCCAATGCATTCAGTAATCTGACCTCCATTCTGGGGTGTGGCTACAGAGGCTAAATAACACCATTTTTCCTTTATTTAACAGTTGTGCTTGTTCACACCACTGGGGTACTTAAAATATCTCTGAGGTAAAAGGTGCCTGAAATTTGTGAGATTCATTTCCCATTGTGGGACATATAATGTCTAACTGATATGCTGTAGTCTGTCATAATTTTAGTTACAAGCAATTATATTGTCATGAATTTGCCCTTTCCCACTCTGCTTATGTTCACTGTGGAGGTCAGGGCATCAGCATAAGAATTTTCAGTTGCTTAGTATGCTTAGTTGATTTTTGCATTTTAGAAAGTAGGGGTGAGGGGGGGAGGACTAACAGACTACAGTTATGGACCTGAGGCAAATTCCATTATCTAACCTTCATACAGCCCTACACTGGTGGACTTCATTATATTTTTTGGTTTCCTGGAATGACTTTCTGATCCAATGTCTAGCAATCTGCACAATGTCAAAATACTTCCCATCGGCGCTGAACTTTCAGCCTGATAAATGTATGATCATGAAAACATGCAACGTTTTGGCAGTGTAGCAATATCCTAAGAACTGACTCAGATATTGAACTCACTGACAGCATTAGCAGTCTATAACTATGTCTTGGCACTTGAAGACAGACCTTTCTTTTCTAGAATGAAACTCTACCTCTTACAAACTTCAGTGCAGTGCCAGTTTGTTTACCAGTTACATCACGATTATCCAGGATCAAAGGTTTATTCAAGTCAAAACATCTTAATTACTGCTGGCTCCATTGTTCAGTACAGGACTGTTACACAACTTGTCAGTAAAAGGCAGTCATGAAGGCATTGTTACCCTGGTTTCATATTATTTCCATCACATTGTTGGATTCTTAGTTTGATGACAGAAGTCAAGAGCAGCTAAAGGGTTGATAAATGATGCTGGGATTTCCTAAACATTGATTTCTTGTAGTTAAGGTGACATTTATGTCCTCTGGAATCTCTATGGATACTTGAGCAGACCTTTGTGATAAATCCATTCTAAAATTACAGATTCCTTAGATTCTGAATAATTTCTTCAACGTTATGATAGTATTGTTATTTTAGTATTTCTATTTCAGTTACTGGAACACATGTTTGACCTTTCATCTGCTCAACCTAAAATATCAAATCCATCATCTCTATTCAGTGGGTTACTTTGAGAAATACATTCTGTTTCAACTTTATCCCACTTTTTTTTTGTTTCCATCAATATTCACTGTGTCCAAGGTGCATTCTCACAAATACTCACCTGATTTAAAATTGATTATATACATATATATGTATATACAAACATATGTATGTTATTTCTTATTTGCATGTATAAAGCACATCATCTTGAGCCACATGTTTCACATATGTGTTCATATGTTCATAGTATGTGTTGTAATGTAAATAGTGTATACACATGTGTGTGAAATGGTCATAATCCTTGCATACAGGCTAGAGCAGAGCATGGGGTGCTTATCCGTTTCCTTAATCTGCACTTCTCACTGAACCTGAGACTGTGGTTTTCAATCAGACTGACTGACTAGTAAGCAACTAAAATTCTCTTGTTTCCACTTTCTGTAGTTTTGGGGCTACAGGTGTGTGTGTGTGTGTGTGTGTGTGTGTGTGTGTGTGTGTCTATGCCTAACTGGTTATGTGGGTCACAGAACTTAGGGAAAACCAGGCAAGTTTAGGTCCTCATTCTTGTGCAGCAGGAACTATTATCCAATGAATCACCTCCCAGCCCGTTGGGACACATTTTATGCTACACTCTACTGAGACTAGGTTTAGGTCTAAAACTCAAAGAAGGAAATGAAATAGGTCCTAAGAAGAAAAATTGGTGGTTTGCAGAGTAACTGCTTCAGAGGACACCATAACCTTTTATTTATTTTATTTTCAGTCAAAGTAGGGATAACTTGCTCAGGCAAATGAAGAGTGGCTACTTTTATGAGACAAAATTTCTCAGCAGAAGTTTTATTTCAAAGCATCCAGTGCAATCAACATCTATCCTTAGTTTCCATTCCAAAATGCAGAATTCCATTCTCCCCTTTCCAATGTCTTTGCCTTATCAGTGAAACTAAACTTTGGGGTCAGGGGTTCAATTTGTATTGCATTTCAGGCACACTTACATGATGAGAGGGCATTCAGTTTCAGTAAATTTGACCTTGCTGGTTCATGATAGAAGAATTTCCTTTAGAATGGATGGAAATGTTTCCAGGACTCTTTATCTCCTGTCCTGTAGGTTCTACCATTATCACTGGGAATGCAGACATTAGTGTCTTTGAATCCATTTATATTAGAGAAGAATTCCAGACATACCAGGACCAATTCAATAAGTTTATCTTAAGTATTATTTTTTCCTTTAAGAATATCTCAAGTACCAAAATGTGTACCACTTGCAGCCCAACCATAAAGAAGAGAAATAGAGCTGAGAATATAGTAAAATATTTCCTCCAAAACATTAACATACATACTTGTAGAACTGGCATAATGTGTGTGAAATTCCTGATGCAGGAGAGCAAGGACTCTGCTTCCAGGCAGTTATTGTCCAAGCAGAGTACAACAAGGAAGTCTTTCCTCCTTACTCATGACTTTCAAATGGCTATGAGTTTTAACATACCTGAAAATAAAAGGTTAGGGCTTGAGTAATTTTATTATTGTAGTATAGGTAAATTAATACAGTATAAAGATGAGTTATTACATCAATGTATCTATGTATGCTAATCATAGAATCTTAAAGGAGGGATCAACTATTTTTAGTATTAAAATAATCCTATGACTGTGATTATTTTTATTTTTATTTTTTATTTATTTATTTATTTTTTTAATTTATTTGTTTGAGAGCGACAGACACAGAGAGAAAGACAGATAGAGGGAGAGAGAGAGAATGGGCGCGCCAGGGCTTCCAGCCTCTGCAAACGAACTCCAGACACGTGCGCCCCCTTGTGCATCTGGCTAACGTGGGACCAGGGGAACCGAGCGTCGAACCAGGGTCCTTAGGCTTCACAGGCAAGCACTTAACCACTAAGCCATCTCTCCAGCCCTTATTTTAATTTTTAAAAAGTAATTATTTACTCATTTGCAAGCAGAGAGAGACTGACAGAAAGAATGGATATGCCAGGGCCTCTACCCACTGCAAACAAACTCCAGACACATGTGTCACTGTGCATTTGGCATTACTTGGCCAATGGGAAATAGAACCCATGTCTTTAGACTACACAGGCAAGCATATTAACCACCGAGCAATCTCTCCATCCCTTAATTTTATTTTTTACATGTGTATGCAAGTGTGATATGTGTGTGTATTAGTTTCATATGCGTGTGGATATATGTGATACTTGTGGACATGTGTGTGTAAATCCAGATGCTGGCTTAAAGCATCTTCCTCAATCACTTTCCATCACACTTAATGAGGCAGGATCCTTGTTAATGAAATCAGAGCTCACTGATTCAGATATTTTATCTAGCCATCTCAGGGGATGTTCATATTCTGACAGCTGATATCACAAGGAGAGTTTCCATGCCCACTTGGCATTTATGAGGGATTTGAACTCCAAACTTCATTTGGAGAGCAAGCCCTTTAGCACCTGAGCCATCTCCATATATATATATATATTACTACATATATTACATATGTATATTATATACATGTACAAATACATATGTAATATACATATTATATATGTACAAATATATATATAATATACATATATATGTATTATATATGTACACATACATATGTAATATTATATATATATATATAATATTAATAGATGTTTTGCCTTTCAGTCATGATCAAATTAATACTGAACAATGCAATCCTTATTTAAAGTTGATATTGCTAATAAAGATTTAATTGGTGCAATAATTCAATACTAACATTAGATGATTGCAATTAACTTATAATTTAATATATTTTATGCCAATAAAAGCAGTGCACTGTGCAATATAACAACAACAAAACCTCTGCTCTTACTGAGAATGTTGACATTTGCACTGTACTCATGTATATTTCTTTATGTATATTTCCATAGATACTTTGAAATACACACTTCACTGATCCTACAAGATATTTTGACTTATTTAAATAACCAAAAATCTACCAAACTTATGGAAATGAAAATCATCATAGCTTATTATAAAAATTAATTCATCAAGGAAAGTGAATGATTTCTATTTGTATGGATCAATTGCTTTCTTGTTGCTGAGACAAAATATACAGCCAGAAGCAACTTATGGAAGGAAATGGGTTTAATTCAGGTTAGAGTTGCAATGGGAAGTTTCATTTCATCATGATGGGATAGATACGGCAGGAAGGAGCTGGTGGCCAGAGTAATTATTCTGGCAAAATAGTTGTTATAGAACTATTTTAAAATTAATCTTTTAGGAATATATTCTGATCCATATTTGGCAAGCTTTTGGATATTTGAAACAATACCTAGGCTGCTCTATTTCCAGTGGATTACATTGTCAGCAATCTGTTCTTTTAATTAATATATAAACAAGTGTTCCTGGAATCATTCATGAAAGCTTGCCTATGAAACGAGAGAGAATCTTAAAAGAGAACAAAAAATATTAAATGACTAGTTTTGTTTAAACTTTTCTTTTGTTGCGATGTAGCAAGTTATCTGATAGATGCTAAAATCAACTTCATATAATAATATCATGTCTGAAGATGCATATTTAGTTTATTTACTAAGGTAAAACTCCTTAGTACTATTAACTCTTGTTTGGCCAACCCTTCTTAAGAAATTACGGGCTGGAGAGATGGCTTAGCGGTTAAGCACTTGCCTGTGAAGCCTAAGGACCCCAGTTCGAGGCTCAGTTCCCCAGGTCCCACGTTAGCCAGATGCACAAGGGGGCGCATGTATCTGGAGTTCGTTTGCAGAGGCTGGAAGCCCTGGCTCGCCCATTCCCTCTCTCTCCCTCTATCTGTCTTTCTCTCTGTGTCTGTCACTCTCAAATAAATAAATTAAAAAAAAAAGAAATTAACATTTTTCTATTTGATTAAAATTAGCACATACTTTTCTTTTATGATGAATACAATTTTACTTTATAAACTAGACAAGTGACTTGAGGTTTTAGAATCAATGTCTTTCTTGACCTGCACTGTTCAAAAAATTAGGGACTCAGGCAAATAGCGGCATTATGTTCAATAACAGAAAATGAAAAATCCTTGTGTGCTACAAATACTTATCTGTGAATGCATGAATATATTTACAAAATGTTAGTAATGAAGATTAAAATGAAGGTCTATTTTCTTATACATAACAAAATATGACAGTAGAAATAACAGAACAATGGGATGAATTTGAAATACTGTTCATAGAAATTTGAAACAAAAATACTATTAATCCAGAAAGGACTATGAGAGTTAGCAAAAACAAAATCTTAATATTGCAATTATACAACATGGATTATAATTATTTTATTTAAATACTTGCTTGCAAGCAGAGAGAGACAGAAAGTGAGAGTTAGAGTAAAAGGGGAGAGAGAGAAAGAGGGTACACCAGGGTCATTAGCCACTGCAAACAACCTCCAGATAGATGCATGCACCACTTTGTGCATTTGGTCTAAGTGGGTAATAGGGAAATGAACCCAGGTTGTGCAGAGAAGCACCTTAAAGAAGAAGCCATTTCTCCAGCCTTGGAGTATAATTCTAAAACTGATAAGCAGAATGAAAAATATACACCTGTGGTATAAATATAAATTCATTTAAGGGTAACAAACTACAAAGTGTAAAATAACCACATGATATCACAACTCAGTTTGTAATTAAAGTATGTTAGGATGGTTACATTGAATTCTTATATGCACATCTTATCCAAAAGCATAAAATATTGCAAAGAAATTTAATATGAAAATATAAGAATCAACAAAGGACTTTTACTGACAACATTCTATTTTTTAAGCAAGTAGTTTATGTTGTATCTATCAAACATATTGTCCTGTAGAATCATTGCCTACTATAAAATAAATATGCTGTTAATGATTTACAATGGATTAAAACATGTATTCAAATTTAGAATTACTACCAATCCAAAAGCGCAGATTCACATGTTAGTTATGCCATTCAAAATTCACATATTATGAACAAAATTTCAGTTAGGTTTTAAGCTATGGTCTTGGTAACACAAAATCAATAGTATGTGATGGTAAAACCTAAAAATATTGTGAATGTAATTGAAATACATGTATATTAGCTTCCAAAAGATATTGCAATAGGGCACTTGCCTGCGAAACCAAAGAACACATGTTAGAATCTCAGATTCCACATAGCCAGACACAAAGTGACCTAAGCATGCAATGTTGCACGTGGGCACAAGGTGGCAGATGAGTCTGGAGTTCCTCACTGTGGCTGAAAGGCCCTGTTGCACCCATGCTGGCAAACACCCCCCCCCCCCCCCCCCCCCCCCCCCCCCCCCCCCCCCGGTCTCTGTCTGCTTTGTTCTCTCTCTGGGCGTTTTTCTCTCTCTCTCTCTCTCAAAAAAAAAAAAAAAAAAAAAGGAGAGAGAGATTACAATAGATCATTACAAACTTGGTGGTTCAAACAATCACAGTTAATTTTCTCACAAATACAAAGATCAGAAGTTTGCAATTTTGGAAATAGAATGGCCTTGCTCCTGTGGGTGGCTCTAGGGAGACTTTGTTGATGCGTTGGACATCTTCTTGTTTTTACCAGCAGCTCCTGGCTCGTGGCCATGTCACCCCCATCTGTCCCTCCTCTTCATGCCTTCTTCGCTGTGGACTTTTCTCCCTTAATCCATCTCTTACAAAAACACAATGATATTTAGGGCCAAGTTTTTTAATCTAAGAAGTTGTCTTTATCAAAGAAGCCTTTAAAAAAAGCATAAATGTAAAGATTCATTTTCCAAATAATTTAACACAGATTCTAAACAGTAAAAAAAATATAATCAGATGTACAAATATTGATATGAGTAAAATTCAAGTGTTACCAAGAAAATACAGGATGTCACTTGAGAGAGAGTTGCTTTTTGTCTCAAAACTTTTTATTCATTTGTTTTCATTGGTTATTTTATTATATGAACATATTGAAATTTGGTAATACTCCCCTTCTTTTAACCTCTTTTGTCTCCCTCTTCATTGTAATTACATTGAACACCTTCTTCTTTGCAAGAAATTCTACTTGTTTTGATTTCTCATTCTTTTTTTCCTTCTTCCACCCTCTATGCATTAGTTGAAATAGTGTCTTATATAGACTAAACTGACCTTGAGCTGAAGATGACTTTGAACTCCTGATGCTCCTGTTAATTGTCCTCATTATGCTGATATATCAATTATTATTCAATTTGAAGATGAAATTATTCAATTTGAAGATGGGTATTGGACTTAGCAATATATTATGACTCATATGAGAGTAACATGGAAAATGAAATAGAAATACTGTCATAGCAAATATTGTGATATTTCTCCAAAAAACTTGTAGCTGGAAATTTCATACAGTGAATCTGTATCACAGATCTAGAGGACAAGAATTCTAAAACTAAAACAACCATTTCTGCTTAGCATGTGCCCAGGGCTTTATACTATGTCAGTGCATGGAAGAGGAATTGGGAGGGGTCTCACTGGGCAGAGTGCTCATTCTGCAGTAATGAGTACTTACACTCAGATCCCTAAACCCAAGTTAAAATACCAGATAATATAGTTAGCTTCTGTAATCACGACACTCCTATGACCAGATGGAAGGAAGGAAGAAAAAAATCCCCATAAAATGAAGAATTAGCTGGTTTCATATAAATGGTGGTGAAGAGCAAAGGGGGATGGTGAGAACCAACACCAGACATTGTCCTCTGAGTTGCACAATTGCTGTGTCATGTGCAAACCTGTACTTTACACACACACATACACCTCTAACTACAATTAATGTGAAATTGAGCATTAGGTCTGTTGTCTATGCAGGTTTGAAGTACGGTGTGTTTTCTTCCATAAGCACGCATATTCATATTCATTTGACATGTAATAAGAACTAACCTTATACCAAATGAACTTTAATCAGGACGATAGGCTTTGCATGAGAGAATTTTTAAACTACATTTTTGTCAAATTTATAATAGTGGAAGAATAAATGAAGAAAGTAAGTTGTAACAGAATGAAAAAAAAGACAAAATAAGCCAGTTTGGACTTGTGAAAGAAATATTCTTATAGGGTTAGTTGGAGGAAAAATTCAAAACATCGAAGTATGACTCTGATTGCCCTGGCAACATATTTGGGGCTCTCTGTCTTAACATCCTGTGTCATTTTATGGTCTCCCACAGTTTTTTTCATGTTCTGTATATGAGATTTAGCTGTTAGCTTCTTATATCTCGATGGGTCTGTCTTTTGAGTGGGTGGGAAAGTTTTTTTTTAATAATTTTACTGAATGAGTTCTTGATGCCTTTGATCTGAGTTTCTACCCCTTATGGTATACACATGATATGGATATTAGATTATTTTAGCTTCTCCTTCATCTCTTATTTACAAGCTTTTGAACTTATTAACATTTTTGGACTCTCAAACAGTTTTTTCTGTCTCATCTTCCAGCTTGGGGGTTCTGTCCTCCACATGATAAACTCTGTTGTTGACAGTTTCTACAAGGGTTTTCACAAGCTCCATTTGATTTGTATTTTCTGTTGCCTTTATCTATATAGTAGCCACACCTTCATCATGTTCCAATTTCAGGCCATATTTTGATTTCCATAATGCTTCTTGGAATTCATTCTTTCATTTAATCATGTCTTTGTTAGTCTTAGCCAGCTGATTATTGAGATCCTCTGTTTTTCAGCTCACCTTCAGTTCATTTATCTTTCTTTTGAGGTCGCTGTAGTTTTTGTCTATTAGGTCAAACCTAGTGAAGAGAGCTGTGCTGATAATTACATTTATGCTGTTGTTGGATTTTTGTTAATTTACCACCAAGTATGCAATTTTCTTGATCAGAATGACATGTCATATTCAGGGGTTCTATTACTATTCCCTCCTCTGTGTTTTCATTGGAGACTTCCACTGTGGGACTAGGCAACCTTGCTGGAGATCTCTCAGGTTTGTTTTTTTTTTTTTTTTTTTTTTTTTTTTTTTTTTTTTTTGCATTGCAGTGTACTCACTTCAGTGTGGGAGTCTTATTTAATTAATGTGGAAGAAAAAGTTTCTCCTGGTTGTGTGGTTGTGTCTACAGTGAGTATTCTATGTTATCTCTGAATAGAATAGACTTATAATGGTTTTGGCTTGGTATTTTGTGATACACTTGTTGGGAAGGATGTAAGTGCACTGACAGCTCTGGGCTGGTGCTTACTACCAAAGGTGGGATTGGAGGGCTGGGGCCCCTTTGAACTGGATTCAGCTGTGTTTTGCGTGTGGCTCAGGAGTTTTAGCACTTGCCTTTGCTCTCCTACTATACCCAGATGGGCCTGGAAGTAGTATGTTTATTTTATAAACAAATAGGTGCATGTTATGCTTTACTGTTAAAACAGACAGTAAGGTTTTGATATATTCTGTTGTATGTAGAAAATTTGAAAGGAGAATATAGCACTTGAAGTTGGAAATCTTAGGAGTCTGGAAAAGAGAAACACTTATTTCAATGTCAAGTTTATACTAGAAGCAAATGCAGATAAAAGTTCCTTTATGAATGTGCATTTTTTATGGTGCACTCACACTGGTATAAAGTTTGATTTTATACTGCCTGAGTGGTCCAGATGAGAGACAAAATTAAAGTGGTCTCAGGATAGTAGTAAATATATGCATCTAAATAATGTAAAAGTAATATCTCTCTGGAATAACAATCTCATGGTTCTTGGCAATGAGTTCTTATATGAGTTCACAATGGAACATTTTACACCTGAGTAAGCATATGTGTATAAACCAGAAGCAATAACATATAAGCTAATATTCATTGAATACATGTATAGGCTACCATTTTGAAAACAAATTTTCAAATAATTGAATAAATATATGTACATATATCTATACATATGAAAAATCTATATTTTTAGAATTTCGATTTTTAAAGGGTAAACTTGATGTTTGACATATAAGTTAAATCATTAATAAAAATTGTACAGCCTAACATCAAATAAATTCAGTATATAGGATGAATGTGACTTCAAAATAAGAATAACCACAGGACAATCACTTCACTACATCAGATGGATGCTGATATATAGAACATTTGTATGATGTTTTACCATACATGAGTTAATGAAATATGTATTACAAATATAAAATATATAAATAAATAAAATATTAATTAGAGATTCATTATATATGTACAACTGCAACATAGGAAACAGGGCCTTCTTTTTAATTATTTTTCCTTATTTGGTTTGCATAGAAAGATGTAGACAGAGAGAACAAGAGAGTATGGACATGCCAGAACCTTTTGTCACTGCAACCAAATGCAGGTGCCACTTTGAGCATCTGGCTTTCCATGGACAGTGGGTGACATGAACCTGGTCTGTCAGGCTTTGTAAGTCAGCACCTTTAACAGACGAGCCATTCCTCTATCCAAAAGGCATTTTTCTTGATACAAGGAGAACTCAGATACTTGTCAATGCCCTTTGTCTCTTACCCTGTAGAAAACAGAAGCAACCCAGTATCGTGTTAATGTCTGAATGTTTCCTGAGATTTCCAATCATTTCTTTCTTTTTTTTTTTTAATTTTTTATTTATTTATTTGAGAGCGACAGACACAGAGAGAAAGATAGATCGAGGAAGAGAGAGAGAATGGGTGCGCCAGGGCTTCCAGCCTCTGCAAACGAACTTCAGACGCGTGCGCCCCCTTGTGCATCTAGCTAACGTGGGACCTGGGGAACCGAGCCTTGAACCGGGGTCCTTAGGCTTCACAGGCAAGCGCTTAACCGCTAAGCCATCTCTCCAGCCCCCAATCATTTCTTTTAAAAAAATCATTTTTATCTTTAAGCCATCTTACTTGACAAATTAAAAATTATATGTTCTTTTTTTTTTTTTTTACAAGTTATCTGCTCACAGATAAAGAAGCAAAGAAAGTGAGAGATTTTAATTAATAAATAAGTCATATTTACAGTGAAGGCACATTACAAATCATTTATTCACAAATAGGAATGAGAAATTATGGATAAAAAATGAGCTCCAATAGTTGTTTTAAACACAATTTCTATTAACAGACAACTGTTGAAAATGTGAGAGAATGTCCATAATTATTTCATTGTTGAAGAGAATTTTGGATGGCATAATGTGATGTGTCTTTCATATTCCTCTTTAGCATGTATTAACATACTAGAACTATTTCAAAACTGTTCAATAGTCAAAACAATTTGTAAGGTAGGCTCTTTTAAAACAATTGAGTTATAAATACTGGCTATCTTAAGTTAGAGTTGCTTTAATCTAACATTTCAATAAAAAATAGACTAAACAGAAGTTTAGGTTTAAATATTATTTAAGTTAAGAAAGATGTTCCAGCCATTAGAGTAAATTTACCTCATTAAAGAGAGTAGCTCTGTACTGAAAGAACTCTTTTTTTACCATGCTATAAAACTTTGCGGTTTCTGGGAACATAGAGGGGCTGATAGACAAAAACACTCATACAGCCAGAAAGTATGTTTCAAAAACAGTGCTAAGGTGACTGGAAAACAGTAATGTGGGAGTCACAAAATAAAATGTCAGAGTGTAGGGGCATGTGCCACAAAGCTTAAGCTTTAAAAATTGAATGCTCTGGAGATGAGTGAAATAAAGGAGCCTACATATCTTCACCTCCATGATGTTGAGCTGATTCAATGGTTTGATTTCATGTTAAGGATATGTTACTAATATTTCAATGCATATTGATTTCTGACTATCTAAAATTGAATGAATCTCTTAAACAGATATGGGAAAACAGCATTACAAAATTGTTATCTGACAATAGCAGGAGATTATTGAAATTCATAATTTGGTACAGTTAAAGGTCATCTCCAAAACAACAACAATAAAAAAATAACAACAAAAAAAGGTCATGTCCAAATCCCAGTTCACCTAGCTTCATTTTAAAAATCCAATTGTATTTTAAATGAATTCTTAACCGGGTTCTAAAGCACATTATTTTTTTGATGAAAAAAAGGAATATTTTGATAGAATAGAATCATGGTATCATGTATCTTAAAATATGAAATTATTTTTTTTTGTGATTGGTATTTCTTTGCCAAAAATATGACAGGCTGAGAATCCTAATACCAAACTCTAAACTTCAACATTTCAAAATCTTATTTTCTTTTATAGTTTCAGCATGGAAAATCCTGCACATGCTTTTTAGTGATGAGTCATAGTCAAAGCACAGCAACACCAAAATAGTGGATAAGCTAACTCAAGCCAAGAAGAAGCTGATGCTTGTGAAACATTGAATGTATTATCATATTTATGACCCTTTCTGTTCCCATGGTGTGCCAATAGAAATGTTCAAACACCTGAAAAAATCCAAAAACCCTAAACATTTCTGGTTCTGAGCATTTCAGGTAAGTTATTATCAAACTGCATATTATGAATTAATATTTATTATTTCTTTTGTAGCAGAAATTGATGATATAGCAGACATAATGCATAGGGAAATTTAGTAATGCTTGAATCACTTAGCTTATAATTTTATATTCACTCTTTATGTGTTTAAATTTTACTTTCTTATATTGCCATGGAAACTTTCAACATAATTTTAAACAAAAATAACATTGAAAAGCAAAATGTGGATTTCTAGTTGTGCTTGGATATAATACAAATTTCTGTACCTAGAACACATAGAGGCATTTGTAAACAATTATGAAGGGCATTAGTTTTAACTCAAAGAAAGGTAGCCAACTGATTCCAATCTCTGGTTACATGCAGTTCAATACAGTTACAATTTTGTATGTTTAAATGACTCAGTCATTCACAGTGTATCAGGTGTGCTATATTTATCTTCAATTAAGCTTCCAACTTATACAAAATTCTGCTTTTGTGAATTTTATATTGAGTTACATAATTAGGCAATTAACTGACATTTATTATCTGCTATACATTACATGGTAGAAAACCATCCTAGCATATAAATGTGAGATCTTTTAATATAGCACTGACATGAATATGTTTATAATTGCTTAACAAAAACAACAACCTTCACAAGCTATAGTGCAGACTTTTATTATAGATCCAGTTTGGACAGTTTTCTGTGACCTCCACAGACAGAAGATGTCTCCAAAGTCCTCAAATACTGTCGCTGGCTTTGTCTGATCTATGTGACTGACATGCCAACTGCTATTTCTAAGCCAGAAAAATCCCTGAAGATCTGTGTTTTTTCTTATTCCTGATGTCTCAGGCTTGCTCAGAGATGAAAAAGAATATATTGGACATCTTTGGCTTATCAAATTTTGAGGTGGGAAGGAATCAGTCAAATTTTCTTATTATAAATCTGGAAATGGGATATAACATGATCAATTGGTTGTTGCATGTAAATGATTCCAAGATCAAATACATTTCAAGATGTTTAGGATGCATTTATCAACTCATTTCTGCTTTCATATTTTCACTTTTCTTTCTAAGAGTTATGAAAATAAAGCAGCCACAAGAGCCATGGTATGTATTTTTAAATGCTAGCACCTGTGCTTTTCCCGTCTTGCTTGCCTCTCTGCACTGCTAGTAGTGGGATCCAGCATCAAGAGTCAGGCCAAAAATAAACTGGATACAAAACTAGGCCTCTGCCCCCCTCTGCCTCAGAAAAGATACTTCAGCAAAACCAATAAATCAGTTATGTGAAAAGTGTTTGTAGCAAGCAAAAAACCTTGCAGAGTTGTCTGGGATAAGCAAACAAAATCATAAAAAGGCACTATCCTAAGTTTTGAAGAATTTATGATTTGGCTATAAAAATAAAAATGAAGCCACTAACATCTAGATATTGTGTATGTAGGGGTGGTATGAGTGTGTTTGTTTTGGCACATAGAAGAAAGAAATTCATGAGCTATGATGTATTAAAACAACATTAAAAAGAGCGTTTCTGCAATGTATTTATCAAATATGACATAATAGGATCTATATATGTATATTATATATGTATATATAGTGATATTGATAGATTACAATCTTTAAACAAAATGATCCATTAGTACATCCTGATATAAATAGAGGATTAATTACTGTAAGAAAAGTGATGTTTATGCCCTATTGTAAAATACCAGCTAGCAAAACAGATGATTTTATGGAATTAGAAAAACTAGACCTCACAAAGGATCCATGCATGCATACAGGCTTAGAGGCACTTATTAATTGCATTCACGGAGCTGGTAGAGATTTGACTTTAGCCATGTGACAAAGATTAGCCTCAACCAGCAATGTACAAAATCAAATCTTAGAGTATACAATGAAACAGCACCATATCACTTGTAATTTTACCTCCACAAATTCATAACTACAAGGATCTAAGCGAGGTGATGAGGAGGAAAGCTAATGCACAAGTGAAAGATACCTTTATAATGGTAAGCTGATTCTTTCAAAACATAAAAGCCTTGAAATATATGAAAAAAATTTAAGAAGAAGCTATAAAAGAACATAAAACTTGGACCCTCTATTTGAACAATCATTTCTAATGAGTATGTCATATGTGTGTATGAATATATGTGTGTGAACATGTGTATGTGTTTGTGCATGTGGGTGCCCTTGTATATGTTGGCCAGAGGTTGATGTTGGATGTCTTTTTCAGTATCTTCCCACCATATATTTTGAAATATGTTGTCATATTGAACATAGAGCTTACTAATTTACCTATAGTAGCTGGTCAGCCAGCTCTGTTAACCCTCTTGCCTCCACCTTCCAAGTGGTGAGATTTTACAGTCTTATGCTACAATACCTTGTGTTTTACATGGGTGCAGGGAAATTCAGGTGTATGTGATAAATATTTCACTAACTGAATCATGGTCATTGATCCATCTTCTAAAACTCTTTTAGCATGGGAACACATAAATGAAATAGTCAGTAGTCACTGACATTAGTACTTAGTGGCAAGAAGGTGTAATGTCTGTATGAACACAACTTGCTTTTAATTAATAAGAATTAAAAAGAATAACCTTCCTAAATCTATTTAATCACTCCTTCTATTCATTCAAATATGTAGCAACTAAGAAGGATGATAAATACATGTGCTAAAATTAACAGTTAAAAGTTTAAAAAACATTGGTGTTATAATTTTTGCAAAACTTTTTCTATGAAATTGTTTCAAAATGGAAAAGCACAAGTAACTAACATAAGTACTTTGTGATTTTAGAAATTATCACTGGAATTTATAATTATTAGTATATCCCTAAAATTATATGAATACTTTCTAATATTGTACTATTTATTAACCATCATGTCATATGTGATATTTGTTTTCAATGCAGTTACAAAGGTCTTATTTAGGATTTTTGATTCTGTGTTTATAACAGATACTTAACTAATTGTTTTACTGGGACAGTGTAACAGTGAGAAGCTCTACCTCTCTGGTTAAATAAAAATCACAGTGGCTTCCAGAATTGCTGTGTCATTTTGTTCATTATCTATTTCACATTGGAAAAATACATTTAGCATGGATTTGGTATGTAAGGAGAGTTTATGTCTAAGGAAGCTGATGGAAATTCATAACTCCACAGTGGGCCCCAAATTATTTTAACTAATTAATTAATAGTAAACAAAATGTACTCTACCTAAGAGGCCCGGGAGAGGAATACACAGACAGTCTAACACAACACCAAAATTAATTTGCCCATCTCTCAGCTCTGTTAGGTGCTATTTGCATAGACCTCACAAGGGAAGCCCTTTTATTAACAACACTGTTTATTCCTATGTAGCCTATAGTCAATTCTGTCCTAATCTATTTTGAGAGGCTATTCATAGATTGCCCATCTAAAACCCTGAATTTACCTATCCTGTCTCATTCCCCTTAAGGCTTAAGACACCAAGCAGAGAGTAACTAATATATTTTTCAGAATTCCAGGAAAGGAAAGTATAGAAGTTTGCCCATCAATCAATCATTGAAATGGAGGCTGCTGTCTGAAGAGAAATTAGCTCATGATGTGAAATCAAATGGAGGAAATCTGACCTGGTAGGACATGAATTGCCATCACAGGTAGGAGCTGTTTCTCTGTATCCCACAGAACCTCAACTAGACTTGAGATATTGATCAAGCCGGGAGCAGGTAGACAAAGAGAACTGTTCATACCTCTTGTCCTCACTCTCTTCTCTGCTAGGTTCTCTCAATAGATTGAAGACCAAAGCACAAGGTCATGGAACTTCCTGTTTCTTCTCAGTGTACCACAAAATCACTTGTGTGTCCCTTTCTTGCTTCACCATCATATGTATGGTTTGAAACTCTGCAGCTGAATGGTAGGTGAATCTAGCCTAGTAGAACTACAGTCCTGTCCTATCCTAGAACTTGCATAAGACTTTCACTCACTAGGTAAAGATTAGATGAAACAGATGTCTACATGAAAATGTTTAGTTTATTAACAAGACCAGATATGTAGTATTTGGATAAAATCAGATAAAATATGGCAATTGAACAAAACTATGTTTGTACATAAGCGTGTAGATATGTACATGCATACATATATTACATTACATCTTTATAACTTTGTTAATTAGTTTATTGACAGGATGGAATAATTTTTAGCAAATTAAAATTTATACAATTTTACTTACTTTAATTTTTAGTTTTGGAATAATCACTTTTTGATAACACCTACCACATTTCTTACTCATTTATTCTCTATTTTTGGAGGTATTTATTTTCAGCCTTCAGATTCATTAGTCATAACATCATCTCAGGTAATACCTATTTCAATATTTCCTTATTCCTTTTAACGTATAGAACGAATGAAGTGAATAAAGAAATTTCATTCCTTTATGGATTTAACGTGATAGTTGGGGGTGGAAAAAGCAAAACAACGCAGTTGTTACTAATGAGAGCTACAATAAAAACGGGCATAACTCAGGGGCAGAGAGCAGGGTGTAACCATTGCTTTCAGTAGGGTGACTGTTTCTGACACAAGCCCTTCTCTGCAGCAGGGAGGTGCGCAGCTACACAGCTAGTTGTGCAGATAGTTCAGTGATAGTGGCACCAAGCGAAAGGAGAGCGAAGTCAAAGACAAAAAAAAAAAAAATGGTTGTGTTGATTATTATTATGAAAATAAATTAAGAATTATAAAAATGTAAGACAAGTAAATATTGTAAAAATAGAAAGAAGGGTCCCAGCATAATGGAGTTCAGAGAGGTAGTGGAAGGTGACAGAATTTGAGTGTTAATTCTGAGCACATTCATAAGCATTATTCTTATCAAGATTTGTTTAAAGCAGAATTGATAAGTGATTCTCTCCCTAATTTTTAAATTATATTCTTGATGTACTTTCCATCTTTAGTTGATTTCCTCATTTTATTTTGTATTTCCCTACTTACTACTTGTGAAATTGTAGCACAGAGAAAATTATCTAAGTAATCTTACTGAAAATATGTTATATTTGCTACATTTGATGCCATGTCACATTTCAGTGTTACATAGAAGACATTTAATATGAAAGAACAGTGAAAGAAATTTAATGTGATAGCATCGGTTTGAAGTGGTTAGAACAGATTTTTTTTTTTTTTTTTTTTTTTTTACTATCTATGCAAGACCTGATCCTTCCAGGCTTCCTATGTAAAAGTTGACTGTTAAATATGATGGCTAAATTCAATTGAAGACAGAGTCAGAATTTAATATAAACTGACAGAATGGGGAATTGGAAAGATTATCTCATGAATAAGAAAGAGAAGGAACAAAAGGTTGCGGAGATGAATATCACATTGCATGAAAATAAATTAAAAATGTGCTCTTATATTTGGAATTAGAGAGATTTGCTTAGGTGTCTTCATAGAGAGAGGCAGAGGCAACTGTCACAATCAGGGTTTTCTAGATCACTCAATATATTATGTATGTAAAGTGTCATAGAGCTAAAATATTTGAAGTTAATTTTAGACAACTTATTATTGGAAAATAATTGGGGAAATGACAATGTTTGAAACTGCAAATCATTTATTGTAATAATGTAGGTAGGGAAGAGTATTATGGAAGTGATTCAACAGCACAAGGGAGACATAGAGTAAATGCCTTAGTAAAATCAGATTTCTTTGCAATGCTGAACTTTATATTTGACAAGGAGGGACAAAATGAAAGGAGTTAAATTGTTTTATTTTAAAAATATTGGGTAATTTTAATTCAGAAACAATTTTCTCTGTACATAAATGTTTTCTTCAATGAAAACTAGTCCAAAATAAAGCATTTTTAAAAAAAATTTTTGTTTATTTTTATTTATTTATTTGAGAATGGCAGAGAGAGAAATAAGCTGATATAGAGAGGGAGGGAGAGAGAAAGAGAGAGATAGAGACAGAGAATGGGCGTGCCGGGGCCTCAAGCCACTGCAAATGAACTCCAGAAGCATGCGCCCCCTTGTGCTTCTGGCTAATGTGGGTCCTGGGGAATCAAGCCTTGAACTGGGGTCCTTAGGCTTCCCAGGCAAGTGCTTAACTGCTAAGCCAGCTCTCCAGTCCCCCACCCCCAAAATAAAACATTTTTATTATCAAACTTGTAAATGAAATGTGATGGACATTGGCAGCCAATCTCTTAAATCCGCAAGGACAGAAAAAGCTGTAACCTCTAATTTTGTTAGACACACTAATTGCATTCGATAATTTGACAGAACTAAGGACATGTTTTCAATGAAGTAGACTTGACAGCATTTCTGTTAATATGAATGTAGCCTAGTCATTAGTAGCATGATCTATGGCAGCATATAGACTTTAATTCTGAGTAAAAGTGCACAGCTCATGTCTTCATGTAAGTAAGTTTACATCCCTGTTGAAGATTATATCACAGCCGTGTTGAAGACACAAGAGGAAGATAATCATTTGAACTAGTATCTGTGAAGATATGGAATGTTGCATGCTGGAGTCAAAATTATATTGGAGGCAGAGCCAGTGATGAAGCATATAAAAGTAGAAATGCTACAGCTGCAAAGACTCTGACAGGCAGCCGCGGCTCAGGGAACACTGCATAGAGGGGGAAGAAAGACTCTAAGATCCACAGATTAGGTGGGAATACAAACTATAAAAAATTAAAAGTAAATGACTGAGCAACTATCAAGCTTATATACACATATCAAATGTTTTCAGACATAGGTTTAAGTAGGGAAAATGTAATGGTGCTTCCATTATGAGTGCCCATGATGAAAGAGCTTTCAGTTAAATTCAAAAAACCTAATTCTAATGAAGCCAAGTGCATACTTTGAAGCTATATGGAAAATAATTAATCAGGACCATCTATTTCTTATGAGCCAACAGATGCAAACACAGCCATTTCAGGAGGGAATTTGTGAAGTCTATCAAATTTATCATCCATGTATAGTATTGTCATTTTTTTTTTCTTGTAAGTGATTGCCAATCTCAATATCCAAGGGGAAATTCTATGCTTCCCTTCATTTACTCTTGCTATCTGTCAAATGAGGAAGATCCTAGAGAGAAATTGTTTATAGTTTGAAATTGTCTTATAGTCATTTAAACATGTTACAATTAAACAGACACAGCAATTTATTTTGCTTTGCTTCATCTTTCTCCTATTCTTGTCCCCTTCTCCTTCTGTTCTCCTAGACGACCCACTGCTCCAAAGCAAATATGGGGGAAGTGGGAGCTGTGAGGAAAGAATCAGGTTTACTCTAGGGCTGACATTTTGGAGTTCCACAAGGATCTATTTTTTGGGGAGGGGGCTATAGGTTTGAAAGGCCCAAGAATTCAGAAGCCCAGAAATACTATCACGCTCCAAAGGGAGCTTAAGCGGGCCCCTGCATACCTCAAACTCCAGGCTTTACTCTCTGTTGAAAGCAAGTAAAGAATCCCTCTCCTCATTATATCAGAGCCCGCTCCTAATATAAAACTACGTAAAAATGGCATGAGATAGCCCTCAAGGATGGGAAATGAGTAATAAAGTAAAGCACTTATTTGGTTTCTGTAAATAGCCTGCACCATAAGCCTTAATAGCCCACACTGTAAGCCTTAGTAGCCTGCACCATAAGCTGTAGCAGCCTGCCTCAGACCACCAAGGTCATAGGAGGCTGATACCATACTCTGCTACCCCCACGTAAGGACCTGCGCAAATGCTGACCTCCAAGGTCATAGGAGACTGATACCACACTCTGCTACCCCCACCCAAGGACCTGCGCAAATGCTGACCACCAAGGTCATAGGAGACTGATTAGTCCATGAGGGGCTTGAACAAATAAAACTAATTGGCTTAGAAACTATGGGGTGGCACAAACTGACTGGCTCGCACCCTGCGGGCTCCTGATATTAAAAAAATGATTGGTCTAATGCACAGGCTTTGTTAGAAACCCTATAAAAACTGTCCCATTCCTGCATCCGGGGCTCTGCAGTCCTCTACCCCTGTGCGGTGTACGACTGTGGGCCCCAGCGCGCTTGGAATAAAATCCTTTTGCAGTTTGCATCAAGACCGCTTCTCGTGAGTGATTTGGGGTGTCATCATATCCGGGCAGAGCGTGGGGTCCTTGTTTTGGGGGTCTTACAGGTTCAAGTATATTTGTGTGTTTGCACACATGTGCACAATTATGTGGGTGTATGTATATACAACTCAATGTGAATTCCAGCAATCCCACTGAGGGGATATTCAGTAGAGTCAGAACAGAGATGGAGGGCATTGTTGGGCCTTGACAGGCCCAGATGTGAGGCCTAGTGGAACTTCCTGAGCCTAACTGCCTCAGCCCAACTATGACTCAGCAGAGAGCCAAATGGCCTCTGGCCTGCTACTTCCACACAGGAAATTAGAATTCCTGCCCATGGGCACTTAGTACTCACCAGGGGGCCAAATGGCCTCTGGCCTGCCACTTCTGCACAGGAACTTAGAGTCCCCCCCAACACCCCCAACACCCCCCAACACCCCCAACACCCCCCAACACCCCCAACACCCCCCAACCCTCCCAACACCCCCCCCTCCTAACTCCCCCCCACTCATGCCTGCTTATAACCAATCATCTCAAAGGTCGCAGTGTGCTATTGGCCCTTATATCTCACCCCACCCTAAAGTCTCCGCCTTCATTCTCAACATTATATAAACACCCGCCTGTAACAATAGAGTGAGTTCCTGCTTTGAAAAGACTCCCGACTCAGTGTGGTTTTTCTCTGGTGGCCAGGAGAAGTTTCTGGGTGGTCCAACACAGGCCTGGTTCTTCCTTTGGCACTACCTGTGCGGGAAGGAGCCCAACAGGGCATAATGTTTCCAACACTTGATATACTAATAAAATATTTCAATGTAATAAAAATGTGCTGAAAAATAGTTTTTGGCTGTCTCTCTTTTTCTCTCCATGAAAATAAGTAAATAAATAAATAAAAATAGTTTTAGAGGCTATAGAGATGGTTTAGTGACTAAAATCTCTTTTCTGCAAAGCCTGGCTATCTGAATTCAGTTCCTCAATACCCATGGAAAACCATATGCACAAAGTGACACATGTATATAGAATTAGCTTGCAGTGGCAAAAGGTTCTGTCATGCCCATACACACACACACACACACACACACACACACACACACAATTTTCTCACTGTGTCTTTTCCTCTTTCTATCAAATAAATACAAATATTATTAAATAAATATAAATATTTTGTTTATATTTAATTATTATACTTAAACTACTAAATAAATAGAGATATTTATTTTTGCATGTGAGTAGGATGATATTAGTATTCTTACAATTATAAAAATAAGATGCTTGTGCAATAAGCTTCAATAAAATTGAAGAGAATCAAAAAGATCTTAATAGACTCCCTATGTTTTTTCAATGGTAAAGTATTGTTTTAATTTTTATTTACTTATATATTTGACAGATGGGAGAAAGAGAGAGAGAAATGAAGAATGTGAGTATGAGCAGAGCATGGCCTTCTGCTGCTACAAACGCACTCCAGGGCATGCACCACTTTGTACATTTGCCTTTATGTGAGTACTGGGGACCAAATTCCAGACTATCAGCCTTTGCAAGAAAGGGTCTGTAACTGCTGAGCCATCTTTCTAGCTCTGAAATTTTCAAATTTAATGAAACTTTTAATATTTAAGAATCTATTTCAGTAGGAGTAGTTTGAAAACAGTTTCACCCAAAACAAATACTGGGTGAAGCTATACTGATAAAGAGATTCTGAAAACTAAAACAAATATAAAATAAAATAAATAAAATAAAATAAAATAAAATGGCATAATATAAGGTGGGCAGCATAGAGGATGATTCTTTTTCTTTTTAAGTTTTTTTTTTTAATTTTTTATTTATTTATTTGAGAGCGACAGAGAGAAAAAGAGATAGAGGGAGAGAGAGAGAATGGGCGCACCAGGGCTTCCAGCCTCTGCAAATGAACTCCAGACGCATGCGCCCCCTTGTGCATCTGGCTAACGTGGGACCTGGGGAACCGAGCCTCGAACCGGGGTCCTTAGGCTTCACAGGCAAGTGCTTAACTGCTGAGCCATCTCTCCAGCCCATTTTTAAAAGTTTTTTTTTTTAATTTTTAATTTTTTATTTTTTATTTGGATGATTCTTAATATAAAATTCTGACCTCCACACTCAAGTGTACGCACATACATATTCACTCTCTCATGTGTGCTAACATACAAACATGCATACACATGTATAACACACTCACACACACATGCACACACAAATTCTATAGTTTATCAGTCATCCAGCCTGAGGTAATTTTTTTTTTTTTATAACAGCCCAAGCTGGGTGTGGTGGCACATGCCTTTAATCCCATGATTCTGCTTAATAAAACAGCAAGAATGGGGATACATGGTCAGGCACAGACTCTCTGACATACCCTACCCAATCATCTGTTTGAAAACATTATTCAGCTGGGCATGGTGGCGCACGCCTTTAATCCCAGCACTTGGGAGGCAGAGGTAGAAGGATCTCTGTGAGTTCAAGGCCACCCTGAGACTATATAGCGAATTCTAAGTCAGCCTGGGCTACGGTGATAGCCTACATCGAAACCCCCTGCCAAAAAGAAGTATAGCAGCCCAAGCTGACTAAGACAGCCTTCTACTTCTGTGCTCTGAACTCTGGTTAGGGCTGCAAGGGCCCCCAAAATGCCCAAGGCACAACAGAGAAGAAGCCTGGGCTCTAAATGGCAGAAACACAGGGCACTGGCCCACCAGGCCACAGTGCAATTCACCATGGGTTAGAAATAAACTTTTCTGTATTAAGTGTGTTTGAATCAGGATTCAGACACTACAACCAATACAACCAACTTCCAGGACACAGAAGCCCAGTAAGTGACAGGGAAATGACATGTGCAATGTCTTCAGTGAGCTCTTGGAGGCCAGTGTGTGATCTTGACTGTCAACTTGACTGGAGTGACAGATGTCTAGGTTAGTAACACATGCCTTTGAGTGTATCTGGGAAGGCATTTCCAGAGAGGATGAACTAAGTGAGGAAGACCCATAGGCTAGAGGACCAGATGGGATAAGAGAAAAGGAGGAGGAAGGCCACCAGCACAAAGGCATCTTTCTCTAGGCTTCCTGAACACCATGATATGCATTGCTCTGTTCCACCATCTCCATCCCATCATGAGGGACTGAAACTTCTGAATCCCTGAGCCAAAATAATTTTTTCCTCCTTTAAAAAAATAAAGACCATTGCCTTCTAAATTCATGTTCACTTTATAAGATATTTTCTTCTTTCTATCTCTCATCTGCAAAGGCTGGTCATGGTTCACAGAATTTTCTGTAATTAGTCACAACTATCCCTTCCTTTTTGAAATACTGAGTGTCATTTTATTTTGCTTTAATAATAATCTATTCATCTCTCTCTCTCTTTTTCTTGACTTAAAGTCTTTACTTAATCTCTTGTGGAGGGAGTCAAGGTAAAAATCTCATCATTTAAAATAACAATCTTCTCTGGGTCTCAACCCTTTGTAGTCCTTGAGCTTTAGAGAACAATACTCAGTTTTGTATTTACATTACACTGATCGAATGTGTTGTTTTAATTTTCATAAAACAACTTTATCCTGAACATTGCTGCCCTCATCTCTTAACCTAGAAAGTTTATGCTCCCTCTTTAACCACTCAAATACCATTTTGTTGACCTTCTACTTCATTCACTGATTTTTCACTGCTGTTATACTTTGTTATATTTTACACAACTGGAATTTAGTTTTGATTTTAAATGTTTCCAACTTATTGTCAGACATTCCTGGCAGCAATTAGAAATATATGTAGATGTCAACTTACAAAAAGCTAGAAAAAAAGAGGTGCTTATAGTATCATAATACAATATAAAGTAAAACATCATATTTACAAAGGATAATAAAGTACTTTAAAAATCTACATTCATGAAAGAAACTCTAGTAATGAGTACTAAACACTAAAAATATTTGCAACTAAAATATTCAGACAGAAAAGGCTGACATGTTGTTCAAAATTGTAAAATATGAATAATGTTGTTTTTTTTTTTTTGAGGTAGGGTCTCACTCTACCCCAGGCTGACCTGGAATTCACTATGTAGTCTCAGGGTGGCCTTGAACTCATGGTGATCCTCCTACCTATGCCTCCCAAGTGCTGGGATTAAAGGCGTGGGCCACCACGCCCAGCTGAATAATGTTTTCAAACAGATGATTGGGTAGGGTATGTCAGAGAGTCTGTGCCTGACCATGTATCCCCATTCTTGCTGTTTTATTAAACAGAATCATGTGTAAATGTTTAGCTATCTGTCTATGTGACTAAAGAGATGGCAATATTAACACTTTCTCCACAATAAGCTTTTGCATATTTATGCTAATTAAAATTATTCCATTCTATTTTCTGAGTACAACTTTTTTTGTTGTTAAACTTTCCCTTCTCCTGTTGATTTTTTTTTTCTTCAGCCCAAGCTGACCTAAAACTTTCTATGTACTTCAGAGTGACTTTAAATCCTTGATTGTCCAGCCTCCACATTCCTTCTAGACTTACAAAATAATTATTTCTAAACTCACCTAAACCATAAGAAAATTAAGACTAATAATCAATCATACCATGACCAATGAACATATTAGAATAAATCATGACAAAAATATATGATGAAACAATTTGAAAATATAAAACAGAGGATAAGGGGAAAACAAAGAACTATCAAAACTTCCAGACATTTATGGTATTTGTGTTAATTTATATTCTGGGGCTTTTACTGGTAGATGGTAGAATTTTTATTTGTACATTGCAATTATGTACTCCATTTTGACATACAAATGTTGATTATGCAAACATATCATAGGTGCTATTCATGTGCATACATACATTCATATATGTGCACACATTGTCATGGTTTGCATGTGGTATGCCTATCCCACAAAAAATTAATTTGATGAACACAAGTTCCCAAAGATGTAGTGTTGAGAGATGTTTTTAAATTTTTATTCATTTATTTGAGAGTGACAGAAAGAAAAAGAGATAGAGAGAAAGAGAGAATGGGAGTACCAGGGACTCCAGCCACTGCAAACAAACTTCAGATTCATGCACCACGTGGTGTATCTGGCTTAGCCTCCAGCTGGGGTCCTTAGGCTTCACAGGCAAGCACTTAACCACTATGCCATCTGTCTAGCCCAAGCAATGTTTGGAAGGTGGTCCTTTTAAGGAGTGGGTTTGCTGGGAGGCCAACTGACGGAATTTCACCATGGATGAAGAAATGAGATTACCTGACCTTTAATTTTAAATGCCAGTAATGAGCTAAGTAAACTTCTTGTCTTCATAAAGATGACCTGCCTTAATTTCTTTATTATAGTGGCAGGAAACAGATTGACGTGTATACTTATCTGCATATTCTGTAGACTATCAAATTTCATAGTAGTTTGAGTAGTTAATTGAAAATATTAATAAAAATAGTATGCAAAGAATTAAAATTAATTTGCATATAATTATTGAGATATTTTTATAAAGTAACTAATTCATCATCTTTTAATTTGGAAGTTATACTTCAAGCATTTCCTCTTTTCTTAAAATAAGTTGTATATAAAAATCATAAAATAATGTTTTTCTTTTCAAATTTATTTATACATACTATCATATATCATGCTAACACACTATTTTCATAAATCTTTTTATGAACAAACCTATTTCTTTCTGACTTAGTCATTTGGTGATGTTTAATTAAAAACAAAAACTTATTATAAACTAATGATTCAGAACATCCCTCTAGGGAATCAGAGGGAAAGCTGACAGAAGATGACAGATGATTGCTTTCAACTGAAAGTGAAGAAACACCTCCTGAATGTGTAGTGAAGTCAGTTTATTCTTAGAAAAATATATTACAGGGTAGGGTAAAAAGAAAATTAAACAAATAGTCTGTGTGTGACAGAGAGAAGTATTGGGGTTATGAACAGCAAATCACTAAGGTTTGCTCTGGAAAGAACAGTGTGTTTCCTCCATTTTTTATTTCTTGTTTATAGTGAATAAGAATAGGAAAAAATAATCCTACTTTCAGGCATACATAATTATACATTTTAAAGACCAAAAATTAAGAACAGCCCCAGCATAAGATCTTATTGCTTTCAGTATACAACATTTATTTTTACTAATATGGATATTTAAAACATAGTTAATAATCTTAAAGAAAAATAGCATTATTTTTTCTTCATAATTCTATGTAATACTATTTATATTGAAAAGGCATAAATAGGGCTGGAGAGATGGCTTAGCGGTTAAGCGCTTGCCTGTGAAGCCTAAGGACCCCGGTTCGAGGCTCGGTTCCCCAGGTCCCACGTTAGCCAGATGCACAAGGGGTCGCATGCATCTGGAGTTCGTTTGCAGAGGCTGGAAGCCCTGGTGAGCCCATTCTCTCTCTCTCCCTCTACCTGTCTTTCTCTCTGTGTCTGTCGCTCTCAAATAAATAAATAAATAATTAAAAAAAAGAAAAGGCATAAATAATATATCAATACAAATATTAAAAAGCTTATAAAATAGAGTATTAATCATTGTATAATATACTTTTAGATTTTATGATAAACTAAGCCAATATAATAATTTTTTGGTGATGTTCATTTTGATATAAAAAAAAAGTATTAGAGTGTATTGAAAGATTTAATTTACCAAAAGCACATTGATATATGAAGGACAAATTGATGGAAATCTAGAAAAATTAGTTATCTTTGGTGTATGAACATGTCTTTTTTGTTTGTTTGTTTGTTTGTTTGAGAGCGGCAGACAGAGAAAGAGAAAGATGGGGTTGGGGGAGAGAGAGAGAGAAAGAGAGAATGGGCACACCAGGGCTTCCAGCCACTGCAAACAAACTCCAGACATGTGTGCCCCCTTGTGCACCTGGCTAACGGGGGTCCTGGGGAATCAAGCCTTGAACCGGGGTCCTTAGGCTTCACAAAGTGCTTAACCGCTAAGCCATCTCTCCAGCCCTGGACATGTCTTAAATACCTACTTACATAACTGGAATAAATGATGCTAGAGAGACAATATGTCAGATACTGTTACATGGCACTTTCAAGTTCTTTCTTCTACTACTCCTACAAAAGATAGCTATGTCTGATATATCATTTCTGGGTGGCATTTTTTATATAATGTGCATTTTTGTATTTTTTAGTATTTGTAGTTTTGTCTTATCAGTAGTTGCCATTGATTGTAAGAGTGTCAGACTTTAATGTTAGCTGCTCCACCATGTTGTCATACTGATTCAACATGCATTTTTATTCTGCATTCAGTGTCCTGAGTTCTAAGTAGAGTATATAAATTGCAAAAGTGATTAGACACCTACTGATATTATAAAGACTAATGACAGGAGACATTCTAAGTAAATGGTATAAGGAGAAATGTATTAAACAATGTGAGGAGGCATTCTCTAGGAGGCAGAAAGAAGAGATGTCTCATAAAACACCAAGTTGCAAACCCTTTATATAGGTGATGTGCTCAGATTAATCCTCCCATATCTCATGAATCAACATCAATTTGATACTCCCAGAATGCAGATATGTGGATACTAAAAATTCCTGCATGTATGTGCCATGTCTCCAACACCATGCCTTCTGCCACAATATATAGAATAGTTGGAGAGAAAAATGAATTATTTTCATTTGTTCACTTTTTCTACACACAGATCTAATAGACTGTGGTAGTTTGAATATATGCCCCACACCCATAGACTCAAGTGTTTTGTTAAAGCTTGTAACTTGTATCTCCAGCCACCTGGCTGGAAGAGGTGTCACTGAGGGAAGAGCATGGCATCTAGCCAAAAGATGTGTTTGGGGTGGATCTGATTCCAGCTCTAGCTGGGATCTTACATGATGCTGGTTGTGCAATAGTCACATTTTTCCTGATTTCTGGATGGTGGTGGCTATTCTTTCTGCTTGGATCTGTGAATGGGAGTCAGCTTCTTCCACCATAGATGAAACTTCCCCTGCATCTGTAAGCTTGAAAAATAAATCCTTTCTTCCCACAAACACTGTCTGGTTGGGTAGTCATTCTGCAACTGTGAAGCTGATTCCAACACAGATATTACAAACTACTAAAACTTGCATATACTAGTATTAGTATAGAAAAAAATATAATTAAGAAATAAGTTTTTCTAATTTCTACCTTGATAAATAAGTATTATAAGACACTTAATGCTATATAGAATATTAAAAATATTTAGTCAATGTTCATGAAAACATTGTAATTTACTGCATTGGGATAGAGATTTCTAACTTTATCATCTGGACTTTATAAATTATTAGTTACAAGTTCCATGGGCAGATTTTCATGACTGTGAATACTAAGATAGTCAATCAAACTACTCCCCTCGTCAGAAACTAATGGTAGTTGACATTTACCAAGGGAGGGGAGTCATTCTTTTCCTTTTCATAGCCACTGGTAAGTGTTGACAACAGAAAGGAGTATAAGGGGATTAATGGGAGAAAAGGGAGGGTAATATGAGTACATATGATCAAAATGTAATGTGTATGTATGAAAAATGTCAAAAAAGAAAATATCCTTTTAAAAAAGATATCCAAATGAAGTTTATGTATTTCTCCATACCATATGCATTTTAGTATATATCAGACTGACAAATATTGTATACATATATTTGTTGTATATTGATGGTATGCCTGTATAGTGCATTCACACAAGTATGCCAATGCATGTGCCTCTTGTGCACTTGTGGAGAGCAGAGTAGAATATTGTATACCCTCCTCGTTCACCTTTTGACCCATTGAGAAAGAGTTTCTTTGATTTAGAGCTTCCAATTTTCAGTTAGATTGGCTAGCCAATGGGTCATAGAATTTCTCCTATCTCTGACCAGGCCAGCATTGGTGTTATAGGCCTCTGTGACCATACCTGGCTTTTTCAGTGCTAGGCATCAAAATCCCATCTTCCTGTTTGCACATCAACCACTCTTAATCACTGAGCCATCTCCCTATCACCAAAGAAAGAAATTTTGTTTTACTAAGTTCATTGTATATTGCTCTGTCGCTATTTCCTGTGAACTGATCCATTTTCATTTGGAGGGAGAGTCTTAAAACTCTGCCTAAAGTGTGTGGGGGAAGGGAGGGTATTACCATGGGATTTTTTTTTTTATAATCATGGAAAATGTTAATAAAAAGTAAATTAAAAAAAAAAAAGGGCTGGAGAGATGGCTTAGCGGTTAAGCGCTTGCCTGTGAAGCCTAAGGACCCCGGTTCGAGGCTCGGTTCCCCAGGTCCCACGTTAGCCAGATGCACAAGGGGGCACACGCGTCTGGAGTTTGTTTGCAGAGGCTGGAAGCCCTGGCGCGCCCATTCTCTCTCTCTCCCTCTATCTGTCTTTCTCTCTATGTCTGTCACTCTCAAATAAATAAATAAAAAATTAAAAAAAAAAAAAAAAAAACTCTGGCTAATAAAGCTTGGAATCAGGGAGTGGGGAAAACCCATCCCTTCCCTTTGTGTTTGTCTATGGGAACTGATTTGGAATTGTTTTGTTTTGTTTTGTTTTGTTTTGTGTTTACTTTAAGTATCAACTGCTGATCTTTTTTAAGAAGTAAATAGAATAATTATTGGGTGGCTTTGTTTGTAAACAAAAAAGTGATAGATGAATCCCCATGTTTGTAAAAGAAAAAAAAGGACAAAAACTAAACTCAAAAAGTATACAAATCTTCCTACTCATAGAGAAGTTCAGTCATTTGTAGCTAGGATCCACATATGAATTGTAGCTAGGATCCACATATGAAAGAGAATATGCAACATTTGGTTTTATGGGCCTGGATTCTATGTGAGTAGGAAGAAAACTCAGTAGCAGAGGCCAGTAAGCTAGAAAGGATACATAAAGGGAATAAGAAAGGAGGGTGGTGGGGACCTAATAGGATGGTATTGTGTATATGTAAATAGAATAAAAGATTAATGGTTATGAAAGGCCTAGCTGAAGTCAGGGTAACAGATTGAGTAAAGGAAAGGTGGAGGAAGGGCTAATCAAAATCTAAGAGGAGGGACTTCCAGTTAAGATGGCGGCATAGGTACCACGCCAAAGCAGCCTGGGGGAAAAAAGACCAAAAAAACTCAGCAAAATACTTTTACTAAAAAGTGAGGTGTATAGGAAACTGAAGCAGCAGTGGAAAAGTAGAAGAGATCCAGAGCATCCAGAGCCTGCAAAAGGCTGGCAAAAGTGGCCCCAGCAGCTCTGCCAACCACGTCGGCAGCGGCGGCCATGCACCACAAAGCCACCAGACTCGGCTCCAGCCACAGGAAAAGCCAGGTGCGGGGAGCTTCCCTTCACACCAGAGCTCTCTGCAACTCAGGAAACGTGAAGGGAGAGCAGCAGTGAGCAACCAAGGAGCAGACCACAAGGTAGAAGAACATGTGCAACAGCCAGAGAACCAGAACAGCTGTGGCTCCCTCGCCTCCCCCACCACCTGAGCCCAGCTCCAGCAAACAGAGCAGCATTCCAGGACCCGGCCACACCAACTTGGGCCAACAGCAGGACCCAAGCAGGAGCAGAGTCCGGCAGCAACATCAGCAGCTCTGGCACCAGTAACAGCGACCCCAGCAGCAGCAGATACACTACTGGCAGCAGTGGCAGACCCAGCAGCAGACCCAGTAGTGGCAGCAGTGGCAGACCCAGTAGCAGCAGCTTCAGTGGCAGCAATGGCTCCAGAAGTAGCAGCTACAGCAGCAGCAGAGAGGCAACAGCAGCGGTGGACCCAGCAGCAGCACCAGCTTCAGCAGCAGTGGCTACAGACCCAGCAGTGGCAGCTTTAGCAGCAGCAGTTCCAGCAGCGGGGTGCTGATCTGCAGCGCCACAGTTTCAGGCATGGTTTGCCAGTGCCCAGCTCCAGAAATCAGAACAGTAGCCTGACGACCAGGCAGAAACTTGACTGAGACCAAAATCATCCAAGGTAACTGGGATTGCACCAGGGAAGGGTCTCACTTGGTCACAAACTGACTCGGATCCCTCAACAGACCAGAAATATTAACCTCTATGTTGATAGAGGATCTGGTTGTTATAATAACTACTCTTGCATACATACTCGGGGCTGTTTTTGATTGAATGGGTACAGTGTTTAGTTAACTTTTAGAATCTAGCTGTATTTTATTCCACTCAGCCTACTTGAATACTCCCATAGCAGGGAAACTCAATCCCTAGGAGCACCTTTGTAGATACTCTCAGAGTCTTAAGAGCCACACCTAACACCTTAAGCTCCTACTATGAAAATATATAGTATCAAATCAATTGATACAGTTAAGAATACCAAGCTAGCTAGAAAATCCAAGCATTAACTTAATCCAAGATGCAAAAATATTTACATTATAACACAAGAAACAGTAAAAAGCAAGACAATATAAAACCACCTAAAAGTATTAATGCATCAGAAATGACCTCCAGTGAGAATGAGTTAGAGGAAATGCCTGAGAAAGATTTCAAAAGAATGATTGGAAATATGTTCAAAGAAGTCAGAGAACAAATCAAAGGAGTCAAAGAGGAATTTAAAAAGGAAATCAGGGCTGGAGAGATGGCTTAGCGATTAAGCGCTTGCCTGTGAAGCCTAAGGACCCCGGTTCGAGGCTCGGTTCCCCAGGTCCCACGTTAGCCAGATGCACAAGGGGGCGCACGCATCTGGAGTTCGTTTGCAGTGGCTGGAAGCCCTGGCGCGCCCATTCTCTCTCTCTCCCTCTATCTGTCTTTCTCTCTGTGTCTGTCACTCTCAAATAAATAAATAAAAAATAGACAAAAAAAAATTAAAGAGGAAATCAAAGAAATCAAAAAGATGCAGGACACCAATTTCATGAAATAAAAAAGGTAATACAAGAGACCACAGGTAGAACTGGAACCACACACACACACACACACACACACACAAATGGCAAACACAAATACACACCTTTCAATAATATCTCTTAAAATCAACGGCCTCAATGCCCCAAAGAAAAGACATAGGTTTGAAGACAGAGTTAAAAAGCAGGATCCTACAATTTGTTGTCTCCAAGAAACTCACCTTTCTACAAAGGATAGACATTATCTTAGGGTGAAAGGTTGGAAGATGGTGTTTCAAGCAAATGGGCCTAGAAAACAAGCAGGGGTTGCTATCCTAATATCTGACAAGGTAGACTTTAGTCCAATGTTAGTCAAGAAAGATAAGGAAGGTCACTTTATATTGATTAAGGACACACTCCAACAGGAAGACATTACAATCCTAAATATATATGCTCCTAACATGGGGGATCCCAAATTCATCAAACAAACACTATTAGAACTAAAGAAAAAACAGTCCGAATTACTAGCAATGAAGAACACAGTTAATGAAATAAAAAAAAAACTCTGTGGAAAATCTCACCAGTCGAATGGATGAAGGAGAGGACAGAATATCTAAGCTAGAAGACCAGGTGGCAGATCTAATACAGTCCAACAAAGAGAAAGACAAACTTATAGAAAAGAATGAGTGGAAATTTCAAGATATTTGGGACAGTATGGATGGAAAGACCAAATATATGAATTCAGAGCATAGTAGAAGGAGAAGAATTCCACTCCAAAGGCATAGTAGGTGTCTTCAACAAAATCATAGAAGAAAACTTCCCCCAAATTGGGAAAGAGGTGCCAATGCAGATACAGGAAGCCTTTAGAACCCCAGCCAGACAAAACCTAGAAAGAACTTCTCCTTGCCATATTATAATCAAACTTCCAAACATACAAACCAAAGAAAAAATATTGAAAGCAGTTAGAGAGAAAAATCAAGTTACCTACAGAGGCAAGCCCATCAGGATTACAGCAGATTATTCAACAAAAATGTTTAAAGCCAGAAGGGCTTGGAGCGATATATTCTAAGTTCTGGAAGATAACAACTGTCAACCAAGGTTACTTTATCCTGCAAAGCTATCCATTCAAAGACACGGAGAAATAAGGACATTCCACGACAAAAGCAGGTTAAAGGAGTATTTGAAGGCAAAACCAGCTCTACAGAAAATACTTGATAGAATCCTCCATGCTGAAGAAAAGGAAAAGCACACATATAAGGAACCTAGAAAAAACAAGCAATACTCACATACTAGTTAACACAAGAGAGCACAGGTAGAACTGGAACCACAAAAAAAAAAAAAAAAAGGCAAACATAAATACACACCTTTCAACAATATCTCTTAATATCAATGGCCTCAATGCCCCAACAAAAAGACAGAGGTTTGCAGTCTGGGTTAAAAAGCAGGATCCTACAATTTGTTGTTTCCAAGAAACTCACTGTTGCAGTCCGGTTCGCCTTCCTGGTAGAAATCACCCAATAAGAGTAGCTTCTAGGAAAAAGAGATTTATTTTGGCTTACAGGCTCGAGGGGAAGCTTCACGATGGCAGGGGAAAACGATGGCATGAGCAGAAGGTGGACATCACCCCCTGGCCAACATAAGATGGACCACAGCAACAGGAGGGTGTGCCAAACACTGGCATGGGGAAACTGGCTATAAAGCCCATAAGCCCGCCCCCAACAATACACTCCCTCCAGGAGGCATTAATTCCCAAATCTCCATCAGCTGGGGAGCTAGCATTCACAACACCTAAGTTTATGGGGAACACCTGAATCAAACCACCACACTCACCTTTCTACAAAGGATAGACATTACCTTAGGGTGAAAGGTTGGAAGATGGTGTTTCAAGCACATGGGCCTAGAAAACATGCAGGGGTTGCTATCCTAATATCTGACAAGGTAGACTTTAGTCCAACCTTAGTCAAGAAAGATAAGGAAGGTCACTTTATATTGATTAAGGACACACTCCAATAGGAGGACATTACAATCCTAAATATATATGTACCTAACATGGGGGCTCCCAAATTCATCAAACACACACTATTAGAACTAAGGTCACAGATAACACCAAACACAGTGGTGGTGGGTGACTTTAACAACCCACTCTCATCAATGGACAGGTCATCCCAGGAAAAAATAAACAGATAGGCATCTGGACTAAATGAGGTCATAGAAGGAATGAACCTAACAGATATATACAGGCCATGTCATCCAAAGGCTGCAGAATATACATTCTTTTCAGCAGCACATGGAACATTCTCTAAAATAGACCATATACTAGAACACAAAGCAAATCTTAACAAATTCAGGAAAATTGAAATAATTCCTTGCATTCTATCTGACCACAATGGAATTAAACTACAAATCAGTAGCAAGAAAGGCTATAGAGCATACACAAAATCATCAATACTAAATGATGAATGGGTCAATGAAGAAATCAAAAAGGAAATCAAAAACGTTATAGAGTCAAATGATAATGAGAACACAAGATATCAAAATCTCTATGACACAATGAAAGCAGCTTTAAGAAGGTAAATTTATAGCCTTAAGTGTCTATGTTAAGAAATTAGAAAGGTCGCAAGTAAACGACCTAATGCTTCGCCTTAAAGCCTTGGAAAAAGAAGAACAAGGCAAACCAAAAATCAGTAGGCGGGAAGAAATAATAAAGATTAGAGCAGAAGTTAATGAAATAGAAAAAAAAAATCCAAAGAATTAATGAAACAAAGAGTTGTTTCTTTGAAAGGATAAACAAGATTGATAAACCCTTAGCAAATCTGACCAAAAGAAGGAGAGAAGAGACACAAATTAATAAAATCAGAGATGATAAATGTAACATCACAACAGATTCCAGAGAAATTAAAAAAATCATAGGGACATACTATAAAAGCATATACTCCACAAAATATGAAAATCTGAAAGAAATGGATGATTTCCTTGATTTATATGACCT
Organism: Jaculus jaculus; assembly: GCF_020740685.1. Taxonomy (NCBI): domain Eukaryota; kingdom Metazoa; phylum Chordata; class Mammalia; order Rodentia; family Dipodidae; genus Jaculus; species Jaculus jaculus. The sequence goes on along the minus strand of NC_059103.1, from coordinate 181,824,837 downwards.
ACCTAAATTAAATCAAAATGAGATTAATCACTTAAATAGACCTATAACAAACATGGAGATCTGAACAGTTATCAATAATCTCCCAACTAAAAAAAACCCAGGTCCAGATGGTTTCACTGCTGAATTTTACCAGACCTTTAAGGAAGAACATCATTGCTTCTTAAGCTTTTCCAGGAAATAGAAAAAGAAGGAATTCTACCAAATTCCTTCTATGAGGTCAGCCTCACCCTGATACCAACACCAGGCAAAGATAGAACAAAAAAAGAAAATTACAGACCAATCTCCCTCATGAACATAGATGCAAAAATTCTTAACAAAATATTGGCAAACAGAATACAAGAGTATATTAAAAAGATCATTCACCCTGGCCAAGTAGGCTTTATCCCAGTGATGCAGGGATGGCTCAATATATGCAAATCTATAAATGTAATACATTATATAAATGGGTTGAAGGGCAAAAAATCACATGTTCATCTCATTGGACACAGAGAAAGCATTTGACAACATCCCTTCATGATAAAAGTCCTACAGAGACTGGGAATAGAAGGAACATATCTCAATATAATAAAAGCTATTTATGACAAGCCTACAGCCAACATATTACTAAATGGGGAAAAACTGGAAGCTTTTCCACTAAAATCAGGAACAAGACAAGGGTGTCCACTGTCCCCACTTTTATTTAATATAGTTTTGGAAGTGTTAGACATAGCAATAAGGCAAGAGACATACATAAAAGGGATACAAATTGGAAAGGAAGAGATGAAGTTATCATTATTTGCAGATGACATGATTCTATACATAAAGGACCCTAAAGACTCTACTAGCAAACTGTTAGAGCTGATCAAAACCTACAGCAATGTAGCAGGATACAAAATAAATACACAGAAATCACTATCCTTCATAGATGCTAACAACAAAAACACAGAGGATGAAATCAGAGAATCACTCCCGTTCACAATTGCATCAAAAAAAAATAAAGTACCTTGGAATAAACCGAACCAATGAAGTAAAGAATCTCTACAATGAGAACTTTAAAACACTCAAGCGAGAAATTGCAGAAGACACTAGAAATTGGAGAAACATCCCTTGTTCCTGGATTGGAAGAATCAATATTGTGAAAATGGCAATCTTACCTAAAGCAATCTACACATTTAATGCAATCCCTATCAAAATTCCAAAGGCTTTCTTCATGGAAATAGAAAAAAAAAATCCAAAAATTCATTTGGAATCACAAAAAACCTCGAATATCTAAAATAATACTGAGCAACAAAAATGAGGTTGGAGGTATCACCATACCTGATTTTAACCTATACTACAGAGCCATAGTAACAAAAACAGCGTGGTACTGGCACAAAATCAGACATGTAGATCAGTGGAACAGAATAGAGGACCCAGATGTAAGCCCAAGTAGCTATAGCCACCTGATATTCGATAAAAATGCCAAAAATCCTCATTGGAGAAGAGACAGCCTCTTCAGAAAATGGTGTTTTGAAAACTGGATATATATCTGCAGAAGGATGAAAATAGATTCTTCTTTCTCGCCATGCACAAGAATTAAGTCCAAATGGATTAAAGACCTTAACAATAGATGGGAAACTCTGAAACTGCTAGAGGAAAAAGTAGGGGAAACCCTTCAACATATTGGTCTTGGCAAAGACTTTCTGAATACAACCCCAATTGCTCAGGCAATAAAACCACAGATTAACTACTGGGACCTCATAAAATTACAAAGATTTTGCACCGCAAAGGATACAGTGAAAAAAGCAAAGAGGCAACCTACAGAATGGGAAAAAATCTTCGCCAGCTATATATCTGATAGAGGATTAATATCTAGGATATACAAAGAACTCAAAAAGTTAAATAATAAGGAATCAAAGAAGCCTATCAAAAAATGGGCTATGGAGCTAAATAGAGAGTTCTCAAAGGAAGAAATACGAATGGCATATAAGCATCTAAAAAAATGTTCTACGTCACTAGTCATCAGGGAAATGCAGATTAAAACTACATTGAAATTCCATCTCACTCCTGTCAGATTGGCCGCCATCATGAAAACAAATGATCATAAATGTTGGCGGGGATGTGGAAGAAAAGGAACCCTTCTATACTGCTGGTGGGAATGCAATCTGGTATAGCCATTGTGGAAAACAGTGTGGGGGTTCCTAAAACAGCTAAAGATTGATCTACCATATGACCCAGCTATAGCACTCCTAGGCATATATCCAAAGGACTCATCTCATTTCCTTAGAAGTACATGCTCAACCATGTTTATTGCTGCTCAATTTATAATAGCTGGTAAATGGAACCAGCCTAGATGTCCCTCAACAGATGAGTGGATAATGAAGATGTGGCACATTTATACAATGGAGTTCTACTCAGAGGTAAAGAAAAATGAAGTTATGAAATTTGCAGAAAAATGGATAGACCTGGAAAGGATTATACTAAGTGAGGTAACCCAGGCCCAGAAAGCCAAGCGCCACATGTTCTCTCTCATATGTGGATCCTAGCTACAGATGATTGGGCTTCTGCGTGAGAATGAAAATACTTAGTAGCAGAGGCCAGTAAGGTAAAAAGGAGACATAAAGGGTAGAGAAAGGAAGGGAGGAGGATACTTAATAGGTTGATATTGTATATATGTAATTACAATGATTGTAATGGGGAGGTAATATGATGGAGAATGGAATTTCAAATGGGAAAGTGTAGGGGTGGGGAGGGAGGGAAATACCATGCGATATATTTTATAATAATGGAAAATGTTAATAAAAATTTAAAAAAGATAAAAAGATAAAAAAAGAAAGTAAGAGATAAAGGAATGGTAGGACTCCTTAAAAAGTGCCACTCCAGACACAAAATGGCCTGGATATCCATGACTTCATAGTGCCTGCATTACATACAGAAGGCCACCATAATAGGAAGAAAAGATCATGACAACAAACTAAATGAGAAAGACTGATTGACAGGGGGAGGGGATATGATGGAGAGTGGAGTTTCAAAGGGGAAAGTGGGGGGAGGGAGGGACTTACATTGGATATTGTTTACAATTAATTACAATAAATTTAAAGAATTTGATAAATCTTATAAATCCAAGGAAGTCAACAAAACTCAACATGCATTAATCTCCTAAAATACAGAAGATTCCACTAGGTTGAGATAAAAGTGTGTGGTATGGGTGGAGAGGGAAGGATAAAACAGAGACGTTGGATTTCAACTTCTTATGGCTGATAGGATATAAGAAAAAAAGAGAGGGCTGGTGATACAGCTTAGTGGTTAAAAGCACTTGTTTGTAGACCTTGCTGATCAGAGTTTGATTCTCCAATACCCACCTGAAGCCTCATACCCAAAGTGGCACAAGTACTTGTGGCTCTTTTACAGCAGCAAGAGGCCCTGATGTGCCCATACTCTCTCTTTCTCTCTCTCTCTCTCTCTCTCTTTCTTTCTCTCTCTCTCTGTTTCTCTCCCCTTGCAAATAAATAAATAAAATATTTTTTAAAAATTTTGTTTATTTTTATTTATTTATTTGAGAGTGACAGAGAGAAAAATGCAGAGAGAGAAAGAGAGGGGGTGGGGGAGAATGGGCACGCCAGGGCCTCCAGCCACTGCAAATGAACTCCAGACATGTGCACCCCCTTGTGCATCTGGCTAAAGTGGGTCCTGGAAAATTGAGCCTTGAACCTGTGTCCTTAGGGTTCACAGGCAAGTACTTAACTGCTAAGCCTTTTCTCTAGCCAAGTAAAATATTTTTTAAAAGAGTATATATAATTTAGATCTGTGATAAAGAATCCTACCGAAGATCCAAAAACTTTAAATCTATGGGATTAATAGGAAGTGAGGAGGAAGAAAAGTAATAAATAAAAGTGATTAAAAAAAAAATAGGTACTTCTTAGGTCCAAGAGAGCAAAAGTCCATTATTCAGCATACAAACAGGGACTTTAATAAAGGACCAATAAAACAAACAAACAAAAACAAAGCTAACATTAGCTGCCCAAGCCCAGATCGTACTTACTGAGAATGGATAGGAGTGGACCTTCAGAGATTCTACCAATTCTTTCTAAGTGGTATGCTTAGTTAACACTAACTTTTGAATGTCAAGCAGATTTTTAAAATCACATCTAAATTACACAAAGCATTTAAAAAATTTAAGTGAAGACAAGTTGTGTAAGAGGTGAAAGATTCCCAAAGTCATGAGACTGTTGAATCAAAACCTCAGTGACAGGGTGGGCTAACTCCATAAGAGCACTTGGCCAGGGGCTCCCCAGAAAATTCACAAACTGCAAAGATTATTTACTGTTCCTGCTGTTGATTTCATGGCAAGTCACGCTTTCTAAAAGCCATGCACACTTTGCCCTTGGAATATGGAGCAAACAGGCTGGAGTGGAGCTGAAACTTCTTTTCTCCTGACTGCTTATCATCATATCCTACAAGGTCATGCAGGCTGCTAGGAGATAATTGTCACCAACCATCTTGTTTGCCTGTGGACCCTGTGTGCTAGAGCAACAATTTACTAGGCAAGATGTGCTCTGTGGAGCAATAATGGCATGGCTGATATCAATACAATGAAATGCTTTCTGAGTGGATTTAAAGTCCTCTGCACAGGAGGAACTCTCACCTGCTCATATAATGGAGTATAAAAGTCCAAGCATAGGTGGTTATATGTCCAAAAAGGAAGCATTTATTTGTCATAGTCAACTTCATGTTGCTGGGATAAACTTCCTAAGATGGCACACATTATGGGAGGAAGGGATTTATTGAAGCTTGCAGATCCAAGGGAAGTTCCCTAATGGCGAAAGAAGCTGGCCCCCTTTCACCCTTCCACACAGAGAGAAATACCACCAGGAGCACCATAAGCAAACATACTCCATGAAGTCCAGGAAGAGCTCAAGCACTCTGCATATTTTTAGACTGGACTTTCAGATCTGCCCCTAAATGCACCTTGGGGCTAGACCTTAGGATCCACCCACAAAATGTAGCTGGAGATCTAAAGCTTTAATAAACTCCTCAATATATTGGGAGGACATCCATTTCAAACTACTACACTATCATTTTCTTAATGGATGTAAAATGCCTCTTAAGTTGGATTCTAAACATTAGTTCTTTTGACTGTAAATTGCTACAGCTGTTGACCTTTGTCATTCATGAATAAAAACTTTATTTCTCAATGAGATTAAATGACTCTTGCTGTGGCTCAATATTCAGTTATAGATTGAAAAATATAATCAGACTGAAGAGATGGCTTGACTGTTAAGGCTCTTGCCTGCAAAGCCAAAAGATGCAGGTTCAACTCCCCAGTACCCACGTAAGCCATATGCACAAGGGGGCTCAAACATCTGGAGTTCATTTGCAGTGGGTGGAGGCTTTGGCACACCCATTTTCTTTCTCTCTATCTTCCTATTTCTGTATCTCTCTCCCTCTCTCTCTCTCTCTCTCTCTCTCTCTCTCTCTCTCAAATAAATAAATAAATAAATAGAAAAATAAATTTAATCAAGCATGAATATCTCCAAGCCATAAAAAAATAAAGCTTAATATTCTGGAGCTACAGAGATAGCTTTGTGGTTAAGGTATTGCAAAGCCTAAGGATCCAGGTTCAATTCCCCAGACTGTACGTAAGCCAGATGTACATGGTGTCACATGCATTTGGAGTTCATTTGCAGTGGCTAGAGACCCTGACTGCCCATTCTCACTCTCTCTCTCATAAATAAATTTTAAAAGTTTAATATTCTGATTGCTAACAATTTGCTTCTGTATTTTGTGTGTTGTCAATTAATTATTATTCTTCATTTCAGATTGTAACAAATTTAAGTTGAAAACATTTTCTTGCACTCAGATCTCCATTCATTTGAGTACATTTTCTGCAGCATCTTTATAGAAATCTGGGCCATGATAACAGGGGGTATTGTGAACATGAAGTGTTTTGTATAGTTCATAAATTATTAAATAATTACAGTAATGACTTTCTTTCCCCTGCCATTTCTGATAAGACATTGTAATAATGAGTCAATGAACACACACAGTCTCCACAGTGGGGTTAATGGCTGGAGCTAACAGCAGATGTATCTGGATGGGAGCAGCAGGATGGGTGGAGCTAGGACCAGAGTATTAGGCGGCACTGATAGGTCTGAGTGAGAGCAGAACTCTGAACTCTGAGAGCTGAGTGGTGGTGATCAGCTGAGGGTTATGAGGGAACCATGAGACATGTGCTGTGGAGTAGAATTTCTAAAGCTTCAGTAACTTTGACAGTCTGTCACTATTTTAGTGATTATGACAGCAGTGACAACTGCTCTACAGAAACTCCAAGAATGAAAATTTTTGCCTCCCTCATGGTGGATTAAAAAACAAACAAACAAACAAAAAACCAATCACCAGCTGGGTATGGTGGTGCACGCCTTTAATCCCAGCACTTGGGAGGCAGAGGTAGGATGATTGCCATAAATTAGAGGCCACCCTGAGATGACCTAGTGAATTCTGGGTCAGCCTGAGCTAGAGGGAGATGCTACCTCAAGAAACAAAAAGCAAAAAACAAAAACAAAAACAAACAAACAAACAAAAATTTCAGGACTATAAAGTCCACTTAATCCCCAAGACAAAAGTCACAAGAAAGTTCAGCTGGGGAACTAAAGATAGGATTTCCACCACAAGCTTCCTTTCAAGAGGTTTAATGCTTTCTGTGTTCACAATGTACTCTCTTTTAGAGTATCAGATTACTTAGTAAATGTCACTTCCTTTTTCCCAACTAAGCCTGATAAATAAATTTTCTTAAAGTTTTTTTTTTTTTTTTTTTTGTAAATCAAAAATTGCCTGCATTTCACTAAAAACATGTGTAGGCTTCCTGACACAGCTTTCAGATCTGTTTCTTATTCTTCCGAGTCCCCAGCACTGCCATTTTTGTACACAGTGCCAGATTTATATGTAATTGGAAAGGGCTTGGAAACTCAAAACAACATGAAAAGAATAACATTGCACACCTCAAAGTTGCTAATTAAAAAATGATAATATCAAAACATTATTGATATATGTATGTACAAATTATCAAGTAAATGTATACTTCAGTATGCAAATATATACTGTAATTGTTATAATTATGTTGTGTTTGGGCTTAAGACAAGGATTATTTCTTCTTATTTTTAAAATTCCTGCCTGTTACAATTACATATGTGCCATGCTGTTCAGTTTTTCATCGATGAGACAAACACCTGAGACAAGCACTTAAATGGAAGAAACATTCATTTTAGCTACTGAATGGGGTATTTAAGTCCATCGCTGACTGGCCCCTGTGATAAAACATGCATCATGGCAAGAAGCATGCCATGAAATAAAGCAGTCCATCTCATGGTGGCCAGGAAACAAGAAGATACAGACTGATGACAAAATGTACTCTTCACGATTATGTCTCCAGTGACCTACCTTCTCCACCCAGTCATCACAGTCTACTTTCTTACATCTTTGAATAATGCCATCTAATTTTGGACTCATTATTGAGCTAATCCACTGATTTAAGTCATAATGTTCAAGATCCATTCACAACCCAAACTCTCACCTCTAAATATGTACCTTAATACAATTGAGAGATTTGTCATTACCAAACATTAATACCTAAAACATATATAATCTGAACCTATTATGTCAATATTCAAATGGAAAGAGGCCTGGAGAGATGGATTAGCAGTTAAAGTGCTTACCTACAAAGACAAAGGACCCAAGGTTCAATTTCCCAGCATGCATGCAAGCCAGATGCACAAGGTGGCACATGTATTTGAAGTCCCTTTTCAGAGGCTGGAGGCTCTGGTACACCTATTCTCTCTTTCTCTCTGTCTCTTTCTTTCTCAAATAAATAAATAAAAAATAAATTAAATAAATATCCAGAAATTTAATATTTTCTTTTTTAGTTATGTACATACTCAGTGTGTAAAGAGCCATGTTGGTACCATCGTTAGCCTCCTCCCTTTCCTAATGGACCCCCCTCATTGGGGATTGCGGGTTGTGCATTGTGGGGTAGCCATCAGTTATGGGTAAGAGGCAATATCTCTGCGCATAATGTCCCAACTTGTGGCTCTAACTATCTTTCCACCCCCTTTTCTGTGAATTTCCCTGAGCAATGTTGGGTTGTTTTAGGTCAACTTCAGTGATGAGTTCTTGTAAGCCTTGGTGTAGGTAGGAGTTGAGTGTTCTCTGTGTCTATCTCCTTCACTCTTGTGCTGGTACCAGATTCACCAAGAAAGCATCACTGTGGCTCATTTCTCCAATTACTTTATTATTTCAACTGGGGCCCTGATGAGGTGCGATGGGCTGATTCTGTCCTCAGGTTCTGCGACCATCTGTAAAAGAGAAGCAGATTCTCCAATGGAGAGTGTAGTCAGCACTCAATAAATGGAATATCCATTATTAATTTAGAAAGAATTGAATAGGTGTAGGCCCTCTTATAGCCCAAGATTGTTGGAAGCTTGATGTTGAAGAGCAGACTCAGTTTTGAATACGGTTCTGACTTGCTTCCCAGTTCTAGCTATGTAGAATTTTATGGTACCATTTCCATTTCAGTCCAGTTTTGTGTCCCCCCACCACCACTGTTACCATCCCCTCCTGCCCCACACTTCTTATTGTCCACTCCTAGAGATGCCTATTAGGCATAGAAACATCCCTGGCAGTTTCAGGTTAGGAACCACAGATGAGTGAAACCACATGATGATTGTCTTCCAGTGACTGGGCGAGTTTGATGAGAATGATATGCTCCAAGTTTGACCATTTTTCTTCAAATTTTATTGTGTCATTTTTCCTTACTGCTGTGTGGAATTCCATTGTGTGGATATACCACATCTTGGATATTCATTCATCTAATAATGGACATCTAGATTGATTCCAGTTCTTAGCTATTACAAACTGTGCAGCTTTAAACATGGTTGAGCTCTGAGCTCCAGCCTTACCAGGGTTGGAGAACTCGAAGGGGATGTGTGGAGTCAGCATTGTGAGAAAATGACTTGGACCAACACTTCAGGTGAAGCACACTGGAAGCAAAGCAAAACTCTCTCCTTTATTTATATTTTTACAATCTATTATATTTTTGGCATGCAAGACATAGTAACTTATTCATGTGGCTTCTACTCCCTAAGAAATCTTGCACAATATTCTCATTGCTTTCCTCTGTTTCTGCTTAAATCATGAACCTCTTGCCCCATAGACATTCTGATAGCATCTTAAACAAGAAAGTCAAGGATTGCAAGCTGGTTAACATCTTTCCCAGGCTCATGGAAACTAGCCAAGAGCCCTGGAAGCAGCTATTGCACTTATAAGCTGATAGACATTTTTGACCTCAGAAAGGGCAGTTAATTTTACTTATTTATTGCTATGTTAACCGCTCTCTACATAACATTATCTTGTGGCTTGAATAGCAGTACATTTCTCTATTTCTAATCCAGTATTTATATAATTGTCTCTCAATGACCTTTCTTTGTTGCTCCATTTTACAGGTTGGCCCTGACCTTACAAGTCTCTCCATAAAAGGAAGATTCTGATATTTAACTCTTTTCTCATCTATCCCAACTATCCTTAGTCCATTAATGTATTCCCCTGTATACGGTAAAGCTTGATCTATCCAACCAGTGTTTTGCATTGATGTTTTTCCTTTAGGACCTCACAAAACTCTATTGTTGATTCTGAAAGGTATAGATTCTATTTTATTTCCTTGTGTGGGCCCAACCTGATTATTTGAAAGATGTTTACTTTTGATCCCTAGCATTTCAGGTTCCTTTTTTAGTAAGTCATCTGTGGGGTCAGGAAATGTGCCCATTAATTCCTGTAATCACCTTGACAACAAGAATTTTCTTGTAAGTAGTGTTTCTTGGGAACAATTAGTAAGCAAGTAGCATTGTGAGGAACATGTCTCATTAGGTGAAATATACATTTATGGTGTTGAGAAACTTTGTTCATTCAAACTAGTCGTAGTTTCAGGACCCATAATCTGTTTAAACATTACAACCTCAGAGATTTTTGCAGAAACATTCTTTTCCTATTTAATCATTGGTTTCTGTATAAACACATCTGAATTGGACCCCCTATTACTACTGAGAAGAGGAAAATGAAAGTAAAAATAAGCAAGGGCATTCTTTTTTATAATTTCAAAAAATTCCAAGAAAGAGATAGTAGTGAAGACAGTCAGGCAGCAGGAATTCTAGGAGGTTGCTGAAAGAGTCCCCCACCCCCACCCTGGCTTTGCCAAGGGAAGTCTCAGATTCCACAGCTTTACAAGACAGAGTACCATCAACGACATTCTCCAGAGCCAACTGCTTTAGCTATTTCAGCTGTATGGCCACCACAACTTAAGCAAATCTCTCTGAACTGAGGCATTGAGCTTTGAGGTAAATGCCCAGCAAGGGAATAACTGGATCTGTTGGTTACTCTATAGTCAACCTTTTTAGGAGTCTCCATATTGCTTCCCATAGTGGTTGTACCATCTTACATTCCCACTAACAGTGGATGAAGGTTCCTATTTCTCCACATCCTCATCAGCATTTGTTTTCATTTGATTTATTTTTTTTTTAGTGTTTGCTATCCTTACTGGGGTAAGGTGGAATCTCATAGTTTTTTTTTTTTTTATTTGCATTACCCTAATTATTAGGAATGTTGAACATTTTCTTAAGTGTGTGTTTTCTGTTTGTGTTTCTTTCTCTGAGAACGCCATGCTAATTCTCTGCCCCATTTGGTGAGTGGGTTGTTTGACTTTTTATTGTTTAGGGTTTTGAGTTCTTTGTAGATTCTAGAAACTAGGCCTCTATTAGTTGTATAGCCAGCAAAACTTTTCTCCCATTCTGTGGGTAATCTGTTGCCTTGGCTTATTGTATGTTTGTCTGTGAAAAAAACTTTTCAGGTTCATGAGATAACAATGGGTAAGTGATTGTTTAATATCCTGAGTGACTGGGGTTTTGGTCTGGATGCCTTTTCCCATCTCATTATTATGGAACTTGCCTCCTATTTTTTTTTTTTTTCTTCCAGTATTAGCAGAGTTTCCAGTCATATATTGAGGTCTTTGATGCATTTGGACTTGATTTTTGTGCATGGCAAGATGGGTGGATCTAGTTTTGTTTTCCTGCATATGGTTATCCAGTTTGTCCAGTACCATTTGTTGAAGATGCTATCTTTTTTCCAATCTACATTGTTAGGGCCTTTGTTGAATATCAAGTAGCTGTAGTTACTTGACCCAAAGTCTGGGTCCTCAATTCTGTTCCATTGGTCTGTAATCCTGTTTATATGCCAGTATCATGTTTTTTTTACTATGGCTTTGGCTTTGTTATATGGCTTTAGATCTGGTATGGTGATGTCTCCAGAGGTGTTTCTTTTGCTGAGGATGTGCATAGATCTCCAAGGCTTTCTGCCATTCCATATGAATTTTGACATCATTTTTACTATCTCTGTGAAGAAAACTGTTGGGATTTTTATTGGTACTGCATTAAATCTGTATGTTAATTTTGGCAAGATTATATCTCTCTGTGTCTTTCTTTCTCAAATAAATAAATAAATAAATAAATAAGTAAATAAATAAACCGAATATTCAGAATTTAATTTTTAACACAAATATTATCTTACTTCTGTGAATATGCAAATTAGCTTTGTGTGTGTGTGAGTATTGGCACATGTGTGTTGGTCAGAGGACAATCGCAGTGTCTCTGTATTCTTGGACTTTCTTTGAAACAGCCACTGCAAAAGAATGCATGCTTGCTTTGCATTCTCCTGGTCCTACCTCCCATTGTCATAGGCACATTTGGATCATTGACTACTTTACTGTCAGCTTTACATGAGTGCTGGGGGATCAAACTCAGGTATACAGGTATTGCCAGCAAGTCTTTAAGTGATAAACCATCTCCCTTCAATGTTAAATTTTATTTTAATAGACTGTCTTAACATGGGTTAGGAAAAAATATTATCAAATAAACCAATTCAGATTCAAAGTCAAAATGTCTATAAATTTAACTTAAGTAAAGTTTAAAAAATTAACCAAGGCTGAGGAGATGGCTGAGGGCTTAAAGGTAATTGCTTGCAAAGCCTGATGACCCATGTGTATGGAGTCTATTTGCAGTGGCAGGAGGCCCTGGGACTCCCTTATTCTCTCTCTGTCTCTTTCTCTGCCTCAAACACACACATACACTTAGATATGAAGGAAATAATTATTTGTGTATCTCCAACAAAATAATGGAGTTGGAAATATGCTTAAATTATTGAAAAACCAAGGAAAAAAGTACCAAATAGCTACCATGGAAAAGATATAATGCATAACAGAAATATAATTTATAAGTAAAGATTGGGAAAAAAATTATCAGTATATCTGTGTTGAAATAGCTGAAATAGGGCTGGAGAGATGGCTTAGCGGTTAAGCGCTTGCCTGTGAAGCCTAAGGACCCCAGTTTGAGGCTCGGTTCTCCAGGTCCCACGTTAGCCAGATGCATAAGGGGGCGCACGCGTCTGGAGTTCGTTTGCAGAGGCTGGAAGCCCTGGCGCACCCATTCTCTCTCTCCCTCTATCTGTCTTTCTCTCTATGTCTGTCGCTCTCAAATAAATAAATTAAAAAAAATGCTTTAAAAAAAAAAGAAATAGCTGAAATATAGAAGAAAATAAGCTATACACATTCAAATTTAAAAGATGGACACCAAATACATGGAAAAATGCAGGATCCTTGAAATGTTTATTAATTCAAAAAACATGTATCAAAAGTCATAACCACCAAAAAAATATTTGCCCTTTTAAAAATTTTTATGTTAAAACTAATGATAGCACTGTGACATAGAATCTGAAGGAAAATTAACAGTGTATGCCCAAGCTATTTAAATTTGCCTTAGTAATACACTATAGGTAAACACATACTTGAATCACAATTGTTAGGTCAGGATGGGCTCCCAAAATGGAGTCACCAAGGTCAGCAGGATGGCAACAAGCATAACAAAGCGGGTCATCCACATTCCTCAAGAAACAGCCCAGCTGTTATCCCTTCCTTGCCTAATAATGGTCCCAGGCTATGATTTCTTGCCCGCTTATGGTGTAAGTCACCTGGTCACTGTTCTGGTGTCACACCCTAGCTATCTTAGATCTCCCCTAAAGAAACCTTTTTTAAACTATAATTTTTCCTTCCTCACCTTCCTCCAACTTAAGAGCCCTATAAAGCCCACTGTGTGAAATCTCACATTGGCTGTACTCTTGAGAGTCAGTCCTGGCAGCTGGTACTTTTCCCAATAAAAGCTTTCATCTTTGCCTCAGAGTGGTTTGCGTGGTCTTGGTCACTCTGGAGCCTTACAAGTATGTTGTGCAGACTTCAGTCTCCATACATAACACTAAACTATTTATGCTATGATTAAATGTATATACATTTCACAAACAATAAGTAGTGAAAGAAATTGGATTTTGTTCATTGTTTGTTTGTACTGATGTGGAAATGTTATTTGGAAAGTAATACATCATGGAATTTACTTACTATTTTTTTGTGACAGTTGTTTCTCTGCTTACAGAATTATTTACATAAAAATGTCTATACTTTTTGAATCCATTGTAATTAGTTTTTCTTGGATGTTGAGGAAAAATTGTCCTGTATCTTGAATAAACATTGTCACACAGAAACATTCATTAGTCACAATTCATTTATTCATTTATTTTTACATCTCCAGATTTTCACTTTTTGCAAATGATATCAAATCCTAATTTTAACAGTGAATTGCAGACACAGAGGGGTCATTTGTAAATTGCTTGCCTGGCATGCACAAGGTCCACATTTAAATTCCTAACCTTTCATAAAGAAATAAAAATTTTTCAAAAACCTACAGCAGAAAGGAAACTGTCAGAAAAGGAACATACATATTACTTTGTGTATATAGCATATTAACTAGATGGCTAGGAAATACAGTTTTAAGGCAAGTAGTAGATTTCTATGTTGTACATGATAAACTTCTAATCAAATTCCATCACCTCTTTCCATTAATCCACACATATGTGGCTGTTTTATATTCCATAGCATGGGAGGCTCTTGGAAGGCAGGTAGTGCTAGGTTCAGTTCATTGCATGATTTGTAGTCTTTTATTTCTATTTCCTGGTCTTGCTTTCCCCAACCTTTAAGACACTACCATTCATTTTAGGTTGTATTTATGGTATTTCATTTGCTATACATAATACCTCCACAATAGTATAGATACTTATATCCCTCATGTTATGTTGGATTAAAGACAAACCAATTCCCAAACTCAGGCACTAGATTTTCTCTTATGAATAGCAGATATGCACAGTAAAGCATCTCTATTTCATGAAATGTTGTGGGACACAGGGCACCAAAATTTGTCATCTATCATGGCTTCATCTGCATTGTCAAAATTGGTTGTAATATTTCTATGTTTTAGGTTATGGTATGTCAGAACTAAACAAAAAAGCAAAACAGTAAAATATAATAAAGAGATCTCCGAAAAATTATTCTATTATCTGGGAATCTAGTAAATGTAGAAATCGCGTGTATTCACTTTCCTTTACAGTAACATGCATTGATATCCACACCTACTTATAAGAAAGAACAGTGAATATGGTCTTCTTTATGTATTCACAAAGTTTGTGAATTCCTTCTGTTTGCAATCTGCAGTTGAAGAGGAGATGGTGTGCTCAGCCTGCCTTATTTTATATCTGTTTTTGCTGTGCTGTTCACATATTTTGTCATGCTTCTTTGACTTCTACTAGAACTGAGGGGGATGGTGGAGAGTAGTACTAAGGAGCTGAGAGAGATCTTGAGTTTTATTCTACTGAACTCCAGTTTTCAACTTCAATAATGCAAAGGTTTGTCTTTAGCTTTTTCTTCTGGGAGTAGTTTGGGACATTGTCTAAATCTCTTCTATCTGTTATTTAATTTAACAATAGAAGCTACCTCCTCCTGATGGAGGATTCAAGATGTCTTTATCCTCTATGCTTCTACTGATTCACAGCTTGGCTGAAATCCACCTAAAACTTGAATAAGCCCTTTTGCTAAGGAATCTTCTAACAGATTCCTATGCTATCCTCATTCATAAGCACATGTAGAAAGCTCACTGCATACACTCTACAAAGAGAGCTGTTTCCCTAGCTAGCAGCTTTTGTGTTTGTATAGTCTTTGTTTCTATCAGCTAAAGTAAACTTTCTTCTGAATTGTTTTGGAAAGGAAACCGTATATATATATTTTTTCTCCAGTCTCTGTGATATCCTCATGAAACCCAGAACACACATTGAAAATGAATGCTACTTTTCATTGGCTTAAACTGTGAACATTTCCTTCCCTTACTTGTGCATGGGTTTCCTTAGAAACAATGTTCTGGGAAGATACTAAATTTCAGGCAGTTGCACAAAACAGATGGATCCTGGTAAGGCTGAGTGTGTATCAGGGACTCCAGGTGATCTGTATAATCTTGTTTTCCCTGGATAAGCTTGAAAACCTAGACTCCTAGTGGCACGCGGCCATGGTGGGAAACCACCTGTTCTTGATTTGGCTAACTGATTGCTCAGTGGAACAAAACCCATAGCTTGAGCTGGAAAACAAGTCAGAATCATATCCAAGTACAAGCCCACTCTCCATTATCAATCCCCCACTAGTCATGGGCTACAAGAGGGCCTACACCTACTAAATTCTCTCTAAAATAGCAATGGCTATCCCATTTATCTCGTGCTAACTTCACTCTCCATTGTGGAATCTGCTTCTCTTTTTCAGATGGACACAAATCCTAAGGAGAGAACCTGTGACAAGTTTGGCCAGACAGGCCAAATGACTGAATAGGTGTAATTTATTGAGATCGATCACATCTCAGAAGGGCCCCAGCTGAAACTAAGAGTAACTGGGGAAATGAGCAAGAGTTATGCTTTCTTGGTAAACGTGGTACCAGCACAAGAGTGAAGGAGATAGACACAGAGAACACTCAACTCCTACCAAACAAGATATTCAGAGACACACAGGCTCCCAAGACCTTATCGCTGAAGTAGACCTAAAATGAACCCAACATGGCTCAGGGAAATTTGCAAAAGAGTGGGTCAGAAGGAATGTTAAAGCTACATATTGGGTCATTATACACAGTGACATTGCATCTTACCCATAACTGATGGCTAACCCCACAATGCATGACTCATATTCCCCAAGGAGGAGGGTCTCTGTGGAGGAGGGAGGACAGGAAGGAGGCTAACAATGGTACCATTATGACGGTATACTCTGTACATAACTAATAATAATAAAATATTTAAAAAACCTTAGACTCCAGATACACTGAGGAAGAAAGTGATTCTGTTAGCGTGTATTTTGAGATAGAAAGAAGGAAAATTGAATTTCACATTGAAAAATGAATGTAATAATCATTCAAGGAGCATTGATATAATTTGGAAGGCTATTAGAGAAGACATAGGCAGCAGACTTTCTTGGGTTGAGCAGTGCACAATACAAAATGAGAGATGCACATTTAAACCTGGCAAAGGAATCTGGAGTATGAAAATAGACATAATCACATATCCTCTACACTCTCCTTATGTGGAGCAAAGGCAGCTGATCATGGTTGCCAATTACTGCACCTTAATTAAAATACCAACTTGTTACTTTGCCAATTTATCATAGCATTTGCTAAAGAACGGTAGTTTTGCAAAATGTTATACATGATGTGTACAGATGAACTTCTCTTACTTTGATGTTCACTTTTTTTTGACAACATTAAATAACATTTTTATTGTTTTATGTATTCTCAAGTACAACCTCTGTGGGAAACAATCTGTTACAAGGCAGATATGTTCTAGAAATCCTGCAGAGCCTCTCAAATCCATTCTTCTAAAGATGAAACTTTTGATGGTACAAAATATAAATAAAAATAGATAAAACAATATACACAAGTAAAAGCAATCTATATTTTTTCTTCATATGTTGAGTAAAATAAAAAGCAATCCAAAAGGAAACTCATGCATTGAGTCCCAAAATTTACAGTAACCTTGTTAAATTTAATATGTAAAAAGCATGCAGCATTGAGTGAATGTCTCCATATTAACCAATTCAATTACAACTTATTTATTTATTTATTTAAGACAGAGAAAGAGAGAGTGAGAATGAGTGCACCAGAGCCTTTAGCCACTGTAAATGAACTCCAGACGAATTTGCCACCATATGCATCTGACTTATGTGGGACCTGGAGAATCAAACCATGGTCCTTAGGCTTCACAGGCATGTGCCTTAGTTGCTAAGCCATCTCTCCAGCCCCAACTTATTTATTTAAAATATTTAAAATATTTGTTATTTTGAGTAATCATTGTAAATACAGAAGAGAATGTGTGTATTCTAATATCATTCCTAGATTATCTATCTTCTTAAGACATATAACTGAAAACATCCTCAATTTATTTTAACCATTATGCAACAAATGAATTTTATGTTGGGAGGAAACTGTTTGATGCATGAAGTCAGTAAAAATTATGGCATATTATTACAATAGCTCCAAAAATTTATATTGAAAAATGTGCACCATTTTCAGTTTAATATACAATTTAAGGAAGTTAATTTTATATGCCCCCAAGAGTAAAAGTGTAATTGAGCAGTTGTTCTAAGATTGGGTCAAGATATGAGGATTCAGTTCTCAACCATCAACAATTTCACATTAATCAAATCTTTGGTTTTATTATGAGAATCCTATCTTGCACCATGTATTGAAGTATTAAAGCTGAATTATTGATTAAAATTTAAAACTAAACGCACTCAAATATGTGGATTTAGATATATTAATGTATACAAGGTTTTGTGTTTTAAAACTTGATTTCATTTTTAATTTAGAAGTTTTAATATATATGCATATTTAAAATTGGTTATATTTCCTCTCCTTTGCCAAGATTCCACTGAGGACCCTATATAGTAGGGTAATAGGTAAAAACTGTGAGGTCATGAATGCACCAGTTTATTCCTATACAGAGGACAATGCCTGAGAGCACACTTCCCCACTCTGTAGCCCTTATATATTTTTTTTCCTCTTTCTCTTCCTCAATGCTTCCTGAGCATCAGAGACCATGTTACAAGTATTCTTGAATCTCCTCAGTATGTATTACATAGCCATCTTCCGGGGGTTGGTTCTCAGGCTAGCTGTGAAAGCAATATTCATATTTATTTTTATTTTTATTTTTGTTTATTTTTATTTATTCAAAAGCGATGGACACAGAAAGAGAAAGAGGCAGATAGAGAGAGACAGAATGGGTGCGCCAGGGCCTCTGGCCACTGCAAACGAACTCCAGATGCGTGTGCCCCCTTGTGCATCTGGCTAACGCGGGTCCTGGAAAATTGAGCCTTGAACCGGGGTCCTTAGGCTTCATAGGCAAGTACTTAACTGCTAAGCCATCTCTCCAGCCCTCATATTTTTTAAATCTATATTTATTGACAACTTCTAAACTTACAGACATCAAACCATGATATTTCCCTCCCCTCCACCACTTCCCCTTCATAACTCTGTTCTATCATATTCCCTCCCTGCTACCATTAATGTCTCTTTTAATTTGATGTCATCATCTTTTTCTCCTATTATGAGAGTTTTGTGTAGGTATTGCTAGGCACTGTGAGGTCATGGACATTGAGCCCAATTTCTGGCCAGACAGTTGCATGTTAGGAGGTATATCCTTCCTTTGGCTCTTACATTTTTTCTACCACCTCTTCTGCAATGAACTCTGAGCCTTGGAGGGTGTGATAGAGATGTTTCAGTGCTGGGTACTCCTCCTTCCATTCTTCTCAGCACTGTGTTGACTTTTGGGTAATTCCAGTGGTCATTGTCATCTGAAAAGAGAAGCTTCTGTAACCAGAAATGAGAGCAGCATAAGTATATGAATAGTAACATTAAGTATAGTTCTTTCAGTGCAATTTGGTAAAAGTAATATATGCATTTATCCAGACAGGAGGGGGCTTTATACCCCTAAGGTACATGACCTCCCCTGATATAGGTTTTTGATTAGGTATTCAGTACCAAGCATATATTCCCTCCCATAGCATGGGCCTTCAGTCAAATTAGAGAGCACTTGGTTTCCCCCAGAGTAGACATGCCACTATTACATCCATTCAGTCATTTGGCCTGTCTGGCCAAACTTGTCACAGGAAACCAAGGGCCTTGGAAATATCCTGTAAGGTTTTGGAGGCAACAATAGACAACCCTAGCCAACAACTCACTGGAATGTATCCCATCTCCCACACTGAAAAATTTCTAGTAACAATCTATGGCTTCTGGATGTGCCATTATTCAAGAAGATAGGTTTTCATATGTCTTCTTTAGATATCTTGAATTTTTATTTATCCTCCCTCCCACCCTTATTTTACACAATCTCTTCCCCTGATCTTGCTTAAGCCTTTTCCATCCCTGGAATCTATTCTTCTACTTACATATATACAATACCATCCCCTTAAGTCTTTCCCTCTCCTCCCTCCCTTGTAGACTTTATCTACATTATTGGACTCTGTTACCAGTTTTTGGTTTCACAACCCACACAACTCTATACATTTGTAGCTTGGTCCATGTATGAGAAAAAACATGCAATGTTTCGCTTTCTGGGCCTGGGTTACCTTACTTACTATAATCTTTTCCAGACCAATCCATTTCCCTGCAAATTTCATAATTTAATTTTTATTTACCACTAAATAGAACTCTGTTATGTAAATGTACCACATCTTTATTATCCATTCATCAGTTGAAGGGCATCTAGGTTGTTTCCATTTCCTGGCTATTGTAAATAGAGCAGCACTAAACATGTTTATACCAGCATCTATAAGGTAGTGAGAAGAGTCATAGGATATATGTCTAGGACTGCTATAGCTGGATCATGTGGTAAAGCTATTTTTATTCTCAAGAACCTCCAAACAGATTTCCACAATGGTTGTACCAGATTACATTCCCACCAACAGTACAGAAGGACTTCCCTTTTTGTCTGCATCCTCACCAATATTCATTATTTTTTCCTTGATGGTAGCCATTCTGACAGGAAAGAAATGGAATCTCAAAGTAGTTTTAATTCGCATTTCCCTGATGGCTATTGATGTAGAACACTTTTTTAGATATTTATATGCCATTGGTGCCATCTGCATTTCTTTCTTTGGGAACTTTCTATTTAATTCAATAGCTCATTTTTTAATTGGGTTGTTTGATTTCTAATTGTTCTGTTTTTTAGTTCTTTGTATATTCTGGATGTTAATCCTTTGTCAGATATGCAGCTGGCAAAGATTTTCTCCCATTATGTAGGTTGTCGTTTTGCTCTGTTCACAGTGTCCTTTGCTGTACAAAAGCTTTGTAATCTCATGAGATCCCAATGGTTCATAAGTGGATTTATTTCCTGAGCAATTGGGATTATATTCAGAAAGTCATTACCTATACCAATATGATAAAGAGTTTGCCCTACCTCTTCTTCTAGTAATTTCCGAGTTTCAGGTATGATATTAAGGTCCCTGATCCACTTGGATTTGATTCTTCCAAAGTTGAAAGACAAGGATATATTTCCACCTTCTACATATAGATATCCAGTTTTCCCAGAACCACTTGTTAAAGAGGCTATATTTTCTTTTTTTTTTCTTTAATTTTTATTTATTTATTTGAGAGCGACAGACACAGAAAGACAGATAGAGGGAGAGAGAGAGAATGGGCGCGCCAGGGCTTCCAGCCTCTGCAAACGAACTCCAGACACGTGCTCCCCCTTGTGCATCTGGCTAACGTAGGACCTGGGGAACCGAGCCTCGAACCGGGGTCCTTAGGCTTCACAGGCAAGCCCTTAACCGCTAAGCCATCTCTCCAGCCCAAGAGGCTATATTTTCTCCAATGAATATTTTTTACATTTTTTTTCCAAAAATTAAGTGATTATAGCTTCCTGGATTAACATCTGTTCCATTGATCTACATGTCTGTCTTCATGCCAATACCATGCTCTTTTTGTTACTATGGCTTTATAATATAGCTTAAAAACAGGTATGGTGATACTGCCAGTCTTATTTTTGTTGCTCAAAATAGTTTTGGCTATTTGAGGTTTTTTGTACTTCCAAATGAATTTTAGAATTGTTTGTTTGTTTTTTCTATTTCTGTGAAGCATGCCATTGGAATTTTAATGGGGATTGCATTAAATGTATAGTTTGCTTTTGGTAAGACTGACATTTTCACAATATTGATTCTTCCAATCCAAGATCATGGGATACCTTTCCATTACCTTGTGTCTTCTGCAATTTCTTGCTTGAGTATTTTTTTTTAAATATTTTATTTATTTATTATTTGACAGAGAAAGAGGAGCTGGGGGGGGGGAGAGAATGTGCATGCCAAGAGCTCCAGCCACTGCAAATAAACTCCAGACATTTGTACCCCCTTCTGTATCTGGCTAACGTGTGTACTAGGGAATCAAGCTGGGGTCCTTTGGCTTTGAAGGCAAATGCCTTAAATGCTAAGCCATCCATCCAACCCTTGCTGGAGTTTTTTAAAGTTCTCATTGTAGGGATCCTCCACTTCCTTGGCTAAGTTTATTCCAAGGTATTTATTTTATTTTATTTTTATTGAGGCAATTGTGAATGGGAGAGATTCCCTTATTTTGTACTCCACATGTTTATTGTTAGCACATAGGAAAGCTACTGAATTTGTGCACTTATTTTGTATCCTGCTATATTGCTCAAAATGTTTTAACAATGCTAATAGTTTGCTGGTAGAGTCTTTAGGGTCCTTTATGAACACAATAATATCATTTGCAAATAATGATAATTTGATTTCTTCCTTGCCAATTTGTATAGCTTTCATGTCTCTTGCCTTATTACTCTAGCTAAGACTTCTAGTACTATATTAAATAAAAGTGGGGACAGCGGACACCCTTGTTTTGTTCCAGAATTTAGTGGAAAAGCCTCAAGTTTTTCTCTATTTAGTATTACGTTGGCTGTAGGTTTTTCATAAATAGCTTTGATTGTTTTGAGATATGTTACTTCTATTCCAAGTTTCTGTAATACTTTTAACATGAAGGGATGTTGGATTTTGTTCAAGGCCTTTTGTGCATCTATTGAGATGATCATGTGATTTTTGTCCTTTGCACCATTTATATCATGTATTACATTTATCAATTTGTGTATGTTGAACTGTCCTTGCATCCCCAGGATAGAGTCAACTTGGTCAGGGCTAATAATCTTTCTGATATATTCTTGTATTCTGTTTACCAATACTTTGTTCAGCATTTTTGCATTTATGTTCATGAGGGAGATTAGTCTGCAATTTTCTTTCTTTCTTCCTTTCTTTCTTTCTTTCTTTCTTTCTTTCTTTCTTTCTTTCTTTCTTTTCTTTTCTTTTTTTTTTTTTTTTTGTTCTGTCTTTGGTTTTGATAGGAGGGTGATGCTAGCTTCATAGAGGAGTTTGGTAGAATTCCTTCATTTTCTATTTTATGGAAAAGTTTTAGAAACAGTGGTGTTACCTATTCCATGAAGGTCTGGTGAAATTCACCAGTGAATCCATCTGGACCTGGATTATTTTTAATTGGGAGGTTGGGATACTTTTTATAACTTCATGGATCTCTGTAGTTGTTATAGGTCTAGCTCAATGGTTTATCCCATCTTGATTTAATTTTGGTAGGTCATATAAATCAAGGAAATCATCCATTTCTTTCATATTTTCAAACTTAGAGGTATATATATTCTTAAAGTTTGTCCTTATAATTGTCTGAATTTCTTCGGTATCTTATAATGGTGACTTTTTCATCTCTAATTTTATTAATTTTTGTTTCTTCCCTCTTTCTTCTGGTCAGATTTGCTAAGGGTTTATAAATCTTATTTATCTCTTCAAAAAAAAAAAAAAACTCTTTGTTCCATTGATTGTTTGGATTCTATTTGGTTTCTGTTGCATTAATTTCTACGCTAATCTTTTTTATTTCTTCCCATATACCTATTTTTGGTTTGTCTTGTTCTTCTTTTTCCAAGACCTTAAGGTGAAACATTAAATTGTTTATTTTTTAATTCTTTAATTCTTTAATGTAGGTGCTTAGAGCTATAAATGTCCCTGTTAGGACTACCTTTATTGCATCTCAAAGGTTTTGGTATGTTGTATTCTCATTATCATTTGATTCTATGAATTTATTCATTTTCTTTTTTGGTTTCTTCAATGATCCATTCATCATTCAATAGTGTACTGTGTAGTCCCCATGAATTTCTGTATGATCTGCATTTTTTCTTGTTGCTGATTTGCAGTTTAATCCTATTGTTGTCAGATAGAGTACAAAGGATTATTTCAATTTTGCTGTATTTGTTGAGATTTGCTTTGTGTCCTAATATATGATCTATTTCAGAGAATGTTCCACATGCTGCTGAGAAAAAATGTGTATTCTGCAGCATTTGGATGTCTCTCTATTTTTTGCCAGAATGGGCTGTCAGTTGATAAGAGTTAGGTATTGAAGTCATCCTCTAAAATTGTGTTTGGTGTTATCTGTGACCTTAAGTCTAATAATGCATTTGATGAAATTTTGAGCCCCCATTTTAGGCACATATATGTTTAAAATTATTATGTCCTACTGTTGAAGTGTTCCTTTAATCAGTAAAAAATGACTTTTTTAATCTTTCCTCACTGATGTTGGTTTGAAGTCTATCCTGCTAGCTATTGGGATAGCAACCCCTGTTTGTTTCCTAGGCCCATTTACTTGAAATACCATTTTCCATCCTTTTACCCTAAGATATTTTCTACCTTTTAAAGAGAGATGAGTTTCCTGGAGACAACAAATAGCAGTTTCCTGCCTTTTAATCCAATCTGGAAACCTGTGTCTTGTGGTTAGGACATTGAGGACATTGATATTAAGAGTTATTATTGAAAGCTATTTATTTATTCTCATCATTCTTCTTATTTTGTAGTGTTTTCTGTTTTCCCCTTATTTTTCTTATCTGTTACTTGAGTGTGTATTTTTTTTTTTTCTATTTCCTACTGTGTGGGTTTTGCTTTCTCTTCAGCATTAAGAATTCCTTCAAGGGCTGGAGAGTTGGCTTAGTGGTTAAGCGCTTGCCTGTGAAGCCTAAAGACCCCGGTTCGAGGCTCGATTCCCCAGGATGCACAAGGGGGCGCACGCGTCTGGAGTTCGTTTGCAGTGGCTGGAAGCCCTGGCGCGCCCATTCTCTCTCTTGCTCTCTGCCTCTTTCTCTCTCTCTGTCGCTCTCAAATAAATAAAAATAAACAAAATTAAAATAAAATAAAATAAAATAAAAAAGAATTCCTTCAAGTATTTTCTGTAGATCTGGTTTAGTTGTCATAAATTCCTTTTACCTGTTCTTGTTGTAGAACATTCTTCTTTCTTCATCAACTTGGATAGATACCTTTGCAGGATAAAGTAATCAGGGTTGACAGTTGTTATCTTTCAGAACTTGGAATACATCATTCCAGGCCCTTCAGGCTTTTTTTTTAAATTTAATTTATTAGTTTTGTTTTCAGCAAATACAGTCAGTTTGGTACCACTGTTTAGGCTCATCCATGATCTACCCCCTCCCATTGGACCCACTTTGTTGATGTAAATGGGTTGTGCATTATGGAGTTAGCCCACAGTTATTGGTATGATAAATGTCTCTGCATATCATGACCCAACATGTAACTCTGATATTCTTTCAGCCCCCTCTTCTGCAAAATTTCCCTGAGCCATGTTGGGTTCATTTTTGGCCTGCTTCAGTGCTGAGGTATTGGGGGCCTCTGAGGCTCTGGCTCTCTGATTTGGTAGGAGTTGATTTTTCTCTGTGTTGGTCTCCTTCCCCTTTGTGCTGGTATCAGGTTCATCAGGAAAACATCACCCTTGCTTGTTTCGCCAATTGTCCTTAGTTTCAGTCTGGCCCCTTTTCTGTTATGTTGAGGCAGCTCTCTCCTTAGGATCTGCATCTATCTGAAAAATATAAGCAGATTCTCCAACAGAGAGTAAGTTAGCACCCGGAAAATTGAGATAACAATTACTTTTTTTGATAGAGAGTTTGATAGGTGTAGGCCCTCTTGTACCCCATGATTGATGGTAGCTTGATATTGGAGAGTGGGCTTATGTTTGGGTATGGTTCTGACTTGTTTCCCAGCTCCAGCTATGGGTCTCCTACCACTGAGGGGATCAGTTAGCCAAATCAAAAGCAGTTGGTTCCCCACCATGGCTTTGTGCCACTATTGCACTTGTGTGGGCATCACATCAGGTATTTGTTTTAAAGGTTGTGTTGAGTAATCTGCTGTGATGCTGATTGGCTTGCCTTTGTAGGAGACTGGCTTTTCCTCTCTAACTGCTTTCAATATATCTTCTTTGGTTTACGTGCTTAGTAGTTCAATTATAACACGGAGAGGGGAGAATCTTTCCAGGTTTTGTCTGTTTGGTGTTCTAAAAGTTTCTTGTATATGTATTATAATTTCTTTCCCAATTTTGAGAAAATTTTCTCCTTTGATTTTGTTGAAAATTCCTACTAAGCCTCTGGATTTAAATCCTTTTCCTTCTATTATACCCTAAATTCTTACGTTTGATCTTTTTATAGGTTCCAGATATGTTGAAATTCCCATTCCTATCTTCCTATTAACTTGTCTTTCTCTTTTTGGGGCTGTATTAGATCAGCCTCCTGGTCTTCTAGGTTAGATATTCTGTTCTCTCCTTCATCCTTTTTACTGGTGAGACTTTCCACAGTTTTTTATTTGACTGATTGTATTCTTTAGAACTAGGATTTCAGCCTGGTTTTACCTCAGTATTTCTATTTCCTTACTCATGTCTTGTAATGACCTCTCTATTTCATTAAGCTGGATTCCTGTGTTCTTTTTCAGGAGTTTGTTTTGTTCTTTGGTTCTTTTCAGTTCATCTTTGATTTCTTTTAGGATAGATACAATCATTTGATTTAAATCTTTGTCAGGCATTTATTTCATCTAAAATAGTCTTATTAATGATTATTTCTGATGGATTTATAATTTTTGGTGGAACTGTATTGTCTTGATTCTTTGTGTTTCTTAATTTCGCAAGAAGGCTGAGGAGGTTGGAAAATCTCCTTGTTTGGTCTCTGCTACTGATGCCACTTGGCATGCCTGGCAGGGCAGTGTCAGGCAGGGGCAAGGATCTGTGGGCTACAAGTGCCTTCATGGTATTCTGGCCATTTTACTCCTTTCTGATGGATCTTGGTTTCTACTGCTTCTCTGCTGTGTCTAAGAATAACCTGTACTTCTTCACTTTTCAGAAGAGTATATTTTGCTGTGGTTTTGCTTATATCTCTCCCTAGGCTTCTTTAGTGTGGCTCCTATGCTGGATATTTCATAAGCCACTTTCTCAGTAATGTTTCCTGGCCTTTGTCACATGTAATTGGGATGACTTGCTGTGTGATAAATAGCCAGCTTTCTTTTGTTATAAAACTGATGGAACTTGGGTCTTTTCAGTAGTCACCACCATCACAACGAAGCAATTTTTCTAGCCAATAATGAGACCAGCATGGATTAAATAAAACAAACCAGAGACATTTAGAATACTTTCGATGGGTATACCCTCTCCTTTGAGCCAAAGCTTTCCTCTAGGATCTATGACTTTCCAAGCTACCAGCTTCTGACATGTTCCTTTGTACCATTCATAACTTTTCTACCATTGAGTGGTCCTTATATCTAATGAGAGAACTTATTAACCCATAACCTATGTGATACTATTGAACTAGTGTGTACATTGTGCCTGGCTGGTTGTCTTTGTGGCTTGCAGGATCCTCTGCTTATTAATGACTCTATTGGTGACTATTCCCCCCAGCTAATCATACAGCTTTGTAGCACTATGATAGCTAACCAGCAGGGATCTGGCTTCCAGCTCAGTTATAGCTGGCTAATGTCCTCAACAGGGTCTTACCATTTAGTTGTGTTTGGTAAACAAGTACTTTGGCAATGTTCTGGGGGCTTCATGGCTATCCCTGACCAACAGCTCACTTTAGGGTGTAAGGGTTTAACCCTGTTGTGGTAGTGTGAATTACCAGAAAAAGGCTGTGATTTTAAGGTAAGACTTTCTCCATAACTTCAGCGTGCAGCTGTTCAAACTAACCTTGTCAGTCCCTCTATCTCTCTTTCTAAGTGTTACTTCTGTTAACTGACTAACAGAGAGTCGGGTGCCTATGGTGCTAACTTATGCCATAATTTTTTTTATGTGCCCCCCTCTCCTCCCTCTCTTACTTTTGCCTCCTGAGACCCTCCCATCCTCTGTGTTCTCTTCCTTGACTTATCTCTGCTTCCTCCACCTCTGATTCCTTTCTGGTTCTCCTCTCTCCAAGTTTCCTTCTAACTTCCTCACAAGTACTAATTATGCTTATTACTACTTATTAACAAATCAGAATATTCCATGTTAAGATCCGCATATGAGACACAACATATGTTTTGTTGTTTTTTTTTTTTTTTTGTTTGTTTCTGCTGAGCAGTGTAACTTCACTTAGTACAAATTTTTCTAGGTATATCCATTTTACTGTCAATTTCAAATTTTTCCTTTTCGTTAGGGCTGAATAGAATTTCACTGTGATGATGTATCATATATTTTTTTTATCCACTCATGATTTGATGGACATCAGGGCTGATTCTGCTTCATAGATATTGTGAGTAGAGCAGCAATATACATGGTTAACC
Organism: Jaculus jaculus; assembly: GCF_020740685.1. Lineage (NCBI taxonomy): Eukaryota > Metazoa > Chordata > Mammalia > Rodentia > Dipodidae > Jaculus > Jaculus jaculus. The sequence continues at coordinate 181,797,308 of NC_059103.1, read as the reverse complement.
AAGTATATCTTGTAAAATCTAGATCTTTAGGGCATATGCCCAGGAGTTGTATAGGTAGATAAAATGGCAGATCTATTTCTAATACTTTTTAAGTTTATTGTTCTTTTCACAAAAAGGCTAAACATGTAGACCCCCTCTCTCCTGCCTCAATTGTCCTATAGGCTAACAGTATTGGTGGTAGGGATCAAGAGGCATTAGTTATTCTCTTCAGGATTGGGGAAACATGGTGATGCAATTTATTCCCAGCCACCCTGAGACTCTTGTAGTCTTTCCATCCCCTCTTCCACCATGTTCCTTGAGCCTTGGTGGGCAAGATAGAAATCAGATTTAGTGTTGCCTTATCTGCATTCACTGGATCTCTGCTTTTATGAGATTTGAGTGACCAGAGTGTCTGTCACCATTTCTCTGGAATATGTTTTTAGGCTGGCTATGAGAGCATATTTTTGCCCCTGTGATGATGCTGGAACTGAGAAAGAATCCAGTTTTCTCCTGGTTAGTCCTCATAGTGCTGGAAAGTGATATGAGAGCAGTTGGAGAATAACACTTGCCAGTTGCTTGATTAATCAGGAAATTCTGCCAGTTACAGAATCAACCAGCCAAGCAAGAAAGATACACTTGTGCAATAGTAGCACACAGATAATGTAGGTAACCAACTGCGCACAGATTGGTCATTTGAATTTTTTTCTTATTATTAGTCATATACATACTCAGTGTGTAAACAGCACGTGTTGGTACCATCATTAGCCTCTTCCCTGTCCTCCACACTCTGAAGAGACCTTCCTCATTGGGGATTGTGGGCTGCGCATTGTGGGGGCAGCCATCAGTTATGGGGAAGAGGCCATGTCTCTGTGTATAATGTCCCAACTTGTGGCTCTAGCTGGCCATTTGATTTTTCTAAACATTTTTTGTTTAGTTTTATTTATTTGAGATTGAACAGAGAGAGAAAGAGGCAGATAGAGAGAGAACAGGTGCATCAGGGCTTCCAGCCACTGCAAAGGAATTCCAGATGCATGTGCCACCTTGTGCATCTGGCTTAAGGTGGTCCTGGGGAATTGATCCTCGAACTCTGGTCCTTAGGCTTCACAGGCAAGCACTCAGCCACTAAGCCATCTCCCCAGCCCCTCATTTGATTTTTTGATGATAGCTATACAGATGGAAGTAAGATGAAATCACATTTTTTTTTGGTTGCTTTTGTTTTTGTTTCCTCTACTTTTATTCACCTTTTTTATTTATAAAGTAGACATTCTGTATGGACATATGTGTCGGTACCATCATTTTCCTCCTGCCAGTTCCCATTCCATTGAGGGCCCTTCTCAGAGAGGCTGCTCCTGTTCACCATGGGGTTGTAATAATCTTTTGCTCCATACCTCTCTTCCACAAACTTCCCTGAGATGTCATGGGTGTGTTATTGGTCTACTTCAGCGTTGAACTACCAACAGCTTCAGAATTTCTGCTTTAAAAAATTTTTAATAGCTGGGTGTGGTGGTGCATGCCTTTAATCACAGCACTCAGGAGGCAGAGGTAGGAGGATCACCATGAGTTTGAGACCACCCTGAGAATACCTAGTGAATTCCAGATCAGTCTGGGCTAGAGTGAGACCCTACCTTGAAAAACAAAAACAAAAACAAAAACAAAACAAAAAAAAAGTTTTTAATAGCCAGGCATGGTGGCATACACCTTTAATCCCAGCACTTGGGAAGCTGGGGGTAGGAGGATTGCCATGAGTTAGAGGCCACCCTGAGACTACATAGTGACTTCCAGGTCAGTCTTGTGTAGAACAAGACTCTACCTAAAAAAAAAAAAGGCTTAATTTCTATTTTCCTACTGGATAAAGTTATTAAACATCGTTTTTTTAATTTTTTTTAAGATGTTTTGTTTTTTTGTGTGTGTGTGTGTGTGTGTTTTTCCTTTTGGGAATTCTCTGTTTTGTGCCTTGCCCCATTGTTAGACTTGAATGATATTTTTTATTGATTAAGCTTATTTGCTTATTGTTTGTATATTCTAGATATTAAACCTCTGTGAGATACATAGCTAGCAAGGATTGTCTCCCATTCTTGTCTGTTTGCTTAACTGTACAATAGCTTTATGGATTCATGAGGTCCCAATGTTTGAATGTTTATCTTTATACTCTGGACTCCTGGGATCTTATTCTGAAGACTTTTCCCTATACCTATAGCTAGGATGTTCACCATACATTTTTGTTCCTACTTATTTCAAATTTTTAGGCTTTTAATCTATTTGGAGTTAATAGATGTGCAGAGAGAGAGAAGAGGGTCTAGATTCACTTTCCACATACAGTTACCAGTTTCTGAAGCATTTGTTGAAAATGCTCTTTTCTGCAGTGTGTGACATGTTTTTAGCTTCTTTATTACAGAAAAGATGCCTGTGGTTACTAGAAATTACTGGAGTCTTTTTTTTTTCTATTCTTTTGATGTATATGTCTGTTTTTTTTTTTTGCCAGTACCATGCTGTATTTATTGTTATATCTGTGTAGTAGTTCTTGAAATCAGCCATGGTAATGCCATCAGTAGTAGTCTGTGTTGTGATAACCTCTTTCATTATTTGAGGAGTTTGTGCTTCTGTATGAACTTTGTGCCCATGTCTTCTATTTCTGTGAACAATAGTTTTAATGTAATTAAATACTGAAAATTATGAATGCTCATATGCCATATCCTAATATTTTTAGTGCAAAAATAATAAATTAAACCCAATAAAGATAATGGTATAAATAAATGAAGTAGAAAAATAAAATGATACACTCAGTAAATCAAATAATGGTTTCTTGAGTAAGATTAATAATATCTTACCCACCATATGATAGAACAAAAATTGTGAATGTTATAAATAAAAATATTAACTATAGATTATGTAAATGTCAAAACAGTTACAAGAAAATATAAGAAAAATTTTGGTTAAAATGTCTTTACATACATATATCCATATATAAGTATGCAGAAATCCACACACAGAGACAGATTTGTGTATACACAGAAATAATGCTTGTATCAAGAAGAAAAATACAGAAAAAAAATTGTAGTTATTTTAGTCAACATTGATAATTTATTGATTCTCTAGATCCACTGGACTTCATTTCTCATACGAATAAGGTAAAGTATAACAAATCTGTCTTCCTGAAGATCTTGTTCGTCACACTGGAAAAATGATGTGCCAATGGGCATGAGACCCTCTGCCTTCCTGTGCACCTTCCCTCAGAAAGTCACATAAACAACAGTTCCTCAGTCTAAGAGTTAGACGGAAGGTCACTGAAGGTTGCTTGCTGTCTTCTAACTTGGCCAGAATCTTGGAAGCATTTTTCCCTCTTTCTCCATCACTCTCATACTCCATTGGCTCCCTGGGCGATAGTAAAACTGAACCTTGGAAAGTTACACATATTCAAAAAATATGAAAATTTGCATGATAAGTATGTTTAAATATTGTAACAAGCATTGAAATAAGATTAACAGCTTCCTCTGTAAAGCATGCTCATTTGTTTTAAATGCATATATAAATTGATTAAATTTGTAAAAAAGCTTTTGTCTCAACTCCATCCTCAAGACTTCATTGTTTCAAAGGCTATGCCTTCTGAAAAACTGTTTCCCTTATGCAGCACCTGCTGCATTTCCTTTTTCTGTAGTTCTCTTGTTCTAATCTTTATAATAGAAGATTGAATGTGTAATCAGAATGAGATAGAGAGAGGAATTTCAGAATCTCACAAGATTTAAAGCCCTAATTCAAATCCCCTCTGTGCTATGTCCCACTACTGATTCACAAACTGTTTACAGGGTTGATGAGGTATATTTTTGTGGCATCTAAACAGAGCCTGAGATTCCTGAATCTTTTACTTCCAACTTCAGCAGTATTTGTCCAGCTACTCAGTACATTGTGTAAAATAAAGGTCATGGGCAAATCTTGAAGTCCCACACTTGGCTGGGCAGATAGATTGAGGAGGAACCCCTGATGCTGCTCACTACCTGGATGGAAATGCCAAATGAAGCCACTCAAACAATTAACTTAGCAACCACGGGGAGAGCATGTGAGTGCTCACAGTAGACAAAGGACCTATTGCACTGAGCACAGTGAAAGAAACATGATGTTGGGTTTGGAAGTAGAGAGTCTGTGTTAGACATATGGGAGGTGAACCTGTAAGCACAGGTGAATGTCAGTCATCATACTCGGCACATTTCTCTCCACTAGCCACATCTAGGCTTTTACTTAGGTCTGAGCTACAGAAAGAAATTTTAACTGACTGACAAGTATTTTCTTTCATCACAGTTGTCAAATGGATTATATGATAAGCTTTAGGATAATTACAAGAAATATCAATATCATGGGGGCTAAAGAAATAAAATGAAACTTTTCTCTTTATATATAAACAATAAGTCACACATGGAATGATTATAAGAGTGACTCTAAATACATGATCATTTATTACAAAGCCATCTGTCATAAAAATATAAGTATTGAGTATGAGATATGTATGATATCATTAACAAAAATCCCTAAAATAACAATCATATGAATCCAATGCAAGAAAAAAAAATACTTGCTATAAACTCATGTTAATGATTGCAAATATACTTGTCGTAATTTTGAAAATGCCTAATTTGAGCATGTTATATATAGTCTACTTACATAGTTGTCCTCACTACTTACATTTATCATTTACTTATGTTCAAGGAAATATAATTGATTTACTTATTAATTTCCTTATCCATGACCACTTATTCTCTACAATATGTTATTACAACACGTCATACCTTAAGAAAAGTTTTCATGGCTATGGATTGGAATGATTTATATCATTCAACATAATAAGTATTATTTGACATACGTTTTGTAACAGATACCTGTACTACTTCCAGATGTTTGAAGATGAGACTCTCGCAAATGTTCCATTTAGCTGATTGCTTACTGGTATCCATTAGTACCCCCAAAGTAAAGTTATGCATGTTATTATTACTCTGTAGTAATTAGAAGATAACTCACCTAGAAAAGTGGGAATGATCTGAAATTTTGAGTTCCTTTTCTCCAAGTAGAAATCCTGGGAAGTTCTGTCAAATCAATGCATATATTTCCTTTTCCCTTATTAATGGCCATATATAGTCAAAAAGCAAAATGGATTTCTAAGAAAGGAATTTTCAAATATGATTCTTCATCCTGAAAACTATGTGCAGGTTATATGTAATGAAAGAGAAATTCGGTTCATCTGGTTCAGTCCATTATCATTATCATCATCATTATTATTATTGTTGTTGTTGTTGTTGTTTTTATAAGGTGGGGTCTCACTCAAGCCCAGCCTGACCTGAAATATACTATGTTGTCTCAAGGTGGCCTACACTCAAGGCCATCTTCCTACCTCTGCCTCAGAGTGCTAAGATTAAAGGTATGCACTACCATGCCTGGCAGTGTCCTTGAATTTTAATTCTACCATATTCCTCCATCTCTACAAGGTAATTCCATTTTTCCAGTTACAAAAACCAACATAATTGACACTGACTCTGTTCTTCCCCTCCTTCTACTTAAATGCAATTTATCAGAAAATTCTAGTTGATAATGACTTGCTCAACATTTGAAATCAATCTAAAAATCATATCTTCCCTGCCCTGTGCTCAAGTTCAGATCTCAGAGAAATAATTATTTCTTGCATGAATTCCTGTGTTAATCTCCCAAAAAGCCTGTTACCTGGCTGTGACTTGAATGTGACCAGCTGCTTCATGTTCCTTTGGTCAGATATGCCTTGCCCTCCATGATGGACTGTACCTCCTTGAACTGTAAACTGAAATAAGCCCTTCCTTACATGGATCCTGGTCAGTCTTATTTCACAGAAATAATATAAGTTTAAAAAAAACAACAGTGTATAGTTACAAAAAAGCAAAGAAAAAAATTAAGCACGAGTACATATTTCAATAAAATGTTACCTTTTGCTTTTAATTCCACTATTTCTTCAATTTTGATAATTGCCAAAACCTTTTTTTCCACATTTTCTTTATTTATAACCTCCATACATATATACCATGTGCCATGACTGTAAACTCCTCTGAAAACACTACTTTCCCCTTTCCTAACCACTTCACCCTTTCTTTTTTTCAAATATTTTCTCTTCTATGTAGATGTCAATTATTATTTTTACCTCCTTCTTTCTTCATGGTAGCATGTCGACAGGTCCAATATTGTGCAGGTCTTGTGCAGGTAGTAACAGATGCTGTGATATCAGGACTGCAAGGTCTCATTGGGTCATGGAGACAGTGTTCAAAAATACTCCTTACTATCCTTTGGCTCTTACATTCTTTCTACCAACTGTCCACCATGGTCTTTGATCCTTGCAGGGTACAGTGGAGATGTCTCATTTAGTACTGAAGACACTCCACTATAACTTCTAGCATTTTGATGAGCATTGACTGTATCCAATAGTCACTGCCACTTGAAAAGAGTAGCACTAATATATGAGCAACTTGAAAAATAGTAGTAAATTTCCTCGTTACTCAGAGCTAACAACTTTCCCAGCTATTGGCTTTTGACTAGGTTTTCAGTATCAGACATGGATTTTATCCTATGAAGCAGGCCCCAAATCCAATTACAGAGCTGTTCATAAAAATCATAATGATGGTTTTAAGGATCAATGCAAAAATAAATCCACTCTATCCCTCTGTTCTCTTCATCAATGCACCATTTGTTTTCTAAAATATATTATTTTCATTTAGTTAATTGAGAGAGACAGGGAGAGAGAGAATGTTTGTGCTAGGACCTCTAGCCACTGCAAAGAAACTCCAGATGCATGAACCTCTGGCTACATGGGTACTGGGGAACAGAACCTGGGTCCTTAGGCTTTAAAGGCAAGTGCTTTGACAGGTAAGCCATCTCTTCATCCCCAAAATAGCATTTTTATAACAATAGTTCAACTATTCTAGTTTTTTTTTTTTTAGTTTTATGTGAACAGAAATGGCACACATGTATTTGAAATTAGTAGAGATCTTATTTTTTATTCTTTTGTTTCTAGAATATAGTTTTTTTTTTTTTTTCCTGATATTTGCTTGGATTACAACCTTGATATTTCCAAATTGAATTTTAGGGGTCACCATGTTTATGGCACGTGTTTAAATATCTAATTTTAGAAAGTTTCCAGCTTTTTAATTATTTTGCACCTCATGTTACACCTGTGATACTAAATTACATTCAATGTGATTTATTTTGTTAAATTTGCTACTTAATGTTAGTGATATTCTCTTTACTGAAGAAAGAAACATGGATAAAGGACTTTTGGTTTGATTTTTGTTCTCACTTTTGTACATTAAAAGGCCTTGATTACATATAAGGTACGTTTGTCTGTGTAGATTGCTAAATGTGCCTCAGTAATGCCTTTAAGAAGAATGGAGTGATGTTGTATCTTGTCGAAGGCCTTTTCTGCATCTATCGAAATGATCATGTGATTTTTATGTTTAAGCTTGTTTATGTGGTGTATTACATTGACAGATTTTCGTATGTTGAACCACCCTTGTGTTCCTGGGATAAATCCGACTTGGTCAAGGTGGATAATGCTTTTGATGTGTTGTTGGATTCGGTTTGCGAGAATTTTGTTGAGGATCTTTGCGTCTATGTTCATTAGGGAAATAGGCCGATAGTTTTCTTTTCTTGTGGCATCTCTGCCTGGTTTTGGGATTAGGGTGATACTAGCTTCATAGAAGGAGTTGGGTAGTTTTCCCTGTTCTTCAATTGTGTGGCACAGTTTTAGGAAGATTGGTTTGAGTTCTTTCATGAAGGTTTGATAAAATTCGGCTGGGAATCCATCTGGTCCTAGACTCTTCTTTTTTGGGAGGTTTTTTATTACTTTTTCAATCTCCATGAGCGTGATGGGTTCATTGAGGTGATTGATCTGCTCTGAGTTTAGCTTTGGTAGATGATATGCATCAAAACATTGGAGAGAATCAGCATGGCTGGTTCACATCTTAATATAATAAAGGCAATATACAAAGCTCCAAAGGCCCAAATAATACTTAATGGAGAGAGACTGGAGGAATTCCCATTGAGATCAGGAACAAGACAGGGATGTCCTCTCTCACCTCTGCTTTTCAATATAGTTCTGGAAGTCCTAGCCCAAGCAATAAGGCAGGAGAAGGAAATAAAAGGGATACAATTTGGAAAGGAAGAAGTTAAGTTAGCGCTATTCGCCGAGGACATGATTGTATATGTAAGAGACCCGAGAGACTCCATCCCAAAACTCCTGAAGGTGACTAACTCCTATAGCAAAGTAGCAGGATACAAAATCAATGCACAAAAATCAGAAGCATTTCTGTATGCAAATGACAAAGACACAGAAAAAGAAATAAAGGACATAGTCCCACTTTCAATAGCAACAAAAAATAAAATAAAATACCTTGGAATAACGTTAACCAAGGAAGTAAAAGATCTATACAACAAAAATATAAAAACTCTCAAAAAAGAAATTGAGGAGGACTTGAAACGATGGAAAGACCTCCCATGCTCCTGGATAGGCAGAATTAACATTGTGAAGATGACAATCTTACCAAAGGCAATATATAGATTTAACGCAATTCCAATTAAAATCCCTACAGTGTTCTTCACAGACATAGAAAAAATGATCTCAAATTTCATATGAAAAGGCAGAAGGCCTCACATATCCAAACATATCCTCAGCAAAAGAAATACCTCTGGTGGCATCACCATACCCGATCTAAAGTTATACTACAAAGCCATAGTAATAAAAACAGCATGGTACTGGCATAAAAGCAGGAGTATAGACCAATGGAATAGACTTGAGGACCCGGATTTTGGGCCAAGCAACTATAGCTACTTGATATTCGACAAAGGCCCAAACAATATAGACTGGAAAAAAGATAGCATCTTCAACAAATGGTGCTGGACAAACTGGATAACCACATGCAGGAAACTAAAACTTGATCCACACATTTCACCATGCACTACACTCAAATCCAAATGGATCAATGACCTCAACATAAGACCAGAAACTCGAAAACTACTGGAAGAAAATTTAGTAAGTACCTTCCATGATATAGGAATGGAAAAAGACTTCCTGAATGAAACCCCAGTGGCTCAAGTTCTTAAACAGTCACTCAATCATTGGGATCATATGAAGCTGAAGAGTTTCTTTACAGACAAGCACATAATAAGCAAAGCCAATAGAATACCCACAGAATGGGAGAAAATATTTGTAGGTTATCCAACTGATAGAGGCCTTATCTCTAGATTTACAAAGAACTCAAAAGTCTAAACAATAAGAAGACAAATACCCCACTCACAAAATGGGGCACAGAGTTAAACAGGCAATTCATAGAGGAAGAAATACAAATGGCAAACACACACCTAAGAAAATGTTCATCATCCCTAATCATCAGAGAAATGCAAATTAAAACAACGATGAGATTCTACCTTACCCCAATAAGGATGGGCAACATCAAAAGGTCAAATGAAAATAAATGCTGGCGAGGAGAAGCAGGGACACCCATTCACTGTTGGTGGGAATGCAGGATGGTACAACCACTTTGGAAAGCAATATGGAGACTCCTGAAAAAGCTGACTATAGAAATACCAACAGACCCAGTTATACCATTACTGGGCATGTACCCTAACACCTTCAAACCAAAAGCCAGAGAGATTTGCTCAACCATGTTTGTAGCAGCTCAATTCGTAATAGCTAAAAGCTGGAATCAACCCAGATGTCCATCATTAGAAGAATGGATAACAAAGATGTGCTATATCTACACAATGGAATTCTATACAGCAGTAAGAAAAAACGACATAAAGAAATTTGAGGAAAAATGGTTGAACCTGGAACAGATCATTCTCAGTGAACTTACCCAATCACAGAAAAAAAATCGACACATAGTCTCACTCATCTGCCACACCTAAACTGAATCTGCCCAAGATGTCTTACATACTCAGCAAGCACCTCATGGACTAGACAATAAGATGGATGGGAGGGTGGGGAGGGAATCAAAGAGTGGAAAATAGTAATCTGGACCCAAACGGCAATGGTACCATAAAATTCTACTTCCTAAAAGACAGACCAAATGGCTGAACCTTCACTAGACCCTTACAGGAAACACCTGAACCACAAGACACTGGAGAGGGTAAGATCAAGACTGACCTAAATCTCCTACATCTTCCCTCCCTCCCTCTCCCCCTATCCCCTCTATCTCTCTCCTCTCTAACTCTTGTATATTAGTTATCTTTTTCCTCAATTTCTTAGTGGACACTGACCTGTAACCCCCACTTCCAGCTTGGGCCTACCATCCACAATGAGCTTTTGATCAGAGAAACCTACAAGGTTTCCCAAAACAATGACAGACTTCTGTCAGAGTACTTGATGACCCACCAAAGGTCAGTGATAAGACCCTATTGCTGAAGACTCCATACACAGCTGACGCGTAAAATGGAATGGCATGGCTGGAAGCCAGGAGAGAGTCGGTCCCCAGACAGTCAGCGTGTCTAGTGCCAGAGGCGCTACATAGGCGACTGGGGGAAATGACCAAGATCTGTCCAAGCAACACATTGTTTAACCTAATTAGCAACAAATAACCGGATGTGATGCCCACACAAGTGCAATAGTGGTACAAAGCCATGGTGAGGAATCAATTGCTCTTGATTTGGCTAACTGATCCACTCAGTGGTACTAGACCCTTAGCTGGAGCTGGGAAACAAGTCAGAACCATACCCAAACACAAGCCCACTCTACAATATCAAGCTACCATCAATCACGGGGTATAAGAGGGCCTACACCTATCAAACTGTCTATCAAAAAAGTAAGTGTTATCTCAATTTTCCGGGTGCTAACTTACTCTCCGTTGGAGAATCTGCTTCTCTTTTCCAGATTGATGCAGATCCTAAGAAGAGAGCTGTCCCAACATACCTCAAAAGGGGCCCAACTGAAACTAAAGACAACTGGTGAAATAAGCAAGGGTGATGTTTTCCTGTGAACTCGATACCAGCACAAAGGGGAAGGAGATCAACGCAGAGAAAAATCAACTCCTACCAAATCAGAGAGCCAAAGCCCCAGAGGTCCCCAACACCTCAGCACTGAAGCAGACCAAAAATGAAGCCAACATGGCTCAGGGAAATCTTGCGGAAGAGGGGGCGGAAAGAATGTCAGAGTTACATGTTGGGTCATGATTTGCAGAGACATTTATCATACTAATAACTGGGGGCTATCTCCACAATGCACGACCCATTTTCATTAACAAGGAGGGTCTAATGGGAGGGGGTAGATCACAGATGAGCCTAAATAATGGTACCAAACTGCCTGTATTCACTGAAATGAAAACTAATAAATTAAATCAAAAAAAAAAAAAGAAGAATGGGTTTCTTTCTAGCTCATTTAATGGTTTACTTTATGACCTCCAAATTTGGCTTTATCTAAGAATTAGAAGAAAATATAGAAGTTATGTTTCTGCAGTAGTTCTCTGGCATTATTGAGTGATTCTTTATTCCATGTATTAAGTATATACTGAAGAAAAGTGATAAGAAATAAAAATTTCCAGGTAGTTATTCTCATTCACAGAGCTTTAATGTGAAAGGGTAGCATTTAGAGAAAATGATTTTACTGAGTTCTCATGGAGCACATGATTTAATTAATCCATCTATAGCAGTAGAAGATGAGGATGAAGAATAAAAATAATTAAACCTACTCATCCAATTATTTTATTTCTACTTGACCAAACATAGATATATTGCAAAAGTAATAGTGGATATAGTGGATTATTCAACAATATTGGTTTTCCATAAGAGAACAGTATTTTTGCACAAGAAAATTATAAAACTATGAAATTTATTTTACAAGCACTTTTATATGGTAAAATAGCAGGACTTTAATGAGACTACTCAGCTCTTGTTTTTTCTTCTCCATCAATTGTGTTTCTGCTAAGGTGACTCAAGGAAATGCTGGCTCTAACTAAAATGTGTCAGGTTCAAATGTGCTCTTTGAGGAATTTTCTTCACCTGTTCTCTCTACCTTTTTTTTCACTTCTTTGCTATACTTCTTCAGTTCTTGAATAGTGGACTATTCTTGAAAATCAAGATATTGCATTCATAGGAGGCAAAACCATCAACTAGTCAGTTATTGATTCTCTTAAATAATTATGCTTTGAGTATTGATAGTGATTTAATGAAAATGTCCTATATGTAATAATTCCAGACTTAATTTTACCTAAAGGCACATATTAGGCACTACTCAATCTTAAGGGTCTCTATAGTATTATGTGGTTTTGGGGGGGGTAATATTTATAAAATTAAAATGAATGGCAACATTTAAAACCATGTCTTCTTGATCCAGAACAAAAGTTCACTTAACCCTCTTCATTATGATATTCTCCATAACAATTCTCATAAAACAATATAAATTCAGTATGTTCTGCATTTATAATATCACTACTTTCTTTTGTCATATGAAGCATATGCTATTAGTGTATCTAATCCTTAGTCATATTAGTAAAAAGAAATTAAGAATTTCATCATTAATAACTGTATAAATGAAAAGCTACTAATGAGCCCTAGATATTCTAACAGTTTTGAAAAGATTGTTCCTGAGACTAAGTAAAATATTTTCCTTTTATGGGTTTAAGACTTTATTGTAACAGGGGAGAAGGAGAAGAGAGAGAAGATAAGAGACAGAGAAAATAAGAGAGGGAGAGAAATTAGGTACATGCACCAGAGAAAAAAATGGAAAAAATGTGGATAAAACTTTAAAACTTTAAGAATGTTAATGGAGGTAGCAATGTTGAAACTTTTGAAATCAAAGTCCCTAATCAAATATCTAGAAAAAAAGAAATATTTTATGGATAATTCTGACTTAGTATGTTATGAATGTAGTTATTTTGTATGATTAAATGAAATACTAGTAAATGAAGCAATTCTAAATACATTCCAAGGATTTATTGCTGAAGGATATTTCCATTAAAAAGTACACACCTCAGCAAACAGTCTCGGCCCAACAGAGTTTGTACATACACAGTGAACATATTGACCCTTGAGAAGCAACTTCAACTCTGTAGAACTGTGCACCCATCTCTCACTGAAAGTCACCCTCACCTGGGTTAACCATTTATGTTCCCTAAGGCAGAATGAATACGGACCAAGAAGGGGGAGCTCCAAAAGAAGACCAACCCAGCATTACTAAGACTGGGACTTTATGTTGTAGATAAATACACACACACACACATACACACACACACATAGGCTGGAGAGATGGCTTAGCAGTTAAGTGCTTTCCTGTGAAGCCTAAGGACCCTGGTTCAAGGCTTGATTCCCCAGAATCCATGTTAGCCAGATGCACAAGGGGACACTAGTGTCTGGAGTTCATTTGCAGTGGGTGGAGGCCCTGGCACACCCATTCTCCCTCTCTCTCTATCTGCCTCTTTCTCTCTCTCTGTCTGTCACTCTCAAATAAATAAATAAAAATGAAAAAAAACATATAAAAATGAATTGAAATATTTTATAAATAATATGTTTGCATGTATGCATACATGTATGCATGTATAGGCCAAGACATACACTGCAAGCCTCAAAAGGAATACTATCTATTTTATGAAAAAAATTCAGTAAGAGCAAGAGCCTTTTAATACACATGCCCATGTTTCGGATATAATTGAAAATTCTTCATCATAACAAGAAGTGTAAAATATCATATTTTGATGAAAAGATAAATAAAATATGTAAAGTCTGGCATTAATCCTAAATTTGATTTATCTGGCAGGAATTGTATAGCAGTTATTATAAAGTGCTTAAACAGTTCACTTTAATTGTTGTTCTTGAAAAATATGGAAGACATGAAATCTATATACTAATATAGGAAGTTTAAAACTAAATGCAAATTATGATACTTAAAAAATCAATGCTGGAATAAAATTTGTTAGATGGATTCAGCATCACAGTAGAGATGAAGAAGAATAGGATTAAGGAATTCTAGAAAATTATCTATTACATAAAATGATAACCAAAACCATGCACATTGATATAATGAAAATAGGGAAACAGTCATGGACTTTTGGAAAAATAACCACTTAGAAAAACAAATCATATTCTTGTTTCTAAAAGTTAGGAAAATGCAAGTAGTACTGAAGTAATATTTAAAAAGAATGGCTGAATATTTCCAAATTTCTTGAAACACAGATATCAAATGTGCAGGTTTAAAAAGCTGTGGTTTCTTGCCTGAAACAGTGAAAACAAAATAATACAAGAGACATTTATTAATTTATTAAAACAAATTAAAAATGGGAATTGGGGGTGTCACTCAGAGAGACTGCATGCTTAAGATGTGTAAAGTGATGACTTCCAAGTAAGATGGCAGCTTAGGAGCCACACCAAACCAGACTAGGGTAAGATTTAAGCAAAACCCAAGCAAAATATCTGAAAAGTGAAGGACTATAGGTTTTTCTTAGACATAGTAGAGAAGCCAGAGAGACCAAGATCCACCAGAAAGGAGAAAAATGGCCAGAGTCCCATTGAGGCAATCTCAGCCCACTATCCACCTCACCCAGCACAGTCTTGCCAGGGACGCCAGGTGGCTGCAGCAGCAGCAGAGACCAAGCAACAGATTTTTCAACTCCATCAGCCTTCTTACAAAGTTAAGAAATCTGAAGGAAAGCTGAGATCAACTAAAGAGCTTCTGAAAGTGCAAGCAAGTACAGAAGTCTGAACTCTCCCATCCCGCACCATCAGAACCTTGAACTTCCAGCATTCAGCCCCCAGGGGCAGCACAGCCAGCAGAGCAGATCAGAGGTACAGCTGCTCAGCACAACACAGAAGAATTGAGGTGGGCACTCAGTAGTGGTGATATTGGAAGATGCCCCCAAAGGTAACAAGGCTGACTGACCAAAACAAACAAACAAATAACAACAACAAAACAGGTACACCACAGTCCTGCAAGAACTAATCTCTCTTTCCTTGTCAGGGCAGGTTATGGGGTATATATTCTTAGTTGGTTTTACCATTTTCAAATAACCTGTGTTTGGGGGTTAAATATTGTTGCCTTTGGTGCATTCATATATATATATATATATATAGGGCCTTTAATTTTTGCTTCAGTCATTACTGGGGGCAGGGTCTGATCCAGTTTCAGGGTGACATGGAACCCAATTCAGACCAGAAATCTCTACCTCCCAGTTGACAAGATTAAGGGTGTAGAACTACAGACATCCTTATGAATTTTGGATGTATAGGACTCTCTGTTTATTTTAATCACCACAATTGCATACTTTGTGGTAGATTTTATTGATTGTGTAAGTTACTTGGTTGAAGTTTAGAATTTGCCAATAAATTATTTCACCCAGTCCAATAGAATCCTTGCTTAGCAAGCAAACTCAACTCCTAGGATTACTTCTGGGGATTGAATGGCAGACAAGAGCTACACCTGGCACCCTAAATTCATATCCTGAGGGTATATAGAGGTTGATTGAAATATCTGGGAAAACTGCAGATAATTGGAAAACCAAAGTATCAAATCAATTCAGGATGCAAAAGCCACTACAATATAATACAAGAAACTCAAAGAATCATGAAAATACAGTCACATCAAAACAATAAACCATCATAAATGATCACCAATGAGGCTGTTTTAGATGAAATGCCTAACAAAGATTTCAAGAAAATGATGGTATCTATGCTCAAATATATCAGAGAAGAAATGAAAGGAATCAAAGAAGAAAACAAAGTAATTAAAGAAGAAAACAAATTTCTGAAAGAGAACACAGGAAACTAGCTTAATGAAATAAGGAGGTCATTATAAGACATGAGTAAGAAAATAGAAATACTGAAGAAAAATCAGGCTGAAATCCTGGCTCTGAAGAATATAGTCAATGAAATAAAAACCTCTTTGGAAAGTCTCACTAGTAGAATGGATGAAGAATAGAACAGAACATCTAACCTAGAAGACCAGGTGGCAGATCTAATATAGTCCAACAAAGATAAAGACAAGCTAATAGCAAGGTTTGAATGGGAATTTCAAGATATCCAAGACACTATGAAAAGATCAAACATAAGATTCAGGGTATAATAGAAGGAGAAGAATTTCAATCCAGAAGCTTAGTAGGTTTTTTTCAATAAAATCATAGAAGAAAATGTTCCCCAAATTGGGAAAGATATGCCAATACAGATACAAGAAGCTTTTAGAACACCAAACGGAAAATACCTGGAAAGAACCTCTCCTCGCCATATTATAATTAAACTACAAAACACACAAACCAAAGAAAATATATTGAAAGCAGTTAGAGTGAAGAAGCAAGTCACCTACAAAGGCAAACTCATGAGAATAACTACCAATTACTCAACACAAACTTTAAAAGCCAGAAGGGCTTGGAATGAGGTATTCCAAGTTCTGAAAGATAACAACTTTCAACCAAGGTTACTTTATCCTGCAAAACTATCCAAACTGATGGAGAAATAAGGACATTCCACAACAATAACAGGCTAAAGGAATTTATGACAACTAAAGCAGATCTAGAGAAAATTCTTGAATAAACTCTTAATACTGAAAAGAAAGCAAAACATACACAGAAGGAAATAGAAAAAAAAAAAAACTTGAGTAACACTTAAAACAAATGAGTAAAGGGAAAACAGGAAACACTACAAGAAGAAGAATGGAGAGAATAAATGCATACCTTTCAATAATAACTCTTAATATCAATGGCTTCAACTCACCATCCAAAATACATAGGCTTTCAGACTGGATAAAAAGGAAGGATACTGCCATACATTGCCTCATCTCTCAATAAAAGATAAAACCATCTTAGGGTGAAAGGATGGAAAATGGTATTTCAAGCAAATGGGCCTAGGAAACAAGCAGGGGTTGTTATCCTAATAGCTGGCAGGATAGACTTCAAACCAACATTAGTGAAGAAAGATAAAGAAGGACATTTTATACTGATTAAAGGAACACTCCAGCAGGACATTACAATCCTAAACATATATGCACCTAACATGGGGGCTCCCAGTTTTATCACACAAACCTTATTAGATTTAAGGTCACAGATTACATCAAACATAATTGTAGTGGGAGACTTCAATACCCTACTCTCATCAATTGACAGGTCATCAATGAAAAAAAACAAAATAAAACCAACAGAGAAACATCTGAATTAAATGATGTTAATGAACAAATGGCCCTAACAGATTCCTATAGAACATTACATCCAAATGCTGGAGAATATGCATTTTTCTCAGAAGCACATGGAACATTCTCTAAAATAGACCACATTTTAGGACACAAAGCAAATCTCAACAAATACAGCAAAATTGAAATAATCCCTTGTACTCTGTCTGAAAACAATGGGATTAAGCTGCTAATCATCAACAGGGAAAGCTACAGACCATAAAGAAATTCATGAAGACTAAACAGTACACTATTGAATGATCAATGGATCATTGAAGAAATCAAAAAGGAAATTGATAAATTCATAGAATGAAATGATGATTATAACATACAAAAACCTTAGGGATACTATGATGGCAGCCCTAAGAGGGACATTTATAGCTCTGAGTGCCTATATTAAGAAATTAGGGAGCTCACAAATTAAAAAACTGATGTTTCACATTAAGGACATGGAAAGAGAAGAACAAGGCAAACCAAAAATAGGTAGATGGGAAGAAATAATAAAGATTAGGGCAGAAATTAATGAAATAGAAACAAAAAAAAAAATCCAAAGAATCAACAAAACAAAGAGTTGGTTCTTTGAAAAGATAAACAAGATAGATAAAACCCTTATCAAATTTGACCTGAAGAGAGAAGAGACAAAAACTAATAAAATTAAAGATGAAAAAGGCACCATTACAACAGATACCAAAGAAATTCAAACAAATATAAGGACATACTTTAAGAATATATATGCCTCTAAAGTTGAAAGTCTGAAAGAAATGGATGATTTCCTTGATTCATATGACTTACCAAAATTAAATAAATATGTGATAAACTATTGAAATAGACCTATAAAAACTACAGAGATCCAAGC
Source organism: Jaculus jaculus (assembly GCF_020740685.1). NCBI lineage: Eukaryota > Metazoa > Chordata > Mammalia > Rodentia > Dipodidae > Jaculus > Jaculus jaculus. Next base: position 181,779,336 of record NC_059103.1, on the reverse strand, counting down.
AGTTATAAAAAGTCTCCCAACTAAAAAAAAAAAAAAAAAAAAGAAAGCCCAGGCCCAGATGGATTCACAGATGAATTTTACCTGACCTTCATGGAAGAACTAACACCTATTCTTCTCAAACTTTTCCATAAAATAGAAAAGGAAAAAAATTCTACCAAACTCCTTCTATGAAGCCAACATCACCATCATACCAAAACCAGGCAAAGACAGAAAAAAAAAAAAAGAAAATTACAGAATAATCTCCCTCATGAACATAGATTTAAAAATTCTGAACAAAATATTGGCAAACAGAATATAAGAATATAACAAAAACATTATTCATCCTGACCAAGTTGGCTTTATCCTAGGGATGCAGGGATGGTTCAACATACACAATTCAACAAATGTAATACATTATATAAATGGTCTGAAGCACAAAAATCAGTTGACCATCTCAATAGATGTAGACAAGACGTTTGACAAAATACAACATCCTTTCATGGTAAAAGTATTACAGAAACTGGGAATAGACGGAACATATCCTGACACAATAAAAGCTATTTATGACAAACCTACAGCCAACATAATACTAAGTGGTGAAAAACTCAAGATTTTCCACTAATTTCAGGAAAAAAGCAAGGATGTTCTGTCCCCAATTTTATTTAATATACTACTGGAAGTCTTAGCTATAGCAATAAGGCAAGAGACACTCATAAAAGGGATACCAATTGGAAAGGAAGAGATAAAATTATTACTATTTGCAGATGATATTAATCTGTACATAAAAGACTAAAGACTCTACCAGCAAACTGTTAGAGCTGATAAACACTTTTAGCAATGTAGCACAAAAATCAGTAGCTTTCCTATTTTCTAACACCAGTTTTTCAGGAAATAAAACCACTAATCACCTTATGGGATTTAATGAAATTACAAAGCTTTTGTACATCAAAGGACACTGTGAATAGGGCAAAGAGACAACCTACAGAATGGAAGAAAATCTTTGCCAGCTGCACATTTGACAGAGGATCAATATCTAGAATATACATAGAACTCAAAAAGTAGAACAATAAGAAATCAAACAACCCAATCAAAAAAAAAAGGAGGGGGGGCTATGGAACTAAATAGAGAGTTCTCATTGCTGAAGAAAACTTATGTGGTTGACATGTAAAATGGAAAGACATGGCTGGAAACTGGAAGAGAGTAAGTCCCCAGAAAGTCAGCACATCTAGTGCCAGAAGGTGCTACATAGGTGACTGGGGGAAAATGACCAATATCTGTCCAAGCAACTCATGGTCTAACCTACTTAGCAGCAAATAACCTGTCATGGTGCTCACACAAGTGCAATAGTGGCACACAGCCTTGGTGTGAAACCAACTGCTCCTGATTTGGATAACTGATCCCCTCAGTGGTATGGGACCCATAGCTGGAGCTGGGGAACAAGTCAGAACCATATCCAAATATAAGCCCACTCTCCATTATCAAGCTACCACCAATTGTGGGCTACAAGTAGGCCTACACCTATCAAATTCTCTATAAAAAATTAAGGATTATCTTATTTGTCTGGTGCTAACTTACTCTCAATTGGAGAATCTGCTTCCCTTTTTCACATAGATGTAGATCCTAAGGAGAGAGCCACCCCGTCATACCTCAAAAGGGCCCCAGCTGAAACTAAGAACAATTGACAAAACAAGAAAGGGTGCTGTTTTCTTGGTGAGCCAGATACCAGCACAAAAGTGAAGGAGATCAACATAGAGAAAAATCAACTCCTACCAAATCAGAGATCCAGAGACCCAGAGGCCCTCAACACCTCATCACTGAAGCAGACCCAAAATGAACCCAAGATGGTTCGGGGAATTTTCCAGAAGAGGGGGCAGAAAGAATGTCAGAGCCACAATTTGGGTCATGATATGCAGAGACATTTCTCCTACCCATAACTATGAGATAACTACAGAATGCATGACCCATATACCTCAACAAGGGGTGGCCAAGGGGAGTGGATAGGTCAAGGATGAACCTAATAATGGTACCAAATTGACTGTATTTGCTGACTACAAAACTAATTAATAAGGGCTGGAGAGATGGCGTAGCGGTTAAGCGCTTGCCTGTGAAGCCTAAGGACCCCGGTTCGAGGCTCGGTTCCCCAGGTCCCACGTTAGCCAGATGCACAAGGGGGCGCACGCGTCTGGAGTTCGTTTGCAGAGGCTGGAAGCCCTGGCGCGCCCATTCTCTTCTCTCTCCCTCTATCTGTCTTTCTCTCTGTGTCTGTCTCTCTCAAAGAAATAAATAAATAAATAAAAAATTAAAAAAAAAAACAAAACTAATTAATAAAAACATGAGACCTACCGGGCATGGTGGTGCACGCCTTTAATCCCAGCACTCGGGAGGCAGAGATAGGAGGATCACCATGAGTTCAAGGCCACCCTGAGATGACAGAGTTAATTCCAGGTCAGCCTGGACCAGAGTGAGACTCTACCTCGAAAAACCAATAAATAAATAAATAAATAAATAATAATAATGAGACCCTATCTTAAAACAAGCTAAGAAAGTATGACTTTCTAAATACTTTCCTGCTATGAATAAAGAGACATTAATAAGAAATAATGTGTTAAATAATGTAATTATTTAGATATTAGTTTAAATATAGCAAGTTACAAGAATATTAGTATTCCTAATTACTGATTTCACCAATTAATACTCTTAGATTCATAATTGCATGATAATATGTAACAATAAACTATTTTTGTTTTTTTTCTAAATATTTTCAATTCTATAAAGCAATGATAGAAAATATTGAGACAAAGAAACTTTCAAAACCTTGTTAAAACCGTTTATTAAGTAATTTATTTGCTACTTAACATGGGAGAAAAAATGATGTTACCCTTTTTTTGAGTTAATATGCTTATATTAAGAACTCTAGGGCGGGAGAGATGGCTTAGCAGTTAAGCACTTGCCTGTGAAGCCTAAGCACCCTGGTTTGAGGCTCGATTCCCCAGGACCCACGTTAGCCAGATGCACAAGGGGGCGCACACATCTGGAATTCATCTGCAGTGGCTGGAAGCCCTCTCTCTCTGCCTTGTTCTCTGTCTGTTGCTCTCAAATAAATAAAATAAAATAAAATAAAATAAAATAAAATAAAATAAAATAAAATAAAATAAAATAAAATAAAATAAAATAAAATAAATGTACTCTACAATACCATACAATCATTCTTGACACTGTGACTCATTGTGAATGGGAAACGAATGCGATAAAATCCAGAATACTTCAGGGTTAAAAAAGAGAAGACACAGGGAGTATTACAAATATATGATCCTAACTGTCAAAGCATTAAGATTCCTAAAAATATAGCAAGACACCTTTTATTAGATGAATATCATGTTTTTCACAGAGAAGGGAAAACATAATTAAACAGGGTAAAGAATCCACAAAGTTTATATGAATGTAAAGTATGTAAATCTATGTTAGTAATAAACTTTAGCTGTTGTTGCAGTCAGGTTCACATTGCTGGTAGAAATCAGCCAGGCAAGAGCAGCTTGTGGGAATATAAGGTTTATTTTGGTTTACAAGCTCAATGGGGAAGCTCCATAATGGCAGGGGAAAATGATGACATGAGCAGAGTGTGCACATCACCACCCCCTAGGCAACATAGGTGGACTATAGCAACAGCAGAGTGTGCCACACAGTGGCAAGGGGACACTGGCTATAACACCCATAAGCCTTCCCCCAACAATACACTCCCACCAGGAAGCATTAATTCCCAAATCCCCATTAGCTGGAAACCTAGCATTCAGAACACCTAAGTTTATGGGGAACACCTGAATCAAACCACCATATTTTGCCCCTGGCCCCCATAAACTGATATCCATACATGATATAAAATACAATGCAAGCTGGGCGTGGTGGAGCACACCTTTAATCCCCGCACTCGAGAGGCAGAGGTAGGAGGATCGCCATGAGACTACATAGTGAATTCCAGGTCAGCCTGGGCTAGAGTGAGATACTACCTTGAAAAACCAAAAATAATTAATTAAATAAATAAATACAACAACAAACAAACAAAAAACAATGAATTCAGTCCAACTTTATAAGTCCCCATAGTTTTTATAAATTCCAATGATGTTCATACATCCCCATAGTCCAAGATCTTTTAACTGAGCCATTATACAAAAAAAAGAAAAAGAAAATCTCCCCCCAAGCCCATAAAGACACAGAATAAACATTCAAACTGCAAAAGATGGGATTGGGCATAGCAAAGAAATATTCAACCAATGCAAGATTTAAAATAACCAGGGCAAACATCAAACTCTGTAGCTTCAAGTCCAACAACTCTAGCCACTGACAAATCTCCAAGTCCTATAATTCTAACCAGCAACAAGTCTCTGGCATTCCAATTCTGCCCCTCCAGCTAGGCTACTCACAGTCCTAGAAAACTTTATTGGGGCTGGCAGCTTTCCTTAGCAGCCATCTCCTGGTCCAGGCATCTCCACTGGGTCTCCACTGCAATCCACAGTTCATCCTCATGGCTGCATTAGGTGTCCACGCAGGCATCCCACAAATCTGCTTCACATTGCCCACTGCCATTTCCAAAACACAAGTCTGTTGAAAACTCAATGATCCTCTCTCTCCTGTATTTCTTATATTCCACAATACCAGGTAGGGTGCTAATTTGTTAAGCCAGGTGGGAATAAAGTAGACTTTGAAGAACAGGATATGTCTTGAGCACTCAGGCCCCTCCAAAAGAGTCTACATTCTTCCTGTTGCCCCAGTTCAGGCCAGCTGGCCCAATCTGAAAGATTGTAATATCTCAAACAATTTACAGATGAGCAGACAACAATTTAGGCCCAAAGATTTCATTTTTTTCTGTGCCATATCCCTCTGATCACACCAGTTCACTTCTGTGCAAAGCAACCCTGTACAACTTCTCAGGACACGGGCATAAGAGCAAGCTTCTCACATAAACTGCCAGCCCAGTCCAAGCAAAGCTCTTTCTCACCCTCATAAGCCAAACCTCACAGTTCAAAGTTGTCACTGCATTCCAGTCTTGCAGCTCAGACCAGAACAGTCCATCATGCTGCACTTACAGCACTGCAAGGTATCTCTTAGGCCAAGGATTCAAATCCTCCCACATTCCTTTTGAAAATCAGCTCCAAGAGGCCAAAGCCACACAGTCAGGGGTCTAGTAGCAATCCCACTCCTCTGTATCACTTTACTGTTGCAGTCAGGTTCACATCACTGGTATAAATCACTCAACCAAGAGCAGCTTGTGGGAATAAGAGGTTTATTTTGGTTTACGGGCTTGATGGGGAAGCTCCATAATGGCAGGGGAAAACGACGACATGAGCAGAGGGTGGACATCACGTCCTGGCCAACATAAAGTGGACCATAGCAAGGGGAGGGTGTGCCAAACAGTGGCAAGGGGAAACTGGTTATAACACCCATAAGCCTGCCCCCAACAATACTCTCCCTCCAGGAGGCATTAATTCCCAAATCTCCATCAGCTGGGAACCTAGCATTCAGAACACCTAAGTTTATGGGGGGGGCATCTGAATCAAACCACCATAAGCTGTATTCTCATCTTTTCTTAGATTTAAATCTGGATGCTCAGCTTCTAAACAGGGATTGACATGAAAGAGATGATGGACAGATTGATAGAATTATGAAACATCCTTTACTTAAATTATATTTCAGAATATGGCACTTAGCATGTCATTGTCATGGAATCAGTATTAGAGAATAGGATTTATCATACCATAATAAATTCTACTAAAACATTCATTTTAATGACACCTTCATCAAATTATATTTGACTGTCTTCCCAGTGCTTTGGTAAAAATTATAAATTAGTTATTATTATCAGTGTGTAGCAACAAATTGTCAAAAAAAGCTGAGATATAAAGGCCAATGCATTTATTCAAACATAAAATATCAACAATACAAATATAATGTGCCCAGTTAGCAGTAAGTAAATTGGTTTCTTTATATGGTGCATGATTATTAAGCTTTCTCCAGCGTGAAATTTCCAAAAAATATTTTCAATTATAGATATATACAAATAGTGCATAGTCTAACCAATCCCATATAATCAAACACCTCTGTCATGTAAATGTCAGAGCTAGGTTCCTGTACATCTGGAGTTTGCATATGCATATGATATTTTAGCCAAACTATTACTATGGGTTTCTGAGAATTTCTAAATTCAGTAATAAGTGATATTTTATTTTAAAATTATCATAAAATTGCATCAATGTGTGCATTCATAAGCTGATAAGAATTCATATTTGAGGGCTGGTCGGATGTTTCAGCTGGTACAGGACTTGTTTGAAAAGCCTGACAGCCTGGGTTCAATTCCCAAGTACCCATATAAAGTCACGTGTACTGGGTGGCAGAAACGTCTGCAATTTGTTTGCAGTGGCAGGAGGTCCTGGCACACTGATTTTCATTTATTCTCTCTCTCTTTCAAATACATACATACATACATTCACACATACATACATATTTTAAAAACAGTTAATATTTGGAAATAATGATACTACCTGAATTTACTAGAGAACAAGCCTTAACAAATACTCATTATGAAGAAAAGAAACAATTTAGTATATTTCCTCATGTCAACTTTTATTGAAATACATATATTGGTAACAGATATAATCGTTATCTATTATTTAGCAATATGCATGTCACCCCCCCCTTTTTAAAAATTTTTATTTATTCATTTATTTGACAGAGAGAGAGAGAAAGAGAAAGAGAAAGAGAAAGAGAAAGAGAAAGAGAAAGAGAAAGAGAAAGAGAAAGAGAAAGAGAAAGAGAAAGAGAAAGAGAAAGAATGGGCATGCCAGGGCCTCCAGCCACTAAAAACTAACTCCAGACACGTGTGCACACTGTGCCTCTGGCTAATGTTGGTCCTGGGGAACTGAACCAGGGCCTTTTGGCTTTGTAGGCAAATACCTTAACTGCTAAGCCATTTCTCCAGCCCACCCCCCTTTTTTTAAATGAGTCAACTTCAGAGTTACTTGAACTAAAGAATCCATATTCTGTTGAAAGAATTTGGGGTGACCTTGCCCCAAAAGTAAAAAGCAGGAATGTCCTTGAGTCTTCCCTTTAATTTGCACTTTGCTGAAGATCAGGAAAGGATGTATCCACTCTTATCTCTTGCCTAAAGGAATTTCCTTGATCTATTATTCCATAACAGCTTGAGTTCCTCCCTGGAAAGGAGTTCCCCTTTCCTAGAATTAAGGTTTAAATCTGATCCTACCATTGTGGTTGGTTACACTCAACCCTAAAACTTTTTGTTATGGCTGAACTCCTCCTGAGCCAGACCCCTGAATCCTTACCAATCAGCTCTCTCACAGAACTCATCTGAGTGTCTGAACCTGCAGGTCCCTTCTCTAGTAAGTCTCCCTGATCCCAGCCCAGTCTGAATGGTCTCTCCACCCACTCTTGCCTTCCAGATGGCAAGAGCTCCTGCAGTTTGTTCTCTTCTCTTAACCTAATAAATTTTCTCTAAACCATACCCTCTGGTCTATAGATTTCAATTCTCTGAATTCTTAAGATAAGAATCTGGTAAACCCCTGGGCTGGAGAGATGGCTTAGCGGTTAAGCGCTTGCCTACGAAGCCTAAGGACCCCGGTTCGAGGCTCGGTTCCCCAGGTCCCACGTTAGCCAGATGCACAAGGGGGCGCACGCGTCTGGAGTTCGTTTGCAGAGGCTGGAAGCCCTGGCGCGCCCATTCTCTCTCTCTCTCTCTCCCTCTATCTGTCTTTCTCTCTGTGTCTGTCGCTCTCAAATAAATAAATAAATAAATAAATAATTTAAAAAAAAAGAATCTGGTAAACCCCAAATTTATCAGTGTGTTGGCATATGGTGAATATTGGTGAGGGAACACAAGGCTCCCATTGCACTACTGGTTGTATAAATCTGCTTATTTTGTGAAAATACGATAGACATCCTATTTCTAAAGTCAATTTCAGGATTATCTTTCTAGAGAGTGCGTGTCAAGGAAGGCCTGACTGTATTTCCTCACAGAGAGAGCGACTTGTGTTCTTGCCCCATCTTCTCTTCTTCATACTTCACCGCTGAGAAAGAAAATACAGAATCCTGTGTGGCCACTTCTTTGCCACTGGTAAGAAATTGAGGCCCAAGGCCCCAGAATCTATTTCCTAGTTCTCATCTCTTTGCCCCCATTAAAATCCAAACCACTCTCCCCTTTGTACCCTTTATTCTCTAATGTGTTTGTGGCCCAGCTTCTTCCCAGAAGGCCATGATTGTGCATCATCAGTATCAAGACCTGACCCACATTTGGGCTAGAACTGTAACCTGACATGAAGAGTTGGTATGACATGAATATGATATTAAGCTTGCTGCATTCACAGTTATTTCCACCAACAAGGGCATTACTAAAGCATATCATTATATCAAATTAAAATTAACATAAATATGCTTTATTTAAATCATAATATTATTTGAAAGGAAACATCACTCCAAAGTGGAAAATATACCAGTAATTAATATCATGTGAAAAGTGACATTTTCTTTCTTTTAAAGGTATGATCTATTTTATTAGTAGTTAATATATTTTTATAAAGAACATTTGTTAAAATGACAATTTCAATTAATTCTTTATTATGCTATTTATTGTTATTATTATCAATTAGATGTTTGTATGGATATATCATAAATTGGTACCCTCTTTTCCCTCGTCTCTGCCCCCATTCTGTTAGGGATGCTCCTCAGTGGGGTTGCAGGTTTTCCCCATAGGGTTGTAGTTTATGTGCAGTGAGAGCAGTTATTTTTAGGGGGAGGAAGTGCTTCTGGGAATAATGTCTCATCCTGTGGCTCTTACAATCTTTCTGCTCCCTCTTCCTCAAAATTCCCTGAGCTGTGATGGGTGAGTTTTAAGTCTGCGTCAGTGATAAGTTCTTAAGAGCATCTCAGCATTGATAGGTGGTCATCTTCAGGTTTGTCTCCTGAAACCTGGCTTCGATTATCAGGAACTGCATGGAAGCAGCACTTTTTCTTGTCTCCCCAATTCCTTTGTGGATTCAGCTGAAGTGTGAGGGGTAATTTTTCTCCTCTGGTCTCGCTACATTCTGAAAAAGGAGAACAGATTCTCCAACAGAGAGTGAAATCAGCATAGTTTAAGTGGGATAAGTACTATTAATTTAAGAATCATTTGATGTACATAACCCCTCTTTTAGCCAAAGAATAGTGAGAGCTTGACACTGGAGAACATAATTTTTGTCTCCATAGGATTCTAATCTGGTTCCACATTTCAGATGTGGGTGCCTTTACACTGAGCAGATCTCTTATACAATCAGAAACGATTACACTGGTCTATACATCACATAAGGGTGTTTGCTTCTGAGTAGCTTGGACCTCTGGTTGCTCAGACTCTTATTGGCCATTTGCTTCCCACCACCCCCAGCAGCTCATGTAGCACTTTCCAGCACTAGACAGGCTGTCTGGGGAATGACTTTCTTCTGAATTCCATCCAGGTGTCTCTGCACTCTGTGTCAGCAGCATATGGTGTCTCAACAATAGGGTCTTAGCTTTTGCATCAGGTGGGTAATCAAGTGCTTTGACAGAAAGCTGTCTTGACTTGGGGACTTTGTAAGTCTTTGCTATCAGTAGTGCAATATGGGTAGCAACCAATCTCTGATATTGGGAGTTACAGGTCAGGGACAGGAAAAAAAAAAAAATCTTTTAAGCTTAGACTTCACCCCACCATCACCAGAGCCGTACTTTTCAGGTGCTTCCCTCTTACTCCTTTTGAGAGTTATATCTTTTAGACAATCTCCAAGGATAAAGTTTTCCATGGTATCAGCTAATTTTGGATTTAATTTTGTGTTTGTTTTGCCCTTCCATTCCTATTGTCTGTGCCTTGAGTTGCCTATCAGGTATAACAGTAACTCGAGCAGGTTTCATTTCTCTACATATGGTAATCCAATTTGTCCAACACTATTTCTTGAAGATGCTCTCTTTTCTCTAGTATATGTTATTGGCAACTTGGTCAAAGATCAAGTCATTGTAGTTACTAGATTTAAGGTGTGACTCTTCATATCTCTTCTATTGGTCTGTTTATGTTCTTATGCCTGTAACATGCTGTTTTTACTACTATGGCTTTGTAATATAGCTTTAGATTGGGAATGATGATACCTCCAGAGTTTTTTGTTTGTTTATTGTTGAGGATGCATTTGGATATCCAAGGCCTGCTGCCATTCCATATGGATTTTAAGATCAATTTTTCAATTTCTGTGAATGATGCTCATATTTTTTATTGGTATTACATTGAATCTGTATGTAGCTTTTAGTAAAATTGCTATTTTCACCCATTAATTCTACCTATCAAGAAGCAGGGGAGGTCTTTCCATATTCTCAAGTCTTCCTTCATTTCTTTAGTGTTTTTTTTTTTTTAATGTTTTCTTTATACAAGTCTTTCACATCCTGGGTTAGTGTTATTTCAAGGTATATACTTTTGTTGTTGTTGCTATTGACAATGGGACAGCCTCATTTTTTCTTTCTTTCTATACTTGTCCTATGCATATAGAAAAGCCAATAATTTTTGTGCATTGATTTTATATCCCACTACTTTACTGAAGGACTTAATCATATTTAGGTTTGAGATGGAGACTTTTGGGTCACTTATGTACAGGATCATGTCATCTCCAGATAGGGCTAACTTGACTTCTTCCTTTCCAATTTGAATACCTTCATTTCTTTCTCCTGTCTTATTTCTTGGGTTAGTACTCCTAGTACTATGTTGAAGAGCAGTGATGAGAGTGGGCACCACTGTCTTGTTCATGATCTGGATGATAACTCCTTGAGTTTTTCCCCATTAAGTAATATTTGGGCTTTGGGTGCTTTATATATAGCCTTTATTGTGTTGTGATATAAACCTGCCATCCCTATTCTTTCCAGCATTTTGATCATAAAATGATGTTGTATTTTGTCAAAGGCCTTCTCTGCATCAATTGAGATGATCATGTGGTTATTATGGTTAAGTTTATTTATGTGATGTATTACCATTGACCAAATTCCATGTGTTGAACCATTCCTGCATCCCTGAGATAAAGGCCTACTTAATCAAGGTGGATAATGCTTTGATGTGTTATTTAAATAGGTTGGTGAGAATTTTGTTCAGGATTTTTGCATCTAAATTTGTCAGAGATATAGGTTTATAGTTTTCTTGTTGCATCTCTGTCTGGCTTTGGTATAAGGGTGATGCTCTTTTGCTAAAAGGAGCTGGGGTGATTCCTTAGCGTCTAATTATGCAAAACAGTTTGAGAAAAAATGGTTTCAGTTCTTCAGTGAAGGTTTGATAGAATTTGACTGAGAAGCCATGCAATCCTGGACTTTTCTTTGGGGGAGGTTTTTTGATTACCTTTTCTATCTCTATGGATGTGATAGTTTTGTTTAGGAGATTAATCTGCTCTGGTTTTAGTTTTGGTAGGTGGTATGTGTATAGAAATTCATCCACTTCTTCCAGATTATCCAATTTTGTGTAATAGAGGTTTTGGAAGTATGCCGTGATGATTCTTCCAATTTGATTTATGGCTGTTGTGATCTTTCCTTTTTTCATTTCTGATCTTGTTGAGACTTCTCTCTCTCTCTCTCTCTCTCTCTCTCTCTCTCTCTCTCTCTTTTTTTTTTTTTTTTTTGATCAAGTTGGCCAGGGGTGTCAATTTCACTTCTTTCTTTCTGTATTTTTTTTTTAATTTGTTTGGTTTTTCTACGTAAGGTCTCACTCTAGCTCAGGCTGACCTGAATTTGCTTTGTTGACTCAGGCTGGCCTTGAAATCACTGTGATTCTCCTGCTTCCGCCTCCCGAGTGCTGGGATTAAAGATGTGTGAACCATGCCTGGAAATTTTGCTTATTTTTTCAAAGAATTAACTCTCTACTTCATCAATTTTTAAAGTTGCTTTCTTAGATTCTGATTCATTACTTTATGTTCTGATCTTAATTATTTCTTTCTGTGTGGAGCTGTTAGGGTTGGATTCTTCTCACTTTTCCAGTGCCTTTATGTGGACTGTTAGGTGATTAATTTGGGATCTCTTGTTATGAAGGCATTTAGGCTATGAATTTTCTCCTTAGGACTGCCTTCACTGTGTCTCATAAGTTGTGGTAGTTTGTGCTTTTATCATTATTCAACTCTAGATATTTTATAATTTCTTTTTAGATTTCTTCCACAACCCATTCATTGTTTAAATGTGTGTTTTGTCTCCAGTAGTTGGTGTAATTCTTGACATGTAATTCTTGTTGCTTTCAAACTTTAAAGCATTGTAATAGGATATAATGCAGGAAGTTACTTAGATCTTCCTGAATTTATGGAAGCATGCTTTATGGCCTAATATACGGTCTATTTTGGAGAAGGTTCCATGGACTGCTGAGAAGACTGTATAGTCTGTAGCATTTGGGTGGAAAGTTCTGTAGATGTCCATTAGGTCTAGTTGATCTATGTTGTTGCAGTGATCTATAATTTCCCTGTTGATTTTCTGCTTGGATGATCTGTCTATTGATGATAGTGGAATAATGAATTCATCGACTAGGATAGTGTTGGTGTTTATTTCTGTTTTGTTCAAATAGGTTTTGTTTTTTAAACTGTGGTGCACCTGTGCTTGGCACATATAGATTTATGATTCTGATGTACCTATATTGGATCATACCCTTGGTGAGTGGCCTTTTTTGTTGTTTGTGATTACTTTTGGTTTGAAAACTATTTTATCAGATATTAATATAGCAATGCCTGCTTGCTTTTTATTTCCATTTTATTTACATATCATTTTCCATAATTTCACCCTGAAGAGGAATATATCTTTAGTGGTGAGGTAATTTCTTGAAGACAGCAGATGGAACAGTCCATTGTTTTGATCCACCCTGATAATTTGTGTCTTTTAATGGGTGAATTAAGACCATTAATACTTAAGGTTATTACTGTGAGGTTTGAATTGATCCCTACCATGATGAGTTGCTTTATGGGGCTTGGTGTTTCCTTGTGTTTTGTAATTTTTTGAGCCTGGTCTATTTTTGGTTATTGTGATCTTCTTGTTGGCTCTTGAGATTGGTTGTTTGACTCTTCACTCCCTTGAAGTGTTCTCTGTAGGTTTGACTTTCTGTTCACAAAATCATAGAGTTGATTTTTTTTTTTTTCATGAAAAGTTTTTCTTTCACCATCAATTATGAGGGATACTTTTGATGGGTACAGTAGGTTGGGTTGAAAGCCATAGCTTTTGAGGCTTTGAAGTGTTCCATTGCAGTCCCTTTTGGCTTTCTTGGTTTCCATTGAGAAATCTGAGGTAATTCTCATGGGATTGCCTTTGTATGTAGTGAGTTGTTTTTCTCTTGTTGCTTTTAACATTCTCTTTATCTTCACTACTAAGAGTTTTAACTATAATGTGCCTTAGAGAGTTTCTTTTTTGGTCTTGTCTGTTTGGTGTTCTATGGGCTTTAAAAAAAATGATTTATTTGTTTGCAATCAGAGAAATAGAGAGAAGAAAGGCAGACTGTGTGAGAGAATGGGCATGCCAAGGCCTCTAGCCACTGCAAATGAACTCCAGACACATGCACCCCTTCCACATCTGGCTTATATGGGTCCTGGGGAATGGAACCTGAGGCCTTTGGTTTCACAGACAAGTGCCTTAACCGATAAGCAATCTCTTCAGCCCATCTATAGGCTTTCATTTTCTGGATGGGCCTCTCTTTTGAGAGGCTGTGAAAATTTTCTTCATTAATTTTGTTGAATATGTTCTCTATGCCTCTGGCCTGGATTTCCTCTCCTTCTGGTGTACCCAAAATCCAGCTGTTTGGTCATTTTAGGGTGTCCCACAGTTCTCTCTTGACTTTTTTAACTTAGGAAAGTTTTTGGCCTACTGATCAATTTCTTGTTGTCTTTTCTTCCAGGTCAGAGGTTCTATCTTCCACACAAGTAACTCCACTAGTAAGGGGTTATAGAGAGGTTTTTATAAGTTCTACTTGATTTTTGTTTCCTGTTGTGTCATTTTTTTTTTTCTTTTTTAGAGATAGAGTTTCACTGTAGCTCAGGCTGACCTGGAATTCACTATGTAGTCTCAGGGTGGCCTCGAACTCATGGTGATCCTCCTCCCTCTACCTCCCGAGTGCTGGGGTGAAAGGCATGCGCCACCACGCCTGGTGCTGTTGTGTCATTTCTGCACTATGTCCATCTCTTTTCTGAGGTACAACTTTAGTTTGAGTTCAGATTTTCTTGATTCTTCCTGGAATTCATTCTTACATTTGATCAAGTCTCCATTAAGCTTAATCAATTGGTTATCGATGTCTTCCACTTCTTGACTCACCTTCAATTCATTCATCTCACTTTTGAATGTTCTAACATTTTCTTCAATCAAGTTAAGCCTGCTATCAAAATTAAAAGCTGAAGGCTTTAAGAGATTATTCTATTCAATTTCATTGATAAGGTTGTTGGTTTTTTGATGGTTTGCATCCAGTTCAGATTTTTTTTGTTCAGGCTCTCATTGGTTATTGTGTTTTCATTTTGGGATTGAGTTTCTGTTTATTTTTCTATGATTTCACTGCAGGCATTCATTGTGGGAGTAGGTCTCCTTGGTAGAGATCTCTCAGTTTTCTGATTTTTGTAGGCTTTTTTGCTCTGTGGTCTACCCATTTTGGGGTGACACTTTATTCTATTGAGAATGAAGCAGATTTTTTTTTTTTTTTTTTACTTGTAGACTATTCACAGGGTATTCTATTTTAAATGTGAACCAGATTTGGTGTGTTTGTGTACATTGGGGTTATAATCACAGATGCACAGATTGTGGAGATTGCAGATTCATCAAAATACCTGGGGAACTGGGAGCTCTAGCCTACTCACTCCACTTGCATGTACTGTTCAACACACAGGACTCACAGGCTGGAGAACCAGTGCCAGGAAGCTGGAGAGCCAGAGGCAAGAGGCCTGGTCCTACAATGGCCTGTGCACACTCTGACTCAGGGGAATAGGGATGTCAGAACCCAGGATACCAGAGCAACAGGCCTGCTTCTGCAGCAAGCTCACGGGGTCAAAGCAGCCCCAAGCCAGCTTCAGGGGGACCTACCAGATGGGACCAGGGAACTTGGAGGAGGAGGGGAACAGGGATCTGGCCTACTCACTCCCCATCACCTTCTAGCATCCAAGAATTACAAAGTAACCTTTTCTATAAATTTACATAATTCAACTATAAGCTATAATATATATATATATATAATATATATATATATATATTATATATATATATATATAATATATATAGATATATAATATAGAGATAACTTTTGGGTATATATATATAATATAGAGATAACTCTCTTGAATAGAGGAAAAAACTTGTAGAGGGTATTGAATTTTCATGGCTATGTTGCATAAAATAGTAAAATAAACATTTCCAAAGGTCCCATATTATAGAGTAATGACTGATTTCCACACCATAATGTGGCAGGAAGCACATTTCTGAGAGAATTACCAGCAACCTTGAGTATATTAAGAAATGCTTGCATTTTATGTCATCTGGATTTTTTTTAAATTAAAATTTACAGTGCAGTATCAACGCAATTATGAATGGAAAGAAAAAATGCCTAGTCTAGCTTTTCTACAATTTACTTTTTGAATTATATATTAACATGCCTTATTGATGACTTCACTTACTTTTATGTCTATTAAAAATACTACTGGCACCCTATTTCTATTTTGTCATAACCATCTTGCTATGTCAAATCTACTTGCTTGTTATATAAAATGTTTCTTTGTTTATTAAGTTTATTTTTGTGGTGTTAGGATTCAATTTAAGATTTATATGTGCTAGACAAGTATTTTTCTAATGAGCTACACTTTCAGCTCTCAATTAAATATTTAATGCAGGGTTGGAGGGATGGCTTAGAGGTTAAGGCATTTTCCTGCAAAGCCAAAGGACCCATGTTTGATTCCCCAGGACCCATGTTAGCCAGATGCACAAGGGATTGCAAGTGTCTGGAGATCATTTGCAATGGCTGGAGGCCCTGGCTTGCCCATTCCCTGTCTCTCTCTTTCTCTGTCAAATAAATAAATAAATAAAAAGAGGGCTGGAGAGATGGCTTAGTGGTTAAGTGCTTGCCTGTGAAGCCTAAGGACCCCGGTTCGAGGCTCAGTTCCCCAGGTCCCACATTAGCCAGATGCACAAGGGGGGGCACGCGTCTGGAGTTCGTTTGCAGTGGCTGGAAGCCCTGGCGCGCCCATTCTCCCTCTCTCTCTCTCTCTCTTTCTCTCTCTCTCTCTCTGTGTGTGTGTCTTTCTCTCTGTGTCTGTAGCTCCCAAATAAATAAATAAAAAATGAACAAAAATATTTAAAAAGAAATAAATAAAAAGAAAATAGTTTTGGATATCTGATGCTTATCATGTCCTAAATTGTACTTCAAACATGTTTTATTTTTCAAAGAAAAAAATCCATATATTTTTAGGTATTAAAGGAAAATAAAGTCACATTTTTTTAATATTTCAAGGCTGCAAAAGTTTGAATTTGTCCTTTGCCTAATTCAGGTGTGTCATTGTGAGGCATTGAGAGGTTGTCCCTTGAGGTTAACGTGTGTTTATCTTGCCCTTCACTCTGTCATGAGCAATACTCTTCAGGTGAATGGGGGTACGTTCACCTTCAACACTCTTGCTTTCAGAACAGTGAGAAATCTTATTTTGTTTCTTCTAAGTTAACCACTCTCAGATAGTTTGTCACACCAAAACCACAATAAGACAAGGTCACTTGTTATATCCAGACTGCCACCTAGTAACAATTCCTGTAAGATTATAACCAGATTCTGACCATTGCTCACATCAGAAAATTTAGTACATTCCAGGCTAAGCCACCATTATTTATGAAAAGTATTTAAATAATTTCTAAGTTAAAATATCTTTAACAACTGTGACTTCTACAGCCAGCAGGCAGCAAGAGTGATCACATTTAAGATAAATTAATGTTTTCTCTATCTCTGGTCTTGTTAATTTCATATCAAATACTTTTCTTATTAACCTTTAACTTTGCTTCAAAAAGTCATATATTACTTATATGCAGATATTTCAAATGATCCCATGCTTCAACAGAAATACAAAATAAGGAACATAAAATTATCTAGCAACTGGTGCTTCTGGAGCTCCTGCAACTCCCTCTACTGAGTCTCAAGCAAGCCTAATGCATTTCTATATGAGGGCCTTGCAATGGACATTCTCATTAGTTTAAATGTCTTGCTTTCAATATCTAAAAAAATCTCAGTTTCTTACCTCAGATTTTTCACCTTTTTCTAATAACATTTCTGTAAGGATCAATTTTCAATTATTTCTTGTGAATGACTAGCCAATGGCTTATTTTAAAGCCTATGGGTATGAATGACAATTAATAGTCAATTGTTTTTGTTCTTTTGGGTACACAAGCACTTTGGCCTTTGCTCCAAAAATTCCCAGGTGCCACATCCTGGAAATTCTTTCCACTTCTATACTTGGTATAGTTATTTTGTGTAGCTCCAGATTCCTAAATAACCCTGAGAGGAATTCTGTGATCAACAGGACAAACTTGATTTGCACTCCACATGAACAAACAACATTTCCATCTCATTTGGTCATATACTATTCAAAATAACCATGTTTTCTTATATAATAACATCATTTTCAAAATTCCAAATCCCTTTTTCTGCTTAATTTCTTTGTGGTAATTTATATAGCACTTTTCTTATTTACCTCATCATTGCCCCATGGTTTAAGCAAGGATTTTAATTTAGTTATCATTTTCAAATTGCTGAATAAATGTGCTGTTAGGATTGAACCAAATTCAAGGTTTTTCTTTGTTCTGAAGCATCAACTTTTGCAAATTTTTCAAGTGTCAAAGCCAACTTTAACTCTAATCATAAAGCTATTTATTTGATTACTTATCTACCAGTCTGATATGCCATTTATTTGAAATAGCAATGAGATTTATTTGTTTTTTATTGCATTAAAATCCTTGAATGGCAAGAAAGACACATGCTATTTCTTTCCTAATGCTAGTTGCCTGACATATGTGTAACTGATAAAAATAAAACAAGAAATAGCAATGTGTATAGAACTGATATCCTCCCAAATAGTATTAATATTAGTACTAGCATTATCAGAGCTAAATGGGTTGATATTTATTCCATTTGAACAATAAAATTTGATTGCATTTGGGTTACATGAAATTTTAATTATCTTAGTACCAGATAATGGCATAAAAAAGAAGATACTTAGTTTCTACTCCATTTTAGAATTCTCTTGGTTTGGGCTTCCCTAAATTCTTGCCCTCTGCTTGTTTAAGACACTTTAAACAGACTGTAATATCAATGTTCTACATTAACATCAGATGTATATAACATTCTTCGCTTTCTATGAAATTTTACAATTTAATGGAGAAAACAATGAAAGCATAAGATGATAAATTGTATTAAAGTACTTGTGAAGGTTACTTTGTATTGTCAACTCAACAATACAAAGACACCACTTGGATAAAGCTGTGCAATCAATTACAGGAAAGATCACTGAGGCAGGAGATGTGAGAGCTTCTCTTGCAGTGGACAGCACTTCCTGTGCCAGCCTATGTATGAAAAAGTACCAGTAAAAAATACCTTTACCCATCTCCCATGTCTGTCTTTTTCCCTCACGAGAGTGCATCTATAATATTGATGGCACCCTTTGTTGATATTGGGTCTTGTTCAACATTTCAATAAAAGCTGTCAACCAGGGGCTCTCCAAAATCTTCTGGGCCTGTAATGCCAGGATGGGACTGCAGGGGCATTGGACCTTGTGGACTCGGATCTACATTGCTCTGTTTCTCCAGCCTGAGGACATCTATGGCTGCGCTGCCACTCCATGTTGTGCCATCCAATCTAATACGTTCTCTTTGCCATGCATATTCACCCCATCAGTACCGTTTTTCTAGAAAACCCTGACTTATACCTTTCAAAAGCAAAATATGTTTGAAAATACAGGGCTAAGTACAAACCTGGCCTTAATAGAGCAGTAGGTCTCTGCAGGATAACATATGTGAGTTTTAACTCAGGTTGGAAAGACACACAAATATATATATAACTTCCTCATATCTCTGCCCCGCCATGGCATCGCTTAATGAATACAAAGATTACCTTTCATGGCCTGCAGTGATTCTCTTGTCGTTTTCCATACATGGCTGGGCTTACAAACATGTACAGCCATTCCCAGCTGTCTTTTGTGGGCTCCTGGTATTTGCTCTTGGGCAGTTTCAAGACCTCTAGAGTCTCATAACTGCTGAGTCATCATCCCAGTCCAACATCCATTTTTGAAGACAAATATTGATACAGGAACAATCTTGTTGGCCCCAGTCCTGCTGTGGGTATGGTCCTGTCTGACCAGAGCTTCCTATCGAAAGTCTTTGTCTTGTCGCTCTTCCGTGCTCCTCCCTGGGTACCCTCCTTCTTGCAGTAGTGAAGTCCCAGGCCCGATGCTATGGTGGCCTGGGCCTGACCCGATGACTCTTGCATTCATGACTTGAGGCATTACAGCTGCCCAGGGGAATTTTTTTTTTTTTTTAAATTTTGGTTGTTGTTTTGTTTTTGTTTTAATATTTCATTTCATTTTCTTTTTTATTTATTTATTTATTTTTTATTGGAGACAAAGAGAGTGAATGGGTTTACCAGGGCCTCTGCTCCAAACGAACTCCAAAGGCATGTACCACCTTGTACATCTGGCTTACATGGGACCCGGAGAAATGAACATGGGCCCTTAAGCTTCACAGGCAATCACCTTAGTACTAGCAATCTCTCCAGTCCTTTAATATTATATTTTTATTTATTGTTTTCAGAGAATTTAATTTTTATTTATTTATTTGAGGGCGAGAGAAAACGGGCACACCAGGGCCCGGCCACCATGTATGAACTCCAGATGCATGTGCCCCCTTGTGCATCTGGCTTTAAATGGGTGTGAGGGAAGGGAACCTAGGTCCTTAAGCTTCACAGGCAAATACCTTAACCATGGGGCTAGTTTTAAGTAAAGGCAAGTCCGCCTCTCCCTGGCTGTGAGAAGACTGCCTCAGAACATTTTCTGACCCCTGTCACCCTTCTGAACACATGACTGTGGCTTCAGTGTGACTCATGATCAGGGGATGACTTCCTTGACATAGAAAATCTTTTCATGTTAGTGGGGGAAAAAAAAAAAAATATATATATATATATATATATATATACTTATTTTAAGAAAGTGAGAGAGTGAGAGAGCAAATTGTCACACCATGACCTCCTGCCACTGTAAATAAACCCTAGACACATGTGCCATTTCATGCTTCGGGTTTTATATGGGTACTGGAGAATCAAACCCAGGCAATTAGGCTTTGCAAACAAGCACTATTAATCACTGAGCCATCTCTTCAGCCCTTACCTGTGTTTTTATTTTTTTTTTGATGTTATTTCAATATTCCAAGTGCTTTAAATTTATCCAGATTATAGAAAAGCAGGTCAACTATAAAATACCTACTTTTATGGAAATAGTAGTGAATCTTTCAGCAAGTACCTGTATGCCTGCACAGAGCCTACTGGTTATGAGCACAAGGGAAATAAGAAAACATAGAAGTTATGTACCGAAGTCTATGTAGTGTATGAATGAGAAACAAGTTTGCTTATCTATGTATTTGTCTAAATTCCACTATTTAAATTAAGGGCAACAAAAGGACTACATATAACACTCGTACTAAGATTTAAGACAAAATAGCAGTGACATTTTAATGTTGATCGTGTTAAACAATGTATGGCATTTGCAGATTGTCAAATTCTTTGCATTCAATTATAAGACCAGCTCTGTTCTTGTAGAAACATGGCAAAAAGAAATGCAAGTTTATCAACTACTTTGTAATCTTTCTGAACTAATATACAATCCTGAATATTAAGTAGTGATATTTTTTATTTTTGAAAGCAATATGAAATACATTTATTTATTATCACACTCTTTACACTGATATTTTCTGATATTAGTAGTCTAGTCATTTCTTATTATTAAATATAGTCTTGCCACTTCAAACAAATGCCAGACCTTATGTCACATGTGTATTTTGTTTCCCTGGGTGGCTGGGAAATTGAATATAGGCTTACAAACTTTGTAAGCAAGCAACTTTAAAACTGTGGAGCCATCTCCCCCTCCTTCTTTAAATATTGTAACACAGGATAGCTTTTTGTTGTTGTTGTTTGTTTGTTTTTCTGGTTTTCGAGGTAGGGTCTCACTCTAGCCCAGACAGGACAGTTTTTAACAGAAGTTAGTTCCCCTGTCTTTATTTAGTTGCCTCCTTCTTTTGAACATGTTACCTTCATCTATCTTTGGAATACTTCGTTTTCCACAAGTACGCACATTTCCTTTTTGATTCAGGATCCTTCTGATTTTCATTGTCTTTAACCAAAGCATACAGTCACAAAGTTCATATGATGGCTGAAAATAAATGTGAAATTTGAATAAATATTTAGAAAGAAATTAGTAATCAGTGACTATTTCTTTCTTTTTATAAATTTTTTTCTCAATTTTTATTAACATTTTTCATGATTATAAAAAGTATCCCATGGTAATACCCACCCTCCCACCACTTTCCTCTTTGAAATATTTCATTCTTCATCATATCGCCTCCCCATCTCAATCAGTCTCTCTTGTTTTCCTCAATTTTTATTAACATTTTCCATGATTATAAAAGATATTCCATGGTAATACACTCCCTCTGCACTTTCCCCTCTGAAATTCCATTCTCCATCATATTCCCTCCCCATGTCAATCGGTCTGAGTTTTATTTTGAGGTCATGATCTTTTCCTCCTCTTATGATGGTCTTGCATAGGTAGTGTCAGGCACTATGAGGTCATGGATATCTAGGCCATTTTATATCTGGAGATGAGTATGTTGTGAGGAGTCCTACCCTTCCTTTGGCTCTTACATCCTTTCCACCACCTCTTCCACATTAGATCCTGAGCCTTGAAAGATGTGATCAAGATGCTACTCAGTACCCAAGTCACTTCTTTCCAGCACTATGATACCTTCTGAGTCATCCCACAGTCACTGCCATCTGAAAAGAGAAGATTCTCTACCCAAAGTGAGAGTAGCATTATTATAAGGGTATAAATATTAAGAGAAGTGCTTACTAGACAGTTTGATAAGCATAGTATATACATTTTTCCAGACATCAGCAGATGTTACACCCCTAGGGCTCATGACTACCCCTGTTTTAAGTTTTCAGTATCCAGGATGTGTTTTCCCCCCAGGGAGCAGGACTCCAGTCCAATTGGAGGGCAGTTGGTTTCCACCATGACACTTGTGCCACTATTGCACCCGTTGGCTCACCTGAGCTGGCTGGCCAATTATAAGGCTTGCAGTGTCCACTGTTGAGTATCTTCACTGGTGGTAACTTTTTCTCCCATTGAACTACATGTAGAATGGCTTCTTCCAGCTTCTGGTCAGCTGGTCTACATGGAGGACGTTATCAGCTCAGTTCCAGCAGGATTTCTCAATGGCCTTGCAGCCCAAGTATGTGGAGTTTTCAGCAATAGGGTCTTACCATCTATTCCTGGTGGGAAACCAAGGGCCTTGGCAATGGCTTATAATGTTTTGGGGGCATCAAGGACCTCCTTGGCTAACAACTCACTGCAGGTATCCCAAACATAGGCACTGAAAATTTTCTAACAATGAGCTATGGCTCCTAACTGTTCCATTGTTCAAAACCGGGTATTCCATATGATTTATTTGCATCCTCTTAGATTTTGATCAGCCCTCCCTCCACCTTGCCTTCACTCAATGTCTTCCCCTGACCTCACTTTGGGCCTTTTCACCCCTGTCAATCTATTCTTCTACTTACATATATATTATACCAACCTATTAAGTACCCTCCTCCCTTCCTTTCTCTTCCCTGTATATCTCCTTTTTAACTTACTGGAATCTGTTACTGAGTTGTTGTTGTTGTTGTTGTTTTTTTTTGTTTTGTTTTTTTTTTTTCCTTCTCACACAGAAGCCCAATCATCTGTAGCTAGGATCCACATATGAGGGAGAACATGAGGCACTTGGCTTTCTGGGCCTGGGTTACCTCACTTAGTATAATACTTTCCACATCCATCCATTTTCCTGCAAATTTCATAACTTCATTTTTCTTCACCACTTAGTAGAACTGCATTGTATAAACGTGCCACATCTATTGTCTACACAATGGAATTCTATACAGCAGTAAGAAAAAATGAAACAAAGAAATATGAGGAAAAATGGTTGAACCTGGTACAGATCATTCTCAGTGAACTTACCCAATCACTGAAAAAAAAAAAAAAAAATCAACACATAGTCTCATTCATCTGCAACACCTAACCTGAATCCACCCAAGATACCTTACATATCCAGCAAGCACCTCATGGATTAGACACTGGGATGGATGGGGAGGGGGGGAAGGGCATCGAAGGGGTGGGAAACAATAATCTGGACCCAAACAGCAATGGTACCATAAAATTCTACTTCCTAAAATACAGATCAAATGGCTGAACCTTCACTAGACCCTTACAGGAAATAACTGAACCACAAGACACTGGAGAGGGTAGGATCAAGTCTAACCTAAATCTTCTACATCTTCCCTCCCTTTTTCTCATCCTCCCCCTCTCTCTCTCCTCTCTAACTCTTGTATATTAGTTAATTTTTTCCTCATTTTATTAGTGAGCACTGATCTGTAACCCCCAATACCAGCATGGGGCTATCATCCACAATGAGCTTTTGATCAGAGAAACCTACAAAGGTTTTCTAAAAGAATGACAGACTTCTGTCAGAGTACTTGATGACCCACCAAATGTCAGTTGTAAGACCCTATTGCTGAAGACTCCATACACAGCTGACACGTAAAATGGAATGGCATGGCTGGAAGCCAGGAGAGAGTCAGTCCCCAGACAGTCAGCGTGTCTAGTGCCAGAAGGTGCTACATAGGCGACTGGGGGAAATGACCAATATCTGTCCAAGCAACTCATGGTCTAACCTACTTAGCAAGAAATAACCTGGTGTGATGCCCACACATGTGCAATAGTGGCACACAGCCATGGTGGGGAACCAACTGCTCTTGATTTGGCTAACTGATCCCCTCAGTGGTACGGGACCCATAGCTGGAGCTGGGAAACAAGTCAGAACCATATCCAAATATAAGCCCACTCTGCAATATAAAGCAACCATTAATCATGGGGTACAAGAGGGCCTACACCTATTAAGCTCTCTATCAAAAAAGTAAGTCTTATCTCAATTTTCCAGGTGCTAACTTACTCTCCTTTGTAGAATCTGCTTCTCTTTTTCAGATAAATGCAGATCCTAAGGAGAGAGCTGCCCCATCATACCTCAAAAGGGGCCTGACTGAAACTAAGGAAAATTGGCGAAACAAGCAAGGGTGCTGTTTTCCTGATGAACTGCATACCAGCACAAAGGGGAAGGAGACCAACACAGAGAAAAATCAACTCCTACCAAATCAGAGAGCCAGCGCCTCAAAGACCCCCAACACCTCAGCACTGAAGCAGACCAAAAATGAAGCCAACATGGCTCAGGGAAATTTTGCAGAAGAGGGGGTGGAAAGAATGTCAGAATCACATGTTGGGTCATGATATGCAGAGACATTTGTTGTACCAATAACTGTGGGCTAACTCCACAGTGCATGACGCATTTACATCAACAAGGAGGGGCCATTGGGAGGGGGTAGGCCATGGATGAGCCTAAACAATGCTACCAAACTGTCTGTATTTGCAGAAAATTAATAAAATAATTTTTTAAAAAATGTGCCTCATCTTCATTATATACTCATCAGTTGAGGGACATCTAAGCTGGTTCCATTTCTCAGCTATTATGAATTGAGCAGCAATAAACATGGTTGTGCATGTACTTCTAAGGAAATGAGATGAGTCCTTAGGATATATGCATAGGAATTCTATAGTTGGGTCATATGGTAGACCGATTTTTACCTGTCTTATGACCTCCACACTGATTTCCACAATAGCTGGATCAGATTGCATTCACACCAACAGTGTAGAAGGGTTCCACTTTTTCCACATCCCCGCCAGCATTTATGATCATTTGTTTTCATGATGGCAGCCAATCTGACAGGAGTGAGATGGAATCTCAATGTAGTTTTAATCTGCATTTCCCTGAAGACTAGAGATGCAGAACATTTTTTTAGATGCTCATACACCGTCCATATTTCTTCTTTTGAGAACTCTCTATTTAGCTCCGTAACCCATTTTTTAATTGGCTTGTTTGACTTCTTATTATTTAACTTTTTGAGTTCTTTGTATATCCTAGATATTAATCCTCTATCAGATATATAGCTGGTGAAGATTTTTTCCCATTCTGTAGGTTGCCTCTTTGCTTTATTCACAGGGTCCTTTGCAGTACAAAATCTTTGTAATTTTATGAGGTACCAGTGGTTAATCTGTGGTTTTATTGCCTGAGCAATTGGGGTTATATTCAGAAAGTCTTTGCCAACACCAATATGTTGAAGGGTTTTCCCTAATTTTTCCTCTAGCAATTTCAGAGTTTCAGGTCTGATGTCTTTAGTCCATTTGTATTTAATTCTTGTGCATGGAGAGAGGAAAGAATCTATTTTCATCCTTCTACAGACACATACCCAGTTTTCCCAGCACCATTTTTTTTTCATTTTTTTAGAACAATAAAAGAAAATTATAGGCCAATCTCCCTCATGAGCATAGATGCAAAAATTCTCAACAAACTATTGGCAAACAGAATACAATTATATATCAGAAGGATCATTCACCCTGACCAAGTAGGCTTTATTGCAGAGATGCAGGGATGGTTCAACATATGCAAATCAATAAATATAATACATTATATAAATGGAATGAAGGACAAAAATCACATGATCATCTCATTAGATGCAGAGAAAGCATTTGACAAAATCCAACATCCCTTCATGATAAAAGTCCTACAGAGACTGGGAATAGAAGGAATATATCTCAATATAATAAAGGCTGTTTATGACAAGCCTACAGCCAACATATTACTAAGTGGGGAAAAACTGGGAGCTTTTCCACTAAAATCAGGAACAAGAAAATAAAGTACCTTGGAATAAACCTAACCAAGGAAGTAAAGGATCTCTACAATGAAAACTATAAAACACTCAAACAAGAAATTTCAGAAGACACTAGGAAATGGAAAAACATTCCTTGTTCCTGGATTGGAAGAATCAATATTGTGAAAATGGCAATCCCCATCGAAATTCCAAAGGCATTCTTCATGGAAATAGAAAAAACAATCCCAAAATTTATTTGGAATCACAAAACGCCTCAAATATCTAAAATAATGCTGAGCAACAAAAATAAGTCGGGAGATATCACCATACCTGAGTTTAACCTATACTACAGAGCCATAGTAACAAAAACAGCATGGTACTGGCACAAAAGCAGATATGTAGATCAATGGAAAAGAATAGAGGACCCAGATATAAGTCCACGTAACTATAGCCACCTGATATTCGATAAAAAAGCCAAAAATACTCACTGGAGAAAAGACAGCCTCTTCAGCAGATGGTGCTGGGAAAACTGGATCAGTTTTCTGATGAGGAGGATATCACATACAATGAGGCAATCAAAATTGTTTGTGGCTGGGCTGGAGAGATGGCTTAGCGGTTAAGCATTTGCCTGTGAAGCCTAAGGACCCTGGTTCAAGGCTTGATTCCCCAAGACACATGATAGCCAGATGCACAAGGGGGCGCACATGTCTGGAGTTCGTTTGCAGTGGCTGGATGCCCTGACATGTCCATTCTCTCTTTCTGCCTCCTCTATCTGTCTGTCGCTCTCAAATAAAAATTTAAAAAATTACAAAAAAATTTAAAAAATACTTTAAAAAATTGTGGCTAAATGAGAAAATACATGTCTAACCAACATACATGTCAGAATCATAAAATTCCAAATATCATACTTTACAATAAACAACTGATGAATTTTGTCATGACAAAGTCTTTTGACTACCAATGTCCTTAGAAATTATAGAACTAAAGCTCCAGTATATGCAATTAATAAATGAATTCTTTCTCCATTTAGAATATACTTGGCATTAGGTATGGTCTTTATAACCCATATTATGTTGAGATATCAACCTTCTATCTCTAATCACTCCAGTGTTTTATTTTGTTGTATTTTTTTGAAGGATTTTTTTTCTGCCACAGGGTGGGAAGGACTATCCTGAGGCATGGACCCATTCCTCAAAGACTAACTCCTGCATTTATAACCAATGGTGAATACCAATATCCCCACTAAAGCAAGTCCCCAATGGCACAGGGTTGGGAAGAGAGGTTATAAGAGATATCATGAGGAGAATTGGTCCAGCACCCTATTTATTTGTACAATAATGATGTCCCAAATTTTAAAACAAAACAAAAAACAACCACAAAATGTGTTCCAGGTCAACTGCCTGGAGATTATTATTATTATTATTATTATACATAAAATGAGGTTGTAAAATAATACTTTCTAAGGATAGAGAGATGGCTTAGCAGTTAAGGTGCTTGCCTGCAAAGCCAAAGGACTCTGGCTTAACTCTCCAGGACCAAGTAGGCCAGATGCACAAGGTGGCTCATGTGTGTAGAGTTTGTTTGTAGTGGCTGGGGGCCCTGGCTTGTGCATTCTCTCTCTCAATTAAATAAATAAAGTATAAATAATACTTTGTTTTCCAAAAAGTAAAAGAAATTAAGTAGTTCCACAACATTCTGAAGGACAGAGGTAAATGACTTTTGTTTTATAATTATGATTCTCAGAATGACACCTTTAATTCCAGCCCTTTACAGGCAGAGGTAGGAGGATCGCTATTAGAGTGAGGCCACCCTGAGACTACATAGTGAATTTCAGGTCAGGCTGGGCTACAGCAAGACCTTACTTTGAAAAACCAAAATATAAATAATAAATAAATGCTTTTTGGTAGTTCTCAAAAGTAATTGCAGAATGTGAAGGAATTCTGCAGTCTGAGAGATGGTGAGAGTAGTTGAAGCTACCTGGCCCACTGTACTCAGTGCCCACATAGAACAGGATGCTTGCCCCCACTTTTCTTTAGCAAGCCCTGCGGTCTTGAGGTATGACATGAAGGGAGGGATAGATAGTTCCTGGTGTCCTTTACCTGGGGTGAAGAGCTCAGTACAAGCAGATTACACAACAATAGCAGAGAACTCTTCTAAGCTGTCCACTGCAAGTTCACAATAAATCCTAGGTTTTCTGTCTGTGTTATTTTGCCTTGGATTACCTTTCTGTAGCTAATAGACCCATTTTCTGTAAGTCCCATGCTTGAATGTTCTGTCTCACTAGTGCTAACCATCATACAGTGAACCGGGGTCAAAATGAGGGGCTTCTAAGCAAAGAGTTAATGTCATGAGAAAGCCTTGTTTAATGCATTTTTCATGCACTTCTTTTACATGTGAGCAGGATCAGGTGCATTCAGCTGCTTTCGTCACCTTGCCTGCCCTTTCCTTTGCTCAGAGTTCAGCCTGATTTGAGCCGGTGTTTGTGACTCAGGTGATATTTGTCAGTCAATTTAATGCTCTTTTTTAATCTTACCAGAAACATGTCAACATCTGTGATTGCATCTAATTACAGTAGTCACAGCCTGAAAAGACATCTAAATTGCCATGCTAGATTAGAAGAAAAGTAGATTAATTATGCTATTGAAATAAAGAACTTCAGAAGTATTTTTTATGTACTTAATTTTTCTTATTAAGACAAAAAAGGGAAAGTGCAAAATTATGTGGTGGTTTGATACAGGTGTCCCCCATAAACCTAGGTATTTTGAATACTGGGTTCCCAGCTGATGGAGATTTGGGAATTAATGCCTCTGGGAAAAAGTGTATTGTTGGGGGCAGGCTTATGTGTATTATTGCCAGTTACCCCTTGACAGTCTTTGGCACACTCTCCATTGCTGTTGTCCACCTGATGTTGGTGCGGAAGCGATGTCTGCCTTCTGCTCATGTCATTTTCTCCTGCCATCACAGAGCTTCCCCTTGAGTCTATAAACCATTTTTTTTTTTTCTTCTCACAAGCTGCTATGGTCAGGTAATTTCTGTCAGCAATGCAAACCTGACTGCAACATGTGCTTAATTCTCTTGTACATGTAAAATAAAAGAAAAAAAAAATCTGATATAGTATCTGAAACAGATATTTAGAAAAACAAAACAAAAATATTCTATTATCTGTAAGTTTTCTATTATACTGGACAAATGGTTTGTCATTTTAAGTCTTGGTGCTTGATCATTTTATAAGAAAAAAAGAGAAAACTTGGACTTTGGACATTTGTAGTAACAAACATCATCTTATTTGAGAGATGAATTATTTTCTAAGATAAAATTGAAATTAAAATTTAAGGGCTGGAGAGATGGCTTAGCAGTTAAGCGCTTGCCTGTGAAGCCTAAGGACCCCGGTTTGAGGTTCGGTTCCCCAGGTCCCACGTTAGCCAGATGCACAAGGGGGCGCACGCGTCTGGAGTTCGTTTGCAGAGGCTGGAAGCCCTGGCGCGCCCATTCTCTCTCTCCCTCTATCTGTCTTTCTCTCTGTGTCTATTGCTCTCAAATAAATAAATTAATTAATTAAAAAAAAAAGCAGAGGAAGCTGGGCGTGGTGGCGCACGCTTTAAAAAAAAATTTAAATAACTTTCCATAGAGTCTACAATATGTATGTACAAAATAAGAGGAAGGATGCAGATATAAAATGTCCATTATTTTTTAAATAATGGTCACTATCACCACATCTCCTTAAGGAAAATTTTTACTATGCCAAATAATTTATTTGGGATGATGCATAATTTTGGGGCTTCAGGAGGGTTCCCCCAAATTTATGAACACAATATTTGGGTCCTTTCCTTCCTTAAACAAAGAATGGATAAATATTTGTAGGGCAGATATGAGAGTCAGACCACCTGAGTCTTCTATCTAGGTAGAATGCTGGAATGTGGGCAGCAGTGGACATTGTAGATCAATCTTTATCAGATAAGAGTTCTATTTCTTCCAAGAGTTTCATTCATGTGCCTGGTTAGGTGGGGTGGCATCTCCTGGTTCTCTCTGAGCCTCAATATATAACTGAAAGTGCCTAAAATAATCTAGTTTTATCCTATCCTCCAGAGGGAGAATGGGCGTGCCAAGGCCTACTCATTTCAAAACAAAACAAAAATAAATAAGTAAATAAATAAACAAGCAAATAAACTTTCCACACACATATGTAACTTTGTGTGTCTACTTTAAGTGAGTGCTGGGGAATTAAACCCAAGCTGTCAGACTTGGCAAACAAGTGCCTTTAACCACTGAGACATCTCACTAACCTTTGAATAGACCAAATTAAATGGCTTCCTTCCCAACTCAAATGTAGCCTTTTAACACTACATTCCTGATTCCATTTTCGCAGAATACTTCACATTGAAAGGGAGTCAAGTAGCTTTGCTAGGTAGTTTAGGGTGACTGGTCCCAAAAACAAAGGCAGGAATGTCTTCCCTTTCAGTCTCCATTTTGCTAGAGATCAAAGGATGATTTGACTCCTTTATATCTTGCCTCAAAGAGTTCCTTGGGTCTGGTTTTCCACAAATAACTTGAGCCCCTCCTGGCAGGGAGGTCCCCTTTCCAAGAATTTAATTTTTTTTTTAACTTATTTGAGAGCCACAGACAGAGAAAAATAGTGGCAGAGACAGAGAGAGAGACAGACAGACAGACAGACAGACAGACAGACAGACAGACAGACAGGCAATGGGCGTGTCAGGGCCTCCAGCCACTGCATGCACCACCTTGTGAATTTGGTTTCTGTGGGTCCTGGGGAATCGAGCCTCGAACCAGGGTCCTTGGGCTTCACAGTCAAGTGCTTAACCGCTAAGCCATCTCTCCATCCCCTAGAATTTAAATTTAATCTTGACATTGTGGTTAGTGAAGTTCAGCCCTCAAAACTTGGTGTCATGGCTGGCCTCTTCCTGAGCCAGTCCCTAGCCCAAACCAGTCAATCCTTAAGCCAGAGGGTGAAACCCATCACAATAAGACTACAAGGAGATGCATGCCAGGGGGACAAGTCTCCCTCTTGGCTGTCTCCTGAACTTTGACGTTTTGTTAAACTTCCCTTATCTCAGCCTGGCCAGGGGATACTCACTTTTTCCTCAAGATGAGTGCTCTACCCCTACTTCCCTCCCCATGGCAGGAGATTTCTGCACTTTCTTCTCTTTCTTTCTTCTAATCTAATAAAGTCTCTCTGAACCTTACACTCTGGTCTATCAATTATTTAAATTCATAAGACAAGAATCATAGGTACTCTAAATTTATTGATGCCTTGGCATGTTGGTGTATTGGCAAGGAACTCCAAAGTTCCCACTTCAACATGTGGATCTAAGATTGTAAGAGCCACAGGTCAGGACATCATGCCCAGAGACATTGCCTTTTTCCATCAACCTATCAAGCTGTTCCCATAATGTATAACCCACAAGCCCAAGGGAAATACCTGCAACTCCACTGAGTAGGGCCCTCAGCAGAAAGAGGGCAGGGGAAGGATGGTACCAACTCATGATGTTTCCATAGTAACTATGTCTATAATTAATTAAAAAAAGAAACTGATGGAGAAATGCCACTTGTTGGTGATCTAAAATTAAAAATGTATATAGTGAAGACATCAGCTTACAAGCTTTATAAAGAAAAATAGTGTTTTACAGCACATAATGACTCCCATAAAATGCATGCTTTATGTCCAGTCATCTAATCTGATTGTTCACATTCAATGTGACAAACTCCTTTTACCCATTGGTTTCTATTTGGTTTTTGAAGCTTGGTAAGATCCTTTGCACTAAATGCCTATTAGATCCCCTGGATTATTTTTTGCATTACTTTTTTTGGTTGTATGTCGGTGTGTGCTGTGTGTGGGGTTAGGAGTATGTGTGTGAGGTTTATGTGGTGTGTGCACGTGTAAGAGTCCTTGCAGTGGCTCTCGCATGCCTGGGGTGGGAAGAATGGAAAATCAGGAGTCTTGCTCTCTTTCATAGCTCTCTTACTTGTGCTAGAACATCTTACTAATTCCAGAGTTCACCTGTTTTTTTTTTTTTTTTTTTTTTTTTTTGTAAGTGCCAGTGATTTTTAGGTCTCTGCACTCCTACAGGAGTGATGGACATGGGGGCACAGCCAGCTATTTCTGAGGGTGCTGGGCATTGAGTTCAAGAAGTCTCTGAGACTTCCTAAGATCCTCCTGCATCCACAGGTAGCTTTCTTAACTCCTGAGCCATCTCTCCAGTCTACTAAATTTAAATTGTTTATAAAACACATTTCCTGGGCTGGAGAGAGGCTCAGTTGATAAATGCACTTGCTTGAAAAGCCTGCTGCTCTGGGTTTGATTCCCCAGTACCAGATGCATGAAGACACACATACATCTGGAATTCTTTTCTGGCAGCAAGAGGAACTGGCATGCCCATACTTTTTCCTTTGCTAAAATAAACAGGTAAATTAATAAACAAATGATAAATGAAATTTACAATAAAACAAAACACACTTTCTTTTTCAATTACAGTCATTTTCATCTCTAGGAAAATTACTAATGGGTTTACACAAACTTTTATTCAAAATTAAAACCTGTAATCCAGTCCTGCTTTAAAAATTGACATATTAGTTATGTATATGAACGTATCTAAATAGCAAAATTATGATTACAGGGTTGGGAACAGAGCTCAAACATCGTGATTGCCTCACATACAAAAGACCTTGAGCTTCATCCATAGCATCACAAAACTTTGAGATTTTGCTATGCAGAATGCCTACTATTATAATTTATATTGAACAATCTCACTTATTTTTATAAATAAGCTTCAATAATTCTATAGATGTACAGATGTGTGTAATAGTCACTACAATCCAATGTAAGAAGATTCCCATCATCTCAGTAAAATTTTCCTGCTTATTTAAACATTCCAAGGGAAACATTCTGTTTCCATACATCTGTCATATTTAATGCATCTAGAATTTTGTCTCCTAGTATAATATGTTTAATTCATGTACATTTTACCATCATTTACCAGTAGACTTGTTTTAATTGATAGCATATTTCTTTTTATGGACAAATTGCATTCTTATACCCAAAGATAATTACTTGGGTGATTTTGACTATAATGAATAAATATTAATATCAAAATTTATAGCTTTTCTGGACATGTGTTTTCATTCCTTTGAGTCATCTAAGTGTGAACTTACTGGAAATATGACAGATTAATGATTAAAATTTTTAGAAATTATCTAAAAGATTTTCAGGTTGGCTTCCGTATTTAACGTTCTCATAAGAGGCCTGTAAGTATGATGTGTTTTTAACCTCATCACCACTAAATATGAATGTTAATGTGATTTTAGCTATTTTGATGGTTGACAGTTCATTGATGTTTTAAATGTTTCCTGATTAACCTGTAATATTGTGTATATTTTGATATGGTTATTATCAATTTTTGTACTTTGTTTAAAATTTCCATATTTTACCAACAAATAAGTTGTCCTATTCTTATAGCAACAAAAACATTGTCACTGATACACATTAAGAGAAGTAAATTTTTTTAGGTAGTGAAGAAAAGATCTTGAAAATTAACTGTTTTGTCTTTTTTTTTTTTTCATCTTGATAATGCAACAGTTAAAGTGAAAGTGAATTTAGGGTTAAAACAGAAAAGTCAGAACACAGACAGGAAGAACTGAAGGGTTTGTAGCTGTATGACACAGACCAGCTGACTAGATAAGGTGAAGCTCTGGGTTCAGGAAAGAAACCACAAATGCAGTTGAGGCAGGCTCTGGCCGGCCCCACAAAGCCCCACTAATGTCGACGGGGAGACTCTGGACCCTGTCTCCCTAGTCACCAACTTGAACAAAAGAACGTGATCAGTTCCTTTGTTGGAAATGAGACACCTGGTCACCTCGTGAAAAATTGATTATTGGGCCATAATGTCACTTCTCCATATCTCAGTCTAGTCATTTTTAAAATCAACTTATTTCTCTATCCAGAAAGCCTTCTAAAACCCAGGTCAAAAAAAAAAAAAAAAAAAGAGAGAAAAGAAAAAAAAAAAAAAAACTCATCATCAGGCCACTTTTAAGACATCCTCACAGTAGCAGAGCGTTTTTACTCTTGCCACTATCATTTTTCAACATGTAGCCTGGCTGTGGGTCCCCTCTTGTGTGCAATCTCTCCATACAGGAGTTCTTCCTTTTAGTTGGCTTTCTCTCTAAAACCTGATTTAATTTTTCTCCAAACTTGCTTTCTGTCTGTACTAAAGTTTCTCTTTTAAAACTCCTCCTTCAAGTCTGTGAGATTGATTATTTGATTTCATTGATCCAAAGAATCTGGAACCACTGATTTGGTGGCTTTCATGACCATTAAGAACCAGTACCCACATTCCTATGTGCCGAGATAACCCTCCATCACTATCAGAGACTGCCTAATTCTTAATTATAAATTGAGAAGGTAAGTATTTTAGCAGATATAATTGGTAGTTTAAAACACGGTTTAGTCATTTGTATGTGTGTGTGTGTGTGTGTGTGTGTGTGTGTGTGTGTGTGAGAGAGAGAGAGAGAGAGAGAGAGAGAGAGAGAGACAGACAGACAGACAGACAGACAGACAGACAGACAGACAGACAGAGAATGACTGCACTAGGGTCTCTAGCACTACCAATGAACTCCAGACATATGCCTTACTTTGTGAATCTGCCTCTATAAGGTACTAAGGAATTGAATTCCTGTCATCAAGCCAGTAATCACCTTCAACCACTGAGCCATTTCTAAAATCTTACAAAGACTTGATTCATATCTTTTCATGTTAAAAAATATATTTTTTCTTGTATTGCTGATGTTTTTGATTTAGATGAAATTTCAGTGTATTTTATTTCATGTATTGTGTGCTTGGTGTTCTATGGAGTATTGTAATACTAACGTTCTTGAGAGCTTTCTTTTACATTTTCCTGAAGAGGATTTTTGGCTTATTACATTTAGATAGATGGGCTACTTGAAGATTGTTTCATATGATGTGAAATCAGTGCATTTATTCTTGAGTCCACATCTCAAGTGCCTGTAGTGGCTTCAAACTAGAAATGCAGCTGAGGGTAATAGTGAACTCCTGGTCCTTCTCTCTCTCCTCACAAGGGCAGGAGTTGCAGCCATGTACCACCATGCTGGTCTGGATGTCTCAATGCATTAATCTACGTTGGTAACAAATTTTTAACATCTGTTTGTAGTGTTCACTAATGGAATTCACTTTGCACTCTTACCAAAATCAATTTTCTATAAATTACAGGGTTTACCTGAAGCCCTGAACACAGCTCCATCGCTTTATCTCCGTATCTTTTAGCTTCTACAAGCCTGTATCTGCTATAGAGCTTGAGTAGGTTTTGAACCTGGGGTATCAGCCTTCCAGATTTGTTATTCTTCTCCAAGCTTAATTTGGCTACTTTGGTTATTTATTTTTTTGTCAACCATTTAACATATTATTGTTCCATAAGTGTCAGAGCTTTTGTCATTCTCAGACAGTTGAGGGATGACACACCCTAAAAGTAAAATTGTGGAATATCCTCAACATGTAGGGGTAATCTGTGCAATTCTTGTCTCCTTTCTCATAAAGCATTCCTCTTTTACAGAATCCACCTTGCTGGAGATCAGATATGTCAGAACTGTCTGGCATTTCCTTATCTTCTTTCTCATTCCATGAAAGAAGTTCAGGTTTATTACAAATAGTAATTTATGTGCAAGAAATTGACATTTCATAGATGACAGAAGCTCAACTTATTGCTTAAAATATGCAATTTAAGGTCAGGCGAAGTGGTGCACACCTTTAATCCCAGCAGTTTGGAGGCAGAGGTAGGAGGGTCGCTCTTAATTTATACTACCCTGAGACTACATAGTGAATTCCAAGTCAGTGTGGGCTACAGTGAAACCCTACCTAGAATAAACAATAAAAAAGCAATTTATTTTTGAAAATATAAACTAAATATATTATACTTAAATTAATGTTTTTGTTCGGAGGTTCAGTATTAGTTAAATGACACAGCTGAGATGTACAGGACTTAAAAAGCATTTAATCATGTATGTGAGCTGTTTCTTACTTGGAGGTTATTTCCTTATATTGCTTCCTGAAGAAGTAGGAAAATATAAAAAAAAATATTCAATCATAGCATAGAAATTTATACTATAAATACATTGACCAAAATATTTCTTTTTTCATAAACTTTTCAAATTCCTTCCATTCCAGGAAAGCTTGGTTTAATATCCATTGTTATAGATTTACCTGTCATAAAAGTTCCAAAGATTGATGACCATACAAAAGTATAAATAAGTAACTTTACTTTGTATGTTTCGTTTGATTGTGTCAGCATTTTTCTTTGTGCAGACAGGAATGGGGGGGAAAAAAAGATCTCTTAAGTGAGTTTGGGTTGAAATAGAAGAAAAGTCTTCAGGGATAAAGCATACAGGAACAGACTTTCTTCATAAATAACATGTTGACAAGGGCTTACTGAAAACTGTTAGAACTTGCATGTACTTATTCTATTTGCAGAGAAAAATGTTTCCTAATGTCAGCAAATTTGGGAGGTCAGTCTTCCTGTAATAACAAAAGAGCAACACGTCTATGGAATCAAAACCTTGAGAAAGAAATGGACCAACTCCCTAGTATGTTTCAGTATTATCCTAACTATAATTCTTCATTTCTCATATTTTATTATACTTTTGGATCTTAATTCTTCTTGAGTTTTGTTTTATTCAAACTTTCTTTTTGTTTCTCTTCCTATTTCGTTATGCTAACATACATGTTTTCTTTCTTTAATTTAAAAGATTGGTCATGTGCTAGTTATCAAGACAAGTGTTAGAATCACCTAAGTACAAGGCATGCAGTGTTGCTTAAAATATTCTTTTTTATTTTTAAAATTTTAAAAGTTTTATTAACATTTTCCATGATTATTAAAAAAAAAAAAAAAACATCGCATGGTAATTCCCTCCCTCCCCACCCCCACACTTTCCCCTTTGAAATTCCATTCTCCATCATATTACCTCCCCATTACAATCATTGTACTTACATATATACAATATCAACCTATTAAGTATCCTCCTCCCTTCCTTTTTCTTCCCTTTATGTCTCCTTTTTAACTTACTGGCCTCTGCTACCAAGTATTTTCCTTCTCATGCAGAAGCCCAATCATCTGTAGCTAGGATCCACATATGAGAGAGAACATGTGGTGCTTGGCTTTCTGGGCCTGGGTTACCTCACTTAGTGTAATCCTTTCCAGGTCCATCCATTTTTCTGCAAATCTCATAACTTCATTTTTCTTTATTGCTGAGTAGAACTCCATTGTATAAATGTGCCACATCTTCATTATCCACTCATCAGTTGAGGGATATCTAGGCTGGTTCCATTTCCCAGCTATTATAAATTGAGCAGCAATAAACATGGTAGAGCATGTACTTCTAAAGAAATGAGATGAGAACTTTGGATATATGCCTAGGAGTGCTATAGCTGGGTCATATGGTAGATCAATCTTTAGCTGTTTTAGGAACCTCCACACTGTTTTCCACAATGGCTAGACCAGATTGCATTCCCACCAGCAGTGTAGAAGGGTTCCTTTTTTTCCACATCCCCGCCAACATTTATGATCATTTGTTTTCATGATGGTGGCCATTCTGACAGGAGTGAGATGGAATCTCAATGTAGTTTTAATCTGCATTTCCCTGATGACTAGTGACATAGAACATTTTTTTAGATGCTTATATGCCATTCGTATTTCTTCCTTTGAGAATGCTCTATTTAGCTCCACAGCCCATTTTTTTTGATTGGCTTGTTTGATTCCTTATTATTTAACGTTTTGAGTTCTTTGTATATCCTAGATATTAATCCTCTATCAGATATATAGCTGGCGGAATTTTTTTCCCATTCTGTAGGTTACCTCTTTGCTTTTTTCACTGTGTCCTTTGCCGTGCAAAATCTTTGTAATTTCATGGGATCCCAGTGATTAATCTGTGGTTTTATTGCCTGAGCAATTGGGGTTGTATTCAGAAAGTCTTTGCCAAGACCAATATGCTGAAGGGTTTCCCCTACTTTTTCCTCTAGGAGTTTCAGAGTTTCAAGTCTGATGTTAAGGTCTTTAATCCATTTGGACTTATTTCTTGTGCATGGCGAGAGAGAAGAATCTATTTTCATCCTTCTGCACATACATATCCAGTTTTCCCAACACCATTTGCTGAAGAGGCTGTCTCTTCTCCAATGAGTATTTTTGGCATTTTTATCGAACATCAGGTGGCTATACCTACTTGGGCTTATATCTGGGTCCTCTATTCTGTTACACTGATCTACATGTCTATTTTTGTGCCAGTACCATGCTGTTTTTGTTACTATGGCTCTGTAGTATAGGTTAAAATCAAGTATGGTGATACCACCAGCCTTATTTTTGTTGCTCAGTATTATTTTAGATATGCAAGGTTTTTTGTGATTCCAAATGAACTTTTGGATTGTTTTTTCTATTTCCATGAAGAAAGCCTTTGGAATTATTATAGGGATTGCATTAAATGTGTAGATTGCTTTAGGTAAGATTGCCATTTTCAAAATCTTGATTCTTCCAATCCAGGAACAAGGGATGTTTCTCCACTTTCTAGTGTCTTCTGCAATTTCTCGCATGAGTGTTTTAAAGTTCTCATTGTAGAGATTCTTGGTTAGGTTAATTCCAAGGTACTTTTTTTTTTTTTTTTTTGATGCAATTGTGAACGGGAGTGATTCTCTGATTTCATCCTCTGTGTGTTTGTTGTTAGCATATATGAAGGCTACTGATTTCTGTGTATTTATTTTGTATCCTGCTACATTGCTGTAGGTTTTGATCAGCTCTAACAGTTTGCTAGTACAGTCTTTAGGGTCCTTTATGTATAGAATCATGTCATCTGCAGATAATGCTAACTTGATCTCTTCCTTTCCATTTGTATCCCTTTTATGTGTGTCTCTTGCCTTATTGCTATGGCTAAGACTTCCAAAACTATATTAAATAAAAGTGGGGACAGTGGACACCCTTTTCTTATTCCTGATATTAGTGGAAAAGCTTCCAGTTTTTCCTGATTTAGTAATATGTTGGCTGTAGGCTTGTCATAAATAGCCTTTATTATACTGAGATATGTTCCTTCTATTCCCAGTCTCTGTAGGACTCTTATCATGAAGGGATGTTGGATTTTGTCAAATGCTTTCTCTGTGTCTAATGAGATGATCATGTGATTTTTGTCCTTCAACCCATTTATGTAATGTATTACATTTATAGATTTGCGTATATTGAACCATCCCTGCATTTCTGGAATAAAGCCTACTTGGTGAGGGTGAATGATCTTTTTGATATACTTTTTTTTTTTTTTTTTTTTTTTTAGGTAGGGTCTCACTCTAGTCCAGGCTGACCTGGAATTCACTATGTAGTCTCAGGGTAGCCTTGAACTCATGGCAATCCTCCTACCTCTGCCTCCCGAGTGCTGGGATTAAAGGTGTGCACCACCACGCCCAGCCTTTTTGATATACTTTTGTATTCTGTTTGCCAATATTTTGTTGAGAATTTTTGAGGGAGATTGGTCTGTAATTTTCTTTTTTTGCTCTATCTTTGCCTGGTTTTGGTATCATGGTGATGCTGGCCTCATAGAAGGAGTTGGTAGAATTCCTTCTTTTTCTATTTCCTGGAAAAGCTTAAGAAGCAATGGTATTAGCTCTTCCTTATAGGTCTGGTAAAATTCAGCAGGGAATCCATCCAGGCCAGGGCCTTTTTAGTTGGGAGATTATTGCTAACTGATCGGATCTCCATGTTTGTTATAGGGGTATTTAAGTGATTAATCTCATTTTGATTTAATTTAGGTAGGTCGTATAAATCAAGGAAATCGTCCATTTCTTTCAGATTTTGATACTTTGTGGGGTATATGCTTTTATAGTATGTCCCTATAATTTTTTGAATTTCTCTGGAATCTTTTGTGATGTTATCTTGTTCATCTCTGATTTTATTAATTTGTGTCTCTTCTCTCTTCTTTTGGTCAGATTTGCTAAGGGTTTATCAATCTTGTTTATCCTTTCAAAGAACCAACTCTTTGTTTCATTAATTCTTTGGAGTTTTTTTTGTCTGTTTGTTTCTATTTCATTAATTTCTGCCCTAATCTTTATTATTTCTTCCCGTTTACTGATTTTTGGTTTGCCTTGTTCTTCTTTTTCCAAGGCTTTACGCTGAAGCATTAGGTCGTTTACCTGCAACCTTTCCAATTTCTTAATATAGGCACTTAAGGCTATAAATTTACCTCTTAGAACTGCCTTCATTGTGTCCCAGAGATTTTGGTATGTTGTGTTCTCATTATTGTTCGACTCTAAAAATTTTTTGATTTCGTTCTTTATTTCTTCATTGACCCATTCATCATTTAGTAGTGTATTGTTTCGTTTCCATGATTTTGTGTATGCTCTATAGCCTTTCTTGCTACTGATTTGTAGTTTAATTCCATTGTGGTCAGATAAAAAGCAAGGAATTATTTCAATTTTCCTGGATTTGTTAATATTTGCTTTGTGTCCTAATATATGGTCTATTTTAGAGAATGTTCCATGTGCTGCTGAAAAGAATGTATATTCTGCAGCCCTTGGATGAAATGTCCTGTATATATCTGTTAGGTCCATTCCTTCTATGACCTCATTTAGTCCAGATGCCTCTCTGTTTATTTTTTCCCAGGATGACGTGTCAATTGATGAGAGTGGGGTGTTAAAGTCACCCACCACCACTGTGTTTGGTGTTATTTGTTATTAGTTCTAATAGTGTTTGTTTGATGAATTTGGGAGCCCCCATGTTAGGTGCATATATTTTTAGGATTGTAATGTCCTCCTGTTGGAGTGTGCCCTTAATCAATATAAAGTGACCTTCCTTATCTTTCTTGACTAACGTTGGACTAAAGTCTACCTTGCACAAAGTGGCACATACATCTGGAGTACATGTGCAGTGGCTGGAAGCCTTGGTATGCCAATTCTCTCTCTCTCTCTCCCTGTTTCTAAATAAATAAATATTAAATAAATGTCCGTCATATTTTGAAAATTAGTTTTTGAAATGTTGTTTTGTTTAAATAAGGTGCTATTGCAAAACATTTTAAACATCAACTTTTTAAAATTTTTATGTTATTTATTTTTATTGGAGACAGAAAGAGAAGGAAAGAGACAGAGAATGGGCATGTCAGGGCCTCTGGCTACTGCAAATGCACTCTAGATGCATACGTCACCTTGTGTATCCGGCTTATGTGAGTCCTGGGGAATTCAACCTGGGTCCTTAGACTTCACAGACACATGCCTTAACAGCTAAGCCATCTCTCCAGCACAAACAGCAACATTTTTAATAAATGTAAATGTAAAGTACCTTTGAATGTCATAAATTATGTGAGTGAGCATTTCAAAATTTAAAAGTAATTTTATATTGGAAAATGCATAGGACTTTTAAAATTAATTCATGTCAATACATTAATCACATAAGTAATTGTAGTTTTCAGATTTAAACTTTTTCATTAAAGTCATTGTCTTTGTATATAAAAAAGTATGAAAAAACTTTATATTAAACCAATTAGCTATTTAATGTTATAAAATATTATACCAACCAAATTAAAATTTCACAGTCAATATATTAAAATCCAATTGAATTTCAAATCAAGTAAGTTAAATTCTGATCAGGTATGATCAAATAGGAATTTGTGAATTTTTTTATATTTTTTCTATTTTTAGACATTAATATCATAAACCTCCAGTCCCATTACAATAAAACAAAAGCACTCAACTATATTTGAGATTTAAGCTTAATGGAAAATAAAATGAACTTATGAGATCATAAAAATTGAACAAAAATCTCACATTGATATATAATTAAAATGAAACTGTAAAATAGTATGTTTAAATATATGCAACATGCATGTTGCATATATAAT
Organism: Jaculus jaculus; assembly: GCF_020740685.1. Taxonomy (NCBI): domain Eukaryota; kingdom Metazoa; phylum Chordata; class Mammalia; order Rodentia; family Dipodidae; genus Jaculus; species Jaculus jaculus. The sequence goes on along the minus strand of NC_059103.1, from coordinate 181,737,470 downwards.
ACATAATCACTGCAATATAATTATATGTCACATATCTATATATTATTTTTACCATTTTTATTGTTTTCATGCTAAGTTTTTTTTTTTTTTCCTGTTTGACTTTTTCTTGGTGTGTGGTGTATATAGGATTTGTGGTATACCCATGTGTGTGTGTAAAAGTAGGCATGCAGAGGCCAGAGGAAAGGCATGCATGATCTTCTCTTTTACTACCTGCATAGTTTTTACTCAGAAGAAGTCTCTACAACAAACCAGTGTCAGTGGCCCTGCAATAAGACCTGGTGAATATCTGCTCTCTGTAGCACCTATGCTCCAACTTGGGTTACATATATGCATGACCATGCTTGCCTTTATTCATGGGTTCTGGGGAGACAAACTAGTTTAGGTGGCAAAAACTATTAATCATTAAGCCATTTTTCCAGTCCCAATAATTATTTTTTACTAATTTGTTCTTCATGTAATTATACACACACACACACACACACACACACACACACACACACACACACACCACAGTTAAGCAGTTGAATCTATACATGAATACTTGATATATATTGCTAACTATTCATAATATTAGCTTCTTATTTGGAAGAGTGGTATCATATGTGAAATATACAATGTGTGCAGAGCAACAGAGGCCTCCTTGAAAGACAAAACAAATCAGTATCTATGAGATTGGACTTAGGTATCTAGGGTTTTGTGGAGAACAATATGCAAGCAGTATGTACTTATAAATTTACAGGTTTAAGATTGATTTACAATATATTTGTTAACAAATAGTTTAAATACACTTCAAGTTATTGTTATTTCTTGAGTGGGGCTGTTTGAGTGAGGGTCTCATTCTATATTGCAGCCCAAAATGAAACTCAAGTTTTTCCTGCCTCAGTCTCCTAACTACTAGGCTAAGAAGTGTGAAAGACACCAAGCCCAGTTAAACACATTTTAAACTTAATGCTAAAACAACAACAATTCGATAATAACTGTTTATTATATAGTCAAAGATGACAAATGAAAGTTTTCCTGACTTGTGGTTATCATTCAGATAAGCATTGAGCTAGTTAGTGAATAAGTTTAGACAACTCACTATCCTTCAAGGGAGGTTGACTTAGTCTAAACAGGAAGAAATTATGTGTGTTGGGGAGAACAGTAGCTCATTGGTGAACATGGCCAAAACAAATCAGAAGATAAGTTAAGTTTCTGGACATTTAGCACACAACCAGTAGAAACAATACATTTTAATAAAGAAACCCTACTTACTATTTGTATTGCTAAACAAAATATTTTTCAACATGATTAAAATAGAATGAATTACTTATTCAAGGACTTTCAAGGGTTTTGAAAGCACTTTTTTTTTTTTTTCCTGTCTACTACTGCAAAAGAAATTCTGGAACAATAGGACCTTTTATTTGTGGCTCAAAATTATGCAGCTCTAAAATATAATGGTGAATCAGTAGAAAATGAAAGTCAAACTGAGTGGAAGGAGATCTTATACAACTGTGTTGAATATATTAGTACAAATGTTATTTATACCATTATACTATTCTTCTCTGAATAATTTTTCAAGGTCAATAGAAATTGTTAAAGAAACAGAGAGGGCATTGTTTTGTTAATTAATATTTGGAAAATGAAGTCACAAATGCTTGAGGACAAGTTATTCTTCCAGTGCCATCCTCACTTGTAGTCTACTGGATTTATCTCTGTTTTCAAAACCAGTATATCTGATATTCTCATTTTACAGAGACATAAAAAAAAATCCCTCTTAAGTCTTAAAGCATATACAATATATAGTGAAAATCTAATAATGTATTTACCACATACAAATATTGTTATATGAAATTATGATGTCAAGAAAAATATCATTACTCAACCAGACAATTTTCACCTAATTTTCCCTCAATTTCGTGCATGGTAGCACATAGACACACATTTTTTTTCATACAATTGGCAACTGAAAATGTGATCATTTTTATTCTAGAGGGAATACAATTTCTTTTAAAAAGCTATTAATTTCAATTTAATTAGTGGTATTTATCTCTTACCATAGGGTATTTTAAAACTGTATGTTTTGTGTACATGTCAAGGCAGGGGTGTTATTGTAGGCATGTGCATGTCTGAGCACAATTTTGAGGTGCTTTTGCTCTCTGTTTTTTGCCTATCTATCTATCTATCTATCTATCTATCTATCTATCTATCTATCTACATTTGCAAGGAGAGAGACAGAGACAGAGAATAGACTCTATCTCCTACTTTCAGAGGTGCTGATGCTTTTCATGGATACTGAGGGATTAAACCATGATCTGCAAGCTTTGCAAACAATAACCTTTAACTGCTGAGCCAACACTTAGCCCCAACTCTAGGAATCTTACTCCACTGCTTTGCTGAGTAGGACTTTGATGTATACTTTGGAAGACTTTTCCCCCATTAAAACTCCCTATAGAAAAATTTGTATCTTCTTTTATACATATTAAACTGGATTTTTTTCTCTTTAATTCCTATCTATAATACATATGGCAAAATAATGTAGAAATATATTTAATAATATAAGAAGATTGATCATCTTGACTGTTTCATTGTACTTGTGAAAGTTATTTTCTGAAAATTCAAACTTACTGTTGTGTGTTTATTTTATGCTTTGATGTACAGCAATTCTATTTGACTACTAGCTAAGCATTCTTTTCTGCTCCTTCTCAGTGGAGCTGCCTATATATTATGCATCCAAGAAAGCTTGTCTTACTTAAGGATTCCCAATTCACAAAACCTAAGGCAAGATATCTCCTTAAAACAATCCATTTGAAATATTGAAATATAGAACTGAGGAAGGAAAAATGGATGAAGCAAACACAGATCTGAGATTGTCCTATGATAATATAGTTAACATGCAGAGTAATTAGAACTAAACCATGGTGTCTTCTGATAAAACATGTTACTACATCTCAGAAACATCTGTTTGACATAGAGAAAAGGCCACTGATCCCGTTCCACTGGTAAGTGGTTGTTTCCAACACTTCACACACTTACAGGTTTGACACATATTTAGTGAGGTACTAATGTAAATAACACACTTAGCAGTAGTGGCAAGCATTCTTATAGCCAGAAAGCTAACATTACTTGCTGTTACTGAGAAGAGGTGCTATCTGTCCCATCTAACAGATACTTAATGCAAAAGCAATAGTTATAACCAAATGGAGGGTAAGAAAATAAGAAATTGATAGTAATTTCCCACAACTTAGTCCATTATTATTTTTATTACCTTCATATTGTGTAGAAGTTTGTAACAAGTACAATAACAATGAGGTCAAATAACAAAAAGCAAAGATTATTGATTTTTTTTAATGAGGAAACTCAGCTAGAAATTTATATAAGGGTTACATTTCAATAATATTATTTCCATTTCTTGATACATAATTTTAAAACTTTTCAATTAAAGGCAAAATTAATGCTTTTGTTTTTGTGTATTAGTTATAATTTCTGGGCCATAGATTGAAAAGCAAATATATTAACAATACAGTGAACACATTGAGATATCTGACAAAGATGTGTAAGATTTGTATGTTAAAATTTACAAAGCATTGACGACAGAATTTGCGGTCAAATTGAATTGAAAGTTATTACATTCAGAAGATATTTTCTAGGAAATATCATATATTGGACAACAAAAAATGTATCTCTATATTATGTTTTGAATCTGAAATGTCCCATAAAGGGTTATGTGTTTGAACATTTGGTTCCCAGCAGATAACTGTGAACAAGCACTGAGCAACAGAATCTGGCCCCATTTTCAATCTGTAATCTGCTTGTGGACTGCATTTGTAGTGAGATTTAACTAACCTGTATTCCCCAGCTGTCACAGAAGAGTCACTCCCCTCACCATGCCTTCTTCACCATGATGGATTTTGTCCCCTCATCCTACAGTCTGGTAATGTTTTTTTGCATTCTTAAGTTTATCTCAGGTATTCTGTCAAAGTAAAAAGAAAGGTAACTGATTAGCCAGTAAATTTTAAATGGTGAACTATTCTAATGCAGTTTTGACTATAATGTTTATAACAGAAAAATATAGAAATATATAATTTTTAAACACAAATCACTTTTAAAGATGGTCAGTAATGACAACAGATCACCAAGGAATTTAAAAATAGATTGACATGAATAATAAATAAAATGGCACCATATCACAATTCAATGGACAGTGAAAGCACTTATACAAGAGAAATCTATAACTTTAAAGTTACATGCAAAAGACTCAGAAACGCCCTACACCAGTACTCACATTGTAGTTTAGAGAATAGAACAAACTGGCTGAAACCCTTAGAATAATATAATAAGTTACATTGCTGTAGAATTATAAGGAGTAAAACAAAAGAAAAATCATGGCACCAAAAATGCCCAATATTTGTTTTTTGCAAAGTTCAAAAAATAACTAAATATTAGGTATTTGAACTATAAAAAGATGACTATCATCTTTGATATCAGAGATGGAAATTATAATGTAAGGAGAGCTATAGAAATTTTCAAAAAAATAAATATAAAAAGCTTGTCTAAGACTTGTGGCACATGGTTCTCCAGAGAATGAGGGAAGAAAGTCATTAGTTTTAGACCAACAGGTATATATACATAAAGAGATCCTGTGTTAAATTAACAGTGACAAAAAATACTTGTAAGAGATTACTACAAACAATACTATACTAATAAACTTGAAAATATATAAAATGGAGAAATTTTAATGATTTATTATATGTAAAAAAATACTAATTTACTTTATTGGATCAGCATATTTCAACCCAAAATAGGAAAAGGCATTTACAAAATGAATCATCAGCATAAGATTAGGGACAAAACAAAACCTGGAGATTAATATTAGCAAGAAGGAAATACAACTACAGTTACTTGTAGATTGAAAGTTACCCCTATCAATACATTGATGAATTTTTTCACAGGAATGTTTACATGTATTACAAGAGTGGAAATTACAATAAAACATTGCCCACTGTTAATAAGTTGTTAAGACCAACTCTAAAGTCAGAGAAACCTCAAAACCAAAAAGAGAAAGGAAGAAAAAGAAAGAAAGAAAGAAAGAGAGAGAAAGAAAGAGAGAAAGAAGAAAGGGGGGGAGAGAGAGAAAGAAGGGAATGAGGCAGAGGGCACAGATGTGTAAGAGAGTATGGAGCAGAGATGGCTGAGAATCTGAAAGGATGCCATGGGCCCATGAGACTTGTAGTGCTGAATGATCGTGTTTGCATATATCCTTTGCTACCAAGCTGAAGTAAGAATTAGCATTTAGCACACAACTCTGTTAAACTAAGGACAGAATGAAAAAGAAGGACTCTGAGAAAATGAAGATTGGAAATGTTCACTTCCCCTTCGAAAATCCAAACTATAAGCAAGAGAAAATTCATTTGAGGAAAGGAGGTGCAAGCGGAAAAAAATGCTAGTATGTTCATTTTACAAGTGACAGCTTGTGATTACTAGTAGACAGTCATGCTTAAGACTTCTCTTAGCTTACAAAAATGTAACTGTACCTGGAGAGTGAAAAGTAAGTACTCAGTGTAATATCAGAAAGACAAAGTGGTTCTAAATTAGGCACAAGTGAATGTTAGAGTAATGCTTAGCTCTGAATCCTCACCTTCCTTTACATGTCTCCCAACTACAGTTCCAGGACTTTTCAGGTAACTATAATGCTTTTTACTTATAAAAATAATGATATTTCTTACATTTCTAATTCTATTAGCATCACTTTTAATGCTTCTTTCTGCAGATACATTAAGGGAAAGAACAAATGATGGCATCTTAAAATAGATTACCTGTTAGCATTTTACATGTATAAGGAAATCTATGCACATTATGCATTGGATCTACTTTGTGAACTTTAAAAACTGATTTGAAATGACACATTGATTAGATGGTTCTTTTCAAATTTACTGGGCAGTGAATATAGAAAACTATTCAGTCACTATTAATATTTTAATTCTTTTTCACACTCCTAGAAAGGCTGCTTCACATTTAAAATAATAGTATAAAGAAAGGTTTAACCTAATAGCAAATGCCTGATTTTCCATAACTTTTAAACTACATAACCAACTCTTGTGACAATGTTCTCCTTACTCAACTGGTACATTTAATCACACTACATCTTTTCCATGGGTAGATTCACACCTAAAGAGGCAATCACCCTATGCAATTTCCATATATGCACATTTCTAAAGATGATTAATTTCTTTTAAAATATCTAAAACCTTACCATATACATGCATACATATATACATGCATGTTACGCTTATCACATAAGCTTTTTGAATTCTGCCATTTTTCTTGCAACATCTGGATTTTTTAAAGTTCATGATCTCCTGGACTAAATATTTTCAAAATATATGTCTTTAGAATATATTCCTACATGCTCATTTTTTCAGTAGTATCAAATCAAAGTAGTACATTATTTTATCCATATATTATAAATATATTTCCATTAGTGTCAAAGTAAAATCAGCCTTCAAATACATTTTGCATGTGTAAAGTTTACTCTGAGCTATAGTCTCAGGCTGAGAAATCAATTTTTCTCTTCTCATTATACATCTACAGTTGAAGTCTCTGAAGCAAAATTATGAAAATCCAGTACTCATGCTATTCATCCTTTTAGAAGAAGAAGTAAAATATGTGTACCTTTATGGGACTGTGATGCATATCACTACCTGGATCAATACCATATCAATGCTAAAATGTAAATTTGAATAAACTTAATAATAATATTCTTAATGGCAGCTTTAGATACGTTTTTGTGTTTTTCTTGCCTATATAATCCTTTTTCCTTGACTGTTTGGTTTAGTAGAACTATATTCTAGATACAAAAAACAACAGAAATGATGGAACTACCACACATACACATACATATCCGTAAGCACCCATAAATGCACACTTATAAAAATTCAAACACGTGAATGCTATGAAATCAGTGCTGGGGGTTTACCACAGTAGCAGTACATAATACAAAATCTGTGTGTTGTATCCAAAGATTTTCCAAACTTTCCTCTTGGCAATGTTTCACTCCTAAATTCTTAGGTAATTTTCAAGCATTTGCCTTCCTTTGTTATATAAGTCTCCTGCTGAAGAATCAATGGAGATGACAGCCTTATCCTCAGGCTTCCATTCAGCACAAAAAGAGCACAGGACAGTGGACTCACCTTCTGAGAGGAGAACACAGAAGCTATACTACAATGCATATCTTCTATGCAAGCTTCCCACCACCTGAATGTGGTTCCAGTATTTAAAGGTACAACACTTACTATTTTTTACATAGCAAATACATACTGCAAGACAATTGCATATCATATCCTATTACGAAGAGATAATGATCAATGGTTTTCTGTTGGTGGAAATGTGGCTAATTTGGTTCTATTGAAAGATGGTGTATTGATATTCTGTAGGATATCTTCTTAAAGGATTTGAAAAGTAAAATTGCTGAACAACGCTATTTAGATTTAGTTGTAGATAACTTATCACTAAAATATTATCATTCTTCATCTATAATGAAAGGCTAATATATTGACTTTTTTGTTTTGTTTTGTTTTGTTTTGTTTTGTTTTGTTTTGTTTTCTAAGGTAGGGTCTCACTCTAGCTCAGGCTGACCTGGACTTCACTATGTAGTCTCAGGGTAGCCTTGAACTCTCGGCGATCCTCCTACCTCTGCCACCGGAGTGCTGGGATTAAAGGCATGCGCCACCACGCCCAGATTTTTTCTTTTTCTTTCTTTCTTTCTTTCTTTCTTTCTTTCTTTCTTTCTTTCTTTCTTTCTTTTTTTTGTTATATATTGACATTTAAATGCTAAAAATATTTCTAAAAATAAACAATTTGTTGAACTCAGCTAAGTTATTTGTGAGATTTCCTATCATAGTAGTGGAACAACTGACTTATATTTCCCACCTCAGCTTTCATATGTCATATATTAGTTTTATTATGAGTTTGACATATATAAACCATGTAGTAAGATTTCAACTTACAGACTTCAAGGAGTGCATAAAACTAATAGAAAACATCAATGAACTTTCTTTTCAATATGTGTTAGTAGCCTTTCACACATATGCAAGCCTTTAGAGGTTAACTAGCTACTCGAGGTTCACATTGTTAAAATATTTCCCTTAATTCAACTATCTTAGACTTTCATATTAGATATTTAAAATTGTGATTGATGCAGGATTTTTGAGCTCAAGGGAGGAGACCCAGAAGCCTGTGAACCCAACTTTTAGGTTCTTATCAATTTTAATGAAGAATTTAGAAAACAGACTCTGAAAAGTGTAAAATCGGGTTTAATTAGGCAGAACTAGTACACATGGGAAGGCCAGAAAAACTCAAGGCAGAAGGTGCTTCCCTTCCTTGTCCAGCAGGTAAGGGAGATTGGAAAACAGAAAGACAGGGGAATTTCCACGGAAGAATCCCAGGGAAAGGGCACACACGTGGGAGGCAAGACATGAGTGTACAGGCCAAAGGACGGAGAAGAAACTCATTTATGTCCATGGTAAGGAAGCCAAGCATAAGAGCTCAGGTGCAAATACAAATGCAGATGAATGCACTAGCCCTTCACCTTCACGTTCACATAGGGTTCAAGAAAGACCCAGAAATGGGACAGTGAAGGACTCGGGGCTTGATGAGCGATCTCACACGTAGCAGAGTGAGAAAGCGCTAGCAAACAAAGCAGGAAAGTGTCCGGACAACAAGATTCCCATCCCCACCTCACCCCATCCCTGTCCCTTCTCTAGCCAGGCTTGAAAGGGGGAAGAATTTTCAAAAGCAAGAACCAGGAGACTGCAATGAGAGACAAGGAGGTGAGTTATCAAATGGGCAAGAGCTTGGAGGAGCCATACATGTAACAAAGTGAGGGAGCATCAGGAAACAACATGCATGTAAAATGCAAGCAGGAAAATACCTGAGTTAATAAGACCCCCTCCCCCACACACACACACTTTCCCACCCAGGTTTGGGAAGGGGAGAGGGTCTTGTACACTAGTGTTCAGGCAAAACCACAGGATAAGTTGGGGGAGAGAGAGCACATAGATCATACATACATGGAAAGCCCTTTTATGGCTCAGGTATCTAATAAGGATGTACCTTACCCTAGGGATCAACAGGTGTGCAAAGGAGAACCGTGATTGATTCCTGGAGTCAAGGGTGACTCAGGAGGGACAGCCTACCTAGGTGTTTTGAGTTTAGGAAGAACCAAGGAGGGGGAGCTGTTATTGAGGTACTGATAATCTTGGATAAGACTGGATTGTTATGGGTTCTAGTTTTGCCAGGGCAGGTGGGGTGACATTTCCTTCTCTTTGGGCCTTTTCCCTGGCTGAATGACTAGAGTTATATCTTGCTCCTGTTTCTTCTTTATGATGATTCCAGGAAAAATGTTTCTTAAGCTTAGTCTTTTCTGATTAGATTTGTAATACAACTGAGCTAATATAACCTGACAAGACTTAAAATATGTACAGCACAAAATGTTCCTGAAGTCTTAAGGGTTTTATGCTATCATCCTTACTATATTTATTCTGTTAGTCTCATCCAACATTTATTAATGAGTTCAGAGAGCCTTACATGCTTACTAAGAGTAATACTCGTTGTGAATGAATGATCTAAACTTCATCTAGTAAAATAATTTGCACTCTCAGTATCCTTTGATAACAAGAAACACTTGAATATATAAGCTAGGTAGGAATAGTCCATAAATCAATAGTAAATACTCATGGAAGGAGAGAGCATTCCGTGGTTCTTCCTCTCATTCTTGGAGGTGTGGGAATGGCAAGAACTTGAAGATGCACTTGAAGATGGCCCTTTAAGGAAATATTGAAAGAAGGACAGATATCGATACAATGTGGTTGAAGCACAAGCTAAAATGAGCAACATCATCTTCTATCAGTCTCATCACCACACTGGACAGATAAAACTCTTTCCAATGTATACTTGAATTATTCATGCAAGAATCTATTTTCACCTGTTTCATTTGTTCTTAAAACTTGCACCTGGAAAACAACAGATGTAATTGACCCTGTTTGAAAGAAATTAACATCTGTGCATGTTTATGTCTTTATCCAATGAAGTCAATATATTGAAATTTTCTTTTAATTTTACTTTTATTAATTAACTTGCATTTGTTTACTTATGCATGCAGGTGTGAGTGTGGATTGGTGAACCAGGTTCTGTTGGGCACTGCCAGGCACAGGGTGGAGCCTTCATGAGAGGAGCCTGAGCTGCCACACATGGCTAAGAACCCCCAGGCTACAGGAGGCCACTTACTCTCCAAGCCCAGCACACCTGAATTTAGGCTTTGCCCATTGGCCTGTAACCTTTGGCCAGTTGCCTAGGAAACTCTTTATTAGCCTTCACAGCCCATTCCCCCTGAGACCCTAGATCACATACCCCCCAACCCCAGGCCATTGCCTCCCTGCGGGAATGAATGTTATCATAGGAATCTTGTAAGTCCAGTCCCCTTAGGACCTTCCCCCCACCCTCAGATGCTTGTAAACCCATTTCACTGACAATGGACTGAGAGAGCTGTTCACACTGAAACTCCTCCTAAAAGTCTTTTCCTTTCATGAGCTCACCTACCCTGGTTGCCTGGGCACCTTCAGGCTGGGCCCCAGATCAAGAACTCAGGAACCCACAAGGTTCTTCAAGTAGACACTTTAAATCAGTGACCAACTGGCTTTATGTGGGTCACTGGGAAGTTGCACCCAGGCCATCAGCCATCAGGCTTTGCAAGCAAGAGTTGTTTTTTTTTTTTTTAATTTAATAAAAATTGAGGCAAGCCCAACAGACAGGCCTTTTCTTTTAGGTGAGAGAGTGAGGGCAAGAGAGAGAGAGAGAGAGAGAGAGAGAGAGAGAGAGAGAGAGAGAGAGTGAGAGAGAGAGAGGGAGGGAGGGAGAGAGAGAGAGGGAGAGGGAGGAGTGAGAAAAAGAATTGGCACTCCAGGGCTTCCAGCCACTACAACTGAATTACAGATGCATGTGTCCCCTTGTGTCCATGTGCAACCCTGCTCACTTGTGTCACTGTGTGCCTGCCTTACTGGGACCGGGGGAGTTGAATATGAGTCTTTAGGCTTCACAGGAAAGTGTCTTAACTGCTAAGCCATCTTTCCAGCCCAAAGCAAGAATCTTTAACTACTATGCCATCTCCTTAGCCCCCTAAATTAAAACTTAAACAGGCTCATCATCTATCTAGCTCTTCCCCGTTTAAGATAATTGACTAAAATAACCAATTCCTGGCTGACTGTCATTAGGAAGCATTGTTTGTGTGATATGATATGTTTTATTGATTGACAAGTTGACAGGATCTAGGATCACTTGTGAGGAATTGTCTAAGATATCATACTAAGTTAACTGAGGCATACTGCTCCAAGTTAACTGTTGGTAACTTTATTCCATGGGTCCTGAGCTACAAGAATGAGAGAACTGACTGCAGTAGCTTTCATTCCTCTCTGCTTTCTCACTATAAGCTGAAGGTAACCCGCTTCACCACAAGCTCCTGACACCATGACTTCCCTGTCATGATGGGCTGTAAGCTCTAGAGACTTTTGGAATAGTAAACACACATCAATTATTTACTGAATGAAGGATAAGCCTATTATAAATAATAAAGCCATATTAAAATACACATAAGGACTTTTTCTTGGAGGACATAAATTATAAAATAGAAAGAAGCATCATTTCTGCCATTTTTTTACTTTTCAAAAGTACCCTTCCCCTGAACATTATCTCAAATTTTTATGATTTGCTAAAATTATTTACCAGAAAGTTAAATATATGCAACTCCATCTCCAAATTATTATATAGTTAACAAAATAGTGTTTGCTACCAACTTATCTACAAAACCTTTTGTCATTTTCTCTTATATTTTAGGTCACATTTACTTATGTAGTATTCACCATTCAAGCAAGCTGCTGTTTTTAAATTTAATTTCATTGTATTTCATTTGTCTTCTAGCATGCTGTCCTCTTTATTTCTGTTGTCTTTCCAGTCTTTCCTTATTTTATGTGGATTAATGAATTTGTAGAAGAAAAAATAGATTTGATAACTTGCAATTTTTCTCATTATCATACTGCCTTTTACCGTAATCATGCATCCTTTTTGTATTGTTGTTAACAAACTTTCAAGAGATTCACACTGGCAGGCTAACTCATAGAAAATAAGGCCATTCACAATCCGGCTCTGTCTATATACAGTCTCATATTCTTTCCCACTGTTGCAGTCGGGTTTGCATTGCTGGTAGAAATCACCCAACCAAGAGCAGCTTGTGGGAAAAAGGGGTTTACTTTGGCTTACATGCTTGAGGGGAAGCTCCACAATGGCAGGGGAAATGTTGGCATGAGCAGAGAGTGGCCATCACCCCCTGGCCAACATAAAGTGGACAATAGGAACAGGTGAGTGTGCCAAACACTGGCAAGTGGACACTGGCTATTTCACCCATAAGCCCACCCCCAACAGTAACATTGTTTCCAGGAGGCATTAATTACCAAATCTCCATCAGCTGGGAACCTAGTCTTCAGAGCACCTAAGTTTATGGGGGACACCTGACTCAAACCACCACACCCACCAAAGCTAACCTTTGCAGACAGAACCACATGCAGTCAAAGAGCACACAAGTACCTCTGTGCTTCTCTTATTTTTCTCCTGAATAGAGGCCTTCCATCTGCCACTCCCTGGTGAAGCCCCACTCGTCATGGATGGCATAAACCAAAGTGACCTACCCCTCTCCTTAACCACTCCTTGTTGAGGTATATGGGTCATGAATTGTGGAGTTCGTCCACAGTTATGAGTGAGATACATGTCCCTGCATATCATGACCCAAAATGTGGCTCGGACATTCTTTCTGCCCCCTCTTCCGCAAAATTTCCCTGAGCCATGTTGGGTTCATTTTGGTCTGCTTCAATGATGATGTGTTGGGAGGGGCTCTGTGTCTCTGGTTCTCTGATTTGGTAGGAGTTGATTTTTCTCTGTGTTGGTCTCCTTCCCCCTTGTGCTGGTATCCAGTTCACCAGGAAAACAGCACACTTGCATGTTTCCCCAATATTTCTTAGTTTCAGCTAGGGCCCTTCTGAGGTATGTTGGGGAAGCTCTCTCCTTAGGATCTGCATATATCTGTAAAAGAGAAGCAGATTCTCCAATGGGAAGTAAGTTAGCACCATGACAAATGAGATAACCCTTACTTTTTTATAGAGAATTCAATAGGTGTAGGCCCCCTTATAGCCCATGATTGATGGTAGCTTGATATTGGAGAGTGGGCTTATGTTTGGGTATGGTTCTGACTTGTTTCCCAGCTCCAGCTATGGGTCCCATACCACTGAGGGGATCAGTTAGCCAAATCAAGAGCAGTTGGTTCCCACCATGGCTGAGTGCCACTATTGCGCTTGTGTGGGCATCACAACAGGTTATTTGCTGCTAAGTAGGTTAAACCATGAGTTGCTTGGACAGATATTGGTCATTTTTTCCCATCGCCCATGTAGCATCTTCTGGCACTAGACACGCTGACTGTCTGGGGACTGACTGTCTTCCAGCTTCCAGCCATGCCATTCCATTTTATGTGTTGACCACATAAGGTGTCTTCAGCAGTAGGGTCTTATCACTAACCTTTGGTGGGTCATCAAGTACTCGGACAGAAATCTGTCTTTCTTTTAGGAAACCTTGTAATTCTCTCTGATCAAAATCTCATTGTTGATTATAGCCACGTGCTGGTACTGAGAGTTACATGTCAGTGCCCACTAAGAACAGGAGGAAAAATATAACTAATATGCAAGAGTTAGAGAGAAGAGAGGGAGAAAGAGAGAGAGAGAGAGAGGGAGGGAGGGAAGCTGTAGAAGATTAAGGTCAGTCTTCATCATATCCTCTCCAGTGTCTTGTGGCTCATCAATTCCCTCTAAGGGCCTGGTGAAGGTTCAGCCATTTGGTCTGCCTTTTAGGAAGTAGAATTTTATGGTACCATTGCAGTTTGGGTCTAGATTTGTGTTTCCCACCCTTCCGTTGCCCTCCGCTCCCTCTCCACCCATCTTATTTCCTAGTTCATGAGATGCTTGCTGGGTATGTAAGGTATCTTGTGTAGATTCCAGGTCAAATCTCTGTAGGAATGTCTTTTTATTTTTATTATTTTCTTTATGAAAGAGAGAAAAGGACAGAAAGAGAGAGAGAGAGAGAGAGAGAGAGAGAGAGAGAGAGAGAGAAATTTGGCTCAAAAGTGCCTCTAGCCACTGCAATCCAAATACAGACTCTTGTGCTATCTTGTGTTCATGTGTGAGACCTTGTGAATCCTGTCTTATGAGGCTTCTGGGGAGATAAACCTGGCTCTTTAGGCTTTGCAGGGAAGCACCTTAACTGCTAAACCATCTCTAAAGCCCCAGTAATTTCTTTTTTTTTTTAATTTTAGATTTAAAATAAAACAAAACCTATAAAAACATTTGTGAATATATATTCCAGTTACAAACTTTTCCAAACTTTGGACCATTAGAAAAACCATGGATGAAGCTATTGTTACTATTCTTCTCATTCCATAATCAACACAGCAGTGTATCATTCAGCTATTGAAGTATAATTGACTGTACCCTAATTTAGACTACTGACACAATGATATTGTATGATAATAAACTATACTTCAACTATAACACATGATATTAGTTGGGCAGCACAACAGATTGCCTTGTTTAAGGTAACTAGTCAACCTTGCAGACTGCTGTAGGTACCTCATCTCCTTTTACAATATGTAGGAAAAATTGGGCTTGGAATTCTCTGGAAGTGTGCAGAAGGAGTTGGCCCAATATAGGCATGTTTTTCATTACTCATGTTATGTTTGCTACCCACCTTAAATACCAACACAGATAGATCACATGATCAAGCAGAGTTGCAGGGAATTATATTTTAGCTATTAAAGAAAAAATACAAGGAGGGACTGTAAGCTCAGTGTCATAGTATTTGCCAAGCATGCATATGGCCAAGAGTTTGACCCTTAGGGCTAAAAATTAAATGCAAGGAAGAGTGAAACCTTTGGGCCGTTAGTGTAATCAATACAGCACAACAAAGAGAATCCATCTGTAAGACTTGGGTTCTACAGGTAATGTCCTTAGTCTACCACAAACTCTGTGAACTTGGACAAATTTGACAAATCTATAATCTATTCTAATAGCTGAAGATCTTAAGATTATTTTCTTCATTTTGCCATAATTTATAACTCATCCATAAAATAGATTTTAAAACATTAATTACTTATAATTATGGTTCAAATAGGTTGGCATATTTAAAAATAAAATTTACCACAGCATTTTATTTACTATCTTTTCAGATAGTAGTGCCCTTAGGATGACTCAGAAGGTATCATAGTGCTGGAAAGAAGTGACTGGAGTACTGAGTAACATCTCAATCACACCTTCATATATATATATGAAAGATTATATATATATATATATATATATATATATATATATATATATATATAATCCTTTCATAATATAAATAGGAAAAAATTGAAAAATGTTAGATTCCATTTTTATGCTCACTTGATATTTTGAATATTAGTTAGGTTCTTACAACTAAGATGGTGAAACCCTCTCCCTGCCCTTTATTATCACCTATTGGTCAGTGCTTGTCATTTTCCAATCTATTCCCAATTCTTCCCTGAAGACATTTCTGTATCCTGTGCTCTCCACACAGACACATGTTATTTTATATTTGTGCGCTGCATTTTCTTATTTGCAAACTTTCCATTTAGCTTCACGTGAAGTTCTTCCCACAACTTTTCAGCTGGAGAGGGTACCACCACAGGCTGTTACCTGCTATTGATTGAGCATCAAGGTGATTGTATCTTTGTTATTTTAATTACTAAAGCACTGGAAGAGAATAAATGTAAATTTGAGAGTAATATTTTACAAATTCTTCTTGAGTAGAAAGAGGTCTCTCAGCACAGGCTAACCCTTAAAAGTAAAGTTCTGTTTGTTTGCCTAATCAACATCAGGCCTCTGAAGAAAACACTCATTGTCTTTCACAGTCTGTTTTATATGAAAGACCAAAACAGATGTTAACAAATCACAAACACAAATGCTGGAGTGTCATGACTGACAAAACAAAACTGAGGAAAATGAATCTGAATGAAAGAATATATTGTTTTAAAGGAGAACTTAATTGAAAGCACAGGATAAATCCATGAAATAACAATTTCAGGAAATTATTAAAGGGTACAGAAGTAATTTGGAAATTTAGGAAGTAACATTTATTTGAAGAAATAATCACAGAAAGAAATGAAAACAATGTTGGGGGGTACAAAGTAGAAAAAATACTATATTTACCACAGAACAACATTAAAGTGATTTAGAAAATATAGAAACAAAGTTAAAAGACAAAAAGAAGAGTTCTAATTTTATATAATAGCAGTACATAAATATCCAAAAATGTAGAAAATGAAAGAAGAAATAAACTTACCAAAGATATTTTTCCAGTTTGAGAATGCCTATACCAATTATTATACAAACAATACTGAAGGGCTAGAGAGATGGCTTAGTGGTTAAGCGCTTGCCTGTGAAGCCTAAGTACCCTGGTTCGAGGCTTGATTCCCCAGGACCCACGTTAGCCAGATGCACAAGGGGGTGCACATGTCTGGAGTTCATTTGCAGTGGTTGGAAGCCCTGGCATGCACATTCTCTCTCTCTCTCTCTCTTTCTGTTGCTCTCAAATAAATAAAAATAAACAAAAAATTTAAAAAAATTAAAGAAAACAAACAATACTGAAAAATAACAAATGCCATGATTTTAAACTTTATGTGAATAAATGAAAAATGGAAATTTCAAGGAAGTCCTTGATAGAATGAAAGACATATAAAGTGGCATAGTGTTTCTCACTTATTCTATTTGAAAGGAAAGAATGATTAGAATTATATAATGGTCTTGATAGAAGAATGCATACCATAGAAACATTTGCACAGCCCAAACTCAAATTTAAAATTTTATACATATTTGGAATTATATACACAAACTCAACAACTTTAATTTTTTTTCTTTTTTTTTTTTGTGTTAGGGTCTCACTTTAGGTCAGGATAATGTGGAACTCACTTTCCAGTCCCAGGTTGGTCTTGAACTCATGGTAATCTTCCTACCTCTTCCTCCCAGGTGCTGCATTAAAGGTGTGTACCATCACACCTGGCCCTTAATTTTAATTTCAACAGAAAGTGCAGTGTTGTAATGATTCAAAAGAATATTAACAGGAGTAAAATAATTCTGATTAATGTTATGCTGAACTATTTTTGTTACTGGAATCACCCTACTGCTGTAAGTAAATTTTAAAAACTGGAAACAGCATATAAACTTATACTTTCAAAAAATCGAAACACGTGGCTCAATATTAGGAGTCCCAATTGATGTTAAGCTGGAAAGAAAACCCTTTAATCATAGAACTCACAGAGGGCTAACAAGTTATTATGTTGCATCTTGTAAATAAATGTGCAGAGACCAGCATCCAGGTAATTGAATGTCAATCCCAGAGTTGCAATACCTACTGGCAAGGCTAAATAGATCTAGTTGACAGTTACTTTAAGAAATCTTAAAAAAATTGTTCAATTTATAAGTATACTGCCAAATAAAATGTTAAAATAAAGGAATTATAACCATTCAAATTATAATTGTAATAATATCAGTCATATTATCTAACTTGCTATAAACAAAAATGAAGCAAGTTGTGAACCACAGCATGGAGCATGCAATAGATAAAGACAATAAGTCACAGGTAATGAGAGTATAACAAGGTTTACATACACATAGAAGAATTAGTTCCAGGAGAAATGATACTCAAGTAATATAAATTATAATTTATGTAAATATAAGTAAATAGAGAAGAAAGGACAGGATATGAAATAGTAGAAAATATAGAGAAATGACAGACACTGAGGATACTCAGAATACATCAAAACAGAAATCAGAAGCTACTGAGAACTCAATGCTAAAATAGAATTGAAGTGTACCCAGTAAGTCTCAGGGAAGTTTGCAGAAGAGGAGGCAGAAAGAATGTAAGAGACACACAGTGGGACAGAATAGAGAGACATACCCCTGCCCACAATGACAGACTGCTGCTTTGTAACTCATAAACTACTGCACAGTGAATACCAGCAATCTCGCTAAGGAAGGCCCTCAGTGAAGTGGGGGCAGGGAGGAGGGAAATGATGGTGCCAACATATGATGTGTCCATACAAAGTTTCTACTTAATAAAAAGAAGACAAAATAATATTTTATACAATGGAGCAAAAAATAAGATGGGGTCAGATATTGAGAGAGATTAAAAGGCTATATGTCAGCTATGAACATTAAATTTATCCAGTGTCAATAATACATTAGTTGTGGTTTTTCTTCTTTGTCAGGAAAAGTTTAACATGACCTCAAGCATATAAACATGGCCACAGATCTGCCACATTAGTCCTTTCATGCCCTTTAACCAAGAACAGTAGTTCACATTCAACTAGTAGGGATAATACTATGAAGAGAAAGTTTTACCTTAAGCCTATTTATTCTCTAATTCTGTTTCTATTTCCCTTAGTCTGGGCATAGGCAGTCTCAGGGAATAATACTGGTCTGTCATATTGCAGATACCAGGCTAAATGAATTTGGAGGAGCAAGTAGCAGCCACAAGAAGATGAAGGCCACCGACAGTGTCAATGAACAGGAGATCCTGCAAGCCACAAAATTAACCAATGGAGCAAGAAGTACACACCTGTGCAATAGTGGAACACAACCTATGTGTGTGACCCGCTGCTTTTGGATTGGACATGAGATGCACTCAGAGGGATATAACTCACACCTGGTTCTAGAAAAATGCCCTGAATGCTCTTTGAATAAGACTAATGGCAATGCACATCAATATTCTTCCAAACAACTATGCTTATCTCCTTTAATCAAAGCTGCTCTCACTCTTAGCTGGAGAACCTGTTTTATTTTATAGATGGCAGAGAATACTGTGTAAATAAAAGATACATCAACATGACAAGAAAAACAAATTACTGCCTACCACAAGACATCACATCTACCACAATGTCTGGGGTGTTGGGGACACTGTAAACAGAAACAACACAAACTACTCTCACTGCTAAGGTGACAACCAGCTTCAGGGAGATAGTGACAGTGACTGTGGACACTCAAAACTCATCAAAGCAGAAATACAAGGGCTACAGAGAACACAACACTAAATTGGACATCTAAATAGTCCACCAATGCTCAAGGAGCATTAAGGAGGAAGGGGTGGAAAGGCTGTAAGAGCTCCACAGGGGGCAGGTATATCCCAAGGCATACTCCTTCCCCACTAAGACTAACTGAGGAGTGTAGAACCCCACAGTGAATACCACTAGCCTCACTGAGAAAGGCACTCAGTGGGATGGGGAAGCAAGGTGATATAAGAGTATAATCTTTAAAAATCTATAATTTATAAAAAATAACGAAATGAAATTCCTATGAACTTTTAATGGCTTCCCAGAACAGCCAGTCTGTGGACAAACCATAACATTTTGTGTAAGGGAAAAATTAAAGTATAATATCTTATTATCCTAATTGAAAAGAATATGCTTTAAGTGTGTGTGTGTGTGTGTGTGTGTGTGTGTTCTGGAGGATAGACTTTGAAATGGGCCATAAAACTAGTGAAAACATTGAAGTTTTCTTTTATTTAACTATACCTATAGTAATATAGATATTTGATGTACAGAAATAATCTACTGTCTCTAGTAACTGTTAACACATATGGTATAAAGCTGTGCCATGTGCAGGAGAAAATTATACATATTTCCATAAGAATCCATATCATACTAATGGAAGCTGATAGTAATGAGTACTTGATCATGACACACCAAGCTGAATTGCTGAGGTAAAATTGATTTTTATTCTTTCCTCAAACATATGGGCTTCAGTGGACCCAGAAACATGATATATCTAGAGGATAAAGTGGTTCATTTACAATCGAGCAAGAACTGGACCATGGGGCAGAAGTAAACTGCATGATCAGTGACCCAGATTCACAAACCATCCATCTCATTGAAAATCTCTCCAAACCCACATCTGTGGCACTAGTTAAAGATTCCAATATCATGTGATGAAGGAGTACATGCTAAATGTTCTTACATGAAAAAACTACATATATTGCCATGAAAAATAATAACCAGAGAAAATAGTTTCAAAAGAAAACACTTCACAGAGGAAAACTAGCCATTTAGTTTGTGGTGAAACATGTACATAATTACTTATGAGTGTGAGTATACATAGATTCTTATGATTATACCTAGATTCTACTGCATTGGTGGTAACTGAGCAACATAGTCATGGCTCTCTAAGTGAAATGATTAGAACTAGGGAGGAGTGGTGCTATGCACAGTGAGATAGATGTTCACACACTCAGCTTCCGAAAGTATAGAGTACTGTTAGATAATAGAGAATTTCACTTTTCTAAAGGAGCTGCCAGGTTGACCTTGCACCTTGTAAAGAGGAATGCTGGGCTCCTGAGTCCCCATAAAATATACCTTATGAGTTGTTCCAGCTTTTCCACTCCCTGCAGGACTGTTTTGGTGTTCTAGCCCCAATTCACTGATCATACACCTACAAACAAACATGTTCTTTTTTGGGGGGTGAATAACTAATCCTAGAACTTGGTAGGAAGCAGCATAAAGATCACAAGTTTAAGTCTAACCTGGACTACATAGTGAGATATTGTCTCAAACAATATGACACAGTTATTATCTAGAAATCGCACAATTTAAACACTTGTACATAAAATTAGTATCCCTTGAAATAAGCAGTATTGTTTTTAAAATAAATTTGTATAACCATATTAGTTATAACATATGTATCTATCAGAATTTCAATAAATGCCTTTAAAGCTTTCTTCCAAGAGATTATGATTATTAATGAAATACATTTATTGTTCCAGGCATAGTATTAGATGCTAGACATATCAATAAGTTATTCATGCTAAGTCTAGCCAATGAAAAATACTTTAATTTTGCCTCTATTTTCCTGTCATTATAAAACAATAAACTATTTTTAGATGGCCTCTATTTCCTTTTATTCATCTTTAAATTTTTTTATTTTTTATTACTAGTCAGTATAATTGAAGGAAAAACATGTACAGAATGCTTATAAAATTAAAGGGTTCCATGCAGACAAGTATTGATAATGTCTTCCTTTTTTTTTTTTTTTTAGGAAGTCTCAATATTTACAGACAAATTTTATGATTCAGAAACTTGGCTATAATTGTTAGTTTAATACACATATTGTCTAATTAAAACTGCAATAGCTAAAACATTAAATGTCTATTGTGACTCTTATTTCTATCAAAAGTACTCAATTGTGTCTGTCCCTACCATTTTATTTTGACTGTTGGGTATGTATTTTATTGATTGATTTATCATCACTGAATGGCATTCTATTCATGTGTGTGTAGTACTTTCCATTAACTGTTTAGTGGTTAACTTTTCTGTTTCTAGTTTTCCTAACTTATCTTGTTATAAGATTGCATTTTCCTTTTTAATTACTTAGTTATAGTATTTAAGGGGGAAAATTGAGAATCTATAAAAATTAGCAAGCACAGTTAAAGGGTAATTAGAAACTTCCAATAGTGAGCCTAAAATGATTATGGACTCTTTAGGTATTCAGTTAATAAGACAAGCTTTTATTCAGTTTGCTTATGAAGAGTAAGATAATGAAGAAAATATAAGCAGAAGAAATAATAGCTATTTTTTTTTGCCCAGAAACAAGTAAAAATAACAGTGCTAATGAGTATCTTTGTAAAACATAGTTTTCCTTAGTTTGCTTAACAAGGATTGTAAGTATGTAGATACAGAATTTTTAAACAATCTAAGACTCATTAATGGTTTACTGAATAATATGCATTATGGCAAAACACACCAGGTCAAAATATTTTAATGTTGATATAATGTGAGTTATGAATCACATTCTAAATCATTTTGGGATGTCTTCTTATAAAATGTTATTTTTATAAATAAATAAATACAGATAAAATTTTAGTATCTAGAAACAATGCTATTTTATTTTACTCTAATTTTGGTTTACTCACTCAGAATGGTAAATTTTGAATTAAGTATTCAGAACTGTACTTTATTTTTCCAAGTGTATTTAACAACATCATACCTTTGAGAAGGAACACATCAAATTGTGCACATAACTAAAATCATTAGACAAGTATGTATTAAACTTTATTATGATAATGCCTATGACAAATCAATAGCACTAAGATTATGTCAAGTTTCCTAGAGTATACATTTTTATGCATATTGATCAAAGCATGCTTAGTGAAAGCAATGAGATAGACATGTCTTAGTTTTCCATCACTGAATAGTAGATGGCAAAGGACAAGTTGGATGTGTAATACAGATTACTGCTCAAATACTGGATGCAATAAAATAAAAGTATGTGCAGCCATGACATACACAAGTTTATAGTAAAAATTCAGGGAAAGAAAAAATCTAAGCCATTATGAAATCAGAAAATTAATGCTACCTGCACCTGCAAGATCATACCTCATATTTTACTTGTATATACACACCAAATGAGTGTTCAAATAGGACAGAAAAGAGTGGGATAGAGCAGAGAAAATTTCATTGTAATTTAATTACAATTAAACTTAAGACACATCTAGAGGAATTGTCTTATTACATGCTCAGTTGAACTATTTATTCAGAAACATTTTGCATATTTGAGTTCTAAATTATGTGGATGTTCACTATAAAATTCTTCAGTTCTACTTATTAGAATACTGGACTTAATAAATTTCATTAAAATGGCTAAATATTAAAAAATAAACAACTAGAGAGAAACAACTGAAATCTGGGCAAAAATAGCATTCAGACATCAGACAACCATCAAGTAGTCACCATACTTTGAGAGAAGGCATAAGGTGGCCTTACATTCATTCTAACTGTCTTCTGGAGAAGGAAATAGAAACCAAGTAAAATGGGTTTAAAGAATATTAGGTACAAACAAAAACCAAAAAACATTGTAAGAGTAAGGCAATGTATATAGACTATCATTCCACATAGAAGAGGCAGAAATATTGAAAGTGTGGTCCCCAACAAGTCATCATCGTATTATAGATGCTAATTTTGGAAGGTTTCCCTCACCCACTAATCAGACATCTGAGAGACAGAATCCAGAGTGAATGTAAAACAACAATATTCCTATGTATATGTATATATAACCTTATAACAGGTTATACTCTTATCCACTCGCCCCTGCTCCTGTTACTCTGGGGGCCTCCTCAGTGGGGTTATGATATTCACTACAAGGTCATTATGGCCTCAATCAGTGCCTCACGGTATTTATACCAACGCAGTTGCTCTTGCAATCTTCCTGCCTCCTCTTCTGCAATGTTCCCTGAGCTATAACAGGTCTGTTGGCAGTCTGCTTTAGTGTTGAGTTCTCTGTAGCCTCTAGATTTCTGTTTTGATGGGTTTTGATTGGTCACCAATGTGTAACCATCACCCTGGGCCTGGTTGTAAAGCTAGCAATGAGAGCAGTATTCATGCTTATGCTTCCTCTGCAATTTCTCCTGGACCCTGACAAATGTGGTAGAGGTGGTGCATCTCATGGTGGGCAGTGAACTATATTATTTATTTTCTTATCTGTGAATCTTAATTCTCATCTGTTTCTCTGCTATCTGTAAAATAATACAGATTGTCCAAAAAAAAAAAAAAAGGAATGAAAAAAGCTTAAGCTCAAAGGGGTATGCCAAGTTATTTGATTTATTATTTTATTATTATTATTATTATTATTATTATTATTATCATTATTATTATTAGTGTGCAAGCCCTCTATTCTTTTCTAGAGAGCAGAGGGGGCTTCCCTCTGAAGTCTGCATTTTTGACTATGGGATTATGACTTGGTTTCCAATATGCCAGATATATGTTCTACCCCACTGAGCAGTCCTCATGTCCAATCAAAGAACAGTTGGTTATCCACAGAGACTGTGTGCTACTATTACACACATGTGTATTCTTGTCCGTCTGGTGGATTTCATGGTCTAAGGGTTCTCCTCTTATTCATGTTATTGGTGATTGTTGTCCTCCAGCAGCTTCCACTGGGATTTCAAGCATTGTGAGGGCTACCTAGGAGTGAACTAGTTTTTCTTTTGGTCCCAGCATGGTACTCTGATGTCCTTAGATTGCACCCTGTGGTATGTCCAGCAATAGCATTTTATCTTTTAGCTCCGACAGGTAATCAAATGTTTTGGCAATGGCCCACATTGTTTTAGGTACCTCAAGGGTCTCTCTGGCCAATGGCTCATTGTGGTGCTGGGACTTCCCTACAAGAGTCCATTGTTTTAACGTTGAGCTTTTTATACTTTCTGTCTGGTCTGTACCTCTCTTTTCTATTGGTCATTATATTTGTAGAATGCTACTCAGAATAAGGGGATCTATGAAACTGATTCATGTTGTCTTAACTTTTATCCAACTTCCATCCACTCACCATCTCCCTACCCCTCCATGCTTTCCCTCCCCCAATATTCTTCCCATTCCAAACTTATTGGAAAACTCTCTTTATTTCTTCTGTTTCCTAGTCTTATTATAGTTTTTATGCCTGTCTTCATGATGCTTACTACTGTTCGCAGATTTTAGTGTATATGAGGCATTTGTCTTTCTGCCCAGTACTCATTTTCAATAATCTCTTCAAGTAACTTTAATATTGCCTTAGAGAATCACTGACTATAAAAAGTCAGAGTTTCTATGAGTTCAGTGTAAGGAAAATGGGAAAATGGAGGCCTGAAAAGTAAACAGAAAGAGCTCAGAATGTATTATATAATTGTATATATATTGCCAATAATTCTTTGTATAAAGAACTTTCTAAGTAAGATACTTAGTAAGAACTTGATGATAAAATTAATAATAATATAAACATAAGATAATATCCTTTGAACTTCATAATGGACAATATTATCACATTTTTGTAAATACTTTATTACATTTGTTTTTTATCCATTTATCAGTACATTTTATTTTTCATGCACTTGTATCATTTTAAATTTATCTACAACATTCTTTTTCTTATTAATCAATTCAAACATATTTCTTTCAAATTATCTTAGGTTTATCTACTTCCTTCCATTACTGGGAAAAGAACTCTCTTTTGTTGTGGGTTCTGTCTCATTCCTGGCATTGTTTTCTCTTATTATAAATATACAAGAATCCTGTGCAGGAAAGGTTGAAAGAATTCCTATCAGAAAAATTATGGGTTTTCTTATTCCATGAGTCAGGAGCATAACTGTTACCAGAACAATTTTATACCTATTTCTCTTCCAAATCATGCAATTATTGGTAGGGACCAAACACAAAGATTATTATTTCTTTAGCCACTCAAAATGTAGGCTAAACGAAACTTCATTGCATCCTTCCTATGCCAGTGGGATTTCCATTTGCTATTTGAAAGTAGGGTCTCAATCTAGTCCAGGCTAACCTCAAATCCACTCTGTAGTCTCAGTGGCCTTTATCTCACAACAATCCTACTACTTCGGCCACCTGAATGCTGGGAATTAAGGCATGCACTACCAAGACTGGCTTCTTTTTGATTTTTTATTTTATTTTTTCTTAGATTTAAAAATTATTTTAGTTATGTACACAGTGTTTATACATCCATGTTGGTACCTTTGTTGGCCTCTTCCCTGTCCTTCCCCCTTTGCAGAGACCCTTCTCATTGGAGAATGTAGGTTGTGCATTGTGGGGTTATCCATCAGTTATGGGTAAGAGGCAATGTCTCTGTGCATAATGTCCAATATGCGGCTCTAACAATCTTTCCACCCCCTCTTCCACAAATTTCCCTGTGCCATGTTGGGTTCATTTTAGGTCTGCTTCAGTGATGAGGTCTTGGGAGCCTGGGTGTCTCTGGAGATCTGGTTTGGTAGGAGTTCAGTGTTCCCTGTGTCTTTCTCCTTTACCCTTGTGGTGGTATCAGGTTCTCCAAGAAAGCAGCACTCATTCTTATTTCTCCAATTACTCTATAGTTTTAGCTGGGGCCCTGGTGAGGTGTGATGGGCTGATACTCTCCTCAGGATCTGCATTCATCTGGAAAAGAGAAGTAAATTCTCCAATGGAGAGTGAAGTCAGCACAAAATAAATGGGAAAACCATTATTATTTTAGAGAGAATTTAATAGGTACAGGCCCACTTGTAACCCACAATTGGTGACAGCTTGAGAATGGAGAGTGGGCTCATTTTTTGGATATGATACTGACTTGTTTCCAAGAACCAGCTATGGGTTCCATTCCACTGCACAGATCCATTAGTCAAATAAAGAGCAGTTGATTACCCACCATGGCTGTGTGCCACACTTGTGTGAGCATCAAGTCAGGTTGTTTGTTGCTGAGTAACTTAGACCATGATTGCTGTGACAGATGTTGGTCATTTTTCCCAATTCACTCAGGTAGCACTTTCTGGCACTAGATGAGCTAACTGTCTGGGGATTGACTCTCTTCCAGATTCCAGCCAGATCACTCCATGCTCCATACCAACAGCATATGGTGCCTTCGGCAGTAGGATCTTACCACTAACCTTTGGTGGGTCATCAAGTACTCTGGAAGAAATATGCCTTATTTTGGGAAACCTTGTAGGTGTCTTTGAACAACAGGTCATTGTGTTTGTTAACTGCATCCTGGTACTGGGAGTTACAGACCAGTACCAAAAAAAAGGAAGAAAAAGATAAGTAATATAAAAGAGAAAGAGGGAGACGGAGATATAGAGAGAGACAGAGAGAGAGAGAGAGAAACAGGAGAAGATTAAGGTTAGTCTTCATCATATACTCTCCAGGGCCCTGTGGTTCAGGTGTTCCCTCTAAAGACCTGATGAAGGTTCAACCTTTTGGTTTGTCTTTCAAGATATAGAACTTTATTGCACCATTACCACTGGGGTCCAATTTTGTGTCACCCCCCTTACCTTCCCCTTCCACTCCACCCTCCCTATTTTCCTGTCCTTGAGATGCTTATTCGCTCTGTCAGCATCTTGGGCAGATTCAGATTAGGTGCCAGAGATGAATGAGACCATGTGATGATTATTTTTCTGTTACTGGATGAGTTCTATAAGAATGATCTATTCCAAGTCTGACCTTTTTTCTTCAAATTACCTTGTGTCAGTTTTTATTATGACTGCATAGAATTTCATTGCATAGATATACCACTTATTGGTTATTCATTCATTGAATGATGGACATCTGGGTTGATTCCAGTTCTTGACTATTATGAATTGAGCAGCTCAGGGTTGAGCAAATCTCTCTCAACTGAGGGATGTAATTTTTAGGGTAAAGCCCAGTAAGGAAATAACTGGGTCTCTTGGTAACTCTATAGTCAACTTTTTAGGAGTCTGAATATTGCTTTTCATAGTGGTTGTATCATCTTACATTCCCACAGTGAATGAAGGTTCCTTTATCCTCCACATCCTCACAAGCATTTGTTTTCATTTATTTTTTTTCATGTTTGCTATCCTTACTGAGATAAGATAGAATATCATAGTTGTTTTAATATGCATTTCCTTGATGATTAGGGATGATGAACATTTTTTTTAATTTTTTTTTTTAATTTAAGAGCGACAGACACAGAGAGAAAGACAGAGAGAGGGAGAGAGAGAGAGAGAGAGAGAGAATGGGCGCACCAGGGCTTCCAGCCTATGCAAACGAACTCCAGACACGTGCGCCACCTTGTGCACCTGGCTAACGTGGGACCTGGGGAACCGAGCCTCAAACCAGGGTCCTTAGGCTTCACAGGCAAGCGCTTAACTGCTAAGCCATCTCTCCAGCCCAATGCTGAACATTTTTTTAAGTGTGTGTTTGCCATGTGTATTTCTTCCTATGAGAACTCCCTGTTCAGTTCTCTGCTCCATTTGATGAGTGGGTTGTTTGACTTAAAAAAAAAAATGTTCATTTGTTTTTATTCATCTATTTGAGAGCGACAGACACAGAGAGAAAGGCAGAGAGAGAGAGGGAGAGAGAGAGGGAGAGGGAGGGAGAGGGAGGGAGAGAGGGGGAGAGGGAGAGGGAGAGGGAGAGGATGGGTGTGCCAGAGCCTCCAGCCACTACAAACAAACTCCAGATGCATATGCCCCCTTGTACATCTGGCTAACATGGGTCCTGGGGAATAGAGTGTCAAACTGGCATCCTTAGGCTTCACAGGCAAGCACTTAACTGCTAAGCCATCTCTCCAGCCTGCTTGTTTGACTTTTTATGGTTCAGGTTTGTAAGTTCTTTGTCGACTCTAGAAATTAGGCCTCTGTCACTTGTATAGCCAGAAAAAGTTTTCTCCCATTCTGAGGATAATCTATTGGTTCTGCTTATTGTGCATTTGTCTGTGAAGAAGTTTTTGAGCTTTATGAGATCCCAATGGTTGAGTGACTACTTAAGTTCCTGATATACTGGGGTTTTCTTCAGGAAGTATTTTCCCATTCCTATATCATGGAAAATTCCTCCTGTTTTTTTTTTTTTTTTCTTTCAGTAGTAGCAGAGTTTCTGTTCTTCTATTGAGGCCTTTGATCTATTTGGACTTGATTTTTGTGCATGTCAAAATATGTAAATCAAGTTTAATTTTTATGCATATGGTTCTCCACTTTGTCCAGAACCATTTGTTGAAGATGCTATCTTTTTTCCAGGGTAAAATGTTAGGGCTTTTGTCTAATATTAAGTAGTTAGTTGTAGTTACTTGACCCAAAGTCCATGTACTCAATTCCATTCTATAATCCTGTTTGTATGCCAGTACCATGCTGTTTTTATTACTATGGCTTTGTAATATAGCTTTAGATTAGGTATGGTGATGCCTCCAGATGTGTTGCTTAGGCTGAGGATATGCTTGGGTATCTGAGGCCTTCTGCCATTCCATATGAATTTTGAGATCATATTTCCTATCTATGTGATTAAAAATGTTGGGATTTTTATTGGTATCACATTAAATCTTACATTGCCTTTGGTAAGCTTGCCAGTTTCACA
Organism: Jaculus jaculus; assembly: GCF_020740685.1. Classification (NCBI taxonomy): domain Eukaryota; kingdom Metazoa; phylum Chordata; class Mammalia; order Rodentia; family Dipodidae; genus Jaculus; species Jaculus jaculus. The sequence continues at coordinate 181,708,531 of NC_059103.1, read as the reverse complement.
ATGTTAATTTGGTATATCCATGAGCATGAGAGGTCTTTCCATTTTCTCAAGTCCTCCTTTATTTCTTTCTTAAGTTTTTAATGTTTTCCTTGTATAGGTCTTTCACCTCCTTGGTTAATGTTATTCCAAGGATTTTTGTTGTTGTTGCTATTGGAAATTGGAAAATATCACTTATTTCTTCCTCTGTATCTTCATCTTTTGCATATAGAAAGGATACTGATTTTTGTGCATGTATTTTGCATCCTGCTACTATGTTGAAGGAGTTAATCACCTTTAAAAATTTTTAAATGGTGGTTCTTAGGTCTCTTATGTATAGAATCATGTAATCTGCAAATAGGGCTAATTTAACTTCTTCCTTTCCAATTTATCTTTTATTTGCTTCTCCTGTCTTATTGCTTGAACTAGGACTTCTAGTACTATGTTAAAGAGCAGAGGTGAGAGTGGACACCCCTTTCTTGTTCCTGATCTCAATGAGAATTCCTTCAGTCTCTCCCCATTAAAAATTATTTGGGGGCTGGAGAGATGGCTTAGCAGTTAACTGCTTGCCTAAGAAGCCTAAGGACCCCAGTTTGAGGCTTGATTCTCCAAGACTCACGTTAGCCAGATGCATAGGGGGCTCACACATCTGGAGTTCCTTTGCGGTGCCTGGAGGCCCTGGAATGCCCATTCTGTCTCACTCTGTCTGTCGCTGTCAAATAAATAAATAAAAATAAATAAACAAAAAATTGGGTTTTAGGAGCTTTATACATGGCATTTATTATGTTGAGATATAAACCATCCATGCCTATTCTCTCCAATGTTTTGATCATAGAGTGATGTTGTATTTTATCAAAGGCCTTTTCTGCATCTATCAAAATGATCATGAAGTTTATTTATTTATATTTTATTGACAAATTCTATGACTATAAACAATATTCCATAGTAATTCCCTCCCTCTCCCCACTTTCCCCTTTGAAACTCCACTCTCCATCATGTCCCCTGCCCTCTCAATCAGTCTCTTTTATTTTGATGTCATCATCTTTTCCTCCTATTATGAGGGTCTTGTGTAGGTAGCATCAGGCACTGTGAGGTCATGGATATTCAGGCCATTTTGTGTCTGGAGGAGCACATTGTAAGGAGTCCTACACTTCCTTTGGCTCTTACATTCTTTCCATTACCTCTTCCACAATGGGCCCTGAGCCTTGAAAGGTGTGATGGAGATATTTCAGTGTGGATCTCTCCTCTGTCACTTCTTCTTAGCACCATGGTGCCTTCTGAGTCATTCAAAGTTCAGTGCCATCTGAAAAGAGAAGGTTCTCTAACTAAAACTGAGTGTAGCATTAATATATGAGTATGAATATTATGAGAACTGCTTACTCAGCCTTTTGTTGAGCATAGTATATACATTTGGCCAGACAGCAGCAGACATTACACCCCTAGGGCTCATGACTACCCCTTTTGAAGTTTTCCAGTATCAGGGATGTATTCACTATCATGGAACAGACCTCCAGTCAAATTAGAGGATTGTTGCTGTCCCCATAACAGATGTGCCACTATTGCACCCATTGGCTCATTTGGCCTGGCTGGCCAAATATAAGGCTTTCAGTGTCCACTTTTTAGTATCTTCACTGGATATCTTTCTCTCACATTGAACTGCATGCAGCATGGCTTTTCCCAAATTTCTGTTAGCTAGCTATTCTTGAGAGCCTCTAAAGAGTGTTGGACTTGTTCAGTTATGCTGCAGACTGACTCTCGGGGAGATCAGGACCGAGGGAGAACAAGGGCAAAGGCTCAAGGAGAACTCGGGATTCGGCGAGGAAATGACAGACAGACACACTCTAGGTAGAATATGCTGCTGCAATTTACTGAAGGTTTCATGAAGATTTTATACAGATTGAACAGGGAAACTTAGCAAGCCAACAAGTGATCTCAGAAATCATTAATCTAAACAATCTTAAGTATTGTTCTATTGTAAGCATACATGCAATGTTGATCAGGCAGGAACTGTACCCATTTTTTAAGAAGGACGCCTTGCATCATTGACCACAGCTTTACATGAATAGAAGCTTGGGGTAAGGGATGTAAGGTGAACAATAGGTTATTTATTTTTTATAAACCGAGCAGAGAGCCATCTCTTTCCACTTATAAGATTATTTATATAATCCTCATATTCATTATAAAAGTGTTTCTATCCAAAAGACCACCAATATTTTAAGGCTAGTTTAATGTTTTCCAGGAATTCTTTTCTTTCTTGTCTAGAGTATAAGTACCAAGGCTTACGTGTCCTTGCTAAGCATTTCATAAATGGAAGAGAATGCCATAGCCTCTTTATTCCTTCATAATTCACTCATCTATTACTGAATTCATCATATCCTCCCTCATAGGGGAGTGGATCTAGGTAGTTCCCAGCTCTGGGAGTCTACTATCAGCCCTTGATCAAGTACTGAACATACCCCCCAGGAAGTTTCCTGGTGGGAAAACCTAAGTTTTACAACTCCCTATCTGTAGAACTGTCATACTTCTAATGAACATTACCGATTAACATTTCTACTTTCACTTTCTCAGGATCAGTATTGTTCTAAAACATCATAAACTGTTTCTACTCTACACCATCTAAAAACTGTTCTAGAGTTAATCTTTTATTCCTAGTAGAGTTATACATATCCTCCATTGCCCTAATCATAGGAGGGGCACATTCAATACTCAAATTGTTTTTTGTACTCTGATTGCGTGCAAGATTAATAGTAAGTGTAGCGTAGAAACTAGCTGTTCTTTGACAAACAACTAGAAGGGAGCAGGAAAGAAACAGAGCGCAGAACACAGCTCATTGGCACTGGCAATTAGGTCGTCGTGACTTCATGGGCAGCAGGAACCTTTACAGGAACCGACTGCCAAGGGGTCACCGGGGGCATCCCTCCGAGGAGTGCTGGCCCTCTGTCCTCAGCTCTCATCCAGTACAGAAGCATCTCTGCTTGCTACACAGGAGAGGTCGCCATGGACGTACCACAGTTACATTTGCATTTTCTACAACTTTTCTATGTATCATTTGTCTTGGTGCTAACTTACTTTCCATTGGAGAATCTGCTTCACTTTTTCAGATAGATGTAGATCCTAAAAAGAGAGCCACCCCATCATACCTTAAAAGGGCCCTGGCCGAAACTAAGGAAAATTGGCGAAACAAGCAAGGGTGCTGTTTTCCTGATGAACTGGGTACCAGCACAAGGGGGAAGGAGACCAACACAGACAAAAATCAACTCCTACCAAATCAGAGCCAGAGCCTCAGAGGCCCCCAACACCTCATCACTGAAGCAGACCAAAAATAAACCCAACATGGCTCATGGAAATTTTGCGGAAGAGGGGGCAGAAAGAATGTCAGAGCCCCATGTTGGGTCATGATATGCAGTGACATTTATCATACCAATAACTGTGGGCTAACTCCATAATGCACGACCCATATACCTCAACAAGAAAGGACCAATTGAGGGGGTAGGTCATGGATGAGCCTAATAATGGTACCAAACTGCCTATATTTGCTGAATAGAAAACTAATAAAAAATAAAATAAAATAAATTTTAAAAAGACCTATAATTTTTAAAACATAAATATCCTAAGTGTTTATTTTCTGACCTTTAAAATGAGGAAATTAATGTAAATCATGGAACTTACTTTTTAAATTCCTCTGAAAATATTATTCTAAGTAACATAAATGAAACATCAATTTTAAGTGTTACTATAGTTATACTTCAGGATCCATTACAGGAATGAGGGCACAAAAACCTTAACAAAAAGTTTTAATGGAAAAACAATAGAAATATGAAACAATATTAAGAAATATAGATGGCTCCTTGATAGATAAAGGTTTGAGAGATGAGAAACTTTCTAGCATATGGTAAGTATGGTGAAAACATTTCAATATGAAAGAGTATTCCTGAAATTCTAAAAAAAAAAAAAAAAAACATAAAAATAACCCCAGACATTTGAAAGTAATATAAATTATGGAATGACTGTGATAACAGTGCACATGAGCAGTTTCAATTAAGGTGTGGAAATCACGGTGGAACCAGTATATAAGACTTTTATTAATATAAAAATCTTTTAAGTACACATAATAATTAATAATTCTATTACCCTCCTTTGTACCCCTTTTCCATTTATCCCCCTCCACTGAAGCCCCTCTTCTCTCTTATTACCTCTTCTACATTGATAACTTTTCTTCTGCTCTGTTCCATTGTCCATCAGAACCTGTTGATGGGGTCTATTAGCAAGTTTTGTGCAGATTAAAAAAATCAATTATTTTAATGCTTTCTTTTAAGAACCATAATATCTTAGGCTGGTATAAATGTGTGACCAAATAATAAGAGTGTGAAACAGTGAATAGATTAATTAAAAAATAGATACTCTAATTTTCTAAATTCAATTTCAACATTCTATAGGTTTTCCATTGATAATATTTTTTTTTCTCTTTTTTAATGAAACTTATCTTTGATTTTATTAATAGCCCTAATGATTATTTCCCTTTACCCTGCCTTCTGATGTTTGGTCACAGACATGCTCTTGTCCCAAAAGCTCCAATAATTACTTCATATTGATGTTGAGTGTGCTGGTGCATAAATGTAATCCCAGTGCTGGAGAGGAAGAATCACGAGTCTCCTTAGACCATGATGACTAGGTTGTCTATTTAATCATTCAGGTATGGATTCAGTGCAGGACTCTGAATCCATAGAATAAGGTTGAGAAGGAATAGAGAAACAGAGACCTCATCAACCTCTGGCATACATAGCCCCAACATACACACACACACACACACACACACACACACACCCTTGTGTGTACACATGAATATGTGAAAACATGTATACAAATGCAGAAATACAGATGAACATACCACATAAATACATGGATTAAAAACAAAGTTATTTTTATATGTATATATGTATATATTCAATAACACAGTATACATTTAAATATGTATATTGTCAAATGCATTATATTTTTGACTATTATGATTACACCAAAATGCATAAAGAAGGTCTGTGAGTTTCCCATATATTCCTGTCCCTATATGTGTATGGATTTCCCAATTTTCATTATTCTTGAGGGTGGTATGTTTATTTCTTACAATTGATGAAACTATGTTGGTTAATAGTAATCACAGTATGTATGGATCTTCCACTTTTTATTATATGCTATTGGAAACAGTGGATAATTATAAGTTCACATCACTATTATTACATCAGATATAAAATATTTTTCTGTATTTAATATTTTTTTCTGTTTTCTCTTTATACATGCAATGACAAATATTATTTCCTTGTTGTATTTCTGTTTTTAATTGGATTACTTTGACAGTTAACATACTTAGCCTCAGCACTAACCAGTCTGTATGAAAAATATCATTAGTGCTATTGGTCTATGAATTGAAAGGCTATGCCTACATTTCCCAACCCAGCCTGAACTCTCATAGTCCTATTCCTGTTTCTTATGTATATTATTTTCCTAAAGAAAGGTATCAATTACTATTTCTATTCATAAAATTTGTTCCAAAATTTATAAATGAATGCATCCTACTATACGGATCAAAGAACTAATTGAAATACATACAAATTTAACTAAGTAGCTATTATGGAGATTATTGATAAAATTATTCATATAAATTTTCTAAATATAAACCTCTTGTGATTATTTTGTGAAAACCTGACAATGCATAGTAATTAGTGAAGTGTGTCACTTGAAAACACTTTAGAAATACTTCTAAATTTATTAAAGAATTAAAAGTTATAGATTTAATGAAAAGCATGTAAATATTACCACATGAATGACAAATGAAATGAAATGAATGAAAATGACAAAATGAGTGAAAATCTATTTCCTAAAAGACTACTGTGCAGTAATCTGGAATGGATGTAAAGCTTCTGTAGTTGTGCTGTTCATACTGTGTAGTGCAAATTATGAGTTAAACAAAAACTCACTCTTACATCTCCAGTAAATGCATAGGGCAGGCTGGTGAGATGGCTCTGTAAGTAATGGGCTTGTTATGCAACCATGGGAATGAGAGTTCAGAAACCTAGAACCCAGTGCCAGGAATCATGATGTATCCTATAATTGAAGACTTGAGATAGGGAGACAAAGTATTCCTGAGGCTATCTGGTCAGCTAGTCTAACCATATCTTTGAGCCCTAGGTTCAGCAAGACCCCTGAGTCAAGAGTTAAGGTAAACAGTGGTAGGAAAAGACACACAACATTGATCTTTGATCAGTTCATGCACCTGTGCTTATGCATCTGCACACACACAAATAACACAAATATACATGCACACTTACAGCACGTTTATATGCAACAAAGAGAAACTTTAATGTATTTGAACTCATTCTGTTTGTATTTCTGTTATGGTTGAAATATTTTACTTATTATATTCATAGCTATTTAATCAATAATTAAAGAAAAATTGTATCATAAAACAAAGGAAAAATATTAAAATTCATTGTTTCTCATACAACATAAGTGACAGGAATCAATAAGTTTCCTTGAAACAATATTAATATTGATATGCTCTTTCCCTTTTAGAAAGATAAGTACTTTAGAAATTATAGATAAGATCTATCATTCTTCACCATAGGATTTACTAATATGGATATAAAAATGTGTTACATAAATGAAAGATGATTATATTCTTTTCATTAGAGTGGAGTATTTCTTCCTTCATTAGTTATGTACACAGTGTCTAAACAGCCATGTTGGTACCATAGTTAGCCTCCTCCCTGTCCTCCCCACTCTGAAGGGACCCTCCTTATTGGGGATTTGGGGTCGTGCATTGTGGGAGTGGCCATCAGTTATGGGAAAGAGGCGATGATTCTGTGCATAATGTTCCAACTTGTGGCTCTAACAATCTTTCCACCCCCTCTTCTGTAAATTCCCCTCAGGCATGTTGGGTTCTTTTTAGGTCTACTTCATTGATGAGGTCCCAGGAGCCTCTGTGTCTCTGGATATCTGTTTGGTAGGAGTTGAGTGTTCTCTGTGTCTATTTCCTTCACTCTTGTGCTGATACCATGTTCCCCAAGAAAACAGCACTATTGCTCATTTTACCAATTACTCTATCTATGGTTTAAGCTGGGACCTGGTGAGGTAGGATGGGCTGATTCTCTTTAGGTTCTGTGTCCATCTGAAAAAAGGGAGCAGATTCTCCAACAGAGAGTGAAGTCATCACCTGGTAAATGTTTAATCATTATTATTTTATAGAGAATTTAATAGGGGTAGGCCCTCTTGTAGCCCAATATTGGTGGGAAATTGGTATTGGAGAGTGCACTGGTTTTTTGGATATGGTTTTGACTTGTTTCCAGTTCCAGCTATGTGTTCTGTTTTGCTGAGCTGATCCTTTAGCCAATGCAGGAGTAGTTGGTTGCCCACTATGGCTGTGTCCCACTATTCCACTTCGGTGAGCATCATGTCAGGTTGTTTGCTGATGAGGTAGCTTAGACTACTAGTTGCTTGGACAGATGTTTGCTATTTTCCCCCAGTTGCTCATGTAGCACCTTCTGGCACTAGACAAGCTAAATGGGACTGATTCTGTTCCAGATACCAGCTAGGTCTCCCATGTTCCTTACCAACAGCATATGGTATCTTCAGCAGTAGGTAATCAAGTGTGTGCTTACCATGACAGAAATCTGTGTTCTTTTGGGAAACCTTATAGGTTTCTCTGATCAACAGGTCATTGTGGATTTTAATTGCATCAGGGTGCTGGCTGGGAGTTACAGGCCAAGTCACAGCTAAGGGAAAAGAAGGAAGAAAATGATAGGTAATATACAAGAGAAAGAGAGAAGATAGAGAAGCAGGGAGGGGAGAGGGAAGGAGAGAGAGATAGAGAAACAGGAGAAGGTTAAGGTTAGTCTTCCTCATACCCTCTCTAGGGTCTTTTGATTCAGATGTATCTTCTAAGGACCTGATGAAGGTTCTACCTTTTAGTCTGTCTTTGAGGATATAGAATTTTATGGTACCAATTCCATAAAATTCCCTCTGGGTCCAGTTTTGTGTCCCCACCCCCACCATTAACCTCCCCTCCTACCCTACCCTTCCTGTCATCTGGTCTTCAAGATGCCTATTAGGTACGTCAGCATTTGGGGCAGATTCAGGTTAGGAGCCACAGATGAATGAGACCATGTGACAATTGTCTTTCTGTGATTAGGTGAGTCTGCTGAGAATGATCTGTTCTACTACTTTTCTTCACATTTCTTTGTTTAATTTTCCTTACTGCTGTGTAGTATTCCATCATGTAGATATACCACATCTTGGTTATAGTTTCATATAATGATGAACATCTATGTTGATTCCAGTTCTTAGCTATTATGAATTGAGCAGCTATAAACATGGTTGAGCAAATCTCTCTGAACTGAGGTGTAAAGCTTTTAGGGTAAATGCCCAGTAAAGGAATAAGTGGGTCTGTTGGTAACTCTGTAGTCAATCTTTTTAGGAGCCACCATATTGCTTTCCATAGTGGTTGTACCATCTTACATTCCTACAAAGAATGGATGAGGGTTCCTATTTCTCCACATGACTCACTAGCATTTTTTTTAATGTTTGCTGTCTTTATAGGGGTGAGGTGTAATCTCATAGTTGTTTTAATTTGCATTCCCCTGATGGTTAGGGATGTTGAACATTTTCTTAAATGTGTGTTTGCCATGTTATTTCTTCCTATGAGAATTCTCTGACAGTTCTCTGCTCCATTTTGTGGGTGGGTTATTTGACTTTGTATTATTTAGGCTTTTGAGTTCTTTGTAGATTCTTTGTAGATTCTAGAAATTAGTCCTCTGTGAGCTGTATAGCCAGCAAAATTTTCTTTCTGTCATTCTGTGGGTAATCTATTGGTTCTGCTTATTGTATGTTTATCTATGTAAAAAAAAAAAAAAAAAAAACTTTTCAGTGTCATGACGTCCCAATGGTTGAGTGATTGTTTAATTTCATGAACTACTCGGGTTTTGTTCGGGACATCTTTCCCACTCCCATATCATGGAAAGTTCCTCCTTTTTATTTTTTTAATTTTAGTAGTAGCAGAGATTCTGGTCTTATATTGAGGTCTTTGATCCATTTGGATTTTTGATTTTTGTGCAAAGCAAGATGTGTGGATATAGTTTCATTTTCCTGAATATGGTTATCCAGTTTGTCCAGCACCATTTGGTAAAGATGCTGTCTTTCTTTGAGTCAATATTGCTAGGGCCTTTACCAAATATCAATTAGTTGTAGTTACTTGACCCAAATTCCAGGTCCTTGATTCTGTTTCATTGGTCTTTAATCCTGTTTTTATGCCAGTACCATGTTGTTTTTGTTACTATAGCTTTGTAATATAACTTTAGCTCAGATGTAGTGATGCCTCCAGAGCTGTTTCTTTTGCTGAGGAAGTGCTTGGATATCTGAGGGCGTTTGCCATGCCATATGAATTTTGAGATTATTTTTTTCTTTCTCTGTGATGAAAAATGTGAGTATATGTATTGGCATTGCATTATATGTGTATATTGCTTTTGGCAAGATTGCCATTTTTGCAGTGTTAATTCTGCCTATCCAAGAGCATGGGAAGTCTTTCCATTTTCTCAAGTCCTCCTCAATTTCTTTCTTGAGTGCTTTTATGTATTCATCACATAGGCCTTTTACATCCTTTGTTAATGTTATTCCAAGGTATTTTGCTTATTTATTTATTTATTTATTTTCTTCACTTTTGTCTTTTTTTTTTTATTATTAGTTTTCTATTCTGCAAGTACAGTCAGTTTGGTACCATTATTAGGCTCATCTGTGACCTACTCCCTCAACATTGGCCCCTTCTTGTTGAGGTATATGGGTCATGCATTGTGGAGTTAGCCCACAGTTATTGGTACGATAAATGTCTCTGTATATCATGACCCAACATGTGGCTCTGACATTCTTTCTGCCCCCTCTTCCACAAAATTTCCCTGAGCCATGTTTGGTTAATTTTTGGTCTGCTTCAGTGATGAGGTATTGGGGGCCTCTGGTTCTCTGGCTCTGATTTGGTAGAAGTTGATTTTTCTCTGTGTTGGTCTCCTTCCCCCTTTGTGCTGGTACCCGGTTCATTAGGAAAACAGCACCCTTGCTTGTTTCGCCAATTTTCCTTAGTTTCAGCTAGGGCCCTTTTAAGGTATGATGGGGTGGCTCTCTCTTTAGGATCCACATCTATCTGAAAAAGAGAAGCAGATTCTCCAATGGAGAGTAAGTTAGCACCAGGACAAATGAGATAGCCCTTACTCCTTTAGTAGAGAGTTTAATAGGTATAGGCCCTCTTGTAGCCCATGATTGATGGTAGCTTGATATTGGAGAGTGGGCTTATGTTTGCATATGGTTCTGACTTGTTTCCCAGCTCCAGCTATGGGTTCCGTACCACTGAGAGGATCTGTTAGCCAAATCAAGAGCAGTTGGTTCCCCACCATGGCTGTGTGCCACTATTGTACTTGTGTGGGCATCACACCAATTTATTTGCTGCTAAGTAGGTTAGACCATGATTTGCTTGAACAGATATTGGTTGTTTCCCCCAGCCGCCCATGTAGCACCTTCTGGCACTAGACACGCTGACTATCTGGGGACTGACTCTCTGCAGGCTTCCAGCCATGCCATTTCTTTTACGTGTCAGCTGCATATGGTGTCTTCAGCAATAGGGTCTTACCACTAACCTTTAGTGGGTCATCAAGTACTCTGACAGAAATCTGTCATTCTTTTAGAAAGCCTTGTAGGTTTCTCTGATCAAAAGCTCATTGTGAGTGCTGGTACTGGGAGTTACAGGTCAGTGCCCCCTAAGAAAATGAGGGGAAAAGGTAACTAATATATAGGAGTTAGAGAGGAGAGAGAGAGTGGGACAGGGAGAGGTAGAGGGAGGGAGGGAAGATGTAGAGGATTTAGGTTAGACTTGATCCTACTCTCTCCAGTGTCTTGAGGTTCAGGTGTTTCCTGTATATTGAAAGTGGGAAAATGTTACTAGTTTCTTTTTTCTGTATCTTTGACTTTTTCATATACAAAGGCTACTGATTTTTAATTTTATTTTTTCAAGGTAGGGTCTCACTCTAGCTCAGGCTGACCTGGAATTCACTATGTAGTCTCAGGGTGTCCTCGAACTCACAGTGATCATCCTAACTCTGTCTCCTGAGTGATGGGATTAAAGACATGCACAACCATGCCCAGATTTTTGTGGGTTGATTTTCCTGCTACTTGCTGAAGGAATTAAGCATCTTTAAGAGTATTGAGATAGAGGTTCTTGGGTTACTTATGTATAGAATCATGTCCTGTGCAAATAGGGCCAACTTAACTTCTTCCTTTCCAATTTGGATCCCTTTTATTTCTATCTCCTTTCTTGTTTCTTGAGCTAGGACTTCCAGTACTATGTTGAAGAGCAGAGGTGAGAGTGGACACCCTGTCTTGTTCCTGATCTCAATGGGAATCCCTTTAGTCTCCCCCCATTAACTACTATATTGGGCTTTCGGAGCTTTTATGATGTTTAGGTTTAAAAAAAAAAAAAAAGTTCATGCCTATTCTCTCCAGTGGTTTTTTTTTTTTTGTTAATCATGAAGTGATGTTGTATTTTGTCAAATGTTTTTTCTGTATCTATTGAAATGATGATGTGGTTTTTGTGTTTAAGCTTATTGATGTGGTGCCTTACATTGACATATTTCCATATGTTGAACCAACTCTGTGTTTCTTGGATATAGCCTCTTTGATAAAGGTGGATAATGCTTTTGATGTGTTGTTGAATTCAGTTTGTGAGGATTTTGTTCAGGAACTTTGTGTCTAAGTTCATCAGGAAAAAAGGCCTCTAGTGGCATCTCTACCTAGTTTTGGTATTAGGGTGATCCTAGCTTCATAAAAGGATTTGAGGAACTCTCCTGTTTTTTTTTTTTTTTTTTTTTCTTTCATTTATGTGACACAGTTTGAAAAAAAAAAATGGTTTCTGTTCTGCCATAAATGTTAAATAGAATTCAGCGGTGAGGCCATCTGGTCTTGGACTCTTCTTTTGGGGGAGATTTTTGATTACATTTTCTTTTTTTTTTTTAATTTTTCTTGTTCATTTTTATTTATTTACTTAAGAGTAACAAAGAGAGAATGAGGCAGATAGAGAGAGAGAGAGAATGGGTGCGCCAGGGCTTCCAGCCACTGCAAAGGAACTCCAGACACGTGCGCCCCCTTGTGCATCTGGCTAACGTAGGTCCCAGAGAATCAAGCCTTGAACTGGGGTCCTTAGACTTCACAGGCAAGCGCTTAACCGCTAAGCCATCTCTCCAGCCCCTTGATTACGTTTTCAATCTCCATGGGTGTGATAAGTTTGTTTAGGAGTTTAATCTGCTCTGAGTTAGCTTTGGTAGTTGGTATGTGTCCAGGATTTCATTCATTTCCTCTATATTATCCAGTTTTGTGAAGTAGAGCTTTTTGACATAAGTCCTAATGATTCTCCCAATTTCAGTTATGTCTATTATGATCTCTCCTTTTATTTACAATTTTTTTTTTAATTTGAAGCATCTTTCTTTTTCACTTGATCAAATTGGCCAGGGGTTTATCAATCTTATTTATTTTTTCAAAGAACCAGCTCTTTATTTTTTTAATACTTATTTATTTATTTAATTTTTATAAACATTTTCCATGATTACAAAAAAAAATCCCATGGTAATCCCACCCCCTGCTTTCCCCTTTGAAATTCCATTCTCCATCATATTACCAGCTCTTTCTTTTATCAATTTTATTAACGGTTTTCTTAGTTTCTAATTCATTTATATCTGCTCTGGTCTTAATTATTTCTTGCTTGCTGGAGATTTTTTTGGTTGGGTTCTTCTTATTTTTCCAATGACTTTAGGTGGATTGTTTAGGTTATTAATTTGGGATATCTCTGTCTTTGTTATGAAATAATTTAGTGTCATGAATGCATCCCCTAAGGACTTCTTTCATTGTGTCCCATAAATTTTGGTATGATGTGTTCTCATTTTCATTCAATTCTAGAAATTTTGCAATTTTATTTTTTATTTCATCATCTACCCATTTATTGTTTAAAAGTGTGTTGTTCAGTTTCCAGGAGTTGGTGGGATTCTTGGCCAGTCTTTTATTGTTAATTTCTAGCATTATATCATTGTGATCTGATATCATGCAGGAAATTATCTCAATCTTCCCAAATATATGGATGCAGGCTTTATGGCCCAGTAAGTGATCAATTTTGGAGGAAATTCCATGGAATGCTGAGAATAATGTGTAATCTGTGGATTTTGGGTAAAATGTTCTGTGGATGTCTGTTCGGTCTAATTGATCTATGGTGTTGCTGAGCTTTCTTACTTCCCTGTAAATTTTCTGATTGGATGATCTATTACTGATAGTAGAGTATTGAAAGCCCCAACTATGATGGTGTTGGTGATTATTTATGTTTTGTTGTCAAGTAGGTTTTGTTTAATGAATTGTGGTGCACCTGTGTTTGGTGCATTAAGATTGATGATTGTGATATCCTCTTGTGAGTTTATTCTCTTGATAAGTAAGAAGTGATCATCTTTGTCTTTTTTATTAGTTTTGATTTGAAGTCTATTTTCTCCAATACTCGTATAGCTATGCCTGCTGGTGTTTCATTTCCGTTTGCTTGCATATCATTTTCCTTCCTTTTACCTATAAGAGGTGTTTGTCTTTAATATTGAGGTGGGTTCCTTGAAGATAGCAGATTGAGGGGTCTAATTTTCTGATCCATCCTGTTAACTTATGTCTCTTGATGAGTGAATTAAGGCCACTAATGTTTAGGGTAATAACTGTGAGGTTTGATTTAACCCCTGCCATATTGTGGTGGTTTATGTGGATTGTGGATTTCTTGGACTTTGTAGTATTTTGTGCCTTCTCTGAGTTTGGTTATTGTTATCTGCTTCTTCTAGGTACTTGATGCTGATTATTTGACTCTTCTGTGTGGATAATTCCCAGAAGTACTCTGTACATTTGGCTTTGTGTTCATAGAGTTTTAAAGCTGAGTCTTATTGGGGAAAGTTTTTCTTTTACCATCTATTGTGAGGGTTACTTTTGCTGGATATAGGAGTTTGGGTTGGAAGTTCTGATGGTCCTAGGCTTTGTAGTGTTCCTATTCCAGGCCCTTCTGGCTTTCAGGGTTTCCACTGAGAAGTCTGAAATTATACTTATGGGGTTACCTTAATGTGTAATGTATCTTTTCTCCCTAGCTGTTTTTATGGATTTTTCTCTGTTATTGATGTGTAGAGTCTTATTAATAATATGTCTTGGAGAATTTATCCTTTGTTCCACTCTATTTGGATTTCTGTTAGCTTCTCGTAACTTGATGGGACTGTCTTTTGAGAGGTAGGAAAGTTTCCTTCAATAATTTTGTTGAATAAATTTGCCATGCCTTTGGTCTGAAATTTCTTCTCCTTCTAGTATCCCCATGATCAAATTTTTGGGACATTTAAGGTTATCCCAAATTTCACTCATGTTCTGTTCACAAAATTTTTTGAAGTTATTGAAACTTTTGGACACATTGTTCCTTCTGTTTTGTCTTCCATTTCTGAGTTTCTATCCTCTACCTAGCTGACTCTTATTTTTGAGAGCTTGTATAGAGTTCAATTTGGATTGTATTTTTTTACTGCCTTTTTATGTATAGTTTCCATCCCTCAGTTGAGTTCACTTTTCACGTCATTTTCTGATTTTCTTACTGCTTCTTGGAATTCATCCTTGCATTTATTTATATCTTCACTGAATTTGACCAGCTGATTGTTTAGGTCCTCTTTTTTATTTGCTCTCCTTCAGATCATTTAACTGAATTTGGAACCCTTCCTGGTTCTTTTCTATTAGGTCTAATCTAATAAGGACAGCTTTCATACACTTATTGGACCTTTGTTGATTTTCTGCAAGTTCTGATCATTGCTTGGCCAGGGTTGCATCATTTATGTCTTCATTTTGGGATTCTTATCCTATTGTCTCTTCTATGTTGATGTCTGATGGCAACGGGACCTACCTGTTCAGAGGGAAGGAGCCTTTGAAGCTCTGGTGTGAGCTCAAGGACCTGATTAAGGGGTTCATTTGTTGGTGGTTCAGGTTATGGGACTGAGTGTTCAGGTGGCCTGAGTGAACAGGGGGTGGGGGAGAATGGGACAAAGCAAACTGGTGTTTGGGCGGAGCTGCAGGGGTGGGGGATGGGATTGCTTGTTGGTTCTGTGATTCTAAGGGTTGAGGTGATTGGACTGTGGACTTTTGGGACTGTGTAGCAGCAGGTCTGTTGATGGAACTGCAGGGTCCTATGACAGGGTAGAGATATGGGACTGCTGCAAGTCAGCTGATGCATAGGGAGGGGATGGGAAGTGGTCCCAGTGGTGTGAAGGGGGAAGGATGGGTGAACAAGAGCCTATAGCCTATTGACCTGCATTCAAGTAGCCTGCTGGTCATGCAGGAGGTCCTGGTCCTTGTATGGCAGGTCAGTGTGTGGGATGGTGGTCACACCTGGAAGTCCCCAGTTGTGGGAAAACCAAGGGAGGTAGGAATGCTAGCCTGCTGACCTGGGTCCCAGTAGCCTACAAGAAGGGCAGGAGGACCTGGTACATTCAAGGTGGAGTGGGAGGTGGGACTGCAGTCAATGTGGGGGCCCCCAGTGGTGGGTAAACTGAGGGACAGGGAACACTAGCCTTTGACCTGGGCCCACTTAGCCTGTAGGTAGTCCAGGAGGAACCTACAGCTAGGACTGCTGCTGGGAGGGCTATTTGAGGAGATTGGGGGGCTGGTGTTATATCTGAGAGCATGGAATTCAGCAGATCCCCTACTTTGCTCCTCCTTGCACTCCCACTAGATCTACCAACCCCTAAAAACCTCAAAGAACCTCCAAAATCTTGCCTTTCTTTCCCCAAGAGGTAAGGTGTGGTTAGGCAGATGCCATCTTGACTGGAAGTCTAGAGCAGAGTTTAAGTAATTCTAAATTATTATATATATGACTGCATGTTTTAACCAAAATGTGGTGGTTTGATTCAGGTGTCCCCCATAAACTTAGGTGTTCTGAATGCTAGGTTCCCAGCTGATGGATCTTTGGGAATTAACGCCTCCTGGAGGGAGTGTATTATTGGGGGTGGGCTTATGGGCTTTATATCCAGTTTCCCCATGCCAGTGTTTGGCACACCCTCCTGTTGCTGTGGTCCACCTTCTGTTGGCCAGGGGGTGATGTCCACCCTCTGCTCATGCCATCGTTTTCCCCTGCCATCGTGGAGCTTCCCCTCAAGCCTGTAAGCCAAAATAAACCTCTTTTTCCCAGAAGCTGCTCTTGGTTGGGTGATTTCTACCAGCAATGCGAACCGGACTGCAACAGTAAAGTGGTACTGAGGAATGGGATTGCTGCTAGACACCTGACTATGTGGCTTCAGCCTTTTGTAGCTGATTTTCAAGAGGAAAGCGGAAGGAATTGAAACCTTGGCCTAAGAGATGCCTTGCAGTGTTATAAGTACAGTTTGATGGACTGTTCTGGTCTGATCTGCAAGACGTGAATGCAGTAAGAACTATGGACTGTGAGGTTTGGCTTATGAGGGTGAGAAAGAGCTGTGCCTGGACTGGGCTAGCAGTTTGTATGAGAAGCTTGCTCTTGTGCCCATGTCCTGAGAAGTTGTGCAGGGTTGCTTTGCGTAGAAATGAACTGGTGTGAGCAGAGGGATATGGCACAGAAAGAAAAATCCTTGGGTGAACTATTGCCCATTCAGCTGCAACTGAGAGATTACAACTTTTGAGACTGGGCTAGCTGACCTGTGCTGGGGCAACAAGAAGCATGTAGACTCTTTTGAAAGGGCCTGAGTGCTCAAGGAGTGTCCTGTTCTTCAAAGTCTGCTTTATTCCCCCCTGGATTAACAAATTGGCACCCTACCTGGTATTGTGGAGTATAAGAAATGCTGGAAAGAGGGTCATTGAGTTTGCAACATGGTCTTGTGTTTTGGAAATGGCCATGGGCAGTGTGAAGCGGGTTTGCTGGTTGCCTGCATAGAGACCCCATGGGGCCATGAAGATGAACTGTGGCTTGCAATGGAGACCCAGTGGAGATGCCGGGACCATGAGATGGCTGCCAAGGAGCTGCTGGCACCAATGAAGTTTTCCAGGACTGTAAGTAGCCTAGCTGGAGGGACAGAATTGGAATGCCAGAGAATTGTTGCTGGTTAGAATTATCAGACTTGGAGATTTGTCACTGGCTAGAACTGCTGGACTTGAAGCTACAGTTTGATATTTGCCCTGGTTGTTTTAAATCTTGTATTGGTTGAATGATTCTTTGCTATGCCCAATGCCATTTTTGCAGTGTGAATATTTATTCTGTGCCATTATGGGTTTTTTTTTTTTAATTTTTTTAATTTATTTATTTGAGAGCGACAGACACAGAGAGAAAGACAGATAGAGGGAGAGAGAGAGAATGGGCGCGCCAGGGCTTCCAGCCTCTGCAAACGAACTCCAGACGCGTGCGCCCCCTTGTGCATCTGGCTAATGTGGGACCTGGGGAACCGAGCCTCGAACCGGGGTCCTTAGGCTTCACAGGCAAGTGCTTAACCGCTAAGCCATCTCTCCAGCCCCATTATGGGTTTTTTTTGAGGTTATTTTTTGGTATTATGGCTCAGTTAAAAGATCTTGAACTATGGGGATGTATGAACATCTTTGGGATTGATAAAAACTATGGGGACTTTTAAGATGAGATGAATGCATTGTGTTTTACATCACGTATGGATATCAGTATATGGGGGCCAGGGGCGGAATGTGGTGGTTTGATTCAGGTGTCCCCCATAAACTTAGGTGTTCTGAATGCTAGGTTCCTAGCTGATGGATCTTTGGGAATTAATGCCTCCTGGAAGGAGGGTATTGTTGGGGGTGGGCTTATGGGTTTATAGCCAGTTTCCCCATGCCAGTGTTTGGCACACCCCCCTGTTGCTGTGGTCCACCTTCTGTTGCCCAGGGGGTGATGTCCACCCTCTGCTCATGCCATCATTTTCCCCTGCCATAGTGGAGCTTCCCCTCAAGCCTGTAAGACAAAATAAATCTCTTTTTCCCAGAAGTTGCTCTTGGTTGGGTGATTTCTACCAGCAATGCGAACCGGACTGCAACACAAAATAATGTGGTTATAAATTACTAAAGTTTGATTGTCATTTAAATGACACATCAGTAAGGTTAACTTTCTTTCTCTATGTGAATTTTACAAATTTTTCCTTTGGCCCATACAAAGATGGTCTAATTTCCACTCTTACTTTGTGGAATGTGATCTTTAGCAGTGCTGTCTTAGATGTGATATGCACATGCTAGGGAATTTACAAGTGTGTACACTGATAAATTAGTGGGAATATAGGAAATCATCTGTACTTTAAAAATTACTTGTATGTAATCTCTGTCTTTATATTCCTTTTACATGCAAGTAGTAAATTAACACTAAGGATGTTATATAAATTAGAAGTGAATAATTATCTATTGAAATGCAAATTCCAAATATATTAATCTTATTGAAATAAATAATGTTAAATTTTAAGTTAATGACCAATTTCATCCAAGTTGAAAGACATAAATATTCTACTTTGATTTGGGATGAAGAAAAATAATGAGTTAATTTTTTTAATTATTTGATTGGTTACCTGGAGACTTCAATTAAGGGCCATGACAAAGCTAGAGAAATTCTCTACTACTGAGTACTAGTCCCTTTATATTTTCTTACAAGTTAAACCTACAATCTTCTTATTTGTCTTTTCACAAACAGTATAAACTTGTGACAATCTCATGAATATTCTTCTACTGATGGCAGTCATATTTTTTTCTTTTTTTATTTTTTGCAAGTATGAATTTTCATGTGATGCATGTTAATATGTCCCTAGGCACTTGTACATGGGGTGCAAATTCTTATGGGTGTGGAGGCTGCAGGTCTCTGTAGGATGACTTTATCAATCAATCATCTCTTTCACTGAAGCAGTCTTTATTTCTCCAATGAATCTGGAACTTGCTGATTTGGGCAAAGTAGCAGTCCAGTGAGACCTACAGATGGCTGTGCCTGTCTCCACATCACTGGAACTAGAGTCACAAGCTCTCCTGCCTTCCTTTTTTAAGTTTTATTTTTCATATGAGGATTGTGGCTTTAATTTAGTATTCATGATTGTAAGGCCAACACTTTACCAGTGAGCCATCATACCAGATTCTGTTTATCTCTTTCTAAACACCTTGATTAAAATTTTAACTTTACATGAGAACCACTTCCTGAATAAGGAATATTTTAGAATGCTTTCCTTATTACATTTTGGGTGTCATTATACTTTCACTAGTAAAACAATTGCTTTAAACATGTAGGTACAGACCTATAAGATGGAGGCAAGGCCTTGATGTAATAAATGCGTTTGAAAGCACTTTGTTCTCCACAGTGTCAAAGTTACTGCTGTGCAGTGCAAACTTGAGGCAGGTAGAGTAGCAGTGACTACTATATGCATATTTAGTCACCTGAGATGATTTTGTATCTCTTTGACTCTTATTTCTTTATTTTTCTTTGAAGTAGGATCTCTCTCTAGCTCTAGGCCAGCCTAGAACTCACAGTGATCCTCCAACCTCTGCCTCCCAGGCACTGGGATTAAAGGTATGCTTTACCACACCTGGTGATTCTGTGTTGTTTGATTTTTTTTTTTCTAAAGAATTTCCCTCAATTTAGATCTTTGTTTACTTGGTGCCCCAACACTTATATTCTCTCTATTGTGAAATTCTATTATCGTTCAAGGAACAGCTCACATTTAATTTTTCTTCACTTATCTCCTTTGAAGCACATAATTTAAGTATTTGTAACTAAAACAAAAACAACAGCAAAATGCTCTTGTCTTCTTCAAAAAGGATGATAGAGTAGAAATTTGTCTTCACTTTTTTCCAGTTCTGGATATTTAAACCAGGGCTTTAAATATGCTAGGCAAGCATTCTACCACTAAGCTTCATTCCCAGACTGCAAAAAATAGTCCTTGAGAGAAACGACATTATTTTTACCTTCTTTTCTACAGGTTGTTCTCTTTGGAAATTCAGTTAATACAAGCAAAACAATGCTTGTGTGTGTGTGTGTGTGTGTGTGTGTGTGTGTTTATCTTATCATATGTCATGATACTTATTTTTCACCATACTTCAAGAATACCAATAAAATAACAACATTAATCATTTTTCTAATCAGAACTTCCAATATAACAGATGTATGGGTTCAATTATACTCAACTAGAGGAAGGTCACATGCCTGCCATAACAGTAAAATATTATCAT
Organism: Jaculus jaculus; assembly: GCF_020740685.1. NCBI lineage: Eukaryota > Metazoa > Chordata > Mammalia > Rodentia > Dipodidae > Jaculus > Jaculus jaculus. The sequence goes on along the minus strand of NC_059103.1, from coordinate 181,688,329 downwards.
GTTTTAAGTTCACTGCTGAAATGAGATTAATCTAGATAAAGAATTCTGACAGCAGAGTTGCTCTCTCCTGAGAGGCTCTGTCATGAAAAGAAGAATTTACTTTGCTGCAGTCAAAGATGAGGTATATCATCTCCAAATTTGTCTTCCAAATGACCATAAGGAAAAACACCATTTCTTTTCTAATGACTGTAGGGACTATACCACCAAACAAGATCAAGTAGGCATGTGTTAGGAGAAAAGGTGTTTATTTTGAAAAGGTTAACTCCCAAAATGTTACTTTGTAGGAAACTAAATAAGACTATATGAAAATGTAAACATGATTATAATCCCACTGCTAGAGTATAGGTATGCCTACATCAATCAGTCAGCTAATCAGCTGGGCTCATCAAAACTTCTTAGAATTCTTTTCTTTTTAAAATGTACCATCTCAATAAAAATGCTTTAAATAGTAGTAAGTGTAAATTTTCAAAAACTATCAGTAGAATATGTGTCATATTTTGGATTAAAGCCAGGGCCAATATTTAGTGTTTTATTTTCCAGTAATTATTCATGATTTTCTCTCTTACACAACAGACTAATTATTAATCTAATTTAGGCATATAACTTAAAAATTTGGTATCTAGTCATGTAATAAACAATTTATAAACCAAAAAATAGTGTCTATCACTATGTTAAGAAAGCTGCGAATTTTACTGCCTGGGTCGCATGTATCCAACCTAAATCCCAGGAACATAATATATAAAAAAAACAGATCCAACTTAAAAAGGAAAGAAGAACATTTACAGAATTGTAATAATTGAGTACCACAAAGCATAATGAGAATTCTGTCAGGTAGAATGGATCAAATAAAGATGTAAATTACAGAGAAAGGAAATACAAAAATAAGGTTTCTTTGAATGAGGGAGAATAGATATATTTGAATATTAACTTCATTTTATTTGCATATGTGACTAGAAATGAGATTGCAAAATACTGTGGTGGTAGTACTTTAATATATTTTTATTACCCCCCCAAATATTTGATTTTATTTCATTTACATTGCTATTCCATTTCAATTTTTTCATTTGTAATGCAATTTATTTTAGTATTTTATCTTTTTATTAGATTTATACTCAGTGTATTCAGTCAGGTTGGTACCATCATTAGCCTCCTCCCTGTCCTCCTTCTTCTGCAGAGACCCTACTCATTGGGCAATATGGGTCGTGAATTGTGGGGTTAGTCATCAGTTATGGGTAGGAGGCAATGTCTCTGTGTTTCATGACCCAATAAGTGGCTCTGACATTCTTTCTGCCCCCCTCTTCCACAAATGTCCCTCAGTCATGTTGGGTTCAACTTAGGACTGCTTCAATGATGAGGTCTTGGGAGCCTCTGTGTCTCTGTATGTCTGATTTGATAGGAGTTGAGTGTTCTGTTTGTCTATCTCCTTCACCCTTGTGCTGGTACCAGGTTCACCAAGAAAGCAGCACTCCGATGTGGTAAATATACTTCATGGAATTCTACACAGCAGTCAGGAGAAATGACACAATGAAATCTGAAGAAAAATGGTCAAACCTGGAACAGATCATTTTCAGTGAACTCACCCAATCACAGAAAGATAAGCACCACATGGTCTCACTCATCTATGGCTCCTGTCCTGATTCTACCTGAGATGCCAAAATACCTAACAAGTGTCTGTAGGGCTGAACAACAGGGTAGGTAGGGAGGGAAGGTATGGTAAGGGTGGAGGACACAAAACTGGACCCAAACATCAAGGGTACCATAAAATTCTACATTCTAAAACACAGACTAAATGATTGAACCTTCATTAGGCCCTTAGAGGGAACACCTGAATCACAAGGCCCTGATGAGGGTATGATGAAGACTGACCTTAATCTTCTGTTTCTTTCTCTCTCTCTCTCTCTCTCTCTCATTCCTCTCTCTATTTCTTTTATATTACTTATCTTTTTCTTCCCTCTCTTCCTGGGCAATTACTTGTAGACTCCCAGTACCATCATGTGGCTATCATCCACAATGAGATCTGGATCAAAGCTACCTACAAGGTTTCCCAAAAGAAGGCAGATTTCTGTCAGAGTACTTGATCACCCACCAAAGGTTAGTGGTAAGACCCTACTGCTGAGGACACCATATGCTGTTGGAACGTAACATGGAGTGACATGGCTGGGAGCTGGAAGAGAGCCAGTCCCCAGACAGTCAGCGTGTCTAGTGCCAGAAGGTGCTACATGAACAACTGGGGGAAAATGACCAATATCTATCCAAGCAACTTGGCGTCTAAACTACTCAGCAGCAAATAACTTGATGTTCACAGAAGTGCAATAATGATGCACAGCCATGGTGGGAAACCAACTGATCTTGATTTGGCTAACTGATCTGCTCCGTGGAATGGATCCCAAACCTGGAGCTGGAAATCAAGTCAGAATCATATCCAAAATAAGCCCACTGTCTATTACCAAGCTCCCACCAATTGTAGGTTACATTAGGGCCTACACCTACTAAATTCTCTCTAGAAAACAAAGGTTCTTCCATTCACCTGGCACTAACTTCACTCTCCATTGAAGAATTTTCTTCTTTTTCATATGGATGCAGATACTAAGGAGACAACCAGGTGATCACACCTCAAAAGAGCATCATCTGAAACTAAGAATAATTGGGGAAATGCATAAGAGTGCTGCTTTCTTGGTGAACCTGGTATTTTAATATTTTGAGGTGCCTCCATGCTACCTTCCATAATGTTTGTACTAATTTCCATTTCAACCTACAAGGAATAGGATCTCTGTTTTCACACACTTGCCAACACTTTTTTTGTTTGTTTGTTTAGAATTTTTTTACTGTTCACCATGAAATGAATAGTTGTTTTTTTTTTTCAGGGTTTTAGATATAATATCCTTAGGAGATAAATTAATGAGTGAATTTTAAAGTTTTCTTTCCAGTTCATCTTTTTCAGTCAGTTCATCTCATAACTACCAACAAAAATTTTCATTGTTCTTTCCATAACACTTTGTTTTTCTTTTCACAATTTTTATTAATATCTTCTATGATTATAAAATATCCCATGGTAATACCCTCCCTCCCCCTGACCCACACTTTCCCCTTTGAAATTCCATTCTCCATCATATTACCTCCCCATCTCAATCATTGTAGTTACACATATACAATACCAATCTATTAAGTACCCTCCTCTCTTCCTTTCTCTTCCCTTTATATCTCCTTTTTAACTTCCTGGCCTCTGCTACTAAGTATTTTCCTTCTCACGCAGAAGCCCAATCATCTGTAGCTAGGATCCACATATGATGGAGAACATGTGGCGCTTTTGCCAATACTTTTCTATCATAACAATTTAATAACAATCATGTCTATTCTAGTTCATACTACATGGAAACCCATATAAATTTTAGTGTCCTGGAGGAGGAGCTATGTTAATCATTTTTCATGTGCTATTGACATTTTAATGTCAAGTTTTAAGAAACATTTATTGTGCTCCATTACACACTTACCAAGTGGGATATTTCTTTTCCTGCATTTTTGGTTGTTTTATTATTTATTTTGGAAAGAAATACCTTTAAAAGTCCATGATTTGCAAATATATTCTCCTATCTGATTGACTAGGTAGATGAAACATCTAGATTTCTGTTAGTTTTCTATTTGTAAACTATGTTATTGTTATAGTTCTTTTTGTGTGCATTTAAAAACATATTTATTTATTTATTTATTTATTTATTTATTTATTTATTTAGGTCAAATGAGAAAGAGAACAAGATAGATAGAGAGAAAGAGTGGGCAGGCCAGAGCCTCCAGACACTGCAAACAGACTCCAGATGCATGTGCCACCTTGTGCATCTGGCTTTTTATGTAGGTATTGAAGAATCCAACTTGGATCCTTTGGCCTTAATAGCCAATGCCTTAACCACTAAGCAATCTCTCCAGCACACTTGTATGCTTTTTGCACTTTATTTAAATGTTCTACAATTTAAAAAGTCTTTGATATTACAAAATAAGGCATATATGATATACATAATATATAAATTGTAATTTAAAACATAATTATAATATAATATAATATAATATAATATAATATAATATAATATAATATATGTTATATATTATATTATATATGTCATATATATACAAAAGGTATAGAATAATTATAGATTATAAATAAAATTTTATAGCTAAATAGTTAAATAATTAAAGGAATGGCTTTGTAATAGGTCTAGAAATACAATGGAAACATATAGGAAAACACTGAGAAGAATAAAGGTAGTAGGAAGTTCAAGTTCTCTTGATGATATTAAATAAAATATCAGTCATGAAAAGGGTAACAAAATAAAATAGATTTTGAAAAATGACAGAAAATTTCTTCTGTGTACTCTAAACAAGTTTGAGCATTTTAGTTAGAAACCTAGGGAATAGTTTGATGCACTTACACACAAAGATAAGTAGGAATATGAATTCAGTTTCACAACCTGTAAAATACATATGAAATGAATAGTATTCTTGAAGATATTAACAACATTATCTATTATAAATTTAGAAAACTAATTTGTTCAACATTTAGTAACAATGGGATGCTTAAAATAATGATAGATTCGGACTATTTGACAAGAGAGTGGAAGTTAAACATGACTTTTATTTATTTATGTTATTTATTTTACCAAGTAGAAACTTTATATGGGCAAGCCATGTATTGGTTCCATTATTTCCCTTCTTGCCTACATTCCACTAAGAGCACTCCTCAGTGGGCTAGAATATCTTCAACATAAAATGTTAAATGATGAATTAAAGATTAAATGCAAGCTGGGGAGCTTGCTCAGTGGTTCAAGACATTTGCTTGCAAAGTCTGAAGGTCTGGGTTCTATTCCCTAGAACCTACATAAAGCCACATGTACAAAGTGGGCCATGTGTCTGTAGTTTGTTTGCAGAGGAAAAAAGCTTTGATGTAACTCTTTTAATAAGGGACTGAGAAAGTGGAAATGATTTGTGAAGAAGCACCCTATAGGAGTGAAGAGAGCCTAAGCCTAAAACCACAGGCTGCTGCTTATAAATCCTATTTCCATAATTGGTCTGCCCCCACCCCCAGAAAGAGCTATTAGTTAAGGAGGCCCATGAAACCCACAAAACAATGTAGGCAGGCCATTGCCAAACCACTTGGTTACCCACCAGATCTAAATGGTAAACCCTACTGCTGAAGACGTTACAGGCTGTGGTCACAAGACATTGAAAGATCTTGAGGCACAGAGATAGAATTTGTTTCCCTACTGGCAAACTCTCATATTACTGATAAGCTGTTTGGAAAATGGCCACCAGCAGCAGGATAAAGCAGTGATAGCAAACAAATCAACCAGTCAGACACGATGAACACACTGGTTCAATTGTACTTCATAGGCTATAAGGGTAATCATCTGCACTATGATTGGATATGAGACCCACTCAGTAGTAAAGAATTCATATCTGGTACTAAGAACTGAGTGAGAAGCCCATAGTCTTAGAGACAGAAGGAATCTTTCACTATTCTCGTGCTAAATAGAGAGGTTATGCTCATCAAAAAGTCTTCTAAATGTTTGTTTATACCCTTTGGTTCACGGTATCCCCACTCTTGATTAGATGATTTATTCTTTACAGATGACAGCAAACATCAGGGAGAGCTCAGACCCCTAAGTAGGAAAGAAAAGAGAGTCAACTCCCTAGTGTAAGAGAAGTTATCTCTGTCAAATCTGTCAGACCTCAGGAAACACCACAGAGGAAGTGATGGGCTAAATATGAGTGCCATTCTCACTGCTAGCTGGAACCCCCCTACCAGGGAGATGCTAATAGACACTGAAGTGACTCAACACTCATCAAAGAAGAAAATCGGAGGCTACTGAGTTCTCAGGAACTAAAGGAGACATATCACCTACCCTCCAAGGCTCAGGAAACATTGCAAAAGAGGGGGCAGAAAAAAATGTAAGAGCTATAGGATGGAAAGGTATATTCTGAGGCATAACCCCCATAATGCATTCATGATCCCACAGTGAACTCCAGTAATGTTGAGGAGGGCCCTCCATGGAATTTGTGCAGGGGAGAGGGAACATAAGAGTATTACCCAACAGGAATATGAACATTAGGCCATATTTTAATGCAATACAATTGCCTATTAAAAATAACCAGATTGCATTGTCAATTATTATTGTGCTCAAGTTTATTTACAAAATTTGACATACAGGTACCATTTGCTGATCCTTCTTTTGGTTATTTTAAAACTATTTTAATTATTCATTTGCAAGGAGAGGAAGAGAGAAAGAGAGAGAATTAGTGGGTGTTGCCAGGGTATATTGCCTCTGCAAATGAACTTCAGATGTTCACAACTCTTTGTCCATCTGGTTTAATGTGGGTACTGGTGAATTGAACCCAGGCTGTCAGGCTTTCAAGCAAGCGCCTTTAGCTGCCAAGCCATTTTCCAGTGCTATTTTGATTATATTTTTTAATGTAGTTTGCAATATTTGTACTCCCCAAGTCAAGAGGATATTATTCAAGTTTATTGCTATAGAGAGGAAATATAATTTTTAACACTACAGAAAAATTATTCTAAGCATAGTTTAGGGCTACTCAAATAGTAATAGAGGACATTATGAAAAATGCTGCTTGATGTAGTAACATGTGTGAGACTAATTGAAGTTTAGTGATTTTTTTTTTTTTTTTTTTTTTTTTTTTTTACTCCTGTGCTTTTACTACTTCATAGAGTTGGATAAAGAGTGCCTTCTAGGGCTGGAGAGATGGCTTAGCGGTTAAGCACTTGCCTGTGAAGCCTAAGGACCCTGGTTCGAGGATCGGTTCCCCAGGTCCCACGTTAGCCAGATGCACAAGGGGGCGCACGCATCTGGAGTTCATTTGTAGAGGCTGGAAGCCCTGGCGCGCCCATTCTCTCTCTCTTCCTCTATCTGTCTTTCTCTCTGTGTCTGTCGCTCTCAAATAAATAAATTTAAAAAATTTAAAAAAAAGAGTGCCTTCTATCTTACCTTTCCCTTCTTTCTTATACTTTCTTTTATTTTGACCTTTCTGCCTTCCCACCATTAGTCCTAAATGTTATTGTGATTTTGTTTATATTTATAATTTAAGTCATACTTACAAATTTACCCAATATATATAAAATAAACAAAATTTCCTTATCATAGATAGAAACATATTTATTGAAACATCATTTAAATCAGGATTATATATGTATATACATATTCAATATATTATCTCTCTACATTATATGTATGTGAATTCATATGAATTCATATGAATTATATATATATATATATATATATATATATATATATATGTAAATTGTCCAAAAATTGCCCCCCCCTATTTAACCTGTTAATAATTTCCAAATGTACTATTAGATATCCTTAAATACCAGGTTGTACAATGTATCTCTAGAGCATTTTTTCTCCCATGTTTATGAAACCTTTTATTCATTGAACAACTTCCCTTCTCCCTCCCTCCTCAAGCAATAACTATTTTACTGTGCTTATGCAGTTGTGACTGTTTTCCTATGTGAGGACAAATATCCTGGAGGAGAATGTCCAAGAGAAATGAGCCAGGAACAGAAGGACAAATACAGCACCACCTTCAACTGTAAAATAGCTCAGAGTGTAAGATTTACATCTCAAAGGGACAAAGACATTTTCCTGAAAGGAAGAGAGCTGTTTAAGTTCTCATCATTCTGAAGGTAACAGCTTAAAAGATTCTTAGACAGTTGTATCTGAGTCACTATTCCAAGCAAGCTTTTATTTCATTGAAAATTAACACACTTTGCACTGGTGTTCCTAGCAAAATAATTTGGTCCTCATTGTCATTATCTCTTTAACTACAAGCATATCATAATCATAATTAATTATTATATCATGTGAAATTAAGTTTAAAATGAAAACTAGAAGAAAATAAAAGATTTTCTCCATTTTAGTAAATAACAAACATGTCCACCTAAATTATTTGGTCAGCAATTTTTCAGGCTAACTCAACTAGTTCACTATAGTTAAAAGAAAAATATTAGGGCTGGAGAAATGGCGTAGTGGTTAAGCACTTGCCTGTGATGCCTAAGGACCCCGGTTCGAGGCTCGGTTCCCCAGGTCCCACATTAGCCAGATGCACAAGGGGGCGCACGTGTCTGGAGTTCGTTTGCAGAGGCTGGAAGCCCTGGCGCGCCCATTCTCTCTCTCTCCCTCTATCTGTCTTTCTCTCTATGTCTGTCACTCTCAAATAAATAAATAAAAAATGAACAAAAAAAAATTACAAATAAAAAAAGAAAAATATTAGCTGGGTGTGGTGGCACACACCTTTAATCGCAGCACTCAGGAGGCAGAGGTAGGAGGATCATTGTGAGTTCAAGACCACCCAGAGATTACATAGTGAATTCCAGATCAGCCTGGGCTAGAATGAGACCCTGCCTCAAAAAATAAATAAATAAATAAATAAATAAATAAATAAATAAATAAATAGAAAGAAAGAAAAGAAAAGAAAAAAGAAAATTACAGAAAGTTTTTCTAGTGTTTCTCCATCATCAACACTATGCAAATGTAGTGGTTTTTATATCAAAATTAAACAAAAGATAATGATATAAGAGTGTTTGTTCTATCTGTGTAAACTTGAATTGATAACATATTTTAATAATTGGTAAGAATGCACTAATATATATCTACCTTTGCAGCAGTATGAATGGGTGGACTTTTACTTTTGTAGTCCAGTTCACTAATCCAGTAACTCCCAGCACTGGGTTTTCCCTAAGATCAGGTCAAATCATTAATGAATAAATGTTAAGAAGGGCATATTCCTGTTTTCCACCCTTCAATTCCCTCCCCGCCCTCCCATCCATCTTATTGTCTAATCCATGAGGTGTTTGCTGGGTGTGTAAGGCATCTTGGGCAAATTCAGGTTAGGTGTTGCAGATGAGTGAGACTATGTGGCGATGGTGACTGGGGGAAATGACCAAGATCTATCCAAGCAACACATTGTTTAACCTAATTAGCAACAAATAACCTGATGTGATGCCCACACAAGTGCAATAGTGGTACACAGCCATGGTGAGGAACCAATTGCTCTTGATTTGGCTAACTGATCCACTCAGTGGTACTAGACCCATAGCTGGAGCTGGGAAACAAGTCAGAACCATACCCAAACACAAGCCCACTCTACAATATCAACCTACCATCAATCACAGGGTATAAGAGGGCCTACACCTACCATACTGTCTATCAAAAAAGTAAGTGTTATCTCAACTTTCCGGGTGCTAACTTACTCTCCGTTGGAGAATCTGCTTCTCTTTTCCAGATAGATGCAGATCCTAAGAAGAGAGCTGCCCCAACATACCTCAAAAGGGGCCCAACTGGAACTAAGGACAATTGGTGAAATAAGCAAGGGTGATGTTTTCCTGTGAACCGGATACCAGCACAAAGGGGAAGGAGACCAACGCAGAGAAAAATCAACTCCTACCAAATCAGAGAGCCAAAGCCTCAGAGGCCCCCAACACCTCAGCACTGAAGCAGACCACAAATAAACCCAACATGGCTCAGGGAAATTTTGCGGAAGAGGGTGCGGAAAGAATATCAGAGTCACATGTTGGGTCATGATTTGCAGAGACATTTATCATACCAATAACTGGGGGCTAACTCAATGCAAGACCCATTTTCATTAACAAGGAGGGTCTAATGGGAGGGGGTGGATCACAGATGAGCCTAAATAATGGTACCAAACTGCCTGTATTTACTGAAAAGAAAACTAATAAATTAAATTTTAAAAAAGAAGGGCATATTATCCCAATTACTTGGTAGAAAAATTGTCATTACTTACATTTAGAATGTTATGCCTTTTCTACAGTACTACATACAAACAGTATTCAAATTCATCCTCAGATTAATAGGTGGACATTTCAATAGAAAATCCTTTGATGGCCATGAAATGCTCATAGATTTCATTCCAATTTTCCAAAATATTTTTTATAAAATGCAAATAGTCACCCATTCTTTTCTAACAAACTATTAAGTATATTGTGATTCATGGTTACATAGTTGAAAGACTAGAAGTACATATTTATTTTGTGAGTAATTGCTGATCATAATACACCTTGACAAATACCTTACCATCTGTGATTTTTCTTTACACATCTAATGCTATCTGATTTTAAGTAGCATGAAATCTTAAGCCAATGATGTCATTATACAGCATCTGTGTTATAAAGTTACTGCTCCATGGCTAAACCATCCCTCAAATTAACATGTTTATACTCTTTGATATTAAGCATTAAATTACTGTGAGAACAAAGCCCCAGAAACTTAATTTGCTTTCTGATATTCTACACTGAGAAACAAGTGTCACAAAATGATTTATATTTTACAAGTATTTGAAGAAAGAGAGAAAATATATGTATAATTTCTGAATCCTGTTTTTACATAATTTAGGCAACAGATATAGAAGTCAAATGCACATCAGTACATATTTTAAAATGTAATAGCTGACTAACAAATATTTATTATTCTTAAATGAAAATGAAATTAAAGTCAACATCCTTGAAAAAGGTATGCAAAATTAAAATAAAGAAAAAACCAGGAACAAACTTCTAGTACAAAATATTATAATTTTACAATAAGGTGAGAAGAAGACCTAGAGAAATAGTTAACCTATACAATTTTGGGAAACTGTGTTCTGTCTCTGTCTTATAAGATTAAACGTTATATCCATAATCAAATGTACTGCTCTCTAAGGCCAGTAGTTTGCTATCCAAAGGAGTGTAGACAAGAACTTCTCCAACTATTTACTCTATGTTCTATAATTGAGTAAACATGTAAATATTTTGCATGTAGTGTGAGCTAAGTGAAAGCAGGTAAATGTAGGGGTTATCTAGTATGTTTGCAGAACACTGTGATGTTGCTGACACTATGTTTTGGGGATAAGGACATCTGTATTTATCCTATAATTCTGGGAACAGAGTTTGTGATATCTATTCTCATGTTGTTAGGGAGTCTAATATCCATCTATATTTTCAAGTAGCTGGAAAGTCTCCTGTTTCTGACATAGGGAGATGCTGTCTGTTTTGTTTTTATTTGAGCCATTATCTATGTAGACTGTGTGAACCTTATACAAAGAGCTGTTCTAACAAAAGTTCTGCAGCTGCTGTCTTTGGGCTCCTGTGTAGAAGAAATCACCTGGAGCCCCGCTGGTTCTGTTGACTTATCCTGTCATAGCTCAGGCCCTGGTCACTCTGGACCTGAGTCAGGTTCAGCTGGTGCATCATACAACATCAACACTATGTAACAAAGCCAAGAAGGGGTCATGCAGTTGTTCTCCATGTGCCTCCTTCTATTGAGAAATAAATAATTACTTTTTTTATATATTGTTGTGACCTACTTGTAGTGAAATTGCCAACTCCAAATTCACCTAAAAATTGCTTTTATTTCTAAAAAAATAGCAAATTCATAACATTATTCTGAAAAAAAAAAAGAAAGAAAGAAGAGCTTCAGAATAACAGAGACTGAAACATGGAAACTAGGTTTACTCTTAAACTAGAAAATGTACCTTAGGAAAAGAGTTGTTAAAATTGGGATATGCATGCAAATTATTTTTGAGTATGTTGTCTAGGTAATTCTTTCAACTTGTGCATGTGCACTGTCATTTATAATAACACAACTTTAGAAAAATACCATAGAAAAGTAACTGGAGTTATTTAAAAACTCTTCAACAATATATTTGTTAATCTGAAACTCTCACTGGGGCCAGGGAAGGACAGGATGTTCATGAAATTTCAGGTAGAATAAGAATGGATAAATGGTAAAATATTTATAGTGGGAGAATAAGTTCTGAGATCTGTAGCAAAGATCTTCCCAACACAAAATGTTTGGTAATTAATGGTTTTATTTTATCTATATTATATAAATATTTCACAAAGTCACAATGCACTTGAGATATGTGCATACAATTTTAAGGGGTTAACTATATTTTAGCTTACAGGTGAAAATGAAAATAATACCTAATGCATACAGAGTACAATTTTATCTGCTTTCCATATTGGTAATAAAAAAAAAGGCACATGAAGATTTATTATGGAAAACTTTCATAACTGACAGAATATTTGGTCTGCTGTAGAGAGAACAGGGAAACATAAATGAAACCATAATAATGGAGGAGGAAATATTTCAGAATATTTGTGTCAGAGAGATGATGATGATGATGATGAGAGTACAAATGACATATAAAGATTTTTCCATGGTGAAGATAAATAAGAGAATAATCACCAACTATTAAATACTCTAACTTGATAGACAGTTCACAGTTCTTGTAATTGAAGCAGGATTAAGCTACCTCTACCTTTTCTGTTTATAAATTATAAACTGGCTTTAGAACCTGGAAACAAAGATAACATGGGTAAACAAAGTGCGTAAGTAGACTTTAACAGGAGGCAAAAAATACAAGACGGATGACCAGGAATACCTGCTAAGACATGCAAACATTAAAGATGGACAAAGAAAGATTCAATTCTTTACCACATTGCTAAATGAGTAAGCAGAGAATGATTACATTTCCCTGTTTGGACTAACTAGGGCAAAACAGGAGTGTTCAGGGCTCTTATTGACTCAGCCCATGAAAAACTCCAAAAATAACTAAGCTTAGTAAAATATCTTCAGTATTTGACTGGTTCCAGACCTAAATCTTGTATAAAAAAAGTCTAAACCAATCACCAGGAGGCAACCCTCTCTGTGACCCCTACTACTATGGAGTTTCAGTCTTCCCTGCTCTTTTCCTAATAAACGTGCTTTAGTTTACATGAAAGTTGATGTTCTAGTACCTCGGTCTTTACAACATGATCATCTAGGCTGAGAGGAAGGCATCCTTACACACTTAAGATCAGAGGTAAATGGACATTTTATGTGAACCATGATTTCATAAAAGGTCAATGTTTTGCATGCTTATGTAAAGAGATACAAATCTAATATGGAAAATAAGCCAATTGATGGATGGAAATTAATAATAAAATTGAACTAAAGGGCATGAGTCATGAAATACATTTATATAAGTAGTGTGTGAGTGTGTGTGTGTGTTTGAAATGTATCTTGGGTGCTCATGCATGTAAAATAACACATGTGGAAGTCACATGACAATTTCTGGTATCTTTTCCCTCCTTCCTGTTTCTGTGAGGCAGGGTCTCTCATTGCTGATAGCTGTGTCTTCCAGGCAAACTGACCTGTTAGCCTTGTCTCTACCTCCTGTTTTTCTATAGGTGTACTGAGATTTCAGAAGCTTATCAAATCTTTCAGATGTTCATAAGAATACAGTAATTCCTTAGGGGATAGACAACCTTTTAGCATTAGTGAGTTTATTGCACTTTGAAATTGTTGTTTGTTATTACTAATAAACTCTTAGTTTGGGTAATTCTTATGTTCATGTTTCTAGCAACAAGTCCCTGTTGATATGAATCAATAAACATTGACATATCATGACACATAAATAAAATAGTTTCATTATACTCTACTAAATGTAGAGATTTTTTTTTGCTCAGAAAAAATACATGTAATAATTTTTAAACACAATTTTGGAGAATATTCTTATAACAAATGTAGTACAAAAATGGGACATTTTCACATTTCACATAAATAAATTTGTCAATATCTAGGAACACAGATTGTGTGATGCATCACAGCTAAACATATGTTTATTCTAGAAGAAAACCATTATAGATATTTCATTAATTAACTTTTACTTATATAATACTGTACTTTTAACACCATAAACTGTGGAAATGGATGATGCTTAAAGGGAAAACAAATGATTTGGGGAGGGAAAGGAGAGGCATTGTATAATTTTCCTGAATTTGATTTTATATACAAAAGACTTTACTTTTTCCATGCTGAGAAAAATTGTAAAAAATAGTCAACAGATTATTTTTAATGTCATTGTCACCCCACAGAATCATAAGTAGTTTGTACTGACTTTAACAAATATAAACTATGCTCAGTATTTTTTTTTCTTTGTACAATTTTTGTATACTTCCAACATGAAGAAATCTCCTACTTCTCTTGAACAATAAAATATCAGAGAGATTTCATATTTCTTAAATGGAAACAATAGAATAGCTTAATATAAATGAACATAATCATTATTTTCCCAGCCTACTTGTATCTAAGAAAGAGCGAAGTAACAGCTGTCAAATACCAATAATACATGCATACATCGTGTTATCAAATATCTCTTAAAATACATGTGATTATTTAATATGCATACGTGTTTTATTTGTTGGCACAGGTGGCAAGTGAATTATTAGAGGACCCCAAAGCATTAATATATACAAGCCCATTTTCAACCTGTGAATTATCTGATTATTTAGATTTTATTCTGATGCTTCATCTTAAGTGATCTACTTTGAAGGTCTGTGTATCAATAATGTGAACAAGATAATTCTTTCTTGTGCTCTATTTTAAAGTCTGTGATAGCTCTGAAGCTTATTCCAGAAAATCTGCACATTCTAATGTTCTTGAGAGGAGGACATCTGTGCAGTAGGTTGATTTAAAAATGTATCTGCTTTACAAATATTCTGCCTCATTTTTAGAATAAAATAGAATAATGTGAATTGCATACAACATTCAAGGAAAATATTCAATATTATTTTATAAGGAATAGCTATCTTTACTGCTTTTTAGTAAAACCTTTTGGTACATGATTAAACTAAAAAAAAAAGTAATTCAAAAATACTTGTAGGGGTAACCAGAAAATTAGACATTTTTACATACCAAAATTAGTTAAATGTCCAGATAAAATATTAAGTATATTTGAAAAGTATATTTTAAAAATTAGCAGCATCATAATTGTATTATAGTCACCAAGATATTTGATGAAAAACATTAAACTTCTCTGCTTATGGAAGGCAATTCTTATTCCCTTAACCAATAATTGCTTGTTTGTTTTAAAAAAAATGAGCATCAAGTTGATGCTCTGGATCTTCCACTATGACATGCAGAGTCTCAAGGTGATGCATTTGTGAGAAGAAATAAAGTCCAGACCAGGTAACATTTAGAGACGAGGCCCTAGTGCCTGCTCATGCCAAATGCATTCACTATGATGGTTTGAATTAAACTGCATAGCTAAGCTGTTAATACAAGCAAAACAACTATAAAATAATGTTGGGGAAATGACTTAGTGGGCAAAAGTAATTCCAGTACAAGTATGATGATCTTAGTTCTGATTCTATAGCTCATGTAAAACTGGGTACAACAGCACACATCTATGAGTCTAGTATGATGCACACTTTTTAGGGAATAAAAACCAGTACTGGTGCCAGTTAATGTATCTAAATTAAAGAGAAAGGATCCTTAATAGATAATATTTCTTTTTCTTAGCTTTCCTAGCCATGATCTGATGTCTTACCACACAAAAATATGAAGGTTATTTTCTAATCACGACCCCTCAACTTTTTGCACCCAGTCTGGATCTATAATATGCTGTGGAATGCGAAACAGAAAATTGAATTTAGATATTCTTCTCAGGAGAATGAAACATAAGCCATCTGTCCTAATCTACCACATACAAAGTCATTTTATCTTGGTAACAGAACAAATTCCCTGAGTAGCTTCTATGATTAATTACTATTCAGTTTTATTATCCCAGGTATTATCATATTATTCACCTTTTACATGACCCCTAATATACTTATGTTTGAAAGTTTCTTGTTTTTTAAATATTTTTTTTTATTTGCAAGGAGAGAGGGAAAGAGGGAGGGAGGGAGGAAGAGAGAAAGAGAAAAGAGAGAGAGAAAGAGAGAGAGAGAGAGAGAGAGAGAGAGAGAGAGCGCATACCAGAGCCTCCAGCCACTGCAAACCCCAGATGTAGGAGCCACTGTGTATCAGGCATTTTGTGGGCACTGGGAAATTGAGCTTAGGTCTTTAGCCTTTGCAGGTAAGCACCTTAAATGCTGGGCAATCTCTTCAGTCCACTTTCTTTGCTTTTTATAATCTCTTGAGAAATAATAAGAAAAAGAAAACGATGAACATGTTTTTATCTTATTAAAAGTCACTTAAAGTCCAAGGTTTACATTAGGGGCATAAGTATTCTTGTCTATGTCTATGTCTATGTCTATGTCTATGTCTATGTCTATGTCTATGTCTATGTCTATGTCTATGTCTATGTCTATATCTATATCTATATCTATATCTATATCTATCTATCTATCTATCTATCTATCTATCTATCTATCTATCTATCTGAAATCCTGAAAGAAATTTCAGACAAGTGATTATGAAAACATTGAGAGTAAAATAGAAATACACATCACTAGTGTTGTTAAATTAGATCTCAGTATTAGAGACATATAATCTTTTGATGCTATGTGAAAGTAAACTTTTCATATTGGGTGCATAAAAAATTCATTGTGATATACACAATTCATGAAAACTATGTTGGTTTCTTTGAAATTCTTAGTAAAGCCAAGATATTTTACAGATCTTCCAACATCATAACATTATATATATATATAAAAGTATGTACTAAATGCTGACAAAGATTAACTTGCTATATTTAACCATATTCTTAAGTTTACTGCCTTTTCTAAATTTACATTAGAGAAGATAATATACTCCCTATATAGGGAGACATTGTAAAATGCTGCATAAGCTCACTGGCTTTAACAACCTTGAGTTAGGTTTCATAACAAGACAAGAATGAGGACAAAAGAGATTGCTCAGTGGTTCAGAGTAAGTTCCCATGGAGCATGAAGCCCTGAGGAGGACTGAGAGACCACTCAAGGTCAACTTCCATCCTCAGGCCCCATACAAACAACTGAGCATTTCCATGCACATCTGTAACCCTTGTCGCACAGGAAATAGAAAACAGAGGATTGCTGGGCTCACAGGAAAAATAGAAACACAAGCAATAAGCCCTGGTATAAGTATGACATTGCTGCCAAAATAAAAATGGGTGGAAAAGCAATGGAGCAGAACATCTGAATAATGGTCCCTCCTCAGGCCCCTGCAAATGAATGTACCTCAGACCACATAAGGCCCTGCATGGGCACATGTATGTGCATAATCCCCATCAAATGTACACATACATTCCACATTACACACACACACACACACACACTTGCTTAGACAGAAGCATGGAATAGGATTGAATCAATATATTCTATGAAAATAAACCTTTCCATAAGTGTATTGTAGGTAAGCTTTGACAGTAAAATTAAATAGGACTGTGGTTGCCAGATAAAGATAGTTCAGTGCATTCTGAAATAAATTCTAAATTTAACTCTCAGGTAAAAAAAATCTTTGAAAGGTGAATTTTACTGTCTCCCACGACCAGTTAAATATAAGTAATGTCACCATGTTATTTTGTATGTTAATTCATTTTATTGGGAAATATTAAGAAATTCAATGAGAATGATAGAAATTGTATCTCTAGGTACAAAGGAACTAAATTTGACATTACTACAAAATAAAATCATACAGTTATATTCTTTTTAATTAATATTCTATTGCTATAGTCTATTAAGAAATATTATCTTTGTTATAAGAACTTCACATATCATTGTTTAGTTGCATGCGCCACCATGCCCAGCTTTGTTTAGTTACCTTTGTAGCATACATAAGGTTCTCAGACAAAAGCCTCAGAGGCCCCCAACACCTCAGCACTGAAGCAGACCAAAAATGAACCCAACATGGCTCAGGGAAATTTTGCAGAAGAGGGGGCCAAAAGAATGTCATAGTCACATGTTGGGTCATGATATGCAGAGACATTTATCGTACCAATAACTGTGGGCTAACTCCACAATGCACGACCCATTTACATCAACAAGGAAGGTCCATTGGGAGGGGGTACATCATGGATGAGCCTAAACAATGGTACCAAACTGCCTGTATTTGCTGAAAAGAAAACTGTGGTGGTTTGATTCAGGTGTCCCCCATAAACCTAGGTGTTCTGAATGCTAGGTTCCCAGCTGAAGGAGATTTGGGAATTAATGCCTCCTGGAGGGAGTGTATTGTTGGGGGCGGGCTTATGGGTATTAAAGCCAGTTTCCCCTTGCCAGTGTTGGGCACACCCTTCTGTTGCCTGCATAGAGACCCCATGGAGCCATGAGGATGAACCTGGCTTGCAGTGGAGACCCAGTGGAGATGAGGGGACCATGAGATGGCTGCCAAGGAGCTGCCTGCCCGATGAAGTTTCCCAGGACTGTGAGTAGCCTAGCTGGAGGGACAGAATTGGAATGCCAGAGACTCGTTGCTGGTTAGAGTTATCGGACTTGAAGATTTGTCACTGGTTTGAGTTGCTGGACTTGAAGCTACAGAGTTTGATGTTTGCCCTGGTTGTTTTAAATCTTGTATTGGTTGAATATTTCTTTGCTATGCCCAATGCCATCTATTGCAGTGTGAATATTTATTCTGTGCCATTATGGGTTTTTTGAGGTTATTTTTTGGTATTATGGCTCAGTTAAAAGATCTTGGACTATGGGGATGTATGAACATCATTGAAATTGATAAAAACTATGGGGGCTTTTAAAGTCAGACTGAATGCATTGTATTTTAAATCATGTATGGATATCAGTTTATGGGGACCAGGGGCGGAATGTGGTGGTTTGATTCAGGTGTCCCCCATAAACTTAGGTGTTCTGAATGCTAGGTTCCCAGCTGATGGATCTTTGGGAATTAATGCCTCCTGGAGGGAGTGTATTGTTGGGGGCGGGCTTATGGGTATTAAAGCCAGTTTCCCCTTGCCAGTGTTGGGCACACCCTTCTGTTGCTGTGGTCCATCTTATGTTGGCCAGGGGGTGATGTCCACCCTCTGCTCATGCCATCGTTTTCCCCTGCCATCGTGAAACTTCCCCTCGAGCCTGTAAGCCAAAATAAACCTCTTTTTCCCAGAAGCTACTCTTGGTTGGGTGATTTCTACCAGCAATGTGAACCGGACTGCAACAAAAACTAATAACTTAAATTAAAAAAAAAAATTTAAGCCATGGATGAATTTTTAAATATGTAATAAAATAAGTGAATTATAGGTAAATAAGTTTGAAGCATTTGATGTGTACTTGTGTTTTATATTTGTTCTTTCATTTTCTAATAAATCATGAAAATCTTGTTTAGAATAATTATAAAATAAGTCACTTATCTAGTAAATGTGGCTATAGCAGTTTCAGAAACTATATCCAATAGTAAGAAATTTTCTTCATAGAAAACTAACTTTCTTTCCCTATTGTAAAGTTAGACAGTGTGTTAAACATATATTTCCTATACTGTATGTAATTATTTCATACTTACATACTCTGTGGTATCACCACATAGATGGTTGTCACAATGAAAGTGTAGCAACTATTGGGGTATAGTATGTATGACATAAAATTACCTGACTTTCCCCTAAGCTTTCTCTTTCTAGAAAACATGAGTTTTACTACTAATGGCTAAAAGGACATGGTTCAAACCAGAACACAATTTGCTATGAACATGCTACAAGTCAACATTAACAGTAATGAGTGTGATGACATTGTTCTCAGGGATATTTTTGATTCTGGAACATAAAACAAAATGATGAAATGAAAAATTAGAGATAATATTTGTTTCATGGTAAGTATGCCTTTGATACTAGAGGTCATCAGAGCAGATATTTTCTGTCACTCAGAGAATCACGTGGAATCACTGAGATTTAGTGTTTGCAGAGATTCAAGTTTGAAGAGCTCCGTCCTTGGAAATATGAAAGAGAAGACAAAGATGTTGACGAATGGTTGGCTTAGGAGAAAAAGCAATTATGCGAGGAAATAGAGATGAGCATACTATTCCCAAAGGCCAAGTGCAGAAAATGTCTTAAGTAAAAAGAAATGCCATTTTGTCTAGGGATGTATTTGAAACCCAAAGATAGGAATGACCTTAAGAAAAGTGGTTGTTGTAGTGCTTGAGGCCACAGCTGGTTTGTAGTGGATTCAAGAGGGAATTAGAAAAAAAAAAAAAAAAAAAGAGGTCTGCGGCCTGTGAAGAAAAAAATCTGAAATTTTTGAGTACTGAGCATATTTCTGAGAACCTATTGCTGTTTCTGATGCTTTAAATTATTTTTAAATTTTTATTAATTATTCACTTCACCATATGAACATATTCCATGTTGCTCATGTTCCCATCAAGTTGTACTGTTATATCCCCTCTGCCCACCCCCATTCCACAGAGGGCCCCCTTCACTGAGGATTTTGCTATTCACTGTTGGTCATGGATGCATTAGTCAGTCTGATGGGGTGGAGAATGTTCCTCATAGCACCTCTTTCCACCCTGTTGCTTTTAATCCTTCTCCTCCTCTTCCACAATATTGCTGTGGTCTGAGCCTCAGTACATGTGTTATAAATCTTGAGTATTAATCTCCCTGCATCCTCTGAATTCCCACTGTGATGAGGGTTGAGTGTCCTTAGTATCTATTGTTATCTCCTTGGAGCTGGCTGAAGTCAGTATAGTGTTAGTGACAGGTAAATGGTCCTACATTCTTATCTTTTGCATTATCACATGGATACAGAAAGGAGTATGAGACAGGATAGCATTTGTCAAGATAAACAATGTCTAACTGCCAATTCCAAACTATAAATCTAGTGATTTGTCTTACCAAGAATGGTAAGTAGTTTGATTTTGGAATAATGATTGTGATGATTTTAACCTGATGTCTCCAGAAAACTCATGTGTTCTGAATGTTTGGTCCCCAGGTGGCAATTTAGGTAGTAGAGCCTTGTGAGAAGAAATTTGTTTTGGGGAGTGGGCTTCGGATTCCTATAGACAGCTCCCCCCTTGTCAGAGTTAGGCTCACTTTTGCTGCAGTTTTCCACCTGCTGTGGCAGAACTGATGTCCAGCCTCTGCTCATGGCATCCTTCCCCTGCCCACATGCAGCTTCCCTTTGAAACTGTAAACCAAATAAAATTCTTTCCTCCCATCCAATGCTTTGGTAGGATGCTTGAGAAATTTGAGAAATATCTGCTGGTTCTTTTACTATTGGCTTTTTGTGTTCTTCGTATATTATGAATATTGCCCCCTTGTCAGATGTAATAGTTTGCAAATATTTTATCCCATTCTGTGGTTGTTTCTTCACTCTGTTTTCACAAGCTTTATAGTTTTATGTATCTCCATTCATCATACTGACTTTCACTGCATACACTTGGAGGTTTTGTTAGGAACAATTTTGTCCTTTCTTTTGTCCTGAAGCATAGCTCTAAGTATCTTTTTACTAATTTTATAATTTCGGGCCTTAACTTTTTTTTATCCTGCTTAGAGATAAGGGTAGAGTTTCAAGTTTCTGAATGGAAATCCTCACTTTCCTCAGTAACATTTACAGAAAAAGACTCATTTCTCTAATGTATGTGTTTAGCCCTTTTGTCAAAAATCAGTGAGCTGGGCTGGAGAGACGGCTTAGCGGTTAAGCACTTGCCTGTGAAGCCTAAGGACCCCGGTTCGAGGCTCAGTTCCCCAGGTCCCATGTTAGCCAGATGCACAAGGGGGCGCACGCGTCTGGAGTTCGTTTGCAGAGGCTGGAAGCCCTGGCGCGCCCATTCTCTCTCTCTCCCTCTATCTGTCTTTCTCTCTATGTCTGTCACTCTCAAATAAATAAATAAAAAATTAAAAAAAAAATAAGTGAGCTACTGATGCATGAATAGTGATTTAGCTTCAGTGGCTACTTACTTTTTTAACCAATTCTGTACTCTTTCATATTATATTATGATTTAAGATAAAGTAATATTTCTACTTCTTTTGCTTTTGCTCAAGATGAGTTTAGATGTTTTGGTTTGTTTGGGAGTTGATATGTAAAATTTACAATATCTTTTCTAGCTCTATAAATTGTATTTATGAACATTTTCATTGGGATTGTACTGAATAACCAGATTGCTTTGAGCAGTATGTTTAGCATTAATTTTGAATATATTAATTCATCTAACCCTTGAACATCTTATTTTCATTTTTGTGTATTTATTCTTCCTCTAACTTCATTATTCAATATTTTATAATTTTAAACTTGGGAAATGTTTAATGCTATTATATTTTTGGTCCTTTATTTATCATCCAAGGAATTCATAATAAATACATAGCAATGCTACTGACTTTTCTGTGTTGATCTTAGGATCTTTCTACTTTTTTATAAATATTTTTTATTACAGGGTGCTTTTGAGGTTTCTCTATGTAAGCACATGTTATCAGCATGTAGTGACATTTTTGACTTTATGATGTCCTTCATTTCTCTTCCTTTCCTGACTTTTAAGAATAAAGCTTCTGGGCGGGAGAGATGGCTTAGCAGTTAAGCGTTTGTCTGTGAAGCCTAAGGACCCCAGTTTGAGGCTCGATTCCCCAGGACCCACGTTAGCCAGATGCACAAGGGGGCACACGCGTCTGGAGTTCCTTTGCAGTGGCTGGAAGCCCTGGCACACCCATTCTCTTTCTCTCTCTCTCTCCCTTTTTCTTTCTGTAACTTTCAAATAAGTAAATAATAAACAAAAATTAAAATATAAAGCTCCTGATACTATTTAGAATAAAATTGATAGAAATGTACATCCTTATCTCTTTCTTAATTCTTGAGAAAAAGCATTCTACTTTCCCCATTATCAGTGGTTGGCTTGTTATCTATGTCTTTTGTGTATAGTGGTACATTTTTTTACTCACTTTGTTATCATTTTATTATGAGATTTCCTTTAACTTAATCAATAACTTTATCTCCAGGTATTGATGTTAATGTGGATTTTTCTCTTCTTTCTGGTGATTTACTGCATCATGTTTACTGCTCCATGCATGTCTAAACATTTGTATACCTGAGGGATGCCCCACTAGTTCATGTTGAATGGCCTTTTAATTGCTGTTGGACATGTTTGACCTGTATTATATGATTCTCTTCTCTAAACTCATTAATGAAATACCCTATAGTGTCTTTTGCCTACTTTGTTTTTCATGGTTTTTGAATTAAGATAAGGTGGCCTTGTATAATATTCTTGGAAAAGATTGACTCATCAATGTTTGGAGATTATTAAAGAATTTCCATTAACTTTTCTATGAATATATGGTAGAACTCATCAGTGAATTCATCAATCCAAATTTTAGTGTGTTTAGATGAAGTATTTCTGGTATTTTTTCTTTTACTTTTTTGGGGGGGTGTCAAGTTAGGGTCTCATTCTATTTCAGGCTGACCTATGTAGTCCCAGGGTAGCCTTAAACTCATGTTGATCTTCCTACTTCTACCACTGAGTGCTGGGATTAAAGTCATGCATCACCACACCTGGATTTAGGTGAATTTTTTCTAATATTGCCTGGTATTAATTAAGGCATTGCTGTTGTTACTTTCATAATTCTTGGATAATACACCAGATGAAAAGCAGCTGATGGAAGGAAAAGGAATATAAATGTTGCCTTTTTGAGGTAGGGTCTTGATCTATCCCAGGCTGGCCTAGAAGTCACTATGTAGTCTCAGGCTGCTCTTGCACTCACTGTGATCCTCCTACCTTAGCCCCCTGAGTGCTGTGATTAAAGGTGTGTGCCAGGACACCCAACTGGAAAGAGTATATTTTGACTCACAGTCTCAAAGGGAAGCATGACAGGAGCTGATGGCAGGGGAAAGCATGGCATGAGCAGAAGTTAAACATCACCCTCTGCCACAACACGTGGAAGATAGCAGTAAGAGAGTGAGCTGAGCTCTGGCAGTGGGAAGCTGGCATAACACCTCCAGCAGAGAACCACCTCCCAAATTGCTACCAGCTGGGAATGAAGAAAATATTAAAGTCACTTGAGTTTATGATTCTTTATCATAAATTTTGATACTTCTATTTCAAAATGTTAAGTAAAGAGAAATGAATTGTCATAGAATTATTCAAATCTGTGTTATTATAACTTTTTGTAAGCCAGTCATGCAACTTTTGAGAGCAAAATGAGAAATATAATGAGAATTCTACTTTCTTAAGACAGATGAGGTATGGGAAAAATGACATGGTACAACTTTAAAATTGATATTCTTCCAGAAAATAAGAATCTTTGAATCCAATCATGATTTAGAACACAACATAACATCAGGCTATTTTATTCAAATAGTAAATATCCCATTATTAAGGTTTTATATTTTATATTTTGGCTATAATGAATAATGCTATTATGATAAATACTCAGAAGGCAAACAACATATCTTCCCCTTTCCAAAATCACATTTTCAATTTATGGTTATCACAGGTTAAAATTATGTAATGTAAAATCTCTTATGAGAGAGTTGAATATAAGTGCAAGTAGCAGCTGCATTTTCATTACTGGACAAGATACCTAACCAGAAGCAGTTTAGAAAGGCAGAATTCAATAAAGCTTAGTTTTGAGGACACATTTCATCACAAAAAAAGAAAAAAAAATAGTAGTAACAGGAAGCAGGGCATCACAACTTGTCACATCAGTAGAGAAAAAATAGCAAGAGTGAGTTAGCTAGCACTGTAAACTGGGCTGGAGTATAAATTCCTATATCCCGCCCCCAGTGACATACCTTCTCATCAAGCATTTCTGCCATATTGCACTTGAGTATTGATGTTGAGTGTAATAAAACAGTGTACATCATGTATTTATGTTAAAATTATCAAGGAAGATATACAATCTAACCTATGTTAATAGATTTGATCAAAATCTATGAGCAATATTTGTTTGGCTGCATTCATTTTACTGATTTTTATCATGACTAATTATAAAGAAAGTATGAAGATTTTTTTAATTGCAAAATATGTTTCCTATGACTGGTCATAGGAAAACAATCTTCAACATAAATCAATCAAAATTAAAATAAGATTCTCAAGAATCTCTCATGTCCAACCTCATTTACATGCTGAAAATATCCTGTCTTGCCTCTGTAAATATATAAATGTGATAATATTTTAACTTTACCTATTTAAATTTGTTCTCTCTCTCTTGGATTCATTTTAAGTCTACTTCAGTGCTGGGCTCTTAGGAGCCTCTGGTTCTCTGATTTTGTAGATGTTGAGTGTTCTCAGTGTCTGTCTCCTTCACTCCTGTGCTGATACCAGGTTCACTGAGGAAGCAACACTCTTGTTCATTTCCCCAATTCCTCTGTGGTTTCAGCTGGGCCTTGGTGAAGTGCAATGGGTGGTTTCTCTCCTTTCCCACTCCTGTCTGAAAAAGAAGCAGATTCTCCAAGGGAGAGTGTAGTCAGCACAAGTTAAGTGGGATAACCATTATTCGTTTAGAGAGAAGTTAATGGGCATAAACCCTCTTGTAGCCCAAGAGGGTGGGAGCTTGATATTAGAAAGTAAACTCATGGGGCTGGAGAGATGGCTTAGCGGTTAAGCGCTTGCCTGTGAAGCCTAAGGACCCCGGTTCAAGGCTCGGTTCCCCAGGTCCCACGTTAGCCAGATGCACAAGGAGGCGCACGCGTATGGAGTTCGTTTGCAGAGGCTGGAAGCCCTGGCGCGCCCATTCTCTCTCTCTCCCTCTATCTGTCTTTCTCTCTGTGTCTGTCACTCTCAAATAAATAAATAAATTTAAAAAAAAAAAAGAAAGTAAACTCATTATCTGGATATGATATCTGTTCTATATGTATTCAAAATTAATGGTTATTTGTTTCACCACCTATTTTGTAGTATGAGGAAAAGAACTAAAAATATGGTGAATACATATGTAAAACTTTCATTAAATTTTGACTTAAAACAAGGCTACAATATTTTTATCAGACAAAAATATATATTTGAAAATATGTTCTACAATCACATTTGTCTCTGCATCTGTCAGAATTCATGTCTGGTCATAAGAAATTGAAATCAAGACATGGAAGAATTAGGATGATGAAATCATTGAAAGTTTTACAAGTGGGTGAGAACTCACTGTTATTTTTTAATTTTTGAAAATTTTTGTTTATTTATTTGAGAGTGACAGACAGAGAGGAAGAGAGAGAGAGAGAGAGAGGATGGGCACACTAGGGCCACCAGCCACTGCAAATGAACTCTGTGTGCAACCCTTTGTGTATCTGGCTAACATAATGGGTCTTGGGGAATTGAGCCTCAAACTGGGGCCCTTAGGCTTCACAGGCAAGCACTTAACTGCTAAGCCACCTGTCCAGCCCGACCTTACCATTTTTTAGGATGAATTTAGGAAGAATTTTTATGTTAAGCTCTATGGTTTACCTCACTTTTCAATTTGCTTGTGATTTAAAGGGCTTTCTAATTGTGAGAAAGCAACATTTCAAACAAAACCAAGAACTATAAAGCAAATAATTCTACTTCAAATTCAACCTGACAACAAGGAATGGGGGCACCAGAATTCAAATTTTCAGATTTGGATGAAAACACACATTTTCACATGTCCTAAATGTTCCACTGCCTTCTTTAGAAGGTCTCTTGGTCCTGATGCTCTTCAGAACCATTTTCTTCCTAGACAACTGACTTTCTCAGTTTCCTCAGGTTTAGCTTTGTGGTTGAGTTTACAGTGTAAACATGGAACTAAGTCAAGGTTCTAGAATATTCCTACACCTATGTCAAGGTCTTCACTTGGGAACCACCTCCTACATAGCTTCCCACTTACATGGGAGCCCAGCAGGACTTTAAAATGATGTTGAGTGACTGACAAATCCCTGACCTTATTACCAACTCCATAAATACAATCTTCTCTTGTCAACTCTGTTAATTTCCCTGGGCCCCTTTTCTGAATATATTCATTTCTATCCTGAAAGACAGTTAAGTGACTTTTGAAAATTTATTTTACTCACAATACTATATATGTATGTCATGAATTTTGATCAGAATCACCTCCCATGACTATCTCTTGACCTTCTTCCCATCTGTCTTCTAAGGAACCCCTCCTTCTTATTAACTACTTTTTATAAGATCTATAGTCAATAATATAGCATCCCCCATTTGTGTGTGTGTGTGTGTGTGTATGCATATTTGATGTGGTCTGTGTGGTTTATGCACATGTATGTGTTCATGCCATCTCCTCATGCACTCACTTGTTTGAACTTCAGTTTCTTATTGATCCTGAAGTCTACTGCTTTTCCAATATAGTCCCATTTATGGGATTGAGGTTATAGATGTGCTTGACTATTCCCTGCTGTTTATATAGTGTGGTAGTTTGAGTGGATGGGCACCAATATATTCAGTTTTTTTTTTTTAATTTGTAATTTAGATCTGTAGCCACCTGGATGGAGGAGGTATCAGTGGGTAGGTCCTAGCATTCAGCCCTAAGGTGTGGTGGTGGATTTGGTGGATTTGCAGTCCCAATCTAACCATATGCAAAGTGCTTAAGCTTAGCCTGGAGTTCCAAAAGTGTATTTGCATTTGCATGTACTGGTGTTGGAGGCTTGTGATCTCTCTCTCTCTCTCCTTGGTCCTCTGAAAGAGGGTACACTTTTGCCATTATGAACCTACCCCTGTATCTGTAAGCTTCAAGCAAATTACCTTTTTCCACAACTGTGTCTGGTCTGGAAGTTCATTCCAGCAACCTAAGCCTGACCCACTATAGAAGAATTGGTACCAGGAGTGGGGCAGAAAGTTGGCTTGAATCTGGCCATGTGGATTTTTTTTTTTTTGGAACTTGTGTGATAGAGGAGTGGGGAAACTTGGTGCTTGAAACTGAAGATGCCTTATGGTGTGATAAGCTAAGTTTTATGGACTATTATGATGAGAATTTAATAATGCTAAGTGTACCAAGAACTGAACTTTGAGGCTTGCCTTATAAACTTTGTAAGGGGAAGGAAAGATGGCTGAAGTCTTGATGTAACAGAGATACTGGCACAAGACCTGGCTATATTCTGTTGCCCAGGCCCAGAGAGTTTTAATTTTTTTTTGTTTATTTTATTGATTTATTTATTTGAGAGCAACAGAGAGAAAGAGGGAGAGAGGGAGAGAGAGAGAGAGAGAGAGAGAATGGGTACGCCAGGGCCTCCAGCCACTGCAAACGAACTCCAGACGCGTGTGCCCCCTTGTGCATCTGGTTAACGTGGGTCCTGGGGAATCAAGCCTCAAACCGGGGTCCTTAGGCTTCACAGACAAGCACTTAACTGCTAAGCCATCTCTCCAGTACCCCAGAGAATTTTATCAAGGTGAAATTTGTAATGCATGGGACTGTGAGATTTAAAATTTTAAGTTCAAAAAATTCAAGCAAGTTTAAAACTTACTGACACAAAGACTGGTTTTAGGTTATTAAAGCTGCTATTGTCAAAACACATTAGCAATTTGAATAGCCCAACAGCTTTACATTAAAACAATAGAAAAATATACCTAAGAAAAGACTATGATAGAAATGCAAATTCTTTTGGAAATAGTTGAATGGAAAAGGAAAATGCCATTCAAGGTCATGATATATTTCATCCTTGAATTAAGAATATAGCTGTGTCTTGCACAGCTGGTGTTGATTTTAGAAGCACTGAAAAATGAGTGGAGTGGTCAAGAACTGCACATGGTCCCAGGAGCTGCTACTGAGATGCAGCATATAGGCAGGAGTGATGACGCTCATTAAGAGGCTGGCAAAGCCATTGCAAGATGGACTGCATTTTGTATAGAGACCTGAAGATGTTTTGGATATACCAGGACTGTGCAAGGGCTACCATGGGGGATGTCAAGTCAGTACGGAAGTTTTCCCTGTATATTCAGCCTGGCTGGAGGAACAGAATTGGAAAATCCAGAGACTGACAGACATTGCTTATAATATTGGACTTGAACTGCAGAAGTTTGATTTTTTTTTTTTTTGATGGCTGTTAAGTTTGCATTGTTCCAATCTCTCCCTGTTATGCCTTTTAGCAGTTGTAAATGTTTACTCTCTGTTCTCTTGTATGTTGAATCTATATAACTTGTTTTGCTTTTACGGGACTCACAGCTAAGAAACCATCATAAATCTCAGATGATACTTAGGTCTTTGGAAATATCTTAAGTTGGTAAAGAGTATGGGTACCTTTGAATTTGACAGTGTGTGATGTGAGATGGTTATGTATCTATTGGGAGCTGGGGCAGAATGTGGTAGTTTGAATAGATGGCCCCCAAAGCATTCAGGATTTTATTAAAGTTTGTAACTTAGATCTGCAGCCATCTGGCTGGAGGAACTTTGGGTCTTGCCCCAAGATATGAGGCTGAATTTCCAATTCCAGTCTAAAGTTATGCAAAATGCTTCTGTTTAGCCTCGAGTACCAAAAGTGTGCTTGTGTGCACAGGTATTGGTGGCATATAGTTTCTCTTTTTCTGTGACTGGTATTATGAAAGAGGGCCAAATTCTTCTGCCGTTATGAAACATCCCCTGGATTTGTAAGCTTCAAATAAATTCACTTTCCCCATAAGTATACCTGGTCTGGAATTCATCCCAGCAACGTGAGCCTGATCACTACACATGGGCATTTGGAGATTCAAATTAAAGCAGTGTCAGGCTCATTTGGGCCTTCAAGCTTGCACAAGAAGTGTACTTAACCATTGATCTTTCTTTCCATTCCATAACTCATCTTTTCATAATATTGCTTACCTCAACAAAAACTGATTTCAAGGGGAGCATTTAAACATGACTTAAACATAGTTTTTCATACTTTTAATATACTTAGCTAAATGAAAAGGACTTTTATAGACTTCTTGTTCTTTGGACCACAACTACAAAACTATAAAGATTAATGCACATTTCTGGCACAGCCTGTCTGATTATATTTTGTTGTATACCACTATGCACTTTTTAAAACTACTACTTTTTTCATACATCTAGGAAATTTTATTTCTCAAAAAAATAACAATATTTATTTCATAAAATCTTGTCAATGACATATTGACAATATTATAATGTATTGCTTGTAAATAAAGCAGGTGATTTTACACTATGCATGATTGAATTTGCATTTCATAGTAACTCCTAATAAATATAATTTTTCATCTTATTTTCAGTATTCTGAAAAATAATAGGCCAAATACTAAAGTTTAGCTAACAAATACAGTTCTAATGAAAGAGAGATATGGTTGGAACTTAGTTCACTCTTCTTTAAATATTCTGACAATATTTTACATAGAAATCTGATTACTATCAGATTATCAGAGTAGCAATGGTGTTCAGTATCAATCTTGAAAAGCATGTATCAAAAGAGAAGAAAATCAGAAACTAATGATTTAAAGATACTAGATATTTAGATGGCATTCAGAAATGGCTCTTAGAAAGTTATTTAATTATAACCATCCAAGCATGGTAAAGGGCATGTTTATATGCATGTGGTTGATAGATACATAATTTCATATATGTAGATGTAAATAGGGATTGTACTGTGTTCATTAAAGCAGCTTCATGGGCTGGAGGGATGGCTTAGCAGTTAAGGCATTTGCCTGCAAAGCCAAAAGACCCAGTTTCTATTCCCCAGGACCCATGTTAGCAAAATACACAAGGGGGCACATGTGTCTGGAGTTCATTTGCAGTGGCGGGAAGCCCTGTAATGCTCATTCTCTCCTTCTTTCTCTGTTGAATAAATAAAAATAAAATATATATTTTTAAAAAGAAATTTCCTCTGGAAACCAAATAAGTAAGTCATTATTATTTTGGATTTTGTATTGCTTGATTCTTGTAGTAACGCAAGTTGAAAAATAAATAATGAAATAATGAAAAAATAAAAAATTATAAAATAATAAGTAGGGCTGGAGAGATGGCTTAGCGGTTAAGCGCTTGCCTGTGAAGCCTAAGGACCCTGGTTCGAGGCTCGGTTCCCCAGGTCCCACGTTAGCCAGATGCACAAGGGGGCGCAAGTGTCTGGAGTTCGTTTGCAGAGGCTGGAAGCCCTGGCGTGCCCATTCTCTCTCTCTTCCTCTATCTGTCTTTCTCTCTGTGTCTGTCGCTCTCAAAAAATAAAAAAAAATAAAAAAAAATAATAATAATAAATAAATTATGAATATTAAATGAATACAAACAATCTGAGAAATTTGCTTCTAACTTCATTCTTCTGGAAGTAAATTCTCACCTCTGTTGAATTATTTATTTAAAAAATAGGCTTTATTTTTCCAGTATATTATTGGCAGCTTTACCAAAACTTAAGTGTTAGTAGTTATATGGCTTTATCTATGGGTCTTCCATAATATTATGCAGCTATACTACTCATTATAATAAATTCAAAGGATTCCACACTCTACTTCCCAGATTGTTACACACGTATATTTATTAATACTCTTTTTACAAAAGCAAGGAGTAAAATCTGTCTTCAAGACCATCAGCTGGTGAATGGATAATGAAAATGTCATACATATACATAATGACATTTTATTCTACTCTAAAAAATGAAATTATGTTGGAACATTTAAGGATAAGTCCCTTGAGGACTGGACAATAGGGAAGGTGGGGCTGGAGAGGAGGGAAAGGGGGAGGAGACACAAAACTGAACCCAAATGGAAATGGTACCACAAAATCCCATATCGTAGAAGACACAATAAAATGATGACTCTCATCAGGACTGTAGAGGCAATACCTGAATAAAAAGGCCCGGGAGATGGTGAGATGAAGCCTAACCTTATGTTTGTCCTGTTTTTCTCTCTCATTTTTTCTTTCTTTCTCTTTTATATTACCTATCTTTTTCTTCCTTCTTTGCTTTGCTTATACCATTTTTATAAATATTTCATTTTGGTTGATTTCTCCCTTTTCCTCCCTCTTTCTTCCTCATTGCAAATGTTTGTCCCCCTCCCCCAATACTTCTGTACAATTTAATATCTCATACATTCTATATTCCCATAAAGACTACACATTAGTGCATTTAAAATTACTACATCAAAGGGAATTCACTAATCCCACCACTTCGAACTGAACTTGTGCAGAGAGCTCAATTTGAGTCTTTCTGATTATTGTGCGAAAGACATTGTAGGATGTAAATAATACTGGAATCATCCCATGTAACCACATTATATTGTTGGGAAGTAGTGCTTGTGTTTACCAATTTTGTAAATCTTATTTGTGATGGATGTTAATAGGCTGGAATTTATGCCTTTTATAATGCTGTGAAAAGCTCCAATACATGTCTTATAACTGATTTCCAAATAGGAGCAGCTAACAGATATATGCAATTTCCTTTTGTGAAACTCTTCATATAATATTTACATTCTTCACATGTACAAGTTCAATACATTCACATACATTAGATTATGAAAATTTTTTCTTTCTGTAAGTTTGCTCTTGTAAAGTATCTCTTATATAAGTTTATTCTCATTACTTTCTAGTGAATTTCAATGATGATAAAATTGATATTATGAATTTTGGAAACTGCTCAAGGGTTTTTCGTTTAAATTGCTTTTCAGATGGATCATCACATAGCAATATTTTTTTAAATCAAGGTTAGACACATGTCTAAGGTTATTGATTCAGTCAAAAAATTAGTCTGTGAATATCAATAATAATTTTAAATGGAATCTTAAAATATTTAAGTTCTTTAACCTCTACAAAACCCTTATGAGAATTTAAAATAAATGACTTGAAATGATGGGAATTAGATCGAATTGAATTAAGAATATCAAATATACATGCAAATAGGACTAGAATGTTTCAAATATATTTCAGTGGAAGAGGGAATCATATTATTTATAGTATAGAAAATATAGATGATGTTATGTATTTCACAACATGCATTTGTTTTTAAATTATTATTTAGACTGAGAAAGTTGGGGAAGAAAAAAAAGAATGAATACATAGATTATTAAATAAACTTTAAGTTCATTAAAATTAAAGATCTATTTTCATCATAAATTCCAAATCTTTTCAGACTTCTTATAAGGACTCTCATTCATTTATTTAGATGATATTAAATCACAGGAAACAACATTTCTTCTTGATATATAGTATCATATGAAAATAGTAAATGTCCAGATAAAGTATTAACTTGTTAAATTTACCTATGATGGATATATACTATATACTTAAAGAATGCTTGCATCTGAAATGAAATATATATCCATATAAATATATATGCATATTTATGTATACTTTAGTTTTCTTCTAAGATAAAATGAATTTATCATCAGTCTTTGTACTATAAATATGGCAGGTGTAGACTTTGACTATTATTTATTTTTTTAAATATTTTATTTTTATTCATTTATTTAACAGAGAAAGAGGGAGAGAGACAATGGGCATGCTAGGACCTCCAGCCACTGCAAAGGGACTCCAAATGCATGCACCCTCCTGTGCATCTGGCTAACATGGGTCCTGAGGAATTGAATGAACCTCGCTTTTCAGGCAAACACCTTAACCACTAAGCAATCCCTTCATCTCTCTTATTTAATTTTTTATCACAATAATATAAACTATACATTATTTAAAATTAAATTTTCAAGCTGTGAGCCATCACCTTTCAAAACTACACTTGGATCACAAGAAGAGTGACCTAAGTGAAGAAAGATTATAGAAGTCTAGAAAATTCAGTTAAGTGCTTTCAAAATATGTGAGGTTTCATTTACTGATTAAATTTATTCATTACAAAATGTTTAGTAAATATGAACAGTCTTTTTTATGAGAGAAAGAGAGAGGCTAGACACTAGACTCACACTTGTAAAAAATGACCGTGTACTATCTGTTTTTGAGAATAAACTGTGATCATAAAATAAACTGATCCAACCTAATTTTCAGTAATATATGGGAGCAAAAGTTTCATGACCTATGTAGGTTCTGTAATTATTCTAACCATTTCAACAGGAACATATTTTAAAAAATACAATCATACGTCACATGTACATGACACAAAAATATGGATAATCAAATAATGTACTTATAATTGAAACAGATGTTTGTCATAAAATGATAAAGAAGAGCAAATTTAGAAAAATAAGGCTGAAAGGGAAATGCAGATTACATAAAGAATGACAACTTAGAAACAGTGAGCAGAAGTATTTAGGCTTGCTCCAAACTCCCAGCTGAGTGATATTGGGGGAAACAGATATGGGGTCAGAGTAAACACTCTATCATTCAAAGTTTTACATTAATATAACAAAAGTAGATGCTAGACAAACAAATTACTTAATTCACCCTGTTCTTTCCTATTGTATTTTCAGTCATATACGAAGTCTGAGTTGAGTAATCCCTGACATGGTCTGCAATGGTGCTGTGTTTAATTGGGGAAGAAAAAAAAATGATCACAGAAGTTGCTTTCTATTAAAAGGTCTTCTTTTGATTTTGTGCCCATTTATAATCAACTTTATAGCTCAGGAGGGAACAAATCAATTCTTATCTCTGGTTTCCCTTAACTGTGTCTTATTACTTGATTTGATTATTCTTAAGTCAATTATATAGACTAAATTAATTAATGGGGAAGTGGAAGGCTCTACATACAACTTTCCTTAGGCAGATGAGTAAAAATCATGCTTTAGGGCTTTTGACCTTTGGAACCTGAAAATGGAACAGATGAATTCATGTTGATACTTGTTTGTGTCCTTGCATATTAATCTTTTTCAAAAATAAGACAACATATTTAAGCTAACTTTTCCAACACACTTTCTATGATAAAGAAATATTTCTATATACTTGCCAAGCACTGACTAGCTTTCTCAATTAGCAACTTTGTCACTGCAACTTTAGGTTCACTTGTTAGCATTTTGATGGACACAGAGGCAGCATAAATGACTTTCCATTCTAAAGTAGCTTCAAGACATGCTAACAATTCTGTCTTGGACTTTCAGTGCTGATGGCAGGCAGTCTCCCAAACATGACTCAGCCCCTTGGGTAATACCATATAAGAATTGTGGGGGCTTAGCCGACTTCCACTGGGTTGGGTGGGTGGTGTCAGTAGGAAATCTGCTAAATCGTTCGCTCTGAGGTAGACCACTCGGTCCTTAGGGCCCTCTCACCACTCCCTGGAGGTGGCACATGTGTCTCTGCCTCTACAACCAGGTTTGCTTGCTGTGCTCCCTGCAGATGGCCCTGAGTCCGCCCTTCAGTATGCACCCCTGCCTCTAAAACCAGGTTCACAGCCTGAGCTGCCTGTACTTGGCATTGAGTGCACCTCGCACTCCTGCCTCACCAACCCGGTTCACTAGCTACAATGCCCACAGGCGGGTCTGAGATCACTCCCCAGCATATGCATGGACCTTTCTCTCCATCCCAGGTCACAGCCATTCCACATCCTGTGCTGCCTGCAGGTATCTTTGGGTGTGTGCCTTGACCCATCCACCTATCTCCTCCACACCAGTCAACTCCCTGATCAGGCCTGGTCTATGGAGCTCAGTAACCACCACCACGGTCCCACTTCCTCCAAGTAACTACTTGGGGCATCACCTCAGCCACTGAATACACTGAAATAACACTAACCAAGGAGGTGAAAGACCTATATA
This sequence comes from Jaculus jaculus, assembly GCF_020740685.1. Classification (NCBI taxonomy): domain Eukaryota; kingdom Metazoa; phylum Chordata; class Mammalia; order Rodentia; family Dipodidae; genus Jaculus; species Jaculus jaculus. The sequence continues at coordinate 181,653,116 of NC_059103.1, read as the reverse complement.
ATTAAAACATAAAAACACTCAAGAAAAAAATTGAGGATGACTTAAGTAGATGGAAAGAACTCCCATGTTCCTGGATCGGTATGATTAATACTGTGAAAGTAGCAATTCTTCCAAAAGCAATATACATATTCAATGTGATACCAATAAAATTTCTATCATCATTCTTCACAGAGATAGAAAAAAAACTAATCTCATAATTCACACAGAAAGAAAGCAGGCCTTAGATATCCAAACATAGCCTCACCAAAAGAAACAACTCTGGAGGCATCACCTTATTCAATTTAAAGGTATACTAAAAGGCCACAGTGACAAAAACAGCATGCCAATGGCATATAAATTGACATACATGCAACAGAGTTGAAGAACTGGCCCTTACGTCAATAGCTACAGCTATTGATCATTGACAAAGGAGCCAACAGCATACACTGGAGAAAAGATAGCATTAACGAATGGTTCTGGACAAATTGGATAACCACATGTAGAAAAATGAAACTAGACCCGCTCATCTTATCTTATATAGAAATCAACTCAAAATTGATTAAAGACCTCAACATAAGCACTGATACTCTTCTACTCTTAGAAGAAAAACTAGGAAGAACACTCCATGACATAGGAATGAGGAAAGACTTACTGAACAATATTCCAATAGCCCAGGAAACTAAATAATCTCTCAACCAGTGGGATCTCATGACGCTAAAAAGTTTGGCAGAGAAAAACATACCATTAGTAATGAGCCAGTAGATTACCCACAGAATAGGAGAAAATTTATGACAGTTCTATCACTGATAGAGGTCTAATATCTAGAATATAAAAAGAACTCAGAAAACTAAACAATAAAAATTCAAACAACCCACCAAAAATGGGGCAGAGAAGTGAATAGGGAGTTTGTAGAGGAAGAACTACAAATGGTTAATGCTCATTCAGGGAAATTTTCAAAATCCTTAATGATCAGGGAAACATAAACCAAAGCAACTATGAGATTTCACCTTACTCCAGTAAGGATGGCAATCATTGAAAAATTAAATGACAAAAAATGTTGACTAGGATGTGGGGAAAGAGGAACCTTCATTCATTCTTGGCTGGAAATCAAACTTGTATAACCTCTATGGAAATGAATACAGAGACTCCTACACTTATGCAATGAAATTCTACTCAGCTTGAAGAAAATATGATCTAATTCATGGGAAAAATGGTAGACATGGAACTTACACTCAGCCAACTCATGCAATCACAAAAAGAAATGGCAGATGTTGTCACTAACCTGTGGTTACTAACCTGGAACAGCTTGAGTTACAGCCACACCTGACAGGCAACTGAAGGCCCAGACAATAGGAATGAAAGAGTTGGGGGGTGAGGAATGGGAAATCAGGGGAAAATAAACACAAAAATAAACCTAAAATTAACTGGTACCATAGAAACCTTTCTCCTTGAGGGTAGACTAAAAGATTTAACCTTCAACAGGAGTATTGTGGGATCTTCTGGGATAAGAGGGGGCCATGGAGAGAGTGGGAGGATGCGTAATCTTAGAATATTTGTCTCTGGCTTGTAACTCCTAACACCAGAAATAAGTTGTTAACTACATTGAGCTGTTGATCAGAGGGACTAGCTTACAGAAGACAGGCTTATATCAAAACACGTGATTACTCACCTGTGGTAAAAGGTAAGACCCTATTGCTGAAGACACAACATGATGTTCACACAGAATACCAAGTCTGACTTGGGGTCTGGAAGGGTTCTAGTCCCCAAATGATTATACCCTTTAGTGATGTAAAGAGCTATATGAGTCATTAGGGGAAAGTTTCCAATAACTGTGTGAGAAAGCAGGGGTCAAAAATACTCAGAAACAACCAGCTTGGCATCAGTGCATTAGTGGCACACAGCTTTGGTGGGTAACCAATAGCTTTCTCATTGCTGAAGAGATCCACTCACTGAAAAGGAGCCCATAACTTGAACTGGGAAACAGGCCAGAATCCTATGGAGACTAAGATTGTGGTCTCCAGCAGCAAGTTCCCATTAGGCTTTTTTGTCTGTACAGGGTCTTTGTCCATCAAAATGTCCCTAAATGAACAATGCTTTTCTCATTTAACCTATGTTGACTTCATTCTCCATTAGGGAATCTGTTTTTCTTTTCCAGAGGGTACCAAGACCTGAGGAGATAAACAACCCCTTACACTTCAGTTAAGGTACAGGTGAAACCACAGAGAGATTGGTGAGATGTGGAAGAGTGCTGTTTCCACAGAGAGCATGAAAATCAGTACCAGGGTGAAGGAGACAGAGGCAGCCAATACTCAACACCTACCAAAGCAGAGATCCAGATACTCTTGAGGGATTTGCACTGAAGTAGTCTAAAAGCACACCTGCATGGCTCAGGGAATGTTTCAGAACAGGAAGTGGAAAGAGTATAATAGCCACAGGCTGGCATACCCAGAGGCATTGCCCCCTCCCCAGTGACTGAGCGATGCTGTCACACTCATAACCCACAACCCCAAGGGGAATACCAGAGACATCACTAAGGTGGGCCCTCAGTGGAATGGGAGCAGGGAGGAGGGAAGTGATGATAGCAACTCATGATGTGTCCATGAAAAATATGTACATATTAATAAAAAAGTATTAAACCATTTATGAGTAAAACAATGCCTTTCATTCCTTTAATTGATTTTTTTATTTTAAAAGTAAATGTAGGGCTGGAGAGATGGCTTAGCGGTTAAGCGCTTGCCTGTGAAGCCTAAGGACCCCGGTTCGAGGCTCGGTTCCCCAGGTCCCACGTTAGCCAGATGCACAAGGGGGCGCACGTGTCTGGAGTTCGTTTGCAGAGGCTGGAAGCCCTGGCGCACCCTTTCTCTCTCTCTCCCTCTATCTGTCTTTCTCTCTTTGTCTGTCACTCTCAAATAAATACATAAATAATTTTAAACAAATGTTTAAAAGTAAATGTAGACAGACATATTTATTTATTATCAATGGGTCGAATAGTTTTCCTTCCTGTACCTGGTTCTGGTGAGGTTTACAAATATGACAGTGAATAAATATTTAAAAACTTGTCTCAAGGGATTTGTAAAAAATAAAAAAATCATGTGCTCTGCAAATTGTGTGTGTGTGTGTGTGTGTGTGTGTGTGTGTGTGTGTAGTCACATGTGTACCATGGGGATACATGTGAAGGATAGAAGACATTATTATTTTTTCTTTGTTTTCCTTTATATGAGAGGGAGAAAGAGGGAGAGAGAGAGAGAGAGAGAGAGAGAGAGAGAGAGAGAGAGAGAGAGAGGGAGAATGGGTGTGCCAGGACCTTCAACTGGTACAAATAAACTCCAAATGTGTGTGCTCCCTTGTGCACATGTGTGATATTGTGCATTTGTGTCACTATGCTTTTGGCTTATGTGGGACCTGGAGAATCGAACTTGAGTTCTTAGGCTTGGTAGCAAAGTGCCTTAACCACTAAGCAATGCCATCTCTCTTGCCACAGAAGACAATATTGGTTGTCGGTCTTTACTTTCCATCTTATTTTGGTAGGGTCTCTTGATGTTCAACATAGTATATGCTGCACTAAATGGACAATGAACTTCCAAGGGAATCTCCAGTCTCTGCCTCTAATCTTGCCATTCATATGGGATTACAGACACCCAATATAGCTTTCAGCTCTATGTGTGTTTTGGGAATCTGAACTCATGTACTCATACTGGCAAGCAAGCGCTTATTTTCCACTGAGCCACCTTCCCAGTCCCAAAATAGTTACTCGTATAAAGCCATGATCATAAATGAATAAAACAAAGGAGTAGTAGATAACAGGTATCTGAAAACCATATTTTCATACTAGATGTTGGAAAGTATATGTCTTGATTTAATTCTCTCAATTATATTAACAGTTATGCAGTTACATCTTCCTCCTCCATAGCACAAATAATGCTTCATTTACTCAGCTAAAATTTATTGGCATTTCCTTTAGTGTTAGGCAGTATTCTAACTATTGGAGGCACAAGGAACAAAAGCCAACTCCCTGTCCTGATAGAATATGTTGATAACACAGAAAAAATAACATAGACTGTGGTGATTTGATTCAGATGTCCGCCATGAACTTAGGTGTTCTGGATGCTAGGTTCCCCAGCTGATGGCTGGGGGTGTGCAAAGTTGTTCAGGAGATTGTTGGTGTGAAAACCTACTCCTTTCTGCCCATGGAATTTGATTAGTTTCTAGTACCAGACATGAATTATCTCACACTGGGCTGGCTTTGGTTACCTGTAGAGGCTGTATGCCACTATTACACAATTGTGTACTTCTTATCTGGTTGGTTGATTTCACAGTCTGTTAATTCATGCTCTTGGTGACCACTGTGGCAGCTCCATTAGGGCTCTCTGGCACTATGAGGGCTAGCCGGCAGGAAGCTAATTTCCCTTTAGTTTGCAGCATGGTATTCGGATGCCGTGTGACTGTGGCCTGCGGTGTCTTTAGCACTACAGTCTTACCTTTTAGCTTGGGCAGTTAATTAAGTGTTTTAACAATTAAAGGAAAAATTAAATATAAATTCCTTCAGTCCATAGTACTTCTGCAATCAAACCTAAACTGCCAAATGCATGTATAAACAGAGAAATACTCAGAAGTATATTACTATTAATCTGGTAAAATAACACAAATGTAGAATTGGAGGTTGGATTTTCCCCATTTTATTCCTTTTCTTTTATTTATGAAAAGGAAAAGTATTTTGTTTGCATTCTTAGTAGTTGTGCTTGTTAATATCGTGTCTCAAACACTATTTTTATCTTTATTTTCTGCTCTGAAGATCACCCTAAAGTTTGCACTGTTTTGATTTTGAAAATAAATGAGATTTTGAAAATAAATGAGACAAATGAGTTTTCAAACAATGTATTTCATACATTTATCATGTCAGATTACAGAAAACTATTATTTACCAGTGAAGATTCATTAAAATAATACTGTATCTCATCCTACTTCATTCTACTTCTGAAATATGGCTTAACCCAGAAGAAGCCATCATATTATTTATACCATTCCAAAAAAGTGAAACAAAATATTAAATATATGTAAAACTACAATCTGTAGAATTATTTGCCTGGAATTTGGCAAATTGTAATCAGATATTCTCATATTTCAAGTTGAATGATTTTAACAACTTCCCTATGATTAAGGCACAAAGTAAAGAAAGATTTTTACCAAATTATCAGTAGTATAAAATATCTTTCTCTTTAATATATCCCTCCCTGATTTATGAATATGAGAAATCCTTATCTGTCCTTGTGTATTTTGTAAATAACATTTTAGATCTCATTTAGAAGAGTAATGCATAGCAAATTTGGCTTTTTTAATGGACATATCATTTATTGATATCATAATTTCCCTCCTTCATGCCCCCATTCCCCTGAAGGCCTTCCTCTGTGGGACTATAGTTAGTCACTCTGTGTGTGTGTGTGTGGGGGGGGGTCAATCAATGCTTCTTTATACTCCCTCCCAACCGGTGGCTCTTACAATCGTTTTGCCCCGTCTTCCACAAAATACCCTGAGCCATGGGGTGCATGTTTTAAGTTTTCTTTAGTGTTGAATTCTCAGCAGTTTCTGGATTCTTGGCTTGATACATTTTTAGTATCCTCAGTGTCTATCTCCATCACAAAGGCTTAGGTTGTCAGGGTTGCCATGGAAGCAGCACTCTTGTTAATCTCATCAATTCCTGTGATTTCACCTGGCCCTGCTAATATGTGAGGGGTAGTTCATCCCCTTTCAGGGAATTGGCTATCTTTTCTTATTGATAGATTTGGCTACCCTTGGGTCTTGTTGCCTTCTGGAAAAGGAAAAAAAAAAAAAACTAAAATAGATTCTCCAATGGAGAATGAGACCAGCGTAAGTTAAAGAGGGTAAGAATTGTTTAATTTAGAAGGATTTTTAATGGGTGTAGCCTCTCATTTGGCCAATAGCTAGTGAAATCTTCTTACTGGAGTCCATAATCTTGGTCTCTATCAGATTCTGACTAGGTACCCAGTTCCAGCTATGGGTTCCTTCCCAATAAGCAGACCTCTCAGCCAATGAGAAAGCCACCATATATGTGACTTCACTTTTCAAAGATTAATCACAACTTTAATTACACAATACAATTAATGCATAAGATGTCCATGTTGCCTTATTCTAATATTTAACTTGTATCATGCAGCTCTTGAATAATCTAATTATGACATTAGATTTTATATTATATGCTAATGATTAAATAAATTCTATAACTAACTTAGAGCATTCTCCAGGTTTGACAATTCAAATGTTTTATCAACAATCCACAGTTCTGTCTGCAAATATTCACATTTTCCTTTTTCTATCTGAATGCTTCTGAAGTTCATGAAAATTTACCATATACATAACCATAAAATCATTAATAAAGGATCTTGCTGTTTCCTCACTCAAATAATTGAAGAAGAAGCCTCTGGTTTCTAAGTTGCATCCAACAAAAATAACTCAAAGGACATCTTGGTAATGGAAATATATACGAATCTGCAGTATCCAACTTCAGTCATTCATGCAAATTGTGGTTTCGTTACTTGAAAGCCATATAAGCATTCTTCTTGCACAACACCAGGTAGAGGTTATAAAGGAATTATATTTCCTCATATCCAATTCATTATAACTGAAGTCAGAGTGCTCCAAATTTGTCTCTACTTGCCAAATCTTGTTTCCCAGATCTCCATAATGACTTATGCCTACTTAAGTGACTGGCAGGCACCACACTTGTTTCTCCTCATTATTTTACATCACTCCATGTAAGCACCTCTTGCACTTCATGTCATTCAATTTATCCCCACACCGTTCAAACTTATGATGACTGCGTTCAGCATAGCAAAAATCATGTCATGGATAATTTTCATATTCCGTTTTTATCTACTTTTATTTTCATTGATGCCTCTACTAATGATTTATAACAATACAATAAGAATTTAATCTGGGTAAAATGAGCAAGTAATTTCCTGCCAGGAATGGACCCCTAACAAGTTAGTGTCCCAGAACTAACATTACTCACACACCTGGCCTTCAGCATTCTTTAAAAAAAAAAAAAAATAGTGTAGGATCATATCCCTACAATCATTAAACATTTCAGACAGACTGTCAGGAAGTCTATTTTGGACTGTATAAATCAGACAAGCTACAAATGATTTGCCCAAAATAGTAACCTGATATTTGGCATTCTGCCAGGAGATTTGTAAGGACTCCAAGGTCAGAAATGCTACTTATGGACTCAGTGAAGCAAGCCTAGGGCTCACAGTCTGAAGTACAGGTGCCTTTGAGGAACCATGAGAACACATTGTTCATGTTCTAGCTACCTTTGGATTGTCCTCACAGTGCAGTACATTGAGATGTACCACATTCTTCCCTTGCCCATTTTATAGTGCTGCCAGTGGCAAGCAGCACTGCTGGAGCCTTCGTATTCATGTTGCTCTATAAGACAGGTCATTTCAGTTCTAGCTAGAATAGCTAGAACAAGAGTGGTTACTCCAGAACCTCCTACCTCCCTACCTCAGCACTTCACCAACTAGCAATGAGGTTTTCAGTGCTTGAGCTGCTGGAAATAAAAAAAAAAAAAAAAAAAACACCTCTAGATTCAACCTGTTTTTGTCATTCCTTCTTTGGTTGTAGCCCATGAGTTTGTCAAGTGGTGTTAGATGATCACCTGGGACCTTATGCATTCACTTGAATGGTATGTATTAAATTTAATTTCATTCTGTCACATCATTGTATTATGAGGCATAAATAAAAACGAAGTAGTATATCTGAAATATGCAGTGTGGGCTTTTTGGGATCTTTAGCACCATATAAATATACCTTAAATAATATAGATATTTTTTCTATCACTACAATGTTTTGCTTGGGCCCTTTACAAAGTAAATTTATTTCCCCCAAAGCACTTTTGATTAAAAAGAAAAACTAAGGTTGGAGAGATAGCTCAGTAGTTAAGGAACTTTCCTGCAAATCCTAGCATTTCTACTTACATTCCCCAGAACCCACATAAAGCAAGATGCACAAAGTGCTACATGCATCCAGAATTCATTTACAGCAGCTGGAGGCCCTGGCATACCAATTCTCTTTCTTGGACTCTATTATCTCCATTTCTCTCTACTTTCAAGTAAAATAAACAAATTAAATTTCAAAATAAAGTCATCACTGTAGAGTAGTCTTCATGAGCAAACCTTTCACACGAAACACCAGAAAGGGAATGCTTTAAGTTTTTGTGAACAATTTTTATTTCATGTATTTTATAATTCTTTGTATAGTTTTGAATCACCTTAAATGCTGTCCTCATAGTCATAAAACAAAAGCAGAGAGAGTGGACTATACCTTATCTTATCCTTTAAGTTGACTGTTTGTAAACATCATATAAATAGAATAGTATAATAGGTGCTAATTTTCATGTTTCTTTTCAGCATGGGGCATATATTTTTAGTTCATCAACATAATGTGTATTGAACTTATTCCATTTTATTTTTAAATAATGTGATATTCCCTATTTGTATGGGTCTCGAAGCATGTTCTGGTGTTACTAGGTTCAATGATTGCTAAAAATGGCCTCTTAATTATTCTCAGCACATGGGTATTCTACCTCAGCTACTACATAAAGATGCTCAAGAAATGAAACTAATGGACAAATAAGCCCAGAGCTTCATAAGCCCTAATGTTTCTTGCACAAAATTTCGCCTGAATAGATTGAGGAACTCAGCATTAAAGCAGACCCAGCACAGAGACTTCTTGATTTTAATCTACAAGAAGTGATGCCTGTCTGTGCAACATCTTTAAAGGTTAAAGGTCATAAATCCCAGCTCTGCTTCTCACACACAATTTCATACAGACAAAGCACACTTTACCACCAATGTTCCACTGTTAAATATGTTATAGTTTTACAGTGAGTGTTAAAATAATTAATATGGGTTCATCTAGATTAGACAGGGATTTTTTTTCCTCATGTTTTCCCATTTTCTATCGCATCTATAGTGTTGAGAAAGAAGGGTTACAAATCAAGAATTGACTAACTCGCTACTGTATTCATCCAAAGGCACACAAGAGACCTGTAGCATACTGTCTCCTAAAGGAATGCCAATCATGCTTGCTAATGCTTTAAGAGTAGAGAAAGCCCCATGCATTTATGCCTCTTTAAATCTGCAGTGAATTTGCATTGATCCAGTTTGTTTTGTAATGCTTTGTCCAACACCATTGTATTCAAATAATATATCATCAAGAAAATCATTCAACCATCCAAGAACAACCTGTTCTCAAGGAACACTAGTGCTGAGAAATTATAACAGAGTACATTCCTACTTAAGTACTCTATTACAGCCAATGGTACTATGAATTCTGAAAGAGATCTGGGTGTTATAGTGTCTAACAATGAATGCTTGAACACTTATTTTAGAGTCAGTTCTAACACCTACTGAGACTTTTCATCTCAACCAATAATTGAATCACCACTCATTGTTGCCTTTTACAATCATGTCACTATGGGACTGAGCTTAACAACACCAAGCACCTCAACCTAAGAACATTCCTAGAAAGTGCTAATCACCAGCTTTGAATCATTTAAAACATGTACCATCTGCACATTAATCAAATATAGTTCTTTTCTTGGATATAATTTGAAATGAGAAAAATAAAATCTATTTCCTTAGATGAATTCTCTTTTTTTAAAAAATACTTGGTCTCATTATTAACCATCTTTGTAATATCTTTGATAATTTTGTCTTGCTATGAATTTTGGGGTCAACATATCTATGTGTGCTTCTCTAACCAACTTTCTGACTAGTATTTAAGATTTCTAAAAATGAATTGTGCTCATAACAAAAGCAACAAAGCAATTTTATGGCTACCTGTCATAAAGCAGTGAAGGACCCTGGCAATATATCCTATGATAGACCAGACTTCAGGCATCATGGTGAATAAAGATGCAGCATAGAGAAAGACTTGTAGAAGACAATATTTCTTAGACATTTTAGATTCTCCTCTAAGATGAATATTATATCATCAAAGTATAATGTGCTATATTTTTATTACATGATATTTTTTATATAGTTCAAGGATATCACAACATTAGTTTTCTCCTTTGCTGAATTTTGCTTTATTTTTATATCCCTATTCACATTCTTGTTTTTTCTTTACTTTTTACTGACAAATCCATAAATATAAACAATATAACATGATCATAAACCCCTACTACAACCATCCCTTTTTCTCCTCCCAAATCCAGAAATCAGCAGTAGTTCCATGCCTAGGGCTTATGACTTTATCCCAGGAATGCAGGGGTGGTTCAACATACAAAAATCTGTCAATGTAATACACCACATAAATAAGCTTAAACACAAAACAACATGATCATTTTGATAGATGCAAAAAAGGCCTTTGACAAAATACAACATCATTTCATGACCAAAACATTGGAGAGAATAGGCATGAACAGTTTAAATCTCAATATAATAAAGGTTATATATCAAGCTCCTAAGCCCAAATACTACCTAGCTCCCACCAAACCAGATATCCAGAGACACAGAGGGTCCGAAGACCTCATCACTGAAGTAGACCTAAACTGAAACCAACATGGCTCAGGGAAATTTGCGGAAGAAGGGGTAGAAAAAGTGTTAGAGCCACACATTGGGCCATTATGCACAGAGAAACCCTGCATCTTACCCATAACGATGCATGATCCATATTCCCCAATGAGGAGAGTCCCTAAGGCAGGGGGAGGACAGTGAGGAAGCTAATGTTGACACCAACATGACTGTATACACATTGTGTACATAAATAATAGTAAAAAAAAAAAACTTGAAACTACATGTACAAAGCTTGGAAAACCACAATCATTCTTTACAAAATTGCATACCATTGTGATATGTCTAACCTGGCACAAAACAACAATGTTGTTTTGTTTTTTTTTTTTTTTTTTTTTTTTTTTTTTTTCATTTTAAAGCTTCAGACTACTGTGGACAAAGAGGAGTATTTACAGTCTGTATAATTAATTTAATCTCCCTTCCCTTGAGATGGAAGAATTATTGTTTTATAATTTACTCTCAGACCATTTTAAGCTTTTAACCAACTAGCTTGTTGAAAGGCAAGCTTCTCTTTCATCTAATGAAGGGAAACTTCCCTCAGATTTCCATTGGTTTTAGATGCTAAGCAGTGGCCAATCCCAGGAATGTCATAAACTGTGGAGATCTGAGATTAATTGTATTCATTCAGGTGATGAAAACTTTTTCATATATCTTATATTATTTATGTACTAATTTACTCCCGTTCTCTCTTTTAGCTAATCCAAACAGCAAATGTATTGCCATTCACCTGAAGTTCATCTCCTCTATGGCATTATTAAAGCCATAGACCAAGGAATGTAGATGATTTTTACCTGTAATATTTACAGGTCATGCTTTCTTAACTTCTGACTTTTTGCTTTAGATTTCTGTATTATTTAATGAATATAGCAATAGATCTGAAGCAGAATCAAAGACCTAGATAATATCACAAGAGTATCTCAGTCTAGAATGGGATGACTGATAATATATATATAATAATATATATATATATATATTACTGCTATATTTTAGGAATTTGGTTCATATATGTTATCTCACTGAATAACAAGATACAATATTAACACTTGTATTTTAAAAAGTATTAGTAATATCATAGGTTTAAAATTTTATTTCCAATGATAAGTTTTTAAGCTTAAACACAGTTTTAAATATGACCTAATTTCAATATCAATACCATAAATTGTTCTAAACAGTACCCACACAGAGAAATACTAATCCTACTTATAGATGAGGAAACTGACATAAAAAGTTTTCATGCAAATATGAAAACAAAACACAATTCAATTTGAAATTCTTCAAATAAAGACACCAGATTTTATTTTTTGTTCAGAATATCCCATCCTTCCTTTAACCGATATATCAATGTAAAACATTAGAAAGTACATAATGTAAGATATAAAATATATGTATTCATTATAACATACTTTCATTTAGTAAACTGAAATTTTCTAGCATAAAGAACAATGTTGACGTACAGAGATGGCTTAGTGATTAAGGCACTTGCCTGCAAAGTTAAAGGACCCAAGTTTGATTCCCCAGGACCCATGTAAAGCCAGATGCACAAGGTGGCACATGCATCTGGAGTTTGTTTGCAGTTCCTGTAGGCCCTGAAATGCCCATTCTATCCTCTCTATCTATCTTTCAAATAATTAAAGAATATTTTTAAAAGGACAATGTTGAGCTGGGTGTGATGGCACACATCTTTTATTCCACCACTCCGGAGGCTGGGGTATGAGGATCACTGTGAGCTCAAGGCCAGCCTGAGACTACATAGTGAATTCCAGGTCACCCTAGGCTAGAGCAAGACTCTACCTCAAGAAAGAACAATATTGAGATATCTACCTAATAAACAGCATGAGATATCATGTTATTAAATGATGTAATTTTTGAGTATATAATGATTTCAAATGTAGTTATGAATTACTGTATATTTTTCATTCCTTCATTTTTCTTCATATTTATTATGAATTCTATAATAGCATTAATGTGGCACTAATTTCAAACGAATAAATTTTGTAATGCTTATTTTGTAATATGATTTTCATGCATTAAGGCTATTGATAATGTTTGACTAAGTAATACAGTCTCTTAAAAATGGACTGAGAATGGATATGTTTGTGAAAAGAATATACAGGCGAGGTGAGAGAAAATAAGAGCACCATCCTAAGAGTATGACTTACATGTGTGACAGGTAAATGTCTGTAGAGCAGTGTAATGAAAAGCAGAGAACATAAAATCATCACACTGAATTTCTATGCTCAGGAATGTGGCATTCTGTTCAGTCGGATAGTTCAGTGCTGTCCCAAATTTCATGATGAGACCTCCAACTCTTCTTTTAGTTAAGTTTTACAGCCCTCGGGCTATTTTATTACTTTTCCAATTTGGCTCAAAAATTTTCTGACTTTACTTATTTAAACCCAAAGCTAGGGAAAACTTGACATATTTTGCTGACATTAAGGAATTCATGCAACCAAGGTTTCAAGCAAAATATAAGAATTGAAAATCTATCCAAATTGAAGTAGCAGTATAAGTTCATAAGTAGTGTTACTCTTTAAGAGAAAAATAACAAATTCTACCCTCCTTGGACAAGCTAAATAGTGTCAAGAAAACATAAGATAAAAGGGATGACTCAGTGCTTTGTGTGACACACAGATGTAAAATCATATAATAAATATTATAATGGGAACACTGTTTCTCTGTAGTGACATATATTTTAGAAATATCAATAAATGGAGGGCAAGTGTAACTATTTTTCCTTCTCTCTGTCACTTAACTTCATGTTTTAAGCTTTCAGATTACAATATTTTATCTCTGTGGTCTAAAATGGTTTTATAAAATCTCTTGATTAATTTAGCAGATCATGTACGAATTATGAGATAGAAATTTAGAAAAAATTAAGCTGTATGTCCAAATATTAACGACTTATTTAGATATTAATTGGACAACTTCATAGTCTAAATTGATACAACTATACTTAAATTAAAAAAAAATTATGACTTTCACCTTGATTGAAAAACAGTTACAGAGATCTCCATGTTTTGTTTAAAGTAACGACAATATATTCACCAGAAAAAAAGACCCAAAGCCTTATAGTCTTTTTAATTCAGTCAAACTAAACTCATTATAAGTTGGCAAAGCTTACAATGCAAATTATAGATGTTTCTATGGAATATTTGTTGATATTTCCCTTCAGCAGCTCTTTCTGGGAAAAATGAATGCCTGAGACTTCTGAAGGTATTGTACATAGAAAATGATTAGCACCAGGGTAAATGTTGGCCACCTTCTACAGCAGTTCTTTTAACTCCATATGAAACTTGTTGAGCTGTATATTCTGACTTGCTATATCTTGGGTAGAGTCTAGAATTTGCATTTTGAATAATGTTTTCAAAGTTGTTGACAATGCTGGGACTAATATTATACTTAAGCAACTAAGAAGTTGCTAAAAAATTTCCCTTCAGTAATGTACTTTAGTCCACATAAAATTAATAAAAAAAAAAAACTCAGTGGTTGAACAGACATGAGAAACTCAAATAATGAGGATTTGTTCATAGCCATATAAATATGTACAATTAGGGCTGGAGAGATGGCTTATCAGTTAAGCGCTTGCCTGTGAAGCCTAAGGACCCCAGTTCGAGGCTCGGTTCCCCAGGTCCCACGTTAGCCAGATGCACAAGGAGGCGCACGTGTCTGGAGTTCATTTGCAGAGGCTGGAGGCCCTGGCGCGCCCATTCTCTCTCTCTCCCTCTATCTGTCTTTCTCTCTATGTCTATCACTCTCAAATAAATAAATAAAAAATGAACAAAAAAAATATATGTACAATTAATTTTAGACTGAAAGTAGGAAAACTGTTTTCTATCCTTAAGCCCTGGGCTTTTATGTATATCCATCTAGTAAGGTATGAGAGATAACCAATGATTTTGGTTGTTTACTTTTCAAAGACAGGTTATTTTGACTAAAACTATGAATTAAAGCCACATGTATGTTTTGCAAATAAGTGCATTTTAAGATATTATTTACTATTATTATTTGCAGCAAATGATGTAGTTAACATGATTTAAAATTTATGTCTATTCACTTTTGGGACAAATAAACTTGATCTTATATCTAATAACCTCTGAATGATGGACTTTATATCAATTAAGGTACAAGTTTATTTCCTCATTTAAATATAAAATGAAACATCATTTCTGTTAAAGTCTTCTTTAATTATAAAATTAACATATAATTGTCACTACTCACTAAAGTTGTTGTAGTTAATGGAAAACAGTTTTATCTTTTTATTGTGTTATAGCAGTTAATGTGTAGTACCTGAAATCATCATCTCCAATAAATAAAAAAAAAATGTAGCATCCCAAGAACAAGATATTGAGCATATGAAATTATATGAGACATTAAGTATAATTTCAAAACCTGGCCAAGTTTTCACCATTGTTCAAGATTGTCAAAACAACAATGAAATAAATGTTGGAAGTCCACCTATATTTTTCATTAACCCTTAAGTCTAGGTATTTTCAGTACAACTTTGATTGTTCCTACCTCATTACTTACAGATTCATATTAAGTTAGACCAAGTGCATGCAAGATTGAGTAGATAAAAGTTAACATATATTAGATGATTTTGATGAAGTAAGGTAGATAATATGCTAGGCAGATGCAGATATATTGATACAAAGAGAAGGACATAGATAAAATCAAGACCAGTAAAGATGTAAAAATATTCAATTTGTTCTATCATGTAGACTTAAACTTCTGTAAAAATATTCAATTTGTTCTACCATGTAGTCTTAAACTTCTTGATTTCAGGGTACCCAAATACAGATACTGTGGGTATCCAAATACAGATACTGTTTGAACTTTTACTACTTTCATTTCAAAACTCCAGGACAGGGAGGATGCTAACAATGGTCCCAAC
The DNA here is from genome assembly GCF_020740685.1 of Jaculus jaculus. NCBI lineage: Eukaryota > Metazoa > Chordata > Mammalia > Rodentia > Dipodidae > Jaculus > Jaculus jaculus. Next base: position 181,637,651 of record NC_059103.1, on the reverse strand, counting down.
TTGACTGTACTCACTGACTACAATTTTTTTTAAAGGAGGAAATACAAAAACAAAACAAACAACAACAACAACAACAAATAAAACACCATTCCCCTGCCCCAAAAAAGCATCTGGTGTTTATTTTTGATGCAAATGTGACCTAATCCATTACTTATCCCAGTGTCATTGATTTTTAATGATTTATCTGTAATTATAGAAGTCTTTATAGAAGGCAAAATCAATATTAAAGAGCATACTGGAAAAAAAACAACATTTGTTTTTGAAAATGTAATAATTAAATCTAATATTATTTTTGTTAATTAACTTCATAGAAATGAATAAAGAATCCCATTGAAGAATACCCTTAGAAAAATTGTGGCTGGCAAGCATGAGCCTAAGTGTATGCCCATTTTACTAAAATCAATAATAAATGAAAAAAATGTCATAAAATTAACACTTTATATACTAATTAGAATTAAATAAATAAAAGTATAAAAATGAAATGTATACTCTTTTAAGATAAGTTTATTTTTATTTTTGCATTAAGATCACTTAAAGGTGATAAAATGTTTTATATATATGTTGTGTGTATATGTGTATATGTGCTTGTATGTGGACATATGTGTGTGTGCATGTACACATGCTTATTGTTTCTGCATATGTTATGTGTGTCTGTACTTGTACAGAGAAGCAAAAGGTTGATGTCAGATGTCTTCTTTAGTCACTATCCATCTTTTCTTTGAGACAGTGTTTATCACTGAGCATAGAGATCATTGGTTTATCTACAGTAGGATCTCATCTTCAGCTCACATCATACATTTTACCTATGTTTTGGGGATCTGAACTCAGGCCCTAAAACTTGTGTGGTAATCATTTTACATACTGAACTAGTTCTTTAGCCTAGAAATTTATTTCTCAAGTCTTAGATGGTATCGGCTAATTTTTACCAATATTACTGCCAATGTACACATATTACCCTTTGCAAATATTTTCCCATTTTCATAAGTGAGAATGTGCTACTCTTAAGTCAAACAAGTTTAATGGTATCATTTTCCAAAAGTGTATGTTTAATTCATGGCTTTATGTCACATTTGGGGATTAATTTCCATGTTTCTTATAATTCCATCTATAATGGCTGTGAACTGTGTTCTTTTGAAATGTTGAACATATTTGAGAGTGTTTCAAATTGAGGTCACAAAAGTAGTGAAAATTAATCAATAAACATTTTGTGTGTACTGAAAGCATCACCCACTAGACATTTCCTCACTTCTTCCCATCTCTTTCGGTTTCCCTGTTTCCTGAGAAACAACCACATCGAAATGATGCTAGTTAGTAACTCCACAGTAGTGTCTAGGTTGTCAAATGAAGAAAAGGGTTTTAAGCACCTAAACTTTTGAGCAAAAGTTTGAAGTGTATAAGTTTATAAGGGCATATATATGAGGGGCATGTTGAAAATCATAGAACAAATGGAAATTTGGTTTCTTGTGCCAGGTAGTGAAACTTGAATGCAAAGGAAACTTTCTATGTGGAAAGTAAAACTTTAAAAAAATTATAAGAGCCTTCCTACAGATCTAATTGAAGGTTTTCCTGATCTGAGGAGATAGGAAAACTATCCACTCATTCCCTTAAATGAAGAAATAACAAAGAAGAAGGCTTCAATTACTGTTATGTCTATAAAAGTTTAGAAGGGTATAGCAGCTTAGAGAAAGCTCTAGAGCTAACAAATCTTAGTTCATGTTAACATAAAGGAGAATACCTAAAAGAATGGACAAGGGGAAGCAGCAGGGGCAGATAGGGGGGTGAGTTACCCAGACATTGCCGAGATAATTGGCAAAGTAGCCACAATCCCACAGGTTGTTTTTTATTTTACTTCAATTTGCTTTTGTTTTTGTTTGTTTGTTTTGAGGTAAGGACTTGCTCTAGCCCAGGATAACCTGGAAATCATTTTGTAGGGTTTCAATGTCACTGAGACATATGAAAAACATTGTCTTTTAAGATTTTTCAGATGTGGGATTTTCATAGATAGGGTGAGGGACCCAGTGTCTGGCTACAAAATTTCAAAGAATGGGACAACTGTTTTCTGAGAAGGTATTGCAGATTTTGAATAATGAACACTCATTATTTTAGGGTGGGACTCACCTTCCTGTTCAAGTGAGCAAGAGTGAAGGTAAACTGGTCTCAGCCAGTGCCACGGGGTTGTTGTCTTATGAATTTGAATAATCACATCCACAGACAATTCAGAATTAATTTGAAAATTTTATTATGCAAATTATACTATTTAAAAGAAGAAGAAAAATAAGGAACTCTTGCTCAAGAGTAGACATGAGAAATGTTCCTAGTAATAGGGAAGATTACCTAGAAAACCCAGATTTCTTTTTTTTTATGTGGATTGGATGTGTTAGTCCAGTCTGGATGCCAGGTTTCTAGGTAGGAGTTCAGATTTTTGGGAAAGAGTTCAACCTTTCCGTAAATCTTAATCTTTCAGGAAAGAGAACTGTCTAGCAAAGGAGAAATTCTTTAGAGAAGAAGAGATCCAATGAGGGACTGAGACTTAGGAAAAAAGAGATAAAGAGGGCAAATAAAAGTAACATCATTCATCTTCAGCCACTTTTAGGTCACTTTTGGGTTGTCTTGTTAAACTTTAACTTAACTCCACCCTTTGAAGAAGTAACCCTTACTAACATGAGGAAATTGGGGCAATAACTGCTCTGGCTTCTTCAAGCTAAGCAGGGTTAACTTATGTGGCAGTTGGGCTACTCCTTTATTGGGTCTATCTAAGGGACCCATAAATTTCATTTATGTAGTGAGGAAAGACAGTCCTGGATCAAGATGTTGGATGAAAGAATAAAAGCAAGAAGGCTCAGGGGAAAGTTAGCACTGAGCTACTTAGGGCTTTTGAGTTCTCCTTTTTGTTGACTTTCAGAACTTGAAGAGTGATTGATGGTAGCCAGGTAGATGGACTTAGATTTTCTTAGGACCTTCTGAATATGTGATGATTGTAAATTAGGGGAGATACGCTTGAAACAGCAGCTGAGTACATTGTGTCTATGAAGTTATGGAGTTATTACTACCAAAAATAATCTATTTAGTTATTTTTTTACCATTAATATCTAGAAATCCATTTCCACAGTGGTTTGTCAAAAGGTAAGGTGGTATCTCACATGTTCTGAGTTGTATTTTGTAGATCTAATAAAGAAGACAAAGCATTATCAGGATTATTACACAAATATATGCAGCATTTAACTATGATAATGCCACAGGTGTTGCTCTGAGTGTCAGTCAGAATATCCAAAATCACATGACACTGTGTAATTGTCTCCTTCATACGAGATGTGGAATTAAGAGAAATGTCCTCGGCTTTGTTGTTCTAGTCTTTTAAGGTCACTTTACTCTCTGCTCACACTTCTCTGCTTGTTATTTAAGACCATGTAGATATCCAACCTTATTTTTTAGATGAAAAAAATATGTATGTATGTATGTATGTATGTATGTATGTATGTATGTATGTATGTATGTGATGTTTTTATGGAACTGGGAGGTGCCAATCACTCCTTTAGCTGGGATCAGTCAAGGTCTTACTGACAATGTGGCATATCTTGGAAACATTGAGTATGTTTTCCTCTTTTTGACACTCCTTCCTCTTACAAACTGTACATTAGTTGTGATCAGACCTGTGGGTCTCCATAACTGCTCTGATCAAAAAGGGTAGGTTCTTACTGGAAGTGTATAACCCTTTAGATGTGTATTTTCATCACCTAGAACCTGCGTGATGTGGGACAGGGGACCAAACATATGGCTGCCCTTTTAGCCTAGCTATCCTCATTGGCTTTGGTGTATTCATTGAGCACCCAAAAGTACAGGAACACCAGTCTTGAGAACAAGTATGGATCTTTATCAAAGAAGATCTACTTAAAAGCATTGTGTAAATGCTTAAGCTACTCTTATCTGACATCTAGTTTAAGTAGCCTGGAAACATTAAAAACATAGCTCTCTTAACATTTGTAAGTACAAGTAAAGCATGTTAACACATGAGACATTTTTTATAAACAAATTTAATCAATGTGATAAAAATTAAATAAATACCCAGAAATTGTTCTTGTTATTAAAAAGGAAAACCTAAAGTAAAGTACTAAAGTGCCTCTTTTAATAGTTTTTAATTATCAACATCAGATAAGAGCCACTTTATTTTCTCTGTGTGGAGCCACGCTGTGGGTTGTAAAGCATATCCCCGCAAAAGAACCTATTCTTTCTTCTCTTAGGCGTTTTGGAGATGTTCTTCATTTAGATTACCTTCTCAAGCTATAGATGTCTCTAACTCTGAGTGAAGGAATCTTACCTTGGCATCTTGCTCAGGCAATCTTTCTCTCTAAGAAGGTTCTATCTAGCCCCTCTTGACATCCTTCTTGGTGCCTCCCTCCAACTTCAGAATATAAAGACTGCAGAATGACTGTAATTGGTGGCATGAGCACAGTTTCAGTGGTCTGGTTATCTATGTTCTGGGACTCCTCTTTCTTCTGAAGGCAGGTAGCCAGGTTCAGTGATAGGCCTCCATAGGAGGGTAACCTGATACCTTTAGGAGGCAATTATCACTTAGATAAAATTTTTTCTTAGAGAATAGGCTTGCTACATATTCAGTAGTGACCCAAATTTAATTTGGCAAATTCAGGAATTTATAAAACTAGTGTTATCATTTCTCTGAGGCAAGCTGGCCTGGAAATCCTAATCTTCTATCTCCTTATGGTGTTGGGATTAAAGGTGTGAACCATCACACCAGCAGAATCCTATGATTCCCAGGAATCCCTTGAGTTGTTTGAGGATCCAAAGGAGTAAAGGAGTAAAAAGATGACAATTGGTTTTATGTTTGTTTTTTTAAATTTATTTTTTTCCATCTAATGCTCTAGTCCTCTCTGACAACATCAACCCCAAGTATTTTATAGTGTCCTGGCATAGATGTACTTAGACCTTGAAACATTACAATTTCTTTTTGCCAGGACCTTGAGAAATTCCTTGCTTTCCTCTTATAAAACATCCTTTGAGAGGGCACAGAGAAGAATGGCATTGTGGTGGTTTGATTCAGGTGTCCCCCATTAAGTTTTAGGTATTCTGAATGCTAGGCTTCCAGTTGATAGAGATTTGGGAATTAATGCCTCTTGGAGGGAGTGTATTCTTGGGGATGAGCTTATGGGTCCTATAACTAGTTTCCCCTTGCCAGAGTTTGGCATACTCTCCTGTTGCTATGGACCACATTATGTTGCCCAGGGGGTGATGTCCACCCTCTGCTCATACCATTGGTTTCCCCTGGCATCGTGGAGCTTCCCCAGGAGCCTGTAAGCTAAAATAAATAAACCTCTTTCTCCCACAAGCTGCTCTTTATTAGGTAATTTCTACCAGCAATATGAACCTGGCTGTAACAGGAATCTGCATTAAAAGTAACACAATCTAAAATTTTGATTGTTTATTTAAAATTGCAAAGCAATTTAATAAACCATATTGAAGTTTGTAGTTCGATCTACCCTTTAGAATATCTGTCTACTACTACAGTAAGCATAGAAAAATATAGAAATAAATTCATTTTAATATGTTGCAAACCCACCAATAGTAATTTTTCACCATCTTAAAATACATCTATGTACCTGTGTATCTATGTATACACTTAGGCTATTTTGTTACGCTTGTCCAAGAGCTAGAGGATCACTGTGCTCATGAACAAGATTCCTGGAGAACACATGCAATATACCTGCTTGGGTGTAAGACATGGGAACTTATCCTTTAATTCCATTGTTGGGCCTCTTAGTCTGTGGCTGATGGTGTTGTTATATGGCTAGTTAGAGGTAACTAGGGCTAGGTCCCTTTGTTTTCATCATCATTCTTTAAAACCAAGTGCTAGAACTACAAAACTTTATTAGTTAAGGGGAATGGGACATGAGTCGTATTCCTGGTCTGGTGAAGAAATGTGATATTCCAAACTATACAGAGACCATTTATAGATAACTACATAATGTGGCAAAAAGAGCTCCAAACTCTACAAGATTCCTTTTATTATTAGGCTTTGTGATGAAGAAGAATAGCATACCATTCTCCATGCTGAGTCAAACCACCCAGGATTGTCTGCCCACAGGACAACTACTGCTGGTTCTAGAGACATGAGAAAAGTGTAAAGCCCTCCTGAAATGTGGACCTGACACTGATTCCTTCATCCATCGTCATGCTCACCCTTAAGACTGGTCTCCCTTCCACTGTGGTAAACTTTGTGCACCTTCTACACAACATTTTTCATGTCACATATGTCATGAGCATCAGGAAGCCTAGTGGAGCCCAGGCCAAGAAAATGGTGATAATGTGAACTTTGGTGGAAGTTCTTTACTTATAGGTATAAAATTTTAGAGTTTGGCTCATTCAAAGTGATTTATTGTCATATATGTATGTTACCCCAATAACTAACACACACACACACACACACACACACACACACACACACACACACAGAGAGAGAGAGAGAGAGAGAGAGAGAGAGAGAGAGAGAGAGAGAGAGAGAGAGAGAGAGAGGGACAGAGACAGAGAGAGAGAAACACATAATGATTATCTTTTCCCAGGCTCTAGTTAAAGGAACATCAGATACCTAGTGAAAACTTTTCTCACAGCATTGGCTGAACAAACAGAAAAGAAGAAGTACAATTTTTTTCAAGGCCTATGGTTTAAAATGAGTTATGTCAACTACTCCATTATTTTTATCCTACCCCCCCCCCCAATTCTAGTTTGGGAAAAAAAAATAGTTTATTCTACTCCTATAGAATGGATAAATAGAAACAGCATGCCTACGATCATGAATATGACCCAGACAGCAGACAGAATTATAAAGCCAAGTGGTCAGTCTGTACCATTCATTAGCATCATGATGATAATTCATCCTCCTCTCATATTATAAATTTGTTTTTCCATGTTTATCAGTGTCTTATCTATTTATGTGATTAGAGAGTAAATCCACCACACCACACTACATTGGAGCAAGACATGCTTCTTCATGAAAAATTGTATGTATATCAGCTATTAGCAGGATACACCTAAAACAGGAAAAAAGAAAGCTACAGTCCGCACCTCCATTTGCAAATAAATAAATAAATAAATAAAAATAAACAGAAGTAAGAATCACACAGCAGTTAACACAGTTAACAATTTGTGGTTTGGAAATTCTGTTGGAAAAATGCAGCCAGGACTTCTTTTCAGGGAACATGGATTATTATCTGATGATCCCTCAGGTCTGCTACTCAGACTGTGTGCCATGGTAGAGAGTTTTCCAAGTCTCTGAACTTATTCCTCTGAAAAATGAATAGCTTTATGTTCTCCTTGACTATTTTTGAAAAGAGTATTATAGAATATTCCTTCCTTCATGGATCATGGATCACCTGTTATATTGGCTTGCTTTCAAGGGGGGGGGGGGAAACAGTGAACCAAAAGTCTGCTTTTTTTCTTCACATTAAATTGTCTCTCTTCCTTTCAACCCATGCTGTCATTTCTTTTGAAAATACAACTATTAATGCAAAGCAAAGACATGGTTTGGGTTCTTGTTTAGCCCATATGAAAATTCACAGGGACTATATTGTTTTCCAATATAACTATTTAGACTTACTTAAACATGCATACGATGCTAAGAGATTTTCTCAGTCTTTCTGGGAATTTGAATCCATTCTGATTGATAAAATCTGTTAAGCATGAACTTACTTTGTTTTCAGAAGATTTAACAAAGTCACCAGAGGTTTTAATCATGACCATAGTTTCTTTCTCTCTCTCACACTCCCTCACTCCCTCCCTTCTTGAATTTCCCTCTGACCTTCCCTCCTTCACTCACCCATCCTGTATGTTTTCCAAACAAACAAAAGTAAGTAAATGTGGGTTTTTTTTAGTTTTCTTTTTTTAGTTTAACTAAGCTGAAACCATCCTTATATTCAAGTCTCTCATTACTATGTCCTATATCATGATATATTCGCACTGTGAACAGTTATTTAGGCCTTATTAAATTACATTGATTCAGTGGTTACTTTGAGTCACTCTCCATTTAGTAAAGTTTTGTAAATATCATCTCCCGTGAGATAGTGCAGGCATGAAGAGCTAGTTAATTTGCCTCACATCATTCTCAGTAAATTGCTACTGAAGGAGTTAGTCACAAAAGACTTTGAAGTTATGAAGGTTGTAAAGAGAAAAATTTTCTATAAATTTTCATACCCTAACAACCGGCCCACATTAAATCTACTCCCCTAATTCTCAGTGCAATTTTAAATAATTACCTCTGATTGTAATGAGTATTAACATGCTCTATGGAGCCCACATTCATCTTATAAACACAAGATAGCTTTGCTTAGTACTTATGTGGATGAAAATAATGAGATTGGGTTAAAATGCTTGTAGCTAATTTACATAAAATTATATTGTCAGAAATAGAAGATGGAGGAAATTGAGTAGTCTGGATCAATAATGGTTTGTAGTATCTTGTTTATAAAATATTATAAGGCATATAGAAATTGTATTTTTGTATTGTGTAAACATATATTCAAAACAATTGTCATATAGCTTCTCTGGAACTTTAAACCTTTTAAAGTTCCAAGCCTTGTGTGTGTGTGTGTGTGTGTGTGTGTGTGTGTGTGTGTGTGTGTGATTTTCCCAATTTAATTGAGATTTTGGGACTAGGTTCAGACTCTACCTTTCATTTTTGTGTATTTAAGTAAATAATATTAATAATTATCCTCAGAAACAGTGATCTTAATGCTTATATCTTTAGTCAGAACTTTGTATTTGCATCTGTCTTTTACATATTAATTTACTCTTTCTTTCTTTTCTTTCTTTTTTTTTTGGTTTTTCAAGGTAGGGTTTCACTCTAGTCCAGGCTGACCTGGAATTTACTATGTGGTCTCAGGGTGGCCTTGAACTCCTCATGACAATCCTCCTACTTCTGCCTCCCAAGTTCTGGAATTAAAGGCATGTGTCAACACGCCCGGCTACTCTTTGTTTAATACCATAAAATCATTCTATGAATTTACCCTGCAGTATATATCTAATTACAAGATATATGCTGATTATATTTTTCTTGTATTTTTTCTCAATTTTTATTAACATTTCCTATGATTATAAAAAGTATCCCATGGTAATACCTAATTTTTATATTATGATCAACTACATAATTTCTCATTTATTAGCTATCTTTTTGTCATTAAGTTCTTATCATATTACATCTCTTATTCTGAACTACCTCAATATTAGTTGTAAAAAATTCATGCTTTCTTTGATATGTATCCAAAGTTCTGACAAATTTTATCAGGAGATTTTATATATACATACATGTATATACATATATATATATTTCTAAATTTTCAAACCTACTCTCTCTTCTCATCAAGAATTATAATTCTTTGATAATTTTCTTGGATTATATTGATATTTTCATTGTTAAACATGATACAATGCCTATCAAAAAACTCAAATCACAATAGTTTCCCCTTTTTACATGTGGGTATCTTTATGGAGCTATATTCTCTCAGAAGCAAAATACTCTCTTTTGGAAAGAGGAAGCATGCTTCTAACACTCAGCAAACTAAAGAAACTTAGAAAACTCAGGAAGCTCAGAGGGTTACAAGATTCACAAGGCCCAAACCAAAGTTTTTAGAAGTATAACCAACTGGGCAGAGTCAAGTATCTGATGGAGGTACTTACAAGTTGATTAAAGAGCTCCTGGCATGTAATTTTGATGAGTTGTCATCCATGCTGGAGTAAGGGGCTCTGTGATACAAATACATTTCAGCCATCCATACTTCTGTGAGTAACACCAATAAACACGTATTTTTTTTCACAAACTAGTCATACATGAAATTAGAATTATGGCTTTGGTTTGTTATCGGTGCTCTGTAAGAAGTGTGCAGACATTTGTTCAAGCCTCCACAGGTAAATCCACGCAAAGTGATGTAAGAAGCAAATTCCCAAACTTCATACTTAATAAATATCATTTTCTTTGTGTTTTAGAAGTGGCTGCAGATATAGTAGAAGGGCAAGTTAAACAATGGATATTAGGAAAGAAAGTCAAAGTAGAGCAGGAAGCGAAAACAAAGCAGAAAGGCTCTTAGGTATTGTCAGGGATGGGTCTGGGTAGGAAGGTGCCTAGTGACTTACATTTTTATTTAGTGCTGGAAATGTAAAATAAGAACCAAGTCTGGGTGGATTTTACTGGTTACCTTAAGTGTACATGAAACTGATGAGTTAGTAAAATGATTGATTACATTGTATACTTGGGCCAGCTGGTCTCCTGGTATGTCAGTATGAATCAAGGCTTTTGGGATTTTTAGGTCCCACACTATTCTCTTAACACATTTGTGATCATCTGCTCTATCAGAGTCACTTATATGTGTATTTCCTTTGGGCCTAACTGGCTGCCTATAAAGTGAGTGCTATGTTACTCCTAGACCCTATCAATACCTCATATTCTTTTCTTTTCATTATTTTCTTTCCAGGGGTATGTTTTTCCCTATAGGCCATATCCAGGCTGCACTATGCAGAAAAGTAAATTAAAATTACTTTAATTGGTGATAATATTTTATCTATTGCCCTACCTATCTAATATAATACTCTATCATATATCTATAATATATACATTTATGAAATCGTGAGTATATTTATTCACTGCCAATACTTGTTAAATCACCTATACTGCTAACTTCTCAGCCATTTGGCTTTCAAAAATGTTCATTGAAATTATTCTGATTAAAGTCATCCACAACATATTGTAGTTCAAACAAAAAGAACACTAAGCAAATAATTGATTATATTTCACCACCTCCAAGCCTTTAACACTTTAAAAACTGTAATTTACTATTTTGTGAACATGTCTCAATATATTTGCTGACATCTTGATATGTTTCTCCCAGCCCAGATAATTTCTAATAGTTAGAAGCTAGTTTTTCCAATTAGGACTTAGTTTAGATGGCTAGCATGATGAAATAGAGACAGTCCTAAAGAATTAACATTTATAGGCTTGGCGTGGTGGTGCGTGCCTTTAATTCCAGCAATCAGTAGGCAGAAGTAGGAGGATCGCCATAAAGGTCAAGGCCACCCTGATGCTCCATAGTGAATTCCAGGTCAGCCTGGGCTACAGTGAGACTTTACCTCGAAAAAACCAAACCAAACCAAACCAAAAAAATAAACAAACAAAAAAAAAAAAAAAGAAATTGACATTTATTTACTGTTAAAGAAACTAAACAATAAGAAATCAAACAGCCAACTCCATGAGTGGAGCAGAGAACTAAATAGGGAGTTCTCAGAGAAAGAATTACAAATGGCTAACACACACTTAAGAAAATGTTCAACACCCCTTACCATTAAGGAAATGCAAATTAAAACAACTATGGCATTCCACCTTTCCCCAGTAAGGATAGCAAACATTAAAAAGTCAAATGAAGCCAGGTGTGGTGCATGCCTTTAATCCCAGCACTCAGGAGGCAGAGGTAGGAGGATTGCCATGAGTTTGAGGCCACCCTGAAACTCCATAGTGAATTCCAGGTCAGTACAGGGGTGATGGAAAAAGAAACTGAGGATACTCGACACCTACCAAACCAGACATCTAGATGTTTTTAAGGCCCATTACTGAAGAGTCTTAAAAAGCTCCCAGCACGGCTCAGGGAATTTTATAGAAGAGGAAGCGGAAAGATTGTTAGAGCCACAAGATGGGACATTTTTCCCACAGACATAGCCTCTCCCCCATAACTGACCGCTGCCCCATAATACATGACCCACAGTACCCATGGGGTTGACCTGCCTACCTACATCCCTAATAAGGAAGGCCTCTTCAGGAAATGGGCAGGGAGGAGGGAAAGGATGGTACCCACACATGATGTTTATAAACAACATATGCCAATATCTAATAATTTTTTTTTTAAAGCAAAAAAGAACCATTAAATAAATAACCCAAAATAAAAATGGTTCATATAAAAAAATATTTTGGAAACTTTCAACCAAAGTAGTAAAGTGGAGAGGTGTTTTTCATCTAAGAGATTGTTAGATTGAGAGATCTGGTAAATTGCCAGGTGTAATGGTGCACTCCTTTAATCCCAGCACTTTGGAGGTAGAGGTAGGATGATTGCCATGAGTTCAAGGCCACCCTTGGATTCCAGGTCAGCCTGAGCTAGAATGAGACCCTACCTCGAACACCCACATACACACAAAAAAAAGAAAAATCTGATAAGTTTCTTCTTTCAGGCCAAGATACGCAAATGGCATCCATTCAAAGCTGAACCATTGGAAATAAACTGATCATATCCTTGGCTTCTAAACCTCAATAGGAAATTGTGTAATTGAACATGGCTCCTTACAATGACTGCTAGTGTGCTCATTCTTTGTGGAACAGAAGAAGGCTCAGACTGGTATGCATCAAATAGAAGGCATGGGCTCAAGCATAATAAACTGAATTTAAGAGAAGTTATCTCAGTTTTAAACTATGAATATACATTATCTCTTTCTGATTACAAAAATTATAGGATGTTTGCAGTGTTTTGAAATATTTATGTTACTCTTTCAAAAGTGCCTTATGACTACATATATAAATTCTTCTTTTATGCATCTAACTTTTTGAGTAATATTATGTAACTCTTGAAAGATATAAACATTTTATTTATTTAGTTATTCATTTGTTTATTCATTATTTTTAGTTTCAGTTGTTCATGTGGTGAATTTTCACACATATAATATATTCTAAAGGAATAATTCTTGATTTATTTAAATGAATCTGACAAAGATTCACTACCAATAATTGAACTTTTGTATATATCAATGCTTGTGTGATTAGCTCAAAGAATCAGAATAAATATAATGATTTTGTGTGATTCATCCATACTCACCAATAGGTATGCTTTGAATTTTTATAAATTTTTTGTTTATTTTTATTTATTTATTTGATAGTGACAGAGAGAGAAAGAGGCAGATAGGGAGAGAAGAGAGAGAATGGGCATGCCAAGGCCTGCAGCCACTGCAAATGAACTCCAGACGCATGTGCCCCCTTGTGCATCTGGCTAACATGGGTCCTGGGGAATCAAGCCTTGAACCAGGGTCCTTAGGCTTCACAGGCAAGTGCTTAACCGCTAAGCCATCTCTCCAGCCTAATTTTTTTTGTTTATTTTTATTTACTTATTTGATAGTGAGAGAGAGAGAAAGAATGCTTTGAATTTGTTATCATATGTTTGGCAACACTTTTGTAGAAGAAATAGATTTTATGGCTTTGTTGCAGGTTCTCTCATTTAAATTTCCTTTGACTTAGTAGCTACAATCTTTCTGTGGCTTTTAATTAATTTTACTTGCTTTCATATATGAGAGATTTTGTATCTCAGTATTTTAAAATAATAAGCCTTTCGTACTTTCTAATTGTAAAGGTCATTTAAGATTAATGTACAGGTTATATGTATACTATAAATGTGGTTTATTTAGTGATTTTTTTTAATTTCCAAATGATAAATATAATTATTATAAAAACCAAAAAATAAGTAAAAATTTGAATGTATTCAAAAGTCTCAATCAAACTTATTTGTTGAAAAATATAGTCAAAATGAAAAAAATACATATAACACATGTCTAATTTTAGTTTATTTTTCTTTTTAAAATATTTTGTATATGAAAGTGTATTAATTTGCTGTTGAAAGAGTCAAATTAAATGTTCTAAATAAACAGCCCAATCAGTTTAACTGTATTTACATTTTATTCAAACTTTTACAGTTCATCTTTTAAGAAACTATATTCATCTTATTTTGGACTATCATCACAGTTTACACATTTCAAATTAACAAGTGTGTATGCATGAGTTTTATTAGTCATGCTCTTTGTTTACTGATATTTTGACAAAGAAATGAAACCCTGCCTTATATGCACAATACCTTGTAGTGGAAAACTGCCTGATGGCTCCGAATAGATTCTGGGACACTTGGGAGTTTTCAGTACATATCACAGGACAGATCGGTTTTTATCATTTGCCTATAACTTATTTGCATTTTTAGTGGGTGGGAAGTCTAATACTGGCAAGATGCACTCCACTGTCGCAAGAAAAGCACAGAAAGAACAGGCACTTGGCATCATGAATTCACATTCACAGGAAGGAAGTGGAGAATGGGCAATGCATCCTAAGCATGCAGGTGTCTTTCTCTGTGTTATATTACTAACTACTCCTTAAGAAGCTTATTTTTTTTTCTCGAAATTGCACCAGAGCATTTACCTAAAATTCACAGTAAAAAAAAAAAAAAAAACACTCAAAGCTTAAAAATCAGTCCCAGTTTCTCATGCAGTTATAAGAAAAAATATTTCTAATAAGTTCATATACCACAAACAGTTGTTAAGTTCTGTGCTAAAAGTTACGCACTTGCATACTTTTTAATAATCTTATTACTCTCCAAAAGAAGTTAACTCATTCAGTCAAATTCATCCTCTTATATCCAGTGCTCTAATTAATGTGGCTTTGTTTAAAGCCAAATTCATTACTAACTCAGAATCTTGTACTTCCTAATTTTCTTAAATAGTCTTTATCTTCCCATCTTTGCAGGCCTGTGTAGGGTCATTGTATGTTTTCTTAGTCATCTGTCAATCAAGAGTACGAGATTACATTCTGAGGAATGAACGTCACACTGAAGACCACATAGCACCACTCCTGATTGCTTAGGGTTAGCTGCCATGAGATGTTGCTAATTTCTTTTTGAATAGTTTATATCAGTTTCTCTCTCATTTCTCTGCTCAAATACCTGACCAGAAAAAGGTAATTTAGAGACAGAAGAGATTATTCTAGCTTGCAGTTTCTCATTACTTCATGATGGGGAAGGAGTGGTGGCCGGATTATGAAGCTGCGTGCTTCACATCATGTCTGCTATCATGCATGAAGAAGAGTGTGATGTATTCTGCTACCTAGCTAGATTTCTCTGTTTTAGTCATTCTGGGGCCCTGGCTCTGTAGCTCAGCATGCCATGCATAGTTAGGGTGGGTCCACCTCAATAAAACTTAGAAAATCACTCACAGATATTCTCAGCTTTGTATCAGGATTTTCCTATCAAGTTTACAACCAGATACTAAGCATTACAAATTCCCATGGCTGCAAACACTTGTCTTTTATTACCAATAAATACACAAGGTAGATTTATGAGCTCAAACTAGCTTCATTTTTTAATACTTTCTTAACATTTTTAATTTATTTGCAAGAAGAGAGAAAGACAGAATAAGAGAGAATGGGTACTCCAGGGCCTCTAGCCACTGCAAATGAACTCCAGATGCATGCACCACTTTGTGCATCAGGTTTTCTGTAGGTACTGGGCAATCAAATCGAGGTCATTAGGCATTGAAAGCAAGTGCCTTAAGTACTGAGCCATCTCTCCAGCCCCCTTAATTTTACTTTAACTGACAACTCATAATTACATGTACATATAAGTATAATATGCTAACTCTCATGCCCATCACTTCACTTTTATAATTTTTAAAGAGAATTATCTGAAACATCATCAATAATATTAAAACATATACTATAAACTTTAACATTTCCTAACAAAATAATAATACACATACAAGTAACCACTAACCAGAAAAGGGATTTTTGCATATTGTATTCATGCCTTTTCCACTTTGTATTCATTCTTAAAGAAAATTTGTATTTCTTAGATGAAAGATTGTTTTTCATTGTTATTTGTATATTAGTTAAACACCTAACATACAGTTTT
This sequence comes from Jaculus jaculus, assembly GCF_020740685.1. Classification (NCBI taxonomy): domain Eukaryota; kingdom Metazoa; phylum Chordata; class Mammalia; order Rodentia; family Dipodidae; genus Jaculus; species Jaculus jaculus. The sequence goes on along the minus strand of NC_059103.1, from coordinate 181,621,956 downwards.
AAGATGAAAAACATATTTTTATCTACCTTTTCCAAAATGTATGATTTCTTTTTGAGTTCTGAATAAATCCTTGGTCCCACTAGAGGTATGTGATTCCCTCTGTATTCCCGATTTTCTTCTTTCTGATTTTATTTGAGATCACAAACCTTAAATAATTGAATTATTTAGGGCTTTTATTCTCAAAACTAAAGAAAAAAGTTTTATATCGAAAGTTGGATACTCAACTATTTAAGATATTTTACTCATAAACCATGAAATGCAGAGCTTGCACTGTCCTTTCCAGGTCTCGGTGAACAGTAATATCAAGATCTCCTGAGTCTTGTTAGAAACTTGCACCTAACTGACCTTGTTTTTGTTACTACTGCACCAACTGTGAGCTTTATTGCTGTAAGGGCCAGCCATTCTTCTTTAAATTACCAGATATGGCTTGAAAATATATGGAGCTTACTTAAATGTGGAAGTAATGAATTATGACAGAGTATCTTGCTGTGTATCTTTCCCTATAACTATACTGCATATTAGAATTTTAACTGTTAAGGTTATAGAAGGTGAAGGGATAGACCAGGGAATAATTGCATTAAGGGAAATGATCCAAACTGAGAAAGACCAAAATCTCCCAGTCCTTCTCATTTGGCTATCATAGCTTGTAATATCTATATGTATATATGTAAAATGGAGGACATCATAGGTAAAACCTATAAATCTAGAAAAGTAACCAATAGTGAATCTGAGGAAAAAAACTAGGAAGGGCTTAAGGACATATGACATGTAAACACAAGAGGACAGCATCAGGAAGAGAGGATAACTAGGGAGATGGATCAGCTAAAATAAATCAAAAGTGTTAGAATTGGGCTTAGCAGTTAAGCGCTTGCCTGTGAAGCCTAAGGACCCTGGTTCAAGGCTCGATTCCCCAGGACCCACGTTAGCCAGATGCACAAGGGGGCACACGCGTCTGGAGTTCGTTTGCAGTGGCTGGAGGTCCTGGTGTGCCCATTCCCTCCCCTTCTCTCTCGCTCACTCTCTCTCTCTCTCTCTTGCTCTCACTCTCTCTGTTGCTCTCAATTAAATAAATGAAAAATAAATAAATAAAAGTGTTAGAATGAGCCACCTAAAACTGTATGTGAACTAAATATAAAAATGAAACCTCTCTTGTGTATAGTGAAGTGTCCATGTGACGATGCCTTCTCTGGTACATAATGAGCTCATTTTAATAATGAGCAAAAGTAACTTCTCTTTTGCCAGCTTCCCCATGATAAGAACTTGAAATCCACTTGTATCCCCAATGTCCACTTTCCCTGTGATAAAGCTAGTGTTCTGTTTCTCAGAATTTCTCTTCAGAATGAATGATAGTGTCTGACTCTTTTATGAGGATTAAACATGGAAAGTTTTGCTTGTTGTCATTGTGTTTTCTTATTTTATTTGTAGTTTTATTTCTGAATTTCCCAGACAGACATGGCCCATCACTATGTTCCCAGTCATCATATAGAGACCTCTGGGTGTTGTAAACCAGCAACAATCGGACATGTGTCTTTGTATTGAGTTGTCTGGCTGTTTAGCCACAGATTCCTATTTGGTGTTGGTTGTATGTCCTCAGGTATTTGCATTCTTAGTGGCTCAGCTCATTCCTTGAAATTTTGTCAGATTAAATATAAAAGTAGAGCTTTGACCTATGAGCTGTACAGCAAATACCTTAAAAGAAAAATCCTTTCTGCTGCAAAGAAGAGAAATGGTCACTCCTTGGTGAATACTTAATGTCTTCCTCTTCCCCTACTTGCTTCCAAGGTCCCCTATAACGAGGCAATTGTGTTGCTCTTAAGTCTTAAGATATGCATGCATTTAGCTTGACTTCAGTTTACTTGTGCCAATACCCTAGTTAGTGCATATCTGAAATCTATTTTATTATTTTTTATATTTTTATATTTTGGTTTAGAAATAATTTAATATAGAGTATTATAGAGCCTGAGTGAAGGAAAGAAGGTTGAGCTCTTGAAAAACAGGTGGGTCCTGAGCATCCTTACATCTATTTTTAATTGCATTGTTCATATATTCTCAGTGTTCATAATATTTGATTTCATGAAGACATATTCATTCATATTATTTCACATATATTTACCATAATAACCCACTGAACTCTTCCCTTTCTTCACCCTAAATCCCCTGTGGTCTTCTTTATTCACCCAGTCTTTTCCATTTGAATGTCTTATGATGTGTAGAAAAGATTTTATGTACCAATATAAAATCCACTTTCCACAAGTGAAAAAACTTACATTCTTTGCAGCTTTAGTTTTCTGCAAACAGTCTAATTTAATTCTTTTCTATGGCTGGTTTTCATTTTGTATACAAATCATGTTTTTTTCATTACTCATATGCTGACAGTCGTATAGAATAACTCATATCTTGAATACTGTTGCAGATAATAAATGAGCAGGTATCTCTGCCATACACTGCTTTAGGTTCCTATGGTAAAATTCCCAGGAGTGGTACAATAGAGTCATATAGCAGCTCTATTTTAATTTTTGAAGTATATCCATACTTATTTCCATAGGTGCTAGACTAGTTTTCTCCCACTCTAGCAATTGATGTTATTCATTTTCTTACTGAAAGGCATTCTGTCTAAGGTGAGATGGAATTTCAGTGTAGTTTTAATTTGCATTTTTCTGATGACTTGGGATTTTGATAGCTTTTTATTTATTAGATATTTGCCCATTTAAAAAAAAAAAACTACTTCAGCAATACATTTATTTATTGGATTGTATGGATTCAGTATTAAGTTTGTTGAGAGCTGGAAAGATTGCTTAGTAATTAAGGCTCTTGCCTGCAAAGACAAACAGCCCAGGTTCGATTCTTCAGTACCCATGTAAGCCATATGCTCACAGTGATCCAAATGTTTGGAGTTTGTTTGCATTAGCCAAAGGCAGCCTCGTGCCTATTCTCTCTCTCTCTCTCTCTTTCTCAAATAAACACAAATAAACTTAATCACGAGAATTGCATGATAATTTCAATAGATAAAGAGGAGGACGTTGACAAAACATAGCATCACTTCATGACCAAAACACTGGAGAGAATGGGCATAGATAGTTTATATCTCAACACAATAAAAACTATATATAAAGCACCAAAAGCCTAAATAATATGTAATGAGGAAAAACTGAAGTAATTGTCATTGAGAATGGGAACAAGACAGGGTGCCCACTCTCACCACTGCTCTTCAACACAGTACTAGAAGCCCTAGCCCAAGCTGTAAGTCAGGAGAAAGAAGTAAAAGGAATGCAAATTAGAAAGTAAGAGATCAAATTAGTCCTGTTTGCAAATGATATGATCTTATGCATAAATGACCTATAAGTCTTCATCACAACACTTCTAAAGGTGATTAATTCCTTCAGTAAAGTGGCAAGATACAAAATCAATGTATGAAAATCAGTAGTCTTTCTATATGCAAAGGACAAATATACAAAGAAAGAAATCAGTAAGGCTGTCCCATTTTCAATATCCATAAAATAAAAAAAGAAAGAAAGAAAGAAGTAGCTTGGAGTAACACTAAACAAGGATATAAAAAACCTATATAATGAAAACACTCAAGAGAGAAACTGAAGAGTACTTGAGAAGATGGAAAGACCTCCCATGCTCTTGGACCAGTAGACTTAACATTGTGAAACTGCAAACTGAGGCCCAGACAATAGGGATGGAAGTTTTGGGGGAAAGGGGAAAGGGAGAGTGTAGGGAAGATAAACACAAAACTAAACCCAAAATGAGTTGGTAGCATAAAAACCTTTCTCCTAATTAAAGATAGACTAAAAGATAACCACAACAGCAGTATTGGCGAATGCCAGAAAAGAAGGGCCCTGGAGAGGGTGTGTTGAAACCTAACTTTAAAAATCTTTGGCTCTATTCTGTAACTCACAGTACCAGAAATAAGTGCTACCCTCATTGACCTGTTGCTCAGAGATACCTATGTGGTCCCCGAAATAGCACAGGCTTCTGTCAAAGCACTTGATTATTCACCTGTGGTAAAAGTTAAGACTCTATTGCTGAAGACACCATATGCTGCTGGACAAGAACATGGAGACACCTGTCTGGAATCTGGAAGAGAGCCAAGCCCCAGACAGCCCACCTAGTGCTAGAAAGAAAGACATGCGCTATTGGGGGAAAGTGGCCAACTGTTGGGCCTTGAGAGTCCCAGACGCGAGGCCTAGTGGAACTTCCTGAGCCTAGATAAAGGTTGGCGATCTGCCTCTGGTCAGCTAGGACTCTGCAGGGTGCCTAATTGCCTCTGGCCTGCTACCTCTGCAAAAAAGTTAGAGTTCCTGCCTGAGCGTGCTTAGAACCAATCATTTCAAAAGTCACAGTATGCTATTATCACTTACACCTCATCCTTTCCTGAGATTCCCACCTTCATTCTCAACATTATATAGGCAACCGCCTGTAGAATAAAGCGAGTTCCTGCTTCAACAAGACTCTCGACTCAGTGTGGTTTTTCTCTGGTGACTAGGGGAGATTATGAGCTGTCGACACTCTTTCTTCTCCTCAACCCCTTGGGAGGAGCCAGCAGGCCTGATCCTTCCTCAGTACTACCTGCCGGGGGAGTTGGCAGTCAACAATGGTGTGACCAAGCAGGGATCTAAGCTTCTCAGAAACAACCAGTCTGACAAGAAGCACACACAATTGCAATGGTGGCACACAGCCTTGGGGTAACCAGTGGCTTTCAGATTGGCTAAGAGATTGCTCAGTGGAAAGGAACCCATATCTGGAACCGGGAACCAGGTATGAATCTGATGGAGACAAACATTATTCTTTTCAATGTCAACCTTCCACAAGGCTGTGGGTCTAAAAGGAATTATATCCATTGAACTGTCCCCAGATTAATAATGCTTATACAATTTAACCTATACTAACTTACTCTGCATTGGAGAATATACTTTTTTCTTTTTCAGAAGGTAGGAAGACCCAAGGAGATAAACCACTCCTTGCATGTCAGTCAAGACCCAGGCAAAAGGGCAAAGGAAGTGGGGAGATAAGCAAGAGTGCTGCTTCCATGGTGAGCTCGACAGCACTGCCAGGGTGAAGGAAATAGACTCTGAGGAGATGCAACACATGCCAATGCAGAAATAGAGGCTACTAAGAGCTCGTCACTGAAACGGGCATAAAACACACCAATCAAAGCTCAGTATATTTTGCAGAAGAGGGGCAGAAAGATTGTAAGAGTGACAGACTGAGATGCCATGTCCTGTGTCACTGCATTGTCGCAAAGCATAACCCAAAACCCCATGGAGTGCCCTTTGTGGATTGGGGACAGGAAGACGGGAAAAGATAGTACCAATTCATGATGTATGCATACAAACTATGTTCATAATAATAAAAAATGAAAATAAAGTTCTTTGAGTTTTTTTAATGTATTCTATATATTAAGCCTCAGTGAGATGGATAGTTAGCAATGATTCCCTCCTATTCTTTAGGATATCTCTGTGGAGTTTACTTTTATGTTTTAAAAGTTTATTTAATCACTTTTGTCAAATCTATGAGCTATTTTCTCTGGAATTAAGTAGTGACTAATTATTGATAACTGAGTATAACATGGACTCTTTTACCACCTGACCAGTCCAGTGAGCTGTGGTGTGTGATTCTGAAGTGATTAATCCTTTCTATGTGTCAGAGTTTGTACTGCAGACTTGGCATGTTTCTGGCTGGTCAAGGCTACACAGCAAGATCCTATAACAAAACCACAATGAAAAACAAAAATAAAATCCACATGTTGGGGAGATGGACAAGTCAATAAAGAACTTGCCACACAAATATTGGGGACTCAGTTCTACTCCCCACCTTCGAGGCAAGTGCTGAACAGGTTTCACCCTCACTCTGTCACCCCAGTGCTTGGGAGGCAGAGACAGAAAATCACTGACACAGGCCAATGAGCACAGTAGTTAAATCAGTGAGGTCTGGGTTCAAGGAGGGGGGGTTACCTGTCTCAGTAAATAAGTAGGTGAGTGAACAAGTAAAACATGAAACATCAACCTCAGTCCACTACAAATGCAAATATATAAAGTAAACATGATCTACAGATTCAACACAATGGAGTTACAATTTTAAATGAAATTCTTCAGAGAAATAGAGAAGACAATTCAAAATCTCATATAGAAGCAGACATTCACACCCAAGACAACTATGCCAATCCTGAGTGAAATCAATCAGGGAGATAGGTTTAATAATAATTCCTGATTTTAAGTTATTCTACATAACAAGAGAAAAACATGTGCACATGCAAACACACATAAGAACCCACAAATAAACTCACACCAGCACAGATTTACACAACACATGCAAAAATACACCTCCAAAGGGTTGTAAGAACTTTCTCTGATGATAGAGCTCAAGAAAGTTCCAAAAATGGAACTAGAGAGATTGAGTGACAGTGGGAGGGGAATTTGCTTAGTTGAAAGTTTCTATGACTTTTAGTATTACTCTGTTGCTTCTTACAATGGAATTTAGCTTTGAAGTCCTAGAAACATTGTCCCATTTTTGTGAAGTGAAATGACTTCTTATTGTTTCCAGTGTTGGCTCAGACTTTGTCCATCTTGACCTCTCTGTGGTGTGGTTACATTGAGTGGTGAGGTAGTATTAAAATCAGCAGCAGAGGTCTTTGATCCATTTGGATTTGAGTGCTGTGCATGGTGAAATGTGTGGATCAAGTTTTAGAGTTACATGTTGGGTCATGATTTGCAGAGACATTTATCATACTAATAACTGGGGGCTAACTCCACAATGCACGACCCATTTTCATTAACAAGGAGGGTCTAATGGGAGGGGGTAGATCACAGATGAGCCTAAATAATGGTACCAAACTGCCTGTATTCACTGAAATGAAAACTAATAAATTAAATTAAAAAAAAAATCAGCAGCAGAGTCACAATGCAATTATTTCTGACTTCCAAATTACAAATTTTAACTCCAGAGAAAAAAAGTGCTTCACATAAAGGAACAAATTGATCTACAAGATTTAAACATCATCAAACCCATAAAGAAATTATGTACAATTTATTATCTAAATACATTTACTTAGGAATTTTCTTTAAAACTGACCCCAGTAGAACATCTTCTTCAACTCATGTGCTAAGATTTATGTAACTTTTACCAAATGTAAGTTTTATTTATGACAAAGCCTTCACTAAAACTAAAAAAAAAATAAAAAAAAAAACAATCATAATAGATTTTCCACATCCTTGAACAACATTTCACCCGATGGAAACCAAAGATGTGTGTGCTTAGTGAACTTAAGCCATTGAAAAATATTTCCAAAGATTTTTTCACTTAGACTTAAACGATATTTTAAACTTTAGAATATGTTGCAAAGTCTCGGGATCACTAGTTTTGAAAATTTTGTCCTCACTCTGCCTATACATATGAAATTCAATAGATTCCAGACTTCCTTGTTATATGCATTTGATAAGGCAATGCCATATCAAGCATTTGAGATTATAATTTTATTAGGGTATTTTAATGTAACTAAATAATTTATAATTAAATAATATCAAAACATTAATTTATTGTTGATTTGCCTTATAGTATTAAGATTTTTAAGTGGTTGCTCTATTTTTCCATGTTCTTTGCTGCCAGTCAGATGTAAAACATTGTCAGTGATTAATATGGAATGATTGACAGACATAGTCATATAGTCATATGATTTTTCTATGTTTTACTTAAAATATTTAATGAAGAAAATTTAGCAAGTTCTAACTTTGTAGATATTGATATTTTATAAAAACAGTTATTTTTCATAATGAAGTTATGAGTTTCAAAAGAAGTTGTTAGGGATATATTGATGATCACCTCCAGCTAAAAGCTTCTTTAGCATTTTTTCCACGTACTTGATTACATATCTTTGAGTTACATCCTACTTCAATACTGTTCTGTAACTAAAGTGTGTATCCAATTTAAAAATAGACCTCTTTAATATTCAGATAAAGGATTTTACTTGGACTTCATAATCCCACATTTTTGAGCTAGAATGAATCAGAAAGAGTCTTGATGAAGGCATCATCCTAATCTAAAACAATTGGAGGCATTTATGATAAAGCAGAAGTATCTGAGAGTAAAACACATTGTGACAAAAGGTCCTTAGAGGTTATCATATTAGTCACTGAGTGGAGCAACTGGGTATTGTGAGAGGTAGCTGGAAGATCTTAGCACAGCACCAGAGGACAGACCTATTAAGTTCAACTCTACTAATAATATGACCTCTGTTCTATGTGTAATCCAGGATCTCCTAAGGGCCTGTAATTTTTTTTTTCAAGTGACGGGGACTGTGTTCCAGATAGAATGTTGATCACCTTATAATATGATTTTGGAGAGACTAGAACCATTCAGCTGAAGAGATGCCCTTCATAGGTCCTTTTTAGTCTTCTGAAATTTTGGCCAGAAATATCCATTCCACCCTTTTCTGGCCTAATAATTTTTTATTGTCATCATTGCAAAGTTTGATAGCTATATCCTCAAATCTGTGGTCATTGCCAAGAATTAACTACTTATAATTAAATTTGAACTAATTTTCATGTTCTTATCAGTGGAATTTCTATTTCTAATCATTACATAGAATTGAACAGCATTTTCCTTATTACTAGGTAAAAAGTGAAGAGCAATAGGATCTTACCACTGGCCTTTGGTGGGTCATCAAGTACTCTGACAGAAGTCTGTCATTGTTTTGGGAAACCTTGTAGGTTTCTCTGATCAAAAGCTCATTGTGGATGGTAGGGCCAAGCTGGAAGTGGGGGTTACAGGTCAGTGTCCACTAAGAAATTGAGGAAAAAGATAACTAATATACAAGAGTTAGAGAGGAGAGAGATAGAGGGGAGAGGGGGAGAGGGAGGGAGGGAAGATGTAGGAAATTTAGATTAGTTTTGATCCTACCCTCTCCAGTGTCTTGTGGTTCAGGTGTTTCCTGTAAGGGCCTGGTGAAGGGTCAGCCATTTGGTCTGCCTTTTAGGAAGTAGAATTTTATGGTACCATTGCCGTTTGGGTCCGGATTACTGTTTTCCACCCTTTGATTCCCTCCCTGCCCTCCCATCCATCTTATTGTCTAGTCCATGAGGTGCTTGCTGGGTATGTAAGACATCTTGGGCAGATTCAGGTTAGGTGTTACAGATGAGTGAGACTATGTGTCGATTTTTTTTCTGTGATTGGGTAAGTTCGCTGAGAATGATGTGTTCCAGGTTCAACCATTTTTCCTCAAATTTCTTTATGTCGTTTTTTCTTACTGCTGTATAGAATTCCATTGTGTAGATATAGCACATCTTTGTTATCCATTCTTCTAATGATGGACATCTGGGTTGATTCCAGCTTTTAGCTATTATGAATTGAGCTGCTACAAACATGGTTGAGCAAATCTCTCTGGCCTGTGGTTTGAAGGTTTTAGGGTAGATGCCCAGTAATGGTATAACTGGGTCTGTTGGTATTTCTATAGCCAGCTTTTTCAGGAGTCTCCATATTGCTTTCCAAAGTGGTTGTACCATCCTGCATTCCCACCAACAGTGAGTGAGTGTCCCTGCTTCTCCACATCCTCGCCAGCATTTATTTTCATTTGACCTTTTGATGTTGGCTATCCTTATTGGGGTAAGATGGAATCTCATAGTTGTTTTAATTTGCATTTCTCTGATGATTAGGGATGATGAACATTTTCTTAGGTGTGTGTTTGCCATTTGTATCTCTTCCTCTGTGAATTGCCTGTTTAACTCTGTGCCCCATTTTGTGAGTGGGGTATTTGTCTTCTTATTGTTTAGACTTTTGAGTTCTTTGTAAATTCTAGAGATAAGGCCTCTATCAGTTGGATGTGGAATGACATGGCTGGAAGCCAGGAGACAGTCAGTCCCCAGACAGTCAGCGTGTCTAGTGCCCGAAGGTGCTACATAGGCGACTGGGGGAAATGACCAAGATTTGTCCAAGCAACACATTGTTTAACCTAATTAGCAACAAATAACCAGATGTGATGCCCACACAAGTGCAATAGTGGTACACAGCCATGGTGAGGAATCAATTGCTCTTGATTTGGCTAACTGATCCACTCAGTGGTACTAGACCCATAGATGGAGCTGGGAAACAAGTCAGAACCATACCCAAACACAAGCCCACTCTACAATATCAAGCTACCATCAATCACGGGGTATAAGAGGGCCTAAACCTATCATACTGTCTATCAAAAAAGTAAGTATTATGTCAATTTTCCAGGTGCTAACTTACTCTCCATTGGAGAATCTGCTTCTCTTTTCCAGATAGATGCAGATCCTAAGAAGAGAGCTGCCCCAACATACCTCAAAAGGGGCCCAACTGAAACTAAGGACAACTGGCGAAATAAGCAAGGGTGATATTTTCCTGTGAACCGGATACCAGCACAAAGGGGAAGGAATCAACGCAGAGAAAAATCTACTCCTACCAAATCAGAGAGCCAGAGCCTCAGAGGCCCTCAACACCTCAGCACTGAAGCAGACCAAAAATGAACCCAACATGGCTCAGGGGAATTTTGCGGAAGAGGGTGTGGAAAGAATGTCAAAGTCACATGTTGGGTCATGATTTGCAGAGACATTTATCATACTAATAACTGGGGGCTAACTCCACAATGCACGACCCATTTTCATTAACAAGGAGGGTCTAATGGGAGGGGGTAGATCACAGATGAGCCTAAATAATGGTACCAAACTGCCTGTACTTACTGAAAAGAAAACTAATAAATTAAATTTAAAAAAAAAAAGTGAAGAGCAAAAGGATGAAATAAATTTCAAATAAGGTTTTCATTCCATACTGAATGCTAAATTTATTATTAATCTGAAAATTAGCAAACAAACTGCAATTAAGGAATTGGCATAGTTGGAAACCATAATGAAAAAAAAATACAAAAAGATTAGGTTGGCTGGAGAGATGGCTTAGCTGTTAAACGCTTGCCTGTGAAGCCTAAGGACCCCGGTTCGAGGCTCGGTTCCCCAGGTCCCACTTTAGCCAGATGCACAAGGGGGCGCACGCGTCTGGAGTTCGTTTGCAGAGGCTGGAGCCCTGGTGCGCCCATTCTCTCTCTCTCCCTCTATCTGTCTTTCTCTCTGTGTCTGTCGCTCTCAAATAAATAAATAAATAAAAATTAAAAAAAAAAAAAAGATTAGGTGATGACACAGCATGCGGTGGGTTAAGGCAGGGCGTCACCAGACTTCCTGCACTCTACTCTTTTCAGAGACTGACAGATTTGAACACTGAGGTAAATGTGAGGATTCATATAGAAACAGGAGTGCCATAATTGGTTCATAGAAAAGTAGGTTTAATCATGAGATCCAATCAAAGGAACCAGTTTGTGGAATTCAAAAATAGAGAAGAAATACGTGTATAAATGTATATAAATAATTACAATTATAATTTGAGATCATGTTAGTAGAAGTCTTAGGTGAAAATGACTAGCCATACAATATGAAATGGATTCTCCATAAGATTCTCATTCGAGGGCTGTGTATGGAATAATAGGTTGCACTTTTTCCTAGCATGTGTGGAGCTCTGAGTTCAATCACCATTGTGAAAAAAAAAAGTTGGTTGTTCAGTAGAAGACTCAAGAAACAATATACATATTAACAATTGTCGTACAATATTATACACAGAGAGAAAATTCTAGAAGCACTTTTAAAGGAAGGGGAAAATAGGGTGTGGTACGCAATGGATGAGGTTATCTGGTTGTCATGTTTCTTGTTTTGCTACTGCACACAGGTTCATATGACAACTACCCTCTGGTTTAATATTTGTGTTGCCAAGAAGGTGCTACCAGAGAACTTTGTCACTTTTCTTTGTAGTGGTTGTGCCAAGTTCAAATAATAGTGACTCAGATTTCTGGTGAAAAGTTCCCACTTATGAAAAACTCATTCTTTACTTAATTCACCTGTTTGTAAAGCACCCTAGACCTACCATTCCAAACTTGTATACATAGAAAAACAAAACAAATGCTGGGATATATGTATGTATGTATGTGTGCACGTATATTTGTATCCAGGGCTGGGGAAATAGCTCAGTGACTAAATGTGCTTGCTTGCAAAGCCTGTCAGCTGGCCTGGGTTCAGTTGCTCACTATGCACATAAAGACAGATGCACAAAATGGGCACATGTGTTTGGAGTTTGCTTCTCTCTCTCAAATAAATAAATAAGCATACTAAAAATATCCATTTATAAAAATGAAAAAGAGATATGACTCACAACTCTTCAGGCAATGCTTCTATTCACTGTCATCAAGGCAGTCTCCAACTCTCAATTATTTTATTGTCATACACTACTAAAGCCCTCACTAATAAAAATCTGAAATAAACCAATGTATGATAGCAAGTGTTACAAACCACTGTCTGCACTTAAGGCAGAATTGTTTCTGTGATATCAGGTCCTTTGTTTTTAAGAAGTAACCCATATAGTTGCAGAATGATTGTCTTTTGAGTTTTTGAGGAATGAATTGTAAATCAACTGAAGCAATACCATTAGGAAATTTACTGACATTAGAAATTTAGAATATTTTCATCACTTGTTTTCATAACAGATCACATAAAGTTTTAAGTTTATTAAAAGTTGCATCTACACTTTTTATTTGCAAATAGACACACTCAGGTATAGTATAGATGCCAAGAACTATTAAGATAGATTTAAATGAATAAATGTTATAGAAAAGCACACCAAATATTTGATTTTTTGAAAACAATAATTTCAGCCCATTTGCTGTTTTAATCCATTAATATATGAATGGCTTTAGGCAAAGCTTCTGCAGGTGTGAATGGAAACTGATGGGGGATGAGTACAAATGTGTTCAGTAGTCAGGTCCAAGCTTGCTCATGAGAGTTCTGTCCTCTGGATCAGAGTTCTAAAAAGAGGACACCCCCCCCTCCCAGATCATCATTTTGAAAGGATAAATATGTTTTGTTCATTACTAACCACAGCTAGATGTCCAGTTTTAACACTTCATATCACTTGGAAAACAATGTGGATTAATGAAAGAAAGACTGTTGTCTCTTTAAAGCAAAACACAACATAAAGCAAATGCAAAGCACATCTTGTGTAAATGATAAATGTGAAGATGCAGGCACTTTTGTGAGTGATAATAAAGGCAGCACAGCTCCCCAGACTCTCCAATTAATATAATCATGCTATGTTTCCTTTATGTATTTTCCTTCTTCTTACAACATCCAATTATAAGCATAAATAGGAGTCTCTTTATATTGCCTTCTTTCAGTCAGAAATTCACATTTAAGTAATGTTTTCATCCTTAATGGCCTTATAGCACCTTCTTTAAATCATGGAATAATATAAAATTTACATGGATATATTATAGTTTGTCTATTAACCTAAGAAATGACACCTTCATTGTTTCCTAATTTTAAATTTTATTTATTATTTATTTGCAAACAAAGAATGGACAATAGAAAATAGGTAGATAGACTGAGAGAAAGATGATAGATAGATGATAGATAGATAGATAGTTAGATAGATAGATAGATAGATAGATAGATAGATAGATAGATAGATAGATAGATAGAATGGCTGTGTCAGAGTCTTCTGACACTAAGTGACACCCATATGTATGTACCATTTTGTGTATCATATTTTATTTAGATACCAGGGATCAAACCCAGGCTATCAGGCTTTTTATTTTATTTATTTATTTATTTATTTATTTATTGTTTTTTTCGAGGTAGGGTCTCACTCTGGTCCAGGCTGACCTGGAATTAACTCTGTAGTCTCAGGGTGGCCTCGACCTCCTGAGTGATCCTCCTACCTCTACCTCCTGAGTGCTGGGATTAAAGGCGTGCGCCACCACACTCGACTTATCAGGCTTTTTATGCAAGAAACTTTAACTTAAAAACCATGTCGTTAGCTCCAACATATTAAATGATTTTGTTAAAGTCTATATATTACAGCATATGTTCAAAGTAAATTTAGATTTGATGGAAACTGATTGTCTTCCAATGTGGCTGCCGTGTTTCACATTTTTCCACAAATGAACTTGTTGAGAGTATCAGTAACTGCAGACATTTTAGACTGTGGCTTTCGGGACTTTGTGTAGGTATTGCATTACTGTTTTCATTTGTGACCCCAAGTTACATGTGATATGAAATATATTTACAATGTTTTTTTGGCACCTGCATGTTTTCCTCAATGATGTGACTATTCCAATATATCACCACTTTGTAAGTGAGTCATTTGTTTCTTTATGTTTATGTGTTTTATTTTAGTGCTAGTTATTGTGGTTATTTGAATAAGATGCCCTCCATAAACTCATCTGTTTTAATGTTTGGTTCCCAGCTGATGGCAATTTTGGATATGGAGACTTACTGGGGGAGGAATGTTGTTGGAGGTAGGTTTAGGGATATTCTACCTGGCTCCCCTTTGCTAGAATCCAGCTCACTCTCCTGCTGCTTTTTTCCCACCTGCTGTGGCAGAAGTGATGTCCAGCCTCTGCTCATACCATGCTTTTCACTGTGATCATGAAACTTCCCCTCAAGACTGAAAGTCAAAATAACTCCTTGCTTCATATGAGCTTCTTGTGGTTGGATGTTTTATCACAGCAATAAGAAGGCAACTGCAACATGTTTTTTTGTGGGTTTTTTTTGCATTATTTTCAAATCATATCTATGCATTTAATTTACACTTTGTGATTTCTGATTTTATTATTTTAACAACATGTATTTCAGGGATGTCTTTTCAAATTTTAGCCATGTGACACATTCATTTCTTTCTGTCATAGATTTTTTTTTTTTTTGGCTTTGCATCTGAAATTCACTGCCAAATTGAAGGTTATCTATATATTCCCCTGTTTAGTTTGTGCATGTTCAATAACCTTGATATATTTTGAGTTATGATTCTGGAGTTTACATATATACTAGGAGACATAATTATTGTTATTTTGCATGAGTGCCCAGTTGTTCTGACACTATCTGTTGAAAACCTCTTTTTCACCGAATGGATTTTCTCCATTTGCCAAAACTCAATTTACTAATTGAGTGGACTTATTTCTGTATTCAGTTATTGTATATTCATGTATTTGTCAATTCTTTTCACCAAACAGACCATCTTAATTACTGAATCTTTATATGAAGTCTTGAAGTAAGATAGTATTTTTTTAGTTATTTGATTCTTCTTAATTATTTTCTTAGCCAATTTGGTCTTTTGTCTCTTATTTTGACTACATAATGAGTTTTTAAATATCTACAATGCAAATCCCTAAGATTTGGACTAGAATTGTGTTTCCTTTTCTGTTTTCACAAAATTATTTTAATATTACACAATATATTAGGTTTCATATAATATTTTAAAGAGCTACTGAAACTTTTATATCTTAGTTAAGATTCTACTGTCTGACATTTTTACTTGTAAATGTAAATGTAAAGGTATTTAACCATTACCTACTGCTAACTCTAGGTATAATTAAAAATATGTGTTCTCTGCTGAACTTACTTCTTTGCAAAAATACAAAATAAAACCAGTGTTCCAGTTATAGCAATAATTATGAGAAGTTGTAATAAAATTATCTCATAGGACTAATTCAGTGAAATTTACAAATTGCTTCCTTGGTGGAAACTCCAAGTCATATGGAATAATGATGTATATAATGTTATAAAACAAAGCATGCCAGAAATTTCATATAAAATAAAACCTAGGCAGCAGATTATATCATATTTGTTCCTTTTTAATTAAATATAATAGGATTAAGGTGTACAATAAAATTTATTTAGATATCTGTAAAATTATGCTGAAAATTGTATATGAAAATAAATGTGAATAATTTATTTTGCATACAAACAGAAAGTTGAAATATTTGAACATTCATTCAGCATGACAAAAAGCATGAAATAATATGCAAAAATGTCATTTTTTTCCATAGACTATAACATTATTATAATTTAGGGTAGAGAGATTACTCAGTGATTCAAAGTACTTTCTTTTCTTCTTCTTCTTCTTCTCCTTCTTCTTCTTCTTCTTCCTCCTCCTCCTCCTCCTCCTCCTCCTCCTCCTCCTCCTCCTCCTCCTCCTCCTCCTCCTCTTCTTCTTCTTCTTCTTCTTCTTCTTCTTCTTCTTCTTCTTTTTTTGAGGTAGGGTTTATTCTAGCCCAGGCTGACCTAGAATTCACTATGTAGTCTCAGGGTGACCTCAAACACTCAAGAGATCCTCCTACCACTGCCTCCTGAGTTCTGGGATTAAAGGCATGTGCCACCACACCCAGCTCAAAGTACTTTCTTGCAAAGGCTGAAGGGCTTGGTTTGTTTCCCCACTATTCACCTAGAGTCAGATGCACAAAGTGGCACAAGCATCTGGAGTTTTGAAGTTTCTTTGCAGTGGCCCTAATATGCCCATTCTCTCCCTCTCTCTCTCTCTCTCTCTCTCTCTCTCTCTCTCTCTCTCTCTCTGTCTGTCTCTGTCTCTCTTGCTTGATTTCTCTCTCTCTCTCTGCTTGCAAGTAAATAATATATTTTTAAAGTACTGTAATTTGAAACAATTATATTTGACATGATGTAAAGAAATGTATTGTCAGGTTTTTACAGTCTTCCTACAGCATCTACAACTTACCTTGAAATCTTGCATAATTAATAGTATAATAACAAACCACAAAATTAAACTTTTATAATTCATACAGTCTTTCAAAAAGTCACCAATTATATAAATTCAGTTATGTGCATCTCTGATGTAGTATGGAGAATGTAAATACTATATATATATATATATGAAATTATATATACTGTATGTATATATGAAATCTCCTCAGTACAGTACGACTTTGTGCAGTTTAAATAATCATTACAAGATGCACTGATGTGATACATATATAGCCATACTTCCCTAACCCCACATAAACTTTAATCCATTTTCCAAATGCATATTATCTCATTTTGCTGTCTTCATATTAATCAAATCACAGTGTACATCATTTTTATATTTTTCCCCCTGTTTCACTTGTTTGAGGTTTACCAAGAGTTGAATGTATCCTTCTTCAAATCTGCCACCAGAGCCCAGATGTTCACTCAATCATTCACACTGGTAAAGTGCTTGGGTAATTTCTAGCTGGGTCTATTGTGACTAGTCCTGCTGTCTTATTCTTCTGAATACATTGGCTCCAGTTGATAAGACAGTAAGCACTTCTGATTTTATGCCTGATGTGTAGAATGAGGAATACTACTTAGACCATTGCATAGATTCAAGAAGGCACTACCTCAACTTTCTGTCTGAATCATCCCTGCCTCCCTAAGTTTCTGGAAAGAAAATGAGCTCAGATCCTAGGACCTTGGAAAACTTATACAAGTCCATTCTTAGTCTGTGTAGAGTCAGCTAGATTTGATTTTGAGAAAATCAAATTAAAAAATAAAAGATTTATTTTAATGTGTGGCTTTAGAGATTTCAGTTGAAAAATACTTGATACTGTTGATGAGACCTTTCATGAGACAGTAAGTCCACTGTGGCAAAAGTACATTGTAATGATACCCTGGCCATCCCATGTGTTTAAGATACTCAAAGAGATAAATGAATGCCTGGAGTCCTAGCATCCCTTTCTAAGGCACATCATCAATGGTTTAAATTCTTTAGGCTCCATCTCCTAAGAGTTTCATAACCTTACAATGTATGCTATTAACCCAACTATTAACACGTGGAATATAGAGGCCACTTCCAAGACAAACCACAAAGTAAAGCATATTGAAAAGTAAAAATTAAACCCTCAAGTAAAATAGATTAGGGACAAAAGAATGGAATAGCCAGGAAACAAACAAGACTAACAATCTATAATCAACTTTCACTTAGAAGTAATAGAGTAATAGAGACAGTCTCTGAGATAATGCAACCTACAGTTTTTCTTATTAAAAAAAATATAGAGATGATACACCAAAGAATTTTCAATATGAATTGTTGCATGGTGCACACAATGGAAAGCAACTTCAAGCAATATTGAAACTACAATTTCTGTGATAGTACCCTCATTAATTCTCCCAAAGTTTATGATTATTTACACATATCTCATTAAAACACTGCCTTACACTTTCAAAGCACATACAGATATTTAATTACTGTGAATGTCATCACTCAGAATGTCTTAGAAATGACTACAATATTATAGTCATTAGTCAATATTTTCCATCAAAATACTCACTGACCTTGGATTACCTTGGCTCTTTGATATGATGCTACATTTAGTAAATGATAAAAAAGAGAGTTTAAATGAGTATTTTACATAGTCTGTTTTATACATAAAGACAAATAATAAGGGGATTATTTTTAGATGGCTCTTTCTAAATTTATATTATGGTAGGTAAAGTGCTTCTATTTTTATATTTCATAGTTAAAAATATTTTCTATAATTATTTGAGTATTAATTTTTCATTTATAAATAATTACAGTCAACAATTAGTTCTAAGTATTTATTTTAAAATGAAAAGCAATTTTCATAATTTTAACTTTTTGTAATTTTGTTTGACTTTTTTTTTTTTAATTTATTTATTTGATAGCGACAGACACAGAGAGAAAGACAGATAGAGGGAGAGAGAGAGAGAATGGGCGCGCCAGGGCTTCCAGCCTCTGCAAACGAACTCCAGATGCGTGCGCCCCCTTGTGCATCTGGCTAACGTGGGACCTGGGGAACCGAGCCTCGAACCGGGGTCCTTAAGCTTCACAGGCAAGCGCTTAATCACTAAGCCATCTCTCCAGCCCTTGTTTGACTTTTAACAACATAATTGTTATATACATTATCCACTTTTCCAAAATAATGTTTATTTAAAACTGACAGAAAAAAATAAGAAATTACTACTAGAGAAATTAGTATCAAATATTTATTTGATTTTATTGGCTAAATTACATAGCACCTTTTTACATTATTAATTTATTTGAAGTCTAGAAGTTATTAATTCAAAATTATTCTTGTAATAGTTGGTATATTTTCAAGCAAAAAATAATATAGGAAAACAATGAGGACACTCTTTTACTGTGTATAGTTTCCTTTGACCAAATAGTTTCATCATGATCAATTTCAAATGATGACTTTACTGGTGGAAGCTGGTGAGGATGCGGGATATGATATAATGTGCTGAGTATGCTCCTACTGTGTCAGGAACCCTGCTACCAGCTCACATCTTCTGGAAATCTTACAGTTTCATTCAGAGTTAATTACATATTTCAGAGAGTCAATTTTCCTGCATTATGACACCATCTCTGTGCACTGTGACCTGTGGCAAACAGATGGGTACCAATCTCTTATCCTTATACAGCTTTTTCAATGAAGATGAAATCATGAAACTTGGATAAGAAGGATTTTAAATGAGCTCAGTTCCAAGCAGCAAAATGCTAAGTTGGAAATTACAATTATATTTTGAAAAGGTTAAATGAGCCTTTTCTAAATGGTTCTTAGAAGATATATGAAAAAGAATTGTAGCGGAAAAATAGAGGAGTGCTTAATACACTTAGTGAAAATTAATTTAGGAAGTGCTATACGATTCAAGAAAGAGGAGAAAGGGCATAATAATTTTGGCTATAAACAAGTAACTTAATTTCAACTTCATTTTTCAGAGTTGTCTCATTAATATCTTAATTAAATACATGATAGAATTTGATGAGCCATGGTAAGGTTTTGAGAAGGATGTCTTTTATTCCCAATTTGAAAGACTGAAGAATAAATGCCATTGAGAAATTACCTAATGAAATATTATACCTTTTGGGAACTTGTCCATCAACTCTCACCATATGAATAGCCATACTAATTCATTTATATTGTCCTTGCCACTGCTCCTTGATTATCAGAGACTCTATAATCCCTAATATAACCCTTCATGATTATTTAAAGATTTCAATGACAATTTCTCTGTAAGGAACTGGGAACCAAGATTTTTGACTCAGGATAACTTAAGTAGACTCCTGACTTACATTACTTACTTATAATCTGATTGGTAATAAGTGAAGTCTCCATTCAATCCACATAAAAAAGCAGTGTCACTAATCATTCTAAATTTAAAGATAAAATCATTTGTAGTTTAAGCAGTATCCTCCAATATAGACTGCCATCACTGGCCCATCCCTACTACAGCAATTATCATTCAGAGCCTCTCAGAACTTTTTGAAATCTTCAGATGTTTCAACCACACTTGTATATTGCTATGTAGGTAACCTAAGAATTGAGGCAAGTAATGCTGTTTTTAAAGTTGGACCAAAAAAAAAAAAAAAAAGTCAAGGTAGAAGGGAAATTCAAATCAAAGAGCAAGTTTTGAATCAACATTATTTAACTGGAAAATATTTACAGTCTGCCACTGTGCTTTTGTATGTGTTCTTATGATTTGAAAGACAGATAGGTAACAGTTCCTGTCCTGGTTGGGGGGGGAGGGCAGGTGTAATAGGGCTGTGGGCAGCCTTGATTATACGGTTAACCAAAATTCCTGACAGTTTTTCACAGGAAGAGTGGTTTCCTATCATGGAGTAGTTGAATTTAGCCACAGAAGACACTAAAAACCACCTGTATTTACCACCTCTCATTCTCTCAATACCCAAAGTACAGAACTAAATACTTAAGACATTTAGAATTAATTTGTAAATCTAAATGAGTAGCAGTATGAAGTAACTATTTGGCTTTAAGGACTTGACTGAACTGGTTGAAGTACAAATAATAAGACACCGTATTTTCCTATAAAAATGTGATAATTGAATTCTCGACAAAGAAAAAAGATAACACTTAAAAGTACAGTTCATTTTTTTCATGATAATGACATAGAAATTTGTAATGATGATGGCAACATTGGAGAACTAGCAGGGTTACTTACCCATTGTTCTCAGATTTCAGGTATGAAATTTTTATGCGCAGATGATGCTTGAAATAAACACAAATCTGGAAAGAAAAGGATCAAGTTAACAGCTAACTCAGTGTCTCTCTAAGAGAACAGCCATAGATTCCACATAAAAAAATAATCCTTGTTCAGAAAATTTGAGACTTATGCTAGAACCCCCAAATTTACCTAGCTGTATTTGCAATTTAGATCAGTAAGCTTTTAAAATCTCCAATTATTAAAATTTCAGAAATTTGAGACATGAATTAGTGTGGTTATTGAAATTGAAAACTTGACATTTATGATTCTTAGCTTACTGCACATTAAATTATACCATTTCTTTAAATAAAAGAAAGTGTACAATGTAAACTTTGTATCATCTTGAACTTTCCTCACTACATTAAGGATACATGTGTTTACTTATATTTTGTTTAGATTTTCAAAAATTATTTCATTCTCTTCCTCATTTCATGTTGTTAAAGTCACTTCAAATGAAGCATTATTCTCATTTTGTCAAGAACTTAAAGGGCATGTAACATTGCATCCTGCTAAATAGACTATGAAAAAGACAGTGAGAATTTGCATGTGAAATAAATTGTAAAGTCTTCATTCTAATTTCTTTTTTA
The DNA here is from genome assembly GCF_020740685.1 of Jaculus jaculus. Lineage (NCBI taxonomy): Eukaryota > Metazoa > Chordata > Mammalia > Rodentia > Dipodidae > Jaculus > Jaculus jaculus. Next base: position 181,600,553 of record NC_059103.1, on the reverse strand, counting down.
TTACATTTTCAACAATTGCCTATATGTTTATGTTTGGAGATATTCATCACCAAGTATACTTTCACATCCCTTCCTACTCCCATTTTCTTTTTCCCAACTTATCCCCTTCTGCTTTCATCCTTATTTCTTTAGAAGTATCATTAACTTCTAGCATGAAAATGCTCACAAAGCTTGAAGAATATTAACATCTATACAGAACAATACCTGAAGAGATGCTAATATCATCTGGAAATACCTAGTTGGCTCTATAATTAAAGGAAATTCTATTAGACATAATGAATTACATAATTGTAATGCAAAAGCAAGCAAGACATACTTATAGGCTTGTGAAGCAGAAATAATTTTATGACTGAGTTTTATAGCTGAAAAATGTTCTTAATTAGGCCAATCGATGATAATTTGGTGAGTTTTATCATCAAACACTGAAGTATGCTTTGTGATACAAAGTTATGTTATATAATGCTAAAAATCTAGCAAAAGGAAATGATAAAATAATGATATGATATAATATATCCTAAGTGTGAATGTGTAACCCAAAGAATTAAAAAACGCAATTTCAGGGCTGGAGAGATGGCTTAGCGGTTGTGTTTCCCTGTGAAGCCTATGGACCCTAGTTCAAGGGTTCAAGGCTCGATTCCGCAGGACCCACATTAGCCAAATGCACAAGGGGGCGCACACATCTGGAGTTCATTTGCAGTGGCTGGAGGCCCTGGCACACCCATCCCCCCCCCCTTCTATCTCTATCTGCCTCTTTCTCTCTCTCTCTGTCTCTTTCAAATAAATAAACAAAATATTTTTAAAAAATGCAATTTCAAATCTGAACAGGAGGCCACACATTGTGTTACCATGTCCAAGCTCAAGTAACAATGTTGAATATTGCTCATTCCTAACAATTCAAATTTTTTGACCAAAAGGTTACATTCACCTTTCACCTTACAACTTTGTGTCTGACCTGTGAAAACTTTCTTGGTATTTTAAACATTATGCTTGTCATGCCAATCATAAACTTTGAATGTCTAATGGAATATATGAGACACATAGGTAGACAGAAAGATAGATGGTAGATTGATAGATAAATTATAAATAAATAGATATATAGATATATAAAAGTTGATAGGCTGTTACAGAGAACTTTGACAGATATGGTGTATGATTTCTGCTTTTCTTCTACAGATTAGTAATCAAAGATTTCAATATAATCTTATATCAAGAATGTGGTTGGGTTGGAGAGATGGCTCAGTGGCTAAGGCTAATGGCTGGGGTTTCTTTCCCCAGTGCTCACATAAAGCCAGATGGCACGTGCATCTGGAGTTCAGTTTCACTGGTTAGAGGCCCTGGCATATCCAACTCTCTGTCTCCTTCTCTCTCTCTTTTTCTTTTCTTTTCTTTTCTTCTCTTTTCTTTTCTTTTCTTTTCTTTTCTTTTCTTTTCTTTTCTTTTCTTTTCTTTTCTTTTCTTTTCTTTCTTTCTTTCTTTCTTTTTTCTTTCTTTCTTTCTTTCTTTCTTTCTTTCTTTTTTTCTTTCTTTCTTTCTTTTTCTTTTTCTGAGATTGAGTCTCACTCTAGTCCTGGCTGACCTGGAATTCACTGTGGAATCTCAGGTAGGTCTCAAACTCATGGCAATCCTCCTACCTATGCCTCCTGAGTGCTGGGATTAAAGGAGTCCACCAACACCACACATAGCGCTCTCTCTTTCTCTCTCTCTTTCTCTCTCTCCTTGAAAATAAACACATAAAATATTTTTAAAAATATGCTGAACTTCATACAATACATACTGTCTCATTTGTCTTTAGATAGCTTCAAGTATATTGTAACACTGGCATTGAGAGAATATATTTACTAATTATATTGTATCTTTCTGTTAATTGTCTTACCTCTTTCAAAAGAAATTAAGCTATTTGAAATTTATCAATCTATTATTTCCTGAGAAAGCTAGTTTTCTTACTCTTATAAAATTTTCTTTTAAAAAGCCAATCACAAGCCTGGCGTGGTGGCACACGCCTTTAATCCCAGCACTCGGGAGGCAGAGGTGGGAGGATCACTGTGAGTTCGAGGCCACCCTGAGACTCCATAGTGAATTCCAGGTCAGCCTGGGCTAGAACGAGACCCTACATTAAAAATAAATAAATAAATAAATAATTAAATAAAGATAAAAAGCCAATCACATCTCACAAAATATAATGTATATTATTGATATGTGAAGGTATAGATTCTAGATGAATTATAGTAAGTTAGCATTGATAATGCAAAACTGTACATGTGGGTTTTAGTGTCCATTTTAAATAGCATATGGTTTAATCTAATACATTTAGTAATACATTGCAATACACATAAATATGTATGTATATATGACTCACAAAACACTATATATGTGCATATATATGATATATATATAAACAAAATATGTATATATAAGCATGATAGATATAGATATAGATATAGATATAGATATAGATATAGATATAGATATAGATATAGATATAGATGGTATAGATATAGATATATACAGCTTATCTACCCATCTCTTTATAGTTATATGCATTCATATAGAGTTGTTACATATTATAGCAGCTGCTTTCAATTTTGGAGACAAGATATATGACCAGAAGCAATCTGCAAAAAGTTGTTATTTCTGTTTATAGTTTCAAATTAAAATTTCATCACAATAGAAAAAGCATGGAACAAGCAGAAAGGTGGCTCACATCATCACACATCAGCAGCCTGGAAGATGCAGCAGTAGTGAATTAGATAGAGACTACCCAGTCAGGCTGGATTAAATCCCACAGCCCTTCCCCCAGTAACATCTCCTTCAGTAAAGGTCCATCTCCCAAAGTATCTACCACTTTGGAACTAAGTAAGTGGCTTAACTATAAGCACTTGAGGCTATGGGGGTATTTTACACTATCATGACATTCTACCCTTGGCCTTCATAGTCTTATGAGCATTTTATAATATGAAATACATTCAATACAACCTTAAACGTCCCTATTAACTTTATCTGCCCAATGCTATTTAAAATCTAGTTTCATCTGAGAACCAAGACAGTTTCTTAATTGTGAATTCAAAAAATAAAACACAATTTACATGTTCCCAACATATAATAAATAGAATAAACATTGCCTTTTCAAAAGAAATCCATTTATGGAAGGTGGTGACTTGTGTTTCTAGGAGTGGACTTAGAGTGTTATCACCAGCTTTCACTTGCCAGAGCTCAACTCCATCTCTTGCTGATGTTTTAGACCTACTAAAGCAAGCAGAAAATGCCCAGCCTCTGCTCTAACTTCTTTTCTTGCTACTATGAAGCTTCTTCTAGAGGCTTTTCCTCCTATCAGCAGCTTTCAGTGAAATGTTTTGTTCCAGTCAGCATGGGGAAGGTAACACCAACAGAACATTGTTACTAGTGGAGTTGAGTTGTTACAGCTAGAAAGGTAACAGTATTTGAATCTTTGGAATAAGAGATGTATTGTAGTGTTATAAGAAGAGCTTGATGGACTCATGGGGAAGTCGAAAAACCTAAATGCAGCAAGACCTGTGCACTGTGAGGCTTGCTATGAAAGGGGAATAAAAGCTTTATCCAGACTAGACTAGAGTCAGTTCATGCGAGATGGTGGCTGTATTCTTCCCATGTTTTTGGAACTTGAGCAGAGTTTTGTATAAAAGAAATGGACTGGGCTGGAGAGATGGCTTAGCGGTTAAGCGCTTGCCTGTGAAGCCTAAGGACCCCGGTTCAAGGCTCGGTTCCCCAGGTCCCACGTTAGCCAGATGCACAAGGGGGCGCACGCGTCTGGAGTTCGTTTGCAGAGGCTGGAAGCCCTGGCGCGCCCATTCTCTCTCTCTCCCTCTACCTGTCTTTCTCTTTGTGTCTGTCACTCTCAGATAAATAAATTAAAAAAAAATGAACAAAAAAATATTAAAAAAAATTAAAAAAAGAAATGGACTGATACAAGTTTAAGTTTAAGGATATATATATATATATAAATATATATATATATATATAATATATATATATATAAATATATATATATATATATTTATTTATTTATTTATTTATTTATTTATGAGTGGAAACTCCAAGCTGATTCAGCTGCACCTGTTTGAGGAATTACCATTTTTGAAGACTAGGTAAAGTGTTCCACAATAAGACAATAATAAGAATGAAAAAAAAAAAAAAGTTTTCCTGCTCTTCAAAGTTTACAAATTTACCAAGTTTACAATTGAAGTTTACAATTAAGAAATCTGATAGCAAAACTAATATTATGGAAATATATCAATTGCAAGAAAGAGAAGGTCATTCCATTGTAAACATGGATTTTTAGAAATAGCCACTAGGTAATGTATGAGAGAAAAGTTGTTCAAGTCCCTGCATTGGGACTTTGTCAAGCTCGGGGGATGAACCACAGGTTGCAGTGGAGACTTACATGTCAGGACTATATTTGGGCTGCCAGGGAAAGCTGATGACTTGGGATGCAGTTTTCCAAGGACTGTGGGCAGCCCTTAAAGGGAAAATTTGAAACCCAGAGATTTTGTCATAGGCTCCAGGAGCTATATATAGAGCTATAGGATTTTATAATCATCCTGCTAGTTTTAAATCTAGCATTGGTTCAATCTTTTCTTGCTATGCCCAATAACATTTTTTGCAGAAGAAATATTTAATATGTACCATTATGTGTACATCACTTGAGTTTTGATATTTAGATTTTACAGCCTCACTGTTAATAGATTATCTCAGGCTGGCCTCAAAATCACAGTAATCCTCCTACCTCTACTTCCTGAGTGGTGGGATTAAAGGTATATACCACCACACCCAGCGATTTTGTACAGTGTTGGGATTTTAAAAAAATGAGGACTTTTAAAGTTGGTCTGAATGCATTTTTACATCGTGAGATGGTCAAGAATATAGGGAGTCATGGGGGGAATGTGATGTTTTGAATAACATGTCCCCATAAACTCATGTGCTTTGAATAATGTCCCCAGCTGGTGGCAAGTTGGAAGGACAGGTCTTGCTGGAGGAGGTGTATTTTATAGGGGTGGGCTTATCTCTGTTATAGACAGTTCCTCATTATCAGAACTCAGCCTAGTATATTGTTACGGATTTCTTTCTGCTGTGGTGAGGAGGTGATGTTCAGCCTCTATTCTGCCACCTTTTCTTTCCACTATGAAGCTCCCATTGAGACCATAAGCAGAAATAAATCCTTTGCTCCCATTAGTTTCTTTTGGTTCAGTGTTTTGTCCCAGCAACATGCAGGCAATTACAACAATGGGTAAGTACATTAGAGAGATAAATGTAGAAATAAGTAGATCTAGAATGAGGAACATAAAACCGATAAAAGAGTCTTTGTATAATACATGGGTAATGGGTATGTTTTACTTTCAATAAAGAGAGTGGAATTATTTCAATGCAAAATTCATAAATATCCCTATTATAACTTAAACTTTTTGAACCTATAATCTGAAAGTATCCTTGCTAGTATTAAGTTTTAATGAAATTCTTCTCTTTTCAGTTTTGAGGTATGGAAATTCTAGAACCTGTGTCAATTACTTTGTTATCCAGTGACTCTCTCTGTCTGTGACAGCAGTGTGCATGAAGAGGTTCTATATTCATATAATAACAAATGGCAATGTAATAACTGAAGATAACTAGGCATACTAACTGTATGACAATAATGCTATACACAAAATTTATGAAAAAGCTCATTTACCAGCTAAACAAGGGACTCTAAATGTCAAGAATTAGCTAAGTTATGTATAACAATGTGGTTGAGGTCATGCCAGGAGACAACTTTTGCTCTCATTAAATCAGATTTCAAAATGCCTCATCCATGACAATGCTTTACGAAAGGCACTTATTTCTTCAAAGACTAATAGGTCCTAATATCTAGGATTTCTAAGAAAATTTATTAAATTATTGGAGCCTGTAAAGGGTTGTCAGGTTGCTGCACATTATTCCAGTTGCTTCATTTAAATTGTAGGCGGGTATGCCCTCTGCCTTCTGTCTACTATGAACTGCTTGAAGCTGGCTTTGCCTTGATTCGGAGGAGACATTGTGCTTAGAGTTCTGAGCAACATCATAAGTGTTAAAATTGAGGGAACTCATAACATTAAGTTGGCCATAATGAGTTTTGCAGGGATCAAAGGCTGAATATTGTGATTTGGTTATGAAATGTTCCTAATGACTCCAACATTGAAAGCTTTATTACTGGAGGTGTTGACTATAGAAGCACTAGGATCCTGGGTGTTCTGATCTCGTCATTGGGTTAATCCATCAATGGATTCCTGGTTGAATGAGCTTTGTGATATAGCAGAAAGTGTGAGGTAGGGCCAATGAAAGAGGAAATAAATAGTAAGTGTCTCATGTACCTGAATCTCTCTCTCTAACATTTCCTTTACCACATCTTTCCACTGTGTTGTTTCTCCCTTGCCTTGAGACTAAAAGCAGTGAAGCTAGCTGACATAGATTCAAACCTCTGAAAATATGAGCCAAATATAAGTCAGTCTAATTCAGAAATATAGTGTTTAAAAATGTGTTTTTGTACTTTGTTTTGTTTAGTTTTGGCAAAATTTCTAGTGTTTTCCCAAAATACTTAGGTATTATCTGCTGTTTTCCTCCTCAATTCACAAGGTATAGGAAAATGATGTGATATGGGATGAAATTCAACACAGAATAATGGGATAAGCAAATAGTAAACACTAAAATAACTATGAAAACACATTTGCATATAGTTTAGCCAGACATTTCCCACATGCACCAAGATCTCTTACACTGACCCTTTATACTTGTATGTCACTTTCTACTAAAATGTGATTCTGCTCTCAATTCAAGATGGTTGTGCTCTTACAATAATGTTTCCATTGACTGTAGAGAATGGGTGAGATTTAGCATGGCACAATCATGTCCAGTCAGTCTGATAACCACTGCTGATAAGAGTTGTTGACTGCTTACTGATTAAAGTTCATGTATGTATTGCATTGGTAAATTCACAATGTGATGAGTTCATTGTAATACAACCAAGAAATCAATGTGTTTGTGACTTCTTCTATGTTGGGCTGCATATTTTCTTACATAATTAGTACAAAGATACCAGAGTGGCAAAAACTTTCTAGTCACTGTTAACAATAGAGGCATATCACCCTTAGTCTTGGTAATTAATGATAAAATAAGTCTCTGTTCAGGTTTAAGCAAAGTCAGACAGGTTTGAAAATGCCTGTAAGGCAAAGAACCAAGTTCCAGAATGTGAATTACATCAGAGATCAGATGTTTAATGAGATCCTGGCATATTGTATATGACCCAGTGAAAAGTCTTTGCTCATTAGAAGGGGGAAGAAGAGACTGAGCTCAGTATGATATTTATCTAGGATACAACTGACTCCACTCCTGTTGACTAAGGCTGCATTCAAGGTCCTTGTGGCACATGTTTTATAGAAGGAGGAAGTGAATATAAGAGGATCAAAAGCGGGCTGGAGAGATGGCTTAGCGGTTAAGCGCTTGCCTGTGAAGCCTAAGGACCCCGGTTCAAGGCTCGGTTCCCCAGGTCCCATGTTAGCCAGATGCACAAGGGGGCGCACGCGTCTGGAGTTCGTTTGCAGAGGCTGGAAGCCCTGGCGCGCCCATTCTCTCTCTCTCCCTCTATCTGTCTTTCTCTCTGTCTCTGTCGCTCTCAAATAAATGAATAAAATTAAAAAAAAAAAAAAGGATCAAAAGCTTACAGGCATAGATATATGTCAAGACTGAGTAATATGAATGAATGGATTTTTATAAATCTATGTGAATTTTTAACATTTATTTATTTATTTATTTTTTATTTTCACAATTTTTATTAACATTTTCCATAATTATAAAAATATCGTATGGTAATACCTCCCCTGCCGCACTTTCCCCTTTGAAATTCCATTCTTCATCATATTACCTCCCCATCTCAATCAAATCTATGTAACTTTAAAAGTTGTAAAGTTTTCTGTATTCATTCTTAACTGTGAACTAATATTTGCTGATGGCGTTTCTTGATATTTAATTATTCCCCTTTAAACATTTTATTTGTTGTGGTTTAGCACATAAGCCACCTAGCAATGCACGTATCAGATGGGGAAAAAAAAAGGAGTGAAAGAAAGAATTTGATAATCAGTTTGTAAAGTGTCATCAACTAAAATGCTGTCCTATTTTAATAAACAAATGGATCAAAAGGGTCCTAATATACTTAAAAAAAAATAAGAAAGAAGGGAGGAAAGAAGGAAGGAAGAAAGAAAAGGAGGAAGGGAGGCAGGGAGAAGGAGAGGGGAGAGAAGGGAAGGAGAGGAAGAAAATAGGAGGAATGGAGAGCAAAGTAGCTTTGGCATCTTGGAAACTGTAGCAAGTTCCTGTGCAGAAGTTGAGATGCATTTTGGATAAGGGTGCTATTAACTCATGGCTTCAGGTATTGCAATGATTGGCAGGGGAAGCCATGCTCATGAGCACAGACAAGATGCCCTAGAACTATTCAGAAGGATTCTTGTGGCAGACTGCAATTATTATGTCTGAGGCTATAGGAAAGAAGCCATGACATCTTGCTTAATCCTATTATAAAAACCTATCTGTAAACACAGTGGGTGTGTCTGAAAAATCTGGATTGGATTTAACCATTGTGGTGCAAATAAAAGGAAATAAAATAAATCCTGCTCTGAAGTCTACAGGAAATTGCATATAAAAGTTCAGAGAAGGAGAAAGAGAAAGAGTGAGGGAGAGAGGAGAAAGAATTGATTTGCTGCTGGAGTGGGTAATGGCTAGCCCATGTAAACTATAATTAGTTTTGCTATTAACATTTCAATACACTTAAAACTGAGTTTTCATCACTTTAGAAAAGTTTTTAAAAATAGGTGTAGATTTCACTAGCAAGAAGCGTTTGTCATAATTTATTGTCATCCACAATTGAATAGAAGACCAGAAATTAATTGTACATTGAGGTGTCACACACAATAGCCACACCCAAATTTTTTAGAAGGCACATGAGGTCACCTGCTCTAGCACTTTTTCCTTCTGTTTGTCAGCATCTTGCTGTTCTTCTGAGTTTAACAGTGTGAGTATTTGTTTTGGGAAACCCTGGAGTCCTCAGCATGCTACTGAGCCCTCATGCTCTTATCACGAGGAGCAAAGCTGCCAGTTCTGAATCACTGCTGCGAAGGAGACTCTAGGCAGACAGGAATGCAAAACAGGTGGCTGGCAGGGAACATTTCTGGAAGTGCCTAGAAACTTCTTAATGAAGCATATAAAAATAATATGTTCACTTCTTAAAGTTTATTTACCACTTAGAAAGACAGGATTGAAATTAATCATGTTAGCACAGTTTGAGAAAGTTTGAAGGTGTATTTCGGTCAGCTACTATATTCATTTTACATATTGCTCCTTGATCATGTGAAAATGATATAAGCCAATGTAATAAACCTTTCTTATTTATCAAACTGTGATAAAAATTTAATTCTGAATTAGGAACTTTAAAATTAAATATTGAATTAACTTGGGCATATGGAATGTTACTTTCTGGGTAAAAAGTTTTATGAAAACAAAATACATTATAATATCTTATTCATTTCTTTAAATTTTATATTTGTAGTGGGGCAAAGACAGTTATCTGTAAGGAATTAGAAGACTTACTTGTACCAATTCTTTTCTTTCTTTTTTCAGTGCTGGGTTCTAACACAGGGCTTTGCAAATGTTTCAAACCCATAGATCTTATGAATATGTAGGCTTATTATTCCTTATAAAACCTTTTTTTCTGTATTACAAGTAACATAACTTATGTGTTTTATGGTGTTTACATGTGTGTAGAGCTCATTGGTAAAAGAAAATGGAGACAAATCAGGAAACCTACAAAGTGATGAGGCTAGTGATACTGTTTTTCCCAAACTGAAAAAGACCTTGGTTCCTTCCTTGCTTCTTTTCTTCCTTCCTTCCTTCCCACTTACCTTCCTCTTCTTCCCTCTTTTCCCCCCCCCCCCCCGTTCCTTCATTTCTTCTGTTTGTGCATCTCTCCCTCCCTTCCACCTTCTTTCCTTTCTCTCCTACCCTTTTCTCCCTTTCATTTCCTTCCAGTCTCATTTCCTTTCTCGCTTCTTTCTTTCTTTCTACTCTATTTTTGAACTGTTTTTTAAAAATATTATAATCCAGTTTGTCCTTCAATTTGCCACTTAATTCAGCATAGCCTCACACTCTAAATCCTCCAGTTTGAGCCTTCCAAGTTTGACAATGAGAGACATGTGCTACCACACTGGGCCTTCACAGTGACTCTTTACATGGTGATGCTTTTTATCATTTCTCTTCATTTTAAGAATAAAAAGCTGTGCTGGAGAGATGGCATAGCAGTTAAGGCATTTGCCTGCAAAGCCAAAGGACCAAGGTTTGATTCCTCAGGACCCTCATAAGCCACATGCACAAGGGGCACCTGCATTTGGAGTTCCTTTGCAGTGGCTAAAGGCCCTGACGTGCCTATTCTCTCTCTGTCTCTCTTCTATCTTCATCTCTCTCTGCTTGCAAATAAATAAAAATAACAAATTAAGATTAAAAGGCTACATTGAAACAAGTGGTATAATAAATTTTATAAGTCTTCTTGTTATTTTTTTGTTCATTTTTAACTTTAGAATTTAGAGGAAAGGTAATTTAAATGTTTATGTTCTGAGGTCGGGTCTAATGCAGCCCAGCATTGCTTCAGAGTGATTCTTTCAAGGGCTAGAATTACAGGCATAGGTGACCATAGCCAAATGAAATATTAAATTATATATTATATATAATTATATATTATATTATAATTTTCATACAGATTCGAAACTGACATCTCAAAACAAATGGCTATGTGTTCATTTAAATAACATTTATTTTTTATATCTCTTCTGTTTTTTAACTCCGTGAAAGGCAAAATATTCTTATTTTAACTCATTTTTGTATTAAGGATGTGTGTGGTGGTTTGAATAGAATATATGGCCCCCAATATATTCAGTTGTTTGTTTGTAGTTTGCATCTGCTGGCTGCCTGGCTGGAGGCAATGTCACTGGGTGGATCTTAAGTTGTGGTCATGAGTTTCAGATTTCAATGTAAAGATATGCAAAGTGTGCCTAGCTGGAGTTCCTGAAGTGGCTTGTGGCTTCTCTCTCTCTCTCTCTCTGCTTGGGCCTGTGAAGGTAGGCCAGCTTCTTCTGCCATTATGGAACTTCCCCTGGATCTGTAAGTTTCAATAAATATCCCTTCCTCCATAACTGTGCCTGGTCTGGAAGTTCATCTCAGCGAACCTAAAGCTGTCTGCTACAATATGCAAAATTTGTATTATGATATTAAGCACATTCACATTCATTTGTTGTATGGAAATCCTTGTGATGACCTCTTTGAGTTGTTTTGCACAGATAAGAACCTGTTCAACTTGGGACACCCTCCAAGGAAATAAGTAGCAGTCATCCCAAGATGCAATTGCTAAACTCCACACATCAATGACAAAGCCCAGCTGAAGTTTCATAAACTCTCAAGTGCTATAATTTCTGCACACATTTTTTTTTTTGCTGTCAACTGTAGATGACTGAATATTTCTCAGTACCATAAAATATTGTAATAAAACACAAAGAATTAATTTTGTGATAACAGAGCAGAAATATGTAGCAATTTTCTTCCTGGATAGTGGAAGAGAAAGATCTTATCCTACTAGATTCCCTCACTATTTAGATTCTCCTTTCTAAACAGATCTTTGGATGTTTAATTTGAGAGCACAGACCTGTCACTTGAACACATACACGTGTGTTGCTTGTGATGTGACCATGCTGTAAGGGATCTGTTCACATGCACTCTCGTCTGGCATCAACTCAGCAATCTCAACACATGAATTCAATTGCCAAAAGGCTTTGTAGTGGAAACTTTGCGCATAGTTCTCATCACTCTCAAGGTATTTCAAAGCTGGCGCAAATATGAAATGGTTTCAGCTTCTCTTCTTTCCCCTCAATGAGGATTAGTGGAGGACCAAGGAGTGTTTCAAGCCTGATACATCTCTAAGTGTTTTCACTCTGAATGGAATGAGTTCAAATATTTCTGAGTCAGAAACATTAAGCAAAAATATCACAGAAAGCTCAAGTACTTCAAAATTTTAAACAATCTTGAGGACTGGAGCACTTATCTCTCCCCTAGCTGCGGGGAATGAAGCATTTTTTTCTTCGTTAGTCTGAAGCTATTGCTCTCAGTTTTAGGAAGCCACTTTCCCGTGTTTCTTGGGGTTTGAAGCACATAATGAGATGACACAGAGTTGTGACAGATTAGGCAGAGTAACTGGTTGTAAGTTCCAGTCCCCTTGCTTCCACATAACAGAAATCTGAAAGGCCACTTGGGCTCCAGTGACTGGTAGGTAGGCAGCTCAAATGTTTGTCCCCCACCCCAATGCTGTGAACTTTTTTTTTTTTTTTCAACTCATTATTCTTGAGATCCACAAGTTCTGGCCTGCAAATCTCTGTGGCGGTCTATGGCTAGAAACTGACTTGCAATAAAACTCACTTAAAAGATCATGTGAGCTTTCTTTTCTTTCTTTTTTTTTTAACAAAACCATGAAATTAATGAATAAAATTTATCTTTATTAAATTCCCTATGTGAAGTTAAAGTGGCTACCTTGATAATCATTTGGAACTTTAGAGGGGGCAGGGACAAAATTCACATTTACTGATTGTATTGAACATTCAAATTAGATCTCAAACTATAAAGTACCAAATATAGACATAACATTGAGACTATTTTATACATTTGTTTTCCTCATATTCAAATACACCAAATATGACTCTTACATTAATCACATAAAATCCATTGACTATACAAGAAACTTTTTTGAGACTATTCTGTCATTTTAGCCCTTAAGTATGTCTGCAAATATGACTTCTTTGTTTTCCAATCTCTTATTTTTTTCTAAAACTTGGATTTTGAAGAACTTACTTTCCCTTTTTGTTGCACTTTAAGTTGCTATGCAAAGAACTCTAGTGTGATTCTTATACCTATTTAAACTTTTTTAAAAAATTTTCCTCACATTATTGAACTTAGAACAGTTGAGAGGGAAAATAATATATATATATATATATATATATATATATATATATATATATATATATATGGGCTAGCTAAAATAATAAATCTTACTAGTTGTTCTATAAATTATTTTTATTAGTCTGCATGAATTTGGACAATGCACTCCTGCAGATCTCCAAGTTATAAAATAGAGAGTTGGCTTACTTCTTAAGGCATTTGAATGCAAAGCCAAAGGACCCAGGTATTATTCCCCAGGACTCACATAATCTAGATGGACAAGTTAGTGCTTGTGTCTGGAGATTATTTGCAGTGGCTGAAAACCCTGAAGCACCCATTTTTTCTCTCTCTCTTTCCATCTTTCTCTCTAAGTAATTTTTTTTTTAATTTAGAAATATCATGACTATTTAAATGCCCTATTGTGTTCATTGAATTACCATAAAGTCATTACTTTCAGAGTATTAAAACTGTACATCAAACTGAAATCAAAATCATCTGCTAATGTTTGCATACCTTAGATTTTCTTGCTCCTAGTTCTTACATTTCTCTTATTCAAGATTTAAGCATAACATTCTTGAATTGATGAAAATGTATAGACTTATTGATGTGGTTTCATAATTTAAGTACAAATCAATACATTTCATAGACAAAGAACTAGTCTAAAAACAATATCAGAAAACAATTAAATTTTTTTATCCAAATGCTTACCAAAAAGAAATGTAAGAAAGGAAAGAAAAAGAAAGGAAAGGAAAGGGAACCACTAAGCAATCTATTCAGCCCTTACTCAATATTTTAAATGTCATATTGTTCTCAACTCTATTTTAATGCAATCTGAATACCAATCTAGTATATGACTAACAAAACACTTGTAATCATTGTGAATGTATCAGTGAATTTAGACACAGGTTTGTAGAGATAATAGGATGAAAGAACAAAATTCCATAGCTAGTGATACATCTTCTATGAGTACAGTTTTCAAAGTGCTAACACTGGGCTAGAGAGATGACTTAGCAGTTAAGGTGCTTGCCTGTGAAGCCCAAGGGCCCATGTTTGACTCCCCAGATGTTATGTAAGCCAGATACACAACATAATGCACACCTCTAGAATTTGATTGCAATGACTGGAGGCCATAGCATGCCAGTTCCCTTTCTTTCATAAAATACATAAATAAATAAATAAATGTTAATTTTTTTGAATCTCTTCAGAAAAGAAAAATCAAATATTTTATATAGAAAATTGGACCAGTATGATATATGTGATATGAATCTATCTAGCTCTTTCTAATTTAGTTAAGCCATTTTGTAAACATGTCAACATTAACTGTAGTAACTCATTCTCACTGTTTGTAGTAGATTCTTTTAACTTGGAATTGCTTGAAAAGTATTTAAAAGACATGTGACAATGCTTAACATTTAAGAAATTACATTTTTCAGTCTTTGCTTTATGTTATATGCTGGGCTAACAACCACACTTCTTAATTACTTAAAAAATGGTAACATGAAAACTCATGTGTAAGTGAGAGAAATTAACCACCCCCCCCCAAAAAAAAAAAAAAAAAACTGTGAGGCAAATCCTAGCACTCAGGAGGAAGATGTAGGAGGATCACTGTGAGTTCAGCCTGAGAATAAAGAGTGAATTTCAGGTCAGCCTGGACAAGAGTGAAGCCCTACCTTGAAAAAAACAAATAAGTAAATAAATGAATACTGTGCAGCAAAACTTCACTACTTCATGATCTCCAAAAATTCACTATACAGGGAAATTAAAATACAAGAATAATTTCACTTAGTCACCTGTCTTTCCTGTCTTACTTGTGAGGAGCTCTTGTGTACAAGAGAATATGGATATTCCTGAGAGTTTTAATTGATCATTTTTTGTACTAAAGTCATGATTAAAGTTGACAGCCTAAGGCATTCCAGTTCTGAAAATATGAACAATTCAACAAGTGTGAACTGTTCAATAAGTGAGATTATGAATTATATTCTCTACATTCCTCCAAATTTCCCTTAGCCCTCTAAGCTGTCCTCTCATTTACAATTGATGTCATGTTGGATAACACAGACAACATAACAAAAACAATCAAAAAATGTGTTTTTTAAATGATTAATCAATCAGTAGCTATTTACTTTTAATACTTAGTGAATTTTACTCACTGTGAAAGAGAAAGGAAGTCATTAAGAAACTAATATTTCATATAGCAGTTTGCATATGTTTAGTTTATTTCTGACTATGATTACACAATTGTTCCCAATGAAGCCCATTTTACAATGGTAGGTCTGTAATTTTCTCTGAAAATGAACCTCTCGAAGACGTTTTGGAAACTACCATATTTTAATATTTCTAGTGTGTTTTTAGAATTTTTTTTATTTGTTTTCTATTCAGCAAATACAGGCAGTTTGGTACCATTATTAGGCTCATCCATGACCTACCCCCTCCCGATTGGCCCCTCCTTGTTGAGGTATATGGGTTGTGCATTGTGGAGTAAGCCCACAGTTATTGGTAAGATAAATGTCTCTGCATATCATGACCCAACATGTGGCTCTGATATTCTTTCTGCCCCCTCTTCCACAAAATTTCTCTGAGCTATGTTGGCTTCATTTTTGGTCAGCTTCAGTGATGAGGTGTTGGGGGCCTCTGAGGATCTAGCTCTCTGATTTAGTAGGAGTTGGTTTTTCTCAGTGTTGGTCTCCTTCCCCCTTGTGCTGGTATCTGGTTCATCAGGAAAACAGCATCCTTGCTTCTTTCGCCAATTTTCCTTAGTTTCATCGGGGGCCCTTTTGAGGTATAATGAGGTGGCTCTCTCCTTAGTATCTATGTCTGTCTCAAAAAGAGAAGCAGATTCTTCAACGGAGAATAAGTTAGCATCAGGACAAATGAGATAACCTTTACTTTTTTAATAGAGAGTTTAATAGGTATAGGCCCTCTTGTAGCCCATGATTAATGGTAGCTTGATATTGGAGAGTGGGCTTATGTTTGGATATGGTTCTGACTTGTTTCCGAGCTCCAGCTACGGTCGGGTACCACTGAGGGGATCAGGTAGCGAAATCAAGAGCAGTTGGTTCCCCATCATGGCTTTGTGCCACTATTGCACTTGTTTTGGCATCACAACAGGTTTGTTGCTAAGTAGGTTAGACCATGAGTTGCTTGGACAGATATTGGTCATTTCCCCCAGTCTCCCACGTAGCACCTTTTGGCACTAGACACGCTGACTGTCTGGGGACTGACTCTCTCCTGGCTTCCAGCCATGTCCTTCCCTTTTACGTGTCAGCTGCATATGTTGTCTTCAGCAATAGGGTCTTACCACTGACCTTTGGTAGGTCATAAAGTATTCTGACAGAAATCTGTCACTCTTTTAGGAAACCTTGTAGGTTTCTCTGATCAAAAGCTCATTGTAGATGGTAGCCTCATGCTGGTACTGAGAGTTACAGGTTAGTGCCCACTATGAAAATGAGGACAAAAGGTAACTAATATACAAGAGTTAGAGAGTAGAGAGAGGGGGAGAGAGAGAGGGAGGGAGGGAATATATAGAAGATTTAGGTTAGATTTGATCCTTCTCTCTCCAGTGTCTTGTGGTTCAGGTGTTTCCTGGAAGGGTCTGGTGAAGGTTCCATTTGGTCTGCCTTTAGGAAGTAGAATTTTATGGTACCATTGCTGTTTGGGTCTAAATTAGTGTTCCCCATTCCTCTGATGCCCTTTCCTCCCTCCCCATCCATCCTAGTGTCTAGGCCATGAGACGCTTGCTAGGTATGTAAGGAATCTTGGGTAGATTCAGGTTAGGTGCTATGGATGAGTGAGATGATGTGGTGATGTATTTATTTATTTATTTATTTATTTATTTATGTGATTGGATAAGTTCACTGAGAATGATCTGTACCAGGTTCAGCCATTTTTCCTCAAATTTCTTTGTGTCATTTTTTCTTACTGCTGTATAGAATACCATTGTGTAGATATACCACATCTTAGTTATCCATTCTTCTAGTGTTGGACATCTGGATTGATTCCAGCTCTTAGCTATTACGAATTGAGCTGTTACCAACATGGTTGAGCAAATCTATCTGACCTGTGGTTTGAAGGTTTCAGGGTAGATGCCCAGTAAGGGAATAACTGGGTCTGCTGGTATCTCTATAGTCAGCTTTTTCAGGAGTCTCCATATTGCTTTCCAAAGTGGTTGTACCATCCTACATTCCCACCAACACTGGATGAGTGTTCCTACTTCTCCACATCCTCGCCAGCATTTATTTTCATTTGATTTTTTGATGTTTGCTATTCTTAATAGGGTAAGGTGGAATCTCATAGTTGTTTTAATTTGCATTTCTCTGATGATGATTAGGGATGATGAACATTTTCTTAAGTGTGTGTTTGCCATTTGTGTTTCTTCCTCTGTGAACTGCCTGTTCAGCTCTTTGCCCCATTTTGTGAGTGGGGTGTTTGACTTCTTACTATTTAGATTTTTGAGTTCTTTGTAGATTCTAGAGATTAGGCCTCTGTTAGTTGGATAATCCGCGAATACTTTCTCCCATTGTGTGGGTAATCTATTGGCTTTGCTTATTGTATGCTTGTCTGTAAAGAAACTCTTCAGCTTCATGTGATCCCATTGGTTGAGGGACTGTTTAAGATGGTGAGCTACTGGGTTTTGTTCAGGAAGTCTTTTTCCATTCCTATGTCATGGAAAGTACTTCCTAAATTTTCTTCCAGTAGTATTCAAGTTTCTGGTCTTATATTGAGGTCTTTGATCCATTTGGATTTGAGTGTAGTGCATGGTGAAATGTGTGGGTCAAGTTTCAGTTTCCTCCATGTGGTTATCCAGTTTGTCCAGCACCATTTGTTGCAGAAGCTCTCTTTTTTTTCCAGCCTATATAGTTTGGGCCTTTGTCAAATATCAAGTAGCTATAGTTGCTTGGCCCAAAGTCCAGGTCCTCAAGTCTATTCCATTGGTCTATACTCCTGTTTTTATGCCAGTACCATGCTGTTTTTATTACTATGGCTTTGTAGTATAGCTTTAGATCAGGTATGGTGATGCCACAAGAGGTATTTCTTTTGCTGAGGATATGTTTGGATATGTGAGGCCCTCTGCATTTCCATATGAAGTTGAGATCATTCATTTTTTTCTATCTCTGTGAAGAACCCTGTAGGGATTTTAATTGGAATTGCAATAAATGTATATATTGCCTTCGGTAGGATTGTCATCTTCACAATGTTAATTCTGCCTATCCAGGAGCATGGGAGGTCTTTCCATCTTCTCAAGTCCTCCTCAATTTCTTTTTTGAGAGTTTTTATATTTTCATTGTATAGATCTTTTACTTCCTTGGTTAATGTTATTCCAAGGTATTTTTTTGTTGTTGTTGCTATTAAAAATGGGACAATGTCCCTTATTTCTTTCTTTGTATCTTTGTCATTTGCATATAGAAATGCTACTGAATTTTGTGCATTGATTTTGTATCCTGCTACTTTGCTATAGGAGTTAATCACCTTCTGGGGTTTGGGGATGGAATCTCTCCAGTCTCTTACATATACAATCATGTCATCAGCGAATAAAGCTAACTTAACTTTTTCCTTTCCAAATTGTATCCCTTTAATTTACTTCTCCTGTCTTACTGCTTGAGCTAGGACATCCAGTACTATATTAAAAAGCAGAGGTGAGAGAGGACAACCCTGGCTTGTTCCTGATCTTAATGGGAATTCCTCCAGTCTCTCTCTATTAAGTATTATTTGGCCCTTCGGATCTTTGTATATTGCCTTTATTATGTTAAGATATGAACCACCCATGCCAATTCTTTCCAATGTTTGGATCATGAAGTGATGTTGTATCTTGTCAAAGGCCTTTTCTGCATTTATTGAAATGATCATGTGGTGTTTATGTTTAACTTTATTTATGGGATGTATTACATTGACAGGTTTTCGTATGTTGAACTACCCTTTTATTTCTGGATTAATCCCTCTTTGTCAAGGTGGATAATGTTTTTGATGTGTTGTTGGATTCGGTTTGTGAGGATTTTGTTCAGGATCATTGCATCTAAGATCATTAGGGAAAGAGGCAGGCAGTTTTCTTTTCTTGTGGCATCTCTGCCTGGTTTTAGGATTAGGGTGATATTAGCTTCATAAAAGGAGTTGTGTGGTTTTCCCTGTTCTTCAATTGTGTGGCACAGTTTTTGGAAGATTGGTTTGAGTTCTTCCATGAAGGTTTGATAGAATTCAGCTGAGAAGACATCTTGTCCTGGACTCTTCTTTTTTGGGGAGATTTTTTTTTTTTTATTACTTTTTCAATCTCCATGAGTGTGATGGGTTCATTGAGGTGATTAATCTGCTCTGAGTTTAACTTTGATAGATGGTATGCGTCCAGGAATTTATCCATCTCCTCCACATTATCCAGTTTTGTGGAGTAGAGGTTTTTGAAATAAGTCCTGATGATTCTCCCAATTTCACTTATGTCTGTTGTGATCTCTCCTTTTTCATTTTGAATTTCGTTATTTTGAAGCTTCTCCTTTTTTTGCTTGATCAAATTGGCCAGAGATTTGTCAATCTTGTTTACTTTTCAAAGAACCTGCTCTTTGTTTTGTCAATTGAATTAATTTTTTCCTTGGTTTCTAATTCATTAATTTCTGCTCTGATTTTAATTATTTCTTTCCTTCTTGATATCTTTGGGTTGGATTTTTTCTTGTTTTTCCAGTGCCTTTAGGTGGATGGTTAGGTTATTGATTTGGGATCTTTCTGTCTTTTTGATGAAGGCACTGAGTCCCATAAGTTTTGATATGATGTGTTCTCATTGTCATTCAATTCCAGGAATTTTGCAATTTCATTTTGTATTTCATCCACTATCCACTTATTGTTTAAGAGTATGCTGTTCAGTTTCTAGGTACCCTTAGAATCTTGGTGGGTCTTTTGTTGTTTATTTCTAGCAATATAGCATTGTGATCTGATATCATACAAGGAATTATATCAATTTTCCTAAATATGTGGAGGCAGTATTTGTGACCCAGTATATGGTCTATTTTAGAGAATGTTCCATGGGCTGTTGAGAAGAATGTGTAGTCTGTGGATTTGGGATGAAAGTTCTGTAGATGTCCATTAGGTCTAAGTGATCTATGGTTTTGTTGAGCTCTCTTACTTCCCTGTTGAGTTTCTGTTTGGATGATCTGTCTACTACTGATAATGGTGTATTGATGTCCCCAGCTATGATGGTGCTGGTGGTTATTTCTGTTTTATTGTCAAGTAGGTTTTTTTTTTTTTTTATGAACTGTGGTGCCCCTGCATTTAGTGCATACAGATTTATGATTGTAATATACTCTTGATGGATAGTTCCCTTGATAAGTAGGAAGTAACCTTCTTTGTCTTTTTTGATTATTTTTGGTTTGAAGTCTATTTTATCCAATATTAATGTAGCTACACCTGCTTGTTTCTTATTCCCCTTTGCTTGGAATATTGTTTCCCACACTTTCACCCTGGGGAGGTGTCTGTCTTTACTGGTGAGGGTTTCTTGAAGGCAACAGATTGAGGGGTCTAATTTTTTGATCCATCCTGTTAGTTTGTGTCTCTTGATGGGTGAATTAAGGCCATTAATATTTAAGGTAATGACTATGAGATTTGATCCCTGCCATATTGTGATGTTAGATGTGGATTGGTGTTTTCATGTGCCTACTCTGAGTTTGGTTATTGTGATCTGTTACTTGTAGATACTTGAATTTGGTTGTTTGTTTCTTCTCTGTGGAGAATTTCCTGAAATACTCTCTGTAGGTTTGGTTTTGTGTTCATATAACTGTAAAGCTGAGTTTTGTCATGGAAAGTTTTTCTTATTATGAGGGATGCTTTTGGCAGATAGAGTAGTTTTCATTGGAAGCCATAGGTTCTTAGACATTGGAGAGTTTCATTACAGGCCCTACTAGCTTTCAGGGTTTCCATTGAGATGTCTGAGGTAATTCTGGTGGTGTTACCTTTGAAAGTGCTGTGCTATTTTTCCCTAGCTTCTTTTAGGATTTTCTCTTTGGTGTCAATGTTTAGAGTCTTAATGATAATATGTCTTAGAGAGTTTCTCCTTTCGTCCAGTCTGTTTGAAGTTCTCTTGGCTTCCTGTACCTCGATTGGCCTTTCTTTTAAGAGACTGGGGAAATTTTCTTCAATTATTTTGTTAAATAAGTTCTCCATGCCTTTGGTCTGAAATTCTTCTTCTGGTATTCCAATGATTCTGATATTAGGATATTTAAGTGTATCCCACATTTCTCTCATGTTCTGTTTGCAGGAACTTTTGAGTTTCTTTCCTCCATTTCGCTGACTCTATTTTTGAGATCTAGAGAGTTTTGGACTTGTTCAATTAAGTTTGTGTTTTCTACTACTTTTCTTTGTATCATTTCCATAACTCTGTCAGGCTCCCTTTTTAGATCATTTTCTGATTTTCTTGATGATTCTTGGAATTCATCCTTGCATTTCTTTATGTCTTCATTAAGTATGGTCAGCTGATTTTTAAGGTCCTCTTTTTTTCAGTCTCCCTCACCTCTCAACTCTCTTTTAACTCCTTCCAATTTCTTATCAATTTATTCTAGCTTAGTGATGGTAGCATCCACATGATTATCGGTCCTTTGTTGCTTTCCTGCAAGTTCTACCAGTAGGTTGGTCAGGGTTGCATTGCTCATAGCTTCAATTTGATGATCTGATCCTAATGACTCATCTTTGTTTTGGTTGGATGTATTCATTGTAGGACTGGGTGGTCTAACTGGATTTTCTTGCATTTTATTTTTCATGTTATTTCTTTTGTACTGTGGTCTGCCCTTGACAGTGTATGGGAAGGTAGGTGGGTGGATCAGCCTGGACTCTAGTGCAATGGGAATCAGAGGTAGCCTGCTGCAGTAGCCAAGAAGCCTAGGTTTGGCTCCCACCTGCCAAAGCTGCCTATCTACTTCCTAAGGGGTACCAAAGTTGCCTGAATTCTCAAGCAGTAATGCACTAAAACTGCCTGCATTCAAGCTTTGAGGGGGAATGAGGTACCAAGCCCTGAAGCAGCCCAAACTCTGGTTGGGAATGCTGAGACCCAAAAACAGTCTGTGCTCCCCTGCCATAGGAGAATGGGGGATGGCTGGCATGGCAGATAGGTAGGGGATGGCACCTGAGCTGGCACAAGCGAGAGACACAATGGGTTTGTGTGGCAGTTGCTGTGGGACTGGGCTGGCTGAATGCACAGCAGCAGGAGCAGTAATGTGGGCAAGTGTGTAAAGCAGTTTAAGCTTCCGCACAGAGGGATCAATCAGCACTTGATCAGTGCTCAATTGGCATGTGATTGGCATGCAATTGGAGAGAGGTGGCTGCAGTGGTGGGGCGCAGCAGTGGCAGGGATGGCAGCTATTTGGTATTTGGTGGGAGGGGTGGTCTACCCGCCTGCAAGGGGATCTGTGTTTCCCTGCCCCCCCCCCCCCCCGCTCTGTGCCTTCCCACTGACAAGAAGACCCAGAAAACAATGTCTTGCCTTTCTTTCCCCAATATTTGCAGCACAGGTAGGCGGTCGCCATCTTGCCTGGAAGTCTGTTTTCTAGAAATTTTTATGATGACAGGATATATAAATATTGACTCTTCCCAACAAAAAGCATGGTTCATGATCTGGTCATTTGAAATTGGGAGTGACTCTATTTTCTTATGGATATATTTTTAAATGAGAATTAATTAATTGGAACAGGCCATCTTTTACCATCTGAAGCAGATTACTGAGAAAGTATGGGGAATGAAATTTTCATGTCACACCCCAAGAGAAGTCTGATTTATTTTTCTTTCTAATGTTGACTATATTCTTGTTCCTCATTTCCATTTATTTCGAAGTCAGAATACTGTCCTACATTTAGCTTGATAAACTTGGAATGAATTTCATTTTCTTGCTTAAAGTATCTCAAATTTGTTTCTTGGCACAAATAAATCTGAAATGAGATACATTTCACTTAATAACTTACTTTTGTCAGCTTTAAATAAGTATTGATTGTGCTAAGAAGAAAAATAATGACCTTGAATTGTTGTGAAAGCTGTTTTCATATTTGAAAGTCTCGTAAACAACATGTTTTATAATGAGAAACATCTCAGGAAATTCTCTCATATGCATATAAACATAATTAAGAACACAGGCATTAATTAAACACAAGCAACTATCCTAAATACAATTGTTTTTCCTCATAGTAAAGTATAAACAGAAGTCTAAGTGTTGAATGTATGAGAATTTCTGCTTAAGGTTTTATTTAGATGTTTATGTAGTGAGGCCTCGGCTATGTTGATTAAAAGGTAATGTTTTAACCTAGCCATTCATAAAACAGACTGGCTCATTTGTGTTAAGAAAGTTAGTAGACATTATCAAGAATTTTTTTTTTCCTATAAGTCAGGCAAGATAATAGCCTTAAAGAGCCATGTTATTCCCTAGACCTAGAATTATCAATAAATTTCTTGAGGTGACAGACAAAGTGAGACAGAGTAACCATGAAAAGGCATGACCCATCTGAAAGATGAATCTCACATGGAGACTCAAAGGATATTTGGAGTATTTCAATATAATAACTCAATTGTTTCTGGCACAATGACTTTTATTTGACATTCTAAAACAAAGTTAGAAACAATTCTAAAAAAACAGTAACAATATATGAGAATAAAATTGGGCTGTGGAAACCTAATATAGAACTTTTTTAAAATCAAGCTCATCTACATCTACAAAGTGGCATGGGATTGTGGTTTTCTAGTTTGAAGAAATGCATCACTTGCTGTCATTGTTTAGCTTAATTTATGAGAGTTACTCTCTATTTTGAAAAACGCTTAAATGTTTCAACTAGTTCAAGTTTTTTTGTACTTTTATGTTGTCATGGAATTATGCTTTATTTCATATTTCATAAATTACATAAATGTGAGTCTTCTGCTAATTGATCGAGCCTATAGCAATTTCATTTTACTGGCTATATAGCTGAAATAGGAGAATAGTAAATAGATAAGTAATTACTCATGATGCCATTGTCACATTTGAAAATTACAAGCTCAATCCATTTTAATTTGGTATATATATGTGGCAGTTAGATTCAGGTTTCTCCCAAAAAACCTTATGTGTTTTGCATGCTAGGTGTCCAGCTAGTGGCAATTTGGAAATTGAAGAATTGGTGATGTTGGTGAGGACCAGATTATGGGTGTTATAGCCAGCTTCCCCTTGCCAGTGTTTAGCACACATTCCTGCTGCTGTTGTCCATCTGAGGTTGGCCAGGAGGTGATGCCCACCTTCTGCTCATACCATCATTTTCCACTGCCATCTAGAGCTTCTCCTCGAGTCTGAAAGGCCAAAATAAACCTCCCCACAAGCTGCTCTTAGTCATGTGCTTTCTGCTATCAATGAAAAGCTGACTGAAACAATACTTCTATGCAATCAATTTTAAAAGTATGCCTAATATCTATGAACTTTAATTGTCTGATGTCATTTGTGTTTATACCATAACATGGGCTTAATATTTTTCTTTTGCCAAATTTAGTCCTTTAATTTAATGCATTATTTTCTTCTTAGAATAGGATGTCTTCCTTTCACTGAGACTTATTATTATATAAACTTTATCTCTCCCCTTTCATATACAACATTTATTCACTTCAAATAACATGAATAAGTCAATCCAGTTTTAAGAACCATTAACCAATTACCAGGAATCTTCTTGGCCATATCCTTATAAATGATCTACAAATAAACTTCCCCTTACTCACAGGTTGAAATATCACTATACTTACAGACCTTTCACTTGGGAATGTGTAGCCTGTTTTCAGAAGGCTCCCTTTCTATTTTCTATGTCTTAAATTCACTTACTTTATTAGTGAGTGGGGAAAAAAAGATTTGGAATTATAAAGCACAAATATTAAAGAATATTTTTAATTGGTAGACTTTTAAGATTTACAGAAAATGTATTTTTAAGTGACAACTGCTATTTTAATTTATTATTTTTTAATTTTTTATTAAGAACATAATGTATATGAACTCATCAAGTGTTGGCATAATCTTTTCCCTCCTCTCTGCCCCCATTCTGCTGGGAGCAGTTCTAAGATGGTTTGCTGATATTCTACATGGGGTGTGTTTGGTTATGGGTTATGGAAACAGTAGTTAGTTTTTGCAGGGAGGCTATGCCCCTGAATATGATGTTCCAACCTGTGGCTCTCAAAAATCTTCCCATCTCCTCATCCACAAGATTCCCTGAGCCTTGGTGGTTGTGTTTTAAGACTGCTTCACTGATGAGCTTCTTAGGAGCCTTCTGGTATGTGTTGAGTATTCTCAGGGTCTGTCTCCTTCACCCTAGTGCTGATTGTCAAGCTCAGCAGGGTGCAAAAAAGCATTGTCAATACTGATGATAATAAAATAAGGGTGTTTGTCAACACTGATTCACTTAGAAGATGCTCTTTATCTTGCAGCATACAATATTTGGCCTACACCTAATTCTTTGTGTAAAAATAAATGCACATTTGCTGGGCATGGTGGTGCACTCCTTTAATCCCAGCACTTGGGAAGCAGAGGTAGGAGGATAGCCATGAGTTTGAGGCCAGCCTGAGACTACATAGTGAATTCCAAGTCAGCCTGGGCTAGAGTGAGACCCTGCCTTGAAAAACCAAAATAAATAAATAAATAAATGCACATTCATCTCATAAGTATGCAAATTTGCTTTCATATTTTAAAATGGTAATGTATGTATACAAAAGAATCATTTGTGAAATAAGCTTACTTATTTTATTGTGAGTACATGTTTGATATTCAGGTCTATTTTATGGGTCACGTAAATACTGTTCTGGCGAAAAATGATAGCAAGCAGGAAAAGCTTAAGAAGCTCTGGCCTAGAGAAGTTTCCAGGCACAGCAAATAACACTACTGCGTTTTCAAATCAGAGCAGCTATCACAACTTTATTATAAACAGAAAGATGAGAGCTGCGGGGGATGGCTCAGTGAATAAATTACTTCAGTTCAAGCATGAAGACCTGAGTTCTGATCCCAAAGCACCCATTAAAATGCCGGAAAAAGTGCCTCATCTGTAATAACCCTGCTGCTGAGGCAAAGACAACAGATCCCCAAGGATCACTGACTACCCATTCTAGTAGAATCGGTGAATTCTAGATTCTGTAAGAATTACTATATCTGAAAATGAGGCCTAGAGTGACTAAGAACCCAAGTTTGACATGTGTGCACATGTGTGTGAGCTCCTGCATCCATGCTTGCCCACACTCATTTGGATGCACACATAAACACACACACTCACACACACACACACACACACACACACACACACACACACACACACACAGCACATATACAAGCCATGGGTAAGTAGATAGAGTAAAATGAAACAGAACGTCTCTAACTGAAGTAAAAAGACACTAAGAGACGATGCTAAAATTGTTTTCCTATTTATGATGCATATATTGTAAATGCCTGCCTGAAATTCTTGACATCTATAACCACTGCTATCTGCTTTTCACAGGAAAAAGCAGGCCGTTACCTTGTCAACAGCATGTCTCAGAGTTGCACAGTACAAAACTGTTGAAGATTACAGGTTTTCACTGTAACTGCCAGTATCTTCAAGTACTGTGCAGGAACAAAAGCTGGGCTATTTCTCCACCCATAACAGTGAATAGTCTCCCGCAGAGATTTTTTTCTAAATTTCTTGATGTAACTTTGATCTTTGTCATCTCACTTGTTTCCTTTGAGTCATTTATGTTGTTGATATGAACAAGGCTATTTCACCCGCATAAATCATTGGTCACTAAAATTAAAAAAAAAAAAAATGTATACTGAGACACTGTAAGACTAAGTTCACAAAAATAATTTAAAAAAACCTGACAACTGACTTTGTTTGTTTGTTTGTTTGTTTTTATGATGTAAGGTCTCACTTTGGCCAAAGCTGATCAGGAATTCCCTATATAGTCTCAGCATGGCCTTGAACTCACAGCAATACTCCTACCTCTGCTTCCCAAGTTCTGAGATTAAAGTCATGTGCCACCACACCTGGCTTTAAAATCTGGGTTTTAAGTTATCATAATTAAATAAAACTTTGTTTGAATCAATTTTTTTCATACTATATATACAACAAATGAGCATGCTTACTTTACAGGATCAACCATTCACATTCAAAAGATTCAGTCAATAACATAAGACATACTTAGTAGAAACTCAGCATCAGTTTCCATTTCTTTATTTTAGGTTTTTTTAATATGATTTGTCAATGGTCTCAATGAGACATAACTAGAAAATGCCATTAATATTATAATGATTATTACTCACAATTGGCATTCAATGTTTATTGAAATATATGTGATAATTCAGGAGCTATAATTGTTTATATTAAATGAATTATCAGTATTGCAGATTTAT
The DNA here is from genome assembly GCF_020740685.1 of Jaculus jaculus. NCBI lineage: Eukaryota > Metazoa > Chordata > Mammalia > Rodentia > Dipodidae > Jaculus > Jaculus jaculus. The sequence goes on along the minus strand of NC_059103.1, from coordinate 181,573,216 downwards.
CATCTCCTTTAAGTTACCAATAAAATTTTCCTTTTAATAATCTCAACTTTCCTGTCACTTTGTGCCCATTGATCAACCTGTGCCAGTCCTTCTGCATCTTACTCCTTTAAGTCTCTAGTAGCCATCACTATTTTCACTTGCACAAAGAGATAATTTACAATCCACAAGTGAGGTCATCCATTGTCATTTTCCATTTGAGCCTAGATTAGTTCACAAAAACAGTGGTCTCCATTTCTGACTACACTGTTGCTAAGGACAGAATTCCATTCTGCTTGATAGCTCCATGGCCTTTCCTTGTGGATGTAGCCATTCTTCTTGCTGCTGGTGATGATGGACACATACATTGTTTCCATTTCTTGGCTACTATAATATGTGACCCATTTTTTTTTCTCTTTTTCTGTCTCTCAATAAATAAATAAAAATAAAATATTACAAAAATAAGTTCAATAACAATGCACTTTTTTCGATACCCATTTAAAACATAAAATCCGCAAGGCAACAACATAAACATTTGTTACACACAGACAACATATGGCATAGTATCTCAGACTCACAGCCTTTACCTTAATGGCAAAATGTAGAAAAATTCCAAGATAGTCTGGTTATATTATTTAAATATAATATTTTTGTAACCATGTTTTATTTTGTTGGATTGCCATTGTGATGACTTCTAGTATCTTTAATTTTACTAATGTTATCAATTCTCTGCTTGGCTTGCTTTCAAGATAATTAAGATTTTTATTCAATCTATAAAATATATTGACACATAAAATATAGTTACATTTTGACTGATCAATTTTCTTAATGTTTACACTTATGTGGGTACATACAAAAGTAAAATTTATTCTTCAAAGATCATATCAAAATAACAAGTGGAACGCAGATCCAGTAAATTTTTAGATAGTGGGATTATTATTGAGTATTGACTTTCAATATCTTTATTATTTATCATAATTTTCAAGTTAATATACATCCATATATATAGTGTCATATGCCATATACAAGACAATATACACTATCTATATATCTATCTACCAATCATCTATATATACACACATATATGAAATGGCCAGCCTATATGGACATCAGAGGACAACCCTGGGATATCAGTCCCAAGTCTTTCTTGTTTGCCACTGTGAATGACAGATTAGCTGAATAGAGAGCTTCAGGATTCTTCTGAGTCTGCCTTGCATTGTATTATTTATGTCTGGATTTGACTCAATTTTTGAGATCCAAACTCTAGTCCTGACTTGCACACCAAATGTAACCTATCCAAAGTGTATAATATTATGATGGTATGTTTATTTTATACATATTTTATGTTTGGTTTTATATATGTTTCCTGTAAAATGTGAAATTAAAGAAGTCTAAGAAAGCATAATACTCTCCAATTGCTATTGTTCTATAGTAAACATTGAAACTATCAGAGATGCTCAAATATTTCTATCAGTAAAAACAACTGTTTTCTGAGACAAGTTGGTCAGCAGTAATATATTTGAAAAATCACTGAAGCATACTTGGGTTGTCAGGTGTATTTCCTTTATTGTTTTCTCTTCACATTCTTGTTTCCCTTCTGTCTGACCTATCTTCACCTCTTTTTATCTCATCTATCATAGCTAAACACCAGACAAAATAATTTGTTTATTAAGTCCATGATACATTCTCTAATATGTTACTCAATCTTCAGTTTCAGGATAAGAATTTTAATAATCTGCTCATTTTCTAGTCCTTTTTCTTGTTTCACATTTCTTAAATCAAAATATATCATGTAATGAGAAGAATGTAATATTTCAATATTTTAGTGACTAATCATTGAGGTCTTCATGATAGTGTATGTTGTATATACAGAGCTTCTAAAATCATTATCCAATTATCACAAATAGAATAAGCACCAAAGCATTTATACTAACTCCACAAGTAGTTGCACAATTCACTATATATTGTTATTTAAATGCATAGTGTCCTATTTTCAATAAAAATGATCAATTTGATGTTATTTTATGCCACTATTAAATGAAATCATTTTCCACAACTATGATAAAAATAAGTTCTTGCTCTGCAAGATAATGGATTTCTGGCTTATGTGTTTTCACATATCCAGTACAATGCATTTCTAGGTATGGTTGAAAATGTATTATTTTTTGAATTGATTATTTAATTCATTCATTCATGTAGACATTGTGTCTACTAGTATGCCATTGAATCTTGCTTTTGCGAATTAACACATATCTGCCTTTATGTGTGTGGTTAGGAGATTAAACCTGGACAGGTGGACTTCAAAAACATATGCATTTAATGACTAAACCATCTCCAATACTCCTGAAAATGTATTGTTTATGAATAATTTACCAGAGCTGGGGAAATTGTTAAAGTTCTGGCACTGTAACCATAGTGACCTAGGGTCCCATCTTCAGCATCCACATAAAATGCTTGTTATCATGAGACACGGATATAATCCCAGCACTGGAGAAGTGGAGACAAGGGATCACGAAAGTTCACTGTGCACATAGTTTAGTAGGATCTGTAAGCTACAGGATACATAAGAGACAATAAATAAACTATAGACACTGTCTCACTAACCCACACAGAAAGACACATACCTAATCACCTGAAATTGATCTGTCCTCCATATATGTACACACACACACACACACACACACAGAGAGAGAGAGAGAGAGAGAGAGAGAGAGAGAGAGGGAACCAAGAATAAAGAAAGAAAAAAAAATAGTTAATTCAAAATATACTTGTGGGGCTGGAGAGATGTCTTAGTGGTTAAGCGCTTGCCTGTGAAGTCTAAGAACCCCAGTTTGAGGCTCAATTCCCCAGGACTCAGGTCAGCCAGATGTACAAGGGGGTGCATGCATTTGGAGTTTGTTTACAGAGGCTGGAAGCTCTGGAGCACCCATTCTCTCTCTTTCTCTCTCTCTGCCTCCTTCTCTCTGTCACTCTCAAATAAATAAATAAACAAAAAAAAGTTTAAAAATCTACAAAATATGCTTGTAATCAGGGTCATCCACATTAATGGAAAGAACTTTCCAGTCATGCTGAGAACTTTCGCCCTGATTATTTCACCTCTTGTTCATACCATGCACCAAGTTTCATACTTATTAACTGGGTCATTGTCAACATAACAGCCAATAAGTTTGTCACTATGTCCTGGGTCTTCCCATGCTTGGGGAATGACACTATCGTTACAGATATATGTTTTATAAGGGAACAGATTGGTAGCATAAGGGAGCTTTCCTTCTTTTACATCTTGCTTAATTGGATTCAGAGGGAGTTTTGTAGCTATCTTAAGCTACAACTGCCGTGTTGGACACATCCTTAGCTGTATAAATTGGAATATAATGAAATGGAGAAATGTATTGCCCTTTATTATTTTTTGAGAAACACTTGTTACTCAAGGGTGAAGGGTGTGGCATGAACCTCGCTATTAAAGCCACTCATGGTGCAGATGAATCAGAGCCAGTCGCTTCCATTGCCAGCCTCCACAGAGCCAGCAGCCCACAGGCGATGGCCACTGACAAGGATATTAATGATGTCAAGTGGCTGAAACCTAGCTACCTAGAATAGAAGCTACTGTTGACTGTCTAGAATGTGCAAGGATTCTTATAGAAAACCTGAAAATGAGTTTACTTTCAATTCAGAATTAAATACAAGTATTTTGCAACTGGTAGTATTAAAAGTACTCGTGGAGATTGGAAGACTCTAGTGACTAGAAAACACATGGACAAGGAATCATTTGCATGAACATCATGATGTCAGAGAACCCCTTAAAGTGTGATTCTCATGCCACCAAAATCATTGTGTATACTTTACCACCACGTGAAACTGCCTGCTCACTGCCATCACATGTGGAGAAATGATTCCATCACCAGAAAATCTGACAGAATCTGTGTGGAGTGCAAGCCACTGTTGCTGCTTCCTGTTCCCCAGGAAGCATTAGATGCACAATAAGCAGCATTCTCCTGAGACCAATCCTGTATCCTAAGAACGTTACCTCAAACATTTCCTTTCTCAACTAACTGTTAGGGCATGCTTAAGTATCCAAGTACTTGTGATTTGGAAGTCATCTGTGAATAGATGTACAATATGAAAACACACTGGATGTATGTTTACTGTGTACTAAGAAATAAAATTATTTTGCTGAAAAAAATACTTTGGAAAAGTAACTAAAAACATTTCTAAGTACTATCATTCCATAAATAATAATGTTTAATAATAATGTTTAAAAGTCTAAGGTGATAGCAACTTTACTGAACAGATGTAATGGCATACACTCAAATTTTTGTTGCACATTAACTTAAATTAATGAAAAATCTGTCTTAACTAAGACACTATTTAGGAAAAAGATATTTGCCTATATTGTCAACTTCAAAAAATAAACACTATTTTAGTAGTTTATCTTTCTGACTGTTGGTAATTAGGGATCAAACTTATGTATAAATTATATTTAGCATGTTTAAAAATTCTTCAATCAATTTGTTTTTTTTTTAATATTTAAAAATATTTATTTATTTGCATGCAGAGAGAGATAGAGAGAAGACAGACAGAGATAATGGGCATGCCAGGGCCTCCAGCCTATTCAAATGAATTCTAGATGACTGTGCCACTATGGACATCTGACTTTATGTGGGTAATGGGGAATCAAACCTGTGTCATTAAGCTTTGCAGGCTAGTGCCTTAACAGTGGAACCATCTCTCCAGCACTGTTCTTTTCTTTTTGTTGTTGTTGTTGTTTGTTTTTTTGTTGTTGTTATTGTTTCTTGTTTTTGATGTATGGTCTCACTCTGGCCCAGGCTGACCTGGAATTCACTATATAGTCACAGGGTGGCCTCGACCTCATGGCGATCCTCCTACCTCTGCCTCCCGAGTGCTCGGATTAAAGGCATGTGCCACCATGCCCAGCTTCTAGCACTGGTTTTAAAAACAAAAATATCAAGTACTGAAATGGTAGACTCCTGTTTAGGTCACATAGAAGATCAACTCTTTAAATCTCACACCAGTTCAGAAACAGTGCAGAATGATATGGAGTCATATATCTATATATCTATCATTTTATTTCCTTACATTTATTCTTCCATAGATCAACTATTTCTTGCCTTTTATTTATTTATTTATTTATTTATTTATTTATTTATTTATTTATTTATTTGATTTTTTTGAGATAGGGTTTTGTTGTAGCCCAGGCTGACCTAGAATGCTTGGATTAAAGGTGTGAGCCAAGACAGCTGGCAGATCAGATATTTGTTGATTCTCTGAAACATCTTTGGTATTAAATATTCCAGATATAACAAAAATATGGATACACCTGCACCACAAAGAGGTGAGGCTCTGCAGTCATCTTTGTGTTTCTTTCTCAGCTGCCTTTTCCCTTGTCCTCCACAGATGTACTCGTTCCTTCAATTTCCTATTGCCATGCCAGTAGAAATGTGTTCCAAAGATCCAAAAATGTAAACTTTCCAGATAATATTAACTCAATATGCAACAGCCATTTCTAGGCCCTTCTTCCCAGGGTTCTTAGCAAAGGTAAAGGTAAACTGATAAAAAAAGAATTTGAATTTTGCAAAATCCTTGAGCTCCTGTTGCAGTTTGGTAGAAGAGCTCTCAGCTTTTCTGTGCAATCAAACCCTAGCTCTGTCATGCCATTTATAAATTCCTTTCTTTTTAAATTCACATTGATAGCAGCTCTGAACTTCTGTACTATGAACAAAATGTTAATATTGGGTGGATCTAGGCTCAAATCATTATTCTGTGTTAAGCAGTGGGTAGCAGTTCTCTCACTAGCCTATGTGATGCTATGCACTGGTGAACCTTGTCCTTCTAAGACAACTTAGCGTACATATGGTGTACAATAACTATCCAGAAAATTACTGAAGATATGAGTAGGAAAAAGAGTAATGAAAATAGTAACAAGGATTTGGGGTAATTATTTATACTGTTTAATCTATCCTTGATCTATCTTCTACCTGTTTACTTGATTCCTCTATCTATTGATGTAATATCTGCACATAAATTCACTTATCTAGAAAGAAAAATACTTTAAGACTGAGAAAATAAATGTTTTCTGATTGGATATCAGATGCAATCCATGGGAGAGAATACTTGTGTGCTTCTGAAAATCTACCCAAATCCACAGTTGCAATGGTCATAGACTTTAGGAGGAGGGGAAAGGCAGTAATATTGACTGGCTTGATGGGCATGCATCAATTTTCACTGAAAAGATTTATATAATGTTGTAGCATGAAGCTTCAGGTGGCTGGGCTGACCTTCCAAGCCAGGCACAGTTCAGGAGGAAGGGAAATAATTGAAGGATACAGACCTAGGGGAAGGTCGATAGTGGCAGAAGAAGTTGCCCCCTTTCATGGACCATGGAGAGAGAGGAAGACAACCACCACCAGCATAAGTAAGCCCACATCAAGAGCTCCAAGCAAAGCTCAGGCACTTTGCATATCTTTAGACTGAAATTCCTCAAACACATCTTAAGGCAGGACCCTAGGATTTTCCCAAAGTGACACCTCCTCTAACTAGGTGACTGAGATCTAAGTTACAAGCTTTAATAATACTCCTGAATCATTAGGGGTGTGTCCATTCAAACCACCACATTCCACCCCTGACCCCAAATAGATTCTAAACTATGTCGTATTATATATTGTCTTCAGTCCTAATTTAAATTTCCCTACAGTCTTTACCTACTTAAGATACTTTCAAATTCCCAAGTTTCATCTAATATTTAAAATAGTCTCTTAGCTGTAAGTCCTATAAAATCAAAATAAACTATATATTTTCAGCATATTATGCCACAGAGTAAACATTTACAAGCGCTATTATGCATAACAAAGAAATAAATACTGGAACAAGGCAAACTCAATAACCATCAAATAAACACCAAACATCTGCTGTCTCATATGACCAGTGGTTGACAGTCTCCAGATTTCCTAATTCCACCCCTCCAGCTGGACTGAAAAGCCAGAAAAACCTTCCATCTCAGGCCAAGAGTGCTTCATGGTAGCCCTTGCATAATCCTGGAATATCCAAAACATCTTCAGACCTCCATGCAAATTACAGTCTATCTTCCAGTGGCTTCACCAGGCATTAGAGGGCCATCAAAACCTGCCTATATCCTGTGTCCCAGAAATGGCTCCTGGAAACATGTGTACTTTATGACCACTCCATGGATTTTCCATACTTCTGAAACCAATACCAGGGGTGCAGGACACCACTATATTTTTAATTCAGGGAGGAAATAAATTGTAAGCTTGAACAACAATTCCTTTTCTTCAGATTTCCTCTCAAAAGACTGCATTATTGCTATTCAGTCTTGGGGGGGGGGGTGAAATCACCTTAGGCATTCTCTCCATTGTTTTAATGTAAAGCTGTTGCTCCATCTTCCTTAAGATTGTTATTGTGTTTGATGATAGCAGCTTCAGTAACCTATAAACATCACTGTGTCCATAAATTTTAAACTTATTTTAATTTCTGTGACTTTAACATATTATTTATTTATTAATTTGAGAGAGAAAAGCATATAGAGAGATTGAATGGGTGTGCCTGGTCCCCAGTCACTACAAACTTCAGACACATGCATCAACTTGGTCATCTGACTTATGTGGGTCCTGGAGAATCAAAACTGGGTCCTTTGGCTTTGTTTCAACTGCTGAGAAATTTGAGAGCTGAATCATCTTTTGGTAGGAATATCCCTCCTTTGCTTATTGAAACTTGTGAATAATCCCTCAGAGATTTCCTGTTCTCTTCAAATCATAACTAACATGTATTTAATCACAAAATATAAATATTTTATATATAAATAAATATATACATGTAGGGGCTGGAGAGATGGCTTAGCAGTTAAGTGCTTGCCTGTGAAGCCTAAGGACCCCAGTTCGAGCTCGATTCCCCAGGACCCACGTTAGCAAGATGCACAAGGGGGCGCATGTGTCTGGAGATTATTTGCAGTGGCTGGAGGCCCTAGTGTGCCCATTCTTTCTCTCTCTCTGCCTCTACCTCTCTGTGTCTGTCACTCTCAAATAAATAAAAATAAAACAAAATCATATATATATATATATATATATATATATATAATTTCTATTAACATATATATATGTTAATAGAAATGGCATATTTAATAATAGGTTAAGGCCATAAAACGTCCAAGTATTAGCAACATGACTTAAGGTTCAAGGCTAACACACACACACACACACACACACACACACACACACACAGGATAATATTTTAAAATGAGATGGAAATGCTTGAAGAAAGGTATAAAATGTCATGGAGACAATTGTTATGTTGCTTTTTGCTCTAAAGCATATCCTCTGAATATGTTTAATTATACAATAATGTTAAGTACTAAGATGTAAAATGGGATAAGATTAAAGTGTTTTTTTTTAATTTTGTTAATTTTATTTAGCATACAAATACTGACTTCCATTATCTTTCCACACATGTGTGTATTATAATCTGCTTGTACACATTCCTTGTTAATCTCTTTCACCCATTCCCTTCCCTTCAATCACTGATCTCCCCACAAGCCCCTGATGCCACAGCTTACATGTATAATAGTGTTAATTAAATGGCTAAATCATGTCTAAAACGCATAGCTGGATAGAAAATGGACATCTGAACAAACACAAGGACCACAGGAGTAAGCAGTTCTAAGTATCAAATTATATGATGACATGAGAGGTCATGAGAAAGCATATCCATGGAGGAACCATAACTGTGGGGAAAGCAAAACACTTCCATTCCGTCTCTAAGCAGTCAAATACTATAATTTTAAAACTAGTTTTCTTCATGCTATTAACTCACTTCTACTTGTAGAAATCTTGCCTCAAACTAGGCTATTTTTTGTAATGTGAGGGATGAATGTATGATGCTGTATGTAAGTAAAACAATTGAAGATTTACTGTGTTGTGTTTGTGATTCTTTTATGAAGAATTTTGTGAGTAGAATTTATGAAATTGAAATTCCCTATGAAACAGGAATATGGTTAATTCGTCTTGAATGTCCATGCATTTTTTTGTTTTCTATAATATCTCCTATGACATTTATTTTGTTATCTGAACTTTAACACACAAATATTAAGTCAGTTTCTATTTTTAGATTTTAATTTTTATATCATTGACTATGTAAAATATCTTTTCTGAAGCAGTATCAGAGTAGTAGGGATTATTGAAGAAAGGGAAAATAAAATGAATAACTTTTGTTAATGTAGATCAAGAAGTTAAGTTCTTCTGTACTATGTGAGCAAGCCATTGCTCTATTAACCTCAGTGGAATTGTTTACTCTTAAAGAAAAGAAAAAAGCTGGCCTTTAATCCCAGCACTTGGGAGGCAGAGCTAGGGGGATTGTTGTGAGTTCAAGGCCACCCTGAGACTACATAGTGAATTCCAGATCAGCCTGAACAAGATTGAGACCCTACCTTGAAAAACAAAACAAAACAAAACACCAAAAAAAGAAAAGAAAAAACTAGCCTTCTTTAAATTTAACATATCATGAACATATTAATTTCAAATTTTATTCATGAAGCCCATATGAGAGGTTTCCTACAGGCTGGGTATGTTTATTTTTTTCTCTTAAAATATTTTTCAAAATTGTTTTATTTGTTAAGGTTATGCTCATATCCCATATCCTCTGTATCCCATCTACTCCACTAAGGTCCCTCTTCAGAGGGTCATTATTGGTATTCACTGTGAGGTGCTGAAGTTCTCAGTCTATGGCTGAGTGCCTCAGGCTAATCCTAACCACCCTGTGGCTCTGACAATCTTTCTGCCCTCTTCCCTAAGGTTCCCTGAGCCTTGAGAGATGTGTTTGAAATGTGATTTAGTGTTGAATTCTCTATAGCCTCTGGATTTCTGTTTGGATAAGATTTGATTGACCACAGTGTCTATTATCCTCTCCCCGGAACTGGTTTCAGGGTAGCAGTGAGAGCAATTCTCATGTCACTACTTCCTCTGTAGCCCCAGTAGATGTGGTAAAGGTGACCAGTCTCAGAGAAAGCATTAAGCTATCTTTTCTTGTTGTATTTATGGATTTTCGATCTCCCCAGGATTCTCTCATTTGAAAATAAAAAAATAAATAAATATGAAAATAACTTCGCTTAAAGGTGATAGGCACAGTTATTTGAAAGACATTTTGATGTGTATACCTTACTCTTCATGATCAACAAGAATGGAGGTTCTCTCTGAAGTCTCTGAGTTTCCTATCCACAGGATTCTGACTTATTTCCCAGTATCAGCTATGAGTTCTCTCCCACTGAGTAGGTCTCAGTCCATTCCAAGAGCAGTTGGTGACAAGCACAAGTTGTGTATCACTTTGCCCAGGTATGTACATCTTGCTGGGCTGGTTGATTTCGTAGCTTGTAAGCTCTCTTGCTTATTCTCACTGTTGGTAACCATTATCCCTGAGCAGCTTCCATAGCAATTTACAGCACTGTGAGGTCTAGCCAGGAGACAACTTGTTTCTTGCTCAGTGTCTTCATGGTCTCATCATGTTCTGTGAGTACAGGCTGTGGTGTCTTCAACAACATTACAGGCTGTTACTTTTTAGTTATGGCAGGTAACAAATTGCTTTGGCAGTGGTCTGCATTACTTTAGAGACCTCATGGGTCTTCCTGATCCCAATTGGAGGTTAACTCAATTCTGACTGTGAGATATACCAGCCAAAGTCCAGAGTTTTAGAGTTAAGCTTTTTCCACCTTCTGCTAGACACTTCTATATGGTGACCCACCCCATTCTACTGAAGATAATTTCTTATAAGATGCTATTCAGAAGGGAGTATTCTATTGTACTTATTGATATTGTCATTAGCTTTGTGTAATCCTCCTCCTCTACATTGCTTCCACCTATTTCCCCCAAAAGCCCATCCACCCCTGTGTTCTCTTCCATCCCTTCTTCATTCTTTGCTTCCTCCTTTATTTACAGTGATAGCAGGGTGATTGATCTAGACTACCAGGGGGAAGTTGGACTGCTCCTCCACAATGGAAGTAAGGAAGAGTATGTCTGGAGTGCCAATTCTTTAGGGCATCTCTTAGTGTTAGCATGCCCTGTTATCAAAGTCAATGGATAACTGCAACAACCTAGTAGATCGTGTAATAAATGGCCCAGATCCTTCAGTAATGAAGGTATGGGTCAACCCTTCAGGTAAAGAACCAAGACCTTCTGAGGTGCTTGCTGAAGGTGGAGGAAATACAGAATGGGTTGTAGAAGGCAGTCACAAATACCAGCTAAGGCCACATGACCAGTTACAGAAACAAGAACTGTAATTGCAATGATTTTGTCTTGTTTGTACATATCTACACCAATATTAAGATTACACCACTAGGTAATTGTTGGATTTATTTAGACCTATTATATTAGAGACTAAGCATTCCTCAAGGAACCTTGCTTTGTGTTGAGGGCAAGATTTTGCAGTTCCGGTTGTACATGGGACAGTTATACCACATTAGGTGGAATTATGAGCTTGTTACTGTTTGCATTTGGAAATTAAGTATGATGCAAGGAGATATGGTTTGGTGTCAAGTTGATAAGGGGTGGGTTTGTGATAGTTAAGGTGGTGTCAACTTGATCTGTTTAGTAATCCACAGAAATCCCTCTCCGGTGAGTCTCTGAATTTGCTTCCAGGAAGTATCAACTAAAGGAGGAAGTCTTTCCCCCAAAGTAAGTGCTTCCCCCAGAGCTGGGGCCCTGCTCAGAGGGGGATTCTATATAAGGAAGCTCTGGGTGAAGAGAGCCCCTTCCTTCCTTCTTTCCATTTGGCTGCTGGAGCTGCTTGTTGCCTTCAAGTGTGGATTGAAGGCCAGCACGGACTGAAGATCCACATCAACTGAAGACCCATGTGGATCGAAACCCAGCCACTCCTCAGGAAGCCTCCATTCCTTCTGTCACCATCTTCAATGCATGATGGGGACTACTGAGTCACCTGGCCATATGGACTGAGCAGCTACCAGGTTCCTTGATTCTCTGGCCTGAAACTGCTATTGGACTACTGTTAGCTAATCCAATAAATTCCCTTTTTAAAATAATTCAATCTAGAAGTTCTGTTCCTCTAGAGAACCCTGACTAATACACCTGTGAAGTTTATAATCCCTGGTTTGATTCCCAGTCTCAGGTAAGACCAGATCACAAAGTTTTGAACATCTTCTGAGGGTTTTTTTTTTTTCCTTTTTTTTTTTTTTTTTTTTGCAGTGACAGGAGACACTGTTATACCGTATGTTCTGTCACGCTCTTTTTCTCATAAATAAATAAATATTTTCTAAAAAAAATAATCTGTGAGATGTTCTGTACTAATTACATTTATACTCATTTTCTTGGCTCAATATTTCAAATGACTTGTCATAGAATTGCACTAGTAATGCTTCTGTTTATGAAGTCTGTTATTGATCTCTTCCAGTTTTGTTTTATTCCTGTCAAATGTTATTCAGCTAAAGAGTATCTGTTTGTAGTTTTTTAATCTCTGTTGTTACTTTTATATATTAATTTATATAATATATATTCATACAAATATATTATATAAAAATATATTTTATATATTAACTTATATATTAATTATGTGAAAACATAATTTCCTGATTGCTTTTGTTTACTGTTCTTTCTCACCTAGAGCTTCTTTTTCATAATCACTTGAAAGTTTAGTCGTATTTTCCATAAATCTCCAAATAGTTACCATGTGTTTATGGAGATGCATTTTGTTTCTTTTACTGATTCATGTTGGCCTGTTACTTCTTGTTATTTTGTTACAATTTTGCATTTGTAAAGAAGTCTTTTCTCCCAGAACTTACAGACCAATTTTGTTCAGTCAGTAGAAATCTGGGAATCTGTCACATTTGTTATGGGAATGCTTTCTCTCAGGACATGGAATGTAATTGCTGAATCAGACAGGTTTGTAAGTTTCTTTGGAGGAATCTTATTATCTCTTCTACTTGCTTATATCTGACTATAGGACTATGGGTTCTGTGGTGCTACATTAAGCTTTTTAGGCTCCTTTTTACTCTCACACTCAAAGATCCAGAAAATGTCATTTTCCATTCATTGCTCTGAGTCAGTGAAAACACATGAGTCTCAGAGGAGAAATCAGAACCTTATTCCCCTTCCTGTAAGATAGAATATAAGAATCATGTCCTCTTTTCTCTTTTCCTCCTCAGGAAATAGCCATGAATGTTCCTTTCCTTCTGATTGCAAAAGGGGATGGCTTGTCAGAGGGAGTGGCACAGTTTAGATAAAATGGCTTTTCTGATTCCTTTAACTGAAATGTGAAAGGTGCCTGTGGTACTGTAAGGTAAATTCATTTTTGCAGTTTCCTTAAAGTCTTGAGCCCATATATTTTTTGCTATATTGGGTTTCTGTGGAGAAGTAAAATCTTGGATCTTCAATTTTGCCAAATTTCTGATATTACTCAGGAAAACAAATTTAAATTGTAATCAAAAAGCATCAATACTAAATCAAAAATATATGGTATATAATACTATGTAAAATAACGATATATTAGTCATATGTTATGACTTTTATTATTTCACTCAAGTTTAATTTCTTAAATGTGAAATACATTGTAAAATATCATTCATTTTCCAAGAAACTGTTTTGAAATATTTTATTTACTTAATAGAGACAAAAAGTGGAAAGAAGAGAGAGATAGATACCAGAGCATCTTTCCTATACAAACTGCAAACACATGTGCCACTTTGTACATCTAGCTTTACATGAGTACCAGGGAATTGAACTCAGGTCTTCAGGCTTTTCAAGCAAATGCCTTTAACCACTGACCCACCTCTTCAGCTCTTATTTTATCAAGAATCCTAAACACACTCCAGTCTTCACGTAATTTGTGCCAGCAACTTTAAATGATAATACTTTGCAGTGTATCATTTATGGTAATCACTAAATTTCCTGAAACTTACTCAGTTACTTCTTATTGTACTATAATCATCCAATTTCTTGATCATAGAATTTGTTATGCAGTAATATCATTATGAAATAGAGAAGAGAACCTATTGAAATTGCTAAATTGATAATAATATTCAAAATAAAATAACATATTAGGCTGTAAACTAAAATAAGTCTCAAATTAATGTAATTTCCTATTTTTAGAGATAAATGATGACAATTCACAAGTGATGAAAAGACTCCTCTTTTATGCATTCCTGGGGGAAAAAAAATGTGCTTCAAAATCCTTCCTATTACAGTTATTTTCTTACTCTGACCTCCCACAATGTTGACATCTCACTCCTATCCTTCTTCCTCAAAAGAATCTTAAATTATAGTGCCCTACTTCTTTTCCCTGTTTGCTAACTGAAAGCCTTCATACAATTCATGCCTTTAATGTATTTTTCTAGTATCATATCATTATAATATCATGCATAGTTATATGTCTATACATTCACAAAATGCATGTTTTATTTTTATTTACTTAAAGGTTTCAAGCTTATTTTACACATTGTTCCATATGCATTATTATATAGTGTGCATCATACTTTCATTTTCAAATTCAATTCTGGCTCTCATTTTCCAGTAGTAGACATATGAATATTAACAGCATTTATATCTCATCACTTCCAAAACCGTGCCAAAGGGGGAAAATCATTTGCTATTTGATAACAGATGTAGTGATAATAGATTTTAGGGAGGAAATTTAAAAAATATTGTCCTATAGTTTTGAACGTAATTTTTGTCTTATAGGCTACTATGTAATTGCTGCACTCATACTGGAAAACGTGACATTTACTACAATTTACTTCCAGTTGCAAATTTTGATTAGAGTTGATCCTAAAAATATATTAAAGTCTGCAAACCAACTTAGATTCTGACACCCTTATTGAAATAATGACATCCTGTTAATGGTAGAATGTATAAAGAGTTTAAAATACATCCTTCTCATCTTTCACTCTTTTTTTAAATTAAGAACATACTTTGTATGGATACATCACATATTTTCCCTCTTCTCTGATGCCATTTCACATTAGTTATTTATTATTTATTTATTTACTTAACATACACACACAGAGAGAGAGAGAGAGAGAGAGAGAGAGAGAGGGAGAGAGAATGGGCATGTCAGGGCTTCTTGATGCATACTAGGGCTTCTTGCTGCAATTGACCTCCAGACACATATGCCATAGTGTGCATCTAACTTTAGATGGGTACTGGGAAATCCATCACTGGCCATTATGTTTTGCAAACAATCTCCCTAAAGCTCTGATCCATCACTTCAACCTCATCATTCCCATATTTCCATCAAGAAAAAAAGTTAAAGGGCTTGTGAAAAAGAGACCATATGGCTTATCAGCAGCAGAAGCTGAGACATATCTTCCTGAGATGATGGTAAATACATTGATGGAAGCTTTGTATGTAGTTGTTAAAAGAAAAAAAAATTCAGAATTCAGTTTTCAAGTCCATACAGTAACTTTCACGTCAAGTTTATTCAATTTTAAGGCTGAAGTTCTGAAACATCCACTTATTTTTTCAGCAATAAAGAGGGACAATGACTACTGTGAAATATGGTCATGAGAAAGTAACCCTTTTAAACTGTGCTCAGAATATTTTATTCTGTTTTTATACCAGGGAAGCAAGCTTTGATCATTGTGACAAGAAATTCTCAGCCCCCATCCTTTCTATCCCTTCTGCATCTACTAAGTACGAGGAGTTTGAGAAGCACTTAAGGTCAGAGATCTGAGTCGCATGGCCACTGGAAGACAGATTCTGATCGCAAAACTGCATCTGATAAATTGTAAGTCTCTTAAGGAGTTGCTAGAGAACCCTGAGAACAACGTGGGACACAAACCAAGGTTACAAGTGGAAACTAATACACAAAAGCAGAAGAAAGAACATTCATCCAGCCAAATAAGCATGAATAAGCATACACAGTGGCTGTTGTCCAACACTTCATATTTCACTTTCAGAAAATATATGACAGGCTACAAGACAGGAGGAAAATAAACACTGAATAGACAATGCAAGTCCCAGAGGTAGATTGATATATGAAAGAGATTTTTAAATAACCAGACCAGGGGCTAGACAAGTGGCTCAGTGATTAAAGCACTTGACTGCACAGCCTAAGGACCTGATTTCTATTCCCCAGTACCCATGTAAAGCCAGAGGCACAAAGTGGTGAGCACATCTGGCTAGAGGCCTTGGTGCACACATTCTCTCTCTCTCCATCTGTTTCTCCCTGCAAATAAATAAAGTATTTAATAAAATTATCAGACAAGCTGTAAGATTACTAGATTAATATGCTCATGAATAGTGTTGTAATGATATACTTCAGTTATTCTAGGTTTGGTTTGTTGAAACACTAATCCAGATGTTCAGATGTTGATTAAATGTGTGTGTGTGTGTGTGTGTATACATATATATCATTTGTAATTAGTTGATTTTTTTTAATTTAATTTATTAGTTTTCTTTTCAGTAAATACAGGCAGTTTGGTACCATTATTTAGGCTCATCTGTGATCTACCCCCTCCCATTAGACCCTCCTTGTTATTGAAAATGGGTCGTGCATTGTGGAGTTAGCCCCCAGTTATTAGTATGATAAATGTCTCTGAAAATCATGACCCAACATGTAACTCTGACATTCTTTCCGCCCCCTCTTCCGCAAGATTTCCCTGAGCCATGTTGGGTTCATTTTTGGTCTGCTTCAGTGCTGAGGTGTTGGGGGCCTCTGAGGCTCTGGCTCTCTGATTTGGTAGGAGTTGATTTTTCTCTGCATTGATCTCCTTCCCCTTTGTGCTGGTATCCAGTTCACAGGAAAACATCACCCTTGCTTATTTCGCCAGTTGTCCTTAGTTTCAGTTGGGCCCCTTCTGAGGTATGTTGGGGCAGCTCTCTTCTTAGGATCTGCATCTATCTGGAAAAGAGAAGCAGATTCTCCAACGGAGAGTAAGTTAGCACCCAGAAAATTGAGATAACACTTACTTTTTTGATAGACAGTTTGATAGGTGTAGGCCCTCTTATACCCCGTGATTGATGGTAGCTTGTAGAGTATGTATTGTAGAGTGGGCTTGTGTTTGGGTATGGTTCTGACTTGTTTCCCAGCTCCAGCTAAGGGTCTAGTACCACTGAGTGGATCAGTTAGCCAAATCAAGAGCAATTGATTCCTCACCATGGCTGTGTACCACTATTGCACTTGTGTGGGTATCACATCCGGTTAATTGTTGCTACTTAGGTTAAACAATGTGTTGCTTGGACAGATCTTGGTCACTTCCCCCAGTCGCCTATGTAGCGCCTTCTGGCACTAGACACGCTGACTGTCTGGGGACTGACTCTCTCCTGGCTTCCAGCCATGTCATTCCATTTTACGTGTGTCAGCTGCGTATGGAGTCTTCAGCAATAGGGTCTTACCACTGGCCTTTGGTGGGTCATCAATTACTCTGACAGAAGTCTGTCATTATTTTGGGAAACCTTGTAGGTTTCTCTGATCAAAAGCTCATTGTGGATTGTAGGCCCAAGATGGAAGTGGGGGTTACAGGTCAGTGTCCACTAAGAAATTGAGGAAAAAGATAACTAATATACAAGAGTTAGAGAGGAGAGAGATAGAGGGGAGAGGGGGAGAGGGAGGGAAGGAAGATGTAGGAGATTTAGGTCAGTCTTGATCCTACCCTCTCCAGTGTCTTGTGGTTCAGGTGTTTCCTGTAGGGACTAGTGAAGGTTCAGTCATTTGGTCTGTCTTTTAGGAAGTAGAATTTTATGGTACCGTTGCCGTTTGGGTCCGGATTGTAGTTGAAAGATTATTGACAATAATGTAATTAAGCTTCATTTCAATTGTTGAAAGCTTAGCAACCATAAGAGAGGTTTCGTGGAGAAAAATTTCACCTCAATACTATAGATAACATAATGTAGAAATCCTGCCAAACTTACAACTTGTCCAAAAGTATAGTCATATATGGCTAATGAGATATGACCAATGTCCTGACTAAGTTAAAAATTTAGAAGGAATATTACTTCAAAATTTATATATATATATATATATATATATATATATATATATATATATATAAATTTTATTAAAATGTATTGGAATATATCAGTTGTAAAATTATTTTGTTACATGAGCAAGGCTTTGGGTATTATCCCCAGTACAACAAACAAAAAAATAACTAATATTTGAGGATTTAGCTCAGTGAGTGTATGGTTGTCCAGAAAACACAAGGCTCTACATTCAGTTTCAACATGAGGCTGGGGTGAATTATTCTTCTTCTTTACTATAGGTAACTCTTATTGTATATCTTGTTAGAAATATTGTTATTCCTTTTTTTCATTTAGTAGTATAGATACCTAAGTAAAGTTATTTTGCTTTGCTTATTTTAAACTGATTAGATATGACTATATTGTCTATATCATTGTGTTTTTTCTATATTTTATAACAAATGTAAAAAATTGTTAATTTTAATTTATTTATTTGAGAACAACAGCAGGAGAAAAGGGCAGAGAGAGAGAGAGAGAGAGAGACAGGGAGAGGGAGAGAGAGAGGGAGAGGGAGACGATGGGCGTACCAGGGCTTCCAGCCACTGCAAACAAACTCCAGACGTATGCTCCCCCTTGTGCATCTGGCTAACGTGGGTCCTGGGCAATCGAACCTCGAGCTGGGGTCCTTAGGCTTCACAGGCAAGCACTTAACTGCTAAGCCATCTCTCCAGCCCATTTTATAACATATTTGAAAGAAGCTTCCTTGTTTTTATATACATTTATACTTTTTACCCTCTTACAGCCTTTACTACATGCATATAAAGTATTTATTTTTTGTTCTACACTTATTAGTCATGGCATTTATTTACTAATTGAAGCTGGTGGGGCAATTTGCTTACCTGATGGCATACCTATTACAAGTATTTGTAAAGTCATCCTGAGATAGTAAAAACCCTGTGGGTAAAGGAAAATTAGTGCAAGGAGATAGCTATTTTCTCAAAGTTTATCAATCACAACCTACCAGAGCAGGTATTCAGAGGCTAAAACATACTCAATACCAAATCATGATGTAACTGTAAAATAAATAAATGAATACAGAAAATAAATTTTGGAATATATATTAAAATATTCCCAATGCTTGAGTTTTCTGTTCACTATGTGTAAAATGCACAGAAGTAATTGAGAGTAGGACAATGATAATTACATATTTTGCTAACTCAATATTATATCAGAAAAGAACCCTTCATTATGAAAGATTTCCAAATACAATCTTAGTTTGAAAGATTAATTTTTTTAATTTTTAATTTTTTTTTTTATAATTAACAACTTCCATGTTTGTAAACAATATCCCATGGTAATTTCCTCCCTCCTCCTACTTTCCCCTTTGAAACTCCACACTCCATCACATCCTCTACCCTTCTCAATCAGTCTCTCCTTTATTTTGATGTCATGTTCTTTTCCTCCTGTTATGATGGACTTATTTAGGTAGTGTCAGGTACTGTTAAGTCATGGATATCCAGGCCTTTTTGTGTCTAGAGGAGCACATTGTAAGGTGTCCTACCCTTACTTTGGCTCTTTAATTCGAAAATCCTCAGATGTAATAGCATTAATTCAAGTAATGACACATTTTCTGACTGAATATATTGGCATGCACCTGTGATTCTAGACTTTAGAAAGAAGAGGCAGGATAATTGGTAGCTTAATACAGTTGTCAGATACATAGATACTAACAAAAACAAAATGGAAATATTTTCCTCATAATACTATAAAAGTATGTATTTTACTAATACCTATGTAACTTAATGAAAATAAAGGTGTTTTTTTTTTTTTGCAAAGAACTATAGACTGCATCTTGATTGAGATTTGCACATCAGTATATAATGACACTGTTGTAAACTTGTTAGACTCTAGTTAGTAATAAAAATGCAATGACAGATGAACTTAAAAATATGAATTATGGGAGAACTGAATAAAATTAATAGCATATGATTATCTTCTTATTTTTACATCACATTAAGGCTTATCTTACTGAATTACATGTAAATATTTGAATATTTGTGTTTTAGCATAGATTCATGGAATAATTCTGCTTGGTTTTCTTTCTTATCTAGATTAAATCATTCACAACTTGACTAATTTCTGTTCTGAACAATTTTAGTGTACAATAACAAAATATCTGTTGCTTATAAATATTTATTTATTTGACAGAGAGAGAGATTGAAAATGGGCATGTGAGGGCCTCCAGCCACTGCAAACAAACTCCAGACACATACACCCACTTATGCATCTGGCTAACGTGGGTCCTGGGGAATCAAACTTAGGTCTTTTGGCTTTGAGGCAAATGCCTTAAGTGCTAAGCCATCCCTCCAGCCCTATCTGTAGCTTATAGACAATATATATTTATTTACCTGATGGTTATGGTGAGGAAAGAATTTGGAGCTGGCATATCATGGTTCCTGTGAGGGTATCCCAGAGGATGGCATCAAATTGCCAAGAATATGAGCGGGTCACTTTCATACAAAGTTGGGGTTCAGAGAAGTTACTAATCTTCCTTACACTAACTAATTCTTAAGGCAACTCTTCTCTCCCATACTATGTGAAATAACCTATTTTTATGATCATAGTTACATCTACTGAATTTTACATCACAAATATTCCACCTTCCCAAAGGTGCAATGCTAGGGAGCAAACTTACACATCAAAAAAAGTAACTTTTTGAGACACACAAAAATTATATTCAAAATTTTACTGTCTACATTTAGAGATTTTTGCAGTATCTATATTTATGTTTTGTGAATATAACTTTTGAAACAATCATCTATCCCACAATGTACGTTGATGAATTTTTAACATAAATACAAGCATATACTGTATAATATCAATTTAAAGTTTGAGATTTATTTTGAAATAAGAATTTAAAATCAAAATCCATTTATGTTAAACTAATATATTACCCATATTATGCACTCTTGTCATATTAGATAATATTTGGATTTGATTTTTAACTCTTCCAGTTTCAATCTGTTTTATTTAAAGTTGTCAAATATATCTGAGCTAACAATTTGTTCTACTTCAAAACAGTAATAGCAATAAGATCTGTCAGATACCTCAGCATTGATTGATGTAGTCTCCAAAAGCCTCCAGTACTGCATATGAAATATAGAAGAGTCAATTAAACTTGACCATTCCTCACATGTTTTGTTATAGCAAATGTAGAAATAGCTTGTTTTTCAGACCACTCTGTATTTACTTTAATTATGCATACTTATGGAATATAGTGTCATATTTTAGAAAATTTAAAATATTCACTGATCACTTATTCATAGTAATTATTAATAGTAATGCAAATTATTATAAATAAATATTTCACATTCAAAAAATATTTTATTTTATTTAACACAGAGAGAGAAAGAATGGGTATTCTATGGCCTCCAGCCAATGAAAACAAACCCCAGATGCATGTGCCACCTTGTGCATCTGGCTTATATGTGTCCTGGGGAATTAAACCAGGGTCTTTTGGCTTTGCAGGCAAGTTCTCCAACCACTAAGCCATAACTATAGTACTTCACATTCCTATCTTCTCATTATTTGTGTGTGGAATCTTTGAGCTCCTCTCTTCTATTTGTTCATAAGATATATAATAATTTATTGTGAACTGCCATTGACCCATTATGCTTTACAATAATAGAAATTACTTTATCTAATTGTCTCTTTTTAACACCACTTCTGCCACTCTTCTGATATCACTCTTGCTCTCACCTTTTCTAGACTCTAGTGTTTGTATGTAAATTAAAATACCACAAACTTATAATTCAAATACACATTTTACACAATGCACATAGTTATACACACACACACACACACACACACACACACTCACACATGTATTCTTGTAATAACCTTTTATAGGTATCCATTTAACATAATATGGTAAATATTTACAACCACAGCCATATTTTTCTATGATTTATTATTCATTCACACATTCATAAATATTTGTGCAACAACTATTTTGTATTAGCAGTTTAGTTCCTTGATTTTTCATCTAGATTTGGAAAAGACAATCTTACGTTTATATATAAATAGTGTAAAAGAATTAAACTTGCAGAAATATAAAGTGGATTGGCTAGTGTCAGTAAATGAGACTATAATGGGAATGCTAGGAGATATTGATATGTGAATATAATGTTTCATTGAAAAAGAAGGAATCAGTAGAGGTATTTATTGTATGTGTGGTTATTATAGTTAACAGTACATTGTAGTCTTGAAAAGTTCTAGAGAAATAAATGTACAGCACTTTCAACACACACACAAAAAAATGACAAGCACTTCAGGCAATTCAGTTGTTGATGTGAGAGATTCACTGAGGTATCATTGTTGCATACTTCAAAAAATATTTTACATGCTAAATAAATACTGGCTTTATTTGTAATAAATAGAAAAAAGGAAGGAAAGAAAGAAAGAGAGAGGAAGGAAGGAAGACTCCCAGATCCCCTGAACTGGTCAGTAGGCCAGAGTTCCCTGTTAGTTCCTCACTTCCCATTTCCCTGGTCCTGTGCTCCTGCTGCTGGCTTGGGGCCTCCTGGACTCTGTGTGCCTGCTGCTGAAGCAGACCTTTGGCTCTATCTTCCTGATTGACCAGCACCTGCATCACCAGCCTCTGGGTCAACAGCTCTGGATAGTGAGCTTACAGAGTGAGTAAGCAATAGCTCTGAGTTTGTTCTCCACCTCCCAAGTCCTTAGCCCAGTTAATGCTGCTTCAGGTGTGAGTCCACCTGGAACCTGTGTGCATTCTTCAGAAGCAGGACTTCTGTTCCAGATTGTTTATTGACCATACCCTTGGTCACCAACTCCCTATTACCATGAGCCACAGGGTTCATGGACCACTGTGGGAGCTGGCCTTTTGCTCCTCCCCAACTGGTCTCTCCTGGTTTCCCAACCACTGATTCCCATCCCCTGGCTCCCCAACCCCTGGCTACACTGTACTGAAGAGTGTGAATAAGTGGAATGGCTAGGCCTGAGCTCACAGTTACCCTTGATACAACTGCAACCTCCACAGTCTATGCAGCTGCAGTTAGAACTCCATCCTACTCCAATACATTTCACATTTATAACAGAACACTTACTGAAGATCCTTCAAGGACAAATACTTGCTTTCTTGTTAATAAAATAAGACTTTTACCCTGGGATTGGCAGATCACAATGAAAAAAAAAAAAAAGTCAAAAAACTGAGAGCTCTCCATCAAGAATGCCTTCTCCCACAATAGAAGCCAATAAAAACATACAGAAAACAACAGAAATTAAATCCACAAATAAAAACATAACAAGCTTTTTGTCCCTGACCACATGAATTGTTGAACTGGAAGTAAATCATCAAAAATGCAACAATCACATACATTAAATTGAGGACAATCATGTCTTAGAGCACACAGATTTTGTTACTAGTCTTAATTGAAGAAAATCAGAGAAGCCTTATAGGAGAGATCAATAAATTAAAGGTGAAGAAAGAAATATAAACTCTCAATAACCAGTTTATTAAGCTTAATGAATACATGATCAAAAGCAAGAATGAATTCCAGGAAGATCAAGAAAATCAGACATCAGCCGGGTGTGGTGGCACACGTCTTTAATCCCAGCATTTGGGAGGTAGAGGTAGGAGGATTGCCATGAGTTCAAGGCCACCCTGAAACTCCATAGTGAATTCCAGGTCACCTGGGCTAGAGTGAGACCCTACCTCGAGAAAAAAAAAAAAAAAAAAAAAAAAGAAAATCAGACATCAACCTTAAATTGTACTTTAAAAAAGAGATGGACATCATGAGAGAGAGAGAGAGAAAACAAGACAGAAGAAATTGATCATGAGTCCAAAAACTTTGCTAAGTTCAAAAAAATCATGTGAACAAAATATGAAGGAACTGTGTAATACACTAAACATATCCAAATATCCAGATCATGAATATACCAAAAGGGAAAGAGATCCAGGCCAGAGGCATAGAGAACATATTCAAAAAATTATTGAATAAATTTTTCCTAATTCACAAAAGAGAGGCCCATCCAGATACAAGAAGTGCACAAAACATCAAATGGCAGGGCCAAAGAAGAAACACTCTAAAACACATAATAATTAAAGTGTTTAGCAATGAAAACTTACTACATAAAAAGGTGATCCCATCAAAATAACCTGAGATTTCTCAATGGAAAATCTGAAAGTCAGAAGGGCCGGGAATGGGACATATAAAAGTCCAAAAACATATGCCTTACAACCCAAACTACTGTATTAATTAAAAGTATCCCTCATAACAGATATTGAAATAAAAATTTTCCATGAAAAAGTTAGCTCTATAATTATATGAACACAAAGCCAAGCCTGCAGAAGATGTTTCCAGAAATATTTCACAGGAAAAGTCAAACAACAAATCCCAGGAGCCTAAAAGAAGAAGATCACATTAACCAAAACTGGAGTAGGCTCAAAAATGTACAAATCCTAAGAAGGCCCGAAATCCCATAAAGCAACCCATAATGGTGAGGATTAAAGCAAACCTCACAGTTGATAACCTTAAATATTAATTATCTTAACTTACCCATCAAAAAGCACAAGTTAACAGGGTGTAACAGCAAAATGTACCTCTCTATCTGCTGTCTTCAAGAAGCCCACCTAAACACTAAGGGCAGACACTTCCTCAGGGTGAAAGGATGGAAAATGATATTCCAAGCAAATGGAAATAAGAAACAAGCTGGTGTTGCTATATTAATATTTGATAAAATAGACTTCAAACCAAAAGTTACCAAAAAGGATAAAGAAAGCCATATCTTACTCAGCAAGTGAAAGATCCAACATGAGAACATGACAAGCATCGATCTTTATGCAGCAAAAAGGTTTCCCACAGTCTATAAAACTAAACCTACAGAAATACTCCACTATCATTAATAGACAGATCATCCAAGCAGAAAATCAACAGGTAAATAATAGAGCTCAATAACATCATAGATCAACTAGACTGACCAGACATCTACAGAACATTCCACCCCAGATGTACAGAATACACATTCTTTTCGGCAGATCATGGAACATTTTCCATAATTGACCATATATTAATACATAAAGCATGCCTCCGTAAAGTCCATAAAGAAAATTGAAGTAACCTCCTGCATCACATCAGATCACAATGCTTTAAAGCTAGAAATTAACAAAAAGAGACACATCAAGAACTCCACCAGCTCCTGGAGACTAAACAACGAATGGGTCATGGAAGAAATAAAAAAAGAAATTGTAAAATCCCTAGAGCTGAATTATAATAAAAGCACAACCTAGCAAAACATATGGGAAACAATAAAGGGAATACTATGGTGAAAATTCATAGTGGTAAGTGCCATCATTACAAAGACAAAGAGATCCCAACTTAATAACATAAAGTTCCACCTGAAGGCACTGGAAAAACAAGAAAAATGCACCCCAAAGAGCTTCAGATGGACATAAATAATAAATATAAGAGCAGAAATTAATGAGTTGGAAACTAAGAAAATTGATGAAACAAAGAGCTGGTTCTTTGAAAAAAAAAAAAAAGCAAGATTGATAATCCCTTGTTCAGTTTTGTCAAATGAATAAAAGAGATATCTCAAATTATCAAAATCAGAAATGAAAAGGAAGAGGTCACAACAGACATGAATGAATTTGGAAGAACCAACAGTACATGCTTCCAAATCCTCTACTCTACAAAATTTTATAACCTGAAAGAAATTGATGAATTCCTAGACTTGTACCACCTACCAAAACTGCTTCCTCATTGGATTTGAGGCCAACTCCTCTAAAGGCAATTCATGATTGTTAATGAAAATCTAGTTAAAAGCATATGGCTGGGAAGATCATAAACCATATGTAGGAAACTACTATGAGTAGGCTAAGTGATATGTTGTGACCATCAAATTGCCCTCTAAATATTTATGATTCTTCTCTCATTTGGATATGCACATTTTACACATGGGAGTGAGTATTCAAAAGACTCAAAGCTAGTCAAAATCTTGAGAAAATGTGGGTGTTGACTACTCAGTAATAAATAGGGATTTTCTACCATCCCCATTTACACTAAGAGAACATTGCTGAAGAATGGAGAGAAAGAATGAAAGAGCCAGAGGTCAGAGAGGAGTGTTTGGAATGCTGTCTTTAGGACATGAGGTGGCCCTTGCACTCTTGATTTCTCAGCAGCTGATGATGCATGCTCAAGACTAGAACAATTTTAGGGCATCAAAGTTTTGATGTGGATGATGAAAGAGGGACAAAAACATCAATATAGAAGCCAGATATCCAAACGCAAGAGGGTGTACTCAGTGCAGCGTGAGTAGGCTAGAACTCCCTTTTCCCCAGCTCCTCCCAGTCCCCTGTTCCCTGTAGGTCTTCTTGCCCTGCGAATTTGCTGTGGAAGCAGGCCACTTGTTCTGCTTTCCTGATCAAAGTGTCCCTGGGTCCCTAAATTCCAGGATACTCTGTGCTAGAGGTGTTTTTTTTTTTTTTTTTTTTTTTTTTTTTTTTGGCTAAGGATATATTGCTGGTATTTTTATTGGTATTGCATTAAATTTATATATTGCTTTTGGTAGACTTGCCATGTTAACGATATTAATAATATTAATTCTTCCTACTCAGGAGCATGAGTGGTCCTTCCTGGTCTTTCAATTGTTTCAAGTCCTCCTCAAGTTCTTTCTTAAGATTTTTATGCTTTTATTATAGAGGTCTTTCACATCCTCTTGTTGGTGTTATCCCAAGGTAGTTAATTTTTTTGTTGCTATTGAAAATGGGTCGGCCCCACTCATTTCTTTCTCAGTATATTAGTCTTTGCATATAAAAAGGCTTCTGATTTGTGTGCATTGCTTTTGTATCCTGCCACCTTACTGCAGGAATTGATCACCTCTAGACATTTTAAGATGATGACTTTTGGGTCACTTATGTACAGGAGGAGCATGTCATCTTCAAATAGGGTTAATTTGACTTCTTCCTTTCCAATTTAAATCTTTTTAATTTCTTTCTCCTCTCTTGCTGCTTGGGCTAGGATTTCTAATACTATGTTGAAGAGCAGTGGTGAGGGCGGGCACCCCTGTATTGCTCTTTATCTTAGTGGGAACTCCTTGAGTCTTTCCCAGTTAAATATTATTTGGGCTTTGGGTGCTTTATATATAACCTTGATTGTATTGATATATAAACCCTCCTTGCCTATTCTTTCCAGTGTTTTAATCATGAAGTGGTGTTGTATTTTGTCAAAGGCCTGCTGTACACCAGTTGAGATGATCATGTGGTTTTTCTGGTTAAGCTTATTTATGTGGTGCATTATGTTGGCCAATTTCCGTATGTCGAATGATCCCCGCATCCCTGGTGTGAAGCACATGAGAAGCATGCTGGGTCCATTCCCTGCTTTGTGATGACAACTGACCTTCCCTGCCTACCTGGAATAACAGTTTGCAGTTCAGATATGTTATTATATGAGCAACACTCACTCCTGGATTCTGTGTTGGAGTTAAATAACTGTATTCTGAATGGGTGCTTCCACTTAAAATTGTGGCATGTGTAAACTTTCAAATCAAGTGAACTTGGTTTAGAAAGAAAATACATATAATTTAAAATGTTTTGATCTCAGATTATCTGTAATATAATTATAAAGTATACTTAATTAAGTTTAGTTGAGACAATTCATGATTCCTAATTTCACAACTAGCTATATTACATTTTGTGTGATCATCAAGAAAATATTTAAAAATATCTATGCAATTATTACATGTGACTAAATATATCTTATTTTAATATAGAATTTATATGCTGACATAATTCTGAGAAATCATATTTGAGGTTATTCTCTAATAGATAAAATAATACATTTTCTAGAAAGTAAGTATTAACTAATGGTAATTAATATCTCTTAAAATTTATATTTATTATTCTAAAGTGATATTTATGCCTACATAATACATAATTAACACTCAACTATTCATAAAAACTGTGCCTTATATTTATGCATGATAGAAAATTAGATGTAACTTATTTTCATGTATCCATTGCTATTGAGAAGGTAAACAGGGGTACACTTACCATTGAATGTTTATTTCAAAATAAATTCTAGGGCTATAGAGATGACTTAGTGGCTAAGCCTCCTGTCTGTGAAGCTCAAGGACCAAGGTTCAATTCTCCACTACCAATACAAGCCAGATGCTCAAGGTGGCACATGTGTCTGGAGTTCATTTGCATGCCCATTCTCTTTCCTTCTTTCTTTCTTTCTTTCTTTCTTTCTTTCTTTCTTTCTTTCTTTCTTTCTTTCTTTCTTTCTTTCTTTCTTTCTTTCCTTTTTTCTCTGTCTCTCTCTCTCCCAATTTATCTCTCTCCAGATGATGAATTAAAACAAGAAGATGCTTCATGTAATAGAGAGTATTGATCATATAGATTATTACTGTCAACTTCTGCCTGTGTCTGTTGGGATATTTACAAAATGATGTGTATAGGGAACAACAAATGAGTGTGAAGCAGTCTGAATATAGACATTGCTATCAAATGGAAACCCTGGTGGACTAAGAGTAGAAAGATAGGAAGTCCCCCAGTGTGAAAGTTTCATTCTTCCTGAATGAAGGTGACATATTTTGTTTGTTTGCTGTCTTTGCCCATGGATATCTATTTGGTGACTATCCAGAGGGCTTCCAAGCCTTCCACTACAAAATGGGGAGGGTTCATTGCCCTTTCTTGGTGTGAGGCTTCTGTATTTTGGGGGCTGAGTTAGAAATGGGTTCTGTAGCTCTCTGCCATGAAAAATCCATGTGTGTAGATTACATGGAATTAGATTCCAGTAAAATTTGTAACAGTTCAGTACAGGAGACTTGGGGTTACAATGAGCAATCTATTTTATTACTAAACAGGAATATATACATATACACAAAATACTGAGTAAGTAGAGATATCACTTGTGAATCTCTGTTCTGTCCTTTTACCTGTGTTGGTATTGATTCCTATAAAGTCTTTAATGACAAGCTCTCCTTTATGTAAGAGAAATACAGTGCATTGGCTATTGCTACTGCTATGTGTTCTAATTTTCATTTTACTTTTATTGAGAATTTTAATGTTAACACAGTATGGTTTATTGTAATAATCTCCCTTTATTCTCCACTGCCCTCCCTCCCCAACTCCATTTTTCTGAAGCCCATCTTCTTAACAAGTAGTTCTTCATCTGTGTGTTCACTATGAGTGAAAAGTTTATCACAGTTCACCTTATTTAATATTTGAAAAAAATATATTTGCCAAGGCCCTAGTTTCTTATAATTTCATTGCTGAATGTCAAAGTTTCCTCTTGCTGATGTGAAAATTTGTTATTAATGTGATGGATTAAAGCAAAGAAGTTGAATTCACAGTTCTTCATTCCAGAAATCAAAATTCTTTTCACACGGGTGACACCTGTGTTGTCAGGATGGAACTCATCATATAAGCTGGATGTACAGCTATTCCTTGTTTTTTTCAGCTTCTGTTGGATGAGAAAATCCCTTGTAACATGGCCCCAAGTCTGCATTTCTGCTCTCTGTATTGATATTAATTTCACAGTTAAACGTTATTGGTTTACTTTTTTATTTGATCCTTAATATCTCTTTTGGTAAAGGTTTGTGTTTTCATGGATCTCTGATCATCAATAAGTCAAAATCTTTTGTTCTTTGAAGCTGAGTTTTGAAAGAGAATTACTGTTTCCAAATTTCAAAATATCTTTTCAGAAATACTCAGAAGACTGTCTTATGATTTAGGAGTCTTAGTTTGAAGTCAAAAACTCACACCCTAAGATTTTAAAAAGAAATTATACAAGTTTCAGTGATTATAAATACATATTTTGGAAGATTATAATAGTTATACTACTTTATAATTTACTATAGTCCTACTTTGAGTTCCTGATTCACTACCATATAAAGCATGTGTGAAGAGATTATTCATGTAAACATGTTGATGTGGGAGGCATGTGTGTCTGCAGTTGTGCATGTAAGAGTATAACGTGTAGGTGAAGGTCAGAACACAGCGTCACCTGGCATCCTCAGAAATGTCATTCATATTTTTTGATGAAACAGTATCTCTCCTTCACTTGATGCTGAACAGTTAGGCAATAATGCATGGCCAAAAAGTCCCAGGCATCATTGTGTGTCAACCTTTCCAAGGCTAGGCTTACAAATGCATGACACCAACATTTTCACATGTGTGCTGGTGATCAAACTCAGCTCTTCATGCTTAACCAACTTAGCTACCTGCCCTCCACAACACCAGAGAGTATTTATGGACTGATTTATGAATGATAAATAATTAATCAAGCAACACTTTAGAAATGTCTAACATACAGTTCGCAAGATTTTTACTGTGTATTTTAGTTCTTCCAAGTGTACTTGTGTTTCTAGTTCTTGCCTACTCTACATATCAAATAATTACTTAAGTCTCCAAGTTAGATGAAACAAATAGATACACTTTTCTAAGAAGCTATGGATAACATTTTTAAAGTATATTTTACTGGGAATATAGCATAATGGTAGACTGTTTGTGCTTGTCTAGTCTATATAAGGCCCTACATTCAAATTCAATAC
Source organism: Jaculus jaculus (assembly GCF_020740685.1). Taxonomy (NCBI): domain Eukaryota; kingdom Metazoa; phylum Chordata; class Mammalia; order Rodentia; family Dipodidae; genus Jaculus; species Jaculus jaculus. Next base: position 181,542,746 of record NC_059103.1, on the reverse strand, counting down.
ATGGAGATATATACATACATATACATACATATATGTGTGTGTGTGTGTGTGTGTGTGTGTGTGTATGGTTTTATTATACAGATATAAAGACTTCTGAAACATTTGAGTACCTTAGACTTGATGTGAGTTTTAGATGGAATGAAAAACAAAAGTAAAATATCAATTACTAGAACACAACATAAAAACATATGTATGTATAACATATAATGTAAATATATATGCCATATTTTCTATTATATATGTGTGTATATCTATGTGTGTACAGAGTAAAATTTTATTCATCCATAAAAATAATGACATTAGGTTACTTGAGCAGCATGAATGGAACTGAAAGATACCTATGAATTAACTAAGTCATGTGCTTCAAGACACATGGTTTGTTTACTCTTATATGAGGCATACCTAAAAGTTCATTTTTATAGATCTAGAAGTTAGAAAATCTGGGTGTGATGGTGAGTGGAGGAAGCATAATAGATAGATACTAAAATACAGTTATGTAGCAGGAATATATTCTGTTACATACATAGGAGGGTAGCTATAGCTCACAGTAATTTACACATTTCAGAAAAAATACAAAACCTGAGTAGTAAAGTGTTACCTGAAAAAAGGAGTATTAAGCATTTAAGGAAAGGGAAATGCTAGTTATAACATCAATTTGGTCATTACATATTGTATATATTTATTGAATTATCTTATTGAATTATCACATTGTACTTGATAAACTCATATAATTTTTATGTATAATGAAAATGTATCATAAAAAGCTTGATTCTATTTGTATCACAGATATGAAGAAAATAAGCCCTCATACCAAAATGATGGTATGTGACTACATACAAAGCTCCTATACAAATGTTAAAATTGAAAATTAATGTTAATTTTTCTTTGAAATGTAAAAAAATGTGTCTTTATACACGTACATTCATACATAGTTAAAATTTCTGTCATAATATTTGCATAGATATTCAATATATATTCATATTGAATATCTTACATGTATATATATATTTTTTTTTTCTTTGCTGAAATCATATATATGAGCCAAGCATAGCCTGTCACATTACAAGTTATAGTGAAAATTTGAATCTCTCTTAACCCAGGATGGATATGTAAAGGAAAACATTACAGTAGGAAGGTTGCAAATAAAATGTATAATATTAAGGGTATGGTATAGTTATCTCAAAGGGAGTTCTGAAGATAGTGTGCCTGCTTGGTGCTATGGTCATCAACAGAAGACCTTCAGTGTGTATTAACTGAGAAAACCCTGCAAGTACTTTCAGTTTAATTGTAGTCAGTGACTTACCCACTACCAGAAGATGACAGCAGATGATAGTCCAATCTTTTCCTAGCCAGGGGAAATAAGTTAATAATAAACATTTTCATGCAATTGGCTACTTGTGTCCTTAACTTTCAAGTCATTCAAATGCTTAATTTCATTTATAAAGTGAATTCAAATGTAAACATTTATAAAGTGAATTAAACATTTGTTGAAACAGATGATACACAAACTGCAAAAGAATGGCAACGTTATGATTCACTTTGGTAGAATTACATTTAACCTATATGTGGCTTTTAGGTTTAAATTTTCTAGTTTCAAAATTAAAATAAATAAATAAATAGTGCCAGGCACTGTGGCACACACCTTTAGTCCCAGCATGTGGGGGAGCAGAGATAGGACTGCCATGAATTTCAGGCCACCCTGAAACTACATAGTGAATCAGCCAGGGCTAGAGTGAGACCTTACCTCTAAAAACCAAAATAAATAAACGTGCCAAATGCAAAGATTTGGAAAGTAATAGATTTGGGATATATAAGACTTTTGAAAATATTGAGATCAGATATTACACAAGTATTATTCATAATTGCATTTGGATTTGTCTGAAAAAAACAATTTATTAAAATATTTAGTAGGCTATCAATACTTCAATTGTTAATAACTATCATGTATCAACATTAAAAATTTGAAGTCAGTATCTGTTACATTTTTACAGGGATCATGAGAATTGTGGAATTTTTTTCCATGGCAATATGTCAAATGTATACAAAAAGTTGACAACAAAAGTTATGGGATAGATAGATGAAGTAGTAAACAAAGCTACTGCCCTGCATTGTGGACACCTCAGTCTGGATCTTCAAAAGTCATGTGAAGTCCTTGTACTGTAGGATCAGCAGCTGTAATCACAGTGTGCCTATGCTGAGAAGGGGGATTGAGATGGGAGAATTGCCCTGAAGTTCAGAGACCAGGAAGTCTGTTAGGCACTGTAGTGAATATTAAGAGATCTTGACTCAAAAGAAAGGTGAAAGTTGAAGACTGATATGTGAAATTGTCCCTTGACCTCAACATGCATGGTCACACTCACACATATATGAATATGCCCACAAACACACATCTTATGCACACAAATATAATTGTTTTTTTTTAATTTTCCAACTTCAAATGAAATTGATTTTATGAGTTCACAAAATAACTTGCAAATTTTTTTTATTACTCTAACTAACTTGTCATGACAAGGTCAGTGGTTAAGGCAAGGGACTGCTAATAATAAATAGTGTCATTTGGTTCATGATGCATTAATGCTCAAATATCCGATATCTATCTTTAGATGATATATATGTATGTATATGTATATATTGTATATACAATATATACATATATATTGAATATATATGCACAGTTTTTCTAAAAATAATATATATCTGTGTCTTGTCTGATTTTATATATGAAAACTAAAGTTTATTTCTTTGCAAAATATTGAACATGAAAGATTTATACACTTAAACGTACTAATATCAGAATCATTGGAATACCAGAAGGAGAAGAATTTCAGACCAAAGGCATGGAGAACCTATTTAACACAATAATTGAAGAAAACTTCCCCCGTCTCTTAAAACAAAGGCCCATCAAGATTCAAGAAGCAAACAGAACTCCTAACCGACTAGACCAAAGGAGAAACTCCCCAAGGCATATTATCATTAAGACTCTAAACATTGACACCAAGGAAAAAATCCTAAAAGCAGCTAGGGAAAAACAGCACACCACTTTCAAAGGAAACCCCATCAGAATTACTTCAGACTTCTCAATGGAAACCCTGAAATCTAGAAGGGCCTGGAATGAAAATATCCAAACTCTAAGATACTATGGCTTCCAATCCAAACTACTCTACCTGGCAAAAGTCTCCCTTATAATAGATGGTGAAAGGAAAACTTTCCATGACAAAACTCAGCTTTACAGTTATATGAACACAAAACCAAACCTACAGAAAGTACTCCAGGAAATTCTCCACAGAGAAGAAACAAATAACCAAACACAAATGCCTACAAGAAGTAGATCTCAGCAACCAAACCCAGAGTAGATAGAAAAAAAAATAATAATAAATAAATCCCATGGTTGAGCAAATGTTCTGGTAGTTGTCCAGTGAATTTGTAATCCTCCAGTACAATTTAAGGGTCTGACAAAATGGTTTGGTCACTTTGGAAAATAAGCAGTTTTGTTTAAATTCACTATAGTTTATATGGCCTAGCAATTCTGCTCCTATACCTTATGATAGGACTATGAAAATTATTATTATTTGGGGTTACAGAAATGGCTCAGTTGTTAAGGCACATGATTATGCAAATTTGAGGACCAAATCTATACAAATGTAGGTGTCCATAGTGGTATGCCTTTGGATCCCTGAAACGGGAGATGAAGAGACAATGCTTCTGAGGCAATCTGGCTAGCTGGACAAGCTGAATCAGTGAGTTCTGGGCTCAAGTGTTAAACACCAGCTCAGGCAGATAAGTTGTAGAGCCAAGATGATGCCTGATGTCAATCTCTGCCGTCCATATGCAAGTACACGTGGACCCTCCCATAAGTGTGGGTCTACACACATATACATGCAAAAAGTATATTAGCACAAATATGTACGTGAGTGTTACTGTTTTCTTTATTGTTGACTTAAAATGGAAATGACCTAAATACTATTGCTAAGTTAATAAACATAACCAATGTTCTATATGCTATACATAATCCCTTACAAAGATTAAACCTTTTTTTTAACTTAAAAGTTTTTGAGATCTGGCAATTATAAGTGATGGCAATTTACGTTGGTAAAAGATGTGTTGGTGACATCCCAAGGTGAAGATTCATTCTTTTTGGTTCCTCACAAACATGCTTCCGAAATGAGCAAGTAAAACAATCTATTCCTGATTGATAGAAAATGCTCGTTTACTTTATAAATTTCATTGTACTTTGGTTTTTCTTCCTATTTATGAAGAATTTACATATTTCATTAAATATAGTATTTTATTTATGAACTTCTGGCATGACAGTGAAAAAGAGAAATACTACACTTGTTTAGTTTGTATTGTGGAATAATAGCTTCTTGCTAGAGAATCTTAGGATAAACACGAGGCAAAATTGAAGTTGATATATTTGTTTTCACAATGGGAAAATGTTATAAGATGGGAAAATTATATTATACTGATTTCATTTCTTTTATACAAGATATTTATCAAGGGAGATATTCCTGGGTTGCTTGATCTATGCTGATACAATAAAACAAATTGATCATTGTGCTTTCACTCAGAAATTGAATTTTGATTGACTTGAAGAGAGAGGCACAGAAAGACGAAGATGTAAATGCAGGGTAGTAGTACTTTGGACTGCCTTTCATGTCTGATTACACACCGTTATTTCCTTCTGCCATTTCAAATGCCTCACTTCAACACGCACTTGCTTTTGTTTCTGCTGTAATCCTTTTCTAAATATGCTATTTCTAATAATGCTTTTAGTTATATAAAGGTAATCACTACTTCCCTCTCATTGCGGTCTTAGAATAAAATGCCATAAGTGGTCACAATAAACCCTGAGAACAAGAGAAGTAAGCCAATAAAAATACATTTTCTCTTTCACCCTTATTTCTCTTTTCTAGTGCATTGCTGTTCTTTTCTTCTATTTTTTTTTCTGTTTTACTTAACAAATTATAATTGTGCTTGTATATGGTATACACTCGGATGATTCAGTACATGTATAGACTGTGTAATGATCAAATCCTTCTCTATAAATGTGCATCATTTGTTTGTATTGGAAGACTTTGGACTTCATCTCTTACTTTTTATGTAATCATAGTAAATGCTTTTATAATCAATTGGTTTGAAGTACATGCACCTTAACACGATGAAACACATGAGACATTATTTCTCCTACAAGTTACATTATGGTTACTATAATTTCCCTCAAACCCTCAAGTCCTGTACTGTTCCTAGTTTCTTCCTATTTCACATATTTTAAAGACAAGTGGTATACTTGATCCAGCTTGATAGTTTATAATACATATCTTGGTCATTTTCCTTAACTTTTCAAAATGAATATTGAAAGATGAAATTAACCAAACATTTTTAAGGAAAAAGCGCATATTATCTAAGTTACCCACATATGAAATTGCAAAATGTACAAAGAAATGAGTCCAGTCTCATTGAGCTCCACATTCACAGCTTTTACCTGGTGCTTTGGAAGCAATTCCAATGAACACTTGAAATCTTTTTCCAGATCCCACAAACTGTCAATGATTTCATTCTTTCCTTAGGACAATATTAAAGAGCAGACAACTGTGTACCCCATGTCCAGCACACAGTTATCTACGCCGTGTAAATATATGCTCTAGCTAGACTCTCCTTCCACAGAACAGAAGAGAGAGAGAGAGAGAGAGAGAGAGAGAGAGAGAGAGAGAGAGAGAGAGAGAGAGATCTGCTCCTTCTGGCACATAATACATGCAGACAGAATCCGGATGAGATAAACAAAGCCCAGCCAATATCACACAGCCCACAGGCTCAGAAGTAGTATAAGTATGTATTAGTTTGCAAAAGATATTAGTGACTGATGTTTGGTCTTTTGTTACTAAGGATAAATTAAAATGTAATTCCAAAGCCAAGCGTGGTGGCACACGCCTTTAATCCCAGCACCCGGGGGGACAGAGGGAGGAGGATCCCCGTGGGTTCAAGGCCACCCTGAGACTCCATACTGAATTCCAGGTCAGCCTGAGCCAGAGTGAGACCCTAGCTCGGAAAACCAAAAACTAAATAGATAAAATGTAATTCCAAAATGTTTATTTTGTTGGAATGGCTATTGTTTGGGTAAAATAATTATAATTTGAATGTAAAATACCCCACATAGTCTCACGTGTTAGAAGACCTACTGCCCAGCTGATGACAAAGTTTGGGAAGGTTGTGGAGCCTTTAGAAGGTAGAGTTACTCAAGGAAGTGAGCCACTCGGGGCTGGGCTGGAGGTTTTATGGCTGGGCCCTACTTCCTGTTGGCCCTGGGCTTCCTGGTTGCCAGTGCATTGCAATCAGCTGGCCGTCTTGAAACTGTGGTGCCATCCTTGTCATGACAGAACATTTACACTGGAAATAGACTTGTCCCCTCTTAGGCGGCTTCTCCTCAGATATTTGGTTACAGGTATATAAAAGAAATCAACACGATAGAATTCAAGAGAGAGTAGGCTACTCAAATACCAGGATCAAGTCATCTTTCAAGTATGTGTTAGTTATAAAACTCAGTTTTTTTTAAAAAAATTATGTATATTCTGCATTCTTGTATGTGAAGAATTATCATTTTCTTTGGTTATATTTGTAAGTTAATCCTTTTTAATTACACAAAATATTACAGCATTAATTCTTGAGTTGCAGAGTTTAACATGGTTAAGCCATTCAAAATGATTGGCTTCATTTAGTTACAAATTTTTAATTCTTACCCGAAGTGGGAGTCCGTAGAAGTCACAGAGAAAAGCAATACTTTAAGCCATATTAATGTCACTTAATTAATGGAGGTTAATTAGATGTTCCATTTGTAAATATAATTCGTGTTATCATTTGTGAAGCTTTGTTACTTACCTTCTTTTCTAATTAAAGGAAATTGTGGTCTTTTTTTTAACTGCTATGATAACTATAATCATTTTAGTTTTAATTGTTTCATGGATCTCATGGAGGCAAACTTTTAAACATGCAGACATGCTTGTGCTTAAAAATCTTGTAAGTGAAATATTATATTTCTACAAATATAAGCACAATTTATTCTGAAAGTTTATCAGGTAAGATAGCCATTAGTAGAAGGTGACTATATGTGTGCTTTTTAATTTGCTCATTACTGGTCACCTACTGTTGGTCCATAATTGCTATGCTCACATTGAGTTTTCTATAGGGACATTCTAATTGTTTTGTCCACACTGTGAGCAATAGTTACAAAAAGATTGACACAGCTGATTTACCTGTTTTATTTCCTTATGTCAAAGTGATTTATGTTTTTACTTTCTCCATTGAATAATTTCCATAATACATTTATTTAACATGCTTTTTTTTATTTTTTACCATGCTCCCTTAGTGTATGCTACAGTATATAGGATGAGTCAGATACAGGATCAATATTTAAAATCAGTCTTAGAAATGGAAAGAAGGCTCAGTGAGCAAAAGTGGTTGCAGTTCAAGAGTGACAATTTGAGCTTGGATACCAGACCCTGGGTAAGAACACACATGGTATCATGAACCTATGACTGATACTGAATAGCAAGCCAGCTGGCCTGGCAAACAGAGGTGAACAGCAAGAGACTTCGCCTTAAATAACGTGGAAGATTAACTGAAAGTTGTCCTCTTTCCTCCACACATATGTGGCCGGTGGCCCAAAAGAGACCATATTAAAACACATGTACACACTTATACACAGACATCACACCCACAAACACCACACATACACACACACACAAAATACCTGACATAAATATTAAAAATTTTTACAAACCAAAAATTATTGCAGTAATTATATTATTGCATTTTCTCTACACTAAAAAACAATAAAATAACAAATCTGTATGTATAGAGTTTGTAATATTAACCTTATTGCATCTTGCACTATATATATATATATATTTTTTTTTTTCTCTTTCTTTGAGTGAGTGAGTGAGTGAGAGAGAGAGACAGAGTGGGCATCTCAAGATCTCTTGCCTTGTAAATGAACTCCAAATGCATGCACCACTTTGTGCATTTGGCTTTATGTGAATACTGGACCATCCCAGGCTGCCAGGCTTTGCAAACAAGGGCCTTTACCTGTTCAGCCATCTCTCCAGCCCTCCTATACATTTTTACATGCTTTATATAATAGCCTTTTAAATTACCCAGAGAGCCAGGCATAATGGTGCACACCATTAATCCCAGCACTAGAGAAGCAGAAGTAGGAGGATCACTCTAAGTCCTAGGCCAGCCTGAGACTACATAGTGAATTCAAGGCCAGCCTGGTCTAGACTGAGATCCTACCTTGGAAAAACAAAACAAATAAAAATTGATTAGCTAAGGAAGAGGAAAAGAAAATATGCTTTCATACCACGTGTTGAGTTTATGTGGTTACCACTACTGGTGTTCTCGTTGTTATTCGTGGTGGCGGTCATAAAAATGAGATTTGAGTTTCTATCTGTATTTACTTCTAGATTAATGAACATCCTAAACATTTTATGTAAGAATGTCATCTAACCACAGTGTCTGTTTACCCAAGAATATAGTTATTTTACCTTCTTTACAAAAAAAAAGTTATTGGATATAAGAATCTTGACTGCACATCCCCTTTACTCAGTTCTTTCATGTATTCTCCCAATGCGTTGAGGATGTTGTTAAAAACCTCCACACATAGAAAGCCTTTTTTGTTAGTCCTTCAAGAAGATCTTTGTCTTCCATTTTCCCCATTTTCTAGGATATATCATAGAATGATGTCCTATTTTTTTTTTTTACTGCTAAATTCCTTGATTCTAAAATATCTTCATTTCAGAGTACAGTTATAAAGTCACATTTTCTTTAATATTTTTTCACATAAAGCTGTACAGTTCTTTCTGTTTATGACAAGACTTTTTGTTTGTTTAATTGAGCACATGTATCAAATGTTTGCTCCTCTCTTGACTGAATCCTAAGGTGTATGTGGGCACAAGTAAGGCTGAGCTGCTCCTGGTTCACTCAAGTGTTGCTACAAATCATATTTTGTTAAGGAATATGAACATGGTTTCAGTCTTACTTATGATTTAGGTAATTTGAGAATTCAGACTTCATGATAATTATCAATATTGGTCCCTGGAAATAACTTAGAGGAAAAGTGCTAGGTTTTGTAATAAATAAAAAGTACTCATGGGAATCATAGATTCACCTGCCAACTTTCCATTTAAACAAATGGGAGGTTGTATAAATGTGTATAAAAGTATTGAGGTCTTACACTTTATATTACTGTTTTAATTTGAGAAAACACTAGAACATTCCCTAGAGGATGGTCAAAAATCTATTAGCAGTGCATGAGTACAAGTTTGACATCATTATTTAGAAGATCTGGAAAATGTAACAACTATAGCTGCCATCCTTCACTGAACATCTGAACAGAGCTTCTTCAGTCTTCTAATATGACTGTGGTCCAGAAACCTTCCTAGGCCTTATGGCCAGATTAGGACTGTTGAGATTTCCAGTTGTCGATTGGAAAACTCCCTGACTCTAAATTTTTCTAGCCTAAAACTACAATTATTAGACAACTCAGCCCTTCTTGTGTCAGCCAAGTTAATAAATTTGTTTGCAATAATTACTCATTGCATCAGTTCTTTTCCTCTGGAGGGTCCTAATTCATGATGCAAAATGGAACTGCTTTTCTCTATAAAGAAGAAATTAAGTCATTATGAAGGGAAATAGGTGTAATAGCACATCATTATATTAAGTGAAATGAATCATATTAATAAAGACCAGTATTCAGTGAAATGAATCATATTAATAAAAACCAATATTAAATGTTTTCTTTCATATGTGAATCCTGGAGATAAGTGTGTATCTGGGGAGGGGAAAAGGCAGAACATGGTAGGAGGGGTTGGAATGCATATTTTCAAAGCATACGACATACTTAAAAAACATGCCTTTATGAATCCTAGCATTACATAAAGTAAATATGAACAACTAACATTAACAAACATGTTTAAATTTAATCATCTAGGGTATCCATTTAATAATTAATGTAATTATGTGTTCTAAGATTAAATTCTGACCAATTTAAAATGATGTGGTGGTGATCATATTTGAAAATTTACCAAGAATAAGCAAGGGTATAAGCAGTTTTTGTCCTCAACTAATTTCCCCAGTATAAATTTTGACATTATTCACATGACATAAAAAGAAAATCACAAGTCAGAAATATATCACTTTAATCCATAAATACAGGATGCACAAAAGTAAGCTGGAAATTAGTCTCATAATTCAATCTAAAATGTCATTGTAGAAAATGATCTCTGATAGGAGATATTTGACAAATTGTGACAAGATGATCATGCACTGCTGGTCACTGTCCCTCCTGAAGCTCTGCTTACCTCCAAGCTCCTCTTGAAGCTGACAGTGCTACATTTTTCCTTTTTGTTATCACAGCCAGTACTTTCATATAAGCTGGGCAAACCTGTGCCTTTCAGAATACCTTTGGTCATGACCTTCAGATTTGGTGCCTCTTATGACCCTACAATGGGAAATTAAAATGTCATATGAGCTTCCATTTTGATTAGCCAATTTTCTTGTAATGATTTATAACATGCCATTTTAAAACTGATCTTGTAAACAATTCAATGAGATTTTTAGAGGTGCTATAAAAATACAGGTTTGATCTGAGCAAGATTTTCTAAGCAATCTTATTTTTTGGTTTGGTAATAAAGTTCAGATATAAATGGCATTGCAATAAGTTTGTTTTCAGTCATTAGGTAGAAGTTAATAATGTCCCTGTTAAAATTTATAGCTTGAAATCCCAGATGCTACCTAAGACAAAATGATACCTCAAAATCTATTGAGAGAATACTTTACAATACTTGAAAAAGATGGTAGAAAAATGCAAACTTTAAGTGTTTATAGAGACATTAATTCTGTTAATTAAGTGCAACATAAACACTAAGTCAGCCGTTTCAGAAGGAAAACCCAGAAAAGGATTAACTAAAAGATTTTACTGGACTTAAAACAACTTGCAAAAATGGATTGCGAAGATTAAATTGCAAGCAAATCTGAATTATGAGTATGCATAATTAAAAACATCATGAAAAAAAATATAATCATTTGAGCTTAATGGTATAGATGTAATGCCAAATGTACAGTGGATAGAAAAGAAAGATCCAGAAAAGAGTGTCAACAGATCCATGTTAAAACATTCTCTGTTGTTCAGAATAACACCCAACCACTGAAAAGCTCAAGAGAATGACTGCAGTATCTTATCACATCGTGAATGGACTCTGGTAATTGTTCAAGTATCCCAATTCATAAAAACATAAAGGAAAAATAACAAAAGCACATAGATGAATGAAAGGTCAGAGATGTAGAGAAAGGCATTCCCCGCATTTGCTATAGTATACTGTCAGCTAACATATCTGATCTTCAGCAATAATCAGGGCACATGTAAAAATACAGGCACCAGTGTTCCTCACAGGAAGCAATATCATGCAAGAATCTGTCTCAGAGTGGGACTAGGAGATAATATCTCTAAAGTATCCCTGATAATTATGCTTAAAATTGTAAATGTTATTTGATCTTTGTGGTGGTTTGATTCAGGTGTCCCCCATAAACTTAGGTGTTCTGAATGCTAGGTTCCCAGCTGATGGATATTTGGGAATTAATGCCTCCTGGAGGGAGTGTATTGTTGGGGGTGGCTTATGGGTATTAAAGCCAGTTTTCCCTTGCCAGTGTTTGGCACACCCTCCTGTTGCTGTGGTCCATCTTCTGTTGGCCAGGGGGTGATGTCCACCCTCTGCTCATGCCATCGTTTTTCCCTGCCATCGTGGAGCTTCCCCTCGAGCCTGTAAGCCAAATAAACCTCTTTTTCTCAGAAGCTGCTCTTGGTTGGGTGATTTCTACCAGCAATGCAACAATCTTTGAATTGAAGTATGAAGAAAGTAGCACATCAAGTAGAACATATCAATAAAATATAGAAATTATAGAAAAAATAGAAATTTTCAAGTAGAAGTGAGTGAATAATTGGTCAGAAGTATTTTTTTTTATTTTTGAAATTTAAAATACTACTGTGAACTTTAAGAGAAAGCACTGGCATTTACAGCTGGAAGAGAAATGTATAACAACATCAATCTTAGATATTTTTGAATTAATAAATTAAAAGGTACATGACTTTTTCTCTTATATTGAGCCAATGTTAATTTATTGCTATACTTAATTTGTGTTAATATGTTACATGGTAAAACATTCCTCAAGTCATCACATAATTGACTCATGAATAAGAATGACCCATAGGTGTTAGTTCACTAAGAATTCTTTACCTTCTCATCCTAATCGCTCATGTGCTGTTCTAACTCATTCCAAATGATTCTAGAAGATATTGAGTAGTGTAAATATCAATACCTCGAAATTAGAGTGAGATTTGTGGTAAATAAAATCATTGTGAATACTGCCCAGTGTTTCAGTGTTATGTTCAGATTATTTCCTTCACTGATTGTCACTTTCTAGTGATATGAAGCTTAAAAGATACTTGTTAATAACTTTCATTTTATGTTCTTATTTCTCTATTGAGATCCATAAGATTCCTCTATAGTTCATTAAAATTATTGTTATTATTACAGTGGTTTAGGAAAGTCCATTTGCAATACATGCCAATTTTTTCTTCATAATAGTTTTATCAGGTTGGGATAGGTTATTATACATAGACTAAATTTGCTACGGTATATAATGAGAAAAAGTTCTCTCAATGTTTTTGAAAGTCACACATGATAGAATATGTAAAAGTATCCTAAAAACATTGGTATTATGTAGAGCTACTCAACCACCTCTTTTATCAGTTTTCTTTCAAATATCCAATTTGCTATACCAGTGATTTTATAGATTGAATGTGATTATTGATAAAACCCATCCATATAGACAACACACCTCCTACCACTCTCCCTCCTCCCCTTCCCGAGTCCCCTCTGCTGAATCCTATTGTCTTTCCAGTCAGTCTTTGTTTCACTTTGATGTCATCATCTTTTCCTCCTATTATGAAAGTCTTGTGTAGGTAGTGTCAGGCACTTTGAGGTCATGAATGCCATGACCAATTTTGGCCTAGAAGACAATGTTGTAAGCACTCCTCTTCTCCCTTTAGCTCTTACATTCCTTCCTTCACCTCTTCTGCAAGGCTCCCTGAGCTTTGGAGGGTGTGATATAGACATCTTACTTAGTGATGAACACTCCGCTTTCACTTCTACTCAGCACATTGGCCAATTTTGAGTTACCCCAGTGGTCACCACAATAGAAAAATGATGCTTCTCTAAGTAAAAGTGAAAGTAGCATTAATATGTGGACATAAACATAAATATTTAGAGGGTAGTTTAATGGGCATAATATATCCATTTAACCAGACGATAGTAATTGCTTCTCTTACTATGTTTATGGCCTCCTCAGCAACATCTTTCTTAAAAACATATTTATTTATTTATTTATTTATTTATTTATTTATTTATTTATTTATTTATGTGACAGAGAAAGAGGGAAAGAGAGAGAGAATGGGCACTCTAGGGCTACCAAACACAGCAAACAAACTCCAGTTGCGTGCATCTGGCTAAGGTGAGTCCTTTGGCATTGCAGGCAAATGCTTTAATTGCTAAGCCGTTCCTCCAGCCCAGCAACAGTTTTTTGACCAGGTTTTTAGTACCAAACATGAATTCTCTCTCATGGAATGGGCCTCAGAAACAATCAGAGAACATCTGGATTTCCCCAAAGCAGACATGCCACCATTTCATGAGTTGGTACATTCACCTGGTGACCAGCCATAAATCTTGCAGAGTTCACTGCTAGTTAAGACCATTGATGAATTTTCTCCTCCAAAAGGCTGTATGCTGCGTAGCTCTTTCCAGCATCCTAATAGCTAGTTAATAGGGAGATGGCTTCCAGCTCAGTTTTAGCTTGATTTGTCAGTGACCTGCAGCTGAAGCATATGGATTCTTCAGGAATAAGGTCTAATTCTCTGGTTCTGGTGGAAAGCCAAGAGCTTTGACAATGGCCTGTAACATTTTGGGAACATCAGGGGCCTCCCTGGCCAATGACTCACTGGAATGTATTCCAACCCTGGCACTGAAAATTTTCTAATAACAATAATTGGCTTTTGGGCAACATTGTCCACCTCCATACTGTCCAAACTTTCTCTTTTTTAAGATACATATCTTTAGTTAACAAAGATATAGGTTTTATTTGTTTTTACAAATTTGTCAAAATTTTGTTTTAAGATTTTTAAAGATATTTAGTGTAGATGTTTTGTAATAGCATATTTGACTCTAAAAGCGTATTAACTACCAAAAATGACATTCACAATATAAAACTAGGGCTGGAGCAATGGCTTAGCAGTTAAGGCATTTGCCAGTGGAACCTAAGGACTGAGATTCAGTTCCCCAATACCCACTAAGCCAGATGCACAAGGTGGTGCATGCATCTGGAGTTTGTTTGCAGTGGCTAGAGGTCCTGGTGTGCCCTTTCTCTCTCTCTCTATCTGCCTTTCCCTCTTAAATAAATAAATGAAATGAAACATTAACTGAGTTGGATAAATGACTAAAAAGTGGCTAAGACTCTTGTCTGTGAAGCCTAAGGACCCAGGTTCTATTATCCAGTACCCACATAAGCCAGATGCACATGGTGATGCGTGCATCTGAAGTTCATTTGCAGTGGCTAAAGGTCCTGTAATCATATTCATTCTCTCTATCTGCCTCTCTCTCTCTAATAAATAAATTAAAACTTAAAAAATTCAAAAAATAAAAATAAACAATAATTTTCTTCTTTGTTGTTAAGATATGCTTCCACATACTAGATACCTAACTCAAACTAGGGGAGTGAAAATTTGCTTTTTAAATATTATTGGAAGATATTTAGTATCATTCAAGGGTGTAGAAAGTAGCTTTAGGTCTAATGGAAGAAAATAAAAGTACAATGGCATCAAACCATTCAAGTCATCTGAGGTTTTCATTCATATTTATGTACCCTTTCATGACTTTCCTCTCTTATCTAGACTCTATTTTATTTCTCTGCTTCAGAAACCAGAAATTATGACTGTCTATACATTGCAAACATTTAACAGCAGAAACATTTCTTTTTTTAAGAGTCAAATAAAACATTTTGAGTGAAAATTCCAGTTGTCTGTTTGATTAAAGCTTCCACCTTTGCCAGGGGACATTCCCCAGTGCCTATATGAATGGAGGGAAATATTACATCTAGGAAATGGAAGAGTGAGCCATAAAGTTCATGGCAGTTCACTGCATATCTCTCAGAAATCCATCAAATTGGAGCATCCAGACTTGCTTCTGCCCTATCTTTAAATTTTATATTGTGTGTATGTGTTACAGTTATTTAGAGGCACAGAACTGATAGAATGAATTGGTATTAAAAAGGAAATTTATTAGATCAGATTACAGCAGTCCAACACAAGCTGTCTGCAGGCTTGAGAGTCAAAGAAGCTGGTAGATGCTCAGTCCATGTGGCTGGAAGCCTGGGCAGTCCCAATTCAGTACTGAAGGCCTGAGGCTTCTTGGAGAGCTGCTGGTCTTCAGTCCATGTTGGAAGGCTGAGAAAACATGGATCCAATGCTGACAGAGAATAGCTGAACAGGACAGATGCACATAAAATAAAGGCACTCATCAAGAAGCAGCATGGACTGCCAGGCTGGAAAAGGGGACTGTTTCTTCTCAGAGCTTCCTTATTTATAGAGACCACTGGGAGGGTCACCCACTCTGGGGAAGGACTCACTCTGGAGGAAGGACTTCCTTCTTCATTTAATATTTCTTGGAAACAACCTCAAAGACTCACCCAAGAAAAGGCATCTGTGAATTCCTAATCTAATCAAGTTGAAAACACAACATAAGTATCATAGTGTGCAAAATTCATAGTGCATATCTTTAACAATATAACACTAGATAAAGTGAACAAGCTCTTTTATTGGTGCTTTTGACATCTGATATAGAGTGAGCAGCACCAAAATTAAACTCACTTCAGAAAGGAGTTTGAAAAAGTAATAAATGGGAAGATGTCAGTTACTGCAAAGTAGATCAACCTCACAGCAAGTATTTACATTACTATCTCTTTGGGGATAAATATTTATGAATACATCATACTCTAAAGGAAGAAACGTACTTCTGGGCATCACTAAAAGGATAAAAAGACAATTTTACTCTGTTAGTGACATTTTATATTTCCTCTGGGAAGAAATAATTTGGGAGAAATTTTAGAACTATTTCAAGTTAGTATTTATCCTGATCTAGTGTGCCAGTAGCCTTTGCGTGTAAGAGAAATAATTCTTCTGACAAAGACATAACCTAAACGACTGTTTCACTGGAAAAGTCTGGTTTTTGAATTTATATGTATACATGTAGTCTTGAGAGTTGATAATTCAGCTTCAGAGAGGACAGGATAAAAGTTATAGATATAGCATTTTGACATTCACAGGTCTCAGAGGGCAGAGTTTTAAAGAATTTTGCATGATTCTAAAACTGAAGCATCATGAGCTTATTATCATAAAAGCTCATCTTTACATCTGATATGATTAAAAGGCGCTTATGGAAGTTAAAAACTGATATTGATTTCTTAATTACAATGGCATATAATCTCAGTCACTTATAGTATTTTTTATTTTCAGTTGTTGTTTTAGCCCTACTTTAAGAAATGAAGTGATTATGTATATACTTGAAAGTTTTATAAGATATTCTCATGGAGAGGTCAGGGAAATAGCAGTGGCTAATCATGAAGCCTCAAAGAGTAGTTTGCAGTAAAAATGATGTAATAAGTAGATAATGTCAGCATTTTAAGGGACAAAAGAATTAAATGAGATTTCTATTTCTAGATTTTTTAATCCATTTCTTTATCCATCAGAAAATACCTCCACCCTAATTTAAGCTGGATTTAAAGGTGAGTACTATATAGAAATATCAAGTTCCACTCTTTGAGATCCTAACTGAATTTGACGATACAGCAGAAATAAGTATCTTATTTTTAACTCTAGTTAGAAAATTCAGAAATACAATGAGGATTGAGATACCTGGCCCTACTTTATACATAAAGTTAGTAATATATCAGCATTTGTGTCTCTTCTTTTGAGGTTGTATAGATAGAAAAAACTAAGTAATTTCAGTGACACCAGGATTATTATACAGTCTTCTTTTCTTAGATACCTAGGGATAAAAAAGAAGGAAAATTAATATGTGAAGCCACATGCTTTAATGAAAAGATTTGAGAGCCCACATAATGTACGAATATCCCTTACTTTCCTTCTTCCTATGAAACAGGCTTTGCTTTATTGTAGAAGACATCAAGTGTAAAACAATGATTAACTCTGAAAGAAGCAGGTACAGACACAAGTTATACTACTTAATATTTCTCTAGACACACTCATGCATTGTATTTTATGAATTTACTGTTATGTTTCAATGTTCTACAGTTTAGAGTCCTGTCAGCTTAGATGATGGAAAATTTTAATTGTTTACTATCTCACAGCAGTTTATTTTTCCATATGTCCCCCAGTCTGACAAAATTAACATAATATCTTCATTCTCAAACCTTCCTTGATTTTCTAAGTTTCAGATAGAAACAAGAAATAACAATCAATTCACTGCATTAGCTACCTTACTAACATGCAGTTGCACACTGAGTCATGCATGATTTCTAGGACATTCTAGTAATCTATTCTGAAAGTATAATCAGGTCATCATGTTATTGGTGTCAGATTCCTAGGCGCCACTTGATTTCGAACTCCTTTTCCTGAGATTTGACTATAGATTAGTGTCTTTTTCCCAATGCCTCTAACCTTAAACAAGCTTAAAGAAATGTAAATGAGACAAGTTTGCTTCTTATAAACAAATCGAATAAGATTTGATCAGAGGTTTAAAAGATAGCTAAAACTTTGCATAAAAATGTTGAATACCAGCTTACTTATTTTGTACATAGATTGTTTAATGAAGATGTATGAAAAGAGTAAATAGAGATGTTGAGATTCCTGTGTCAGAAGATTGATTGTGACCTTAAATAACATCTACCAAGTCATGTTATATTATAGGTAGATAATAAAAGAGACAGTATAAAGACATTCTCAAATCAAAAATACATCTCCTATCCCATTCAAACTGCTCTAAATGCTGCTTAGAGAAGAGAAGCAAGGGCACCAATCTGGTGAATGCTGCTATGTGCTTTCATGTGACACTGCTGGAAAAAACCTGCATGAAAGTCAAGCCTCTGTCCGATTTCAGAAACAAATGAAAACCATTGCCAGGCATTTTGTTCATACCCCAATTAACCAAAGTAGTCAGCTATGGGAAAATAGTTGACAATCAAAACTGCTTTGGGCCATGATGAATAATGACTATATGGATGGGCTAATTAAAATTACCATGCTGGTCGAAATCGCTTCATTAGAGCTTAAATTTAGTAGTCTAATAGTGCTACACAGCAACTAATATTCACTCTATAAATCTGATGAAATTTATTAATACTTGGGAAACAAATTTTATCCATTATAAGTAGTGATAGAAGGTAATACAGCAGAATTTTATAATACAAATTGTAATACAATGTATGTATTCTAAAAGGAAATCATATATCCCATTATTAAGAACATACCAGATTTCTTTCTTGTTCCTTATAAAAAAATTGAAATCCAAAGTTACAGGATAATATCATGTAGTTCACGCACTTGTTAAAAATAGTTCACCAGGGCTGGAGAGATGGCTTAGCGGTTAAGCCCTTGCCTGTGAAGCCTAAGGACCCCACGTTAGCCAGATACACAAGGGGGCACACGCGTCTGGAGTTTGTTTGCAGAGGCTGGAAGCCCTGGCGCACCCATTCTCTCTCTCTCCCTCTATCTGTCTTTCTCTCTGTGTCTGTCGCTCTCAAATAAATAAATAAATAAATAATTTAAAAAAAAAATAGTTCACCAAAGGGCTGGAGAGATGGCTCAGCACTTAAGGCATTTGCCTGCAAAGCCTAAGAACCCAGGTTTGATTCTCTAGATCCCACATAAGGCAGATGCACAAGGTGGCACATGTGTCTGGGGTATGTTTGCAATGGCTAGAGGCCCTGGTGTACCCATTATCATTCTCTCTTTCCCTCTCTCTGTCCCTCTCTCTGTCTCTAATTAATAAATGAAGATTTTTAAAAAGTTCACCAAAAAATTTCACAAAATTCAGATTTATTACTTTGGGTTCACAATTTTATACAACACGAAAGTTTGTTTTTACTTGAGACAGAGAGAGAGAAAGAGAAATATAGAAACAGAGAGGAGAGATAATTGGCATGCCAGGGCCTCCAGCCATTGCAATCAAAGCCTGGGCTGGTGCATTACCCTGTGCACATGTGTGACCTTGTGGGATTACATTGTCTTGTGCATCTGGCTTATACGGGATCTGGAAAGAATATGGGTCCTGAAGCTTCACCTTAGCAGCTAAGTCATCTCTCCAGCCCAGAAGTCTAAATTTAATATCAGAAAATCAAATCTTACACTGCAGTTATTTTCCTTCTCATATTCCTCAACATCTTTCTCTCCATCAACCTGAGGATAACTAAGTTCATATTATGTTTTTGTTCTTAATCTCCACCTAATTAAACTTATAGAAAAGGGAGTTTTTCCAAGATGAGTTTAAAGTTTTGGTTCTCTCTTTGACTGTCATTTCTTTTTATTCTCTCTATCTTTATCCTGTTTTTATTCTTTTGATACTAATTGGTTTCTGAGTGATACAAAAGTGGGCATGGGAAGATGGCATACTGATTGAAGAAGCTTGCTTCGTAATGTCAAGAAGAATAAGGCCAATGACCTAAACTGGAAGCAAAAATGTGGCACAAGCATATGGGACCTGTGTGCAGTGGATAGTGGCTCTAACACACACACACACACACACACACACACACGCACAGAGGAATATTTTTTTAAAAATATTTTTGGTTCATTTTTATTTATTTATTTGAGAGTGACAGAGAGAGAGAGAGAAACAGGCAGATAGATAGAGAGACAATGGGTGTGTCAGGGCCTCCAGCCACTGCAAACGAACTCCAGATGTTTGCGCCCCCTTGTGCATCTGGCTAACGTGGGTTGTGGGGAATCGAGCCTCGAACCAGGGTCCTTAGGCTTCATAGGCAAGTGCCTAACTGCTAAGCCATCTCTCCAGCCCGGAATATATCTTTTTTCAAACAAGACAGGAAAGGCAAAAAAAAAAAAAAAGAAAGGAAAAGAAAAACTAAAACCAGAAAAGAATAGAACAATAGTTTCGTAGCTTTTGATGTTCCTTCTTTCTTCTGTACTCTTATCTCTTTTAACCACACTAGGTGAAGAGATGGTTCTATGCTCATGTTGATAAAGGGTTCAATTTCATTCTATATCTGGATTCCATAGACTTGCCAAAAATTGAAAAATTTCTGCTATTTAGATTTTTGCCTGCCTTAGTCTATAACTAAACATGTTTTCCAATGGCAAAACAAACAAACAAACATGCTTGAGATCTTACTGTTTCTTGGAAGTTGTGAAAGCGATAGTCATGATTGTCTTTTAAAACCCCCTTTTTTTTGGTTTAGGGAAAAGGAGAAAGAGAGAGAGAGAGACAATTGGCCCACCAGGGCTTCTTCAGCCACTGCAATCCAACTCCAGATGTTGGCACCACCTGGTAGGTATGGCCAACCTTGCACTTGTCCCACCTTTGCACATCTGGCTCTTGGCTATTGTGGGATCTGGAGAGTCGAACATGAGTCCTTAGGCTTCCCAGGCCAATGGCTTAACCACTATGCCATCTCTCCAAACCATGACTATCTTTTAAAATTACACTAGTATCTGAATCTCAACTTTTCCAAGCCCAGATAGTGTCTGCTAAATCTAGCCCACTGATAATGTTTTCAAAATGCTTATTGATGAGTTTAACATTACATTTCTAAGATATAAGGTTGTTTTCTTCTTTCTCACATCTATTTCTTGGATATACTTTAAGACCATGTAGTTGGCTATATATTGAAGATCATACAAATACCACCTAGGTGGATAATTTTTTCCAGTTAAGTCATTATGATTTTAGATGTATGATTGTGTACTCCCATGGGTAGCCGTATTATTAAAATGGATTTCAGTTAATATATATTAATTATTAATTAATTAATTCATTTGTATGTGAAATTAGCATTCCTTTGCTTTTAGAAAGAGAATTGTGGTTGGGCATGGTGGTGCACCCCTTTAAACCCAGCACATGGGAGTCAGAAATAGTAGCTATTGTTAAGGCCAGCCTATACAAGGTCAGCTTGGGGTAGAGTGAGAGCCTATCTTGAAAGAAAATAAAAGTAAAACAAACAAGAGTGTTATATGCCTTTATTAAGTATATAACATCCTTTTACTTGCTTTTAATTTTTTATCTTTTTAATATTATAAACATTTAATAAGATTTTTAGCTTGCTTCTTTTATATCATGAGCTTTAAATTGACATTATTGTTTATATAACATTTAATTTTTATGCTGCAATTTCTTCTTAATGAATTTTTCTTTCTTTTTTTTTTTTTTTTCTTTTCCTGAAAGAGAATCTTTGGCTCAGTTTGAAATACATGTCACATTAAATGACCATATTTTAAGTCAGACAGGGTGTCAACAAGTGTCTATTCAGCCTAACACAAGTCTGGGATTTCCCATAATAATATATTGCACAAGTAATTAAAGTATATAACCACTGAATTTTATTTTTATTTTTTTTGTTATTTTTATTTAGTTGAGAGTGCCATACAGAGAAAGAAAGAGGCAGATAGAAAGAGAGAATGCACATGCCAGGGCTTCCAACCATCGCAAATGAACTCCAGATGCATGCACCTCCTTGTGCATTTGACTAACGTGGGTCCTGGGGAATCGAGCCTTGAACTGGGGTCCTTAGGCTTCACAGGCAAGCACTTAACTGCTAAGCCATCTCTCCAGCCCGACCAGTGAATTTTAAATGAGAGTGATGACTCTCAGTCCCCTTGAGTGGGCCTAATTGCATCATTGGTAACTCCTGTGAGCATGAGGAAGTTTATCAGCTCTGACCTGGCCTTTCATCTTGTGCTTGTCCTCTAAAATTTTATACTTTTCTGAACAACTTATAGATTGTAACTGCTGATGCCTTTCCAAAATTTTTATACTTCTAGGATTGTGTTTTTTTAGAATGAACCTATTTGATTTGGCACCATCTCTCTTTGAGCCTCATCAGGGACTTCTTGATCACACAAACTCTGAGAGTAGATAATCAGATAATCCTACCCCCTTTCATATGGCAATGATCTCTACTGTGTTCTATGTAGTATGTTTAACTATTGTTTTTCTTTAGAGAATGGGCATACCAAGGCCTCTAGCCACTAGCCACTGCAAATAAACTCCAGACACAATTGGTCATACATGCTTCAGGTTCTTCCTGGGTCTCTATACAGATATTGATTTGATGATATTTTCAAGTATAACAATGGTTTACCTCTTGTACTTTTATTTCAGGCTCAATGCTGTTTGATTGTATTGCCAGCTCCTCCCAAGGCTGGTAGAGATGAACTGCTTGATCTCAGGTGTTTGAAGCCTGTGCGGCAAGCAATACAGCAAGACCCTTAATCAAAAATATAATAAATAAAAATATAACTGGTCATTGTAACTCTTACTATTTATAAAATTTCATTCTACAAAGTCATTATCAGTACTGAATTAGAAAATATTGAAGTCTATTCTGAAAGGTGTGTAGCACAATAATAAAAAAATATTACCTTAGCTATGAAGATCAAGATATTGAGTTTTATACTTAGCACAAAACAGAAAAATGAAAAAGGGAAGGAATTATTGTGATCTCAACCAACAGTACCATAGCTCATAACAGCAACAAAACAGCAAAAGAAATCCATTACTAACATGTTTTTGCTAAAATACAGCAGAGCTGTTGAGAAAGTGCCTCAAATTTACCACGTACTGCAGCCTTGTGAAAGAGCAAAATCACCAACAGAAATGAAAGCAAAGTATGGCAGTACAGATGATGTGAAAACTTAAACTAGTATGTAATGTGGGGGATGGTACACAAAGGATGAGAAAACATCACCTTCTACAGCCAGAGCTGGGTATGTGCATCTTAATTCACTCCATAAATGACTGTATTGTCAATCAATATCACGTAATAGTTTCAAAGTCTCATCCATTTTAGTGATTAAGTAGATTTTCAGACAAGGCTGAAAAACATGGACTAGTATGCCATTTTAAATATTCCAATGGGGCTGGAGAGATGGCTTAGTGGTTAAGGCACTTGCCTGCAAAGCCTGAGAACCCAGGTTCCATTCTCCAGGTCACATGTAGGCCAGATGCATTAGGGGGCACAGGGATCTGGAGTTCATTTGCAGTGGCTGGAGGCCCTGGCGTGCCCATTCTCTCTCTCTCTCTCCATGCCTATTTCTGTATCTTTATCTCTCTTTCTCTCTCAAATAAATAAATAAAAATAAAATATTTCTTTAAAAAATAAATAAATAAATATTCCAATGAAGTGTTGGTTTCACTGTTTGCTTTAGGTTATGAAATTGCTACTGGTATGACCATTGTCTTAGTTAGAATTTAGAAAAATGGGATGTACCCCTTCTCCTCTACTATCTACTCAGAATCTGACCTAATCCTTGTCACAAATGCACACAGTTTAACATTACAAAACCCCAACATTGAGGGAAAATAACTAAATATCCTTTCTCAAGGATTATTATGGTGTAAATTCTATTCTCACAGTTCTCACAAATAAAATCACCTTCCTTTATTTTAGAAGCTTCCTGTGTGGTTTGCACTCACATCTTTTGCTCACAAACAAGGCAGCAATGGGGCCGAGTAGCAAAGTGTGAGGGGCTGCTACTTAGCTCTTTGATTCCCACCTCACTTATGTGCTACAGACACTAAGCAGAAATCAATACTTTCATCACAACCTAGTATCAAGAGAGTGGTGGGAATCAATGCATTACCAAAATGACAGAAGTACCAGAGATGACCAGCAAGAAGTAAAAATCATATGTGCTTCCCTTGGCATGCAGGGAGAAAGGGAACACGATGCTGCTTTGTTGATTCTGCTTCTCGGGAAACTGTCCAGAGATAGGTATGTACATCCAGCCTATATGCATTGATTGATTGGCATGCATATTGATTGTTACAACAGGAAATCTATCACCTCAGAATTCTATATTCAGTAAAATGCTCAAATATGAAATTCAGAGACTCAAATGAAACTATGAAAACCCTATGACAAAAGAATGTTCAAAGTTTTTTAAGCAGAAAGGTAGTAAAAATAATTTCAGAATGTTAGAAAGGTAAAAAGGAAATAAATATAAATGAGTATAAGCTATCATGCTTCTTTGTATTTTTTCTTATGATTTTAGAAGGTGCATGTCAAGTTAATAATATTCTATGAAATCGAACTCCAGATGCTTTCACTACCTAGTGGCCATGTGCAACCATCCACTTGCCTCACCTTTGTGTGTCAGGCATACAGGGCATTTGGAAAGTCAAAAATGGGTCCTCAGGCTTCATAGGCAAGTGCTTAAACCACTAAGCCATTTATTGCAGTGTCTGAGGCCCTGGCCCACCAATTTTCTCTCTCCCTCTTTCTCTAAAGTAAAAATAAAAAATAAATAAAATTTAAAAAAATGAAAATAATATTATATGTATGTGTGATAGTTTGAAATTTTACCCAGCAATAGAATCAAGTGTTTTACTGAAGCTTGCAAGTTAGATTTCCAGCCACGTGAGTGGACCCTGGAGTCCAGCCCTAAGGTGTCTCAAGGTATGCAGAGTGTGTGAGTTTGGTCAGGGGTTCCCAGCTGCTTGCCTAGTGTGCTTGCTTGTGATGCTGGTGGTAGCTTTTTTCTCTGTGTGGATTTGGTAAAAAGGGACAGCTTTTGTTTCTGGAACTTCCCCTGTATCTGTAAGCCTCAAATAAATGCCATGCCTTCCACAAAATGTCTGGTTGGAGGTTCATTCCAACAGTAGGGAGTTGACTATGAAAGTATGGTTCTCAATAAAAAGTAAAACAATTTATAATATAAAGAGGAAAGCAAAGACTAAATATCAGATAAGGAAGATTTTAGTTCATATTTTTTGATAGAATCATTGATATATTATAAAATACTTAGATTAACCACCAAAAAAGTACACTGAAACACAAATACTCTTCATAGATCATACTTGTAAGACTATGAAAAACCATTCCAAACAAGAGTAGGAAAAGACAAAAGGATTTAAAACATATGGAGTGAACAAGAAACACACAATAAAATACTTGCAAAAAATAACTGAGATAGGAGGATCACCAAGTTTGATATGATACTAGCCCAAACTTTATAGAAAGTTAAAGAGCAACCTGGAAAACCTGGTAAAACCCTGTCTCAAAATCATACCAAATTCTCTCTCTTTCTCTCTCTGTGTCTGGGAATAAATCAACAAAAATATTTCTATTTTTAAGTTAAAATCCAAACAAAAAATACATGATTTAAAAATCATACTGATTATATTGTCTAGCTACATGAAATAAAATTTAACATGAATAATGACTAAAAAGACAGCTTCAATAGAAAAATTCATATTTAAAATGTAAATGAGAAAAAAGTTTCAAATTAAATCAGAATTTGAATAAGAGTAAATTTAATTTATTTCAAGTTAAGGAAAACTGATAACCATGATAATTTCAATAGAAATGAGAACATAACTTAAATATTTAAAAATTCATTAAAGCAAACTTCACTTTTGAGAAATAAAAAAAGAAAGGAAGAAAGAAAGGAAGGAAGGAAGGAAGGAAGGAAGGAAGGAAGGAAGGAAGGAAGAAAGAAAGAAAGAAGGAAAGAAAGAAGGAAAAGAAAAGAAAGAAAGCTTGTAACACACTTTCAAAAGCTCAGGAAACATTGCTTATGAGGAGGTAGAAAGAATGTAATAGCCACAGGGTGGCAAGGAGTATCCTGTGCAATGGTTCCCTCTACAGAGACTTACTGGTGTAATAATGACCCCACAGTTAAACCTAAATTCCACTGAATATGGCTTCCAGTTAAATGGGGAGAAGGAACATGAGAGTATATCCAGATAGAATCTGACTGAGATGCAATATCTTCATAAATCCCCCCCCCCCCTCTCTCTCTCTCTCTCTCTCTCTCTCTCTCTCTCTATATATATATATATATATATATATATGTTTATATATATATATATATATATGTATGTATGTATATATACATATATATATGTTTAAGATCTTACCTTAAGAAGGCTGTGATATGAAAGAGAAATAAAATCAAATATGAAAAATGAAAGACTTGTAAGATCAGACACTAACAAAATGATATAAAGTATAAAAAGGGAAATCATTATCAAGGAAATGAAAAGTTATTCTTGGCACAAAGTATCCAAAAAATTCATATCAATTCAATTTCTATTAAAATTGCCATAGCATGTGAAATTAGACACCAATTACTAGTATAAACATTCAATCAAAGGACACACTGGCACAGGCCCCTTGTAGAAATAGCGCTATATATGTTATATGTGCTGAAACATCTTGACTATAATGGCTTTCATAAAGCCAGAAAGTAGCTGAGAATAAAAGTCCATTTTAGCAAAACTAAAGCAGATCTCTGATTAGTTCTATAACCATAGACCAAATTGAATCTAGCAATATTGTAAAATGTATAATCATTTTGAAAACGCTGGAAAATTAATCAATGTTGAGTCTACATAATAAAGCTACATTAGTTAAGAGTTTTAACAGAAAAAGTGTCATTGATTCACAGAGCACAGAAAATTCCAAAATAGACCATCTTTTTATAACAATATTTTGACAATGATATCTAATTCATGGATAGGAAAAAAGGTAATGTGTTCAAGAAATTGAGCACAGTGATTGAATATTTGACAAATGAATAGAAAGGATGGAGAAGAGGTAAAGGAAAGAGAAAGTGAACATTATTTTATCTTTTACTTTCATGAAAGTAGCTCACAATAAACTTGGATTGGAAAAATGTAAGGACATAAAAAATTTAGAAATGGAGGAAAAATTAAGGACCGCTCAGGAAATAAAAAAAAAAAAATGACATGACCTGCAAAATGACATAACATCAATTGATATATTAAAGTAATTAAAATTAAAATCTCTATGTGGGGGGGGAGGATGGATGGGTGGGTATGTATGAGAATTCCAGAGGCTCTTTCTGTTGCTAACAAACCCCATACAAATATTCCAATTTGCTTAATGTGGGGACTGGGGTATTGAAACCAAGCCACAATACTTTGTGAGCAAACACTTTTAACTTTGAAGCTATCTCCTCAGTCCCTCAAATTAAATTAAAAAAAAAATCTTTTGTTCTGAGATTGATAAAAGAAAAAAAAACTTGGATCTAGAATATATAAAGAATTTTCACAAACCAGCAGTAAATATATATATATATATGATTTTTTTAAGCAAAAAGTAAAGTACAAGCTGGCAAAAAACATGAAGATATTGAAGATATTAAACAAAATTTTCTATTGTGTGGCTATTCACACATTAGGACAGGTTCAAGGTAAGACCCTATTGCTGAAGACAGCATGCACTGCCAAAGCAGAACATAGAGAGATGTAGCTGAAGCTGGAAGGAAATCAGCTCCCAGATGGTTAGCCTTTCTAGTGATGAAAACAGTGACATGAGATGCTGTGTGGAAATGGTCAACAATACTGTGAGCAAGCAGGGCACCCTGCTATAAGCCAGTAACCATCTTGACAAGATGTATACACCTATACAATAGTAGCACATGCATTAGGTGGGTAGCCAATGACTTTCTGATTGGCTGTAAGATCTGCTCAGTGAAAAGGAGCACATACATACAACGAGTAACCAAGTCAGAATCCTATGGAGACCTCAAAATCTCTAAATTAACAATGCTTATTCAATTTAACCTATCCTGATCTCACTCTCCATTTGGCATTCTGATTTTCTTTTTCAGAAAGTAGTGAGGACCATGGACAGCCAAACTCTATCAACAGGACAAAAATAGATAGCTGACTCCATGTCAGCAGGTGTGAGCCACCCTGAGCCCAGCAGCTTGACCCAGGTGAACACACAGAGGAAGTGGCAAGATGAGCAAGAGTGCTGCTTCCTTAGTGCACCTGAAAATCTGAGCCAGGGTGATGGAAAGAGACACTGAGGATATTCAGAATGCACCAAAGCAGAAATCCAGAAGCTGCTGAAAGCTCAACACTATGGTAGACTTAAAGCATACCCACCAAGGCTCAGGGGATTTTTCAGAAAAGGTTAAAAGAAGGGATGTAAGAGCCATAGGGTGAGATGGAATGTAAAGTGGCATTGTCCTCCCGCCACACACTGTGACTGACTGCTGTGCTGTCTTCAGCAGTTTCTCACAATTCCTACCCTACAACTACAACTCCATGGTGAATACCAGCAATCCCACTGATGGGAGCCTGCAGTAGAGTGGGCTCAGGGAGAAGGGAAATGATGGTACCAGTATATGATGGATCCATCCAAATTTAAACTTAAGAGAAAAATTAATGGCTCCAAGTTACTTGTTAGATGATCAAATAGTGATATTAACATGTGAAAATGAAACATTATCAATTACTATTGTCAATAATGTGTTAGCAATAAAACACCGATGGTATGGTATTATAAGAGGGAACATTTGGGCTGGAGAGATGGCTTAGCGGTTAAGCGCTTGCCTGTGAAGCCTAAGGACCCCGGTTCGAGGCTTGGTTCCCCAGGTCCCACGTTAGCCAGATGCACAAGGGGGCGCACACGTCTGGAGTTCATTTGCAGAGGCTGGAAGCCCTGGCGCGCCCATTCTCTCTCTCTCCCTCTATCTGTCTTTCTCTCTATGTCTGTCGCTCTCAAATAAATAAATAAAAAATGAACAAAAAGAATTTTTAAAAAATAAAAATAAAATAAAAAAAGAGGGAACATTTGCCATAAAACATATAAAATAATTTCTGTAAAAGCTAAAAGTATATTTATTATATAGCACACCACACATAGTGCCAGAAAGCTGAAAATGCAGTTCTAGAGCAAATATATATTAGGTTTTCCCTCAATGACCACATTTTGACTTCTTTGCCACTTACGCGAACTCTGAAATTTTAACTCCAAAATAAACTGCACTCTCATTAGTAGTTTATATATTATTAGATCTATATATTCTATTACTGTCATATTTTAAAATACTTTATTTACTTATGAAAGAGAGACAGAGGAGGAGGTGGGAAGGAAGGCGGGTGAGAATGGGCATGCCAGCGCCTCTAGCCACTACAAACAATTTCCAGGTACATGAGACACCCTGCACATCTGGCTTATGTGGGTACTGGGTAATTGAACTGGGATCCTTAGGTTTTGCAGGAAAGTGCCTTAACCACTAAGCAATCTCTCCAGCCCCTATTGTTATATTTTAAGTATAATTGATTAACTTTTGTGATTTCTTTCATACATAAACTAATTACATGAGAGCCTTTATTTTTACTCTTGAAGTAGACTATATACAATATTCATTGACTTGAAGATCTAACAATATTATCTAATTTTTTTTAATGATATTGTTGTTCTCATTGTTTTAGAAACATTGCCATCTTTCAATGGGTGTATCTGTCAAGAATATCTGAATATTCTTGCCATATGTCATAAATGAGATTAAGGTGTCAACGAATGAAATTATGATGATGAGATTCATCAGGTGATATGAAGGCTTCCATTCAAGCATTCTGCTCATATCTTATTTCCCTGAGTCCTGAGACTATTGAGATCATTAAGGAATGATTGCATGATCTTTAGAGAGGCAGGGTGGAGGGTATCCGAAGCTTATAAATGTGAGCAAAGGCGGTGGGGATTTTCTGCTTTAGCTTTTTCTCTTACATACTCACGGGGTGATCCATCTTAACCCTCTCTTTATCCTTACCCTTCCTGGCTGTCAGTGTCCTTTACTGCTGAAACTCTCAGGTATTCTGCCAGCAGAGTCAGCCACCTTGTCTTTGATTGGTCATCTGTGAACTGTGGGTTTTCAGAGTTTTCACCCTGAGTCATGAATTTTTACCTACTTGTCATCTCCTAGAAATGTATTAGCATCTCTTATATAGCATCTTTCTCCCCCACCTTTTCTTTTCCATCAAATTTACATAATTTTTCTTTATAATATTTTAGTAGAATTTCATGACAAGATGGGTATTTTTATCTAAAATAAGTTTCCAAGTTAAGGGAAGTCCTTTCCTATGAAACTGAAATAGGTAACTATATAACAAAATTGGAACAACTATTGTAAATTTCTTCCAATTAAACATTGCACAACAATTTTTACTAGAATATTTAGAATTTTGGGTATTTTTGAAGCTAATATTAAAACTATTAGCCTAGATATCGCACTGTCATTCCTGAGATAAAACTGTAAAGCAATATCTCTTTATAAATCCTATTTAGTAGAAATATGTGACTGCTACCTAAAACTCAACAGCCTGAGAAAATCTTACAAAATTTTATAGCCAAATTTTTCTGGGTAAAATTCCCACTTTATAGGTTCAAGCAACAATATATATATATATATATATATATATATATATATATATATATATATATATATATATGGAAAAAGTAAGTCTTTAATACTACTTATATTACCAATTAAATATATCATTTGATCTGTGTCTGTGCATTCTATTCCTTCCAGAGGGAATCAAGTTATGAGAAAGATGGAAACTGCAGAATGCAGTGGAAATAACCGATGTTGAAATTTAATATAGACCTAAGTAATTTTGTCATACTCAATGCCCTGGAGGAGAATCTAAGATTCTCCATGAAAATGCTGAATAGGAGAATTTTTTTTAACATCTATATAGATGACAGAGGTATAATAATAGAGAATACACAAAGAACTCAAAAAAAAAAAAAAAAAAAAAAAAAAAAACCTCAGCAATAAAAGAAATCAAACAGCCCACCAAAAAATGTGGCAGGGAACTAAAGAGATTTCTCAAAGTGAGAAATACAAATGGTCAAGAAACATCTAAAAGTTGTTCAACATCTTTGCACATCTGTGAAATACAAATTAAAACTACTTTGAGATTCTATTTCACTGGTGAGAGAATAGCTATCATCAAAACACAAATGATAACAGATGATGCAGGTGAAGGTGTGGGGAAACATATCCTCATCTACTGTTGGTAGGACTTGCGCACATACCACAGAACTCAGTATGGAAGTTCCTAAAAAAAGCTAAACATATATTTAAACCTTGACCCAACTACAGTAAACCTGGACATATACAGTAAAGGATCTACATTTTACTACAGAGATACTTGCTCAGCCATATTTGTTGTTACACTATTTGCAGTGGCTAGGACAGGAGTAAGGCCATATGCCCATCAATGGATGAATGTATAATAAAGACAAGATTCATATCTAAACTGTACTTCTACTCAGTGGTAAATGTACAATAAAGTAATGAAATTTTCAGGAACATGGATTGATTTGGTACACTAATTAAGGTAACACAGACTCAGAAATGGAGGGCATGAATATCGTGGACATTTTGTGTCCTGAAGACAGTATTGTAAGAACTCTTCACATTCTTTTGATACCTACATGCTTTCTACCACCTCTTTTTCAGTAGTCCTTGATCCTTGGAAGGTGTGATTTAGGTGGGTGGGCATAGTATATCCATTTAGCCAGACACTAGTAATAGATTTTCCCCTAGGGATTATGACCTTCCCAACTGCAGGCTATTTATTAGATTATTAGTAGCAGGCAGGAATCCCCCCCCCCAACCAGGCCCCAATGCCACCTTTAAGTTCAGTCAGAGAGCAGTTGGTTTCTCCCATAAAAGACATGCCACCATTGCACCAGTTGGTACATTTGGCCTGGATGTCCAGCCATAAAGCTTGCAGGATGCACTGCTTGTTAACATAGTTGATATATTTTTCCCCCTTTAATGAGCTGCATAGATCTTTCTAGCATCCTTATAGCAAGTCAACAGGGAGGAGACTTCCAACTCAGCTCCAGCTTGATTTCTCCATGTTCTGTAGCACAGACTTACAGTGTCTTGAACAAAAGTTTTTATCATCTAGTTCTTATGGGCAATGAATGTTTTGGATGAATCAAGGGCCTCCCTGTCCAACAACTCTGGAAAGCATCCCTCTGCTGGCACTGAAATTTTTCTAATAGCACCATATGACCTCTGGTAACAGCATTATCTACCTCCCCAGGATACTTCTGCCCAAACTATCCCTTTTTAATCATATATGTTATCAACAAATCATGAAGTAGGATTCTATATGGCTTGTTCATAACATCTCAAATTTTGACTAACCCTCCTTCTAACCCCTTTCTCTCCTCTATCCCCTTTCTTGACCCAACTTAGATTATTCCATCCTTAGTATTTTCACTCTGTACTTACATATCTACTGTGTTCTCCAATTAAATTATCCCATCTTCTCCCTCTGTCAAAGTCCCTTTCTTGCTTCTTAGCCTTTAATACTTTTACTCCACTTTACATATATATCTAAACACTTGAAGCTAGGATTTATATATGAGAATGAACATGTGACATTTAATTTTCTGAGCCTGTGTTACCTCACTTAGTATAATCTGGAGAATCTTCTTTTTCTTTTTCCAGATGGCAGAGATACCACGGAGACCCAAGATCCACAAGTGTGATAAGAAAATAAAGTGTATTACTATCACCAACAGTCATTGCATCACATCTGCAGGACCCAGTGCTTCTCTTACTCCTAGCCTGAAGCCTCCTCCAAGGAAATGGTGGTAGACAATAAGGAGACTTAAAAGTCATCAAAGAAGATCAAAAGTTACAGAAAACTCAACACTAACGTAGACTTATAACATGCCTTCCAAGGCTCAGAGAACAGTGTAGAAGAGGGAATGGAAAGATACTAAAAACCACAAGATAGGAAAAAGTATCATGAGTCATTACTCCCCACCTTACCAAAGAAGATGAAAGGAACATTCATGACCCCACAGTTAATACTGATGACCCCACTAAGGAGGTTCCTCAGAGGAAAGGAGGTAGGGGAGGAAACATAAGATAATCCAATGGGAATGTGACAAATATACCATATTTTCATACAGTACAGTTGACAATTAAAAGATAATAATAAAGACCAAAGTTAAGGGCTCATTGACTGTTTAAAAGCATTTTGATGGAACTTCTACATCCAACAACCCAACATTTATATAGTAAAACCTACTAATAACTTAAATATGAGGTTATCATCTACTCTGAGATAAGTGGGCAAAATCCAAAGGTTTTGAAATGGTAGAAATAGCTGTAGTTAAAAAAAAAAAAAAAAAAAAAACATAATCATACTGAAATTTTGTAGAGTGTCTTAGAGAGAAAAAAATAATCTGTATAAGAGAGAACATTCATAAATCAAGAAATCCCAAAAATAAGTAGAAAATTAATGTGGTTTGAATTATGATTGGTCATTTCCTTTGATTATAATGTATTACCGTTTGGACTACAATGAGGTCACACTGTAATTCATTGACATGTGTTTACAGTGATTGTTCAAAGTGGCCATAAGGCACTTTGGTTACTAACTGATTGTGTCTAATTTAGTGAAAGATTGCTTAACAGAGTTAAGGAGAAAACAAACACTAAAATAGCAGCTATAAGGAGGGAAAATAATATTTATCAAATTTTGAATATTGAGCACTTGACACTCAGTGAATTAAAATATTTAATTATAGTTATTAAACCTCAAGGTAATATTCTAAGGTAGATTATCATATGCAATTCAGAGACATATTCATTAATATTCAAAAGATACATCTCTTGCCTAAGGAATTTTAAACCATGTTTCCAGTTTATGTGAATGTGTGTCCTTCTGATCAATGCCAGAAACCTCTCACATCCCCTGCCTTGCATCTGTCTCATTTGAATGTCTGCCATCATGGCCACATATTACCTACTTGTGATTCTCTGTGCTCAGATGTCCCCATTTCCCAAGGCATCTGTCGTTGTACTAAGACTGAGTTTAATTCAGTGTGCATTTGTCTTTGCTTTATGACATTTTCAGAGACCAAGTTTCCAAAGATACAGTTCATAAGTATTGGGAGTTAGAATGTTGAGGAAACATGTATAGTGCATGTATAGTGCAGACATATGCAGTCAATCATTTCATGCTAGGTTATGTTGTAGAAGCAAATATACTAGGTTTTAATTGGGTTAAAATAGCCTGGGCTTATTTGTTATCCTGGTAAGCAAAAATGCTCAATTGGTTAGAACTTCTAATAGACTTTTGGTGCTCTTGTTTATCAATTTCCATGTATTGAACCATCCCTGGGATGAAACCTACTTGATTAAGTGGATGATGCTTTTGATTATTCTGGGATTCTGTTTGCAAAGATTTTATTGCCAATTTTTGCATTTCAGTTCATCAGTGGTATCAATCTAGAATTTTCTTTTCTTGTTGTTTCTGTGTGGTTTTGGTGTTAAATAATGGGCATGCTAGAACCTTCAGCCACTGCAAATGAACCCCAGATGTGTGTGCCACTATGTGCATCTCGCTTATGTGGGATCAGGGGAATCAAACCTGGGCCTGTAGGCTTCACAGGCAAGTGACTTAACCACTAGGCAATCTTTCCAGCCCTGATTACTTTATTTAATTGCAATAACCCACTTACTGTTTAGTAGGAAATTGTTTTGTCTCTAAGAGTTGTTATGTTTTCTGTGGTTACTCTTGTAGATTTTTAGCTTTATTTTATTGTACTTGAATATTTTCTGAATATGTAGAAATATGTTTTATGCCCTAGTATACAATATATTTTGGAGAAGGCTCCATAAAATGTTGAAAGGAATACACCTTCTCTGGAAGTAGGTTGGAATACTTTGTAGGTATCTGTTAAGTCTAATTTGCCTATGGTATTGCCTGACTCTGATTTTTCTCTACTGCCTTTCTGCTTAGATGATCGATCTATTGCCATTAGTGTGGTATTAAATTCCCCCACTATTATTGCATTTGGATTTATTTCTGATTTGTATTTAATATATTTTGCTCTACAAAACTTGGCATGCCTGTGTTTGGTATATATAATGTATGATTCTAATGACCTTTTCTTGAATTTTTTAACAAGAATAAAATGATTTTCTTTATCTCTTTTGATTACTTTTGGTTTCAAGTATATTTTTCAGATATAGTACAGCCACA
Organism: Jaculus jaculus; assembly: GCF_020740685.1. Taxonomy (NCBI): domain Eukaryota; kingdom Metazoa; phylum Chordata; class Mammalia; order Rodentia; family Dipodidae; genus Jaculus; species Jaculus jaculus. Next base: position 181,507,614 of record NC_059103.1, on the reverse strand, counting down.
CCTGCTTTTTCCTCATTCCCATTTCCTTGGAATATCTTTTAGCAAACTTTCACCCTAAGGTGACTTCTGTATACAATAGTATGATTTATTTGTTTGTTTGTTTGTTTTTCTTAATTTTTTTTTTAAATTTTTTTGTTGTTGTTCATTTTCATTTATTTATTTGAGAGTGACAGAGAGAGAGAGAGGAAGATGCAGAAACAGAGAAAGAATGGGCGCGCCAGGGCCTCCAGCCACTGCAAACGAACTCCAGATGCGTGCGCCCCCTTGTGCATCTGGCTAACTTGGGTCCTGGGGAATCGAGCCCTGAACCGGGGTCCTCAGGCTTCATAGGCAAGCGCTTAACCACTAAGCCATCTCTCCAGCCCCTGTTTTTCTTAAATTTTTATTGGCAACATCTATGCTTACAGAAAATAAATCATAATAATTTCCTCCCCTCCCTCCTTTCCCTTTCACAACTCTACTCTCCATCATATCCCCTCCCTCTCTCCATTAGTATCTCTTTTATTTTGATGCAATTATCTTTTTCCTCCTATTATGAGGGTCTTGTGAAGGTATTGCTAGGCATTAGATCATGTATATCAAGGCCAATTTCTGTCTGGAGAGTTGCATTGTAAGGGGTGGTACTCACCTTTTGGCTCTTAAATTCTTTCCACTACCTCTTCTGCAAGGACCCTAAGCCTTGGAGGGTGTAATAGAGATGTTTCAGTGCTGAGTACTTCTCTGTCACTTTTTTTTAGCACTATATTGTCTTTTGGGTCTTCCCAGTGGTCACCACTGTCTGAAAAGTGAAGCTTCTATAAGCAAAGGGAGTAGCATTAATATATGAATATGAGCATTAAGTGTAGTACTTACAGGACACTGTAATATATATGCATCTAACCTGACAAGAGCAAGCTTTATACCCCTAAGGCTCATGACCTCCCCTGCCATAGGCTTTTGATTAGGTTTTCAGTACTAGGCATGTATTCCCTCCCATAGAGTGGGCCTCCAGTCCAATTAGAGAGCCGTTGGTTTCCCCCAGAGCAGACATGTCACTGTCGTACCTGTTCAGTCATTTGGCCTGAATGGCCAAACTTGAGGCTTCCAGTGTTCACTGTTTTCACTGCTGATGACGTCTGTCCCCCATAGGGCTGCATGCAGTGCAGCTTTTTCCAGCTTTCAGTTGGCTGGGCTACAGGGAGAAGGTTTTCAGCTATGAACCAGCTTGATTTCTCAATGACCTTCCCGCCCAAGCATGTGAAGTCTTCAGCAAGAAGGACTTGCCATAAGATGGGTCTCTTGAAGACAGCAAATGGATGGGTCAAGCTTTCCGATACAACCTACTGAAGTGTCTTTACATTGGTGTGTCAAGTTCATTAGTGTTCAATGTTATGATTATGTGATGTGCTTTAATCCCTGCTATGTTGAATGTTTTGTGAAATTTGATGTTTTATAAGTCTTTATATGACTTAATATCTGTACTAACTTTAATTATTTTTTATCCTGCAGTCATGTGTGTATGATTGTTAATCTCTTCAGTATGGAGTATTCCAAGCAGTATTCTCTAACAGACTGGCTTAGTGTTTATAAAACTGGAAAGTTATTCTTTCACCTTCTATTATGAGCAATAATTTATCAGGGTATAGAAGTTTACATTGGCAACAATGGTCTTTTAGCTTTAGAAATACTCCATTGCAGCAATTCTGGCAGTTAAATTTATATTGAAAAAATCTGAGGTAACACTAATGGGTTTATCTTTGATGGGAGCAAGCTGTTTTTCCTCCTTCAGCTTTTAGTACTCTCCCCTGGTTTTCTTTGTTTAGCATGCTAATTATAATGTTAATGTGGGGAATCTCTTCCCTCTTGGTATTCTGTGTACCTCTTGAATGTGGATGGATCTCTCTTTTGCAAGGTTGAGGAAAATTTAACCCTTGCTCCCTGAACTTCCTGTAGGTTTCTCATGGCCACTACCACTGCCACTGCCCCTGCTGCTGCCACTGGGAAAGAGCAGAGCTGAAATGGACTCACGCCCTAGACTGATGGAATTTTTCCTAGGTCCAGGGCTACAGCAGCCCATGGAGCTGAAAACAAGCTCAGTAGGTTGCTGGGAACTCACTGTTTTCCTGCCTGGGGCTTTTCTGTGCTGCTATTTAAGTATAGATCTTTAATTTTTTTTTTTTTTAATAAAAAGGGTGCAGACTCCCCTCTTGGTTACAGTGGCCTGACTCTCTCCACCACCTTGATTGGAAGCCCACCTTTTCTTTTTGTAAGAGTTCTTATTTTTCTTATATTTTATAGCTTCACTGTGTCCACATTTTAACTTATATATGTTTCAGGTTTACATGCATTATTGGCTAACAAAAATATTATTTAGATATCACCACAAGTATTAGATTAAATTCCTGTCTATTCTTTTCTATGTCAAATATCACAAATGATTTCTTCCCAAATTAATTTTTCTTTATCCTTCAGGGAATCAATTATTCACATGTTAGAACACCCAAAATTATTCTCTATTTTTTTTAAATTTGTTTATTTATTTATTTATTTATTTATTTGAGAGTGACAGACACAGAGAGAAAGACAGATAGAGGGAGAGAGAGAGAATGGGTGTGCCAGGGCCTCCAGCCACTGCAAACGAACTCCAGATGCGTGCGCCCCCTTGTGCATCTGGCTAACGTGGGACCTGGGGAACTGAGCCTCGAACCGGGGTTCTTAGGCTTCACAGGCAAGTGCTTAACCACTAAGCCATCTCTCCAGGCCATTCTTTATTTTTTAATCAGTATTTCATATATGTTTTCTTAATCTTTTGAGTACTCTGTTTTGTTATGGAAAAAATAATTTGTTCTTTTGCTAGTTCAATCATTTTACCTGTAGCTATTTCTAATTGTTACGTATCTGATGAATATTATTTTATGTATTGCACATTTAGTTTTATAAATGAAAAGAAAAGTTTAATAGTATTTTTTCTGTGATAACGTCTTTCTATTTGAAAAAGACGAGTCTAAAATCTAAAACTCTATGTATCCCAAGCTATTCTAGCATTCTCAATCCTCCTGGAATTAAAAGTATGTACCACATAATTCAACTTATTTATATTGACTGCTAAATCAAAAATAGCATCTCATTCATGTAATATAGTACAATAATTTCAGTGACTCATGTAAAAAGTAATACAAAAAGTGTCTCAAACATCTGGTACTCATTAGCAGCAGCAAGAGATCCTGGTGAGTGTCTGTGCATACACACCCACAAACCTACCCACAGAGACAAATAAATACATACTTTTTAAAATATAAATTCTACTATTACTCTTTTATTTATTTATTTATTTATTTATTTATTTATTTAGACTAAACTAGGATGTTTGAGATCTTTGTTTTCTTTTCATTATTTATAAAATGCTGCCTTAGCCAAGTGTGGTGGTGCATGCCTTTAATCCCAGCACTCAGGAGGCAGAGGTAGGAGGATTGCTGAGAGTTTGAGGCCACCCTGAGACTACATAGTTAATTCCAGGTCAGCCTAAACCATAGTGAGACCCTACCTTGAAAAACAAACAAAAAAAACCCAAAAAACAAAAAACAAAAACAACAACAACAACAAAATGCTGCCTTATAATTTGCTTTCTCTTTTCTGAATAATTGTTGCATATGTTATGACATTTTGTTAACAATTAGATTTTCATAAATTCTTATAACTTCTAATAATCAAATTTTTGTTAGCATGTCATTAGAGATTGATAATGAAGGACCCAGGAACCATATGGACACCATGACAGGCTTCAGAGTCCTCAGTAGGCCTAAGTTTCTGTTTCCCAGCAAGATCTAAGTTTTTTATCTTCTGGTAAGGATGGGCTTAACAGATACTGGAAACTGATCATGCCATACATTCCTGAAGTCATAACGTTCAATTCCCCTAGCTCCAGCCCGCTGACCTTGCTGTAAGGGTAGGCTTAACAGTTAAACCAGTTATGCCATACATTATGCCATACCGTCCTAAGTCATGAGACATTCCTGTAGTCATGGATGAGCTCAATTCCCCTAGCTCCAGCCCGCCAAGGTTGCCCGCCAAAATCCTAAGCCAACCAGAAGAGTAGACTTTAAATCAACCAATCATGTACCCGTCCCCTTCTTCTAAGTTCAAATCCGTGTACCCATCCCCTTCTTCTATGTTCAAATCCCTATAAAAACCCTACCCTCCCACTACTCGGGGCTCTTGTACAGATCCACTGCGTTGGTGAAGTCAAGAGACCGAGCTTAAGCCTGAATTAAAGCTCCTTGGCCTTGCATACGTGTTTGGTTCTCCTTGGTGGTCACAGGGGTGCTGAGAACTGGGCATAACAATAATACTGAGGAGATGGCTCTACAATGCTAGTTACGACATTTATATTTTCCCTTCTACTACTGTTATCTAAAATATGTCCTTATGTGCAGGTTGCATTTAATGTTTCTTGATCCATCCTTGGTTAATGTCATTCCAATGTAGCTTATTTTATTTTATTTTTTTTGTTGTTGCTATTGAAACTGGGACAATGTCACTTATTTCTTGATTTGTATCTTTATCTTTTGCATATAGAAAGGCTATTGATTTTTGGGCATTGATTTTCTATCCTATTTGGTTGAAGGAATTAATCACCTTTAAGGGTTTTGAGATGGAGTTTCTCCAGTCTCATGTATAGAATCATGCCATCTGTGAATAGAGCTAGCTTAACTTCTTCCTTTCCAATTTGTATCTCTTTTATTTCTTTCTCCTGTCTTAGTGCTTCAGCTAGGGCTTCCAGTACTGTGCTGAAGAGCAGAGGTGAGAGTGGGCACCCCTGTATTGCTCCTGATCTCAGTGGGTATCTCTTCAGCCTCTTCATTAAGTATTATTTTGGCTTACGGACTTCATATATAGCCTTTATTAAGTTGAGATATAAATCAATTATGCCCATTCTCAACAATGTTTTGGTCATGAGGTGATGTTGTATTTTGTAAGAAGCCTTTTCTGCATCTATCTTGAGCCACACTATAAAATCAAGCCTCTTTCCATACAATTTGTTTAATTCTAGGGATTCTTTTCTCCATTAGAAAAAACCATCCTCCAATATTACTATCCTAATCATTGTACTAATGATGCTGTTGTCATGACTAATTCACTTAAGAAATTTCCATGCTCAATCTGCCTGGAATTACTTTAGTTGTTTGTAATACAAATTTGCATAAAAAGTGTTTGGCTTCCTCCAAAGTTCTTGGATATTTTTTTCAGCAAGTTAGCCATCTAAGTGAATGGTTATAGTAAAATGTAATGTTATTTTTTTTGTCTTAAGAATGTAGTTTTATAGAACTAATGAAGGAAAATTGAACCCTGCAAGTATATCTAGGGAAGTAATTGATAACTGGTTCAGTTAGAAATATAAACATTTTGTGCTGAAAGATAAAGGAAGATATTTAGATATTTAAATTTAATTTCTTTTTAGAAAAAGTTTTAGCCAATTAATTTTTTCTCAACTCTTGCTGGGGAGAGATTTTTGTTATTCCTAATATGTAGCCTTTAAAATTCTGTGTTACAAACAATGGCACTATGGCTTCTATAACTTCTCTTAAAGTAACAAATAGCAATTTGGGCTTTGAATTTCATTATAAACTTCCATATGCTTCTCAACTCTTAAAATTGCATTGCCTTTCTTCTGTACACCTTGTTTTCTTCATACCAACCTGCTTATCTATTATTATTAATTTTGTATGTGTTTGTTGATTTGTTTAACCCAGTATAAACAATCATATTCATCTATATATTTATTAATTTGCAGTTCTCATTAATGACTAGAATATCGTGGTGGATTCAACATTAGTTTCCCAATGCGCTTTCTTTACTAACACACTATGATGTTTGTTGTTTCATCTTGGAACAACTAATAAAAAGATGACAATAGGGCTGGAGAGATGGCTTAGCAGTTAAGCGCTTGCCTATGAAGCCTAAGGACCCCGGTTCGAGGCTTGGTTCCCCAGGTCCCACGTTAGCCAGATGCACAAGGGGGCGCACGCATCTGGAGTTCGTTTGCAGTGGCTGGAAACCCTGGTGCACCCATCCTCTCTCTCTCCCTCTATCTGTCTTTCTCCCTGTGTCTGTCACTCTCAAATAAATAAATAAATAATGAACAAAAAATATATTTAAAAAAAAAAGATGATAATATAAAAAGTATATGAAAAGAATAATGGGGAATTTGTGGTTAATTCCTCAATTTATATTTTTAAATAAGTAGTGAACCTCAAATGATGAAACACAATGCAATGCAATGACAAGTAAAGACTTTCAGGAAAGGTTCACAGAAAAATATCATATCAATTTTAGTAAGAAAATCAATATTACTGAAATACCATCCAGGGGAAAAAAAAAAAAAAAAAAAAAACTAAAAAATCCTTGAAGTGTTTTAATGAAATTGGACAGAAGGAGGGATTCAATTGCATGGCTTTGAAAGGGGGAGAATGGAGGTGGTTTGAGGGAAATTTTATGTTTACTATCTATATTATGAAGGTTGTCTATAAAAAGTTTTCAAAAGAAAATATTAAAAACTGGGACTGGATAGATGGCTTAGCAGTTAAGGTGCTTGCTTGCAAAGCCAATGGGCCTAAGTTCAATTCCCCCAGACCCATATAAACCAGATGCACAAGGTGGCACTTGTGTCTGGAGTCCATTTTCAGTGGCTGTATGCCCTGATGTGCCCATTCTCTCTCTCTCTCTCCTTCTCAGCCTCTCTCTCTCTCAAATAAATGAATAAAATATTTATTAAAAACCAAGAAAAAGAAAATATTAAAAACTGAAAAACAATTAAAAGGACTGGAGAAATGGCTTAGTGATTAAGATGCTGGGCTGTGAAGCTTAAAGATCAGGTTCAGTTCCCCACTACCCTTATAAGCTAGATGCACAGTGTGGCACACACATCTGGACTTCTTTTTTAATGGCTAGAGGACCTGGTGCATCCATTCTCTCCCTCCATCTCTCTCTCTCTCTCTCTCTCTCTCTCTCTCTCTCTCTCTCTCTCTCTCATCTTTTTTCATAAATAAATAAAATATTTTTAAAAATAAAATAAGTTGCAAGGAAAGGAGAAATGAACCCAAGTTGTCCTCTGACCTGCACACATTGCTATGGCATTTGTGCAACCGCAGACACACTCCCATACACAAAGCATGCACATTCTCACATGAATACACACCAAATATACACATACACAAGTAAATAAGTAATTCACACTTCATTACTTTCTCTGAAGAAAATTAAAATCAGCACTCTATACAGTTGTTAGATTTAAAGGTTATATAAAATGCATGACAATTAATTGCCAATGATCAACAATACATGTGAAGTTATAGAAATTTCAGAAACCTCCTTCAGTAGCAAATATTATAAGTATTTTACATTTGTTAATGCTTGATAACAAATAAATTGTGTTCAGTAAGCTAGTGTGATATTTAATTTTATACATGAACAAGTTTTATACATAATAAACATGACAATGATGGTATTTGAATACTGTTAATGACCCATCCTATTGTGGATGAATAGTATACTGCTATTCAAAAGCCTGAACAAAAAGACAGACTCCTAAGAAGCATGATACATACCTTTTGTCTGACAAGTTACCAGGGTCTCTGGACTTTCATGTCCTTAGGTTCACATGGTTCTTACAACTTTGAGTTGTAGGTTTGAGTCTTCTCAGTTTTCATTAACATAAGAGCTGCTTAAACAAAATGTCTATGCAGTTATTCTTATCTCTGCAAAACAGTGAGCATTGCAAATAGATTTTTTAAAGAAAATAACATTTAGTAAATTAATTATACAATTAAATTATGATGGTACTACTTCCAAACATTTGCTTTTATATGTTGTCTTCATCTTATTTCTTTATTTTATATTTTAAAAATGAGCACTTAGAAATTCTGTGTTACTTTATTGGTCTATTTAATTTCATTTTCATTTTCAAAATTGCACAGTACTGCCACAGCTCCCTTTCTCCTAATTCTCACTTGGCACAAATGGATGTTTTGGTGTTTTGCCTTTTCTTCCTTCATAGAGTTGGTATCAATTTTAATTTTCATTCATCTGTCACTTCACAATTTAATTGGAAATGAATAGTCTTTCAGATTACATGATAGCATGATAGTGATGCTGATGGAGGAAAATACAGGGAGCAGAACTCGTCTACATTCTTCTGTGTATAATACAGGCATCGGTTCAACTGCTAAACAGAGTTAGGAATGAGTGCTATCTTTATTTTGAAGATGACTAAACTGAAGTTCAGTACTATTAGGTAACTTAATCAAAACCAGAGAGTAACTCTCCAAATCACACTTTATAACCGAGCATGCTGACTTGCCACCTCATGGTCCCCCTGTGTCCATGTGCTTACCTGGCCCTCTTCCTTGGTGTAATTGTGGAAGGAAAAGTAGCAGCACAGTCAATAATTTTGATGTGTTAGGACAAAGAAGCATTGTTGGTCTTTATAACAGTCCTACAGTTATTCTGTTAAGTTATCTGCCATGTCCTTTGTAACGTTCTCTGTCTTATTTTATTTTCAGGTAACAATTCCAACAGTTTTCAGAGTCCCTGAATAGAATAAGATATTATAAAATATAATTATGACATAAAATTAAATATCTGTAGCCAAATCATGTTGAAAACTTGAAATATTCTAATTTCTAAGATTCAAAATATTAAAGACTGCCTTAAAATCTCAGAGAATTCCTGAGCAAAGAAATTTTTAATTTGGGATCAGAGCTTTGTTTTAGACGTGTTTCATGAACTACTTATTAATATTTGTTATGGTAAAATATTTATAGAAGTTTAATCTTAGTGTATAAGTGTGAAACCACATTCTGCTAAGATTCATGTATTCCAGAAGAGTTGATTAAACATCTGGACATGAGCAAAACACTTGACTAAATGACGTGGTTTAATGGTTAGATGGCATAGTTTATCAAGGAATGTTGAAGAGTTTTCACTCTAAAAACCCTACAAAAGGAAATCTAATTATATTTGTGAGTATAGGCCACAAATGGTGCCAATTTACTCTTAAAAATATAAAAAAAATGGGTAGATTTTTGTAAGTCAAGAAAGGTTGGCTAAACTAGAAAATTCTATTATTGCTATGACTAAGGCCAGGCGTTTGAAGTGTTTGAAAATGAAGGTAAAGTGTGATCACATATTATATCTGGTAGGTGAGACAGAAACCAATACCACATATCAAATCCTGAAGTTGACAGAGTCTTATAAAATGTTTAGACTTAGGAAGTTGGCTGTATCATTCTTACTAAATTTCTATATTCTTTAGAGTACACTTTTAGGGAAAATAACTATGTCATGCATCTTTAAATAAGGCATTAGGATATTTTCATCTTGAGCAATGTTTTAAACGCTGGTTATTTCATGTGCTCTGCAGAAAAATACTTTGCCAACATATTATGTAATATAAACTAATACAAACGCACTCAATATAATTTTTCAGAGGAATCTATCTGTAGAATACGTAGTGTGCACACATATATGTGGGGATGTTCACATGTGAGCACGTTTATTGATGTCTATGTAGGCCAGATCAGGATGGTGAGTGTCCTATTCTATCACTCTTCCATGAGACAATTTATATTACTGAATCTACTGTTCTCTCTCTCCTTCTCTCTCTCTCTCTCTTTTGTCAAACTTGCTGACTAGGGAGCTACAATGAAATTCATATCTTCATTCATACTGTCGTTTCCCTCCCCCATGAGTGCTGGCAATCAATCTCAGATCTTCATACTTACACAGTAAATGTTCTTTCCCACTTAACCATCTCCTGATGCTTCATTTTTTAAATATTTTATTTACTTTTTACTTATTTGAGAGAGAGAGAAAGAGAGAGGGGGAGAGAGAGAGAGAAAGAAAGAATAAAAATTCCAGGGCTTTCAGCAATTGCAAACAAACTCCAGATACATATGACACCTTGGACATCTGGCTTGTGTGTATATTGGCAAATAAAACCTGGGTCCTTAGGATTTTCAGGCAAGTGCCTCAACCACTAAGCCCCCAAATAATTATTTTAAGAAAGAATATCATCATCTCATTGAAAGCAAAGGAATTCAAATCTGCTATGGGATGAATGTCTGTGAACTCCCCCAAACAATGCACATATTGAAAGCTAATTCTAAATATCTGGAGGTGGGATTTTGGGAGATAATTAAATGATGTTGGCTACTTTATATAATAGTATGAGTGCCCCTATAAACAGGAAAAATCTAGTTTTCTCTTTGTATGTTTAGACTTGTAAGGAAAAAGTAAAAAATCTGATGTTTACAAAGTCAGAAAGTAGCCATTTGCGAGAAAGTCGAACTTAAGAGCCCTTGATCTTAGACTTCAGTCATCAGACATGTGTGTAGAATAAGCATTCATTGTTCCATCTCTGTACTCTGTTATGTTTGGTATGTCAGTCTTAATGAGCTATCAACCTCAAGCTTTTACATGAATAATTATTGGTCATGAAGATACTATTCCCTCATAGAAGAGTAAAGAAAAGATGAAGAGCTATCGTGTATTTGTTTTACTGTTAGAAAAAATATGAACATCCTTAGGAAAGCTTGAATTAATGATATAACACCTACATACAGGCTACTACAGAGAGTACAATCCACAATTCTCCAGAAAAATAACTTGGAAATATATTAAACAACTATTAATATAATAGCTATTCCTGTGGATAATTCTTTTTTTTATTTTTTAATATTTTCATTTACTTATTTGCAAGCAGAGAAAGAGAGAGAAAGAGACAGAGAGAGAAGAAAGACAGAGAGAGTATGGGCACAGCACACCAGGGCTACCAGCTACTGCAAACAAACTCCAGATGCACATGACACTGGACATCTAGTTCATCTAGTTTTACTTGGATACTGGGGAATTGAACCCTGGCTATTAAGCAAGTGACTTAACCTCTGAGAAATCACTCCAATCCCTTTCTTTTTATATCATTATTCTCTAAGAATTTTCTAAAATTTTCATTCATTTTTTATTTATTACATTTTTTGTTAAAATGTGCACATTGGCTGAGGATTGTCAACATCAACGCCCCCCACCTCTATATCTGGCCCTACCACAAAATCTTAGGAGTATAATGTACATGTACATGTAGCTGTTGACTTCTAGGATAGCACACCATCTTCTAAATGCTTTTTGCTTTACAATTTATTTATTTATTTGAGAGTGACAGACACAGAGAGAAAGACAGATATAGGGAGAGAGAGAGAATGGGTGTGCCAGGGCTTCCAGCCTCTGCAAATGAACTCCAGACGTGCGCCCCCTTGTGCATCTGGCTAACGTGGGACCTGGGGAACCGAGCCTCGAACTGGGGTCCTTAGGCTTCACAGGCAAGCACTTAACTGCTAAGCCATCTCTCCAGCCCATATTTTTTAATTAGTTATGTATATAGTGTGTATACAGCCATGATGCTACCATCATTAGCCTTCTACCTGTAGTCTCCTCATGAGGATTGTGTGTGTTGCATAAGGGGTTATCTAAGGATAACTCTTAAAGACCAAAACAAACACTAGCACAAAAAGGTCATTATGTACCTATTTATTTAATAGTAATAAATATCTACGCTACTGAATCCAATCATTATATAGGTTGAATTTATTGTACCATGATAAAACAGGAAAATTGTCAGGTGAAATGATAAAGAAAACATTTTGAACAAGAGAAACCATTCATAATAATTTATATTATCATCTCATATAATTTGATGTTTTAAAATTAGAATACTTAAAATATAGACATAAAAGTTAGAGAATCAAAAGGAAATACACTATGTATGCTAGTCAAAAATACATTCAAATTGTACTTTTGTGAAAATTGGAAACAAAGTATTATAAAATAAGAAATACTACCATGCATAGTTTTGTAAACCTCTTTTCCTTTTTAAGTAATGCTATGACCATAATGCAAATTCTAGAGTTAAACTATCATGTTTTTAATGTCATATATATATATATATATATATATATATATATATATATATATATATATATATATGTCATCTACATGCTGGTATGGCTTGAAAGTAAAATGTCCCTTAAGGGCAGATGTGTTTGAACACTTGGTTCCCAGCTGGTTGTCTATCTGAGAGTATTTTGAAACTTTTAGGAAGTGGAGTTTTGCTTGAGAAATTGGGTCATTTGGGGCCAGTCTTAAGATTTTGTAATCTGACTCCACTTAGATTTACTTTAGGCTTGTCTGCTTCCAGACTCTGTGAGGATAATCATACCTAACAGTGATCATAAGAAACAGGTACTAGAGAAGCACGGCTATAATATTTCACACCAATACACCATGTCCAAATAAATGCTGCACTTTTCCTTTTAGTATCAAATGCAGAAGAGAGGAAGAAGCTGGACATGCAGAGAAAAAATATCCTGTTTATATTCAGTGGAATTTTCTTGCCTGAAAAAGCAAGTGGTTGGGGATCAATTACCTTTGGTTTCTTGTTTTCTTTGGAAGCAAGAGTGAAGGTTAATCTCTGGAGGTCTTACTGCTTGAAGTCTTTCTGAATTACTACTTTTGTGCCACACTGAAAGGTAGGTTGCTGAAACACTGCAGTTTCATTGCACAAAAATAAGAATAATTGAGGACCCTCAGAAATCAAACCATTGAAAACAGAACATTCTTTGCCTTTAAATATTTATCCCATACAGTCAAATGTCCCATATTAATTTTTAAGTATTTTAAAGATTTTTTTTGCTTTTAGAAAACTATAACTTCACATTTCTTATGTTATGTTTTAACATTTTGAGGAAAAATATTAATGAGTCTAGGTAGATGGCTCACTTAGCAAATGTGGTGGTTTGAATCAGATGTCCTTCATAAGCTAAAGAGATTTGAACGCTTGGTGGACAGCTTATGGCAATGGGGCGGTGGATCTTGGCTTGTGGAGATCTGCTGCTAGATGTGGGTCTTAGGGGGCTACTGCTTGCCAACTACTAGCAGGGGATGACGTTTAGCTCCTATTCTACCACCTTTTTCTTGCCACCATGAAGCTTTCCCTTAAACTATAAGCCAATATAAAGATTTTTCACACGTAAGCTTTTTGTCAGGTGATTAGTCCCAGCAACATGAACGTGACTGCTTCATAAAGAATTATTATACTGGGGCTGGAGAGATGGCTTAGCGGTTAAGCACTTGCCTGAGAAGCCTAAGGACCCCAGTTCGAGGCTCGGTTCCCCAGGTCTCACGTTAGCCAGATGCACAAGGGGGCGCACATGTCTGGAGTTCGTTTGCAGAGGCTGGAAGCCCTGGCGCTCCCATTCTCTCTCTCTCCCTCTATCTGTCTTTCTCTCTGTGTCTGTTGCTCTCAAATAAATAAATAAAATAAAATAAAATAAAATAAAATAAAAAATTTAAAAAAAAAGAATTATTATACAAGTATGAGTACTTGCACTTGGATCACTAGAACCCACATAGAAACTGCCCCACTGGCGATTCCATGACAAGAATGGAGAGACTAGGAGAGCCCTAGGGCTTACTCAATAGCTCATCCAGCTGAATCAATGAGCTCCCCATCCAATGAGAAACCTGGTTCTGAAACAAAATGGAGAATATTTTAGGAAGAAACCTTACATTGACATATGGCATCAGCATGCACACAAACACATGGACACATCACACACACCTGTTCTCACATGTTACAAATACACACACACACACACACAGAGACATCAGTTTTACTGATTTTATGAAGGCATGCTTCATGGCCTAATATATGGTCAATTTTGGAGATGGTTTGGTGGGCTGCTGGGAAGAATGTGTATTCTATAGAGTTGGGGTGGAAAGTTCTATAGATATCTGTTAGGTCTAGTTGATCTATGATGTTCTTGAGATCTATAATTTCCCTGTTGATTTTCTGCTTGGATCATCTATCTATTGATGATAGTGAAGTATTGAAGTCTCCAACTATGATGGTGATGGTTTTTATTTTTGTTTTATTGTTGAGTAAATTTTGTTTTATAAGTTGTGGTGCCTCTGTGTTTGGGGCACATATATTTATGATTGTCCTGTGCTCATGCTGGATCATTCCCTTGAAGAGTAAGTTAGTGGCCTTCTTTGTCCTTTTTGATTACTTTTGGTTTCAAAGCCTATTTTATCAGATATTAATATAGCAACAGCCACTTGTTTTTTTATTTCCATTTGCTTGGAATATCTTTTTCCAAACTTTTACACTGAAAACGTGTCTATCTTTAGTGGTAAGGAGGGTTTCTTGAAGATAGCAGATAAAAGGGTCTATTTTTTTTTTAATCCATCTTGATAGCCTGTGTCTTTTGATAGGTGAAATAAGACCATTAATATTTAAGGTTATTACTATGAGGTTTGAATTATTCCCTGCCATGATGAGGTGTTTTATGGGGTTGGGTGCTTAGTTGTGTTATGTGCTGCTTTGAGCCTGGTCTAGTTTGGTTATTGTGGTCTTTTTGTTCGCTCCTGAGGTTCATTGTTTGACTGTTCTGTGTGGAATATTCCCTTAAGTATTTTCCATAAGTTTGGCTTTGTGTTCATACAATCATAGAGTTGACTTTCTTCATGGAAAGTCTTTCTTTCACCATCTGTTACGAGGGATGCTTTTGCTGGGTGTGATAGTTAAGGTGTTGTCAACTTGATCTGTTTAGTAATCCACAGGTTGCTTCTAGGAAGGATCAACTAAAGGAAGAAGTCTTTCCCTCAGGGTGAGCCCTTCCCCCAGAGTGGGCGCCCTGCTCAGAGGGGGACTTGATATAAGGAAGCTCTAGGTAAAAAGAGTTCCTTCCTTCCTCCCTTCCACTTGGCTGCCGGAGCTGCTCGCTACCTTCCAGCATGGATTGAAGACCAGTGTGGACTGAAGACCAGCATCGACTAAAGACCCACGTGTATCAAAACCCAGTGGCTCCTCAGGAAGCCTCCAGGCTTTCTGACATCATCTGCAGTGCTGGGTCTGCACTACTGAGGCTTCTGGACACAAGGAGTGAGCAGCTACCAGGTTCGGAGATTCTCAGGCCTGCAACTGCTATTGGACTATTGTAAGCTTATCCAATAAATCCCCTTTTTAAATAATTCATTCTAGCAGTTCTGTTCCTCTAGATAATCCTGACTAATACATTGGGTAAAATAGCTTGGGTTGGAAGACATAGTTTTTCAGACTTTGAAGTGTTCCATTCCAGGCCTTTCTGGCTTTTAGGGTTTCCATTGAGAAACCTGATTTTGTTCTAGTGCGATTTCCTTTGTATGTTGTGATTTACTTTTTTCTTGCTGCTTTTAACACTCTCTCTCTTTGTTTTCATTGCTAAAGGTTTTAACTATGACATGTCTTGGAGAGTTTCTTCTTTGTTCCTGCCTGTTTGGTGTTCTGTGGGCTTCTTTTATCTGGATGGGCCCCTCTTGCAAGATTCAGGCAATTTTCTTCAATAATTTTGTTGAGTATGTTTTCTAAGCCTCTGGTATGGATTTCCTCTCTTTCTGGTATGCCCATGATCTGGAAGTTTGGTCATTTTAGAGTGTCCACATTGCCCTCGTATTCTGTTCACTTGATTTTTTGAAGTAAGCAAAGTTTTTGGCCTCCCTATCAAATTCTTTTGTCCTATCTTCCAGGTTCAATGTCCTGTCATGAGTAACTGTTGATAAGTGGTTCTAGAGAGTATTTCATAAATTCTATTTGACTTTTTGTTTTCTGTTTTGTTGTGTTCTGTATAATGTCCATTTATTTTTTGTGGTATGATTTCAATTTAAATTCTCATTTTCTTGATGCTTCTTGTAGTTCATTCTTGCATTTGATCATGTCTTCACTAAGCTTAATCAACCAATTAATGAGGTCTTCCATTTCTTAACTCACCTTCAATGTATTCATATCTCTTTGGAGGGGTCTAACATTTTCTTCTATCAAGTTAAGCCTACTGTCAAAAGCTGTATGCTCTAGGAGATGATTATGTTCAATTTCATTGATATGACTGTTGGTTCTTTGATAGTTTGCTCAAGATCAGTGACTTTTTTTTTTTTTAAATCAGGGTATAGTTTGTTGTGTTCTCATTTTGGGGATGAATTTCTGTTAATTTCTCTATGATTTCATTGAAAGCTTCTGCAGTAGTTGAGATATTTCAGTTTTCTGAAACTGGTGGATTTTTGTATTGTTGTCTACCTGTTTTCAGAAAACTCTTTATTTTATTGAGGTGGAAGCAAATTTTTGTCCTTTGGCCTATGAGCCCTGTGACTCAGGTGACCAGGGATGTTGTTACTTAGTGTCCAGTCAGGATACCAGAACAAAAGATCTGATACCGCAGCTCACATAGGGGCCAGGCCTCCCTGAACAAGGCACAATGGGACCTACCAGGACACTAAGAGGAGTAAGGGAACAGTGATTTGGCCTACTTTGTGCTGAGCCTGCCAGGACATGAACCAGTGCAGGCAACCTAGACTGGGGAGGTGGAAGGAGCCCAGGTACAGGGGTCTGGTCTACTCACTCCAGAGGGTAATGGTCCCCCACACACTAACATGCAAGGAACTCAGACCTGGCTAGTGGGAAGGTACCAGAATTGAGTCTGGCCTATTCAGTCCAGACCTTGGTGCTTTCACACATTCTGACCACTGACCCCAAAAGGAATTCAGACCCTGGAGGAAGTGGCAGGAGCCCAGATATGGGTCCAGCCTACTCACTTAAGACTGCATAGATCTCCCACACACTGATACTGAAGAGCACTCAGATCTGGGCAGTGGGAGGGGACCAGAAATGGGCCTAGCCTACACACTCCCGACCACCACACATGCTCACACTTACAGGGAACTCAGACCTGGGTGGTGGAAAGGGGCAGAAATTGGTCTGGCCTATCTGGCCTACACACTCCAGACCACCATGCCTGCCCACACACTGACCACACAAGGAACTGAGACCTGGGTGAAGGGAGGGGCAGAAATTTTTCTGGCCTACTCACTCCAGACCATTGCACCCACCCACATGCTGATTACACAGGGAACTCAGACCTGTCAACGGGAGGGGACCAGAAATAAGTCTGGCCAACTCATTCCAGACCTCTGTGCCTGCCCACACACTGACCACACAAGGAACTCAGACCTAGGGTGAATCTGTTTTCATATGGCTTATAAAAGAAATGAGATATTGGCAAAGTTATCAGAAACATATACACAACATTTAACCTTCATAATAGCATTCCAGAGTATTCATTTTTAAATACTTAAGGATGTCCTGATATAATTTAGAAGACATTCACCATTGTTTCCAGTATACGGAGCCTTTTAAATTAAGTGACCTTTAGTCAGAATCATCTACCTTTATATTCTAGATTTGAAAATAACTTTTTTAACATCTATAGTTGCTTTTCCTTTATTATAGAATTAGAACTATTAGAGATGGGGGCAACATGTCTCAATGTCTTGTCTGTTTTCCCTTTTGGAAAGCTCTTGTTGTATTACTTAAGAAGCCATTCATATATTTGAAGTATTTATTTATCTTTGGTTATATATTTCTCTCTGAGTGTTTAAGACCAAGTGGATAGCCAGAATTTAATCAAGGATTCATTTTGGAGATCAGTAACGCCTCTCTAAAAGAGACTTGAGGGATGCGGGAGTATCCCTAGAGCTTACTGGTGTTTTCTGTCTGTTAGGATGAGTCAGGGCCATGATGGCCAAGGAGCTTTCCCTCTTCTTGGAAGCTAGGAGGACTGATTAGTGCTCACTTGTGACTCTCCTGTTTCAGACTGCACACCAATATTTGTTTGGGTCTCCATATCCACCCTTATCAGGAAGACAGGTGACTTACCAGAGGGCCAGGGTAGAAGTGTCCCATCATCTCCATGGGCCTCATGACCTGGGAGAACAGGCCAAAATATTGGCTATTTTAGCTCTGATAATTCCAATTTGTTTTGTCTTCTTCAGAGGTTATCAATATACTTAGAAAGGAAGTTATACCAGCCTGAATATATATATATATATATATATATGTATATATTCACATTTGATTATTGAAATATATTTACTTAAAGATTGGCATGGGAGCTTCTAAATATCATTTTGTCCAATCTTGTAAATTTTTGTTGTTCTGTGGCAGCTTAGGTTGTATCTAAGGCATAAAAAGTAGGCACATCTTACACTTTAAATATCTAATAGTTATAAATACAGGCAGAACTTGTTATAAGTCTTGAAAATAATACCAATTAATTTACAAATAAACAAACCAATTAATTTAACCTAGAAATTGTCAGAAAAAGACAAGTAGGACAGTATAAAGACAGTATAAAGTTTAGCAACTGTGTTTAAAAACATCTTGGATTGGTGCAGATAACTATATGGGTACCAGTTACCCAGAGAACACTGGGAACAGAATCACAGACTTTGAAATTATTTCTCTCAGATGAGGACCATTGTTTGAGCATGAGGCTGTAGCCTAAAGTAGGGAATATGTCCTAAGAGTAAATCTTGTTATAAGCACTAGACTTGAGATACCAGAAATGAGACCAGCATTTTACATATAATAGAACAGAGTCTTGTCTTTGTTGAGCCAAAACAGCTAAGCTAAAATACAACCTTTGGCAAATCTGTTTTGAAATAAATACCATTTGACCTCCAATGATTTTAGCTTAATCTTAATAGCCATTGATTTTATGTACCATAGAAAATTTTACTAACATAAAACAATTTTTTGTTTTAGCCATGACTTAAATTTGTTAAAGCTTAATCAAGCTATTCCAACATATTTTACCTAAAAGGAGCGTAAAGGTTATAGTGTCTGAAATTAAATCATTTAAACCTAAGTGATTAAACCTAGTGATGACTGTTTAATAGAACCGGAACAAAACAGAAGTGTACCTTTAAAGTCACAATGCCTTTAGGTATGAGTACTTCATCTTTGGAACTTAAACATTTACACATGAACCTTTATCTCAAGACTTAGTTTTCCAATAGTTAAAACCTTGATGAACAGAAAAACCTAACTTACTTTACAAGAATCCTAAAGGCAGTTTTTATAACCCTTAAACCATAATAAATTAGCATCAGTGAGCTGTTAATGAGTGAGGCTTTAACCATTCAAAAAGCATTTTTAATGAGCATTCTATGACCAATATTGAAAAATTCCTTCACAGTTTCTTCAATCAACTCATCTCACCCCATAATTAACCATCTTAACCATCTTTCTTATAAGACTATTAAGAGAAACTATACCAAATTAATTAATCCTATTACTCACTGACAAACAAATAGTCTAGATTAAAACAATTTGTGTCATTGATTCCTTTAATACACTTTGAAATGCTTTTATTAGGAGTAACTAAGGCAAATTTTTGTTTCTATCTTGAGGCAGGCTAGCTTAAAACTTTGGCTAGCTGCCTCCTCCTTTTAAGTAACAGGACATTGCAATCTTTTTAAAGTACCTGGCAAATTATGAGTCACCACCTCAGAAAGAATTTTGTTGTTTTAAGTTGAAGCTGATCTAGAACATAAACTCAATACTTATATTTATGGTATCATGTAACAAAGTATGGCATTGTTTAAGTAAAATTTCAGCTCACCATAGCCTTTACTTAAATGTGAAATTCTTTTTTTTACTTTTCTTTCCTTTTTTTTTTCCTGCTGTTTCATGGTGTCAGCCAAGCAGGCAGTGGCTGGATGGGGCAGGAGCTCCCATGACTCACTACCTTTGGATCAGCTCCACCCTGCTCCTGGGCTCTCACCCCAGGCCTGGGTTTGGATCTGGTAGACTCCCTCCCCAACTGGGTGGCACATGGTCTTTGGGACTAGAAATGGAGCCTCCCAAGTCTAGCCTCACAGGAGAGTACAGCCTGGAGTGGGCTTTGCAAAGGGGAAAGGAGTGAGGGTGCCAGGACCACCAGGAAAGGAAGTGGAGACATTCGGTGCACCTGAGCCTGCTTTAGGACCTAAGCTAGTTTGGAGTGCTGTGCAGCTGGCTTGTAGTTTTGCTGCTACACTAGCAGAGAATCCAGAAAGATGAAAAGGGAGTGAGGGGAAATTCCCTTCTGAACTTTTTGTTTTCTGGCTAGATAAGCTATGTGGGTCTACATGTCTGGGTCATATGGATCCCCTGAAATTATTCAGGGAGTGATCTGGAGGACTTCCTCCCTGAAGGAGATATCATCTCTCTGGGAAAGCTTAATTCCCCTAACTTTCAGGAGAGGCCTTAATCCATGAATCTGTGAATCCTTTTGGTGGGAGAAAATATTACTCATGATAGAAAAAGAGTAGAAAAACCAAGACCAGAGGGTCATGTTCCCTAGGGATTAATAGCACCATGGGGGATTCCCCAATGGTCTGGTCACAAGTATGTCCACAAGTTTAAGAGACCACTGACCTGCCCTACAGGCTTTCCAGAGGTCAATGCACTACCGACATTTTGTGTTGGAGAGAAATAGATATAAGGTCTTTGCCAATGCCCAAACAGGGTACTGGGGTCCAGAGGACAACTTGCCTTCCTTCAATGCCAAAGAGTGTCCTCAGCCAAGAGATGTCAGTTGCCAGTTTGTTACATCCAGTCCCTCACAATGGCATGAAATGGAAGTAAAGAAGGAAAAAGAGAAACCTTCCAGCTCTCAAAAACATGGAGATAAGGCCACAGGGAGCCAATATCTCCCAGCCTGGCTCTCTGGGAGAGCACTAACCTACCTTGACATGTCTCAGATGTTCCCTGTTCAAGTGCCAGCTGTAGGTTCCTGGAACCTTGGAGCCACACTTCCCCAAAGGTGTCCAGGCAACCGTGAAGATCAGGGTTTTGAGTGGCTGTGAGTGTGCCAGGAAAAACACCTGGGAGATGACTTAAGGGGGTATCTCAGTTTATTAAATAGGGAAATGGGTTTATAAGCAGTTGAGAGAGCAGGATGAGGGTCCTAAGGTGATTGGTTGGTTCAAAGGTTGTTTGACTAGGAATATTTATTCCAGCAAGTAGGGAGAGTCAGGTGATCTACATAGTGGTGGGGAGAGGGTCACATGGGGATGGGCTGTGTGAAGGCTGCTGGCTAATGTCATATAAGGAGTTTCCTAGGCTATTGGCCAAACATCAGAAGGGTATGTAAGAAGCCTAGGTCTCAGGACATCCAGGTGTCCTGGGCATGGAGAGGGAATGGCCTCCTGTAGTCTAGGAATTCCTTAGCTGTGCCTGGAATCTCAGGCCCGTCTCCTGGCAATGCCCAGAAAAGTATCTGTTGCACTTCAGTTTAAAATATATGCTAAATATTTTAAAAATTGGAAAAGACAACCCATATGCCAGAGTAAAAGGTATAATGCACAGTTTTTATATTACTTGTAGATAAATCATATATATATATATATATATATATATATATATGCGCTTTATATATACAAATTATTATATAAAATTATTATTTACATATATATGTAAATATATATTATTATTATATATATGTAATATATATATATATATATATATATATATATTATTTTTAGTTATTTAGCTGAGAGAGAGAAAGAGACAGATAGAGACAGAGAGATTAGGTGTACAGTGGCCTCCAGCCAATGCAAATGAATCCAAGACACATGTGTCATCATGTCTATCTGGCTTATGTGGGTATTTGCAGAATCAAACCGTGGTCCTTCATTTTTAAAGGTGAGCACCTTCACAATGATTAGATATGCCCAGCCCTACTTAATATCTATTTTCATATCCTGAAATTGAAAGTGACCAGGATGAAGGCTGGATATATGGCTTAGCTGTTAAAGTGCTTGCCTGCAAAATGTAAGGACTTAGGTTCTATTCCCTCATACACTCATAAGAAAGATGCTCAAGATGGTACATGAATATGGAGTTCATTTATAATGGATAGAGGCCTTGGCATGCTCTCTCTCTCTCTCTCTCTCTCCCTCTCTCTCTCCCCCTTTCTCTACTTCTTTCTCTGTCAAATAAAAAATGTAATAAAAAGCCGGGCATGGTGGCACACGCCTTTAATCCCAGCACTAGGGAGACAGAGGTAGGAGGATTGCCGTGTTTGAGGCCACCCAGACTCCATAGTGAATTCCAGGTCAGCCTGGATCAGAGTGAGACCCTACCTCAAAAGAACCAAAAAAAAAAGTAATAAAAAAATTACCAGAATGATTTATACAGATATGTACACATACATAATGAAACGTGAAACTTCCCATCCATGAAATACAGACTCACCACACAGGGACATGGGGGTCACAGAGTCCATGCAAGTTTCTGCTTCCTTCTACAAGTAAGAGAATTCCCATACAGAAGAAACTACTATAACTATAATTATAATATAGTTTAGGGAGCTATCTCTTCAAAAATATTAGTAAGTTATGCTTTGGAAGCTGATACTTAGAAAATTATTTACACTTCTTTAAGGTAAAAATACGAAATTGTAAATAGAAATTGGGCATGAAGATTAGCATGGTTTTATAAATCACAAGTGATGCAAGCACATGCAGTTAATCAACACCAAACCACAATTTATGTTTCAAAAAAATGCTACAGATACCATTAGCCTAGTAAAGTTCAAAAAACATGTTTTAGTAATTGACTGTGTAACATTTTTACCATATATATATATATATATATATATATATATATATATCCTATATATTCAACTATATTTTGGTAATTCTTTCATATAATAAGGGGTGTGGTTTTATTCCAATAAGGATCATAGAAATCTCAGTAGTCTGGATTGTAGGTCAATTCAGAAAAGGAAAAATGAATTAGTAAGGGAAGGAAAGAAGGAAGGAAGTAGTGAGAGGAAAGAAAGGAAGGGAGAGTGAAGGGACAGAAAAAGGAGGATGGAAAAAAGGTTGGAAGGAAGAAGGAATGAATGAGGGAAGAAAGGAAGGAGAGGAAAAGGGAAGGAAGGAGGGAAAGAAGTAAGGAGAAAAGGAAAGAAGGGAAAAAGGGAAGGAAGAAGCAAATGCATCTATTGGTGATGACTGATTGAAAGGTTTTCTGAAGCAATTACTTTGTTTTGATTTTGTAATACATTACAACTTATTTTAGCTTCATAATCCTATTATTGGTCATATTAAAAGAATATAATGCAACTCAAGCAGTACTGAATCAAATTCTCACCCTAGATCAGCTTTGAAAGTATATTTTAATACAATCCCAAATACTTCCACATATATAAATGAAAAATATTAGTTTATTTCTGAACAATAGGAAAAGGGAGCTGGGGAGATGTTTCTGTAGATAATATGGTCACTGTTCCAAGTGCAGTATCCAAGTTTGAGTTCCAAACCCTGAATGTAAAGGTAGAAGCCTTGAAGCACATCTAAAATCCTGATATTTTCATGTGTGGTGGACACACTCCCACACCCCCCCACACACACCACAAACACAAATTTATATGCAGAATATAAAGAGTATGTTGGGGCTA
Source organism: Jaculus jaculus (assembly GCF_020740685.1). Lineage (NCBI taxonomy): Eukaryota > Metazoa > Chordata > Mammalia > Rodentia > Dipodidae > Jaculus > Jaculus jaculus. The sequence continues at coordinate 181,484,266 of NC_059103.1, read as the reverse complement.
GAGAGATGGCTTAGAAGTTGTCTAGCAGGCACTTGTCTATAAAGCCTAATGACACTGGTTTGGCTCCCCATAAGCCAGATGCACAAAGTTGAACATGTGCATAAGATGGTGCACACAGCTAGAATTTGCTAGCAGTGGCTAAAGGCCCTGGCATGCCAATTCTCTCTCTCTTATTCTCTGTGTCTTAAATAAAATTAAAAATGTACTTCAAGATAAGATTGTTTTGTATATTTGCACTTGTATGTCCTGTATTTTCAAACATATTGTCAAAAGAGTATTTTCTTTTGAAATTGACACTAATGAGAAATGAACTTTCTACTTTTAGTTTTGCACATTTGGTGTTTGGGAGCATACTATAGAACAAACACTATTGCCCAGGATTACTAGAGAGCTTTTGTGCGGCAGGGAAGGAAACATAAATATGGGAAGTGAGGACTGTGGTATGGCAACCTGAGAAACAGGAAGAACACAGAAGGCAGCTTGTGCTGATATCCTCAAGGGAAGTAAAGGCATTACTTAATTTCCTACTCTGTGCAACAATTTAATATGTGTTTGTGTAGTGTAGTGGTGTGTGTGTGTGTGAGAGAGAGAGAGACAGACAGAGAGGGAAAGAAAGAGACTCTTTTTATTTTATTTTTCTTTAATATTGGGCTGGAGAGATGGCTTAGCTGTTAAGGTATTTTTCTGCAAAGCCAAAGGACCCTAGTTCTATTCCCCAGGACCCACGTAAGCCAGATGCACAAGAGGACATATGCATCTGGAATTAGTTTACAGTGACTGGAGACCCTGGCATGCCCATTCTCTCTCTTTCTCTTTCTCTCAACCCCTCTCTCTCTGTCTTTCTCTTATATACATAAATATATATATATTTTAAAATTAAAAATATTTTATTTATTTGTATGAGATACAGATAAAGGAAGAAGGAGAGACAGAGAGAGACAGAGAGAGAATAGGTGCTCCAGAGCATCTATTCTCCATCCACTGCAAACAAACTCCAGATGCATGGACCAACGTGTACAAATTGCTCAAACCTGGGTCCTCAGGCTTCACAGGTAAGTGCCTTAACCTCTAAGACATTTTTTCCAGACCTAATATTTTACTCTTTAGTTTACAAAAATCAAGTTCTGAACTATCTTTTATTATTGTTGCTATTTCATGCAACTATTCTAATCTCTAAGAGTAACTTCCTTAGTTAAAATAAAAATAAGACCCAAGTTTGAAATTTCTACAATTATTTTGTACAACATCCATCCTTGCAGCCACAGAAATTTTCATATTTTATAAGCTTTGTAAATCTGAGTTATTACCATATTCAGCAATTATAACACGAAATTCCAGAGCTATATAAAGTCCTCAGTAAAGTTAGAAAGTCATTTTATGCACGCATTTGTGGTATTGACACATTTTGTTATTGCATTTTGTGTTGTCCATTCATCGTTCATGTTCACTTTTAAGGTTTTGTGAATTCCCCATGATCCCAGTATCTTCACACAGAGCAGGGAAAGTCCAATAACGTTAGTAAAGTAGTTTATTTAATGTATAAACACACAATCCACACCGGGTCTTTGCAATAGGCTCTGTCCCATTGTGTTGTATTGGTTGTCACATCAGTTCTTTGCTTCTGTGACTTATGCTAACTCTGTGAGCATGAGCTAACAAAATTAGAACTAACTAAAATAAGTTATTCATTCTACTTATCTAATTTTATAGTTCTATAATGTCAGCAAGCTGTGGTCTAAAATGCAAGTACTATAGTCTTTGAAAGGGCTCAGTTTGTACTTACATGTTCTGATCATATTCATGAAGAAAGTGATGACTAGAATTAGAGTATCTGAAGATAAACTTATTGCTATTCTGTTTTTACTCAAGTCATGATGCCCTTCAAAAGACTTGATTCAATATATTGATTCAACATAAAAGTGACCAACAGACTCCACCAAAAATATAATCTAAGGATGCTAAATTCAGTAAAGTGGCAGAATACAAAATCAATACAAAGAAATCAGTAACTTTCCTATACACCAAAGATAAACATATGGAGAAAAAAGATCAGTGATACTTTCCCATTTTCAATAGCTTCACCAAAAAATAAATAATTATCTCAGAATACCACTAACAAAGAAGTGAATGACCTGGACAAGATAAACATAAAAACACTGAAAAAAGAAATTGAGTAGGATATGAGAAGATGGAAAGACCTTCTATGCCCATGGACTGGAAGAATTAATATTGTGTAAATGGCCATCCTACCAAATGCATTATATAGATTCAACCCAACTCCAATGAAAATTTCAGTATTGTTCTCCATAAAGACATAACAAATTGTCTCAAGATTCATATGGAAAAACAGAAGGCCTCAGATAGCAAGAAATATTTTTAACAAATGTAATCCATCTAGAGATACCACCATATTTGATTTCAACATATATTACAAAAAGGCACAGTAAGCTAATGCAACATGTTACTAAAAGGAAAACAGGCAAACCGATGAAGGGAAGGGAAGGGAAGGGAAGGGAAGGGAAGGGAAGGGAAGGGAAGGGAAGGGAAGGGAAGGGAAGGGAAGGGAAGGGAAGGGAAGGGAAGGGAAGGGAAGGGAAGGGAAGGGAAGGGAAGGGAAGGGAAGGGAAGGGAAGGGAAGGGAAGGGAAGGGAAGGAAGACAAGGGAAGACAAGGGAAGACAAGGGAAGACAAGGGAAGACAAGGGAAGACAAGGGAAGACAAGGGAAGACAAGAAAGACCCATCACTGAATCCAAGCAACTACAGCTATCTCATCTTTGACAAAGGGGCAAAAATTACACATAAGAAAAATGACAACATATTCAACAAGTCAATTGGTGCTAGAGAAATTGAATAACCACATGTAGAAGAGTGAAATTAGACCCACTCCTCTCATCATGCACAAAAGTCAATTCCAAATGGTTTAGGAACCTCAAAGTATGACCTGAAACTCTAAAAAAGTGAGAGTGAAGAAAACAGATAACACAGGGAGAATAATCCATGATATATGTGAAGGAAAAAAATTCCTGAGTAATACTCCAGTAGCTTAGGAAATTATATCAGCACTCAACCACTGGGACCTCATGAAATTGAAAATCTACTGTATCAAAAAGCAAATCATTAACAGTAAATAGACATCCCACAAAATGGGAGAAAAATTTCACCAGCTGTATCTATGACAAAGGTCTAATATCTAGAATCTAACAATAACTCAAAAAACTAAACAATAAAAATATCTAACAACCCAATAAAAAGATGATGTAGAGTTTTGAACAGAGAATTCTCAAAGGCAGAAACATAAATGGCCATTATACAAATAAAGACTTGGTGAACAGCTTTATTCACCAGAGCAATGAAAATCAAAATGACTGAGATTTCATCTCGATCTAGTCAGAATGGCATTCACCAAAAATTACACATGATAACAAATGCTGGCAAGGCTGTGGGAAAGAAGAACCTTATGCACTGTTGGTGGCAGTGAAAACTTTTACAACCACTATGAAAAGCAGTATGGAGACTCCTTGTCTGTCAGAATAGCAGTCAGGAAACTCAGACTTCAGAGAGAACCCCCCACCCCCATTGCCGACTGCCTTCCATGAGACTTTCTACCTCTACCCCAACTGCAAGGGCCCAGGAGAAACTGCAGAAGGAAGCAACTTCATGAATACTGCTTACTGCTAGCCTGTAAAACCAGGGTGATTGTGAGGGAGGGGGGGAAGAGGGAGAATTCCACCACAAAGATGCAGGCAAAAAAATAATTCTCCAGATTAAATTGAAAATGATAATTGGTATACCAGCAAGAAAATTTTATGGAAATACTTTCTATGGGGAAAACCTAAAATTTGTTTCATATTACTAATGTGGCTTGTTATTTTGTTAAGTTCATGAAGTAAGAGAAGTAGTTTTGGAAGAAACATGTGAAAAGTTGTTGCTGTCAGTGGACGTGAACTATGAAAAGCTAAGTGGAGAGAAAAAGTAGTTCTCAGGTATGGAGAGATGACTTAGCGTTTAAAACATTTGCCTGCAAAGCCAAAGGACCCCAGTTTGAATCTCCAGAACCCACATAAGCCAGATGCACAAGGGCGTGCATGCATCTGAAGTTTGTTTGCAGTGGCTGGAGGCCCTGCCAAGCTCATTCTCTCTCTCTCTCTCTCTCTCTCTCTCCCTCCCTCCCCCCCCTCTCTCTCTCTCTCTCTCTTTCTCTCATGTAAATAAATAAAAGTAATTCTCAAGAAACTCTGGAGGAGCTCTTGAAGGCAGAATGAAGTTTTTAACTTTTGAAAACAGAGCTATGTAATAATGAAGGAAATATGTGTGGTTAATCCCAAATTTCCTGTACATCCAGTAAAATCTGGCAGCAACAATTTCTTCTAGTATCTCCTTGTGTGACCTAGTAATTTCTTTCTAAAATTTCTTGCTGTTCATTGTATCCTAACTCATAATTGATGCCACAGATTAGAACTTGAATAAAAGGTTTTGACAACTTCACAGTGGGTCTCACTTCTTGTCCAGAGGTTTGAATAATTTATTTAATATTCATTCATGCATTCATTATTTGGTCAGTTGTTATTTCTCTACCATGTTATTTTACATTAGAGGTATGAAGTTCTACCTTGAAGAAAATTAAAATGAGAATGCATAGTGTTTGCCTATGAGTATATAAGTAAATGTATTACTTTTACTGGCAATTAACCTAGGCTGCATACTACAGTGGATGAGGATATCACAATTTCTTTCTTGGGGGGGGGGGCAGGAACTCGAGGTAGGGTTTCACTCTAGTCCAGGCGGACCTGGAATTCACTATATAGTTTCAGGGTGACCTTGTACTCATGGTGATCCTCCTACATTTTCCTCCTGAGTGCTGGGATTAAAGGCGTGTGCCACCACGCCTGGCAAATATATTTTATTTTGTAGAAAAAAATAATTGATCCTTCATTTCCATTTTCGCTTGCTTGGTTTTCAGATGCTTCCAAATTAGCATCCCTAAAACATAAAAATGCCAAGTAATGAAGTCATTATAAGGTGCCAAACTTACTTGCTGTGATAAGAGCAAGGGAAGTAGAGCATATTATAGAGAAAAGAATACCTAATCAGGTTGTACTATGATTTCTAAGTATAAAATGTAGATATAAAAAAGAAATAATCTGGTATGTTTTGGATAAAACCAAAAATATTTGTCATATCAGTCAGTGTACAATGAGGCCAATTTAAGCTGTATTTATGATTTTATAATATGTATTAAAGTCATAAAATGATAAATTTAATAATCTAGTAACCAGTGTAAAGTCAGCATGAAAACTGACAGAAGTTTTGGAAAGTTGGATAAAATATATATTTAAAGCTAGATGTATTCTTGGTTGTAAATAATATTCAAAAGCTAAAATGTGATAGAAAAATTATAAAATTTCCTTTTGTTGAGTTTTTCTAGCATAACAATGACTAAATGGTATTTAATACTACATTTCTCTCTTAAATATATTACTGACTCATAAATAAGCAGATTATGGAGTCCTAAATACTAAGCTATAATATCCTGAAGCTCTAACCTTGTCAAACATGGTATCTGCCCTTAAAACACAGATAAGTTTATAAAAACAACTACATATCAAAGAATAACTGCCCAAAATATTTTTAGGTATGTAATCATATTAGTCTATTTGCATCTTAGTAAATTATACTTACAAGAGAAAATGCTAAGTGGCAGGTATGATTTTTTAAATCATTTATTAACATATCAAAAATGTAAACACATGGGCTGGAGAGATGGCTTAGCGGTTAAGCACTTGCCTGTGAAGCCTAAGGACCCCGGTTCGAGGCTCAGTTCCCCAGGTCCCACGTTAGCCAGATGCACAAGGGGGCGCACGTGTCTGGAGTTCGTTTGCAGAGGCTGGAAGCCCTGGCGCGCCCATTCTCTCTCTCTCCCTCTACCTGTCTTTCTCTCTGTGTCTGTCTCTCTCAAATAAATAAATAAATAAATTTTAAAAAAATAATAAAATGTAAACACATATACATAGTTATCTCATGGTGTTTCTAGAATAATCATTCACACATGTATGTGATACAAAGATGATTATACATGATACATAATAGGATCATAGAGCACACTGGTGAGGAAATATTTACTCATTATATGTCTTTAATGTTCTTTAGTGTTAAATTAAAATAACATAATAATTTTCAGGGTTTAAAATACTATATTTCCCAAGCATATGTCACCATATGATCTAGTCATCATTAGTTTCCTAGTTGCCAATGTCATTACTGACTACTAAATTGAATACCTAACAATATGATTAACAAAGGATATGTCCACAATCTGCATATTTTACAAGGTCAGATTATTGCCTTTTTGACACAATTTCTAACTGCAACAGTTTTAATACAGTCAGTTATTCTGGTTATTCTAATAAATTTGTACTACCTAAAGACATAGTTTCACATAACTTAATTATTGACTTTCAGTGTGTTTTTTTTAAGGATGTAAGACACTATTCACTTGTATTTTGGCATAGTAATATATCAGTTCCTAATGTCATGCCTTGATCTTTCTCCAGAAGTCTTGAGTATATTCCCAGAGGATGATTTAAAACCTTTCCGGTCTATGTCACCTGGGAGTCACAACATGTGCAAATTTTGACCTTTCAGAGTTACTTTCAAATGACACATTTTCAAAATAAAGGCAAAGAAAGAAGAAAAGGAAATTTCTAACTTGAATACTGAATTCTCTTCAGCTTCATAAAATATTATTTTCAATTAATAAAGACTAATTTATTACTGTTTATTTCCTAAGGAGAATTGGGGTTAGACACTGAAATGTCTTTTGTGAGAGCACAGAAAGCAGTAATAATAGATGAACACATGACACATAGTTAATAGATAGATAGATGACAGGTAGGAAGAAACATGACAGGTAGGTAGACTGGTATATAAATCATTCACATATATAAATGACTAATGACAGATGATGGTTATGTGATCAGTACAGAGATAGTAAAAATGATACATAGATGAGGTAGATAGAAAACAGATAGATATATAGATGAGTGATAAATTATAGGTACATGATAGATATAGACGACTAACAAACAGATTATACACAGAGGGTAGACACAGGTTATTTTAATAGAAATAAGAATGGAAATGTAACTGAATAACACATGTCTAGAGACAAATTTCCAATTCTTCTCTCATTGACTTTTAGTCTGCTAAACTTAAAACTTTCTCCTTAATTCACATTGACTTCTTTTTGAGTATCAATTTGCTTCTCTACATTTATTAACTATGGCCAGGCTTTACATTTACCTTTATTTTACTTCTCCATTTCATTATAAAGAAAAGTTAATTCCCCATTAAAATATTTTCATTTCATGATACCTGTATTCATTTAGTATTCTTTCTAACTCACTGATAAATACTTTTAAATAGACTTCCCTAATTTTTTCTTCATCTGCCCCATTCTCAATATTGGACTGCTAAGGACACATTCCTTCTACATGCCTGTCTTTAATCTACTCTCATGTCCATGGAAATATCTTGAAGTCAACAAGCCATAAATATAACCACTTTCAAATATAAATATGTAGCATAAATAACTTTCCAGAGCAAAGGATGTTGTTTCAACTGCCAAGTCATTAGGTGTTTCCTGCACCTGTCAAACTTCACTTACCTACTTCAAAGGTCATGATGTCTGGCTTCGGTTCCAACTATACCGCTACTCACTGCCTGTACATATTTGTCTGTTTGCCCCCTATCTTAGAATTCTCTGTTTCTCTTCCCTTTTTATTCAGAAAACACTGTTATCTCCAACAATGACAACAAATAGTAAAATTTCAACATGTTTCAGTAGCTTCATTGTCTGTACCACCAAGTTCATGCAATCATTCAATACTTACATGACTGTCAACTTAACAGCTCTAATCTCTACCTCTTTTGCACATTAACAGTATCTTATCAATATAAGTGTAATATTGTTAAAATACCATCCTACTCACTTTATACTCAATAAATACAAACATATAACTAGTTTAATACATAAGCTCATTATAGTACTTAAAGTAAACAAAATTGTCTAAAAAGAATTGACAACCAATGAGAATATCACAATTTAATACACTATTCTTTATTTAGTAGTATGTTTTCAGTTTACTATTACATGAATTTATAAAGGAAAACATTATAAGAGTACATAATTTAAAAATATTTATATCACATGAATAAATAAACATGTGAAGGATAAGTTGCCTTAAGTATTTGGATACAACAATGATGAAGTGATGATATGCCATTTAAATGCTGTTTATTCTTTCAAAGTTTGTAGAAATTAAATCCACAGTAAAATATGTTCTAACAATATTTAGCTATAATACTATATGTATAGAATTAAGCTACATAGGAAAGATAAGAGAACTTCTACATTTCTCATTAGAAAGTTAATGTAATTTGGTTTAAGATATCCATTGCTTGGGTAAGAACAAAACACAGAATCAGGAATATTTATTCTAATTTAGTATAGATGCATGAATTCAATTGATAACACATGTACAGACAGTAATGAGGCAGCCAGATAAGAAGTTTAATGTTGTTTTCTGTGCTTTTTATAAAAGAGGAATCTGAGTTGTTGTGAAGGGAAGGAATGATCATTTTCAGATTTACAAAAGCTAACATGAATTATGGCTTATAAAAGAGATATATGTACCCCAGTGTTTGTCCAAGCAGTAGTAGCATGAATTAAAATAGCAGTGGTAGGAAGACACTTGCAGTAAGACTACTTGAAAACAAGATAAATCTTTAAGAGAAACCTATGTCTAGGAGGATAAGGTCAAAGATAAATTAACACTGAATTTTAATTCATCATTCTGAAGTGGAGTTTGCTGGAATTTCCTTAAAAGCCTTTAGGTTGATTATCACAATTTGTAAGATGAAAAGCAGAAATTAAATTCCATTTTTAACCAAATGCAAATATCTCCACTATTTCTCACCTGGCAATACAAATATCCCATTTCAAAGTGAACTCAAATTTCTTTAATATATTTTAATGAGTAATAGTTAAATCAGACTTATCCAATGAATGTGAGCTTGAGAGTAAAACCAGGTTTCTGGAAACTAACACCTCAATTCTAATGAACATTGGGCAGGTGGAATATAAGGAATGACCCAATATTTAATAAGGATTTTAGTCAAACCTTAACCAAATAAAAAGAATTATCCATATTCATGAGATGCAGCTATGATAGTGCCCCTTCTTGGAGCTCAGGTATTCTTGGAGATGAGGCTAACTCTGTAGAAGTTAAAAGATACTCAGAGTAACTACATTACTTTTCAAGGGTTAGTGCCCATTTCCAAACCATGCTCACTGTGATGTCAACTTGACCATATTAGAAATCAATTTACATATGCCTCTTTGGTGGGACTGGAAGTGCTTTCAAGAAGGATTGATGGAGGGAGGAATATCTTCCCAGGGAGCAGGTGGGCTTTCAGTGGTGGCTGCCTGTGCTACTTGCTGGTGAGTCCATCTTAACTGTTGGTCCTATCCTTCCTGGACACTGAAACACAGATTCATTTGCCTTCCAACATGAACTGAAAAACCATCAGATCTACAGAAATGCTCCAAACCTTCAGTGCTGGACTGACAGTACTGAGACATCCAGAATCATGGACTGAGCACCTGCCAGATCTCCTAATTCTCTGTCCTGCAAAGAACTACTGTGGGGCTTCTTGTAAGCTAGTTTAATAAGTGTCCTTATAATACATATTCATGCTGTCAGTGCTATTTCCACATAGAACCATGACTAATGTACTCACTGGAATTGCAAAGGCATTTTGCATTTGTGTAACAGTAGAGCAAATCTAGAGGGCTTTCAGAAAATTTAATAATTTTATTCATTCAGAAAATAAATTCTTTTGTACACTTGTGTATGTGTTCATATATATGTGGGCGTGTGAGTGTGTGGGTGGATGTGTGTGTGTTGGTGTGTGCAAATGCACATGATATATATGCATGCATACGGAGGCCAGAGGCTGACATTGGATGTTTTCCTCAGTTACTTTCCACCTGAATCTTTGAGACTGGATTTTTCACAGAACTTGAAGTTTGTGGATTTGGCCAGAGCAGCTACCCAGCCAGTCACAGAGTCTCTCAGCCTCCACAGTGCTGGGATTACATATGACATCTATGTGGTGCTGGGATCATAACCCAGGACTTTATATTGTAATGTAAGAGCTTTAACAACTGATCCATCTCCTAGTTCCAATGCTTTATTATTTTTTTTAATCCGGGTGCAGTGGCACACACCTTTTTTTAAAAAAAAAAATTATTTATTTATTTATTTGAGAGCAACAGACACAGAGAGAAAGACAGATAGGGGCAGAGAGAGAGAATGGGTGCGCCAGGGCTTCCAGCCTCTGCAAACGAACTCCAGACGCGTGCACCCCCTTGTGCATCTGGCTAACGTGGGACCTGGGGAACCGAGCCTCGAACCGGGGTCCTTATGCTTCACAGGCAGGCACTTAACCGCTAAGCCATCTCTCCAGCCCCCAATGCTTTATTTTTAAAGTTTGGGAAATTCAGTTTTTTCTTCATCTACTGACTATGACTGTATACATTTACTTCTCAATCATTGCAACAACAGTCAGCACTCTTGCAACCTGCCATGCTTCTCACGGTATAAATTCCAATTATGAAAATCTGATTATATGAATTACCACAACTGTGCAAGGACTCTATTCTAGATCAAATAAAGGGAATATCCTTACTAAAGTCTACAAACTTTAACTCATAAACCTCTCTTTAGTTATCTCTTTTATTTCCCCTCCTTGAGACCTGCATTTTGTGTTTCTTCAGCCACATAAGGACATTTTATTCCTCAGACTCATAAAGCATACTGCCGTACTTGTTAATTATCTCAGTGTGAATGAATTAGTGCTCCTCACTTTCTTATCCACTGGAAATATATATTGGGTTATTCAGACGGACTGGAACAATATGATATGCATAAAATCACAAATGGGATTATTATATATGACCAGAGACTAGTTATCATTCAATGGAACCAAGTACTCTGGAGAAGCTGAAGAATGAGTAGCTCTGTGTACGCAAAACAAGAATCCAGAAGCAACTAAAAGACCAGCAATGCACAATATGCCGGAGCTAAAGTCCTGGAAGATCTCATGTAAATCTCTGTTCTTAGGCTGAGGAATTCAAGGTCTGATTTTAACAAGTGAGATCATGTGCTTGTGCCAGAGGAACCAAGGAATTGAGCTTCATGTGCCTACAGACTGAGAGTGCAGAGCGGCTGATTGCACAGTGCTGCCTGCAGACAGGATGGGGTCTCCCCACACAATTTGCTGAGCCACCTGCCAATCATTTCTGGATGCAAAGTCACAGATACACATGTCTGTGCTATATTAATTATGTAGGCTTTTCTTAAGAAAATTATGTAGACAGATAAGACTTTCCATCACATGAACAGAATTTCCAGTTTTTCCATGAGTATTCAACATTATTTAATTGATGCTAATAGTTTATAAGTATTTACTTTCTGTATTTTGTTTATGACTTTAAGTATGTGGATTTCCATTGCAATTTGGCATATATTCCTTATTATTAGCAGTAGAAACCACATTGCAGCTTTTTTTAAGTATATATGGTGTATTGACCATACTGTCCCTATACTCCCTACCATCCCTTTTCCCAAACTCCACTCTGACATTATATGTGTGTATATATATGTCCATATATATGTAATTTTATATATGTATATAAGATCAAGGGACCATAAATAAGAAAACATGATATTTTCTCCTTCTGAGAGCAGCTTAATTCACTTGATATGTTTATCAGAAGTTGCATCTATTGGCCTAAAAATGAGATAACTTTGTTCTTTCTGGCTTAAAGTAATTCTTTATCAACTCCTCTGTTGTTCATCGCCAAATTGAATGCAAAAGTTTGTTGCAGTTTAGTGTTGATTTTATGTCTGATATATTTGTAATCTCAAATATAATCCAGCACAAATTCTATGATTGTGTGTGTGTGTGTGTGTGTGTGTGTATGTGTGTGTGTGTTTAGATTCCTTCATCAACAACCAACGTAGTATTTGTTAAATGTATTCTATTCCATCCTCCACTGCATTAGTTACCTTTCTCAGCTATGTGACAAAGGGCATGATAAAATAATGTCAAGGGAGGATGATTTATTTGGGTTTATGGTTTTACAGATTTCCTTGCATGGAGACTGGATCAGAAAGTGAGAGAGATAATGCAACAGGAAGCAATATATCCTGCAAAGACACCCAAAGACCAAGATCTACCACTTAGGTTCCAGTAAAGCTCCCAAAGCACCACAGATAGCTGAGGACCAACTGTTAGACACAGGATCTTGTGGCAAACATTTAAGATTGAGATTTGTGGATGCTCTTGTTAGACAAACTTCCACGAGGATGAGAGCTTGGATAAATTATATTCCATTCTGTGTTTGAGCATCGAGAACACTGCTGCTTAGTAACTGTAAGAGTATTTAAAGCACTTCAGTTGAAGAAAAATAACTACAAAATGGAAGTATTTTTCCTTTGATTTACATACTTCCTTCTCAATCCAGAATATTTTAATTATACATATGGCATCAAAATTCCATCTCTAATTTCACTCATCAGCAAAGGAAAACATCAGACAATACTTACATATAACAGTTTCATTTCAAGCTGGGTGTGGTGGCACACTCCTTTAATCCCAGCACTTGTAAGGCAGAGGTAGGAGGGTCTCTGTGAGTTTGAGGCTACCCTGAGACTACATAGTAAATTCCAGGTTAGCCTGGGCAAGAGTGAGACCCTACCTTGAAAAAAAAGTTTCATTTCAGATGATTGCTTGCACTATTTTTACTAGAAATCACCCTGTTTTCTAGCTACAAAGGAAAAAACACACACACATACCATTAAAAGCAGGTACTGGATAATCACTTTGATGAAGTAAATAAAGGAAATGTGCCATCTTATAAATGAATCATCTCATCTTTCTTTTGAGGAGGAAATTGTAAAAAAAACTCTATGAATCTTTACTTTAAAGTATAAATTATTCTTATATTATACATAATATATTACTATATTATATTATAATGATATAATATATTCTAATATATAACATAATTTATACATTTATACTTATTTATATTATAATTTTATATTTTAATATTTATTTATAACAATATAATATAACAATATATTACAATAACACTATATTACAAAGTAGATTACTAATGATTTTTGTGGAATTCACTGTAAGCTTATTAAATATATTTACCCTAAAGTAATTCTTTCATCACTTTACGTGGCTACTATCAATATATTACCTTAAGTCAAGACTATTATTAATTAATTTTCCCAACTGTTATATTTATTATCTTAATTTCTATGCCACTTACAGAGAATGATGACAATGCTTTCAAGTCTTAAACAATAGAAGGGGATCATTCTTTGTAGGAGGTTGCAAAGTGTATTCATACAGTTCTACTTCCTAACATGCACGTGGATCAGGTTTTGGTCTTGTGTGATGAACTATGCATAGTTCCAAATAATCTTTTGTTGCCTTTTGAAAGAAATTCCTTTTGCCTTACTTTTTAATGAACAATTGTTCATCATTCAAAGCAATCTAACAGAGCTGATTATTTTATTTGTAATTCCTGCAGGATTTTAAATTTTCCCACACTATCATTTAATTGGACATATTTGTAATTATCTATCTCAATACTGTGACAACTTTGTGGCAAGAACAATGTCACAACAGTTTTATAAGTCTAGTGTGAAAAGTAATTATTTTCTTCTACAACTTACTGCAATAAATTAAAAGAATTGGCAGGTTTTTTTCCAAATTATATTAAATAATTTTAAACATAAAACTGTCATAACTCTACTTTGTTCTGTAGATTTCAGATATTGATTTCTTTATACATATTTCTCTAGGCTTTTTCCAATCATGACATTAGGGAATATAGTCCTTATATAATTTCTGATGTCCTCATAACCATATTTTCACAGATAATTATTTCTGAAATTGTCTTCTTTAGAAAAGGAAATGTGTTCACCTGCATATCATTAATTTAAGATGAACCAGGTAACACATTTTATATATTTAGCCAATATTTTCCTCATTCCAATTCTTCAGGGAAGTCTTCTTTGCTGGTAAAAAGTCTAGAGATTTTTTATCCTGCAGTGCTTCATTAGTAAGAGCTGAAACTGTCAACTAGATGAGTCAAATATTATTGAATGTTCTTTTGCCCTCAGAATGTGAGCTCTAAATAAAATTCAAGTCATTCTTTCCTTTCATTGTTTGTTTCTTTCTCAATGATCTTTCCATTTACCTTACCACAACTCCAACCTTATCCTTACAGCATGAATCATTAACAAGCATGCAGGCACATGCACACACACACACACACGCACACACACACACACACACCGAGAGAGAGAGAGAGAGAGAGAGAGAGAGAGAGAGAGAGAGAGAGGAAAAAACAAAACAAAACAAAACAAAATTTTCCTTGCTATCTTTTCCTTATATTTTCTTTCTAACTGTCTCCAAGTGTCTTGTTTCTACCCTGATGTTGTTTTGTTTGGTCTTCTAAAAGTGATTGCCCAGTGTTCACTTTGTCCTTCAAGTTTTTGAAAGTCTTTACATCATATTTTGAAGGGGTCTGAAAGTGAATTTTTGTTTAGAAACCTCTCTGGTACCTGACTAAAATATTTTAACATTGTACTTCAAAAATGGCTCACCAAAGATAAGTATAAAATCATCTCTTCTCCAAACTGAGTTATTTCCTTCAAGTTGCAAAAAAAAAAAAAAAAAAAAAAAAAACCACAAAATTTTAGAATAGCTTATAGGCACAATAGATGTTTTTTTTTTTTTTTCTTTCCTTTTTATATTACTTGGCTCTTTTCAATCAAACAATCTTAGCATTTCATAAAATATGATAATATGATGTACTTTTAAACAATATTTTATTTATTTATTTTACAGAGAAAGTGGGAGAGAGAGAGAAAAAAAAAGAAAGAAAGAATGGATGCTCCAGGGCCTCCAGCCACTGCAGATGAACTCCAGACATGTGCACCCTCTTGTGCATCTGGCTTATGTGGATCCTGGGGAATGGAACATGGGTCCTTTGGCTTTGGAGGCAAATGCCTTAACTGCTAAGCCATCCCTCCAGCCCAGATGAACCTTCTGTTTATCATTCTTTTTGTGAGATATTCTCTTACTTTTCATGGAGTCATAATGTTTTTATCAAATTAAATGATCCATAAAACTGAATTTTACTGTTAGCCTAGTGAAAGAGATTTCATTTGATATACTTCCATTTGAATTTACTGTAGATGTGAAAGCCATATGAAAACGTAAAACAGGTATATTTCACCTGTAAGATGGTATTATTAAAACACTCACAAAATGTAATAACATAGGGTCAGTACTCTAAAATGCTATATAAATGCCTCTCAAGTAGCAAGTTGTTTTCTTTATCAAGCAAAATGCTGCCTTCACAATCACATTTAATGAAGTCATGAATCAATATATGATCGCTATAGTTGGCTTCAGTATGTGTTAGGACACCCTAAAGGGACTAGAAAACATATCTTTTATAGTCTAACGATATGATTGGCTCTTTGGGAAAAGAGTAAATGTTGACAAAAATTTTGTAAAGTGTAGAATTTTATATTAGAACAATTTGGCTTATGTCCAGACTAGGTAACAGAGAAATGTGTTCAATTTACTTATAAAATATTTTTTTTCTTTCTCACAGCTTAAGGAATATTAAACCTAATTATGCTGTTAAACCTTTATGTTGTGACATAGCATAAAGTAAGTAGTTGAATGAGTAGCATGTGCGTAAAGTAATTAAATAAGAAAATGTCATACATGTATTCACTGTCAGGTCAATAAACCTATAACCATGTCATAGATACCTAATGCAGAAAAGTTGAATGAGTAGCATCAGCAACTCAGACACTCAATATACACATATAGATATCAACTGACAGCCAGGCACTACTAAGAGAAAAATGCATTTTATTTCTTATGGAATTACAGGAACTTAAAAATTATTCTATCTACAAGGCCATGTGAAATTTCAAGGCATTGCTATTAATAGCACAATATAAGCAATTTTGGAATGAAAGAAAAGAAGGTATACAAAAAGACAAGCATATTATTAGATTCATCAGGATCAAATATAATATTTCTAAACTAATTATGTCTTTAAGGAAAATATAACTCTAAACCTCGATGCCACCATTGTCAAGTGGTCCTCAAATACTGGTCACTATATATTTTTATCATGACCTTGTAATAATGTATAACATTGAGTACTTGGAGTAAATTTTCAGCTTCTATTTATCAATTGTATCTTCTGCCAAATATGATTTTATTATATATGGTAATTTGGCCTTCTTTTCTTTCTATATGCAGTTGATTATTCAGTTCCCTATTGTAGAAAAATTCCTAAATGAGCACTTTCTTAATTGATTAAGTATATTTTAACTATTTTTGTAAGAAGGAATTGTTCCCCTATGTATTATATACAAGTTTTTGTATCATTATGTGATATAACACATTATATTACAAAACTTTGGAGAATTATTGTTGTCTGATTCTCTTCCAGTAACTCAAGAGCTATAATAGGTATAAAAATACATGTGTTGGAGCTGGGCATGGTGGCACACACCTTTAATCCCAGCACTTAGGAGGCAGAGGATCACTGAGAGTTCAAGGCCACCCTGAGACTACATAGTGATTTCCAGGTTAGCGTGAACTAGAGTGAGACACTGCCTCGAACAAAAAAAAAAAAAAAAAAGATGGTAAACACCTGCGTTGAAGATAATAATAACTTAGTCTATACAAAGTAGCTATTGTTCTAAATGAGATCCCCAACAGTATATTCCGTACATTTGTCTCAAAAAGTGAACACTTCATTAAAGTTATACTTTTTTGAAGTTTAACAACTTATTATGATGAATAAAACTCATATTTAAGCATATGTAATCGCTCATAAAACATGATAAATTGAACCAGGTGTCAGGATTATATAAGCTTTAAAAGCAATTTTCTTGGATTACCTGGCTATCTTGAGCAAATGAATCTCTCAGTTCAATTTATACAACATAAACTTAATGCTTCATGGTATTTTTGGTAAAGCCAGAAAAAGCCTATATTTTCCCTCTAGTTGAAATAAAATAATTTATACAGAATATAGAATAAACTATACTGATTTCTTGTGATTCATGTATTTTTTTAAGATTATTCTTAATATTCCTGGTAACAAACCAAGCCGAAATTGTTTTAGAGTGGTCTGTAATTTGTTCATGTCTATTTTTCACTATAAATGTTTTTCTATTTTTTCTTCATGTGTCTGTGTGGTATATTGTGTGTGTGTGTGTGTGTGTGTGTGTGTGTGTGTGTGTGTGTGTAGGCTGTGCATGTATGTACACTTGCATGTTACCTGTGCACATACATGCAAAGGCCACAGAACATCACTTGTCTTCTAACATTCATTCTCACCTTTCTTTGAGACAGTGTCTTTCACTGAACCTGGTTTTCAGTGAATGATGTTTTCAGTCAGAGTGACCAGAGAGCTCAAAAGTACTCAGCTTTTTCTTTAAACAGGATGAGGGTATCAAGAATGTGTGGCTATGCCCAGCAGTGTATGTGGACTCTAGAGTGTCAAACGCAGGGCACAATAGGACCTCTTAGGCTCTCATTCTTTTTGAGATGCACTCTTCTAGGCTGTTGTTGTTGTTGTTTTGTTTTTATATATAACATCATATTTTGCTTTGCAATTATCATAATACTCTAATCAAAACAAACAAACATACCAAAAAAACCTGCCATTTTCTCAGGAAGAAAGCTGAATTTGGTTTCTGAAAATCAGAAAGAGATAATATTAAAGAGTTTATTTTTCATAGAACTTCCTTCTCTGCAAATAGTGATCTGTTTTTTGAAACCCAGTGCTCCTGGGTTTCTTGGGCTGGCATAGCTGTGGGCTCTCATATATATGACAACTTTGAATCCTAGATCTTAGAAATGCTCACTTTCAGGACCCACCCAATTCTTTCTGAATCAAAATCTGCAAAGATCTCCAAATGAACACAATACAAAATAGTGAGCAATAAAGAAGTTCTATACCTAAATAATAATTGCTGATGGCATGATAGTATAAATAAATAATAACTTTAATACATTTGATAAAGCTAGTGTAGTAAGAGCTAGATACCTATCATTTCAATTATGTCATATTGTAATCCTCGTGAATTACCAGATGCTGTTGCTTATGATTTCCAAATGATCCATGATTTTAATGTATGTGCAAATAGCAAGAAATGCTGAGTTCTACTCAGTGGTAGAGAAAAATGAAGTTATGAAATTTGTAGGAAAATGGATGGATCTGGAAAGGATTATACTAAGTGAAGTAACCCAGGCCCAGAAAGCCAAGTGCCACATGTTCTCCCTCATATGTGGATCCTAGCTACAGATGATTGGGCTTCTGTGTGAGAAGGAAAAAACTCAGTAGCAGAGGCCAGTAAGTTAAAAAGGAGATATAAAGGGAAGAGAAAGGAAGGGAGGAGAGTACTTAATAGGTTGGTATTGTATATATTTAAGTAGAAGAACAGATTAACGAGGGGTGAAAAGGCCCAAAGTGAGGTCAGGGGAAGAGATTGAGTAAAGGAAAGGTGGAGGGAGGGCTAATGACTATCAAAGAGGATGCAAATAAATCATATGGAATTCTCTGGTTTTGGACAGTGGAACACTCAGGAGCCATAGATTGTTGTTAGAAAATTTTCAGTGCCAGGGATGGGATACCTCCAGTGAGTTGTTGGCCAGGGAGGTCCCTGATGCTCCCAAAACATTATAGGCCATTACCGAGGCCCTTGGTTTCCCACCAGGAATAGATGGTAAGACCCTATTGCTGAAGACTGCACATACCACTGAGTAATCCTGCTAGAACTGAGCTGGTAACCTCCTCCATGTAGACCAGCTGACAGAAAGCTGGAAGAAGCCATTCTACATGTAGTTCAATGGGAGAAAGAGATACCACCAGTGAAGATACTCAACAGTGGACACTGCAAGCATTATAATTGTCCAGCCAGGCCAAATGAGCCAATGGGTGCAATAGTGGTACATCTGTCATGTTGGACACCAACTGCCCTCCAATCAGACTGGAGCCCCACTCCATGGAGGGGGGGACACATCCCTGATACTAAAAACTTAAAACAGGGGTAGTCATGAACCCTAGAGGTGTAACATCTGCTGATGTCTGGAAAAATGTATATACTATGCTTATCAAACTGCCCAGTAAGCACTTCTCTTAATGCTTATACCCTTTTATTAATGCTATTCTCACTTTGGGTAGAGAATCTTCTCTTTTCAGATGGCAGTGACCTTGGGATGACTCAGAAGGTATCATAGTGCTGGAAAAAAGTGGCTGGAGTACAGAGTAACACCTTGATCACACCTTCCAAGGCTCAGGCTCTAATGCGGAAAAGGTGGTGGAAAGAATGTAAGAGCCAAAGGAAGGGTAGGACTCCTCACAACGTACTCCCTCCAGACATAAAATGGCCTGGATATCCATGACCTCACAGTGCCTGACACTACCTACACAAGACCATCATAAGCGGAGGAAAAGATCATGACATCAAAATAAAAGAGAGACTGATTGAGATGAGGAGGGGAGATGATGGAGGATGCAATTTCAAAGGGGAAAGTGGGGGGGGGGTATTACCATGTGATATTTTTTATAATCATGGAAAATGTTTATAAAAATTGAGGAAAAAAAAAACCCATGCTCAGCGATTAGAATATGGGTCAGTTCATAAGCTCCACTAGGGCCTTTGTTTGCATTAGAGTGACAAACAGATAATATTTTGCTCTGATAATTAGCTGAATGTTAGCATACTATTGTAGCTTGAAATTTTGATTGAAAATTTAAGCTATCATAGTCCAACCAAAGAACACCATTTGCTTTATATTTTCTGTATTTTTAGCACCTGCAGTTTAATCTTAGAAAAAGGGATTTCACCAAGTAGGAAAGTTTATTTTTTAACTATGAAAGCAATTATTGTATCTTTCTAATGAAATTTCACTCAGAAGTGACTTTAATAGAAAGAAAATAGCTACTTGATCACAATATTTTAAATAGGATCCAGTAGTGAAAAGTTATTTTCCATTCCCATTGGTAAACGTTAATCAACTCTCCAGCCCTTTTTATTAGTTAATGCGTTTATTTTTAGACAAAAATAGGTGAGAGAAAGAGAGAGAATGAGATAGGAATTGGGCACCATTGGAGGGATTCTCTCATATGCTACTCCTCAGCGGGGGGCATCAAGTCCAAATCTCTTCTAAGATTTCCTGTTATTACAATACTGTGGACATAATTCAAGTGATTTAAATTTTGAGAAAAAAATAATACAAAGTTCTTCTCTTGGCCTAACAAAACAGCCCCTTAGTTGGCAGAAAGTCTGATAGACTTAGAATAATAATGGAAAAGATCAAAATCTTCCAGGTTGTACTTTAGTGGCAATAAATGTTCATTTTCAGTTGGCCAAGATCATACAGCCAGGTTGTATATTACACTGAAGGTATACATGGCTATATGTGAAGTAACTTTAGATTATGAAACACAACATAAATAAGACTACCTTTTGAAGAAGCAAGATATTTATTTATGAATATCAGTATAGTAATATATTTCTATCTTATACCTGGACCTTCCCTCCAATTATAAAGTACTGAATGATACTGAGAAAAGTGTCAGAAATAGAGAGGAATGTGTGTGAAATAATAATGACACTCATTGGAACAGAAGACCTAGGCATTCATTTGTAAATCCATACCATGACTATTACTTTTCTCAATGAGTTTCTCCTCTTTGTTATCTGAATCTACAAAAAGTGCATGCCACTCAGCTCTTTATCCCATGGGAATAACCCACCAGGAATAGGATAATGCCAGGTTGTTTTTAGGGAAAAAAAAAAAAAAACACCTTGCCATTGATTTATATCTTACATGAAAACCTCCATATATACCACGTGAAAAGCTGTTTTTAAGGCAAATGACTGCCACAACTAACAAACCCCAGGTACTTCTGAGAACACTGGTAGGCAGCCTGAAGTTTCAGAGATCAGGACAGCTCTCTTTCCTTGACCTCTTTTCTTTCCAATTAAAACTTTTGCCTGAGAGTTTATAGTCAGCCTCTGAATTTATTTCTGTAATAATAGAGACAACTTCCCTTGTGTTCAATATCATCAGTGGTAGCCTGTCAATAGAATTCTCTCTCTCTCTCTCTCTCTCTCTCTCTCTCTCTCTCTCTGTGTGTGTGTGTGTGTGTGTGTGTATGTGTGTGATGATTAAGCAAACAGCATGACTTTCTGTCTTTATTTTGTAAAGTGTGAAGAACTGGCCATGACTAAGAGATCAAAAACAGAGCAAGTACCTACTAGAGAATTTCAACAATGTAAGATTGGTCCAATAAGTGACCCTGCCCCCCTATCATCATGAAAGGAAACAACACTTCCTTTCTGGTCAAAGCAGGAACAGAGGAATGGCATGGCCTAGTGGCGTCAATGGAAATGAAGAGACCAAGTGCAGAAGTAGAAATTAGTCAAAAACCCAGCCCACAGGCTGGCTTGTAAAACATGATTTTTGTTCAAAGTCAAATATCTACCAATCAGGATTGCTTCCGTTTGCATGACAGGAGTCATGAGATGGGAGCCTAAAAAGAAAAGATCTGAGATAGCTGCCAAATAATAGATAACACTGGGCTGGAGAGAATGCTTAGTGGTTAAGGTGCTTGTCTGCAAAGCCTAAGAAGTCGTGTTTAAAGCTCCAGGTCCCAGTAGTCAGATGCAAGCCCACCATGCAACAAATATCCACAAGGTGCCGCACCATCTGCATTTTATTAGCGGCAGAGGCCCTGGTGCACCTATTCTCAATCAATCAATCTCTCTCTCTCTCTCTCTCTCTCTCTCTCTCTCTCTCTCTCTCTCTTTCTCTCTCTCCCTCTCTCTGTCAAAAAAATAATAATTGAAATGCTAAGACAGCTGATTTTTTCTCTCCCAAGTGACTTTTCAGCTATTACTTTTGCCTACTGTATATTTGAGTATACCCATTAACCTGATTTCTTCCCATAAACTTGTCTTTACTGTGGTCTAATTTGAGTGATTCCCCCCACTATTTAACTAAACTAAAAAGGGCTAAAAGGAACTGAAGAGATGGCTCAACAGTTAAGGCGTTTGCCTGTAATACCTAACAACCTTGGTGCACAAAGAGGCATGTATATCTGGAGTCTGTTTGCAATGGCTGGAAGCCTTGGTGTGCCCTTTCTATCTCTCTCAATTATTGCAAATAAAACAGATATTTTTTGAAGGCTAACAAAGCATAAATCATGCCCAGCACAGTGGTACACATTTGTAAACCAGAGTCAAGAGGCTCAGGATAATAGGGGAATTTGGTGTGGCTTTGAGAGTGTTGGATCCTTATGTCAAATTTAGATCTTCATGGTCACACAAAGCTCTCACTGAGTCAGTGACCTCCATGGATTTTGTCTTATGAATGTCACTGAAAGAAATCCAAAGGTCACCGGAAAGGTTTAGAGAGATTTTATTATAGAGAGGGCTTTGAGCTTAGGGGCAGGTAAGTTTAGAGTTTAAGAGATGTAAAGATATGCAAATCTGTTCAACTGTGCAGGAGCATGGTTCACAGAAAGTAGAAAAACTCACCTAGAGAACCATAGTGGGGTGTTTTATGGGACTGGTTGGTTCAGTCCTGATGCCAGGTGTTTGGAACCAGGTTTTCTGGGAAAGAGAAACCTTCCCTGAAATATTAATCCCCCAGGAATGGTGTCACCTTCTGAGAAGGGGGCAATTATCTCTCCTAGGAGAGAGAGCTCATTGAGAGAAAAGAAATCAGAAAAGGACAGACCCTTCTGACATTTCCCACCTCCAGGAAAGTGGGATAACCTACATTCTCCCTGTGAAGGCTCAAAAAAAAAAAAAAATTCTTTACTTTTATTTTTCTTTCTAGGAATACCTTTAAATTGCCTCAAGGATTTACAGGCTACATTTGGATGCATAGTGAATTTAAGGCCAGTCTAACCTGAGAGGAGAAAGTACTGTAAACTGCCTCAGGCTTGTTCTTGCCTGTTTCGTTCCTTCTCAAGACTTTTATTGCTAAATTAAAGGGATAACCATATCCCATAGATAGGGCATAGATTTCAAGAGATAGAGAATCCATCTTCACCTAGTGGTACTGGTTATGTTTTGCTTCCGTAGCACATTGAAGTCAGAATGCATTCTTTGTAATATGATTACCCTGAAAATAGAGTCCAAACACTAAATGAAATATTTGAAAGGCTAGAGTGATGGCTTAGCAGTTAAAGGCCATTGCTTGTAAAGCCTGATTTCTAAGATTTGACTCTCCTAGACCAATATAAAGCCTGATGGACACAGTAGCACATACATCTGTAATTTGTTTCTGGTAACAAGAGAGTCTGGGACACCCATATGCCCAATCTCTATTTATGTGTTATCTATCTATCTATCTATTTATCTATCTAATCTGGGGCTGGAGAGATGGATTAGTGGTTAAGCGCTTGCCTGTGAAGCCTAAGGACCCTGGTTCAAGGCTCAGTTCCCCAGGTTCCACGTTAGCCAGATGCACAAGGGGGCGCACGTATCTGGAGTTCGTTTGCAGAAGCTGGAAGCCCTGGCGCGCCCATTCTCTCTCTCTCCCTCTATCTGTCTTTCTCTCTGTGTCTGTCGCTCTCAAATAAATAAATAAATAAAAATACTTATCTATCTAATCTGTTTCTCTCCTTTCTCTGCTTGTGAATAAATATATAACATATCATTTTCAATTTAAAAACAAAATTTTCAAAGCCAAGTTCTTAATTACTAGAGTCCTTAGGTATTTTATTTTACTGACAACTCCCATAATTGACAACAATATCCCATGGTAATTCTCTACCTTCCCCCACTTTCACTTTTGAAACTCTGCTCTCCATCATATCCCCCTCCCCTTTCAATCTCTTTTATTGTGATGTCATAATCTTTTCCTCCTATTATGATAGTCTTGTGTAGGTAGTGTCAGGCACTGTGAGGTCATGAATATCCAGGCATTTTTCTGCCAAGAGGAGGAGCAAGTTGTTTGGCTCTTACATTCTTTCTGCCACCTCATCCACAATGGACCCTGAGCCTTGGATGGTGTGATAGAAATATTTCAGTTCTGAACATTACTCTGTCACTTCTTCTCAGCACCATGGTGACTTCTGAGTCATCCCAAGGTCACCACCATCTGAAAAGAGAAGCTTCTCTAACCAAAAGTGAGAGTAGCATTAATATATGGGTATGAACATTAAGAGAAGTTCTTACCAGGCAGTTTGGTGAGCATAGTATATACATAGTATATAGCCAGACACCAGCAGACATTACACCCCTAGTGCTCATGACTACCCCTGTTGTATGTTTTCAGTATCAGAGATGTGTTCCCTCCATTTCATTACTATATTAAAATGTTAGGAGATCTGACACTTTGGAATGTAATACATGCATACATACACATACACACACATACACTGCATATATATGTATATATACAAATATATATACACACACTATGTATATACACACTACACACACACACATATATATATGTGTGTGTGTATCTTTGTATATATTATTATATATAAAGGACATAGATACTATACATGGGGATATTATATTAATATGACATGAATTAATAAGACATATTTTGTTATTTATATTATATATATAATATTTTTATTTATTTGAGAGAATGACACAGAGAGAGAGAGAGTGAATGGCCTCCATCCACTGCAAACGAACTACAGACAAATGTGCCACCTTATGCATCTGGCTTGTGTGAGTCCAGAATTGAACCAAGGTCCTTTGGCTTTGCAGGCAAGAGCCTTAACCCACTAAGCCATATCTCTAGCCCTATTATATATTTTTATTGTGGGAAGAGCTATGAGCTTGGGAGTAGAAGAAAATTATAAATGTGTGTGTGTGTGTGTGTGTGTGTGTGTGTGTGTGTGTGTGTGGTAAATTTGGTATAAATATGTTACCACAAAATTCTGACTAATTCCAAACTAGAAACTGTTACTATACATATGCATTGACCAATTTATTGGCCTGATGTTTTATCATTTAGTAATTATTTTTAGGGACAATAATATTTTAATTAAAATCATGAGAATTTTCCACCTCATAATGCATGAAACACTTTAAATTGTATTTGTATCAAATATATCATTTTTTAAAATGATGTAAAACAGTAGATATGTGTACTTTAATTTTGATTGTTATCATTCCATTTATTTTTTAACATATATTCCCATACATTTAGATTTCAATTTATCCTTGTTTCAACTTTTCAACAAAATATATTCATCACTTTGGAAAGGTTTTCCTGGATTTATAGTTTGCTATTTGCTGCACATGTTAACTACTGACTAAAACTGTAAATGATAAAGGAGAAAAAGACCAAAGGAAGCAATAAAAGTAGCTAAACCTCTGTTCTTTCTATGAAGTTTCAAATAGAATACTTCACTTTCAAACTAAAATACACAGAGACACACACTATCTAAATTTATTATACATTTTCAGTTAGAGGGCAGGGTTTTTCATCTTTTCCACTTTAACTTAAAACAGTTCCCTGGTATCCTGTGAGTGAGTTCTCTTCTGAAATCCTGATTTCATGCCCCCCTTGTTGACAATGCATTCTCACTTCCTAGCTCTTCCCAACCATCCTATTTTCTTATGGGGCGAATAGAAAAGCCTTGCCACTTCCCTGCTGAACTGAGCTGAGTTTGGAAAGTGACTTTCTAAGGACAGAGCCTACCCTTTAGGAAATTTTACTTTCTACAAGAGTCTCAGTCTTTACTGTCTTTCGTATTTTCAAGATAAATTTTTTTTTCTTTGTTTTTCTGAGCACACATTTAAAGCAGAGTGGCCAAGTAGAAAGAGGATGGAGCTGAGAGTCAGGGAAGTAAGTTTGCAGCCTGGTGTCTTGGGATCTTGGGCTCTGCACATTCACTCTGATGCAGAACTTTGCTGTAGGTGTTTAAAAAATAAGATACTCTCTGTTCTTTCCATTGGTTCTCTGCTTCCCATGTCCACCCTCATTTTCCTTCTTCCTTTACATCTTTCAAGGAGGTTTGAAGGACAGATTAGATAACACACCAAAAATCTTTGTATAACCAGGACCTGTGTCCATAAAGGGATGTCATATTAATATATTTCAAGTATTTAGTTGTGGTAATCAATATGCAATGATAAAAACATCTATGATTCATTACAGTGGAGAAAATAAGACCTTGTCCTGGAATCTACAATGGAGTAAACTTTTTGCTAGATAACCTATTTATATTATTCCATTCATCTTTCATTCCTCACTTGTGGAATACTATACAGTGTGAATACATAATGAAAAAGGGCTGAGGATGACCAGTTAAAGGAACATTTTGCAAAGCTTGATTGATGGCTTATGTTTATTTCTCCAGCCACACACATAAAGCTAGATAGGCAAAAGACCCTGATGTGTCCATAAACATACATGCAACACACACACACACGAATAAATATTTTTAAAAATCGGAGCAAAATGATCATTGATTTTTTTTCTTAATTTTGTTAATTCATAAAAAAGAACATTAACAAGAGGGTGGTTTACATTCTAGGGGAGAAAAGGGATACTTTAGAACTATATGAAAGCAATGAATGTACTACACTGTGAATATTCTTGAACTGTTCACTTTAAAATGATCAATTCTGTTCTTTCAGCCCAATCAATAAAAGTTCTAAAAGTCTCACTGTAGCAGTTATATGCAGATGAGCAATGCCAGGCTTAGACTAGAAAACAGACAAACCAAAGCTTAACTGTGACTTGGGCCCCAAGATTTATTTAATGCAAGATGACACCATGGAGAGATTCAAGGCTAAAGAGATTCAGAATGTCCATTTAAGGAAATACCCGTTATCATAAGTCTTCTTATGGAGATAGGGGAAATCTTGCATTGTCAGGAGACCTTCATGGCACAGAAATAAGAGGGAGCTGAGCTACTGAGACCATTTGTCTGTAGCACCTCCTAAACTCTGAAGTGTCTCCCCTCTCTCCACTGCCACCCATGCCCAAAGTAGAAATGTAGACATAGTCCCTTTGATGAGGAGGAGGCAGTCTAACATTAAGGATTACAGAGCCACAACTAAATACATTGGGGAAGCCTGACACAACTGTGGATAGGGATAAAGAAAGGCAGTTTGACCGATAGCCAAGAGGTAAAACAACAACAACAAAACTAGTAAGAATAAGAATAAGACAAGTTAAGATGAACAACTGTCACAATGGCAAAAATTTGTGTCACGTACACAGTCTCCCAAAATGGAGTCACCAAGGACAGCAGGATTATGACAGAGACATTCCTCAAGAAACCACCCAGCCATTGTCCCTCCCTTGCCTAACAATGCCCCCAGGTCATGGTTTCCTGCCCCCTTATCTCCTAGTCACCAGGTAACTGTTCTGGTATCACACCCTGGCTATCTTAGATCTCCCCTAAAGGAGGCTTCCTTATTTGGCTGTTTTTCTTTCTCACCTTCCCCTAATTGAATAAGCCCTATAAAGCCCACTATCTGGAAACTCATGTTGGCTGTGCTCCTGTGTTGTGAGCCAGCTCTGGCAGCTCATGCTTTTCTTGAATAAAAGCTCCCATCTTTGCCTCAGTGGTTACTGTGGTCGGGGTCACTTTCAAACCTTGAAATTTGTCAAAGAACTGTTCTTCATTGGATCTTTATTATGATGCATACAATTATGCAGTAAGATCTCACTCATGGGAAGCTGGGCTTCATTAAATTTCATTATAAAACAGTAGAGCACTAAAATATCCACACAGAGGGAGCTGAGCATCACTATAGCTCATAATAATGCAGCAGTGCACTAAGATGTTGTAGCAGGCAGCTTCAGGTTCACTGAGATGAACTTCCAGACCAGGCACAGTTGTGGAGGAAGGGGTATGTATTGAAACTTACAGATCCATGGGAAGTTCCATAATGGCAAGAGAAGCTGGCCTGCTTTCAGAGGTCTATTCAACGACAAAGAAGCACCAAGCCAAAAGGCACACTGCACAGCACACTTCAGGAACTCCAGGTAGGCACACTTTACATATCTTTAGACTGGAATTTCAAATTCATCACAAAACTTTATGCCTGGACCCAGCCCAGTGACACCTCCTCCAACCAGGTGGCTGCAGACCAAAATTACAAACTGTAATAAAACACTGAAAATAGTGCAGATCATCTATTCAAACTACCACAGATGTCTATGTGTGGGGATTATAACAGGAGTGTATTAGAATGAGAAATATACAGCAGTGGAATACTTTCAACAGAGGGTCACCTTTTCCCTCACTGGAATTGTTTGTAACTTCTACTAACTTTTCTGAAAACAATATTTGTCCACCAATAAACACTCTAGGTTACTTCCACAGGCTGCAGGGTTGGTTGATATTAATTTTGTTGAAGAACATGTTATAATGGTTTCAAATTTCCCCTCACAAATGATAAAGTTTATACTTAGAAATTGTTGCACTGTTTATAATCAACTGCTAGGATGAAAGAGGCCCTGTGAATTTAGAAATAGAATATGAGAATTTTTGCCTTTAATGATATTATTATACAAAGAGAACTGAAGATAAAACTCTCTGTTAGTCAAGTAATCAAAAAAAAAAAAATGCTGGTTGTGTATTGTAGAGTTTGCCGTCGGTTATGGGTCAGAGGCAATGTCTCTGTGCATAATGACCCAATGTGTGGCTCTAACATTCTTTCCACCCTCTTCCGCAAACTTCCCAGAGCCATGTTGGATTAGTTTAGGCTCCCTGCAGAGGGGGAAAGAGGCTAACGATGGTATCAACATGACTGTATACACACTGTGTACATAACTAATAAAAAAAAAATTGGGCCTGGAGAGATGGCTTAGTGGTTAAGCACTTGCCTGTGAAGCCTAAGGACCCCAGTTCAAGGCTGGATTCCCCAGGACCCCAGTTAGCCAGATGCACAAGTGGGCGAATGTATGTGGAGTTTGTTTGCAGTGGCTGGAGGCCCTGGTGTGCCCATTCTTTATCTATCTGCCTCTTTCCTTCTCTGTCTGTCACTCTCAAATAAATAAATAAAAATAAACAAAGAAAGAAAAAATGGGGGTGGCCGGTTAAAAAACAAAATCTGCCTACTAAACCACCACAAAACACATTTTCACCTAATTCATTTATGTGATTTCATTAATTCAAGCAACAATGGCATAAACTATAAACATGTTTCATTACAATGGACTTTTGTTCAAATGGCGAAACTTAATTGTTCAGTGCAAATACGTTGTGGCATCCTCAGTGTGAAGCTGGGTTGATTTGATAAAGGGATAGAATGAATATAATCAGAAAACCAATTAAATATACTTTAGCAAACCAATGCAGAAAAAAATCACAAGACATTTTCTCAGACCAATTTATAGATGACATGTTACTCAGCTTTCTGTTATTTTAACAAAATTCTTGAGGTAACTAACATATAATGAGGAAAGATTAATGGATCCACCAGCTCTTGTTCTTGAACCCAAGTGACCTATGGCATGGCAGACTCCAAATCCTAAATGCATACCGAGGCATCACAACCTTGATCTTTGCTAATCATTACACAACTAAGATATAGCACCATGAAAGGACAAGCTCTAATACTTGCTTTCAACTCATAATTTTAGCATTAGTAGGTCATTTTTCCAGGTCCCAATTGTCCCCATCTCTGGGCTGATTGGGGTCAGGCCTTTTGGAAATTTCGCTGCTACTCTTTCCAAAACTCAAGCCACAACTCCAAACTAAAAAGTTTGGAACCAATAGTCTCTATCTCAGGATAGCTTAAAGTGACTCATTGTATGCTATGGTACCTGGACAGGTTTCCCACTGAAGTCCTGGAGATCCCTTTGTTTGTTGTTTTCCATTTGTAACCAACAGAATTTTGAGAACACATTCTGTGTCCAGGCTGTGATTAAATGCATTGCTATATGTCTTCCCCATGTGCATTATGTCATCAGACTGTTAACTTTTGAAGGAAAAGGAGAGCAGCTTGGCCAACATTGGATCACACACTAAACCTAAAACACTGTCTAATTTGTTCTTTTTTTGAGGTAGGGTCTCACTCTAGCCCAGGCTGACCGAGAATTCACTATGTAGTATCAGTCTAGTCTTGAACTCATGACAATCTTCCTACCTCTCCCTCCCAAGTGCTGGGATTAAAGACATGCACCACCATGCCCAGCTCCTTTGTTTGTATTTGAGACAAGATCTTTTGTAGTTCAGACTGGCCTCAAACTCACAATGTGGAGAAAACACCTGACCCTCCTCCAACACTGTCAGTGCTTGGGTTACAGATTTGTGAGAACATACCTGGCTAGCAACGTATCATTCTGATCTGGGCCTTTAACAACTATATTTTAGAATATATGAATGAACAAGATGAATGACAAATCCTAATATCAGAGGACTTGATGCATATTTATTGCTTCATCATACTTTATACATTTCACATTTCTAAGAGTACTAGTCTGGATTTTATGTTTTGAAAAATTCTACACATTCTTCATTGATAGCCTTTTTATCATAAAAATGTATAAAGAGTCAGCTAATTTTGCTTCCATTCAAATCATTATAATATATGAACAATTTATGTTATATGAAGTTTATTTTAATGGTATCATTTTTATATTGTCCAAATACTGTAATAAGAAACTGAGAATATTCATCATGAAAATGTCTCATAGCACTGTTGGCTTTATTCTTTAAAAAATATATATGCAAATGTGTTGGAAAGTACTGATAATAGCCCATTCCAATTAATGTAATACACAATTTGTTCTGTCAGCAATATTCACTGCACACATGTTTCAAGAGGGTTTAAATTCTAATTACTTCATAGAAATGATTTAAAAACAAAGACCAAGAGAAACTCATTTTTTATCTTAATTGTCAGCTTCAATACAAAATAAACCTATGCCTTGAATTAAGCTGAAAATTTTACCTGAATAAATATTCTAGCATTGTCAGTCTATGAAACCTAAGAAAGTTTGAACTTGGAACATTAATCTCTTTTCTTGCTACTATGACAAATTACCTGACAGAAAGAAACAAATTGAGAAATTATTTTGGTCCGTAGTTTCATAGATGTCAGTTCACCGTGGTGGGAAAGGCAGTGGCGGGATAGAACATTTCCTGTTGTGGATGGTAAGATGAAGAGCAAAAAAATCAATCAATCAATAAAATAAAATAAAGTAAAATAATAAAAAACCCCTCCATGGACCATGGATCTGACTTTCATCCTTTGGTTTTGTATTACCTCTGGCCACCCCAGTTAATGCCCTGTCCGCATGTCCACATTCAAGTTGAGCTTTCCCCTTTAGCTAACCCTTACTGGCATCACAAACACATCTACTAGTGTCTTCTACTATTCTCTTAGCTGCTTCTCAATCGACTCATATTGATTATCAAGATTAATCACCACATTTAATTGAAGTAGAGGAGTCAAGATATTAACTGGGGACCTAACATAGAGGGGACTAGATGTAACTTCCAAGAGTGTCCTCAACAGATTTCTAACTATTGGGTAGTTACCATTTCATTGTTGGGACAAAACATCTAACCAGAAGCAGCTTCAGGGCCTTTTTATTTTTATTTTTTTTCAGGCTTACATTTTCTAGTGGAAGTTTCATCACAGTGGGTAGAGAGTGGCAACTAGCTCACAATTTCATTAGCATCAGAGAGAGGAATAAAGAGAGAGAGAGAGAGAATAGTGAATCAGCTTTAAGCCCCCATTGGAATGGACTAACTATCCTCAAAGTTTACTCCCAATAACACTTCTCCTCCAGCACAGACCCACCTTTTGGATGCTCCTCTAGATAGGAACTAAATACTAGGCTTAATTGCTGACTTCAAAATGTAACAAGCAAGTGAGGCAAGACCATAAACAAAATGTTAGGACTTCAGCTATATGGTCACTTAGAAAAACTTACTGAAGTACATAGTCTACAAAGAAATGAAATGTTAAGTTAAAATGATGCAACGTTAAAAGGAAATAATAATGCTAAATTGGTATGCCTCAGAATAGTCCTGTCTTAATGCATGAATAATAAAGGTCAAAACTGATTCACAAGTGAGGGCAGTGGCCGAGTCTCTAGGTGGAAAGCAATCAAATAATAGGGTCAGAGTAATAGAGGGAGAGAAGACTTTGCACATAATTCAAAAAGGTAATCACAGTCACACACCAATGCATTTATCTATTTGCTCATTTGTCTCTTTGTCTTTACTTCTACACAAAACTAAAATAAAAGCATCAATAAGAAACCAAGATCTGTGAGAGCAAGCAATACCCTTACTTGTGGACAACTTCTCTTCTTTTCCCCTCCTTCATCTTTGTCCTATTCTTACACACACACACACACACACACACACACACACACACACACACACACACACACAGAGAGAGAGAGAGAGAGAGAGAGAGAGAGATTATGATGTAAAATCTTCAGAAAGTTAAAAATGCACAAAGGAATGATCTATAATGAAAAGTATACATGTTCTAATTATAGATCAGTTTATTAATTCAAAACAGGAAATAAAGTTAACTAAACTAATCATGAAGCTTTGCATTCATAAGCATGTTAAATAACTAACTTACTCAATTGACATTGGACATGTGTATCAAAACATCAAGTTTGGCCTGAGGTTTTATCTCTATGGTAGAGTGCTTTCAACCACCTGTAGAAAGGTCAAGATTAAATCACAGTCCTAAAAAATAAATGTTTTATATAGTTAATACATCTAAATTATATGCTATTTACTCATTACTTTAAAAAAGATCATTACAAAGCCTAAATTCTAAAAAATAGCAATTCCTAATAGATAATTCATGAACCTAAAGTTCTCAGAGGTAAGTTGGTAGAGTATAAAATTCCAGAAGCAAACAAGAATGGGATAATGAAAGATCCAACCCAATTTCTTCTACAAAGTCTAGATAAGCAATAAATACCTATAGAGAGCTGCAAAGATGGTTGAGTGGTTAATTGTGCTTGGTGTTCAAGAATGAGGGTCAGAGCAGGCCAGAGACTCTCTGAGTTAGAATTTTCAGAGCTCATATCAACAGTAGAGTGGGTTCACACATGTCTGTAACACCAGTCCTTTGGTGAGTGGAAACTAGAGAATAGAACCTTTGAAATTAATAAGACTACTCCAATGGAATGAAGAGAAAAGCAGGAAGGTGTGTCATAGGTAGATACCCCACCTTCTCTTCCAGCCACATAGAAAGGTTTTGTGAGCTTTGAATTAGCACATAACACTGCCCTTACCACAACACACACCACATCACACATATGAGGCACAAACATTTGCAAATTAATATTTGTATTAATATTTAGTTTTCCTGCAATGACAAAGGGATAATTTCAGATTGTAGTAAAGTTATGAAAGAACAGTGGTTAGTCAAGCGTGTCCACCTGTTCTTAGAGCTTTATTATTAAAAAGAAAGGAACATGCTATAAGATACACAAGAAAATGAAGACAGAGCATGTCTGGCTTCCCTCATATCCTGATAAAAGACATAATAGATGACTAATAGGGAAATATGTAAGTAATGGCTAGAAAAGGGATAAATGGGGATATTAATTGATTAAATGTTTAAACAATTGTTTTCTCATTTTTTTTAATTTAGCTAAGATGTGAATTAGTTAAGACTACATAAAAATCTGTTGTTAATTTTCATCAGACACATGTGAAATTCCCCGAGAGTGGCCATAGAACGCATGCTGAATTTAAATAAGGTAAGTCTTAAACCTATTTTTTTTTTTCCCCTTACAGGAAGATTTTGGCCAAGTAGAACACATAGTACTGGACTTGGCCTATTAAAAGCAAACATATACAGATGGACTCTTCCTGTACTTTTTTATGTAGATTAATGGTATTTAACTTTAAGATTTTTTTGCCACCTCTAAGTATTTAATAAAAGGAATAGTAGTTATTCAAAGTTAAAATGCATGCATCAATTAATGCATATGCCATTTATTCTCACTACAGAAATAAACTTAAGGGGTTTGGGAGATATTTCAATAGTTAAAGACTTGCTTGCATAGCCTGTACCCCATGTTTAACTGCCCAGCTATGCACATGAAGTCAGATAGTTATAGTCATTTGCAATGACAAGAGATCCTGGTGCATGTGTTCACCACACACCCCCACATACAGTAAATTAATAAAAATTCAAAACAAAGAAATAAGCCTATTTAACCTTTGCATCATTCTTATGTAGCAACTTTTATTTTTTATTACATTTATGACCAGGAAACTAGAGAATAACTAAGTATTCCAGATTCCCAAAAGTATGGGTGCCTTAAAAATTTACATCCACATAAGATAATTTTACAGTGTGTACTCTTATTCATTCATGCATAAGTCCAAAGTAGCCTTAGATTGTTTTATCCTCTGACACTCTTACCATTCATTCAGTTGCCTCATTTGGAAAATTTCCATTAATAGCATTTTATAGAAATAGGGAAAGGAAAAGTGCTGGGATCATCACATTGCTCTGAAATCGACAAAATCTCTTATTGGCACCTGTGGCATGTAGAGACTGGCTATTCTCTTAATTTGAACAAATGTCACTAAAATTAAGCGTGCAATTATTTATCATTAAATGATCTATAGTAACCTAGAATAGAAGGTATTATAAAAATGAGATATAAAGGAATTAATAATCACTTGATTCGAACAAAAATACAGCATCTTCAACAAATGGTGCTGAACAAATTGGATAACCACAGGCAGAAAAAGGAATCTAGACACACTCATCTCACTATATACAAAAATCAAGTCCAAGTGGATTAAATACCTCAAGATAAGACCTGAAACTCTTGTCCTACTGGAATATATCCATTTTAACTACTTACATCAGTTTATGCCCTCTGCTTAGAGAGCTTAGGAACTTCCTACACACTGACTTCAGCAAGTTCTAGTTACACCAAAAAAAAAAAAAAAAAAAAAAAAAAAACTGAATAACTGAGATTGTGTTTTATTTTCCCAAGCTTGACCTGTAATAAGCAGCCAATTTGAGGTTAAGGGAGGTGAATGTTAATGCAAATTACAGGGTGGACTCTAGGAACACTTATAGAAAGAAGTTGAAAGTTCAAGAACAAATATGTTTCCAAAGGAGAACATCATTGTCTAGGAATATTTTTTTCAAGTTAAGAATTATGTAGCCATTTTGGATAACTCCAGGAAGGAAAAATTACCTAATTCTATGTCAATGATTAAGTTTGTACTAGAAGTTCATAGGTGCCAGTAAATATGGTGAAATCTCTATATTTCGAGGG
This sequence comes from Jaculus jaculus, assembly GCF_020740685.1. Lineage (NCBI taxonomy): Eukaryota > Metazoa > Chordata > Mammalia > Rodentia > Dipodidae > Jaculus > Jaculus jaculus. The sequence goes on along the minus strand of NC_059103.1, from coordinate 181,448,835 downwards.
AAAGAAATTCTACGTGAAGGAGACTAGGCACATAAATCTGATATTACCATGAAACAAACTACTCTAAATTGTAGTATGTTTAAATGAACATTCAATTATTACTTAGTTATCCTCCCACCAGTTACATTTATCTGATAGAAATTAATGTGTGGTGACATGACTCCATCCACTTGGAAGCTGAAATATCTTTTCATTCATCATTGAAGTGATCTGTTCTGCTTATTTTTAAATTATCGTACAAGTTAATGACATGTTTATACATACTTTTATCAGCTACTATGAGAATTGATATGAATGTCTCTCAAATCCTTAGAAACAGGACTACCATATGAGCCAGCTATACCACCAAAGGGAATATATGCTCAAGGACTGTGAGTCCTGCCACGGAGAAACTTGCACATACATGTTTATTGCTATGCTAAGCATAAAATCAGGAAAATGTAACTGGACTAAATATCAATAAAAGATAAGTGAATAATGAAAAGATGAAACGTATAAACAATGGAATTTTATTTGCCCATAAATGTAAATGGAAAGAAATTTTCAGGAAAATGAATTTATATGGAAATTATTATGTTAAGTGAAGTAACTCAGACTCAAGGAGCAGCAATGCATCTAAGCATATTATTTTCTTGTTCATGGCAAAGGTAGCAAGTGATAAACAGGAGCCCTGAAGCCTTTTTAACCCCCTAAGACTCTGAATTCAGGACCCTAATTTTTCCAAAGTTATTCACCTGTCCTAGATCAAGATTGACATCAGGAAGTACGGGAATCTAGGAAGAACAGAAAGGAGAAAGAAGAATCTTATTCATTCATTCAGAGTTTTATTTTGACAACATGAACTGTATAAGCTGTCTTGACTCTTATTGACTACTCTGAATATGTTATTCTAGCAAGAATATAAATATGTAAGAGAAATTCTGTTTGATTCCTTTATGTTACAAATCCTCAAGGCCTCAGAGTGTATACTGGAAGTGTAATAGCCTGGTAATTCTGTATGAACAGAATTTGTTCTCCAAAGAAAAAGATAATTGTTTGCCAGAAGAATGTAAATGCATTGGGGGTGGGGGAGCTGCTGGACAATGGTTCTGTTGGAAAAGCAGGTACAGCACAAGCATAAAGACTTCATGTAAGATCTCTAGCACACATGTAAGTGATGACAGGTGGCCACATGCTCCTGACACTGCAGAGACAGAAAAAATAATGGATCTCAGGTCAAGTAAGAAACATACACTAGCTAAATGAATGAGCACTTTGTGGTGGGTTGATTCAGGTAACCCCATTAACTTAGGGAATTTGAATGCTAGGTTCCCTGCTGATGGAGGTTTGGGAATTAATGTCACCTAGAGGTAGTGCACTGCTGGGGGTGGGCTTATGAGAATTACAGCCAGTGTCCCATTGCCACTGTTTGGCACCCTCTCCTGTTCCCGTTGTCTACCTGATGTTGGCCAAGGGATGATGTTCACCTTCTGCTCATGCTATTGTTGTCCCCTGGATATCATGGAACTTCCTTTCAAATCTGTAGGACAAAATCAACACATTGTTCCAATAACCTACTCTTGGTCAGATGATTTCTTCCAGTAATGCAAACCTGAATACAATAGTATAGTTGGTACCAGTGGAGTGGGATTGCTGTTGGACACCTAACTGTGTGGTTTTGGCCTTTTGGAGCTGATTTTCAAGAGGAATGTGAGAGGATTTGAAACCTTGGCTTAAGAGATGCCTTGCAGTGCTATAAGTACAGCTTGGTGGACTATTTTGGTCAGAGTTGAAAGAACTGTATGTCAAAAGAACTATGGACTGTGAAGTTTGGCTTATGAGGGTGAGAAAGAACTTTGCTTTAACTGGGCTAGAAGCAGTTTGTGTGAGAGGCTTGCTGTTATGCCTGTGTCCTGAGAATTTGTGTAGGATTGCATTGAATAGAAATGGACTGGTGTGAGCAGAGGGATATGGCACCAAAAAAAATAAATAAATAAAAGAAATCTTTGGGTGAAACTTCTGCCCATTCAGCTGCAATTGAGATATTACAATCATTGAGATTGGGCTAGCTGACCTGCACTGGGGAAACAGAAAGAACATAGACTTTTGAGGGGGGGTGAATGTTCAAGGAGTGTCCTGTTCTTCAAAGTCTGCATTATCCCTCCCCTCACCGGATTAACAAATTGGCACCCTACTTGGTATTGTCAAGTATAATAAATGTACGAATAAGAGGGTCTTTGTGTTTTGGAAATGGCCATGGGCAGTGTGAAGCAGGTTTGCTGTATTGTCTGCAGTGGGGACACAATGGAGCCATGAGGATGGACCATGGATTGCCCTGGAGACCCAGTGGAGATGTTGGACAATGACTGCCTGCCATGGGGACCTGCTGGGCCCCACCGACATTTTTACAGGACTGTGAGTATCCTAGCTGGAGGGGCAGAATTAGAACTCCATAGACTTATTTCTGGTTATAATTATCAGACTTGAAGATTTGTCACTGACTAGAGTTGTTGGATTAGAGCTAGAGTTCGATGTTTTTGCTGGTTGTTTTAAATCTTGCATTGATTTAATATTTCCTTGCTATGTCCAATGTCATCTTTTGCAGTGTAAATGCTTAGTGTGTGCCATTATGGATTTTTTTGGAGATTTTTTTGGTGCTATGGCTCAGTTAAAAGACCTTGGACTATGGGGATGTTTGCAGATCATTAGGATTGATTAAAAACTATGGAGACTTCTAAAGTTAGACTGAATGTATTGCATTTTTCATTATGGATGGTATCAGTTTATGGAAGCAGGGGAAGAATGTGGTGGTTTGAAACAGGTGTCCACCATAAACTTAGGTGTTCTGAATGCTAGGTTCCCAGCTGATGGAGATTTGGAAATTAGCACCTCCTGGAGGCAGTGTATTATTGGGGACAGGTTTATGAGTATTACAGCCAGTGTCCACTTGCCAGTGTTTGGCACATTCTCCTATAGTCCACCTTATGTTGGCCAGGGGTGATGTCCACTCTTTCCTCATAAAGTCATTTTCCCCTGCCATCATGGAGCTTCCCCTTCAGTCTGTAAGCCAAAATAAACCTTTTTATTTCCCCAAAAGCTGCTCTTGTTCAGGTGATTTCTGCCAGCATGTAAACCTGAGTGCAAACACACTTGTTTGAAGTGAGTGACCCTGTCATAATATATAAGGTGGGAGTCAACTGGGAAAAGCACCTGTTATCAGACTATAGCCTTCTTGTGTATGGGTATATTGCTCATACACAGATATGTGCCCATGCCAAAACATACACCAACACACAAGCAAATATGAATAGATACACTCTCCCACCATATGCATGCAAACATGAAAAGGAATGAAGAGATGTTGTGCAGATTAAAAACAGTGGATGTCCACTATAAGTACTTTGGACTTTTCAATAAGCAGGTGTTTATTGTCCCTCTCAAAATATCATACCTGGGTGTTATCTTAGACTGTTTTGTGTTGCCTTAACAATATGCCTAACTAACTTGCAGATGTAATGCGTAGCCCACAGCATCAGCAAGAATCCCCTCATAAGGGTCATTGTCACCAATTTACCTCACACTAGTCTCAGTTAGTAAAGTTCCTACCATCTTGAAGTACCATTATACAAGGCTCCAAGTTTCTAGCATTTTAACAACATCAAGTCAATGAACACCATAGAAGTTGTGACATCATGATCTTCATTTCCAGTGAGATGAACAAAATCTTAATACCTAGTGATTGAACCAATAAATTCAATCCCAAATACAAAATGAATAAAAAATACAATGGAGGATCATTTTCATAAAAAAAAAAATAAGATTTGAAGGTTTTGATGAAATGTGATCCACTCATTAAAAGTTTTTCATGGGCTGGAGAGATGGCTTAGCGGTTAAGCGATTGCCTGTGAAGCCTAAGGACCCCGGTTCGAGGCTCGGTTCCCCAGGTCCCACGTTAGCCAGATGCACAAGGGGGCGCACGCGTCTCGAGTTCGTTTGCTGGAAGCCCTGGTGCACCCATCCTCTCTCTCTCCCTCTATCTGTCTTTCTCCCTGTGTCTGTCACTCTCAAATAAATAAATAAAAAATGAACAAAAAAATATTAAAAAAAAAGTTTTTCATATAACTTGGTTCCTGTTGCTTTGGACTTGAACAAATGTGCTTTTCTGTGGCTTACAGATGATAATAAGTCATATTCAAGATATTCTATATTGTGGGGAATAATGCATGCCTTCATTTTTTATGAAAATGTTGATGTAGAAGTTATTCTTCCTCCAAATAATTGGTTTAAAGTATTTAACTTTAATTTAGGGCTTTTTTAAGGCTGTAATTTTGTATGTAGAATTATGAGGATGAGAGAAGATGTAAGCCTATGTATGGTTTAAGAACAGCCACCTATCAAAATTGCGGATGTGACTGAAGGACCAACAGTTCAATTGTATGTAACCATTTTGTTTCTGATTCCATTTTATCTCATGTCAGTTTCTTCCTTCTAAGTTTTACTGAGTTTGTCTCCTCTATAGACAAATACCATTCATTACAGAAACTACAAGCCAAATTGATGATCATCTTAAGACAAAAGTTCAGACTTTCCCACATGATACAAAGCTAACTGTAAGCATTTTGCTAACATATATTTTTTAGGTCATTAGAACTCTATCCTTCTTGACATGTTCAAATTGTTAATAAAACTCTTTTCCTGCTTTCACCATTGCTGATCTCTTTAACTGGTTTCTTGGGACAGGTGACTGAGCATTTTCTTTTAAACTCTCTGGAGATAGGCAATTGCCCTAACACTGATGTCAGCAATATGATAATTTTTCAATGTAATTTTAAAAAAGCAAATTGAAGATCTGTGAGGAACCCAGCTTGACAAGCATTTAGAATATGCCACGGCTAAATTGAACAAGTTGTACATGTCATAATCATGTTTTGTCATAAATGTAGAATAGTGTTGTGCCTTGGACAATGTTAGAATTTATTTAATAATGATAAAACCACAATCAGCGTCAATTTTTTGGTATTATTTCATCAACTACCACTGAGTTCACTAGATATCTCTGGTCATTGCCAATTACAAGTTTTTGTTTTTTTTTTTTTCAATCTCAGTAACTAATATTGATGCTCAAACAATATATTTATTTCAATTGGTGATATATGGATACAGATCATATAGATATTTCCATACACACATACATGTATATGTCTTAAAATTATTCCAATTGTTTAACTGAGAGCCTGTACAAAATCAGAACACAACTTAGATGCTTCCAATTTATAATGGCCAAGTGAAAACTTTTCCATTCCAAAAAGGAGGAATGGAGCATTGCTAGGATATATCAGACTAAAGAAAGACCAAACCCAGTCTGGAAAGGAATAGGTGCATCAGCTGCATAGCTAGCATCTAGAGTTCATGATTGAATCATTTGTCTCCAAAGAGCTTTAGTAGCCCAAGCCCTCTATCTCCTTTGCCTCAGCACATGGGCTCTGCATTTGGTCTACTTACTCCATGTCTAAAACTTTCCTTTGCAGATATTCCATGCTCCTGGCATCTTTAACATCCTGGGGTCTCCATTTCAAGTTAGGCTTCATCTTCACAGCTTCACTCAGTGGTGTCTTAGGGCCTTATTACAGGGACTCTGGCTCTGTCATACATTGTTTGGTCTAATTACCAGCTCTCTGGAATAGTCATGCAAGAAACACTGACCAACTCAGTCCTACATTTTTCATGACTGGAAAAACAAGAACAACATGAACAATGCTTTCAAGTTATGTTGCCAACTTGGGGTGGAACAGACCCCCTTGGATATCACTTACATTAGCTTCTCTAGACTCAGAAGCACTTCTCTGGGATGCCATTGATTTAAGTGGGGAACTCCCTTCAGTGGCATTCTCAGTGTAGACTTTCCCCTTTCAAATGAATGTGCATGTTCATAAGAAGGGTCCATGTATGTGTGGGGACCAGGACATGGTCTGAATGCTATACTTTCTTTCCTCTGCCAAAGAAGTTACTCCCTTAGTATTAGTTTTGGCCTCATTCAAGTTCTCATGGTATGGGCAGAATGAAACCAGATTCTTTTCAAGAATATAACATGAGATTCCTATGCCCTAGTGTCCTTGTTTCTCTATGAATCTTTATGAGATAGACATCCACTGTCTACATTTCTCTAGACATTCTGATCCTCCAAACTCTCCTTAAGCATACATACATTCTGGAACTACTCTGGCTCAGAGTTTCAAACCCTTAATAACCCTAAAAACAAGTTCCAAAGGCCTATAAAGCACATTTTCAGGATTACCACAGTAGCATCCCCACGTCTAGGTACCAAATATCTACATTAATTAATTTTCTTATTGCAATGGCAAAATAATTTGCCAATGATTAATTTATAGCAAGAAAGAATAATTTAGGCTTATGTGCAGTTTGAGGGGACCCAATTCATCATGGCTGGGAAAATATGGCAGTAGAAACATGAACAGTTGGTCATGTTGAATCTACCACCAGGAAGCAAAGAGTGATGAATGTTGGTGCTCAAAACACTTTCTCCTTTTTATTGAGTTTAGAATATCAACCTATGGTGTGATGGTGCCCACAGTTAGGGTACGCCTCCCTAGCTCAATTAACCTATTTATGAAACCTTCACAGACATGGCCAGGTATGTTTCTCCTAGGTGATTCCAGTTTATTTCAAGTTGAAAGTCAATATTAACCATTACAACATTCTTTCTGAGCATGTGTACTCAAACTACAATGAATTGGTGCTCTTTGTTAAGCTGGAAATGTTCAGGGCAAAGAACTCTACTGTTGTATAGAATATGGAGTAACTGAGCAATGCACAGCCTAATTTCTATCCTACCTTTCTCAAATTTTAAGACTATTAAAGGAGAAATAGGAGAAAGCTAGCTTCTTTCAGTCAGTTAGTTGGGAACAGTAACCCAAAGGAGGAACAAAGAAATGACGTTCTGTTCATCTGGGAAAAACTGAAACTTGAATCTGATGCTGTTTCTCCAAGATGTCTGGCAGTGACACTCCCAGCAAGAACTTCCTGCTGCTTCTTCAGCCTCTCTGAGGTGGCCCTCTGAGTCCATGGACAAATCAGGTCTTGGTGCTTTCTGGGTCAGGCCAATGTGTCTGCATCAATAGGGTCTGTCTACAGATTTGAACCTAATAAGTAGACTCAAACTGATTGGAAGTCTGATCCATATAAAGAAGTTTACCCATAAGGTCCAGTCTCCCCCTTCTTTCCATTTTTTTTCGTTGCCACTTGCCTGAGTATCCCTGAGAATCTGCCCTCCTTCCAAGCCTGGACAGGAAGGGGAGAATCAGTCTTCTTGCCTTTTATCTTTGTCATGCTTTGAGGGTGCCATCACACTTTACTTACATATATGATTTATCTTTGATTTATGAGTCCTTCACTATTTCTTATTCCTATCTGTAGTCTCTTATTTGAAAGGGCTTCTATGTCCAATATTCCATGCTTGCCAAACTGCTACAGCCTTTTCATGGATATCAATTTCCTCTAAATAAACCTCACAAATTATGATTTTTCTCTAAATACACTTAATTAATAATTTACCATTATCAAGTCTGTTTTATCTTTGTTAAAAATAAGATAAGAATCCAAAATTAGTGTTAAAAAGTTTGGGGGAATCCCTCTGAAACTCCTAATTTCTACATCAAAATTATTAACTCAGTAGAAGCTACAAAACATGATCTCATTTTTCTTTATGATCTATGGGTCATGCTTATGGAAGGGTGGATGGTAGTTGATAGATGTCAATGACAAACGTAAGTCGATAATTCTTTTCTCTCCAGAAGTTGCATTGCCTCCTCCCCACACTCCATTTTTATTTATTTAATTATATTTTTGAGGTAGGGTTTTTCTGTAGCACAGGCTGGCCTCTGGAATTCACTGTGTAGACTCGGAGTAGCTTTGAACTCACAGGGATCCTTGTACCTCTGCCTCCCAAATACTGGGATTAAAGGTTTGTACCACAACACATGGCTCTCAGTTGTTTTATTTAGCAAATAACTTTGAGTATTTTCTATTGGACACTGTGAGGCCCTGAGGCTGTGTCTACTAGAATGGTGTTTTGGAGCAGGTATGTGGGTGTGTAGATAATACTCTCTTTCTTCCTGAGGAGGTTATGTGTATGGAAATTATAAGCTTGATGCAACCATTGAACACCCTAATCAAAATGTCAATGTACACTGGTGTTCGAAATGCATGAAGGCTTTCTTAGATGAAGTGAGAAAGGAAAGTATCAAGACTGCATTGACATTTCCTTCAGCTTAAGTAAATGGTGTACAAAGCAGTTTTCCCTCCCTCCTCAAGTCTTTAAGCACTTGACTTTAGGCATTTAGAATTCTTTTTATTTTTTAATTATTTATTTATTTATTTGAGAGGGACAGACACAGAGAGAAAGACAGGTAGAGGGAGAGAGAGAGAGAATGGGCGCGCCAGGGCTTCCAGCCTCTGCAAACGAACTCCAGACACGTGCGCCCCCTTGTGCATCTGGCTAACGTGGGACCTGGGGAAGCGAGCCTCGAACCGGGTCCTTAGGCTTCACAGGCAAGCGCTTAATCGCTAAGCCATCTCTCCAGCCCCATTTAGAATTCTTAAGTGTAAATTATTTCTCTGTCCTTAGAGATGTAAACATTTTTTTTTCAAAGCTTGTCAGTTTTACAAACAAAAATTATCTTTCTTAAGGGCCAGAGGCCAACTCTGAAATGTAATCTCAAAGAACATATCGCTCCTCCAGCCAAGGTGGGTTGTGGACAAATTAGAACCTAATTCGGGCACCAGTATCTATTTACTGAAGATAAGGTAAACTGTACTTTTGCTTTGCATAAGATCAATTAGCAAATCCAAGTGACCTACAATGCCAATTCTCAGCTCTTAAAATTCTAGCACAGCACTTGTTTCCATGAAGTTAATCTCACAATGGGTTCTTGTCTCTTTCCTAAATTATGAGTTTTATGTAAAGTCATCTTTACTTGATTAAATTCCCCCAGTGTAATTGTTGCTTTTGCAAAAGATATTTGTTTTTATCTCTCCATAAACAGTATGGTCTGTTCAGGATAGATAAATGAGATCACCTTGAAAGAACACTAATCTTTTCCAGAGTAAGAAAGAAATAAGTACTGATCAAGGACTTGAATAAGCATATAAAATTTAATGAGCTGCTAGTTTACAACATAGTCTGCTGATTTTTTAATGCTTTGCAGTAACCACACAAGAAGTAAAATATTAATTTCAGAAAATAGACATACATTTTAGTATTAGACTCTGAACAGAATCATTAACATGGATTAGCACAGAAAACTCCAAGTTCAGAAGGTTTGCACCTACTGGCTAAGGATCTTTAACTACTTTTGAAAAATTAATTTTAAGAGTGTATCTTTTATATTATGTCTGAGTGACACAAAGAGTAAAATTATCTTAATGAGTCTGTTAGGACACATACAGGGGATTTGGGATACAGTTTTGAATTATGAAACATTAAAATATGGAAGAAAAATGTGTTTACACCATCAAAATAGAAGATGACATTTTCCATATTTGCTCCTGATTTGGTTCCTCTTTGCCTCATTTATCATCATAGATGGGATGTAAAATGAGGCAATATTTTCCTCCCTTGTTTATTAAAATCCTGTTGCTCTGGTTTATTACATTATCCTCTTAATTTTATATTTTATAGTCATATGAAAGTCAAGCATAATTTTATAGGTTATTATAATTTGTTTTATCTGTTAAATAAGTTTTACAACCTTTACATATCTTCCACTAGTTTTGTTTCTTCTTTTATCTACTTAGAAGAGTTTTGTGATCATTATTTACTTAATACTACCATGTCCATTATTGTTACTTTTCTAATTATCTTTTAACTTTAACTAGAAAATATCTGTATTTCTCTTTATGATTAATTTATTTTATATATTATGTAAAATATTATGTTATTCATGCATATTCTATACAACTTTTATACTTGAAATTATATATATACATATATGAAATAAATATTATTTTTGCATCTTTCAATAAACATTCTCTATTTCAAAGATACTAATTTTTCTGTTTTCTTCTAGACCTGTACAGTCTTTTCACATTTACTTTTTCCCTTTAACTAAAATATACTTCATGTTTATAAGGTGAACTGTTAAATTATATATCATGTTGTGTGTACTCACCCATATTCTTTTTGTTACTGGAACCTAAGGTTTGTATTCTTTATTACCCTTTTAAAGACTCAAAGGCAGGAATTGGTGGAAGGAAATAGGTTTATTCAAAGTGAAGAAGACAGTGGAGAGTCCAGCCCAAACTTCTACCTCAGGGTTGTCTAACGAGAATACAGAAATTCATACTGTCACCACAAATGCCAATAAGAAAAATGAGGCATTAATTTATTATGTTTGTGTGCAAGTGTGTGTGTGTGTGTATGTGTGTATGTGTGTATGGTGTATATGATATGTGATGTGTGTGTGGTATAGGCACATGCATGTGGAGATGTGTGCAACCTGTGTACATGAGTGTGTTGGTAGAGGAGATCATCAGTTATCTTTTATTGCTCAGCCAACATGGTTCCCTGAAACAAAGTCACATGCTGAACCTGGAGCTTCCTTTGTTTTCTTCCATTCAGACTTATGGAACAGCATATTCCAGAAATTTCCTAGTCTCTACTCGTCAAAGCCTAGCCTTATCAGGTATGAGTAGCCATTCAGGGATATTTACCTGAGAGCAGGGGGATCTAGCTCAAGAAAAACCAGGCTCTGTATGGTTTGGTTGGATGCTTGTGTAGTATTCTGACCAGCTGAGTCTTCTCTTCAGTTCCCAGGTATTGAATTAAATTTTAGTTTATTAAGAGAGTATATGATGCAAGAAGACAGTAACAAGTTAGCACCCTAAAAACTGTCTTATATCTCATCTCCTGCCAGCCTTTTATAGAGATAATTAAACATGGGCAAGTTACACCAAAATATTGTGCTGATCCTTTAATCAGGTGGTCTGTATTTTCCCTAAGATTCATGGTGTTGGTGCTTCTGTCTTTACTCTTTCTTTCTTTTTTCTTTCTTTCTTTCTTTCTTTCTTTCTTTCTTTCTTTCTTTCTTTCTTTCTTTCTTTCCTTCCTTCCTTCCTTCCTTCCTTCCTTCCTTCCTTCCTTCCTTCCTTCCTTCCTTCTTTCTTTCTTTCTTTCTTTCTTTCTTTCTTTCTTTCTTTCTTTCTTTCTTCTTTCTCTCTCTCTCTTTCTTTCTTTCTTCTTTCTCTCTCTCTCTTCTCTCTCTCTTTCTTTCTTTCTTCTTTCTCTCTTTCCTTCCTTCTCCCTCTCTCTCTCCTCCCTCCCTCTCTTTCTCTCTCTGTCTCTCCCCCACTCCCCACCTAGATTACTGAGCCTTGGATCCCTCTTGATCATGTCAAGCTGGGTTGTAGGGATTAACTGCAAGCAAATAAACCATTAACAGTGTCCATGTACTGACATGATCATTGTGTGTGTATGCAGATTACTTTCTGCTGCAGAAAGTACACATGTCTTCTTATAATATAGGATGCAAAGTTTCCCTGTCCATCACTTCTATTTCCCAACAGTTTCAGGGGGCAAGAGCTTTGATTGGAGAGGGAGATAGTACAGAAAGGTAATGTGGAGGACATCCATGCACTGGGTGGGGCCTTCATCACCGCAGGCTTGTCTTCCTTTGCTCTTCTCTGCGTGTGACCTCACAATTTGCTCCCTACAGGTAGTTGGCCAGATCTGAGTATGAGCATCTTTTGGCCAGGAAAGAAAAAAAAAAAAAAAACACTAGAGAGAAGGAGCAAAAACAAACTGTTTCAAAAACTGTTTCAAACCTATTACATTATTGTCAGATTTAATTCATTATTTCTATACAGATTAATATACTCATTTGGACATATTCATTATTCATGATTTACATGTTTCACCACTCATACCTTTTCATTTTATGGCAATATATTTTTTTTTTCTTAAATGATGCTCTTGAATAGGTCATACAGCTATTTCTCATTCTTTTTGCTTTTGTTTTATTCCCTCCCTCCCTTTAAATTTTTATATATTTTTATTTATTTATTTGAGAGTGGCAGAGAGAGAAAGAGGCAGAGAGATAGAATGGGTGTGCCAGGGCCTCCAGCCACTGAAAATGAACTCCAGATGCATGCTCCACCTCATGCATCTGGCTAACATGGGTCCTGGGGAAACGAGCCTCGAACCAGGGTCCTTAGGCTTCACAGGCAAGTGCTTAGCCGCTGAGTCATCCCTCCAGCCCTCCATCCCTCACTTTTGATTTAAATTCTTTTTCCTATACTTCTTCACATTCAAATTATGTATTCATAGCATTTTTCTATTCATATGCATTTCAAAATATTTCCAATTTTCAAAATATCTCCTGCAATTAATGTGTCTCTAATATGGATTCATCTTGGGATAACTGTTATATCTATAATCTTAGGTCCAGGTATTTATGAGGGTCTTAGATCAATATATTTATTGTTCTAGATATATTTTGACATATGTAGAAGTTGTGTTGTAAACCAGGCCAGAAATATTTTAATTTTTTTGGTAAAATCTCATACAGTGCACCTTACTAAATTACATGTAATGGTTTATGTTTACATATTGGCCATCATGGTGTGGTTCAGGACAATTGATACAGAATTATTGTTTTTTCAATAGAAAATCATGACTATTCTGGTGGTACAGTTGGAAATATTTCCTATGTTTTGAATAGATTTCAAAAGTTCATATTCTTAATTTTTGTTAAAGATTTCTACCATATTAAATAAGGGCAGTCTAATTTCATTTGAAGTACTTGCACATTATCAGGCTGGTTAAATGCATCATTGCAAGACTAGACAGATCTACAACCTGAAGTGGAAGAATTTAAAGCACCATCAACCTTTGAAGAACTCAGTAGCACTGCCATGAAATATTAACCAGGGCCACCTCTCCAGCAATATCTTTGCTTACGTTGTGCCTGCAGTGGATCTTGTGATAAGTTTCTCTTACAAACAACTCCCAAATTTGTTACTGCTGTATGGACTTCACTATGATGTTTAATATAAGGGCTTTAAAATTTTTCATCATTATTATTATTAACAAGATGTTTCATATGGATACATCGTGTGTTGGTAACTTCTTTTCCCTTATCCCTGCCCCCATTCCACGGGTGATCTCCTCAGTGGGGTTGCAGGTACTCCTTATGGGGTTGCGCTTTATGTGGGAGCAGCAGTCAGTTGTTTTTGAGTGGAGGAAATGCCAAGTTTTGACTTTAATGTTTTAAAATTTAACTTGGTTTTCATTTTTAGCCTTCAACAGTATGTTTCCTAATGATTTTTTTTTTAATTTGTATTTATTTGCAAGCAAGTGTCTTTAACTACTGTGCCGTTTCCCTAGTCCCATTTTATAGGTTTTGGTAGATATCCTTCATCATAGAAAAATTGCTTTATTTTCAAACTTGTAGAATTAGCCAATATTAAATTTGTGACCAATGCCTATACCTGACTACCTTTTGCACTCAGTGTATCTGGGAAGCAAACGACTGGGGTTTCTGTGTACATATATCCTTCCCTTGAAACACAAAAGACAGAGGGCTGTGATTAATCACTGCACTAAATGGAAGCTCACCCCATCTAGGCTTATGTACATGAAAGTGGGGAAAATAAAGCAATTAAATTTGTGCTAGTGTAGTGTGTATGGCCTTCCAATTTTCTTATATCAGGAGGGAGAGTTGATAGCCCTCTGTGATAGGAAATATTTTATCAAGCTAGCTTGTAGAAGTTGAAAAATGCCAGCTGGCCCACAGTCAGAGAGCTAAGCATGTTGGTGACACTTTCCCTGAGTAAATAAAACAATGGAGTCAGCAGTTGCCATTCCTCAAACAGGAATTTTGCTACTGGCTGTTAACCACATTTCTTTTACACTTAAAAGACCAAGATAACTATTCATTGCTATTTCCAAGTGTACAACAAGGGTGAAATACCGAAGCAGCCTTTTCAGTATGCACTTAATCTTTGCTCAATTTATAGAAATATGTCACTCTCAAATAAATAAGTAAAAATGAACAAAATTATTTAAAAAATTACTAGATGTGTGTAAATGTTCATATGTATGTGCATGCATGCAAATAGAGGTCATATAGCAACCACAGGCATCAACTTCAGGAATGCTACCCATCTTGTTAGGGACAGCAACTTTCACTGGTGTGTAACTCAACAATTAAGCTAGAATGGCTGACTAGCAAGCTACAGGAACCGTCCTGTCTCTGTCTCCTTAGCTCTGGAATAGCAGGCATGCTACTACACACATCCTTATATATATGAGTATTGAGGATCAAACTTTGGTCCTCACTCTCCTGAAGTAATTGCATGCACATGCATACAAACTTGCATGCACCATCAGACACAGCACATTCACAACATACATACACATGCAAAAACCAGCCTGAAGAACAAACAACAATACCAATATTAAAAAGGAAAAAAAACCTACTTAGTTAAACAAAGGATTTTAAAAGCCTTATTGATCAACAAGATTATATGTACCAAAAAAGTTAAACTAGGACTATAACTCTGTGGTAAAGTTCTTGACTATCATGTATTAGGCACTAGGTTGAATCCCAGTGCATCTAAAAATAAACTGCTAACATATCAAAACTCTGTTTAGTCATGTATTCCAGAAAACTAAGTATAATTTTCATTATTAACTTACTAAAATTTAATATATATTTTGTATTTGACAATGCAATTTTAATTCGATCAATAAAACAATAAAAGAATGCATTCATTGTGAAAATATATGAAGACATTAATTTTATACACTATTAAGGGTTTTCTCAGAATTTCTCAATCATTATATTTTACTGCTAAATTCACTTAGAAATCAAAAGAAACATGAAGGAAAAATTAGGGATGAAATTATGTTTATAACTTTCTTCATTGTTTCTGAATCGATTTTTGTGATTTGAAAAAAAAATCACTTTCTACTTTGGAATAAGTACTAAGAGTTGATAATTTGTACATTTTCAAAGAAATCAGTAGTATATATTACACTGGACTAAATTTGTGAGGATTAAGTGAAGTTTATGATGTATTTAAGTAACAGATCTCACTGCCTAGCCATTGATATTCAGTAGGTTTTCATAATAAGAGTGTATATGATTTTTAAGAATATTTGTTAACTACATGAAAAGTGTACTTATCCTATATATTGTGAACAGAGAATCTAGAAACCAGGCTAAGTCTACATGGGACTAATCATTCAGATATAACGTGAGAGATGCCATCATTTATTTTAACATTTGATATCATAACAAGCTTTAAATGAGTTTATGTGAATTATGCAGTGCTGGGATAGGAATCCCAAATACTGTTGTACACTCCATAACATGGTTGTAACTCATAGTCTACACCTCTCAGATTGTTAGTTTTAGTTTAGTATTCTATATAATAAAGTGGCTGAATGTCTACTCATCGTTTTATAGTTTTATTCTAAAACTATCATTTTACAAAGGAATATTAAAGAAGAGTAAAATGTGAATAAATGATGGGGAATAATTTTCAAACAAGGTTTTTTCTTAATATTGCAAAATGATTTCTAGTACTTTCAATATTGTAAAACTTATAGGGAATGCTGAGACAATTTACCTTATAGGAAGGATGGATGCAGATCTATGTTGGTGAGTTTATGCTTAGGAACTATTTAAAACAATGTATACATTTTCTAAAGAATATATAAATAGCTATTATTATTTTTCTTTCTATATGTTTAATTATGAACTTTCCATGGGTAAATATCTAACAGAATGTCAAACAACATTATGATGATACAACTCTTAGCAGAATGCCTAGCATGTAAATACAACATTTTTGTAACAGACTTTAAAAAAATACAGTAAAATTTGCAAAATTCAATTCAAATATGTAGTATTAAATTCACAATGCTAAATGATAATAATAATAATAAAAATAGTATTACAGCAGACAAATCTTCAATCCTTCCTGCTAATTTCCCTAATGTGAACATTGAACATTTTCCAAGGCATATGGTGGGACTCTTCAATAGTTCTGGTGATCATTTCTTCTATTCTTCATGGATAAATCACTCAAGTGCTTGAAGTGGGATGAAGCAGTCACATAAACATTATGACATTGCTTTGATCAACCTCTAAGAAGAGAATGTTTTTACTTTGTATTTGTGTGAAACTAGTGGTTTTTACTGTTATAGCTTTAACTTATATGGATAGTTTACTATGACCATATTGAAACATGCCTCCATTGTAAAATTTAATATTGAGTTCTGTTTATAAATATATTTGACAGAAGCTGGTCTTCTTAAATTGGCAACTTAAATCACTATGTTTTGTTTCAGGGGAAACACAGAAACATAGTTCAGCAAATATCTTTAATTGACCTGGGAAACAGAAAGTTGGGTTTCAAGTGTCTAGATAAAATATATCACATGTTGTGTTGCTAATCATTGGGATGTGAGAATCTTCCTGAGAGGAAAGAGATTTAGATATTGAATGTTTTTTTTTTTAATAAAGGGCCACCTAGGAGTATCACATGGCAATCAAAATCTACTATGCACATGGCACATTGTGTGTGCAAGGCATTTTTATGAATTCTTTATTATAAGCTCATTTCGCCCTCATAATATCATTACAAGGACCCTTAGCATCCTCATTTTAGTGATGAGGAAATTAATGCACAGAACAATGTTTAAGTGGTTTGCCAAAAATCATACAATAAAGAAAATAAATTGTCAGTATCTTAAGCAGCATGTCTTATAGTCCAAGTTCTGAACTATTGAAATGTAGGTGAATTTTGGACTTATGACTCGATCACAACTCTACAATCATTTTTGTTGTGGATAATATATGGTCCAGTGTTGTTATATGATGAGAGTTATGAACAATCCACTTGCTCCATGACCTACCTACCCATCCTTAACATCTCTTCATCACTTCATGATGGATTCTGGACCATATACAAGTGCAGTAGAAATATCGCATAACCAAATAAGACAAACTTCAAGTAAACAATGTAAACCGGTGATAGAGATAGTAGTTTAGCAACAATGGCATCAACAGCTACAACTGCAACAATAAAATGTCTATTCTGGGTTGGAGAAATAGCTTAGCAGTTAAGGTGTTTGCCTACAAAAGTCCATGGACCTTGGTTGGATTCCTCAGGACCCATGTAAGCCAGATGCACAAGGGGGCACATGTGTCTGGAGTTTGTTTGCAGTGTCTAGAAGCCCTGACATGCCCATTCTCTCTCTGTCTCTCCCTCTCATTGCCTCTTTCTCTTTCCTTCTATCTCTCTCAAATAAATAAAAATAAAGTTCAAAAGTCTATTCATAGTAGGAAAATGTAATTTTATCTCTATTACAAGAGAAGAAATTGAAGTTTGAAGAAAATGAGAACTCATGCTCATAGACAACCCTTTTCCATTTATTTGAATATTTTAGTAAGTTCATTTCTAAGTGGCATCTAAATTTTCAATTACATTTAAATAATTTTCTAACAATTATGGTTTATACTTCTTTCTCTCAGTGTGGGATAAACATATTTCATCCGAAACTCTTCTGCAATAAATTTTCTCAGAATAAGATTCCTATTCTGCCTCACTTAGTTTCAGGGTTTTTTTTTTGTTGTTGTTCTGCATTTTGGGTATCATATTACAGTCTGGTTATTATCTTTTTAGATGGAGTGATATATGTTTTGCAAGTTTATTGGAATTAAAGCATTTAACCTGATGTGTGATTAGAATTTTGTATTTTGTAGGAGCAGAAACTCATCTTTGGATTTCTCTAGCTGAAAGTCAGATGTGTGGAGACAGGAGAGATAGCTCAGCAGGAAAGACTACAGCAAGCCTGAGGATATCAGTTCACATCCCAAGTACCATAGTGAAAAGTCTGGCTTGGCTTCACATGCCTATAAAGCCCCGTCAGGGTGTAAATAGGAAAATCATGGGATTTTTCATTAGCTGGTCTGAAAGAAGAGCAGCAGTCCTCATTGTAGTGAGAAGCTCTATGTCAAGGAAATGAGGCAGATAAAAGACAAATGAAGGCACTGATATCCTCCTTTGGCTGCTATTTGTCTATGCAGATCTGCACACCTGGGCACACTGTACACACTGAACACTCGCAAACCACACACCCCCTTCAGAAAAGGAAAGAGTCAGACATGTAAGTGTTTATGTTGACAATTAAAAATACACGGTCTGGAGAGATGGTTTAGTGGTTAAGGCATTTGCCGGCAAAGCCAAAGGATACTGGTTAGACTCTCCAATACCCATGTAAGCCAGATGCAGTGGCTGATGGCCCTGGCATGCCCATTCTCTCTCCTCTTTCTCTCTTTCTCTCACAAATAAGTAAAATAAAATTTTAAAAAATACATGTGATTTTTCAGTGAAATCAAAGGTTGAAACTACCAATCAGGATTTTCATTTCTTCTCTCTCTCTCTCTCTCTCTCTCTCTCTCTCTCTCTCTCTCTCTCTCTTCCTCAATGCAAAGAGGTACTCTAGAAATTCCTATTTGAATTTATATAATTAAAGTATTCTTCATATTATATGTTTTAGCCTCATGTATTTTTCACTGAGTCACTAATAGTGGAGTCCAAACTTCCACTGACTTTAAAATGGTCCTCTTGATACACACAATGCATTCACACCAACTTATCAGTATTCTCAAATTATGGCAGAGATAAAGGAGCAAGTTGGAAATGGGGAGGTGCCCTAAAATGAGAAATAAAGGCTAAGACTTCAGGGAGACATGGGAACACTTAAGAGCTTAAGTAAATGAAACCAATGACTATAGCAAGAATATATTAACTCATGTTCATTGGCTATTTATTTAAGAAACATTGATAGTTACACATATTTTATTTCTTTCATCTAAAATATTAAGAAGTATATTCTGAGTGAGTGTTTCACATTATTCTTGAACTATGCAAATGTGAACCATGTTGTAATTAAATACTGACTAAACAAGCTCTGGTGCTATAACCTATTGAGTATCTCTGTGTTAACTACATGCACACTTTGCTGAAATTTATGTGATTGTGTGGACTGAAGAATAAGGGCGAAGTATTCTAATACCGTTGCCTTTTAGACAAGGTTTAGTCAGCTAATGGATATTAGCTTCTTTGGTTTTTTCCATAAGCACCTAAAAGCAGCAGCAAGAAAGTCAGCAACAGAAGCAGGTCATGGTGGTACAAACCTACAATCCCAGCACTTGGGAGGCAGAGGTAGGAGGACCACTGTGAGTTCAAGGACAGCCCAAGAATACATAGTGAATTCTAGGTCACCTTAAACTAGAGTGAGTCTTTGAAAAAAATAAAACAAAACAAATCAACCAGAAAATAAATAAATAAATCAGCAATTGCATTGGAAAGCATAATGCCAATGACATATTTGCCTCTATTTTATATCGTGAAACTGAAATGAGAATATTCAAATAAAATTTGTTTCAACCCTTAATGGATAATTTGCATAATTACTCTAAGTTGCTTGAGGCAAATGTTTTGAGAAATTTTTAAGGAAAAAAGAAAGGCATTTTAATGTGAAGACAGAATGAGCAATATTATTATTCAGTGTTTGGAGGTCTGATTCTTACATTTATATTACTTGTTCATGTCAGAGGGTGAGCGTTAATAAATCCTTTTTTTATTTATTTTGCTCTTTTTTCAAGGTATGATTGTATTATAGCCCAGGCTAATCTGGACCTCTCTCTGTAGTCCTAGGCTGGCCTTAAACTCACAAGGATCCTCTTACTTCTGCCTGCCCAGTGCTGGAATTAAAGGTTTAGATCACCATACCTGACAAGTGAAAATATATACATGAAAATTGTGTATTCAGTGAATACCATGTATCTGTCATTGACCATTGTGTAAGCATGGGAATAAAAATTGGAAAATATTGTATATTTTTCCTTTACTTAGGTAAAGTGTAATAATTTAATTGGGCAATAAGCAATTTTTAAAAGAATTATATATAATCTGAAAATGAATGTAAAAATCATTGATGCATTGTAGAGCATGCTACCTTTAGAAGGACATAATAAGACATTCCTGAATAATGCCATGAAGCTATAACCATGTTAGTTTGGGTGCACTTCTTTCATGCAGAAAAAATTGGGTCTACACAGTCCTTCTCTATACCCACCTACCATCAACATTACACATTACCAACCTAAAAATAATCTTGCTATCTTTGTCATGAAAGAATAATTCCAGTCTTCCTAATCTTATAGTATGAATTCTGAAATTCTCAACAACCAGTTTGAACTGAAAATCCTGGGAAACAGCCAAGTATACACTGGACATCCTGCAAGTCAAACTACTGATGAGAATTTTGATAACTGTGGAAGATTAGAATGTGGCACGTACACAGCTAAATTATTTGCAGTGGTCCTAGACTCTTTAATGATTATTTACTATCAAACTTTTTGTGTGACCTAACATACAATGACAATAAATAAGTAATTTTGGAATATTGACCTCTTAGCATCCATCAACCTGAAAGGGAAGAATGTCATCAGAAAGCATTCGAGGTCTATTAAAGATATTTCCCTGTTTTGTTGTAACTTATACACCTGATATAT
The DNA here is from genome assembly GCF_020740685.1 of Jaculus jaculus. Lineage (NCBI taxonomy): Eukaryota > Metazoa > Chordata > Mammalia > Rodentia > Dipodidae > Jaculus > Jaculus jaculus. The sequence continues at coordinate 181,428,247 of NC_059103.1, read as the reverse complement.
CTACTGATACAAGCAAAATGTTCTTGGTTTTATGACCTTATTTTGTTCTGTAAGTATAAAAACTTCACAAAACAGTTAACATCTTAGAGCATGGAATTTGGAGAAATTTGAATATGTGTTCCATGGCCATGGTCATTCATATTTTGCTAGACTACCTTTTATTTCCTTTGTGCTGAAAGCTAGGTTCTTACATTTTCACCAGGACATATTGGAGATTTAATATGATATCATAATTAGAAAAATTCAGGGCTGGAGTGATGGCTTAATGGTTAAGGCAATTGCCTGCAAGGCCAAAGGACCCAGGTTTGATTACCCAGAACACATGTTAGCAAGATGCACAACGAGGCACACATGTCTGCAGTTCCTTTGCAGTGGCTGGAAGCCCTGGTACGTCCATTCTCTCTCGCTCTCTCTTCCTCTTTCTCTGTTAAATAAAAAAAAACAAATTAATTAATTAATTAAAAATTCAACACTAAGAAATTTTGTTTCATTTGAAAAACATTAAAATTTTTTGCATATACATGTAGACCATATAAGGTGTCTTCAGCAGTAGGGTCTTACCACTGATCTTTGGTGGGTCATCAAGTACTCAGACAGAAATCTGTCTTTCTTTTAGGAAACCTTGTAGGTCTCTCTGATCAAAAGCTCATTGTGGATGATAGCCGCATGCTGGTACTGGGAGTTACAGGTCAGTGCCCACTAAGAAAAGGAAGAAACAGATAACTAATATACAAGAGTTAGAGAGAAGAGAGAGAGAGGGAGAGGGAGGGAGGGAAGCTGTAGAAGATTAAGGTTAGTCTTCATCATACCCTCTCCTGTGTCTTGTGGTTCAGGTGTTCCTTCTAAGGGCCTGATGAAGGGTCAGCCATTTGGTCTGCCTTTTAGGAAGTAGAATTTTATGGTACCATTGCCATTTGGGTCTAGATTTGTGTTTCCTACCCCTCCCTTACCCTCCCTCCCTCCCCACCCATCCTATTGACTAGTCCATGGAATGCTTGCTGGGTATGTAAGGCATCTTGGGTAGATTCAGGTTAGGTGCTGTATATGAGTGAGACGATGTGGCATTTTTTTTTTTTTTTCTTTTTCTGTGATTGGGTAAGTTCATTGAGAATGATCTCTTCCAGGTTCAACCATTTTTCCTCAAATTGAGAGTCAGTCCCCAGACAGCAGTCTAGTGCCAGAAGGTGCTACATGGGTGATGGGGGAAAATGACCAATATCTGTCCAAGCAATTCATGGTCTAACCTACTTAGCAGCAAATAACCTGTTGTGATGCCCACACAAGTGCAACTGTGGCACACAACCATGATGGGGAACCAACTGCTCTTGATTCGGCTAACTGATCCTCTCAGTGGTAAGGGACCCATAGCTGGAGCTGGGAAACAAGTCAGAACCATATCCAAACATAAGCCCACTCTCCATTATAAAGCTACCATCAATTGTGGGCTACAAGAGGGCCTACACCAATTAAATTCTCTATAAAAAAAAAAAAAGTAAGGGTTATCTCATTTGTCCTGGTGCTTACTCTCCATTGGAGAATCTGCTTCTCTTTTTCAGATAGATGTATATCCTATGGAGAAAGCCACCCCATCATACCTCAAAAGGGCCCTGGCTGAAACTAAGAAAAATTGGTGAAACAAGCAAGGGTGCTCTTTTCCTGGTGAACCAGGTACCAGCACAAGGGTGAAGGAGATCAACACAGAGAAAAACCAATGCCTACCAAATCAGAGAGCCAGAGACCCAGAGGCCCCCAACACCTCATTACTGAAACAGACCAAAAATAAACCCAACATGGCTCAGGGAAATTTTGCAGAAGAGGGACGGAATGAATGTCAGAGTCACATGTTGGGTCATGATATGCAGAGACATTTATACTACCCATAACTGTGGGCTAACTCCACAATGCATGACCCATATACCTCAACAAGGAGGGGCCAAGCGGAGGGTGTAGGTCACGGATGAGCCTAATAATGGTACCAAATGGACTGTATTTGCTGAATGCAAGACTAATTAATAAAAAAAAATTAAAAAATTGAATAAAAAAATTTGCATATAACTACCTATGTGTTAAACATTAACCATGTTTTTGTTTAGATTTAAATTTTCATCTTAAATATATGCCATCATGATATTAAATTATTATAAAATATCAAAATACATAAGCATGAACATTGCCTGTCCTACTTATTTTGAATATAGTAGAAAGTTTTCACATTACTGGGATAAGCATTGCAATAAAACACAGTTCATTGGAAGGAAGGGTGTACTTCAAGCTTACAGAGCAGAAGAATCTGGCTCCCATTCACAAAAGCAAGCAGAATGAGAAACTACCACTCACCACAAAAACAGAAAGAAGCAATCACAGAAATCTACTAGAACTCAGAGTGTTCTGATTACTCCAGATCAGCCTCCATTGACCCCATCTGCAAGGCAACTGGAAACCCAAGTTACAAGTTTAATTTTAACACTTGAGTCAATGAGGGACATACACTCAAACTACCACAAGGTTAGTTTCAATTTCTTATAGCTTTAAAAGGAAAATTTAGATACTAACATATTTGGAAGGGCTGAATTTAATAGGAGTTATTTAAATTGTAATTATTTATTCCTGAAACTTTATCATAGATTAGTGATAGTGTCTACACACCTATAAAACATGATCCATATTGAATTAGTTTAAATTATGACATAATTTAATATACATAATATGCATACTTTAACATTATTTTAAACAATTAAAACATCCAGACTTGATGTGACCCTGAAAAGATAAAATCATTGTCTTTCTGTTTTTTAATGTATATTAGCTGACTTTTTCCTAGAAGTATATAATGAACATTGATTATAATCAGCCCTTCTATTACATCTTCTCATCTCCTTCCCTCCTTGTTTTTCCATGACTGAGGTGTTTCTCCTTTTACTTTCATGCACCTTTTCATGTTCTCTCCTAGATTCCACATATGACAAAAAACATACCATACTTGTATAAGTGAATCTGGCTTTTTTCACTTAACATTGTGATCTTCAGTTCCATCAACTCATTTTACAAATAAAAATGTATTCTTCTTGTATGAATAAAACTCCACTCTATCAATATGCCACAATTATTTTATCCATTCCTCCATTGGTAGTCCTCTAGGCTTATTTCATAATTTGAGTATTGCAAATAATACAATAGTACACCTAGGTTCAAATATCTCTATAGCAAGCTCAGTGGTTTATTTGAGTATATGTTCAAATGCATATTCCACAATTTTCAAGAATCAAATGGTTGTAGTTGTGTGGGCTTATTTCTGGTTTTCAAGTCTCTTCCTTCATTTGGTCTACATGTCAGTTTTTGTTACTGTGGCTACATTACATTGTGTCGTTTTGAGATAGGCTATTATAATGCCTCTAACATTGCATATTTTCCTCATGAATTCTTTGGGTCTTTACAGAATTATCTGTTTTTGTGTGAATTTAAGGTTGACTTTTCTATCTTACAGACTTAGAGATTTGATGGTGGCTGTATTGATTCTGTAGATTGATTTAGGTAATATAGCCATTGCAATAATATTAATAGTGCTGGACTGGAAACATGGGAAATTGTCTATTTTCTAATAGTGACTAAATTTTCTTTCTTCCATGCTGTACAATTACCAATGCAGAGTTCTTTAACACCATTCATCAAATTTGTTCCCATGTAGTGATGGCTCACAACACACATAACAATGACAAATGAAATAAAATCAAGAAGAAAATGTACTTGATCACTTCAACTGATGAATAATATGCCTTTTATAATGCCCACTATCCCTTCCTGAAGAAAAATAAAATGGAATAAATTATCTATATAATCATAGAGATATTATACTGAATTTAAAAAATCAGAAAGTGGGGCTGGTGAGATGGCTTAGTAGTTAAGCATTTGCCTGTGAAGCCTAAGGACCCCAGCTTGAGGCTCGATTCCCATGTAAGCCAGATGCACAAGGTGGAACATGTAGCTGGAGTTCATTTCCAGTGGCTAGAGGCCCTGATGTGCCCTTTCTCTCCCTCTCTCTCTCTCTCTCTCTCTCTCTCTCTCTCTCTCTCTGTGTGTGTGTGTGTGTGTGTGTGTGTGTGTGTGTGTCATGTTCAAATAAATAAATAAAATAATTTTAAAAATCAGAAAGTATTTCCTTTATAATCAGCGATAAGACAAAGGTGTGGAATTCATAGCATTTGAATTTCTAGCCAGAGCACTAAGGCACAGATATCAATAAAATGGATATAGGTAGGAAAGAAAGAAGTCAAATCATTTGCATTTACATAAGACTTGATTATATTTCTCAGTGACCCCTAAATCCAGCAGTAGAAAACTCTTGCATCTCATGAAAACTTTCAGAACAGTAACAATGTAAAAAAAAAAAGTATATATTTAACATTTTTGCAAACATAGCTATTTTGAATTAATCATTAATTTTTAAACCACTTAAAATTATTTTATTCATTTACATATTTGTCACTTTGTGCATCTGGATGTATGTGCTTATTGGGAAATTCAACACAGGCTGTCAGGTCTTGTTAGCAAGTGCCTTTAACTGCTAAGCCAACTCTTCAGCTCTAGGCTTTAAAAACAATAATTTTAGGTTTTATTTTTATTTTTTTTGTTTATTATTTTTATTTATTTATTTGAGAGTGACAGACCGAGAAAGAGGCAGATAGAAAGAGAGAATGGGTGCACCAGGGCCTCTGGCCACTGCAGATGAACTCCAGATTCGTGCGCCCCCTTGTGCAACTGGCTAACGTGGGTCCTGAGGAATTGAGCCTCGAACCAGGGTCCTTAGGCTTCACAGGCAAGCGCTTAACTGCTAAGCCATCTCTCCAACCCTTTATTTTTTTATTTTTAAGGAGGGAGATAAAGATAGATAAATAGAGAGAATGTGATTGAGAATGAGCATGCCAGGGTCTAGGGCTGCTTTGTGCATCATGGTTTACATAGCCACTGGGGAAACAAACCCAGGATATCAGCAAGTGCCTTAAACTGCTGAACTATTTCTCCAGCTCTCATCTTTTTTTTTTTTTTAATTGTGCTATGGGATATAGTTTGATAATACGTTATATACTAATTGAATCAGGACAGTGAGCATTCGTATCTCATTCTGCCTCCTCAAATACTGTCTCCTAAAATCAGATTAAAACATAACATTTATAAATATATTCTGCATATTTATAAGTTGCATAGTGATATTTCAATATGAGAGTAAATGTATTCCTTGTTGCATTGTTGCAGTGGTGAATTCCCAGCACTGAGAGCCTGAGTAGCAGTCTGAATTACATTCTACCATCAAATACAAAACTCACATATTCAATCTATTCCAAATTCTAAAACCCTGCATAAGATAGAGCAAATTGCCTCACAATCACTTATTTTTAATACACACAACAATTCAATGTCATTAGTGTTGCATTTTATACAAGTGGAATGTTAGGAAAATGACATTTTACATATATGATATATCTGTGTGTATGCCTCAGCAAGAAAACCAGAGAAGGTTCTGTATTATACAACTGACATTGTTTTATACAAGAGTAACTTCAATGACTATACCCATATATAACAATGCTTATAAAATCAAGACAAAACTCCTTAAGCAATAGTATCCTACATATTCGAACAATAACTTGCCATATTCTAAAATTAAATTATGGTTTTTAAAGATGAAGTATGAAAATGGTGACTTTTTTTGTTAATTTAACTATGTGTCATTACAAACTACCATTATCATGGTTTGAACATCAAGTATATACTATGACACCTCTGCCACTGAAGGAGAAAATTTAGAGTATGGAGGAAAATTCTCCATAAGGTTTAAGATAATTGGATTAGAGAAGTTAATAACAGTCAAAATAATGGCAAATCAAGCTAAAAAGAACAAAAACATCAGAGAAATTTAAAAGGGCAAAATCTTCTAGTTTGAGTCAGAGTGTGAGACTGCACTATTAATATATGTAATATGCACACATACGTATATTCACACTTATCTACTCTGTATATAAACATTCATAGGGCTGGAGAGATGGCTTAGTGGTTAAGGTGCATACCTGCAAAACCTAAGGACCCAGGTTCGATTCTTCAGATCCCATGTAAGCAAGCTACAGATGGTGGGCCCTGGCATGCCCATTCTCTCTCTCTCTCCCTTTCTCTGTCTGTCATAAATAAATAAAAATAAAATCATTAAAAAAAAAGATGCATATAACTATATCTGTACATTAGATCTAATTTTATCTGATCAAAAGAGTTAAATTGGGCTGGTGTGATGACTTAGCAGTTAAGGATCTTGCCTGAGAAGCCTAAGAATTCATTTTGAAGTCTCCAGGACCCACATAGCTGGATGTGCACTGACAGAAGCACACAATGTCGCATATGCAAGGGAGCATGCTCATCTGGAGTTTCTTTGCAGTGGCTGAAAGCCCTGCTTCCCCCCACCCCCCGCAAATAAAACAGGTAAATTATCAGAAAACAAACTAATTTGAGAGAACATTTTAGACTCACACCACAGCAACCTCACCATGTCAAATGATTTAAGGATTTTGGCAGATGTTGAGTTCATACATTTAGGTAAAGCTCAGTATTATATTTCTATTGTTGTGAGCAACAAAACCATGATATAAAATTTTAAAATGAGTATTCACTGTTGACATATTCATTATTATTATCATTATTATTGGTTCTGTAAGCTTACTGATATTCCTTTTTGTCCTCCAATACTATTAATTATGCAGTGGCTAGCACAAATCTTTTTACTTGGTGGTGAAGCTGACAAAATTTCTTTGTGTTTGAATGATGAAAGTTTTGAAAATACTGAACAAGAATGGTTGACATGGGCAGTTCCAGATTAGAAGAAGCAAAGTTTATAGCTGTTTGGGCTACAACTGATGATTTCTAGACTTTATTAGCGTATTTCTTTAGAAAAAAAAGTAGTGGTGCTGTTACTTTTTCTTTGCTGAGGCAAACATCTTAGCAGCGGCATCTTATGGGAGAGAAGGATTTATTTCAAGCTTATTGATTCCAATAGCAGTTTCATTGCAGAAGAGGAAGTTGGCTGCTTCACTCCATCTCACATCCACTGCAGAGAGACACCACAAACAGCCAGAGCTCAAGCTGTCTCTCAGCACTTCGCAGCACTGGCTTCAAGATCTGCCCATAGGGACATACCTCCTCAGCAGGGCTGTGCCTGCTGAAGACTAAGTAGAATCTATAATTTAATTTAAAAAAAAAATGCACTTCAGTCCATGAGGACCCACATTTACATTCAAACCACCACAGGTAGTCTATGTTTTCTTTGTATGTTTTCACTAAAGAACATCATTATTTCTTCTTCTTTTTTCGCCTTCCTTTCTCAAAACTGTCTTAGTTAACACTAAACTATTCAACATGTGCATAGGTGTATATCACCAGAAATGATCAAATTCTGTTGTTATGTATAAGACATACTATTTTTCTATAATAGGATAAATTAATTATATCTTTGTGTACATAAAATTAAACTTTCATACAATTAATTGCACAAGAATTAATGTGTTATTTTTCATATATTATATAGTTAAGTGAACCTCTGATTGAGAACTACATAGCTGAGATGGCTTAGCAGTTAAGGCACTTGCATGTGAAGCCTAACGACCCAGGTTCAGTTCCCCAGGACCCATGTAAGTCAGATGCACAAGGTGGCACATGCATCTGGAGTTCATTTATAGTGGCTGGAGGCCCTGGCATTACTATTCTATCTGCCTCTTTTCCTCTCTCTCTCTTTCTCTTTCTCTCTCTTTCTCTTTCTCTCTCTCTCTCTCTCTCTCTCTCTAATAAATAAATAAAACAAAATACTTAAGAAAAGAACTACATAGCTTATGTGAGGTAGTGATAGCTTTGTTGTCAACTTGATTTGTTTTGGAATCCACAGCCATTCCTCTTGAGTGGGTCTCTGAGGTTGCTTCTTGGAAATATCAACTGAAAGAGGAAGTTCTTTCCCCAGAGTGAATCCTTGCATGAGAGTGAGTCCTTCCCCCAGAGTGGGTGGCTCTTCCAGAGTGGTGCTTTATCTAAGGAAGCTCTGTGTTGCAGTCATGTTCGCATTGCTGGTAGAAATCACTCAACCAAGAGCAGCTTTTGGGAAAAAGAATTTTATTTTGGCTAACAGGTTTGAGGGGAAGCTCCATAATGGCAGGAAAAATGATGGCATGAGCAGAGGGTGGACATCACCCCGTGGGCAACATCAGGTAGACAACATCAACAGGAGAGTGTGCCAAACACTGACAAGGGGACACTGGATATACCACCCATAAGCCTGCCACCAACAATACACTGTCTCCAGGAGGCGTTAATTCCCAAATCTCCATCAGCTGGTAACCTAGCATTCAGAACACCTAAGTTTATGGGGGACACCTGAATCAAACCTCCATGTTTCAACCCTGGCCCCATAAACTGATAACCATACATGATGTAAAATGCAATGCATTCATCTAATTTTAAAAGTCCCCATAGCTTTTATCAATTCCAATGATGTTCACACATCCCCATAGTCCAAGATCTTTTAACTGAGCCATAATACCAAAAAGTAACTTCAAAAAAAAAACCCATAATAGACTCAGAATAAACATTCACACTGCAGAAGATGGCACCAGGAATATGAAAGAATATTTAGTCAATACAAGATTTAAAATAACCAAGGCAAACATCAAACTCTGTAGCTTCAAGTCCAACAACTCTAGTCAATGACAAGTCTCCAAGATCGATCACTCTAACCAGCAACAAGTCTCTGGTATTCCAATTCCACCCCTCCAGCAAGGCTATTCACAGTCCTGGAAAATTTCATTCAGGGCTGGCAGCTACTTAGCAGCCATCTCCTTGTCCCAGCATCTCTACTGGGTCTCTACTGCAATCCACGGTTCATCTTCATGGCTCCATCAGGTCTCCATGCAGGCATCCAGCAAACCTGCTTCACGCTGCCCATGGCCATTCCCAAATCACAAGACCTTCTCCTTCCTACATTTCTTATACTCCACAATACCAGGTAGGTACCAATTTGTTAACCCAGGGAGGGGGGAGGTGTAAAGCCGACTTTGAAGAACAGGACACTCCTGGAACTCTCAGGCCCCTTCAAAAGAGTTTACATTCTTCTTGTTGTGTTAGTGCAGGTCAGCTGGCCCAATCTTAAAGGTTGTCATCTCTCAAGTGCAGCTGAATGGGCAGCAGTTCACCCAAAGATTTTTCTTTCTGTGCCATATCCCTTCTGGATTAACAATAATAATTATTTCTACAAAAAGTAACCCTGAACAACTTCTTAGGACACAGGTGTAACAATAGGCTTCCCACACAAACTACTAGCCCACTCCAGGCAAAGCTCTTTCTTAACCTCATAAGTCAAACCTCACAGTCCATAGTTCTTACTGCATTCAGGTCTTTCAATTCTGGCCAAGGTTTCAAATCCTTCCACATTCCTCTCGAAAATCAGCTCCAAAAGGCCAAAGCCACACCGTCACATGTTCAGCAGCACTCCCACTCCTCAGTGCCACTTTACTGTTGCAGTCAGGTTCACATTGCTGGTAGCAATCAACCAACCAAGAGCAGCTTGTGGGAAAAAGAGGTTTATTTTGGTTCACAGGCTCGAGGGGAAGCTTCATGATGACAGGGAAGATGATGGCATGAGCAGAGGGTGGACATCACCCCCTGGCCAACATGAGGTGGACAACAGCAACAGGAGAGTGTGCCAAACACTGACAAGGGTACACTGGCTATAACACCCATAAGCCTGCCCCAACAACACACGGCCTCCAGGAGGCATTAATTCCCAAATCTCCATCAGCTGTCAGAAAGTAATGTAATCTCAGAAATGATTAATGCATTTCAAGAAGGTGAGAAGGAAATAGAACCAATTTCAGTGATTGAAAAGCATCTCCTTCTACTTCTAATATTCTCTAATCAAGCTTACTAAGTTAATCAATGTTTTATACCTCTGTTTTTCTCATCACCATGGTATACATAAAACAAAGATAATTTGTGGATAAATATATTTCGCAAATTTTAGCATTCAGACTATGTTACACCCTGCCTGGTTGACAGTTAACAGAAAGTTAATTACCTAGGGGAAATTTAGATAATGTATTTTTGCAAGTAGTCCTCTTTCACTATTCTCTTCCCTCTAGCCTAAAGTTATTCTTATTCTTAAATGAAAACTTCAGCAAAATGTCTCGTGGGTCATAGGTTTCCTCTCATCTAGTGATTTTCTGCCACTTAATGCACACAGTGGTCACTACCAGTTTAAGTAATTGAACTAAGATGTCAATTGAACTTACAGCCAGACAGTTAAGTCTCTCCTGATGACTCAGAAACAGACCAGATAGCACTGAAAATTAGAGTATGTGATCTATAATTTCAGCAAAGTCCAAGACTCTATCCACTAATTCCCCATCAATATTATAACTCTTCTATTTTTAAAGAGAAACTAAAATTAAATGTCTTTCAAAATAGCTTACTTTATGTGTTCATCCTGAGTATACACTGCTAATGAGTTTTATTTTTCTAATGAAGGAAAAATAGGGGTTAGAGAGATGTCTCAGTGGATACTGTGCTTTCCATACAAGCCTAAGAATTTCCATTTGGATCTGCAGCACCTACATGAAAGCAGAAATGGCATCACCATACTGGGGAGGTGGAGACATAAGGATCATTAGGGCTTACGGGCCAGCTAGTCTAACTGAATCAGTAAGCTCTAGGTTCAATAAGGTCCTGTGTAAAAATAATAATAATAAGAAGAAGATGCAGGTTATCTGAAAAAAAAATATCCCAAGTGCTTGTCTTTCCAAATGCTTATGCATACATTTACACACACACACACACACACTCAGCCAAACACACATACATACATGCAAACCACACAATTATGCATAATAAAGAAAATAATAAGGACTATAGTAGCATGTTGATTAGTCAGCATTTCTTTTTGTTAATCCAGTAGACATATGTTGAACTTCACCACACATTAGAATGTAGTAGTGCTTAGAGATCAATAAAAATATATAGTGGTAGCTCCACTCATAAGACATCAAAATAGAAGGGACTACTTAAAAAACAAAAATGGCTCATGGGAATGGAAGTGGCTGAGGGACACAAAAAAGAAGGAAGGGATTATAATTACAGTATGTTCATAAATTAAAATTCCCAATAAAACATGTTCTATATCTCCTAGCTGCTTTATTAGGTTAGGTACATGAAAAAAAAATAGTTAAATACAACTAAGTACTTAAATGCAACTGCTTATTTGCAATTTCCAATAATATTATCTAACATTACGTGTCTTTTCTAGCATAGTACTTGATCTGACCCAGTGCTGAACACACTCTGTCACTGAACCATGCCTGTAGTACTGAGTGGATGCTCAGTATTCACGTATAGGTACTCAGATCAAAGCACTTCAGAGACCCATATCTGAATATTTTTTGCATAGCATCTTTCGCTAGAAACTGACAAATTTGCCAAATTTCTAGAAAACTAATAAACCATGAAGAAGATAAGGGTGAATGTAAAAATCCTTTGGTCTTTCATCACTGGGTATATAGTAAACTTGTAAGTAAATAAGCTGGGAGGAGATTGATTGAAACCCAGTCTTGTACCCCAGCCCAAAATAAAAGATCAGCTTATTCAAGAGTCAAAAAAAATAATTAAATTTAAAGGATTTTGAGAAACCAGAATTAAGGAGTAATATGGCTAATATTCAATAAGATAAAAACTGATAATACAGTGTTGTGTTTTGATAGGTACAAAGTACATGTCCATATTAAAGAGACCAAATTATTTTTTAAAATATTTTGTTTTTACTTATTTGAGAAAAAATGAGAGAGAGAGAGAGAATGGGCATGCTTCTAGCAGCTGAAAATGAACTCCAGATGCATGAAACATCTAGTGCATCTGACTTCATGTGGGTGCTGGGGAATTGAACCTGAGTCCTTTGCCTTTGCAGGCAAGTGTCTTAACCACTAAATCTCCAGCTTGCAAATGCATTTTGTGAAAAATAAACTCCTGCTGAAGTACTAATTTTGTGAAATGTACTAACTATATATATTTCACTTTTTGCTATAATGTGGTATTTCAAACTTAAACAATATGACACAAACAATTTAAAGGTTTAAACTTTATTTAATTCATTAAAATATAGCAATCACAATGCCGGGATATATATCCAAAATTATTGTAAAGTGGGAAATTGGTATTGACTTGCAATTCCCAGATAAAGCCACACCTGTGTTAACTATCTTACAAGGCCTATAGACCCCTCAGAACTGTTGAGATTGTGGTGATACAGAATATTACCTATTGGGAGCAAAATATGTTGGCCTATATTGAATTCCCTGACTCCCCATATTTTGCTCACCCTCGTGTGTAACCTAACAACCCTGTGACTAAGTAACATAGTGAGATGATGGAGAGAAAGAGAGAGAGGGAGAGAGAGATAAAGTGAGAGGGTAGGGAAAGAGAATGAATGGGAATGCCAGGGCCTGTTGCCACTGCAAATGAACTCTAGATGCATGTGCCTCATTGTGCATCTGGATTTTTGTGGGCACTGGGGAATGAAACTCAAGCCATTAGGATTTGTAAGCAAGTGTCTTTAACCACTAAGAAATTTCTCCAGCCCCAGTAAAAATTTTAAGAAAGAAAACCACTAGCATTTACTAATCTACAGATTATGCATACCATCAGATTGTATTTGCTGTAACTAGCCTACCTGTTTCAGTTAATGTATTTAAAAAAAATCATTCCTTGAATAATGATTATTTTATTCTTGCTATAAACATTTCATGAAACTGCTACCACCTTGTATCTTGGTATATGGGGCATTTGAATTTGTGTCCCTGGACTATGATAAATCATATTCAAAGATAAACTATATTTTATTCCCTTTGAGGCAAGAGATGCATTATTTTGTGATAAAACTTTTCAATGTGAAAGTGTTCAGATACCTTTTTACAAAAATCATCTGACCCTTCTACATCTCAAATCCATGTTTTGTACAAAAGAGATATAATTGTTTATTTTCCTCTTCTAAAGTTTCCATAATAACAATAAAAAAACAAAACTGTAAAGTCAATGTAAAATTGAGAAATAACAGTGCTATACCTGTAAGCAATTGAAATTGAGAAATACATATTCCAGAGATAGATTTAAGAGAGTAGATTTCAGTGATATTTCAGTTATCAACTAGTTTAAGAAAGCAATGAGGATGTCACAAAACTCTGCTCATGACACTTCATAGACTACTGTTTATACCTGAATAAATACACACACATACACACACACCTCCCCCCCAAAATGACTTTCATGCCTCTGAAAAAATAAAAAAACAGGGCTGGAGAGATGGCTTAGCGGTTAAACGCTTGCCTGTGAAGCCTAAGGACCCCGGTTCGAGGCTCGGTTTCCCAGGTCCCACGTTAGCCAGATGCACAAGGGGGCGCACGCGTCTGGAGTTCGTTTGCAGAGGCTGGAAGCCCTGGCGAGCCCGTTTTCTCTCTCTCCCTCTATCTGTCTTTCTCTCTGTGTCTGTCACTCCCGAATAAAAAAATAAAATTAAAAAAAATAAATAAATAAAAAAACACAAAAGACAGTATAAAAAGTAATTCATTTGACCTAATAAAAACCCATTTAAAAGATAAATATATGTAGGAAAAACTTGAGTAAAATAGAAATATCAACACTAAAGATTTCAAGTTATTTACACAAGTTCATTTATCACAATAAACTATAGCATCAGTGGAGAAAAGATTCACACTGTATGTTTGTACAATCATTTTTATAAGACAAAGTAAATGTTGAGTCACTAGGAAAGCTATGATACACATCAAGAAGAAAGACTCTTTTGTATACCCCTCCCAGTTTTCTCACTCCATCCTGTCATTTAGGACCTTTTGAAACTCCTTAAACTTTTATTGGTCTCTTTAATTTTTTGTTTATTTCTATTTTTTTACTTGAAAATGACAGACAAAGAAAGAGGGAGAGAGAGAGAAAAAAAAAATGGTCACGCCAGGGCCTCCAGCCACTGCAAGTGAACTCCAGGTACATGTACCACCTTGTGCATCTGGCTAACATGGGTCCTGGGGAATCCAGCCTTGAAGTGGGGTCCTTAGGCAAGTGCTTAACTGCTAAACCATCTCTCCAGCCCTCTTTAATTTTTTTAACCTATATGTATATATGTATGTATGTGTGTGTATACACAAACACACACACACACACACACATAGATGGGCAGAGAGAGAGAGTGACAGAAAGATTTGCTTTGTGATGCATTGTGTGTGATTCAAATGTTAATATTTGTCATGAAAATGGGAATCAAGGACTTTTTTTGTTTGCCTCAGCCTGATTAACCAAGAAAACAGGAATGCTTCACAAATTGCTAGGAGTGAAAACAATGGCCATTGTTTTTTCAATACATTCTGATGTTGATATTGTGGAAATACATAAAGGTGTTTGTTTCTGACATAGTGGCCTCATGATATACTTGCAGGTATATGAGTGACTAAAAGCAACTGAAACACCAAGTCCTACCCACAGCAGAGACACTGAGTCAGAAAATGTCAACACTGAGCATTCCCACACCATCCTCCATTTTCTACTACCTAAGCACTCTTCTAACAGTCCTTAAGACCACATCTGTAAATTGACAAGACAGGATGGTGACTGAAGGTCCTAACTGCCTGGTGACCTTTATCATCCAGTCAACGGTTTCATTACTAGTACCACACACCTACATGTCAGCTCCATTGTTCTGTTTATTTCATTGGCACAACTGCAAGTTCTTCGAAGGTCACCACAGCAGTTATTTCATGATGGGTATAGTCAAGCCACACTCTGAAAAAAAAATTGTTATATAGTAATATAGATTTTAGTTTATTTGTTTTCTCTCCTTAACTCTTGAAAAACTTTGTATTGCTTATATTTATGCAAGTACATCAATAGAAATATGCCGCAGAAGTGGAATAACACTTTGTGGGACAGGAGTGGGATAATTACTTTGTAAATATCGATTTCTAAGATTTTTAATGGTCACTGGGCAATGTAGGAACATACAGTGACATCAACATACAGAAGAAAGTCTCTTTCTACACAGTATAGCAAGTTGGAATAGAATAGTTTTATTGTCCCTGTATGATCTCAATATGATGTACTACATTACTCAGTTCAGTCTTAATTTTAAATTTTCAGAAAGAATGAAGTTTTACACACTAAACTGACTTATTAGTTGCTGTATTTTTTTCTTTTGGCTGATTGCTGCATGGATCTATTTATCATTTACAAAATTAGTTTCTAATCTTATAGGTTATACAAATGTATCTTCCCAATTTTCTATTTTTTGTCACATTTTTGGTTTTATGCAGTTATGTTTAATAGTCTATAGAATTTGACTTATCAAATTTTGAGGACCTTCTGGATTTTAAGGAACAGTTTTTTTTTTTTTTTCTCCTTAAAGGTACTTTTATCCAACCAAATTTATCATATAAATCTAAAAATGTCTTCTTATAGAAACAAATCATTATACTTGCCTTTGTCTAGCCTTTGGGTCTCAAATGACAAAACTATTAACATCTGACAGTAAATATCTCAAACATAGCTCTTTCCACGGCTGCACTGAAAACTAGAGTAGCATTCTTCGGACTTCAACAGTCAGTCTCATTTAAGAATGACGTTTGGCATAGCAGTCTGTATTTATGATTGTAGAGTTCTCTGAGTTGCTCTTCCACACTTTGTGCTTTGTGGTTTCTGGTGACATTTATTATTTTTTTTATGTTCAATATTATTAATAAGATATTTCATGTGGCTACATCATGGGTTGGTACCCTCTTTTCTTTAGTCCTTGCCCTGCCCCCATCCCATTGGGAGTACTCCTCAGTGAGGTTGCAGATATTTCCCATGGAGTTGTAGTTTATGCCTTGTGGGAGCAGTAGTCAGTTACTCTTGGGGGTAGGGAATGTCTCTGGGTATGAAGTCTCAACCTGTGGCTTTTACAGTCTTTCTGGGCCCTCTTCTGCAACATTCTCTGAGCCATGGTAGTTGAGTTTTAAGTCTACTTTAATGATGTCCTCTTCAGAGCCTCTGCATCTCTACTCTGGTAGGTGTTGAGTATCCTCAGCATCTGTATTTTATACCCTGGCATTGGTTATAAGGAACAGAATGGGAGCAGCACTCTTACTCATCTCCCATTCCTCTGTAGATTCAGCTGTGGCTTGGCTGAAGTGGGAGGGGTAGTTTATCTCCTCAGGTCTCACTACCTTCTGGAAAAGAAGAACAGATTTTCCAATGGAGAGTGAACTCAGCATAGTTTAAATGGTATAGCATTACTAATTTAGGGAGAATTTTATGTACATAATCCCTGTTTTAGCCAGACTAGTGAGAACCTGACAGTGGAGAACTTAATCTTTGTCTCTATAGGATTCTGATCTGATTCCCAGTTCCACATATGGGTTCCTTTATACTGAATAGATCTCTTAGGCAATCAGAAAGCTATTGGTTACCCATTTATGCTGTGGGCCACTATTGCCCTGACTTTTACATCATATCAGGGTGTTTGCTTCTGATTAGCTTAGACCTCTGGTTACTCAGTCCATTGTTGGCTGTTTTCCCCCAGTAGCTCATGTAGCACTTTCTCGTACTAGACAGTCTAACTGTCTGGGGACTGGCTTTTTTCTGAATTGCCACCAGGTCTCTCCATGCTCTGTGTTAGTAGCATATGGTGTCTTCAGCAATAGGGTCTTAGCTTTTACTTCAGGCAGGTAATCAAGTGCTTTAACAGAAAGCTGTCTTAATTTGGGGACCTCATAGGTCTCTATGAACAACTATAGCTCAATGTAGGCAGCAACCAATCTCTGGTACTGGGAGTTACAGGTCATAAACAGAAAACAGAAAAAAAAAAATCCTTTTAAACAGGCTTCACCCCAACCTCACTAGGGCTCTATTTTTAAGGTGCTCCCCTCTTACTCCTTTTGAGGTTTATATCTTCTAGGCTATATCCAAGGATAAAGGTTTCTATGCTATCATCACATTTTGGGTTTAATTTTATGTTTGTTTTCCCCCTTCCCTTTGCCTCCCTTCCCTCTAAACTTTTCCACGCCTATTTTCTGGGCCTTGGGTTACCTATCAGGTATGACAGCAACTTGAGCAGGAACAGATTAGGAACCACAAATAAGTGACATCATGTGGCATTTGTCTTTCTGTGCTTGTGTGTTTGCTGACTATGATATGTTCCAAGTCTGTACATTTATCTACAAAATTATTATACTTCTTTTTTTCTTACTGCTGAGTACAATTCCAATGTGTAAATGTACTACCATTGCATTATCCATTCATCCAATGATGGTCACATAGGTTGATTCCAGCTCTTCACTGTAATGAATTGAACAGCTATAAACAAGATTGAGCAAATGTCTCTGAACTGATGCATGGAGCATTTAGGATAAACGCCCAGCAAGGGAATAACTTGGATTGTTGGTAGCTCTATGTTCAGCTTTTTTAGGAATCTCTAAATTGATTTACATCGTAGTTGTAGAAGTTTATATTCCCACCAACAGTGGATGAGGGTTCCTCTTTCTCCACATCCTTAGAGAGGATGAACATTTTCTTAGGTGTGTGTTAGCTATTTGTATTTCTTCCTCTGAGAACTCCCTGTTCAGTTCTCTGCCTCACTTTTGGAGTGGGTTACTTGATTTTATTGTTTAGATTTTTGAGTTCTTTGTAGATTCTAGACATTAGGCTTATATCAGTGGTATAGCTGGTGAAGATTTTCTCCCATTCAGTGGGTAATGAGTTGACTTTGCTTATGGTATGTTTGTCTGTGCAAAGTCTTTTTAGCTTCATGAGATCCAACTGGTTGAGTGATATCTTAATTTGCTGGGGTACTGTGTTTTGTTCAGGAAGTTGATCCCACTCCTACATTGAGGATAGTGGCTCCTATTTTTTCTCTAAGTAGGACAAGGGCTTCTGGTCTTATATTGACATCTTTAATAGATTTAGACTAGATTTTTGTGTATGGAGAAATGAATGGGTCTAGTTTCATTCTTCTGCATATGGTCATCAGATTTGTCCAACACCTTTTATTGAAGATGCTGTCTTTTCTCCAGTATGCATTATTGGCTCCTTTGTCAAAGATCAAGTAGCTGTAATTACCTGATCTAAAGGTCTGAGTTTTCAGTTCTGTTCCATTGGTCTATGATCCCATTCTTATGCCAGCACCACACTGTTTTTGTTATACATGGTTTTGTAATACAGCTTTATATTGGGTATGATGATGCAGACCTCCAGAATTGTGTTTTGTTGTTGTTGTTGTTGTTGTTGTTCTGAAGATATGTTCGGATATCCAAGGGCTGCTGCCATTCCATATGAATTTTACGATCATTTTTTTCAATCTCTGTGAAGAATGATGTTGGTATTTGTATTGGCATTGCATTAAATCTATATATTGCTTTTGGTAGAATTGTCATTTTCACAATATTAATTCTACCTATCCAGGAACATGGGAGGTCTTTCCACATTCTCAAGTCCTCCTTGATTTCTTTCTTGAATATTTTGTTTTTCATTATAGAGGCCCTTCAGATCCTTGGTTAGTGTTATTCCAAAGTATTTAATTTTTATTGTTGTATTGAAAATAGGACAGCTTTACTGATTTCTTTCTCTGTATATTTGTCCTTTGCAAGTAGAAAGACTACGGACTTTTGTGCATTGCTTTTGTATCCTGCCACTTTACTGCAGGAATTAATCACCTTTAGAAGTTCTGAGATGGAGACTTTCAGGTCACTTATGCATAGGATCGTGTCATCTGCAAATAAGGCCAACTTGACTTCTTCTTTTCCAATTCGAATCTCTTTTATTTCTTTTCCCTGTCTTATTGCTTGGGCTAGTACTTCTGGCACTATGTTGAAGAGCAGTGGTGAGAGTGGGCAACCCTGTCTTGTTCTAAATCTCAGTGGGAATTCCTCTTGTTTTTTCCCATTAAGTATTATATGGGCTTTGGTTGCTTTATATATATATATATATAGCCTTTATTTTGATGAGATATAAACCCTCCATGCCTATTTTTTCCAGCATTTTGATCATGAAGTGGTACTGTATTTTGTCAAATGCCTTCTCTGAATCAATTGAGATTATTACGTGGTTCTTATGGTAAAGTTTATTTATGAGGTGTATTATGTTGACTGATTGTTCTATATTGAACCATACCTGTATCCCTGGGATGAAGCCTACTTGATCAAGGTGGGTGATGTCTCCATCATGTTTTTTGATGTCTCCAACTATGATGGTGTTGGTGTTTATTTCTGTTTTGTTGTCAAGTAGGTTTTGTTTTATAAACTGTAGTGTACCTGTGTTTGGAACATATAGATTTATGACTCTGATGGCCTCATGTTGGATCATTCCCTTGATGAGTGATAAGTAGTCCTCTTTGTCCTTTTTGATACTCTTTGTTTAAAGTTTATTTTATCAGATATAAATATAGGAACACCTGTTTGTTTTGTTTTTATTTCCATTTGCTTGGGATATCATTTTCTTACCTTTCACCCTGGGGAGGTGTCTATATTTAGAGGTGCCTATTTTTAGTGATGAGGTAGGTTACTTGAAGACAGTAGATAGAAGGGCCCAATTTTAAGATCCACTCTGATAACTTGTGTCTTTCGATGGCTAAGTTAAAGACATTAATACTTAAGATTATTACTGCGCTGTTTGAATTAATCCCAGACAAGATGAGGTGCTTTATGGGGTTTGGTGCTTACTTGTGTTTTGTACTTTTTTGAGCCTTGTCTATTTTCCTTTATTGTGATCTTCTTGTTGGCTCTAGAGATTGTTTGTTTGACTGTTCTGTGTGGAGTATTCCCTGAACTATTTTATGTAGGTTTGGCTTCATATTAATACAATCATAAAGTTGACATTTTGCATGTAAATTTTTCCTTTTATTATTTATTATGAAGGATACTTTTGTTGCATAGAGTAGCTTGAGTTGGAAGGCATAGCATTTTAGACTTTGAAGTGTTCATTCCTGAACCTCTGGCTTTCAGGTTTTCCATTAAGAAATCTAGGGTAATTGTGATAGGATAACCTTTGTATGTAGTGAGTTGTTTCTCTTGCTGCATTTAGCACTCTCTCTTTATTTTCATTGTTAACAGTTTCAACTATGATGTGCCATGAAGAATTTGTTCTTTGATCCAGTTTGTTTGGTGTTCTGTGGGCTTCTTGTATCTAGATAGGCCTCTCTATTAAGAGATTGGGAAATTTTTCTTCAAAAATTTTGTTGAATATGTTCTCTGGCCTGGATTTCTTCTTCTTCTGCTAAGCCCATGATCTGGATGTTTGGTCATTTAAGAGTGTCCTACAATTAATTCTCTAATGCTCTGTTCACCTTATTTTTTGAACTAAGCAAAGTTTGTTGGCCTACCATTCAATTTCTTCTGTCTTGTTTTCCAGGTCAGATGTTCTGTATTTCACATGAGTAACTCTGTTAGTGAGGGGTTCTAGAGAGATCTTTATGAACTCTATTTGATTTTTGTTTTCTGTTGTGTTATTTTGCATCATATCAACTTATCTTCTGAGGTATGATTTCAATTTGAGTTCTAACTTTCTTGATACTTTTTGGAATTCATTCTTACATTTAATCAAGTCTTCATGAAGCTCAAGTAATCAGTTATTGGGATCTTCCATTTCTTGACAAACTTTTAATTCATTCATATCTCTTTTGAGGGTTCTAATATTTTCTTCAATCACGTTAATCCTATTGTCAAAGGCTGAACCCTCTAAGAGATGATTCTGTACAATGTCATTGACACAATTGTTGGAATTTTGATGATTTGCTTCCAGTTCATCAATTCTTTTGATCGGGATCTCATTGGTTGTTCTGTTTCCATTTTAGGATTGGATTTGTATTTATTTCTCTATGATTTTATTGGAGGGTTCCATTTTAGGACTAGGAATCCTTGGAAGAGATCTCTCAGTTTTCTGACTTTCATTGTCTTTTTTGCATTGTGTTCTACCCATCTTTGGGAGATACTTTATTCTATTGATGATGAAGAAAGTTTTTGTCTTCGTAGGTTCTTCAGAGAGTATTCTGTTTTAAATGCGAACTGGATTTGTATACTGATGTACTATGGGGTTATAACCACAGATACACAGATTGTGGATACTGCAGGTACATCAAAGGTACCTGGGAACTGGGAGGTCTGGCCTACTCAATACCACATTCACATACTCTTCTACACATGGGGAGTATGGGTTGGCAAACCAGGTAACAGGATGCTGATGTGCTAGAGGGCAGAGTCCTGCTCCTATAGTTTCCAGTGCATCCTCTGACACAAGGGAATAAGGATGCCAGTACCTAGGGGCCAGTCAGGATACCAGAGCAAAAGGCCTTTTTACATAGCCCCCACAGAGGGACCAAGCCACCCCAAGTGAGCAACAGGCAGACCTACAGGGACCAGGAAATTGGGCCTAACTCTGGAGATCCATGATCTGGCCTACTCACTCTGTAGGCACTCTCTGGTGCAGGGTATCCCAGAATGGGGAACCGGGGGCACTTCCATCAGGGAAGCAGTGCAAGGGGCCTGCTTCAGCAGCAAGATTTCAGGGTCCAAGCAGTCTCAAATCAGCCACATATGGACCTAACCAGACCAGGAAACTGGGACACATCTTTATATGCTTTCTCCATCCCAATGGTGTTAAATGTTTCCATGCTGTGTTTTAGCATATATTAGGTATGTTTTTTTTTGTGTGTACATTAAGTATAGTTTAATGTCTGTGTGTAAGTGGTGTATATAGTTTTGAAGCTAGAATAGAAAGTTGATTGTCTTTTCTTTGTTATTCATGTATGTATTCTCTTGAGATGGATCTCTCTGAATAAGGAACTATTGTTTCTGTGAGTCGATGATTTTCTACTCTGTGTTCACCATAGGACTATTGTTAAGACATGTAGATGCATGCAGCTATACCCAGTGCTTCACATGGAATCTGGGGACTCAAACGCAGGTACTTTCATTTTCTCTCAGGTCCTCATGCTGTTGGCAAATAATCTTACCCACTGACCCATCTCCCCATCTGTAAATATTTCAAGGGTCAAATCTCAGTGCCACACAAACCTGATTCAGCTGACTGTTTATCTTCTAGATGTTGGATTTACAAACATGTTCATATTCAGCAAAATCTTCTAAATGTATATTTTTGTTTTGAATTTGTGTATATTTATGTAAGTACATCTCTATGTACATAATGTCTTAAGGTATATAAAATACCATATCTAATTAAAATAGTTACTTCAAAATTGATCAGATGTTTGTGAAATAAGATAAAGTATTCAGTGCATACCATGTGTCCTAAATTATTTGGCAGGTGGATGATATTCACATATGGTATGCAGACATCACAAATATTTCTGTACCTCAATTTCTAACATATAATGAAACATAAATGGATGTTAGGTAGATAATTGATAAATAAAATAAACTAAAAAGTAAATGCATAATAAATGATAATAAATTGAGAATATATTCTAAATTCCTAACTCTTAAGAAATTCTAGAAAAATAAACAAAGCTTACCAAAATAACAGATCTATTCTGTTCATCCCAGCGGTCAGAAGGCTGAGATGGGAGGATAAAGGAAGGACAGTAGGATAACCATTATTTGGAAGCCTTCCTGGGCTAGAGTTTATTGTGTCATCCTAGACTTGACTGAAACATTGCTTCAAATAACAACAAAACAACAAAAAGCATGTGGTATCAGATGCCTTTAATCCCAGCACATGGGAGGTAGAAGATCAGCATGAATTCTAGGCCACACTGAGACTACAAAGTGAATTCCAGGTCAGCCTGGGCTAGAGTGAAACTCTACCTCAAGAAACCAAAAATTAAAAACTATAATAATAATAATAATTAGAAAAAAATACAAACTCCAAACTGTTTCCTGCTCCTTCTTAGATGTTTTAATCTAGCAGGTTCAGTTTATATCTTAAAAAAAACCAAAGTACACAAATAAGCACTTGAAATGATGTGCCATGTTAAATTTATATTCAACTTTGAATTTTATTTTTGTAGTTTACTTCTACGCAATTAGCATACTGATATTGTACTATGTTTGACTCTAGCCTGAGTGGCTAAAAACCCAGAAGTGAGTAATATGTCCCACTATGCTTTAGGCTTATAGGAGAATTACAGTGAATTTGTAAGATCAGAAATGTGAAGCAACTTTAAAGAACATCTCAGGAAGTGTCTCTGAAGTTAACTCAAAGAATATCTCAACTATAGCAGAACATTTCAATGAGCAACGAAGGAGACCATAAGAAGACAGGAAGTAAAAGATAAGGTAACAAGGATATAGATTCCTTAGACCACTATGGAGGCGTGGAAGTAATTCCTGAAGGGTGAACCAAAAGTCAGAGATATTAGAGCATCAAAATTCATTAACCCATCGAGATTATGGTTCTCAGTTTTCTAATTATGCCAAAACTGTATGTGTTGGTAAGATTTCATCACTATGGTAAAATAGTTGCAATCAATGAATAAGGAGAAAGTGTTATTTTGTCTTGTAGTTCAGTTCATGGTGACCTGGCCCCATTGTTTTGTACCTATGGTGAAGCAGAGCATCAGGACTGGAAGTGTATGAGAAAGAAGAAACAGAAAAGGAGGAAGGGACACAGTTTTGACATCATATTGAGGCACAGTAAACAGCTGAGTTCCCAAACTCAGAATCCTCTCAGTTAAAGAAACCTGCTGAGCACACAGGCTTCATTTAATCTCTTCACTTTATCTTTAGAGACTAGAAGTAGTGAAATCAACTCAATATTTTTCTGTTCTGTTTATTGTTTTTATATGTAATAAATTATAATTAATTTCTCAATGTCAAATATGATGTTGCTATGAGCATAAACAATGCTGAATCTGTTTGAATTGTTAATTACTTTGTAAACACAATAAAATCTCAAACTCACAACACATAAAGATCTCAAAACTCAATCCTATATGAGTAGTTAGTGTTCGAGGCATCTTAAAATATAAACTAATCATTTCATATTCTTTCCAGAATTTTCTTTGTTCTTTTATTGATACTTGGTTTTGATATGTAGTCCAGGCCCACTTAGAATTCAAAATCCTCCAGTCTCAATTCCTCCAAGTTGTTGGTATTCAAACATGCACAGCACATTTGTGTATAAAATCTTAGGGTTTGTTTACAAAAAGTATTAGTTATCATCTTTGCTGTCTTGGAAGGCAATTTTCTGTCTTTGTTTTTCTACATACTTTCAAGGCAGATCCAACTTTGTTCTAGACTATTTTGTAAACTTTGAAGGTATGCTTATATAGTAATTTTCCTAAGACACATTATGAGACTTGCAACAAGTTGAGAGATTCCTGACTAAAAAATTCAACAACTTCTTTGACAGTCTATGTAATTGTGGAAGTATAACTCATTAGCTTGTATGTAGGATAAAGGTTTAAGCATGAGATAGTTATTGAAAATTTTGTAATACATCAAGGTCTATAATATTACATGATAACATGCTAAATCATGTTCTCAGCTAAATGTATTTCTTACAAAATTATAATAGTAATTGAAAGTCATGCATTCCTGAGGTAACAAATAATTCATAATTATCACTATATTGTCTATTTAATAGCAACTTGAAGCATAATATCTAAATGTGCCGTAAAGAGACACAAAAGATTATTTTTAAATCCAGTTAAGTGTCTCAGTGATTACAGATTTTGCTTATCTTTTTTCCTTGCCAATGAATTGATTTAATTTCACCTAGCAGAATGACCTGTATATAACATAGAAACACAGACTATTTTGTGTTGTTTTTCATGTAATGTTTTTCATATTTCTTTTCTCCTAAAAAGGGAAAATTACTTCATAATATTTTTCAATTGCTAAGGTGATTTCATTTTCATATATGGGTGCTATCTATTTCTCATTCCAATTTTCTCTTACCAAAATACTGGCCCAGTTTGATATGAGTTAAATACAGTTTTCCTCACTAATTTGTCAATTGTAAAGTATAGCTAAGAAAGGCACATCAGAAGGAGACTAAAGTACAGTAATCATAGAATAAATTAAAACTTATTGTCATTCTTAATGTATATCAGAAAGAATACTAAGAAGGCAAATTTTGAGAATTATTTGTGGTGAAAGAACCAGAGGATTTGGAAATATGAGTTGAGATTAACTTTATTATTTGTAGTAGTCTATTTCATTTACATTTTCTAAAATAATATCTCATAAATTTCAATGAATTATAGTTTCATATTGCATATTTTTTGTAATTTTAATAGTATTCTTATGCATACTTACTTTTGGTTTAAATCTTCATATGAAGTGTAAAATGTTTTCATAAAAATAAAGCATAACATATTTTTTACAAATACTTATACATGCTTAATATAACTATAATTATTTTAATACTGTTACCAAAAGCAAAATGTTGTTTGTTTGTTGAAAGAAACTGAGGATTTGTAAACAATTCTATTTTTGTACAATGAATTTGTACTTATTAAATTAGAAATAGTACATCACCTCACTTGGATACATTCCATTTATCTTTACATTATATATATTGCTCTATACAGATGTGATATTCAAAGATATTGCATTTTTATAACTACAAATATTTCTTCATTTTGGTATCAACATTGCCCATAGCTACATATGATGGATAAATTTCAAAGTAATAAGTAAGAACTTATATTCAATCCCTGAAAAATATATATCACATAGTTTGCTTATATTTTTATATGAAATTTATAAATAATGAAATTCAAAATACAACAAAATTCTCTCATTTAGGATCCCAGGCATCCATATTATAAAAATAGTGGGAAGTTTTAAAAGCTGTTATACCAAAACTATAAATCAATGTCTCAATTCATTAAGTTTCTTCTCGCAGGCCATTAACTTTCATTACACAATAAAATAGTAGTGGGCAGTCTTTTTATCATTTCTCACTGAAGTCACTGTTTGAGATGCTAAAAGTCATTAGGAATATGCAAGTGCATTGTAGGAGTCATAGTAAAATTACCACAAACTTCCTTTTTACCACTGCTGTAAATGCAGAGTATCATTCACTCAATTAAAGAGGAAACACTGAAGTCACTCAATGTTTATTTTCCAAAGATTATTTTATACACTGTTACTATTTGTTAACATTTGAAATCACAAAGATATCTTTATATGGCCATGGTTGGAAAGTTGGGAAACCTCTGAGGTAACAAGGTACAAACATAATATTTCCATATTTCCATGGCTTTCCTTCTGAGAATATCTTCCTCACCAGTATGGTAAATACATGCTTTTGTCAGTTGTTTTTAGCTACATAACATACAAAGCCTTTAACACAGCTATTGCACTTTTCTCAATAATTTGAAGGTAATATGCTGAGAAAATCCTCAGAGCTCACCTGACTGATTCTTCACTTACAGCTTGATTCCTAGTTGAG
Source organism: Jaculus jaculus (assembly GCF_020740685.1). Lineage (NCBI taxonomy): Eukaryota > Metazoa > Chordata > Mammalia > Rodentia > Dipodidae > Jaculus > Jaculus jaculus. Next base: position 181,401,793 of record NC_059103.1, on the reverse strand, counting down.
TAGTACCATATGGATGTCCTTGGGGAAACAACATCACATCATATATGGCTTCATCAAGGTTTGAAGAAATAAATTGTAAAGCATGGAAAGCTTCTTGATATGAGGGCTCAGCATTCACACTCTGCTTGGCTTTCTATTAGCACAAGTACATCCAAGAACAAGCCTATTTAGAATGTAGAAGAGAGACATTGACTGTTTAAGTAAGGTGCAAAATAGTGTCTTTGCAATAAGTCCTTTCCTGTTTCCACACAAGCCACCCAGAGGGAAAATATCTCTCCCTCTCTCTCTCTCTCTCTCTCTCTCTCTCTCTCTCTCTCTCTCTCTCTCTCTCTGTGTGTGTGTGATTTTGGCAACCTAGCAATTGATAATAAGTAAGAATATAAATTATTACAGTTATATTAATGACTTAAATGTTTTGGGTCAATCTAATTATGATTTACTACAATCATGTAAATTAGAAAAAAATTAAGTTAATCTGACTTCTGGTTAAGATGGCGGTGTAGGTACCACACCAAAGCAGCCTGGGGGGAGGGAGACCAAAAAACACTCAGCAAAATACACACTTTTACTAAAAAGCGAGGCATATAGGAAATTGAAACAGTAGCTGAGAAGTAGAAGAGATCCAGAGCATCCAAGGCCACATAGGCCAGCAAAAGCAGCCCCAGCAGGTCCGGCTACTGAGGAAGCAGCAGTGCACCAGAAAGCTGCCAGGCTAGGCTTGAGGCCCAGGAAAAGCCAGGTGAGGGGATTTTCGACCCACACCAGAGCTCTCTGCAAACTAGAAACATGAAGGTAGAGCAGCAGTGAACAATGGAGGAGCAGATCACAAAATAGAAGAACACATGGAACAGCCAGAGAACTAGTGCAGCATCATGAGCATCCCCTCCCCCACCACCTGTGCCCAGTTCCAGCAAACAGAGCAGCGGTCCTGGACCGGCCACACCCACTTGAGCCGACAGAGGGACCCAAGCAGGACCAGAGTCCAGTAGCAACATCAGCAGCTTCGGCACAGGCAACAGTGGCCCCAGTGGCAGCAGAACCAGTAGCAGCAGCTTCAGAGGCAGCAGTGGCAGATACAGAAGTGACAGCTACAGCAGCAGCAACAGTGACAGCAGCAGCAGCAGTGGTGGCAACAGCAGTGGCAGACCCAGCAGTGGCAGCTTTACCAGCAGCAGCGAAGGTTCCAGCAGCAGCAGCTTCAGCAGCAGCATTAGCGGTTCCAGCATTGGGGATGTCGATCTGCAGGGCCACACATGCCAGGCTCAGTTTGCCCTGCAGGAAAAGCCAGTGCCCAGCTCCAGAAATCAGAACAGCGGCCCAACAACCCAGCCAGCAACTTGACTGAGACCAAAATCATCCAAAAATGTAAGTGGCATTGCACCAGGGAAGGGTCACACTTGGTCACAAGCTGACTTGGATCCCTCAACAGACTAGAAATCTTAATCTCTTTGTTGATAGAGGATCTGGTTGTTATAATACCTACTGTTACATAATTACTCGGTGCTCTTTTTGATTGAATGGGTAGAGTGTTTAGTTAAATTTTAGAATCTCCCTGTATTTTATTCCACTCAGCCTACTTGAATACTCCCATAGCAGGGAAACTCAACCTCTAGGAACACCTTTGTAGATACTCTGAGAGTCTTAAGAGCCACACCTAACACCTTAAGCTCCTACCCTGAAGATATATAACATCAGATCAATTGATACAGTTAAGAATGCCCAGCTAGCTAGAAAATCCAAGCATTAACTTAATCCAAGATGCAAAAATATATACATTATCACACAAGAAACACTAAAAAGCAAGACAATATAAATCCATCTAAAAGTATTAATGCATCAGAAATGACCTCCAGTGAGAATGAGTTAGAGGAAATGCCCGAGAAAGATTTCAAAAGAATGATTATAAATATGTTCAAAGAAGTCAAAAAACAAATCAAAAGAGTCAAAGAGGAACTCAAACAGGAAATCAAAGGAATCAAATAAGATGCAGGACACCAATTTCATGAACTAAAGAAGGCAATACAAGACATAAATAAGGAAATAGGAATAATAAAGAAAAAACAGTCAGAATTAATAGCAATGAAGAACACAGTTAATGAAATAAAAATCTCTGTAGGAAATCTCACCAGTAGAATGGATGAAAGAGAGGACAGAATATCCAAGCTAGAAGACCAGGTGGTAGATCTAATACAGTCCAACAAAGACAAAGGCAAACTTATAGAAAAGTATGAGTGGGAATTTCAAGATATTCAGGACACTATGAAAAGGCCAAATATAAGAATTCAGGGCATAGTAGAGGGAGAAGGATTCCACTCCAAAGGCATATTAGGTATCTTCAACAAAATCATAGAAGAAAACTTCCCCCAAATTGGGAAAGAGGTGCCAATAAAGATACAGGAAGCCTTTAGAACCCCAGTGACACAAAACCTGGAAAGAACCATATTATAATCAAACTACCAAACACACAAACCAAAGAAAAAATATTGAAAGCTGTTAGAGAGAAAAAACAAGTTACCTACAAAGGCAAGCCCATCAGGATTACAGCAGATTATTCAACACAAACTTGAAAAGCCAGAAGGGCTTGAAGTGATGTATTCCAAGTTCTGAAAGAAAACAACTGTCAACCAAGGTTACTTTATCCTGCAAAGCTATCCATTCAAATAGACAGAGAAATAAGAGCATTCCTTGACAAAAGCAGGTTAAAGGAGTATTTGAAGACAAAACCAGCTCTACAGAAAATACTTGATAGGATCCTCCATGCTGAAGAAAAGGAAAAGCACACATATAAGGAACCTGGAATAAACAATAAGTACTCAAATACTAGTAAACACAAGAGAGCAAAGGTAGAACTGGAACCACAAAAAAGAAATGGCAAACATAAATGCACACCTTTCAATAATATCTCTTAATATCAATGGCCTCAATGCCCCAACCAAAAGACACAGGTTTTCAGACTGGGTTAAAAAGCAGGATACTACAATTTTTTGTCTCGAAGAAACACACCTGTCTACAAAGGATGGACATTACCTTAGGGTGAAAGTTGGATAACAGTGTTTCAAGCAAATGGACCTAGAAAACAAGCAGGGGTGGCTATCCTAATATCTGATAAGGTAGACTTCAGTCCAACGTTAGTCAAGAAAGATAAGGCAAGTCACTTTATATTGATTAGGGCACATTCCAACAGGAGGACATTACAACCCTAAACATATATACATCTAATATGGGGGCTCCCAAATTCATCAAACAAACACTATTAGAACTAAGGTCACAGATAACACCAAACACAGTGGTGGTGGGTGACTTTAACACCCCACTCTCATCAATTGACAGGTCATCCAGGGAAAGAATAAACAGAGAGGCATCTGGACTAAATGAGGTCATAGAAGGAATGGACCTAACAGATATATACAGGACATTTCATCCAAAGGCTGCAGCATATACATTCTTTTCAGCAGCACATGAAACATTCTCTAAAATAGACCATATATTAGGACACAAAGCAAATCTTAACAAATTCAGGAAAATTGAAATAATTCTTTGTATTCCATCTGACCACAATGGAATTAAACTACAAATCAGCAGCAAGAAAGGCTATAGAGCATACACAAAGTCATAGAAACTAAACAATACACTACTAAATATTGAATGGGTCAATGAAGAAATCAAGAAGGAAATCAAAAAATTTATAGAGTCAAATGATAATGAGAACACAACATACCAAAATCTCTGGGACACAATGAAGGCAATCCTAAAAGATAAATTTATGGCCTTAAGTGCCTATATTAAGAAGTTAGAAAGGTTGCAAGTAAATGACCTAATGCTTCGCCTTAAAGCCTTGGAAAAAGAAGAACAAGGCCAACCAAAAATCAGTAGATGGGAAGAAATAATAAATATTAGGGCAGAAATTAATAAAATAGAAACAAAAAATCCAAAAAATTAATGAAACAAAGAGTTGGTTCTTTGAAAGGATAAACAAGATTGATAAACCCTTAGCAATTCTGACCAAAAGAAAGAGAGAAGAGACGCAAATTAATAAAATTAGAGATGAAAAAGGTAACATCACAACAGATGCCAGAGAAATTCAAAAAATCAAAGAGACATACATATAAAAGCATGAACTCCACAAACTATGAAAATCTGAAAAAATGGATGATTTCCTTGATTTATATGATCTACCTAAATTAAATCAAGATGAGATTAATCACTTAAATAGATCTATAACAGGCATGGAGATCCAAACAGTTATCAAAATCTCCCAACCAAAAAAAGCCCAGGCCCAGATGGATTCACTGCTGAATTGTACCAGACTTTCAGGAAAGAGCTAACACCATTGCTTCTTATGCTTTTCCATAACATAGAAAAAGAAGGAATTCTACTAAACCCTTTTTATGAAGCCAAAATCACTCTGATACCAAAACCAGGCAAAGATAGAGCAAAAAAAGAAAAGTACAGACCAAACTCCCTCATGAACATAGATGCCAAAATTCTCTACAAAATATTGGTAAACAGAATACAAGAATATATGAGAAAGATCATTCACCCTGACCAAGTAGGCTTTATCCCAGAGATGCAGGGATGGTTCAACATATGCAAATCGATAAATGTAATGTATCATATAAATGGACTGAAGGACAAAAATCATATGATCATCTCATTAGATGCAGAGAAAGCATTTGACAAAATCCAACATCCTTTCATGATAAAAGTCCTACAGAGACTGGGAACAGAAGGAATATATCTCAATATAATAAAGGCTATTTATGACAAGCCTATAGCCAATATATTACTAAATCTGGAAAACTGGAAGCTTTCCCACTAAAATCAGACGAGGGTGTCCATTGTCCCCACTTTTTTTTGATATAGTACTGGAAGTCTTAGCCATAGCGATGAGGCAGGAGACACACATAAAAGGGATAGAAATTTGAAAGGAAGAGATCAAGTTATCTTTATTTGCAGAATGACATGATTCTGTATATAAAGGACCCTAAAAACTCTACTAGCAAACTGTTAAAGCTGATAAAAAAAAAAAAAAAAAAACTATAGCCATGTAGCAGGATACAAAATAAATACACAGAAGTCAGTAGCCTTCATATATGCTAACAACAAACACACAGAGGATGAAATCAGAGAATCACTCCCATTCACAATTGCATCAAAGAAAATAAAATACCTTGGAATAAACCTAACCAAGGAAGTAAAGGATCTCTACAATGAAAACTTTAAACCACTCAAGTGAGAAATTGCAGAATATACTATGAAGTGGAAAAACATCCCTTGTTCCTGGATTGGAAGAATCAATATTGTGGAAATGGCAATTTTACCAAAAGCAATCTATACATTTAATGCAATCCCTATGAAAATTCCAAAGACATTCTTCATGGAAATAGAAAAAAAAAATCCAAAACTTTATTTGGAATCACAAAAAACCTCGAATATCTAAAATAATACTGAGCAACAAAAATAAGGCTGGTGGTATCACCATACCTGATTTTAACCTATACTACAGAGCCATATATGTATGTATGTATATATGTATGTATGTATGTATGTATGTATGTATGTATGTATGTATGTATGTATGTTGGTAGTTGCAGAGGGAAGGAAGCTTCACAAAAGCAGGAAATCATACTTTAAACAAAAACACGCTGTTGAAAATTAATCCTTCACTGTCGTTTTTGAGGAACCCTTGCTCCACAAATGGCCCCTTGGTTGCCTTTTATGTCTCCACATAGAACATTCAGTCAAAGATCTGAAGCTCAGCTAATTTAAGCCTTCGTGAAAAGACCTGGGATTCTCCTGAAACAGAAGATAAAAATTATGGGAAACTGCTCTGAGGTCGGCCCCACTCCCTGCTTGTATTGCACGGTGGACTACCATGCTCTAATTTCCATTCATTTCTCTGGTTCTGATGAGGTCAGAGTCTGTGTTCATGGCACTCCTTCCATTATAACTACAGTCTATAGATGCACTTCACCATGATACAGAGCTGTTTCCTTAGAAACTGGACATCCCACCATCCCTTTTCAGTGTGTGGGACAAGCAGCCCAATGTTTCCTCTCACAACACTCTCTTGGGCTATATGAGTAATAAACTGTCGGAAAGTAAAAGACCTTGCTGTATTTCACTGGATAAATCTGTCAGACCTTGGCTTTGCCCCTCCAAGCTGCTTGACAGGGATATATTTAGAGATATAGCTGTAGCCCTCCTTAGTCTGGCTTGTCTCTTGCTGTTTTTTATTCCTATCACAAAACCTGAAAATCACAGGTATCCCTTCTCCTTAACATTAGATAGAATTCCAAATGGAGCATCAGGGAAAGTGACTGGCTTGGTTTGAGCCCCTATCTTGACAGTGACACATCCCTTTGGTTGTTTCTGACCTGTTCTTCAGAAGGATTTTTTATCAACTATGAATCAGTAGCACTAGAAAGTTAAGTTGTACTGTTAGCCTTCTATGTGTGATGTGATCTCTGCACTCTTCCCAGGGGCTAATTGCATCATTGCTTTTTCTATGTGTCAAAGGCAGATATATCTGAGGGTAAATGTGCTGAATGTTAGTTGGAAAATATCCAGTTGTCATTTTACAATTCTTTGCATGTAATGGATCCAGTCTGAAATCTAAGATTTGCTATAGTGTGATAACTGATCATTCCCCACTCTCCCCTTTATTATGAATCAGATGTAGCCTCTGCCAATTGTGCAGTTGTGTGGTCATAAACAGACATTTCTTTCCATGAATTTTGAGATTGTGTATTAACCACAGAACACTTAAATTTTAGCAGAAGATGCTGACAGAAATAAATTAATTTCCATGAAAGGCTTTCATAGATTACAAAAGACTAATGAAATTTGCTTAATAATCTCAGTAAATACATCATTACAGTTCAGATAAAAAGATTATATGTATATAAATGCATATACATATATGTACGTATATGTGTATGTACATACATATCTATCTTTATAATAACTCTTTAACCACCTATTGTCTAAAAGCACTTGTGTATTTGACCTTGCTTTTAGAGGTTTTGATATTTAGAAATGGTCATGAATTTGTGATACATTTTGATCTAAGCTGTAATATGTTGAGAGATTTGTTTCGTGAAGTATTAGGAAACTGCAGTTCTTTTTTTATTTTTATTTATTTATTTGATAGAGGGAAAGAGGAAGAGAGAGAGAGAATAAGAGCATCAGGGCTTCCAGCCACTGCAAACGAACTCCAGATGCATGCTCCCCATTGGGCAACTGGCTAACATGGGTTCTGGGGAATTGAACCTGGGACCTTTGACTTTTCAGGCAAACACCTAAACCGCTAAGCTATCCCTCCATCCCAAGACTTCTTTAGTTGAATGTTACATGAAGGTCTTCATTGACACACCAAGCCTATAAAATAAGTAGCACAGGCATTGACATTTTATCAGTGAAGAATTGCCACATACCCAGAAAAAGTGAAACTATTGATCATTGAAAAAAATCAAATAATTTTTTGCAAAGTAACTACCTTATTGCTATTTTTCTTTATTAACCCATAAACAAGCCTTCGGAGACATCCATTAGATGGCCCATAAGTAAGAAATTAGTCCTTAGAAGTGTAAGCATTGGTCCTTCAATTGAAGAATGCAATAACACATTTTAATCAGATTTTTCCTTTTCAGGATCACCTTTTCTTACATCAGTAATGTGCTTTTTATTATTCATTTCAACTAGAAATATCTGCAGACCAAAAATCAAGTATATATCAAGGATCTTTTTTTTTTTAATTTAATTTATTAGTTTTCTTTTCAGTAAATACAGGCAGTTTGGTACCATTATTTAGGCTCATCTGTGACCTACCCCCTCCCATTAGACCCTCCTTGTTAATGAAAATGGGTCGTGCATTGTGGAGTTAGCCCCCAGATATTGGTATGATAAATGTCTCTGCAAATCATGACCCAACATGTGACTCTGACATTCTTTCCGCACCCTCTTCCGCAAAATTTCCCTGAGCCACGTTGGGTTCATTTTTGGTCTGCTTCAGTGCTGAGGTGTTGGGGGCCTCTGAGGCTATGGCTCTCTGATTTGGTAGGAGTTGATTTTTCTCTGCATTGATCTCCTTCCCCTTTGTGCTGGTATCCGGTTCACAGGAAAACATCACCCTTGTTTATTTTTCCAGTTGTCCTTAATGTCAGTTGGGCCCCTTTTGAGGTATGTTGGGTCAGCTCTCTTCTTAGGATCTGCATCTATCTGGAAAAGAGAAGCAGATTCTCCAACGAAGAGTAAGTTAGCACCCGGAAAATTGAGATAATACCTACTTTTTTGATAGACAGTATGATAGGTTTAGGCCCTCTTATACCCCGTGATTGATGGTAGCTTGATATTGCAGAGTGGGCTTGTGTTTGGGTATGGTTCTGACTTGTTTCCCAGCTCCAGCTATGGGTCTAGTACCACTGAGTGGATCAGTTAGCCAAATCAAGAGCAACTGATTCCTCACCATGGCTGTGTACCACTATTGCACTTGTGTGGGCATCACATCCGGTTATTTGTTGCTAATTAGGTTAAACAATGTGTTGCTTGGACAGATCTTGGTTATTTCCCCCAGTCGCCTATGTAGCACCTTCTGGTACTGGACACGCTGACTGTCTGGGGACTGACTCTCTCCTGGCTTCCAGCCATGTCATTCCATTTTACGCGTCAGCTGCTTATGGAGTCTTCAGCAATAGGGTCTTACCACTGACTTTTGGTGGGTCATCAAGTACTCTGACAGAAGTCTGTCATTGTTTTGGGAAACCTTGTAGGTTTCTCTGATCAAAAGCTCATTGTGGATGGTAGGCCCAAGATGGAAGTGGGGGTTACAGGTCAGTGTCCACTAAGAAATTGAGGAAAAACATAACTAATTTACAAGAGTTAGAGAGGAGAGAGATAGAGGGGAGAGGGGGAGAGGGAGGGAGGGAAGATGTAGGAGATTTAGGTCAGTTTTGATCCTACCCTCTCCAGTGTCTTGTGGTTCAGGCGTTTCCTGTAAGGGTCTAGTGAAGGTTCAGCCATTTGGTCTGTCTTTTAGGAAGCAGAATTTTATGGTACCATTGCTGTTTGGGTCCAGATTACTGTTTTCCACCCTTTGATTCCCTCCCTGCCCTCCCATCCATCTTATTGTCTAGTCCATGAGGTGCTTGCTGGGTATGTAAGGCATCTTGGGCAGATTCAGGTTAGGTGTTGTAGATGAGTGAGACTATGTGTCGATTTCTTTCTGTGATTGGGTAAGTTTGCTGAGAATGATCTGTTCCAGGTTCAACCATTTTTCCTCAAATTTCTTTATGTCATTTTTTCTTACTGCTGTATAGAATTCCATTGTGTAGATATACCACATCTTTGTTATCCATTCTTCTAATGATGGACATCTGGGTTGGTTCCAGCTTTTAGCTATTACGAATTGAGCTGCTACAAACATGGTTGAGCAAATCTCATTGGCTTTTGGTTTGAAGGTTTTAGGGTAGATGCCCAGTAATGGTATAACTGGGTCTGTTAGTATCTCTATAGTCAGCTTTTTCAGGAGTCTCCATATTGCTTTCCAAAGTGTTTGTACCATCCTGCATTCCCACCAACAGTGAATGAGTGTCCCTGCTTCTCCACATCCTCGCCAGCATTTATTTTCATTTGACCTTTTGATGTTGGCTATCCTTATTGGGGTAAGGTGGAATGTCATAGCTGTTTTAATTTGCATTTCTCTGATGATTAGGGATGATGAACATTTTCTTAGGTGTGTGTTTGCCATTTGTATCTCTTCCTCTGTGAATTGCCTGTTTAACTCTGTGCCCCATTTTGTGAGTGGGGCATTTGTCTTCTTATTGTATAGACTTTTGAGTTCTTTGTAAATTCTAGAGATAAGGCCTCTATCAGTTGGATAACCCACAGATATTTTCTCCCATTCTGTGGGTATTCTATTGGCTTTTGCTTATTATTATATGCTTGTCTGTAAAGAAACTCTTCAGCTTCGTATTATCTCAATGGTTGAGTGACTGTTTAAGAACTTGAGCCACTGGGGTTTTATTCAGGAAGTCTTTTTCCATTCCTATATCATGGAAAGTACTTCCTCAATTTTCTTCCAGTAGTTTTCGAGTTTCTGGTCTTATGTTGAGGTCTCTGATCCATTTGGATTTGAGTGTTATGCATGGTGAAATGTGTGGATGAAGTTTTAGTTTCCTGCATGTGGTTATCCAGTTTTTCCAGCACCATTTGTTGAAGATGCTATCTTTTTTCCAGTCTATATCTTTTTCTGATTACGATGTATTCAGTATCTCTCCTGACCTGTGTATATATGCCTACTCCTTGACAACTTTACCAACCTAGCAGTCAGATTTTTCTTCCCTTCTCTCACAAACCTACCAAGTCTTTCAGTTTTTAGAATATGTTCAGCTTAGTTTAAACTCTGTCTTATGGTCATGAAATCCTTCCTGTCTAACATAGGGCATAACATACTTGGCAAATTGTCCTCCTTCTGGACTCAGCATAGCAGTATTTTCTAGGTGCAGGTTAGTTTGTTAAGGTGTCTATAAAAGTGTTTTTGTTATTTTTGTTGTTTTTTATAAACCAACACAGGATGAGATATTATTGTAAGTATCATCACATCACAGAAACATGCAACTTAAGGCTGTCCATGAACCTGTTCTAATAGAAACAAAGGCATCACTGCTCTGCTTTCAAGTATGCATATTCTTTGTTGTTGTTGTTGATGTTGTTGTTTCCAGGTAGGGTCTTTCCCCAGCTCAGGCTGACCTGGATTTCACTATCTAGTCTCAGGGTGGCCTCAGACTCATGGTTATCCTCTTACCTCTGCCTCCCAAGTGCTGGGATTAAAGAAATGTGCCACTGTGCCCAGCAAGTACGCATTTTTTTAAACACAAGATTTACAAACAAAAACTTTAAATTATGTAGTTTTTGCCAGGGAAATACATTCTCAATTAAATACATATAAATAAAATAAAATAAGGAAAATAGTTTAATATGTGAGGTCTATGGTTCTACAAACTGTGAGTGGCATATTTTCCATTATGAATCTCAATACACTGTGGTATAAATACATTTTGTAATAGTCTGAGACCTTTGAAACACTTGTTCATTTTTGGCAATGTTTTAATTGTATAAAATTTCAAGCAATTGGGGCCAAAGGTTAGTATTATTTTTTCGCTTGATTTATCTAAATAATTATCTCAATTTTCCACTTCATTATCCATATGTCAATATATCCTTGGGCTATTTCCTTAAGAAGTTGTCTTGACATAGTGTGACTTTCTTTTGCCTTCCAAAATAGAATGTGCCACATTTGGATTTTCACAATAGTAAGTGCAGTGAAGCTTTAGGATTTAGGCCATTAATGTAAATTTCTTCAGTGTAATTAGTCAAGCTGGATAAATGACAAATTTCCACTTTATTTTATTTCCCTTCAGTGGTGTTAGCCTTAGCAGTTTGAGCATCAAGCATTATGCTTTCTGCTTTCTTGTGAGTATTTGCTCATCATTGTTTCTGGTGTATTCTAAGTGAAAACATATTGGACAATGAAATTGTAACTGCATTACCCATTTCTTTCTCTTTGTGATAATTTAAAAATAACATGTGAATTTACATCAAATAATATTTTGTGTTTCACTTAAGGACTTCAATACCTAAAGAATGGTGTAGTTGATGGAATGATGGAAGGAGGGCCTCGTTGTAGACCGTGGATCACTGGGAATATTTCTTTGAAATGTAACTTGTGTGACAGGGACCTTTATGTTCCTCTTTGCTTCTTGGCCACCATAAGGTGGGCATCCTTTGCAATATTCTTCCAGCAGCTTGATATTCTGTCTCAACTTTGGTTCACAGCTTTGGATACAGATGAAAATGGTATAAAACCTCAGTCAAAGAAAATCTTTTCTCCTTTATGTTGTTTGCCAAGGCATGTTGGAACAATGTCAGAAAAAAATAATAAACTAACATACTTGTTAAGAAATGTCACATAAATATTAAGTTCAATATGTAAGATTATAAGAGTTTTTAGAGGAAAAAGGAGGCACTATTTAAGAGTAGGCTATAAGCTAGGCATGGTTTCACACACATTTAATTCCATCACTCAGAAACATCCCCATGAGTTAGAGGTTTGAGGCCAGCTTGGGCTACAGAGTGAATTCCAGGATAGCCTAGGCTAGAGACTCTTTCTTAAAAAAAATAATAAAAAGACTAGGTAATAGGATTTTTATGCTTAACAAACAAATCAATTCAAACAAAATGTTTCATGAATTAGACCTAAAATTTTTAAAGACCCCTCAAATTTACCTTATAAAAGTCCTGCATATAAGAAAAGAAAATAAGTAATATATTTAAAGCAAAGGACTACAACCACATATTTAAAAAGAATTAAGATCTATACTTCATAATGATCTCCTATATTTCAAAATGCAGAAAAAGAAACCTTGCAAAATATTAGAAAATAAAAAATGTCATGGAGAGATATACTGCTACAGAAAATATATTCTGGAATCAAAGCAGATGTGAAAAAAATGTTCACCTCCTTAGTTATTAAAGGAATAAGAATTGAAACCAGAGCAATACCTCACTCTCACTATAAAAACCATGAGACTAAATACCAGTGATAGTAGCAGATGCTAGTAAAGCTCTGGGGAACTGGATCGCTTGTATGTTCCTGGTGGGAATGTCAAACTACTGGAAAGTAGTTTGACAGAATATATATATAATGAAAACAACATATGATTCAATTATTGTACTCTGGGGCATTCATGCCAGAGCACCAAAAAAAATGTTTACACAAAATCTTGTTCTCAAAAATATGTTCATAATAGTCACAAATATAGAATACTTTCGCATCCTTTGGTGGGCCAGCAGCTCACAAGCTAGAGCACCGCCATACAAAGCTATACTATTTTAGTCCTTCTATTAGATAAATGGCTTCTTCCAACTCCTAAGTTGAAGCCCTGTCTTGGAGTATCTCACAGTGTGATTGATTGTAACTGGGAATTACTTTCTAAAGATGAAATCTTTAAATATTTCTAATTCAACTATGTTCTTAGATAAAGAGGAAATTTGCACAGTAAGTGACATTTGGTTTATGTATGCCTATGGAATAATGACATACAGAAAGAAATGATTATCTGCAAGCAATTAAGAGACCATCAGAAGATTTCAAATCTTGGGAATTTTGATATGGTGAGACTAAAGGGGAAGGTACAGGTGAGAAGTAAAAAATAAAAGGACACTCTGGAAAATTCCTGAAGTGATGGAAACATTCTGTGTCTGCATGACTTCATAGTGCACAAAGGAAGTTTACTACAATTGGAAGAATCTGGCTAAAGTTATCCAGCTCATGATATTACATCAAGAAATTACATATGAATAAACATTACTTCCAAATAAAATAAATTTTTTAAAGTCATGGAAATATAAAAACTGAGGTAGTTCTAAAAAGTATAAAGGAGGCATCTAATAAAATTTATAATACAGTCTTAGTGTCATTATTTCCAGAGAAATATGTGGTAAAGTCTTAGAGTCATTTCAATGACTGACATCAAGATACCAAAATAGAATGCAAGTTAGCAAATATTTAAACATGAAAAGCCACAGAGGTGAAAAAAAACACTTGGAAAATAAAATCAAGTAAATTCTTAAGTATACAAATGGGGAGGATAAAGATATAAAAGGGAATAGATGTAATTCAACCAAAAATGTATCCATTAGGACTATAAAACATTTTATTACCAGCAGTCCCAGAGAGCATTATTAAACAAAATGAAAAAGAGTTTGTAGCCAAAATGAAGAAAAATGTAATTTCAAAAATTGAAGAGAGATGAGTTTCCAAAGAAATATTTTCTAATGTAGCAGAATAATAAATTTAGAACTGGATTAATAATCCACAAGCTTTTTCATACCATTGGGAAAATTCAGATCCATATTAAATAATTTTTAGGATATAATAAAGATAGAAAAAGCCTACATAGACCAGAAATCTAATTGGCATTAGAATTCTCATCAGTCACAACTGAATGTTGAAATTCAATATAAAAATATTTTCATGCTTATGATAAAAAATAAATATTTAGTTGAAAATTGTATAACCACTCAAATAATCAACTATGAAACCAGAATAAATATATTTTCTAAAAGATCTTAAGGGACCTACATTTATTGTGCTTTGTATGATTATTCTGAAGAGCACATTTTGAGGTATTCTGTATCCAGGCTACAAGTCTACAATTCAACTTATATCCATGTATATGTTGTGCTGAATTTCATAGATGTAACCAGACAGTTGAATTTTTGTGAGCCTGAGATTATCCTAGTAACTTGAGTGTTGCAATCACTTGGGAGAGTTGGTGAGTAGGACTCATCATGGCAGAGTAGGAAGCTGGAATCAGGGGTGAGGCTTCAAAGGGCTACCTAGTGACCTAGTGATCTCCTTCTGCCAACCACGTCCCCCCTTCCAATGTCCTCACAACTACAGAAATATTGTGACCAATTGGAGAACAAGTACTCTAACATGAGCCTACGGAGAATATTTCCAATCCTAAAACAGAGAATGTAAAAAAAAAAAAAATCAGGAGGTGGCAGGCAGGCATCAGCAATTGGGAACAGTCATTTCAGAAAGTAATAGCAATCAGATATTGTCAGCCACTGAATAGGGAAAACACTATATACAGAAGATGGTATTATTGATAACTCAGGGGAATTAAACAACCTGGTAATGTTATAAAATGTGACATATATATATATACAGAGAGAGAGAGAGAGAGAGAGAGAGAGAAATTGCAAATTCTGATGGCAAGAAAGCACCATATGAAAAAGTCAGAATATGTTTAAAGTATAGAAAGCCTAGTGCAAATTAAGTTTGGAAGACTGCTATGTTTTTCAATAGCAATGGAAACGACTACAATGTGAAGACATCTTGTATAATAAATTGTGAAAAAATAACAATATAAGGAATGTGTGCAGTTATGCAATCATGGACAATTGAACTCAAATAAATGAGGAATTTGAAACATCTCCCAATATGGAAGACACTGTATGCATTAAAATTTGTACAGCTAAATTTTAGTATATTGTAAATAGTGTTTCATTTTGATGCTGAATGATAGCTTCTATTGAGGGCTATCAGCACTAATATGTAGTGACAGCAAGAATGTTGTCTATCATTGCATACTACTTGGTGCTCCATTATATAAAACATAACATTTTTATAGGCAGAGGAATGAGGGTTTAGGTGATTGATATTTAGCTTTGATTATAAAAGTTTTGTCTCTACAATCACTCAATATTTAAAATTAATGAATATCTCAAAGCACTGGACATATGTGTTATGGCTGTTGATGTTGAATGGTTTCTAAATGTGAAAAGATACCTGAAAATAAGTAGTAAATAGTTTTAAAATAGTGATGGCAATTTACCATAACCGAATTAGTGTTTCATGAAAAATAACTGTTACAAATACAGTGAAAAAAAATGGCACTTTTAAAAACATTGTACATATCAACTTAATGTTTGGGCTAAATGATTTCATCTAAAACCAAGTACTGATAATTTCTCAAATGAGAAGTGAAAGAAAAGCTTTGAATTCACCACAATGAACACTTTATTGCATGTAACATTACATTAATCTCTACTGGTCTATCATACACTGAATCATTTACCCTCATATAGTTTTGTAATGCCAAGTATAGATCACTTGACAAATTTTGTATCACTGAATGGTACCGCTCTTCCAAATACTGACATGATTAATTATGCAATATTACAAAAATCCATTATTTAAAATAACTAGCTAATCTCATGTGCAGGGAAGAGTGGGTGGACATCTTTGAGGAATGTTATTCAGCATAACATACTTAGAAATAGAAAGAGAAAAAAAAAGGTGCAAAAAGGTTGAAACACTGTAACTCCCAAGCAGTGAAAGAAAATCTGATTTATAAGTGATATGGTTAAATTATAAAGTTCCAGGAAGATTTCATAATACTTCAGGGGAAGTTGTAGTGAATTAAAGAGGATAAGTAAGTCTATACTTTATTAAAGCTTATAACTTTGGTCTCAAGGTTATAGGCTGGCTAAGATGACACTGGGAGTGGATCCTCAGGTCTAGCCCAAAGGTGCCTTTGGCGGTGAATGTGAATTCCAGACCCAACATATACAGAGAGGTCTGACCTCTGCCATATTTTTGTGCTTGCTACTTTTGTTTCTTGCTGGCTATTTGGTTGTTTCTCTGCTTGGATGTATGGAAGCAGCTTCTTCCACCACTGATACAACTTCCCTTAGAGGTGTAAGGTGAAGTAAATCCCATTTCTCTCATACACTGAGTTTGGTTGTATGTTTGTCCCAGCAGTATGGAACTGCCTAATAAATATAAATAGAATTTTCTCCTCATTGTAAGTTGGTAACATGTGTACTTATGATTAACTTGATATGTTTAAAGTGAGGAATGCAGATCAATCTAACACTTTAATTTAATCACATATGATATCAAAATAAAGTAGAACATCTCAAAATATATTTCATGTACACTGAGCCATTATAGTCTCTATTCACTGTTTTAAAATACTTGTCTTCAGGCTAGAGAGATAGCATAGCAGTTAAGGCTGTGAAGTCTAAGGGCCCAGGCTCAAATTCCCAGAACCCATGTAAGGCAGATACATAAAGTGACACATATTCAAAAGGTGACACATGTGTACAAGGTGATACACACACACACTCCTGGAGTTTTATTGCAGTGGCTAAAGGCTTTAGTTTGCTAATTCTCTCTCTCTCTCTCTCTCTCTCTCTCTCTCTCTCTCTCTCTCTCTCTCTCAATATATATATATATATATATATATATATATAGATAGATAGATAGATAGTTAGATATTGAGATATATATATATATATATATATATATATATATATATATATATATATATATATATCTTACAAATTTCAAACTACATGACATGAAGAAAACTGGCTCATTTTTGTAATTATTTATTGACATTTTCTACATATATGTGATGTATTTTGTTCACAATCCTCTCTCATTACTTTTTAATTATTTTCCTGCTCTTTCCATGCCCTTCTGAATCCCTTATTCCTAACTAGTCCTGCTTCAACCTGAATTACTTTAATGTCCCTTTTTGTGTGTGTGGGCATGAGCCATTGAGCATAATTAGGGTTGCCTGAATAGACCCAGCTGAGATTATGAGGGCTTTTGTGTTCTACCAGTGGCTATACCTTTGTAAAATGTTCCCACTCCCACAGCCATCATTAACAACCTTTGGGCATGATGGACCTTTTACAACCTTCTCCATCACTTGTGATAGAGTATTGATGGACCCAGATATGTGTGGGTCTTCTGCTGGTTACATCAGTCCCTATGAGGTCAAGAACATTCCCCAGCACTCCTCCTCATCTCTGGTTCTTACATTCTTTCCACCCCATCTTTTCCATTGTTCCATGTATCTTTGAGATGTTGATATAAATGACTGATTTAGTGCTGAATACTACAGAGTCACATACTCTCAGCACTTTGAGAAGTTTTGAGTCTCCTCAGCACTTACCACCAACTTCAAAGAGATGCTGCTCTAACCAAAGTTGAGAAAGCCATTATTACTTCATGGAAATAGTTGTACATAGTCAGAGGGCAATGCTATTTGTAACACATTTCCATTTAGTCAACGAAGTCAATCAAGGAGTAAATAGGTACATGAACAGGAAGCTGTTAAGTATCTGGGTAGGTATAGACTCAGTTCTGGGCTTGGAGCTGAGATAATAAAGTTCAAGATGGCTTATACTTCCAAAGAAAAACTTCATTATGATAGGGAAAAAGGTGGCATGAGGAGGAAACTGTCAAACATCTGTATGGGCATAGAATGAGTACTGGGCTTAGAACTGGGCTAATAAATTTCAAGGTAGAACCCCTATGGCACTGCTCCTCCAGCAAGTTTATTGCAAAATTATCATCAACTGGAGATCAAGTATGAGACTTAAGGAGAAGCACAAGGAGGGCACTTTACATTTAAACTAATATACCTCGATAATAGTCATAGGACTGTTTCTCTAGTTGGCACATCCTCACTAGCTGATCTGTTGCATAGCAAATAGGATCCATTGCTGGATAAAACTACTTATGACTTTTTTCTTAGAGCATCCTGCACAGCACTGTCTAGCAGTATGACAAGTAGCCATCAGAGAGTAAGCTTCCAGCTCAGTTACGATGGATTTGATTACATAGTAACTTACAATTGAAACAAGTGTTTGACACAGTAGTTTTCTATAAGAAATGACTTTTGATGAATTCTAGTATCTAATATTTTCTAAATGTTACTATCAAATTAAATTTCTGAAAATTTCAATATTCAAACAATCTATTTCCATTGATGTAATATATCACTCAGCACTCTCTTTTTTTTCTCATGTGGATTATTTAATTAACATAAAATATATCTCTTTATAATTATTCTAATGATAATAAAAATTACCCTTAATCTATTAACACAAAATTATTATAGTAAGTCTTAGCTAAATTATACAGACTATTGGTACTGTTCACTTAATTATAGTTGTTACTTTATTTCCCTTATTCAAATAGTATGAATTAATGAATATAAATATATTTATTTGTAGAATATGTTAGGATTATTTTTTTTAATTTAAATTTATTAGTTTTCTTTTCAGCAAATACAGGCAGTTTGGTACCATTGTTAGGCTCATCCATGATCTACCCTCTCCCATTGGACCCTCCTTGTTGATGTAAATGGGTCGTGCATTGTGGAGTTAGCCCACAGTTATTGGTATGATAAATGTCTCTGCATATCATGACCCAATATGTGACTCTGACATTCTTTCCGCTCCCTCTTCTGCAAAATTTCCTTGAGCCATGTTGGGTTCACTTTTGGTCTGCTTCAGTGCTGAGGTGTTGTGGGCCTCTGAGGCTCTGGCTCTCTGATTTGGTAGGAGTTGATTTTTATCTGTGTTGGTCTCCTTCCCCTTTGTGCTGGTATCCAGTTCATCAGGAAAACATCACCCTTGCTTGTTTCTCCAATTATCCTTAGTTTCAGTCAGGCCCCTTTTGAGGTATGTTGGGGTAGCTCTCACCTTAGGATCTGCATCTATCTGAAAAAGAGAAGCAGATTCTCCAACGGAGAGTAAGTTAGCACCTGGAAAATTGAGATAACAGTTACTTTTTTGATAGAGTTTGATAGGTGTAGGCCCTCTTGTAGCCCATGATTGATGGTAGTTTGATATTGGAGAGTGGGCTTATGTTTGGATATGGTTCAGACTTGTTTCCCAGATCCAGCTATGGGTCTCATACCACTGAGGGGATCAGTTAGCCAAATCAAGAGCAGTTGGTTCCCCACCATGGCTGTGTGCCACTATTGCACTTGTGTGGGCATCACCTCAGGTTATTTGTTGCTAATTAGGTTAGACAATGGGTTGCTTGGACAGATATTGGTCATTTCCCCCAATCGCCCATGTAGCACCTTCTGACACTAGACATGTTGACTGTCTGGGGACTGACTCTTTCCTGGCTTCCAGCCATGCCATTCCACTTTAAGTGTCAGCTGCATACGGTGTCTTCAGCAATAGGGTCTTACCACTGAACTTTGGTGGGTCATAAAGTACTCTGACAGAAGTCTGTCATTGTTTTAGGAAACCTTGTAGGTTTCTCTGATCAAAAGCTCATTGTGGATGGTAGCTGCAAGCTGGTAGTGGGGGTTACAGGTCAGTGTCCACTAAGAAATTGAGGAAAAACATAACCAATATACAAGAGTTAGAGAGGAGAGAGAGAGAGTGGGGGGGAGGGAGAGAGGGAGAGAGGGAAGATGTAGAATATTTAGGTTAGTCTTGATCCTACCCTCTCCAGTGTCTTATGGTTCAGGTGTTTCCTGTAAGGGTCTAGTGAAGGTTCAGCCATTTGGTCTATCTTTTAGGAAGTAGAATTTTATGGTGCCATTGCCGTTTGGGTCCAGATTACTGTTTTCTACCCTTCTATGCCCAACCTGCCCTCCACATTTATCTTATTGTCTAGTCCATGAGGTGCTTGCTGGGTATGTAAGGTATCTTGGGTAGATTCAGGTTAGGTGTTGTAGATGAGTGAGACTATGTGTCGATTTCTTTCTGTGATTGGGTAAGTTCACTGAGAATGATCTGTTCCAGGTTCAACCATTTTTCCTCAAATTTCTTTGTGTCATTTTTTTCTTACTGCTGTATAGAATTCCATTGTGTAGATATACCACATCTTCATAATCCATTCTTCTAATGATGGACATCTGGGTTGATTCCAGCTTTTAGCTATTATGAATTGCGCTGCTACAAACATGGTTGAGCAAATCTCTCTGGCTTGTGGTTTGAAGGTTTTAGGGTAGATGCCCAGTAAGGGAATAACTGGGTCTGTTGGTATCTCTATAGTCAGCTTTTTCAGGAGTCTCCATATTGCTTTCCAAAGTGCTTGTACCATCCTACATTCCCACCAATGGTGAATGAGTATTCCTGCTTCTCCACATCCTCGCCAGCATTTATTTTCATTTGATTTTTTGATGTTGGCTATCCTTATTGGGGTAAGGTAGAATGTCATAGTTGTTTTAATTTGCATTTCTCTGATGATTAGGGATGATGAACATCTTCTTTAGTGTGTGTTTGCAATTTGTACATCTTCCTCTGTGAATTGCCTGTTCAACTCTGTGCCCCATTTTGTGAGTGGCGTATTTGTCTTCTTATTGTTTAGACTTTTGAGTTCTTTGTAGATTCTAGAGATTGGGCCTCTATCAGTTGGATAACCCACAAATATTTTCTCCTATTCTGTGGGTATTCTATTGGCTTTGCTTATTATATGCTTGTCTGTAAGGAAACTCTTCAGCTTCATATGATCCCATTGGTTGAGTGACTGTTTCAGAACTTGAGCCACTGGGGTTTTGTTCAGGATGTCTTTTTCCAATCCTATATAATGGAAAGTACTTCCTAAATTTTCTTCCAGTAGTTTTCGAGTTTCTGGTCTTATGTTGTGGTCTTTGATCCATTTGGATTTGAGTGTAGTGCATGGTGAAATGTGTAGATCAATTTTCAGTTTCCTGCATGTGGTTATCCAGTTTGCCCAGCACCATTTGTTGAAGATGCTCTCTTTTATCCAGCCTTACAACATTTACTAAAGAAAGGTTTTTGTGCAAATTAAGTTTTGTCTTCTGTCTCCTTTCACTGTTTGATTTTTCCTTCCTCAATTAATTTTTTTTGATTTTTCAAGTTTATTTTAGATATAGTGATTTTTTTCATACTATTTTTATGTGGCAAATTCTGAGTTACTCAAATAAATGAATGTGATATAAAGCAGTTTACGAACAAATCAATTAGCTTCAAAACAAATATAACTATATATAATAATTTTATAGTTTTATGTTCATGACATTTCTTGTTGACTGTTTGACAAATCTGTTTACTGCTACTTTTTCTGCATTTTTTATCTGAAAACAATAGAGTTATTTCTTATTTTTATTAGTATTTGATCATGTACTTTATGCATTTTATTTATATTGGTATTGAATATTCTAGACAAACCAGAAGTGGTTGATTTCAGGCTTTTGAGAAAGAGGGAGACAAAAGAGAGAGAGATTTAAACTATGAAAAAATGTCCTCATAAAATGAAAACAATGCATGCACAAAATTAGGTGACCACTTAAGGTGGTAACAGGTGAAAACATATCAAAATTTAAAAGTACAATATACAAAAATATTCCTGAATGTGTCAAAAGTAAATAAAATGTAAGCACACTAGAAAAGATAGGATGAAGGGCTTGAGCAGATAGCATGGGCCATCAAAATTGGAGATGCTAATAACGTACATGGGAGAAAGGGACTTTGATCTCTGAACACTTTTCATTGGTTTATGCTGCAGCTGAGTCTATACTTGAGAAATACCTGATATTTACCAGAACTGTTTCCCAGGAAATATTTTCTTTATTGATGTATCCAGAGCTTCTGTTAGCCTCACATGGCTTTGCCTTCTGAGGGATGGGCAGAATCTTTTACTCTTCTATGACTCCCCAGATGCTGTCCCCTAGGGCACATGATTTAGCTGAGATGTGTTTCCCAGCAGAATTGAGTAAATGTGTAGCAATCATGGCACTGAGATTTGTAAAGCAAAAGGACTTGCTATGGTGGATATTTTCATCAAACTAAGGCTCTTTCCTCTTTCTGCGCTGAGCAGTGTTTTGCAAGCACCTCAGGTTCTAAGATGAAAAGAATGTAAACAAATTTTGTCATACTCTTATCATGACTCAGCACAACTGCATCATTGTGCCCTTTCCTGAGCGATTCAGACATTTTGTAAAACCAGACGGCTAGTAAAAGAACATCCCATGAGGAAGCACCTTGTTGGCTCCATTGTACTTTCTTATTACAGGCTTACTGCTAAGGGATTTTGTTTTTGTTGTTTTTTACCCCCAAAACTATGTGACCTGAAAAATGTATACCCACCAACGATCTAAAAGAATTCAAGATGATGTCACAGTGCCTGCCATACTGTCTATAAAATAAATAAATAACCTGAGATATAAGAACTAGATACTCTTGCTTTGGAAGTTATTCCCCTGAGTCCATGTCGACATGAATAAATGCTCTGATTTGTCACTGTATCTCTGGTACTGGCTGCAACACTGCCTTTGAACCTTAAAGGCCTCCTAAACATTAATCACTCCACTCAAAGTGTGCAGCCCTGGCAATTCAAACATCTGGGTTCTACAGCAGTGAGCAATTCTATATGGTAGTACAAGAATTTGATGTATCTGATATTCAAGGTTTTTATAATTTATGACCTCATTTTCAATCTATGAGATCTGTTCCATGCCACTGAGGGCTGTTTGATCTCTCCTTGGGCACTCTCTAGTCATGAAATTGAAGCTCCCTGACATGTAGGTGTTTCATAGGATCAGAACCTTGGGTTGTCCCAGCTTTGGACAACAGCTTCTTTTTCTAAATGACACCTACTTTCTGCCTTCCAATGAAACATCCTGACAAAATGGGGTTTTTCACCACCACTGACCCACCTTTCAGAGGAATCGCTGTCTCACCAAAACTCACACCTAAATTTGAGACTTGTAAGGGCTGTGGGCTTGTCCTGAGGATGGAATACTTGTCTTGGTTTTCAGATTACATCTGGATTAGCCTCTGGAAGCATTTTCTAAGTCACTGACCCTGCCAGGAATGCATAGCTGAAACTGGGTTAATAGTTTCTCTTTATTTCTAATTTTTCTTATATCCTTTCACTTTGAATTTCTGAAGCATTTCCTCTGTTTACAATCAATTTATTTACTTTTTCATATTTTGATTCTTTCCTTCACTGGCTTTCACAGAGGCAGCCACTAGTCTGTTATTTTATACTGAAATCTTGATTAGAAATATATTTAATGTAAAATTGGATCATAAATATTTTAGAGTTCGCATAGCATATGGTCGCACCGTGACAAGACAAGTCTGCCATTTTAACTGCATGCACAGCTGTAGATGATGTAGTAATAAACATGTGTGTTAAAACCAATAAAACTTTGACTGCGGTGACAGACAGGACAGTGGTTTGGCCTTTGAATTTAGTGCATCATCGACATTTTCTTCTTCATAATGATGCATTTATTTTGGCTGGTATCTGGTATAATAAAAATCTGTCTTCTAGTGACAGTATCAGTTTGATTGCCAAAATTTTTCCTCTGATGTGGTGGTCCTGCCCTCTATGTTCTCCTCCAGAATTAGTTTGAAAATGGGCAGCAAGTACTTCTTTGCTGCATATACACAAAGTGCAAGAAATTTTGTGGCAATGTAAGCTGGGGCTATTTTTGTAGAGATGGTCTGTGCTACCTTTGGTCTATGTTATTTGTGCATCACAGAGGATTTGCTAGGTTCATTTACTGAAGTAGATGACTTCAGCTTTTGACCTCTGCTCTGTAGTGTTTTTTCTCATTCCTTGGCCTTAAACAAACTTTATTTTATTTCAGTCATTTTCAACTTTAAGTGACTCTGTTATTCCTACCTTGCCAAAATGACTATATGCTAATTTTGTGTTAAATCTGCAAAAAAGTATGGAAAAATTAAGAACACTTTCTGGTGCTCATTTTTCTTGTATCTCTAATTTTTAAATACACTGAAGTCCTACCTTTTCTCTCAAATTTTAAGAGCCTTATGTGTATAGTTGCGAAACGTATTTTGTACACTGGCTTTGGATATAATAAACAAGTAATACTAACCATAGAAAGCTTCCAACATTATTTTTAGTACACATGAGAAAATTTTAGAGTCAAGTTTGACCTCCAATTAGCACTTTCATAGCTGTTAAAAAACATGTAAGTCTTGTAAGCCTGGTATATTTATACTCCTGTTTTTGCTTAAATGTCAAGTCCTCCTTAACTTCAATAGCAGGGAATGTGATTAAATCAATACTGAATAGGTTTAATACTGACAGAGAGGCAAGAATACATTTAAATGAATGATCATTTTAGTGAGGCTTATAGAAAAATACGAAGAATGCCACTTGTATGAAAACATATCAGCCCTGTTTTAAAATTTTTTTTTCTGAAGTTACATAGGTTATTTTATTTTTTAAAATCTTTATTTATTTATTTATTTTGACAAAGAGAGAGATAGAGAAGGAGAATGGGCACACCTGGGCCTCCAACCACTGCAAATGAACTCCAGATGCCTGTGCCCCTTGTGCATCTGGCAAACATGGGTCTGGGGAATCGAACCAGGGTTATTTGGCTTTGCAGGCAAATGTCTTAACTGCTAAGCCATCCATCCAGCATGTTTCTTTCACTTTTTAATTGCATGACTGTGGATTCTTCTTAGCACACAGGCTAATAAGTAGTCAATTTAATAATAAAAGTGTTAAAATGGATACCAAGGTTAAGCAGGAATGAATAATTAATCTTACAAAGGGTCTATAAGAAAATTCTCTCAGTAAAAAATGACATTTCCCAAAGAAAGAAAGAGATGAAGCCTTCATAGCTTGTTCTCAGTCAATCTTTGATTTCTTTCCATCACCATGATACCTTCTGAATCGTTCCAAGGTCGCTGCCATCTGAAAAGAGCAAATTCTCAACCAAAAGTGAGAGTAGCATTAATATAAGGGCGTTTGCTTCTCTTTTTCAGATAGATGCAGATCTTAATAACAGAAACTAAGTGGTAACTATATGCACATATCCCAAATGACGTTGTTATCACATGATGTGCTTCAAGAAAACTCACATAAGGTTAAAAAAATTATCTCAATTGATCAAAGGTATGAAAATAAAGCATGGAAGCGATAATACAATATTTTTTAAAAGAATATGTCTAGCAAATTTACAAAAATAAAGGAATATAAAGTAAATTTTATCCATTTATGTGGTGGTATGAATTTAATGTCCCCTCACCCATATCCTCAGCTCCTCAAATGTTTCAATACTTGATCACTTGCAAGGTATCACTGTAAAGTTGTGGGACCTTCGCATTGTACAGGTTGGCTAAAGGAACTGTGACAGCTTGAGGTTTTATAATTTGACTACGTTAGTGTTTCCTCTCTCTATTTCATCCCTGATGATGTGATGATGTCACAATGGCTGTATGCTCCGCTCACACTTTGATAACCATGATGGGCTATGTCCTCTGGAGATGCTAGGCTTATAAACCCTTTTACTTCCATACGTTGTCACCCAGTGCAAATTTTGTCTAAGTAAGGAGAAAGTAGCAGGGGTTTTGACATGACAGAAAATATATCTTATGTATGATAAGATCATCAAATGCATATCTAAAAAAGCCAAGTATATACAGACATGAAAATTTCTAAGAAAATATGTGTCAGACCTGTACAATAAAAACTGAAAAGAAGTTTTGACCACAGAAATTAACAAAAGACCTAAATAAAAATAGAAAGTTATATCCATTAGACTATTAAGTAGAATTTTGAAAACTATAGTGTAAAATAAATTTGATAGCCAAATTTACAGAACTTAGAATAAGAGTGGAAGCAATTAATACGTGTGATTGTGAGATGTACTGTATTCTATGCTAATCAAATTGGGTGGAGTATTGGTAGAAAAATTAAGTTGGGACTTCCAGTCAGGAGAGTGTCCATCTATCCTGCCTCACACACCTGTTAGGGAAGGAAAGGCAAAACATGAGGGTTCATTAGGTCTTCTAGGTGGAGCAGACTCTAATAGACTTCCAGTGGGAGGTTGCATAGGGGCAGAAAAAGAGGGAATCAGCTGATTCCCATGCTCTTGGGTAGCCCACCAGTCCTCCAATCCCTTCAAGAAGCCATCTCAGCCATAGTCCCAACTGCAGGTTCCTCCCACATTAATCACAGGCAAGGGGGACGCACATGCACAAACACCGTCCCTCTCACCTCCATGCATGCTAACATCAACCCACTTGCTGTGCCCCCCTCACCCCCATGCACAGACCCAGGCCATCAGGCCAGCATAGCTCCACCTGCACAACCAAGCTCTGGAACCCCACCCCCACTCCCTGCCACCACTCCATCCCTATGTGCAGACCCCAGCCAGCAAGCCTTCAGGCGTGGGAACGTCATCCCACTAGTTGCCATCCCCACGCCTGTGCCAGACCCCTTGGGAATGCCAGCTTCCACCTCTGTGCCAGGTCATAGTCTCACTCATCTATAGAACCTAACCTGGATCTACCCAAGATGCCAACATACCCAGCAATCATCCTGAGGAATAGACAATAGGGTAGGTGGGGAGGGAGGGGAAGGCAAGGGAGGGGGTAGAGGACACAAAACAAGACCCAAACGGCAAAGGTACCATAAAATTCTACATTCTAAAAGGCAGACCAAATGTTTGAACCTTCAACAGGCCCTTAGAGGGAACACCTGAGTCACAAGGCACTGGAGAGTGTACGATGAAGACTGACCTTAATCTTCTACAACTTCTCCCTCTCTCTCTCCTTTTTATATTAGTTATCTTCTTCTTCCTTCTCTTAGTAGGCACTGTCCTGTAACTGCCAGTACCAGCAGGTAGCTATCATCTACAATGAGTTTTGGTCAGAGATTTACAAGTTTTCCTAAAAGAATGACAGATTTCTGTCAGAGTACTTGGTGACCTACCAAAGGTTAGTGGTAAGACCCTACTGCTGAAGACACCATATATATTTGACATGTAATATGGAGTGACATGGCTGGAAGCTGGAAGAGAGTCAGTCCCCAGTCAGCACATCTAGTGCCAGAAAGTGTTACATGGGCGAGTGGGGGAAAATGACCAATATCTGCCCAAGCAACTTTGGTCTAATCTACTAACAGCAAATAATTTGTTGTGATGCTCATACAAGTGCAATAGTGGCAAACATCACCAGCTGGTCTTGATTTGGCTAACTGATCTGCTCAGTTGAACAAGACCTAGAGCTGGAGTTGGGAAACAAGTCAGAACCATATCCAAACATGAGCCCACTCTCTATTATGAAGCTACCACCAATCATGGGCTACAAGAGGGCCTATACCTATTAAATTCTATATAAAAAAATAAGGATTATCCCATTTATGTGGTGTTAACTTTACTCTCTATTGGAGAATCTGCTTCTCTTTTTTTAATTTAATTAAAAAAAAATTTTTATTAGCAACTTCCATGACCCATGGTGATACCCTCCCTCTCCCCACTTACCCCTTTGAAACTCCACTCTCCATCATACCCCCTCAATCATCTCAATCAGTCTCTCATTTAATGTCTTGGTCTTTTCCTCATTTTATGATGGTCTTATGCAGGTAGTATCAGGCACTGTAAGACCATGGATATCCAGGGCATTTTGTGTCTTGAGGGAGCATGTTGTATGGAGTCCTGTCCTTCCTTTGGCTCTTACATTCTTTCTGCCATCTCTTCCACATTAGACCTTGAGCCTTGGAAGGTGTGATACAGATATTGTAGTACTAAACACTGCGGTCATTTGTTTCGATCACGATACCTTCTGAATCATCCCAAGGTCACTGCCATCTGAAAAGAGAAGATTCTCAACCAAAAGTGAGAGTATCATTAATATAAGGGTGTCTGCTTCTCTTTTCAGATAGACGCAGATCCTAAGGAAAGAACCACCCCATCATACCTCAAAAGGGCCCCAGGTGAAACTAAGAATAATTGGTGAAACAAGCAAAGATGCTGTATTCTTGGTGAACCTGGTACCAGTACATATACTTCAACAAGGAGGGGCCAGAAGAAGGTGATAGGACATGAAGGAGGCTAACAATAGTAACAACTTGACTGTATTCACTGAGTACAAAACTAATTAATAAAAAAAAAATAAATTAAAAAAAAGAATTACTTTAGTTTCTCAATGGAAGCTCTGAAAGGCAGAAGGGTGTGGAATGGAACACTGCAAAATCTAAGAACCTATGGCTTCAAATGCAAACTACTTTACCCAGAAAGAGTACCCCACATAATGGATGTTGAAAGAAAAACTTTCAGTGATAAAACTCAGATTCATAACTGTATGAACACAAAGCCAAACTTGCATAGAGTACTTCAGGAAATTATCCACACAGAAGAATCAAATAATCTACCTCAAGTGCCTACAGGAAGCAGATAACAATAACCAAAATCAAAGAAGGCACAAAACACTACAAAGTCCAAGAAAACACCAAACCATATAAACCACCAAGATATGGCATGGATCAAATAAAACTCACACTCATTACCCTAAATATTAATGACCTTAATTCATCCATCAAGAGGCAGCTAGCAGGATGGATCAGAAAATTAGACCCCTCAATCTGTTATTTTGATGAAACCCACGTCATCACTAAAGACAGATACCTACTCAGGGTGAAAGGGTGGAAAAATGATATTCCAAGCAAATGAGAGTAAGAAACAAGCAGGTGTAGCTATACTAATATTGGATAAAATAGATTTCAAACAAAAAATATTGAAAACAAAGAAGGCCCCTTCCTACTTATCAAGGGAATGATCCAACAAGAGGATATCACAATCATCAATCTTTATGCACCAAACATGAGGGCACCGCATTTAATAAAACAAAACCTACTTGACAACAAAACAGAAATAACTACCAACACAGCCATAGTTTGGGACTTCAATACTCCAATATCAGCAATAGATAGATCCTCCAAAAAGAAAATCAACAGAGGAGTGAGAGAGCTCAACAAAAGTATAGAACCATTAGACCTAACTAACATCTACAGAACAAATTACCCGATCTCCACAGACTATTCATTTTCCTCAGAAGCCCATGAAACCTTCTCTAAAATAGATCATATTCTGGGTCATAAAACCTGCCTCTATATATTTAGGAATATCAGTATAATTTCCTGCATAATGTCACATCACAATGCTGTATTGATAGAAATTAACTCCAAAAGATCTACCAAAAATCCCATTGGCTCCTAGAAACTGAATAACACACTTTTAAATAACAAATGGGTAGTAGACCAAATAAAAAATGAAATTGTGGAATTTCTAGAAAAAAAAAATGACAAAGAGAACACAAGTTACCAAAACTTATGGGACACCATGAAGGTGGACCTCAGGGGAAAATTCATAGCACTAAATACCTTCATAACAAAGATAGAGAGATCCCAAAACAATAACCTAACCATCCACCTAAAGACCCTGTAAAAACAAGAATAATCCAACCCAAAAAGTTCCAGAAGGAAAGAAATAATTAAAATCAGAGCAGAAATTAATGAATTGGAAACTAAGAAAACAATTAAGAAAGTTGATGAAACAAAGAGCTGGTTGTTTTCAAAAAAGAAACAAGATTGATAAACCTCTGGCCAATATGATCAAGTGAGAAAAGAGACACTTCAAATTAACAAAATTAGAAATGAAAAAGAAGAGATCACAGCAGACATTGGTGAAATTGGGAGAATCATCAGGACTTATTTCAAAAACTTCTATTCCAAAAAACTGGGTAATATGGAGGAAATGGATGAATTCCTGGACACATATCACCTACCAAAGCTAAACTCAGACCAGATAGGTTTATGACACCCATAGAGATTGGAAAGATAATCAAAAACCTCCCCAAAAAGAAGAGTTCAGGACCAGATGGCTTCTCAGTTTAATTCTATCAAACCTTCATGGAAGAACTGAAACCAGTTATTCTCAAACTGTGTCACACAATCAGAGAACAGGGAAAGTTCCCCTACTCCTTTTTATGAAGGTAGTATCATCCTAATGCCAAAACCAGGCAATGTTGCAACAAGAAAAGAAAACTATAGGCCTATTTCTCTGATGAACTTAAATGCAAATATCCTCATCACAATCCTCACAAACAAAACCTAACAAAACCTAACATCAAAAGAATTACCCACCTTATTCAAGTGGGCTTCCTCCCAGGAACACAGGGGTGGTTCAACACATGGAAATATGTCAATGTAATAACCCCATAAATAAGCTTAAACACAAAAACCAAATGATCATTTCAATAGATGCAGAAAAGGCCTTTGACAAAATACAACATCACTTCGTGATCAAAATATTGGAGAAAATTGGCATGGATGATTTATATCTCAGTATAATAAAGGCTATGCATAAAGCTCCAAAAGCCTAAAAATATGTAATGGAGAGAGAATGAAAGAATTCCCACTGAGATAAAATCAGGAGCAAGATAGGGATGTCCACTCTCACCTCTGCTCATCAACATAGTACTGGAATTCCTAGTTCAAGCAATAAAACAGGCAAAAGAAAGAAAAGGGATAAAATTGGAAAGGAAGAAGTTAAGTTAGCTCTATTCATAGGCAATATTATTCTGTACATAAGAGACCTAAAAGCCTCCATCTCAAAAAGTCTTAAAGGTGATTAACTCCTTCAGCAAAATAGTAGGATACCAAATCAATGCATAAAAATTAATAGCCTTTTTATATGCAAAAGACAAACATACAGAAGAAGAAATAAGTGACATTGTCCCATATTCAATAACAAACAAATAAATAAAATAAAATATGTTAGAATAACATTAACCAAGTACTTGAAAGATTTATACAATGAAACCATAAAAACACTAAAAAAGAAAAAGAAGAAGGAGGAGGAGGAGGAGGAGGAGGAGGAGGAGGAGGAGAAGAAGAAACTGAGGAGGACTTGAGAAAACATAAAGACCTCCTATGCTCCTGGATTGGAATAATTAACATTGTGAAAATGCCAATATTACCAAAGGCACCATACAGATTTAATGCAACACCAATCAATATCCCAACATTGTTCTTTACAGAGATAGAAAAAATGATTATAGACCAATTCGACAGAATCAACCACCCAGGCTTTATGTCAAGTAATTAGAGCTACTTAATATTTGCAAAAGCCCTAACAATATAGGCTTTCAAAAAGACAGTATCTTCAAATGGTCCTGGAAAAACTGGATAACCATATGCAGGAAACTGAACCTTGATCCACACATCTCACCATGCACAAAATTCAAGCCCAATTAGATCAAAGACCTCAATGTAAGACCTGAAACTTGGTTACTATTGGAAGAAAAAAAATAGGAGGAACATCCCATGTTATAGGAATGGGAAAAGATTTCCTGAACAAAACCCCAGTAGCTCAGGATCTTAAATAATCACTCAACCATTGGTATCTCATGAAACTGAAAAGTTTATTTTTTTCTTTTTTTTTTGGGGGGGGGGGGTTCAAGGTAGAGTCTCACTCTGGCTCAGGCTGACCTGGAATTCACTATGTAGTCTCAAGGTGGCCTCGAACTCATGGTGATCCTCCTACCTCTGCCTCCCAAATGCTGGGATTAAAGGCATGCGCCACCACGCCCAGCTGAAAAGTTTCTTTACAGACAAATATACAATAAGCAGAGGCAATAGATTACCCACAGAATAGGAGAAAAAATTTGCTGGCTATCCAATTGCCAGAGTCCTAATTTCTAGAATCTGCAAAGAACTCAAAAACCTAAATAATAAAAAGTCAAACAACCCACATGGGGTAAAGAACTGGACAGACAGTTCTCAAAGGAAGAAATACAAATGGCAAACATTCAGTTAAGAAAATTTTCCTCATCCCTAATCATCAGGGAAATGCAAATTAAAAAAAATAAAACTATGAGATTCCACCTTACCCTCGCAAGGATAGCAAACATCAAAAAGTCTAATACAAACAAATGCTGGCAAAGATATGGTGAAATGGGAACCCTCATTCACTGTTGGTGGGAATGTAAGATGGTACAACCACTTTGGAAAGAAATATGGAGACTCCTAAAAATGGTTGACTATAGAATTACCAACAGACCCAGTTTTTCCCTTATTTGGCATTTATCCTAAAAACTCCATGCCTTAGTTCAGAGAGATTTGCTCAACCATGTTTATAGCTAATCAATTCATAATAGCTATGAGCTAGATTCAATGCTGATGAACTTCACTAGACGAATGGGTAACCAAGATGTGGTATGTGATGGAATTCTACACAGCAGTTAGGAAAAATGACACAATGAAATTTGAAGACAATGGTCAAACCTGGAACAGATAATTCTCAGTGAACTCACCCAACCACAGAAAGATAATTGCCATATAGTCTCACTCATCATTGGCTCCTAACCTGAATCTACCCAAGATACTGACATACCTAATAAGCACCTCAAGGTCTGGACAAAGGGGCTCTGGAGAGTTTATGATGAAGACTAACCTTAATTTTATTCTCTCTCTCTCTCTCTCTCTCTCTCTCTCTCTCTCTCTCTCTCTCTCTTTATTCTCTCTTCTTACCTGTCTTTTTTCCCCTTCTTTTCCATAGTGCTGGTCTAAAAATCTCAGTACCAGCATGTGGCTAATATCCACAATGAGCTGTTGATCACAGAAATTTACAAGGTTTCCCAAAAGAAGACAGATTTTTGTCAGAGTAATTGATGACCCACCAAAGGTTATTGGGAAGACCCTACTGCTGAAGACACCATGGGCTATTGGTCTGGAAAATGGAGTGACCTGGCTGGAATCTGGGAGATAGTCAATCCCTAGACAGTTAGCTTGTCTAGTGCCAGGATGTGCTACATGAGAAGCTGGGGGAACATGACCAACATCTGTCTAAGCAACTTGTTGTTTAAGCTGTTCATCAGCACACAACCTGACATGATGCTCACACAAGTGCAATAATGGCACACAGCCATGGTACAAAACTAACTGCTCTTTATTTGGCTAACTGATCTGCTCAGTGGAATGGAATCCATGGCTGGAGCTGGGAAATAAGTCAGAACCTTATCCAAAAATGAGCCAGCTCTACATTATCAAGATCTAACCATCATGACTACAAGAAGGCCTATACCTATTAAATTCTCTCTAAAATAGCAATGGTTATCCCATTTATCTGGTTCTAACTTCACTCTCCATTGGAGAGTCTGTTTTATTTATTTATTTATTTTCAGATAGATGCAGATGCTAAGGACAGAACCATCCCATCATACCTCAGCAGGTCCCCAGATGAAACTAAGAGTAGTTGGGGAAATGAACAAGAGTGCTGTTGTCTTGGTGAACCTGATACCAGCACAAGGGTGAAGGAGAAAGACACAGAGAA
Organism: Jaculus jaculus; assembly: GCF_020740685.1. NCBI lineage: Eukaryota > Metazoa > Chordata > Mammalia > Rodentia > Dipodidae > Jaculus > Jaculus jaculus. The sequence goes on along the minus strand of NC_059103.1, from coordinate 181,368,335 downwards.
CACTCAACTCCTACCAAACCACATATCCAGAGACACAGAGGTTCCCAAGACATTGTCAATGAAGAATGGACCCAATATGGCTCAGGGAAATTTGTGTAAGAAGAGGTGGGAATAATGCTAGAGACACACATTGGGTCATTATGCACAGAGACATTGCCTGCTACCCATAACTAGTGGCTAACCCCACAATGCACGACCCATATTCCCCAACAAGGAGGGTCTTTGCAGAGTGGGGAGGACAAGGAGTAGGCTAATGATGGTATAAACATTACTGTACCCACACTGTACATAACTAATAAATAAGTAAATATATAAATAAATAGAGAATAAAGCTTTATTGAAAGCCTTTTAAACAAGCAAGGTAATAAAAAGGAAAAAAAAATGAGTTAGCATGGTCCATTTAGCTTTGTCAAAAATGTCAACAAAAACAGTTAAACTATTCTTTTTGATAATTGTTTTGAATGAAATAGACATGCAATTGATAGAAAAATGTACATATATACTCCTGTCATGCCAAACATATTACATAAACCCTCAGAATGAAATATAAAACTATCAAATTAAAATATTTTATTGTTTAATCAAATGAAAAGATAATGTACACAGTTAGACATATTGTCCCCAAATATTTCCTATAATATACATGTACTCTGAACCTCTATCTTTTTGACAACTCAAAATTTAGACAATACACAATTTAAAAGTAATTATTAAAGTCTGGAGCTTTACCATCCTGAATATGCCTGATCTCTCCTGATCTCGGAGGCTAACCAACATCAATCCTGGTTATTACTTGCATAAGAAAATCAATTAGTACAGCTTATGAATAGGCACTTCACCATATAAGATATATGAATAGAAATTCACTACATGGAGGAAATACTTAAATGTCCTAATCCATTAGTGAACTAAAATTTAAGTTGCTATTACTGCTATAAATTCATTACAATCCCTGAATTAGCATGAAGTTAAACCAGTGTGAATGGTGATCTACCATAAAGAGATCTCATATGATGTCTTCAGTGCAAGATAAGTATAGCCTGTTTTGAAAAATAACTTTCAGTTTCTTATAAAGTGAAACTTAAACCTACTTTAAGGCAAACTATAAAGCCTACACATATACTGAAAGGAAATAAAGCCTAGCTTCACAAATTACTTATGTATACTCTTAATAAAAATTTATTTATTTATCTATGCAGATTAATTTACATTACTGTAACAAGCATCTGAGACACATGAGTGCATAATGAGGAAAGAATAAGATGGCTCAGAGTTTGGATTGTTCAGTATATGGTCACTTATCTGCTGATTTTGTGCCTGTCATGAGAAAGTATATCATGAAGGGAATGTTTAAAGCAAGAAGCCACCACTTCATGACAAATCTGCCTTGAGGAAGATAAAGGATCTATGTATCCAACATCCCCTTTCAAGAGCATTCTTTCAATGATGCAATATTTCCAAGGTACCTACTACCTCCTAATAGCAGCAAATCTAAGAACTAAACCTTTTACACATGGGTGTTTTAGGCAAATTTCAGATCCAAACCATAAATCTTCTAACTAGAAAAAAGGTATATTAGTGAATGAATTTAAAAAATGTTCAGATAAGGAACATTTATATAAGTTAGCTATATTCAATGATAACATGGTGTAAACTCCAGCTAAATGCATGGTAGGAATAAATTGAATGTTAAGCTACAAAAAAGTCAATTATAAAATGCCATCAACTTTATGATTTTAGTTGTATGATTGTCGCGTCTGCCTCAACCAGCAAGAAGACACAACCACCAGTTTATTCAGGCAACTTCAAGCTTCATCTCTCCCAAGCCTTGGGCGGGGCTTCCTTATAAGCGCACTCACTCCGCCCAATCACCCCAGGTTATGCAACCTCTCCAGGCAAGCATCAGAAGTCAATGAGCAGCGGTGAGGGCGAGCTCCTCCAAATATGGACTTGTTTGTCCCAAGCATAGAACTTCCGTCAGGCGCCATGTTTAGGGCTTGGCCCGAGGGGCTCTCCACAGCTCCCCCTTATTTATTATTTTAAAAGGCGCAACAGCAGGACACAACAGGTGGAGGTAGAGGTCTGATCCCTGGTGTGCAAGTACCCTTTTCCCAGGGGAAGGAATATGAGTACAACCTTCATGCAATCAAGCATGCCTCCCAACTGCTCATAGGCAACCCCCTGTGCAGTGCTTTGCCTCGCACCCCAAGGTGATGAATACTTAGGAAGCCACTATTTAAGGGCAGCAAGCCAAATCTGGGGAGACTGTCCTTCTTCTATCGCAGCAAAGGCCTGAGCTATCATGGCAGAGGTGTGGGCCTATGCCCTTTTGAGGCGACAAATACACCAGATGAACACCACGAAAACTAATATCAGCATTCCCCCCAGGGCTCCTATGTCCTCCCACCCCTTTAGATGATTCACTGCAGCGGAGATCCATGTCGTCAGCTCAGTTGCCAGAGAAAGATCCACTTGAGTAGAATTCACCGTCACTATTTCAAGCCGTAGATCCTGCAACAACTGTTAAAAACCTTGAGACCAGCTTTCCTGCAATTGGGAGGATAAGGGCCTGGACAGATTAGCTGCTCTCGTATAATTTTGGTACTGAACAGAGGTAATACACAGTCCGGGTAGCTTCCATTCACAACCAAGTTGAGCAAGTTGCCATAAAGCATCAACTTGTTCCTGAACCAGGTCCACTCTTTGATTCAAAATCATAATGCCACCTTTTAGATGTGAATTAAGGCTCGCCTGTTTGTCAAGGGCAGAGGCTACAGTTGCCGATAGGTTACTAAGCGTCATAGCAATGGCAGCCGTAGTAGCCCCCACTGCCGCCACTGTGATAGCTGCCACTGCAGCTGCTGTAATACCAAAGTCTCTTTTATTCCTAAAGACGGTCATGGAGTTAGGGGCCAGGACAGGCACAGGGACAAATCTGGGCATGCAAGTCACTTCAGCTAAGGGAAATGCAGTCCCATTCCAGCATAAAGTATAAAAGCAGGTATCACTCTTACAGTCTAAATAAGTATCATTAAAAATAGTAGCATTAGTTCGATTTGCAGGAATATTGTGATTTTGATTACCTATTTTATCAAACCAAGCTGCGGTCTGGTTATAAAGCATGACACATTGGCTACTCTCACTAATATTACTAATAATATGAAAGCACAAATTCCCTTCTAGCTTGAATGCAATGCTTTCCCCCACAGGTGATATACTTTTATCATCTGGTATAAAAGGCAGTCCTAAAGTTTTATTAGTAGACAAAAAACGGGAGAACACTTGCGCATCATGACAGACGGGCATCGGTTTCGGGAACACTGACAAGAGCCCCCATCGCTCTTCCTGTTGTGTTGTCGGGGCTATCATCATCATCCATAGGACTAACAGGATCTTGGACTTCATGTTGACAACACCGAACCAAGTGCTCCAGCACCCAAATTGGGTCAGTTTGATCCTGTGGAAATATGCAAACAGATCCCCTCGCCCAGGCCAATACAAGATCTGGTCCTTTCCATTGTCCTGAGAGAAAATCTTTCCATTTTGCCATTCCCCAATTTACTGGGACATGATGAGCATGTCTATCAGCTGCTGTCCAACCCTCATTATCCAATTTTAAAAAATTAAAGTATATAGTGCTAAGGAAGCCCTAACCTTCGGAGACCGGCTGTGGCCAATTCCCCCTTTTTGATTTTGCAAACATTCTTTTAAAGTCCTATTAGTTCTTTCAATGATACCTTGACCCTGTGGATTATAGGGAAGTCCATGCTTAATCTGTACTGCCATGTGTTGGCAGAAAGTATTAAAGGAATGTGCGGTATATGCTGGACCATTATCTGTTTTTAATTGTTTGGGCTTTCCCCATGCAGCCCAGGCTTCTAAACAATGCTGTATTACGTGTGATGCCTTTTCCCCACTGAGTGGAGAAGCAAAGACAATGCCTGAGCATGTGTCCACAGATACATGAACATATTTTAATGTCCCAAATTCAGGAATATGTGTAACATCCATCTGCCATAATTGTAATGGAAGTAACCCTCTGGGATTGATACCAAATGAGGGGAGATTTTGATAAACTATACATTGCGGGCATGCTAAGACAATTTCTCTGGCTTCTGCATGTGTTATATTAAATTTTAATTGTAACACTCAGGCATTTACATGGAACTGAGAATGGAATTCTCTGGCTAGTTCTAAAGGTGAAGCCAAAAATATAAACTGCATTCTAGAACATTTATCAACCACGTCATTTCCTTCACACAGAGGTCCAGGCAGGCCACTATGTGCTCGGATGTGATGTATAAAAAAGGGATTTTTTCTATTCCAGATTAATATATTTAATATTAATATATTTAAATATAACAGTGGAGGGCTTAATCTTTCCAGCTATTTCTAAATCTTTAACCAAATTGACTACATAATTAGAGTCAGAGATTAAGTTAAAGGGAAAAGGGCAATCCTTAAAGACTTCTAGCACTATCTGAAGCTCCACTAATTGTGGAGTGTTAGGGAGAAACTGCCTGATAACAGGGTCTTGAGAGTCAACCATATAAGCACCACAGCCTGTTTTAGATCCATCTGTAAAAATATTTTTGGCCCCAACTATAGGCTGGGTTTTTGTCACTTTATAGAACGCAACTGGATGCAATTTAAAAAAGGTCATAAGAGGATGTTTAGGATAATGATTATCTATTTTTCCACCAAAGCAACAACTTAAAATGGCCCAAGCATCTATAGTTGCAGTCAAGACTCTGACTTGATAACTGTTATAAGGCACAATAAGAGTCTGTGGCATGAACCCAAAATATTGTAGACACTGGCGGAGTCCTTCAATAGCAAGAACAGCCACAGCTGTGGGGATATGCTCCACTGTTTTTCCAGGAGAGCTTTTAGGATGTATCCACAACAGAGGACCTTGCTGCCTGTGGGCTGTTCTACTGTTTGCAAGATGCAAAGATCTACAGGTGTTCCTTCTATTACTCTATGTAATTGGGCAGTAGAAATCTCTTCATTAACAACATTAATAGCTTTTCGGGCATCTTCTGTCAGGATTCTAGGTGAATTTAAAGTTGGATCTCCCTCTAGTATTTTGAATAGTGGCTTTAAGACATAATTAAGCATTTTTAAATATGGAAGAATCCAATTTTTATCTCCCAACAGTTTCTGAAAATCATTGAAGGTATGTAAATTATCTAACCATAAACTAATTTTCTGTGGCCAAACCAGGTTAGGTGAAACCTTTGCCCCTAAGTAAGAAAGGATTGATTCATGTTGTACCTTTTCGGGGGCTATATAAAGACCCCAACCTTTTAATTCAATTACTAGATTACTATAGGCTTCTTTTAAATAAAGTTCTTCTTTGGCAGCAAGTAATATGTCATCCATGTAATGGATGCATTTTAAGCCTTTAAATTTTTCTCTTATAGGAGCCAAAGCCCTTCCTACATAAAGTTGACACATAGTCGGGCTACTAGCCATCCCTTGGGGCAAAACTATCCATTCGAATCTTTGGTCGGGTTGTTCATGATTACAGGAAGGTATGGTGAAAGCAAAACGTTCAGCATCTTTCTCATTCAACAGGATGGAAAAGAAACAGTCTTTGATATCTATCACTATCAATGACCATCCTTGAGGCAAGGTGGTTAATAGGGGAAGGCCCCTTTGGATAGGTCCCATAATTTGCATCTGTTGATTGATAGCTCTTAGATCATGTAAAAGCCTCCACTTTCCAGATTTCTTTTTGATTACAAATATTGGGGTATTCCAGGGGGAAACAGAAGGTCGGATATGTCCAAGAGAAAGTTGCTCTTGGACAAGTTCATAGGCTGCCATCAATTTTTCTGAGGATAAGTGCCACTGAGGAACCCACACCGGATCCTCAGTTTTCCAAGTAATGGGAATTCCCTCCTCAGTGGCCCCTAGGAAAAACCAACTCCAGCTCTACCCTTTCTTTCACTTGGTTGGACAGGGGATCACCGACCCTGCAAATATTTACCTATTCCAAAAGATGGATGATATCCCATATTTTGTATCATTTGTTGAGAAGCAGCAGAATACTCATTTGTAAGTCTCATCCCTAAATTTTGTAATAAGTCCCTGCCCCAAAGAGAAATGGGCAAGTCTAGTACATAGTATTTCACCTGAATGTCCCTCCACATCAGTCCATTCCAATGTTCTAGAACTGATACCAGGAGTTTTTGCGAAGCCTAGTCCTCATAACACCTGATTAGAAGACTGTACTGGCCATCCTGATGGCCAGTCCTTTTTTGCAATAATGCTACGATCAGCCCCTGTATCTAACAATCCTAATATCCTTTTTTCATCTACCTTAAGTTCCAGCACTGGGCGCTGATCTAGTTGTAAAGACAGGAAAGTTAACTCTGTGCCAGAAGATCCAAACCCCTGTTTCCCCTGTTGTATATTTCTAGCAGGAAATTGGTCATGTAGACTGGGCAAAAGAACTAATTGAGCCACACGGTCTCCGGGTGATATGGACGTTATTCCCCTGGGGGAGGAAACCATTATATTAACTATCCCTTGATAGTCAGGGTCTATAATGCCCGGGTGGATTATCAGCCCTCGTAGGGCCGATGAAGATCTCCCTATCAATAATCCCACTGTATTTTCTTGTAAAGGGACAGAAAAGTCAGTTTCAATTAATTGTGTTCCCATTTGAGGGTTCAATAAGAGTCTGGTGGTGGAGCAGAGGTCCAATCCTGCAGAGCCCTCAGTGGCTCTCCTCGGTTCCGAGGGTGTCTCAGTGTTGGCCAGGTCTCCTCTTTCTGCTGTGAATTGTCCATTGCCCCATATATTTGTGGGCCCTGAGGACGAGGACCCCGCTGCCCGTTTTTTGGCCGTGCTCCACCAAAGCCAGAAACGAGGGGCTGGCCATTAATATCTTTAACTGATCTACATTCATTAGCCCAATGATTACCTTTTCTACATATAGGACATAGTCCTGGCTGTCTCATTCTACCCCCTCCTGATTCAGCCCCTCTTGCTGCGTAATCTTTCTTCAAATGTCCATGCTTCCACATCTAAAACAGGCCCCAGGAGGAATTGTCTTCTTTCATTTTGGCAATTGCATTACTGCAGTGGCAAATCCTGCATTAGTAAGGGGCCCACCCAGTTCCCTGAAGACCTTCATTCATGCTTCTATACCTTTGTGTTTATAGGGGGTGATGGCGTTTCTACATTCCTTGGTGCACTGTTTAAAAACTAATTGCTGGATAAGAGGCATTGCACTATCAGGGTCACCAAAAATCCTCCCTGCAGCTTCAACCATCCTCGTGACAAAGTCTGAGAAAGGTTCAGTTGATCCTTGCACAATCTTGGTAAGATTACACGATACTTCTCCCCTGTTGGGCAAAGCCTTCCATGCCTTAATAACCATGCCATTTATCTGTCCATAAACCTCCTTAGGATATCCTGTTTGTGCATTGGTGAATCTGCCTTGCCCCATTAACATATCCCTGTCCCAAAGGGCGTGCCCTGCAGCCTGATTGGCGGCTGCTTGTGCATTTGCAAACTCAAACATGAATGCTCTCCAGTCTAGATATTGTCCTGGAGAAAGACAAGCTTTGGCCAGCCTAGACCAGTTATCAGGAGTCATGCAATGTCTCTGCAAAGCTTCAACCTGAGCCACAGTAAAGGCAGCTGTTATGCCATATGTTTTCACTGATTCTGCCACAGACTTAATGACTTTAAAATCCAGCGGCTCATGGAATCTGTTACCTGCCTGCTCTTGGAACACTGGGAACCCAATTTGTGAAGACCTAACCTCGCGCCAAACGTCTGGGCAAAATGAAATTTGCTGAGTGAAAGAGCTCGAACGCTCCACCCCATAAGCAGGGGGTGTCGCAGACATACTTTCAATGTCTTGTCCCTTTCTATTGCTGTTATACCCTAACTTAGTATTTGGTGGGAGTTTCCGGGGTTTTACTTCCTCTTTATTTGGCTTCCAATTTTCTTGGAATGGAGCCAAGGAGGGGTAAAGGCTAGTCCTTTCAAGCTGTTGCACGAGTCCCTCTGCTTCCTCTTCTGAATCTTCACTGGAACTACCAGAGGAAGAGACGCTTCTCTTGGACTGTAAAGATCTTTCCCCTCTTAACTGATCTAACTAAGGCTTGTCTTCCTGCCTCTAAAGCGCCATAGCACCTATCATCCTCAAGACAGCTCCTAGCCATTTTCCAGACTGTTCTTACTCCTGGTTTTAATGTTCCATGTTCTCTAGCAAAATCTTAATCTCTTCCTAGTTTTTCCCAACTGGTCACTGTCAAGTTTCCCGACACAGCAAATCAGGGGGCTGCTGTATCACATTCCTTCAAGAAACGTTGCAGGGTGGCTCTACTCAATTCCAACCCCTCTAATTTGAGCAGTTCCTGCAACGCTGAATAGATCGGATGCGATGATGACGCACCCATAGTTTCAATTTTACCTTTCTAGCGCCTACTTCCTGGCGTCCTAAATAGCCTCTAAATCAATTTTACCTTTCTAGCGCCTGCTTCCTGGAATCCTAAATAGCCTCTAATTTTCCTGAGGACCTTCCCCAAACCCTGGGGTTGTAAGCCCAACTTACCAGGGACTTACCCTGCGCACACCCCTGACTGTTGTAAGTTCTGAACTCTTCGGTGGGGGAGTCGGGTTCCCCATATGGGCGACCACTTGTCACGTCCGCCTCGACCAGCAAGGAAGACACAACCACCAGTTCTTCTTACAGCAGTTTATTCAGGCAACTTCAAGCTTCATCTCCCCCGAGCCTCAGGCGGGGCTTCCTTATAAGCGCACTCACTCCGCCCAATCACCCCAGGCTACGCAACCTCTCCAGGCAAGCATCAGAAGCCAATGAGCAGCGGTGAGGGTGACTGCCTCCAAATATGGACTTGTTTGTCCCAAGCATACAACTTCCGTCAGGTGCCATCTTTAGGGCTTGGCCCGAGGGGCTCTCCACATATGATGATCTAGAAAATGCTGATCTACAATGACAATGAGCCGAACAGTGACTGCCACTAGCTAGAGTCTGAGGAAATGCTCCGTAACTTGAATACCATCGCATGTCTAGTCATCAGAACTGTTAATGTGCACCAGCCTTGTAGATTTGACTACATGTGGACTATGCTTCTATTATAAATAATTCACTAAGAACAAATATTAAACCAACAGGCTCCTATTTTTGTTTAGTTTAGAGACATGTGAACAATGACAAGAATGACTAGGATTGTGGTTAAACAGTTAAAGGCACTTGCTTATAAAGTCTTCTGGACTGAGATCAATTCCCATAGCACCCTCTTAAAGTTGGACACAACGTGCTACAAGTGCCTGTGATCCCATTGAGTATATGACAATTGGAGCTTGAGCCAGGAGAATCCAAAGCTCACACGGTTCAGTTATACTGGTATACATTTGCAGCTACAAAGTATTCTGGTCTCAAAGTAGATGGAAGAAGAAAAAGATACTTTGTGGTTGTCATCTGACCTTCACATGTATTCCAGGTCATATGGTGTGTCTATACACACAGACACATAAATATATGCATGCATGAATGCATGCACACATACACACAAATAAATTTACAAAATAAAAAGGGCAGGAATGGGATTAAAGAGCCAGCGACACACTGTTACCAGACTCAAGCATCACTGATGTATAATAGCCTTTATTCTCATACTTCCTAAAAACAAAACAAAACAAAACAAAACAAAACAAAACACCTTTACAGGGCTGGGCATAGTGCCACATGCCTTTAATTCCAGCACTCAGTAGGCAGAGGTATGAGAACTACTGTGAGTTCAAGGCCAGCCTGAGACTACATAGTGAATTTCAGGTCAGCCTGGGCTAGAATGAAACCCTACATTAAACTGCCAAAAATAAATTTAAAAATAATGGTAAAATATATATATATATATAAATTTCTCCCTTTGCATCAAAGTCAAGTTCAGAACAGCAAGCTGGAGAAACTTCAATGGCTAATGTTCATGAATTTTTAAATACAAGAGATCTACTCACAGCATTGCTAAAACAAATAACTGAGAAGTTAAATTTGTTGGCAAAGGGCAGAAGTAAAATGGCATCCTTAATGAAACGATGGGTAATATCAAAGGTGTGTAGCTCTGCATGCCAGGGGAATCAAGAACAAAAACATACATGTATAACAAGGTTGATGAATTAAACTTTCATTAGATGCAGACCTATAATCTCTGTTACTTGGGAACTTGAGGCAAGAAGTATCCAAGTTCACTGTACTAGTGAATGAAGTGAATGAAGTCAAGGCTAGCCTGAGCAACATAGTGAGACCCTACATAAAAACAAAAAGGAAAAAGAAAGCTATGGATATATAGCTTAATGGCACACTATATGTCAAGCATGCTTGAAACTTCAGATTCAATTCTTAGTACAGAAAGAAAAATGAAAAATGGAAAGAAATAAATAATCATTGAAATACCTCAAGAATAGACCATTTGATGGTATTTTCTAAAACTTTGTATTAAATCACTCTCTTGTTTCATAACAGAGGCTTATACCAACCATTATAATTTGTTAATAATGATAAATAGGGGTACACTTCACAAATTAAAATAAAGTCAACTAATATGTTCCGAAGGGCAGCATTACATGGAGCTTTGGTACTCCTATGCTGGACGCCTATGAGTTCTGGGTCTCTTTCCAGGAAAATAGCATCTAACCTTCTAGCAATCTCCACCTGGCTTGGCTTTTATGATCACAGTAGCCATAGTGCTGTGGCCAGCTTAGTTTATAAAAGGGACAGTTGGAAGAGACTTTAGAAATAAGTCAAAGACTTCTTATGTCTCAGATTCAGAATCCACAGTGTCTCTTCTGTCATTTTTTAAGCAACTCACTGAGGCCATTTTAAATGCTGAGTCAAGTCAGACACTTCTAACAGTGTGAACAATTATATTTGTCAACTAGATTGGGGCAAAAATCCCCGGATATCAGGATAAGTATTGTTTTATGGATATGTTTATAACTGCTTAACAGTAAGGGCCTAGCACTTGAATTGGTTGGCTGAGTAAAGCAGATGGTCCCTCCCTGTGAACATGGAAGTCACCCAATCTCTTAAAGCCTGATTAGCCTACAAGACAGAAAATTGAATTTACATTCAGCCTAAATGCTTGAGCTAGGGAAATGACTTTCTACCAACAATGTTCCTAGCTCTCATTCCTCTCAGATTGGAATCTATACCACTGAGATTCATAAACTTGGTCTTCAAATTATTATTTTCTATTCCCTGTATCCCATCTAGCAGGCTGAAAATTATACAGTCCAGACATTTTTTTTTTTCCTATCAGTTATTCCACACTCCACATCTGAAGTTTTGAGAATTAAAAGTTATAGTTCTTGACCTCACTATCACCTTTCTTACACATATTTCCTGGTAATGTTGACACATGAATGCTTTCACTAGAATCTAAAAGTCCTCTATGGCTTCATATGTGGAATATTTGTTCCCCAGTTGGTGGTGTTGCTTGAGAAACCATGGAACCTTTAGTATGTGGGGCATAGAAGGTGGATGAAGGTTATCAGAGGTGTGCTGTGGAGAGACTTATATTATACACTCTGTGGTTCCTCCCTTGTCTTTGCTTCTAGGTCTGCAGGATGTGAAGTGCCTGAATGCCATGGTTTCACCTTCATGAGCTGATCTACTCTGCCATGTCTGCCCCGCCATGATGGAATGAAACCCTTCAGAAATGAGCCAAATAAAATCTTTCCTCCTTTAGGTTGTTTCAGGTAGATTTTATGTAACAGTGACATTAAAATAACTCATCCAGGGCAGACACAGAACAGTACATATTATGAGCTCTCCTGGCATATAACACAAGTACTTTATTAAATAGACCTTAGACCTGATTTATTGCTTCACATTTCCAATAGTTACCAGTGAACACATAATTCAAGGCACTGGGGTCATTTTATATTTCTAGTAATATGATACCTTATTTTTTATATATGTGCATTAAATGTCTATCATCTATTAATTTATATCTATTACCCATCTGTCCATATATCTATGCTTTTATCCAACAAGTGCATTTGTATAAACAGGAATTTTGAACATCTAGCTAGCTTGTTCATTCCATCAGAAAAGCTGTACATACAGTTAGGTTAAGCAAGTCTTTTCCTGAGGAGAACCATGAAGATACAAAGAAAATAATCCCATAATCTTTAGTTCTTTTGCCTAGGAAAGCAGGAGCAATCAAGACTAACTACATACCATTAGGATTCTCAACCTTTTTATTTAACAAGACCCTAATTTTTTCCTGAGATCTTAATAAACAAACTCATAGGCTGGAGAGATGGTTTAGTGATTAAGTGCTTGCCTGTGAAGCCTAAGGACCCAGTTCGAGGCTCAATTCCCCAGGACCCACCTTAGCCGGATGTATAAGGGGGTGTACACGGCTGAAGTTCGTCTGCAGTGGCTGGAGGCCCTGGCATGCCCATTCTATCTCTCTCTCTATCTGCCTTTCTCTCTCTCTCTGTCTGTTACTCTCAAATAAATAAATAAAAATTAAAAAAAAGAATAACAAATAATGGAAAGGTGTGGTGGCACCTGCCTTTAATTCTAGTACTTGGGAGGCAGAGGTAGAGGGCTTGTTGTGAGTTTGAGGCCAGCCTGAGCTAGCTGGAGACCTTCCTACCTCGAAAAATCAAAAAAAAAAAAAAAGATTATATATATATATATATATATATATATATATATACATATATATATATATATATATATATATGTGTGTGTGTGTGTGTGTGTGTGTGTGTCTAAGTCTGAGGTCCAAGTAATGTTTTAAAAAGTGAAGGGATTTATAAGTGTTGAGAAAGAAAGGCAATAAGCACACACAAAAACACTATGTATGAAGTTAGGAATAACAACAATTCCAATAATCTACTAGTAAATAGTCTCAAATACTTTCTAGATGCAAAACATAAAATGTAGTGTAATATTCAGATTACTAAAAGAAATCAACTTGTAGTTGACGATTACAACAGGTAAACTGATGGCTACCCCCAGAATGCATGATCCACAAAAACCAAGGAGGAGGGTCCCTTCAGAGGGGGAGGACAAGGAGGAAGCTAATGATGGTACCAACATGGCTGTTTACACACTGAGTATGTATATAATCAATAAAGAAAACTAATTATACCAAAAGTTAGTAAACTTATCATATATTACATTAAGAATCTTATGAAAAATTCCACCATGTTAAGAAATTAGTTCAGTTAAAATTGATTAAATAAGTTAAAAGAAAAACTTAGGTTTAGGTTTGCATTTTGCCCAGTTAAACAATAGCTATTGCTCAAGAATGAGCAACTGTTTGACAAAACCTTAGATTTAAAAGTGTTAGGTCACCCCAAGACAAGTACATGTAGTGATAATTCATAAATGATCACATGTGGGATCTCTTCTTCTCTTGATTAATGCCCATACATTATCTATGTCTAGAAAAATAGCAGCTTAAATTGTTGTGGCCACTGTACTGTTCTTCTGCCATTAATGCCTGCAATCAATTTTCTGGGAAATGCAAACATGCTACTTAAGAAAGGGAATTTTTATAAATATGATCAAATAGGTGAGATGAAGAGATTATCTTGGAACTTCAGGATAGGCTTATAAATATCAAATGTCCTAAAAAGATAGAAGAAGAGAGAAGCAAAGAATTGAAGAATATGTTGAAATAATGACTTTGGCTTTGAAGATGATGGGAGACAACATGAGCAAAAAATACTGATGACTTTTACAAAACTTAACATGATAATGAATTTTCACAAGTTATCCACATGTTTTTTTAGCAAAAATGACAATAATTCATGTTTATGGGCTGGAACAATGGCTCACTGGTTAAATGTGCTTGCTTGCCCAGCTGGCCCATCCTGTCCTCACCACATGAAGGTAGACAGGTATTCATTTTCAGTAGGAAGATATCCTGACACCCCCTTTTCAGACCATATTCACATGTACAAAATAAATGAATAAGTAAAGGAACAAATAATTTTATAAGTCATATTTAATGGCTCACATTTCACTTAAGATCAAGAATATGTCATGGATGTCTCCTTTAAATTAAAATGAGATGCCAGTAAAAATAAAAACAACCCAGTATATATAACACCTCAGAATAACATTTAGGTAAAATTGTTAATAAATTCTATGTTGTTTTGAGTCTACTAAAACACCAAATCATCAAAATCATATTTCCACAGCTAGAGTGAATCCTATACATTATTGTAAATATTTCCAGCTTAAATCTTGGTGGCCACTGTACCATCCTTATCCCTCTTCCCCAAATGCTTGCATTCTAGTTTTTGGAAACTTCCAACATGCTACTTAGGAAAATAGATTTTTGTATATAGGGTTAAACCAAATAAAATATCATTTTCTTATATTACAAATTATGAAGCTTATATCAATGATCTTAGACCAGATAGTTCTATGAAAAGAAAAATAAACTTGTTACTTTAAGGCTTTTGAGATGAGTCCTAATAGTCATGTTCTATTTTCCACTGTGAAATAACACCCTCCACATTAAATCTGGTATCAATGAGTTTATTCATACAAATAGGATGCAGCAAATGGAGTGTATTAATTGCTTTTCTCATCCCAATGACCAAGTCACTGACAAAACAACTTAAGTGAGGATGCAATTCATTTTGGCTCAAGGTTGCAAACGATTGCTTGGTCTTAGGTTCTTGGCAAGACACCATGGCTGCACAGCCTGTGACTGAGGGTGACCGCTTTTTGGCAGACAGGTGGAGATAACTTGCCCTAACTTCTTCCTATTGCCCTTATATCTGCCAAGCAGTATCTATTTCCTCTAGTCATTCCAATTTCCTGAACTTCCCAGAACAAATGGCATCACTGAGAACTAAGTATTCAATCATAAACTCTTTGGGATATTTTATATTAAAACACAAAACAAGTGTGTTTGAAAATTATAACTACTCACTTCAATTTTTCTCATCTTCTCTCTGGCCCTTTCATTAGTTTAGATGAAGCAAGCTTCCCTGTGTCAAACTCCCCAAAGAGAAGCAAAAACACCAAGAGCATGGGAATTTTACCTTAAGTCATCAACCTGCAAGTTACTAAGATCTCAATATTTGCATCCTCCAAATTTTACACGAGACTGCTAATCACCCAGGTGATTATTTACAAAGGCCAGGGGCTTTACAAAGTGACTGTACTTGACATGAGATAAGTGCTCTTATGAAAGTAGTCCCAGATAACTGCCTGACTCTGTCACCATATGAAGGCATAGCACACATGTGTCTTCCTTACAATATATAGAATCTGCTGGTAGTTTGATCATAAATGCATCAACCTCTAAAACAAGGTAGTTGTTTTTAATGTACGTAAACCCCACAGTTTACAATTTTTCATAGCAGCTTGAGTGAACCAATGTACAAGATATCACCTTAATGGTTTGACTGCCCAAGAAAAATGAAGTCTAGGCCATAACCGCGAGGATAGAAAAAGTCTCCCTCCTCCAGCTTCCAGGAGATAGCAGGGCTGTGGTCCTCCTTGATTGCAGCTGCAGAGAAATTCTGAAGCAATGAAACCAGAGAAGCTGTTCATTGGCTTGTGAACTGAAATTCTAGAAATGCAAAATATTAATCATAATTTTAAGGTCATTGATCATCAGTTCAATCAGCTGTGCGGCAGGAGATAATTAAAGCACTTCCATTCTCTCTGTTATATCACTCTGTATGTTAGAAAGTGAACTAGGGGCTGGAGAGATGGCTTAGTGGTTAAGTGCTTGCCTGTGAAGCCTAAGGACCCTGGTTCAAGGCTCAATTCCCCAGGACCCACCTTAGCCAGATGCATAAGGGAGCACATATGTCTGGGGTTCGTTTGCAGAGGCTGGAAGCCCTGGCATGCCCATTCTCTTTCTCTCTCCTTTTATCTCTGTCTCTTTCTCTCTCTGTATGTTGCTCTCAAGTAAGTAAATAAAAATAAAAATAAATTTAAAAAAGAAAGTGAACTATTCCTGTGTCCCACTCACAGATTTGGGATGCAGATCAACTTTCATTCATTGTTCAATATATGTATCATTTGGGGAAGAATTTTGTCTGGAATTACATTTGCCTTATAGTTCGCTTGAATCCATGATAGACCTGTAATTAAACTGTGAACAACAGTAGCTATGGTGATTATATAATACTACTTTATAAGTTGCCTTTCTTGAGTATTTTCTGGGAAATTAGCAACTGTCACTACATCTTCAATAGCTCAAACTTGTACAGCAGGTTGGAACATTTTAATTTATGGACATCTCATAGTTTATTTCATTTTTTTCTAAATTATTATATGTATATAATTTGACACACTGAAATTTTAAAATGCAAAGCACATATTTAAATTTAATTGTACAATGTGTGAGAGAAAAGAACACACAAAATAAAAATACATGATTGTACTCTTTCAATGACATTTTAATGTGTATTTTAGGGACTAGCCTCATTAGAAAAAAATAGTAGCACGATTATTTGATGAATGTATAGATTGTATGAAAAATCACAAGTAAACAAAATACAGGTTTTATAAGTGCTTTGTTTTGTTTATTATATGTGACATTTTATATAGGCAAATAAAAATGATACATTATTATGTGACAATTTTGATGACTACCCCAAAAGAAAAGAGAATTTGGAGGACTTAGATTCATTTTTAACAGATCATTAAATTACCTGGCAAAAACATACAGGGACATCTGTAGTGATGGTACCAAAGCAAAAATAAGGACACAATATTTATTCCATAATGCAAATTAGGAATCATTGTGTCTTTCCTAGAAAGTGGAAGGTCAAAAATTAAGTCCACAGTCTTATAATATTCTAAAAAATTTCAAATTTATTAAAGTTGCATTTGGAGCCACAAACTTTCCAAAACTGTGTTACAAGATTTTTCTACATTGATTGGTTCACACAAGTCACATTCTTTAATGATTAATATATTCCAAATAGTTCTCAAATATAGCAGAATTAGCCAGACTATCTAAAAGCTATTTTCTTAAGTAATATATTTAATGTAGAAATATTTGATATTAATGTTAAATACATTGATACATTTCAATAAGACTGGACCCCTCGATACTTAGACATGGCATTAAAAACCATAAATTTATTGTATTAGAGTATGTATTTTATATAATGAATACCAGTAATTATATTTTTAGATATGTTTATATATCATTGCTATAGATTTTTTCAAATGTTTAGCTATATAATTCTGGAAGCCTTAAATAAAATAGCTGAAATTCTCACTAACTGATCTTTTAGACTGACCCAGAAGTAAAGATATTTTGAGTTGGATGTGTGTCAGTTCACTATTTTTAGAGCAGTTATAGAAATATGTGTTCATGAAAATACTTAGAATTGTTTGGTCTTAAGCTTTGTAAAAATTTACCAAGTTATTTTCATTTTCCCCTCAATATCAAATTTTAAAGGTCTTCTTATCATGAGAGTGGTTTGTTCCATTCATTTTTGTTTTCTTTTATGTACATGTCTTGATTTTTAAGTTATCTTATTAATAAATGCTCAAAATATGTCCATGGTTTATATCATAAGTGATCTTGTGAGGAGTAATATACTATCTTTCACATGGTGTATGCTGTGGAACTATGATTAAAGTGGTCTTGTCATAAATCACATACATATTCAATTTTCTCAGAAAAATTCATTTAATTTCTCAAGGTGATGATACCAGACACACATCATTTAGCTAATCTTAAAGCTTCTGTTCTTCCAGTTTGCCATACTTTGGTTGTGGTTAACTAGTCATTATAAAATATCAATTAATCATAGTTTAATTTGCATCTTTCTGGTTATGAATGAACTACAGTATACTCTTATAGGTTGACTACTATCATTAGCCTTTTGAGAAGTGCTTATTTGTATCTATTGGCTATGTATCAATAGCTTAATTTTATATAAATCTAAAGTAATATTAAATTAGCTGCAATAAGGTATACAGTCATTTAGACAATAACAATGCTGTTTTAAAGTAGATCAATTTCTAATTAAGAATTAATATAGTGAAAGAAACATATGATTTCCTTAGTTATTTTTCTTTCATGCCTAAAGAACTGTAGTAAGATTTTAATAAAATTTTAATAATCTTTCTAAGTTATAGGAAAAAAGATACTGTAACTATCACTGTAAATAACACATATCAGAGATTGGGGAGGTGGCCCAATATATAAAGCACTCACCAGTCAAGACTGAGTGACTGAGGTTGATCCTTCCAAGAGCCCAGAAATGGATGGGTTGACAAAAGAATTTCCCAGAAGTTCACTGTAGATATGTCAAGTTCAGGAAAGAACAATAGCAGAACAAAATCTCACCCGCATACTGAGATCTAGAGAGAGAGAGAAAACCCACCTCAAATCATGAAGTGGAAAGGCAAGTGCTGACCCAAATTCTGTCCTGTGTATATCATGGTGGACACACAGCTCCACCTCTGCACACACATGGCATATGCTCACCCTCACAGTCACAGAAGAACATGCACACGTATCTGGTGAACACTAACACATAGATAAAAGTATACAAACACACAAAATAGTCATATCAAAAAGCATCACCTTTTGATGCTGCTTGAATATTATAAAGTTGTAGTAAGGTGTAAGTCTTGTTGATAATATACTTCAAATATGAGCATAGAGTTATTTCCTCTAGACAACGAGTCCTTGGAACCAGCACGTATTCTTCTATGGTGCTACTGGAATGCTTGCAATTAAGGAAAACCTATGAAGTCCATTTCCAAGTTGGTCCTTGTGCTCCTGGCAATCTATTAACCATTGTGATTAGCAGTATCTTGTACTGGAGATGGCATTTACTTGGCTGCCTTCACAAGAATTATCACTGGCATCAGCACCTTTTTCGGAACCTTGGTGCAAAGCTTCGAGTTTAGTCCTAGATGAAGTATTTATTCAAAGCAGTTTGGAAACTGTTACAATTGAGAAGCATCATTCTAATGCACACTAAGTGAGTGTTTATAATTCCATCACCAAGCTTTGTGGGAAAATGCCTGGAAAACAAGGCATACTACAACAATGTTTGTGTGAAGATTTGTCTATTTAAGAGTGATTTGCAGCCACCAATAAGCTCTAAATTGGTGATTTAGTCTCCAGAACAACCCAGGTAATAATTGTGATAAACTGTTAACAAGATGTGTAATCAGTCATGTAGACCCCATGAGTGCTATAAGTATTATAGGATTCTAATTGCGGTGCTGGTGTTGCTACCCAGTTGTCACAGTTGTGAAGATGATTGGCAGTACAATGTTGACCCCTCCCACATAGGGCATGTTAGGATAAAATGTTCATTTTCCAAAATATATCCATTTCCCTCTGCAAAAATCTCTCTCTCCCAATTTTCTGTTACAAAACCACTTTATTCATAGGAGGCATAGCTATTTAATGTGAAATTAGGAATTTTACCCTAGAGATAGCTATCTCAGGCATATAAGAGAGAGAGAAAATTAAACTTCTTCACATAAAGCTATATTCAGAAGATCACCTTATACCCATAAAAACAGTGAATACTGCCCTGTAGGAGTTTTGTGTCATTGTAGTAAAGAATGAGTAATAGGGATTATGAAATTTATGTGGGAACCATTTTTTTTTCTAATTGTCTTTGTTATTGATGCAACAAACATCACAGAGTCTATGATTCTTGCTTTGAAAATAGGGACTTCTTGGGTGTCTTTAGTGTTCTTCCAGAAAAAAGAAATGTTAGTAGACATGTTGCTAATTGTGCTGATAAATCATAATCAGTGGTAAATAGCACCTAAGAACAACTTTAATTAAATAAACTCATCTGAAAAATTAGATATTCATTCCATCACTTCAGAGATGCTTTGAGGACATAATAAAGCAAACCGATTATATTTTTTCACATCTTTAGTACTACCAAAGGAATTAACTATAAATGCCTTTTAGTTGTAGTTAAAAAAAAATTCTGAGTGTAAGGTACAAAAAGGGAAATTAAAATGCTACTACCAAAACTTTTTTTTAAAAAGTGGGGGGGGTGGCTGGAGAGATGGCTTAGCAGTTAAGCGCTTGCCTGTGAAGCCTAAGGACCCTGGTTCAAGGCTCGATTCCCCAGGACCCGTGTTAGCCAGATGCACAAGGGGGCACAGGTGTCTGGAGTTCATTTGCAGTGGCGGGAAGCCCTGGCATGCCCATTCGCTCTCTCTGTCTGCCTCTTTCTCTCTGTCTGTCACTCTCAAATAAATAAGTAAAAACTTTAAAAAAATGCTACTACAGCACTGGAGAAATGGCTCAGCAGTTAAGGCACTTGCCTTCATAGCCTAACAGCCTGGGTTTGATACCCCAATACCAACGAAAAGCCAAATGCATAGTGGCATATGCATCTGGAGTTTATTTGCAGCACCTGGGGGCCCTGGTATGCACTACCTTTCCCTCTCTCTCTCTCTCTCTCTCTCTCTCTCTCTCTCTCTCTCTCCTTGCAAATAAATAATTTAACACGTAATTATCTCTTGTATTATCTACCAAATTTGGAAAATATCTTAAAGCATTGACAGAAAAGCTGAATGTGTGCTATCAAAATTAACTTAAAATAGATAATTTCTAGGGTACAATGAAATGACCATGGTGAAAGAATGCTAATTGTTTAAATTTGTTTTCAGGGTGACATAAATGATCAAAATAAATTTGATTATTATTGCAGACATCTGTGAATGCATAAAATCCCATTTAATCTTACAGTGTAAAAGAATAAATGGAATAAAATATAAAAATCTATCCACCTAACTACAGATCTACCATCTATCTATCATTTATCTACAAAATACTTATTTTCCTATCTAGTATCTCTCTTTTTATCCATGTAGTAACTTTTTCACATAAAGATAGCTTTAAATCATCTATCTATATCCTGTTTGAATGTGTTCACCACTTTAAAAAATAGTGATGGAAATAATCATGATTACAAGAAGTTAAAACAATTCTCTTTACCATGCTGCCTGATTTCCCAGTATTTTGCAATTGAGAAGGAAAAAAAAAGTAATGCTAGGCAGGTTAATTAAACTAGTGTTGCAGTCCGGTTCGCATTGCTGGTAGAAATCACGCAACAAGAGTAGCTTCTGGGAAAAAGATTTATTTTGGCTTACAGGCGCAAGGGGAAGCTTCACGATGGCATGAGCAGAGTGTGGACGACACCCCCTGGCCAACAGAAGGTGGACCACAGCAACAGGAGGGTGTGCCAAACACTGGCATTGGGAAACTGGCTATAAAGCCCATAAGCCCACCCCCAACAATACACTCCCTCCAGGAGGCATTAATTCCCAAATATCCATCAGCTGGGAACCTAGCATTCAGAACACCTAAGTTTATGGGGACACCTGAATCAAACCACCACAACTAGTGAAATACAAAGGCTCACAAGGGAACCAGGGATTATTTTAATTTATTAGAATAATTTTACCTAAAAGACTAAGGTTTCAAATGATGCATAAAGCCTGGGTCATAAACATTCATTACAATTGCTCTATGATAACTTTCTTGTCAGGCTTGTTGCTCTCATACAGCAGTGTCCCTACTGCTTATAGCATTGTTGGCCATTTTCTCCAGCAGCTCAGATAGCACTTTTCAGCATTATAAGCATTATAAGGACTAACCATCTGCATTGGCAGCATGTGATGTCTTCAGCAATAGGGTATTACTTTTAGCTCAGGTAGGAAATCAAGTGCTTTGACAGAAGTCTGTCTTGTTTTCAGAATTTTGTTTATCTCACCAATCAACAGCTCAATGTGGGTTATAAACAATTTCTGGTACTAGGAGTTACAAGCCACGGCCAAATATTTTAGGGTTAGGCTTTATCCCACCCTCTCCATGCCCTTCTTACTAGATGATCCCTCCATGCTCCTCTTGTGGGTTATATTGTTTAGTTGGCTCTCTAGGCTGAGGATTTATTAATTTTGGATTTAGTTTTGTATAGGTATACTCCTTCCCTCACATTCCTCTGTCCCAAACCCTTCCACCCCTCTTACCTGTCCCTTGAGCTTCTTGTCAGGTATGCCTGAAACTCGAGCTGTTCTAGGTCAGGAACCATATGTGAGGGAGAACATATAGCAATTGTCTTTCTGTGCTTGTGTGAGTTTCCTTCATATGACCTGTTCCAAGTCTGCACATTTTCCTACAAAATTTCATTACTGATTATTCCCTTGCTGCTGAGTAGAATTCCATTCTTCCTATAATGACATCTTCATGATCCATTTGTCAAATGATTGGCATCTGCATTGATTCTAGTTTTTAGCTCTTGTTAATTCAGTAACTATAAAAATGGTTGAGCAAATATCTCTACAGTGAAGAGTGGAGCCTTTAGGGTAGATGGCCAGTAGAGGAATGGCTAGGTCAGTTGTTAGCTCTATTTTCATCTTTTTCATGAGTCTTCATATTGATTTCAAGAGTGGTTGTACAAGTTTTCACTCCCACCAGCAGTAAATGAGGGTTCCTCTTTCCCCACATCCTCACCAAAATTTATTGTAATTTGATTTTTGAATGATTGCCACCTTTCCTGGAATAAAATGGATTCTCATAGTTATTTTAATTTTCATTTTTCTGATGATTAAGAATGTTGAAAATTTTCTTAGGTTAGTGTTAGCCATTTGTATTCCTTCCTTAGAAAATTACATATTCAGTATCTGACTCATTTTTGAGTGGATTATTTGATTTTTTTATTGCTTACTTTTTTGAGCTCTTGGTTGAATCTAGATTTTTTTGGCTTCTGCCAGTGGAATAGCCAGCAAATATTTTCTACCATTCTGTGGGTAATCTACTGGATCTGTACATGGTATGTTGGTCTGTGCAAAAGCTTTATAGCTTCATGAGATCCCACTGGTTGTTAAATTTCCTGGACTACTGGGGTATTGTTCAGGAATTCTTTTCACACTCCTATGTCATAGAGAGTCTCTCCTATTTTTTTCATCTAGTAGTTTGAGAGTGTCCAATCTACATTGAAGTCTTTAATCCATTTGAAGGTAATTTCTGTGCATTGTGAGAGGAGTGCCTCTATTTTCATTCATCTACATGTGTCCATCCCCATTTGTTTAAGATGCTGTCTTTTCTCCAGTGTATGTTGTTGGCTCCTTTGTCTGAGTCTTAAGTTATGTTTCATTGGTCTATATATTTGTTTCCATGAAAATATCATGCTTTTATGTTACTATGGCTTTGTAGTATAGGTTTAGATCAAGTATGGTGATAACTCCAGAGATGTTTTTTATGCTGATGATAGTTTTGGATACCCAGGTCCTTCTATGAATTTTGAGATGATTTTATCCATCTCTGAAGAATGATTGCATTTTTTTTTTAATTTTTTTAAAAAATTTATTTATTTGAGAGCGACAGACACAGAGAGAAAGACAGATAGAGGGAGGGAGAGAGAATGGGTGCGCCAGGGCTTCCAGCCACTGCAAACAAACTCCAGATGCGTGCGCCCCCTTGTGCATCTGGCTAACGTGGGACCTGGGGAACCGAGCCTCGAACCGGGGTCCTTAGGCTTCACAGGCAAGCACTTAACTGCTAAGCCATCTCTCCAGCCCTGATTGCATTATTTTTACTGGTATTGCATTGTATCTGTATATAACCGTTTTCACAATATTAATTCAATCTATCCAGGAGTATGGAAGGTCCTTCCATCTTCTCATGTCCTCCTCAATTTTTTTGTTGAGTGTTTTTATGATTTCATTATATAGGTCTTTAGCTTCCTTGGACAGTGTTATTTCAAGGTATTTGATTCTTTTATGGCTATTGAAAATAGAACAGACTCACTGACTTTTCTTTGTGTGTATTCATAATTTCTATATTGATAGGCTATTGACTTTGTGTGTTGATATTTTTATCCTAGCACTTTGCTGGAACAATTTTTATCATGTTTAGAAGTTTTTCTTTCTTCTTCTCACTCTTTCTTCCTTTGCTTCTTTCTTTCCTCATATCTTCTTTCTTTCTTTTTGTAGTCTTTTACAACCTTAGGTATAAGATTGTGTCATCTGCAAATAGGGCTATTGTGACTTCTTCCTTTCCAATTTGTATCCCTTTTATATTTTTCTCCTCTCATATTGCTTGGGATATGCATTCTAATACTGTGTTGAAGAGCAATGGCAAGCATGAGCACCCCTGTCTTGTTCCCGCTCTTAATGGAAACTCCACAAATCTTTCTCCATTTAATATGCTTTCAATTTTAGGTGTTTTGTATATAGCCTTTAATATATTGAGTTAAAATTCCTTTATGTTGAAGGCCTTCTCTCTATCAGTTTCAATGATCAAGTGGATCGGATCTTGTGTTCAAGAAAACTTACATGGTGTATTTTCTTAATCAATTTGCATATGGCAACCATCTTTGTATCCCTGCGATGAAACCTGATTGATTAAAGTTAATAATGCTTTTGATGCATTGTTGAATTTGGTTTTCAGGATTTTTGCATCTAAATTCACCAGGGGTATAGGCCTATGGTTTTATTTTCTTGCTTTGTCTGTCTGGTTTGTGTATTATGGTGATGCAAGCTTTATAGAAAGAGTTGGGGTTGTCCTCTGAAATGTACTTTAAATTGAATGATTTCCACACATTCATTACAATCAATCCTTTGTAAATATTGACCAATACATTTATAGCAATTATCATAGAGAGTGAACACTACCATAGCAAGGTATTTCATTAACTATTTGGTACATCTACACTCTTGTGAGGAATTTGAAACTATGTTTTTGTTTCTAGACATGACTTGATCTCCACTTCAAAAATTAGCCTAATTTCTCATTCTGAAATAAAATATGTACATATATGTACTTTATTGAAAAACACATTTGTGGCACTAGAGAGAGGGCCTTGCAGTTAAGGCACTTTCCTGCAAAGTTTAAGGACTCATGTTCAACTCTCCAGGTCCCACGTGAGCCATACACACAATGATAGAAGCATAAAAGGTCACACATGTGCACAAGGGGGTGCACACATCAGGAGTTCAATTGTTCAATTGCAGTGGCTAAGGCTCTAGCTCACCTATTCTCTCTCTCTCTCTCTCTCTCTCTCTCTCTCTCTCTCTCTCTCTCTCTCTCTCACTGTCACTCACTCACTCACTTTTAAAAAGGCCTATCTGTTGGACTGGCCTAAAATAAAAAGCACATTTGTATAATGATTTCAATGTGAAATGTCCCTCACATTTTCATGTGTTTGCAACTGAACTTATTAATTATCCCCCATTATTTGGAGCCTTGGAGAGAAGAATCCTGGCTGGTATAGGTGTTTTATTGGGGATGAACTCTGGGGTTTTATAGCTCAGCTCCTCCTTGCCAGTGCTAGCTCACTTTTGCCACTACCTTCCAAGTAATATGACATGATCTGATGCCTTACCCTCCTAGTACTATGATTTTCTTGTCACTATGAAAATTCCCATTGTGACTAAGTCAAAATAAACCCTTTCCTTACACAAGTTGCTTTTCATCAGGCCGTTTGTTGCTAAGAAGAGAAGATAACAGCTACAACTTATTTCCACGGGATTCTATTGAAACACAGATATAGATATGAGCATATTTCACTTATGAATTCCTATTTATTCAGTGATACTGAAATATTAACTTTTAAAAAAAGGTAATTTCTTTTTTTTCTAATCCCGTGCATAAAATCCACTAGGTATGTCTTCACCAAGCCATGATTCCTATATCTCATTATAAACTAAGGCATGTACTTTTAGATGCAATACACATATTTCCATGATTAAGGTTAATGACATAGCTCATTGCTATTCAAACTCTCACTGAAACACAATTTCAGAGCAAACATACCAGGGGGAGCCAGCAACCAGTACTTAATAGAGTACCATAATGGAAAATTGAAAATTGCATTGGGTTGGCTTTAGCTGATATCTAGATTGTATTAACAAATCAAAGGGCTTCAGTGATTTACATAATGTAAATACATATGATATTAGAGAAAAATGGGAAATATATCTGAACAAATAAGAAGACACAAAAATCAAGAAAGCGGCTGGATATAATTGTGTTTTCTATCCAAAAAAAGAATTGCACCCCATGAAACTAGCTTTGAAAATTATTTGTGGTGATGCATGTCTAATGAAAAAGGACCAAATAGCATGCTACTAGGTACAGAAATTGATATGCATTCTCAAGGAAAATAAAAGACCTGCTGTTATTTTGATACAAAAAGTTATCGGGCCGATAAGTATCTCTGTGCTGGTGTATAATAAAAAGTTTTGACACGGAATTTACTCAGGCTTAAATTTTCTTACTATATTCTACACAAAGTTTAAATAAAAATCAATAAGTTAAATGAAGAGACAACTCAATCTCATATTTACTTGCTCTTCAAAAAACTGTTCTATATCAAAACAGTATGAATACCAGATTTACTCTACTCTCAGGAAAATAAACGTCCCCTCCTCTGGTTATATGTCCTATTTGTAAAATACAGGGTGATAATCACTAGGATAGAAAAAGGGAAAGGATTAGGAAGCATTGCTCATGATATCTAAAACACAGCTCTGGCTCGGTCTCAGATGTCATGATTCTCAATTCAGTGAGTTTTGAGACTCTGAGAGTCTGTGTTCTATGTTTTTGTTTTAAATCCTTTCATGGTATTTATAGCTCTTTAAGATAGCAGAATTTATGAGGCTTTTCCTGTTTTCAGACTCAATACTTTCCTCTTTTCACTCTTCAGCTACATCAAATTTTTTACGCTTTAAAAACAAATTTTGTTATGGCTCAAATATTTACTTTTCTCAAATTTATGCTTCATAATTAAAACTTCACCTCTTCCCTGTCTCATGAACATCATATGCATTTCTATCCCTACTCTACAGCAGCACATAGCATATTTTATTATCTTAGAAGCCATTATATTTAAAATGGTTTATGGTTTTGTTGAGTCCATCCTCCCTGTTTAACAAAACCCCATGAGAACATAGGGAAAAGACTATTTTGGTTACTATTGCATACAACCCATCACACTACACAATTCTAGATTTAATTGGTTTTAACTGGTAATGATGTGCTGTTGGGTATAGTGATCACATCATAAAGGCTCACATATTGTGTTTACTACTCAGTTCCCTCATGAATCTGAGACTCGCCAAGGTTTTTGTCTTCATTTCTCAGTTGCCATGGCTGCTACCTTCAATTGTCTGAATTAATCTCAGGATGTCAACCCTCTTAGGTAGAAAATTTATCTGTCGTGAGTATAGAGAGTAGATACAGAGAACAGATAATATAGTTTTATAAAGTTTTTAATTTCAGTCTGAATCTGAAAACTTTTATTCCAGTTGAAAATTTAATAGATGGTGTTTAGTTTTACTTATAGTCAACAAAAAACTCTTTATCCTGTGAAGTAATTGCCCTTTTGAGGCCCTTCAGCCTTCCCAGAAACACTTATAGAGGAATAGATGTAAATATAAATATAAGAGGGCTACACCAATTTTTGTAATGTGATTTAAATATGAAATTGCTGGTTGACAATATGACTCAAGGTCTGATATGAAAGAATCCTCTGCCATTGAAATGTCTCTGAATTACCCAAATGTTGCTATTTCATGAAGGTTTGGGCCCCCAAATTTCATATGTTGGGACCTAAACTTTAGTGTGGTGATGTCTGGTGATGAAGCCTTTGAAAGGTGATTACATGATGAATTCAGAAACAATCTGAAGGGATGTGTGCCCTCAGGAAAGAAGGCAGAAGAGAGGCTTCTCACCCTTGTACTAGGAAAACACAGAGGGAAAGCTGTGTCTATAAGCCAGACAGAAAGCACTCATAAAACAGAAATTCTGTCTGCACCTTGATATTATCTTTGACTCAACCTTCATTCCTCTGAGGGAAAAATATATTGTCCATGAACCACAATGCATACAGTATTTTTTTTTTTTAATAACAGCCCAAATGCACCAGGGCAGCCACTGAAATCATCAATGCATTTGTTTTTGTTTCTGTGTAGTTTCATTTCTCTAAGGAAGTTAAATGATCAAATAAACTCATCCTGCATGAACTGGCCAAAGATCCCTTTAAAAAATGTGATCATCCCAAATGTGTGCGGGGGGGGGGGAGTGGTGACTTTTAGTTCTACCTTTCTACTCACATATTTTTGAACAGGTTTACATTAAACAATTCCCCTTTGTACATATTATACAATTATTGGTTTAAATTTTAGTTAGCATGTGTACTCATTATAAGATCTGAGATAAGGCTGGAGAGATGACTTAGTGGTTAATGCATTTTCTTGCAAAGCCTTAGGACCCAAGTTTGATTTCCCAGTACCCACCTAAGGCTGATGTACATGGTGGTGCATGTGCCTGGAGTTCCTTTGTAGTGGCTGGAGGCCATGACAAGCCCATTCTCTTTCTCTCTCTCTCTGTCTTTTTCTGCCTCTCTCTCTCTCTCTCTCTCTCTCTCTCTCAAATAAATAAAAATAAGATATTTTTTAAAATGATCTAGGTTAGCTGGGGATGGTGGTATACTCATTTAGTCCTAGCGCACGGGAGGCAGTGTGGGCCAGAGAGAGACCCTACCTCAAACAAAAATAAGTAAATAAAAATAAAAAAAGCTGGGCATGGTAGCACACACTGTAAATCCCAGCACTCAGGAGGCAGAGGTAGGAGGATCACCATGAATTTGATGCCACCCTGAGACCACATAGTGTTTTCCAGGTCAGCCTGAGCTAGTGTGAGACCCTTTCCTCATAAAACTAAAATAATAAATAAATAAACATCATAAAAGTAAATGATCTAGGATAAGTAATTCTAATTTTCAGAAATTTTATATAAATTAAAATTGGGGGGCAGGAGAGATGGTTTAGTAATTAAGGCTCTTGCCTGCAGACTTCAGTACCCAGGTTTAATTTAAGGTGGCACATACATCTGGAGTTCGTTTGTAATGGCTAGAGGCCTTGGTACTCTCATTCATACTCTCTCTCTCTCTCTCTCTCTCTCTCTCTCTTTCTCTCTCTCTCTCTTTCTGTCTGCTTTTCTCTCTTTTCTTCTCTCTCTCTCTCTCAAATAAATATAAATAAATAAAAAAATACTAAAAATATTCTTGGGCTGAAGCTATGGCTTAGTTTTTAAGGCAGTTGCCTGCAAAACCTAAGAACCCAGGTTTGATTGCCCAGTACCCACATAAGCCAGACGCACAAGGTGGCACATACATCTATATTTTGTTTGCACTGGCTAGAGGTCTTGAGGGTGGGGCATTCTCTCTATATATCTACTTCTTTCTCTCTCAAGTAATTAAATATGTAAAATTATGCTTTAAAAATTTGAAATACATTGTCTATACTTACAAGCCTATAAAATAAAGTGCCTTAAAATGCATGGGATTCCAGCATTTTATGTGCATAAGTATGTGTGTACACCTAAAATTAAACTATGTTGCAAATATGTTATATATAAACTTTAATAACTTGTGCTGGTAGAAACCCCTGCTTCTCCTCTGATTACCTCTATATCAACACATATATTTCCTTTCTAAACTGCTATGTCTAGACTCTAAAATCTCATTTGTCCACCTGTAGTATATTCATTCATTTCTATAAGTATATAATATAAGAACCTTTTTCCAAAGCAACAATTAATATTTATTGACCTTGATTAGCTCCTTAGCTCCAGTTTTCTATAAAATCCATTTCCTTCTTATCTTCACAGTAGCAATTTGGAAAAAATGAACATTTTGTGAAAACACATCAAGCAACAGTATATATGAATATATTCAAAGCAATTATAGACTGAACAATTATAATCACTTTAGGAGGTTTTATGTTTGTTTGCTTGTTTGTTTGTTTGTGAGGTTGGGTTTTGCTCTGGCTCAGGCTGATCTGAAATTCACTATGTAGTTTCAGGGTGGACTTGAACTCATGGTGATCTTCCTACCTCTGCCTTCCAAATGCTGGGATTAAAGGCATGTGGCACCATTCCTGGCTCACTTTAGGAGTTTTGATTTAAAAATACAAAAGTTCTCTGTTTCCCTTTTATTTTTAAATATTTTTGTAAATGTTCTGGTAATAGGAGAGAATCATCTGTGTAGATATTTTACAATAGAAATGTACTTTAAAAAATTCATTTCAGTAAAAGTGATTTAATTATTATTTCTAGGACTTATAGTTTATTTTTTTAATTGCTTATATCAACTACTAGTAAGATAGATAGGATGCTTTTATCAACTCACAGCACTAATCAGATTAGAAAATGTCTTCATTCTCATACAATTGATATAATCTTAGGAATAATTTAACTCTATTATATGGTTTGTAGGTCTTGTATAAATCTAATTCTATTTATTTATTTATTTATTATGCGAGAAAGGCAGATAGGGAGAGAGGGGGAGAGAGAGAGAGACAGAGGGGTTAGAGAATGGCCATACCAGGGCCTAACTCCAGATGCAAGCACCTTGTACATGTGGCTTCCTGTGTCCAGGGGATCAAACCTGTGTCTTTTGGTTTTGCAGGCTAGCATCTTTACTGCTAAGCCATCTCTCCAACCCTAATTCTAATTCTGTGTAGCATTACAATGTTCTCACACACAGAAAAATAAATAAATTTTTAAACCTTTGCTTCTTGTATTCTCATTTGTCTCAGAATTTCAACTAAGAACACATTTTTAAAAGAGCTGAAACTGGGTGCCCAAGTCCTAAAAATTGCACATAAAAAATGGTAAGATTTAATTATATCAAAAGTAATGATATACTGTTTAACAAAAATATCTTATTATCTTACACTTGGAGGCAGACTGAATTGAATGATTCCTACTTGACAAGCATAATATACAGGACAACATAGTGTCTGGCTTCAGCATTTGAATTACCCAAGGTTCGTGGTTTCCCTTTTGCTCCAGTTCATCTGTCTCCTTCTGGCAGGGAGTTGCTGGCATCTCTTGAGGACATAACAGCCTTACAAAGGAGTTCATGAGGAAACTAGGTGAAAGTCTCAGCCACTGGTCATCTTGTGAGGACAGACACACCCTTATGAACAAATTCAAGTGGAGACTATGTGAAACACCCAGCCAATAACTAGGAGTGTGACCTACTGAGAGCTGGACTCTACCCCTGTCAAGGCCTCAAGTGACTCCCATCCAGGATATTTTGATCACAAACAATGAAAATGTCTGAACAAAACTACCCAGTTAATGACTTCAAGATTCCTGGCCCACACAATGTAATGCTCTAAATGTTTATTATTTTATGTCTCTAAATCTTGGGATACTTTTGGCATGGCAATATAAAGCTAATACAGAGGAAAGTGACATTGAAAATGTAAGGATCAGTTCTGTAAAAGGAAGAACAAGGAAAATGTGTATCTCAGATAATTAATATATGAACCTGGTCTCAAAAGAAAACGAAACAATGGAGAAGGACATGCTATCCATAGGGTATTTATTTCTCCCCCACCCCTGTTTTATTGTGTATGTGTTCATGTATAAACACGCAGCACACACATATCTGAGGGCATGAAATAAGACAGGTCCTGGTTCTACTTGGTTCCTTCTACTTCATTTGAGATAGGGTCTCTCAGTATTCACTCTTCATTTGCCAGGCTAACTGGCCCATAAGCATCTAGCAGATGCTCCTATCTCCACCTCCCTTCATACATAGCTCAATGGAACTATAGTTTATGGATACAATGTCATGCTTTGTGTGGGTTTTGGAGACCTAAGATTAGATCTGCAGCCCATCTCCCAGGCCACAGTATTACAGCATATTTTTAAAAATGCATTATCACAATATCTTTCACAATCAAATATCATGTACCTTAGAAGATGTAAAGGAGACACAAATTTTAAAGTCAATTTTCTGATATGTCCTTAAAAAAATCTTTCCATCTTTTTTTAAAGCTTGATAAAAAAGATGTCAGAAAACATGTGAGAGAATATTATTTCCAGATATTGCTATCCTTAGGTTAAGAAAGCTGTAAATTCTAAATTACTGACCATTGCATTTAAAGATGTTCCTAGGATGTAAATATGTGAAGACTCAAAGGAGAATAGAACTATAAAATAGCTAGCTCACTATAAAGTATCATAGTAAAGAAGACATGTAAATAAACTGGAAATAAATAATTTCCACATTTACTATATAAGATAAGAATCTTACTTTGAAAAGAGGAGCTGAAATTTGTGTATTTGTAGAATCACACACACACCTATAGATATACACTTTAATAGACCATACATTAAACTTGCCAGAACCATAATTCCTAATTATGATCCCATCCTTTGTTACAATCTTATTCCCTTTCTTCCTAATGCTTCAAATTAAAGAATTTTTCTAGGTATTCCTAGTAGTAACATTTTTTGCTTCAGGGAGGAAAGATATTTTGGCTTCCAGTTTCTGGAAATATAATTTAAACTGGCAGGAAATGCACAGAGACAGAAGGCACACAAGATGACACCTCCACTCAGGACAGAGTGTTGAGCGTGAGTTCTCAGCTCCCTTTCTCAGTTTAATTTAGTAGGGAATGCTAGCCCATGGGATGGGGTTTCCACAGTTTGGCTGAGGCTTTGTAAATCAATTAACCTAATTTATCAACTCTTTCACGGGCAGGCCCAAAAATATGTCTCCCAGGCAATCCTAAATCCCATCAAATTGATAAGCAAGATTTTAACTCTTAAATTTTATTATGCCTATAAACCCAAAATACATGGAAATATTAGAGATTTACAAAGAAATAATTTTATTTAAATTTTTATAAATATATGAGAAGGAATATAAGTAATAGAATCAATCACTGAATATTTTTATTATTTTGCTACACGAAAGTGAGAGCAGCTGTAATTTAGAATATAAGTGACCAAATTAATTTCTCTACATATTCTTGGGAAAGAAGCATAACTTTTGTGGATTTTTAAGTATATACTTTTATTTATGTATTTATGAAAGAGACAGATAAATATACAGAGAAAGAGAGAGAGAGGAAAAAGAAAGAATGGGCACACCAGGGCCTCCAGCCACTCCAAACAAATTCCAGATACATAGGCCTCCATGGGCATCTGCCTTACATGGGTACTGGGGAATTTAACCTGGGTTCTTAAGCTTTGCATGTAAGTGCCTTACCTACTCAGTCATCTGTCCAGCCCTTTTAATGGATTGTTTAAAAGGAACATAAAACACAGATCCTGGGTTACCATTTACTGATATCTCCTTATTCAAGGCTAAAATTAACAAATAATGTTTACCAGAGTTTTGATTTTTTTTTTTTAGACTTTGAGTGTTCAGTATGTGTCTGTGATGAGAATGAGATGGTATGTTCATGTTTTCCTTAGCAGCTGATTTCTACACTTATCATAATTGTAAAAATATGAAAAAGAATCTTTCATTATTTCAAATGACACACTATCATAAATTATATGACAAACCCTAAGTGTAGTAGTTTGGATGATATAGTTTGAATCTATTGCTCCATAGAATTATGTGTTTTAATGAACTGAGCTTGCAACTTGAGCCCCTGGCTACAGGTGATATGCCACTAGGGGAAGATCTTAGAGTCCAGTCCTAAGGTGTGTGGAAAGCAGATTGTAGCTCTGACTGTTCTTTAGTGCTGCTGGTATTTGGATTTATGGAAAGGAGCCAGATTCTTCAGTCATTGACAGTGTTCCTCTGGAATTTGTAAGCCTGAATTTAACCCTTTCTTCCAAGAAGCTGTTTCTACTTCGATGTTTGTCCCAGAAATGAGGATACAGACATAAATGTGCACACACACACACACACACACACACACACACACACACACCCCCCTAAGAATATAGTTCAGTGCTTGCTTAGCATGCACAATGCCTGGCTGGTTCAATCCACAGAACTATGGAAAAAAAAAAAAAAAAGTATGCAAGAAATGAATTAAAAAAAAACCCTGCTAGCATAGAAGGGAATGCTGAAGAAGGGTGGTGGGTATCAAATTATAACAAAGTTTATACAGGAATGTGTTGGAGGGATGAGATGTTGGATTGGCATATGGTTTGACTGTATCAATCTGGGACATGATGACTTGAAACCAGGACAAAGAGTGAAATCAGTGAGATAGTGAGAAGTGAAAAATCTTATCTTATGTATGGGGGGGGGGTTATTTAAGCAGTAATACAAGGATTGTAAATTATCTAGTTTATATTTATTCTTCACAAAAAGTTAAATAACTAAAAGGATGTAAAATAAGTACAGAAAGGGATAAAGATTAACATTTGTCAAAGTGGAGCATTATGGTTGCTTGGTTGTAGATAGTTTTAATAAAGATAACAAAACACAAATTTATTCCATATATTTGAGGCAAGCCCAACAGACTGGACTTTTTTATGCAATAGAGTGAAGTTAGAGTGTGTGTGAGAGAGAATTGGTGTGCCAGGGCCGACAGCCACTGCAATCGAACTCCAGACCGCCTTGTGCACATGTGCAACCTTGTGTGCTTGCATCAGTTTGTGCATCTGGCTCACGTGGGACCGAGGGTGTCAAACATAAGTCCTGAGGCTTTGCAGGCAAGCACCTTAACCATTCAACTCTCTCTCTAACCCTCTGTATATATATTTTTTAGTTTATTTATTGATTTGAAAGAGAAAGAGGTAGATAGATGATAAATAGATTGATAGATGATGATAGATAGAGAGATGATAGTTGATAGAGGTATGTTAATAGTATTGGCAATATTAGTTGTTTGATATATAATGACAAAGGAATTATTTAAACTGATTTTTTAAGTTTCTGAACACAGTCTTTGTTAATGGTTGTCAAAGTTTAGTTAAATTAGGAAGCTACAATAAATATTCCTTTTTTTTTTTTTTTCTCTTTTCAAGGTAAGGTCTCACTCTAGCTCAGGCTGACCTGGAATTCACTATGTAGTCTCAGGGTGGCCTTGAATTCACAGCAATCCTCCTACCTCTGCCTCCTGAGTGCTAGGATTAAAGGTGTGTGCCACGACACCCGGCTTAAATATTTCTTAATCAATGAAGAGGAACTAATAAAGATTATATTGCTTATAAAATATAAAGATTATTGCTTTCTGCTCTACCATTTTGTAGGTAACTCATTCTTCAATACTGTGTCCAAAATAAAAGTAGTTTTGTTATTTGAGGTACTTCTGTTTTGAAATTAAGTCAATAGCATGATTTGGAATCTATATATTCTTTCCATTAGTTCTGATGATTGGGAGATTTTCTCTACCACTGAAAGCAGTGTCAGATTAAGTATGATGTAACCGCTGCAAACAGGAAGAAAAAAAAAGAAGGAAGGAAGAAAGGAAGGAGAGTGGAAAAAAGAGAGAAAAGTGAAGAAGAAAATATAGTCAAATATTTTATTGTTGGATTCTTAAATAAAAGTACCATTCATTGTCAAATGTAGTATCATAAACCACTCCTATATAACAATTTCTTATGTGAGAATACTGCTCTAGAACTCCCCCATGGTGAGACATTATCTGACATTGAACCAATTTCTAATGTTCAGTATAAAATAACATGATAAGAAGTGGCTCTGTTAATCAATAGCCAGTCTCATTCTAATATATTTTCCTGATTAATGTGATTTTTGGTGCTCCATGAGCCCTAGCCATTACTAATAAATTTATACAGATGTATCACCTTTATGCACTTCTGTATGTGACTGTGATAATAGTACACATTATTAGATAATGGATCTATTCAATGAAATGCAAAATATGTAGAGAAACAACATGCATTATGTTTCTAACAAAATTGGGTGAATGCATTAGCTATTATACCATGTATTTTAGCTCTCTACTCTTATAAATGTGTTGGCTTCCTGTAGACCCCACTAGAAATTACTCACTTTTGTTATATTTTTCAGTAGCTCTATTCTTTACAGTTGAAACTACTGAACTGATTTGCAGGATATATCTTTCAGAAAATTGTCAAATTATATTTTATTATGTAAGTATTTGTCATATGCTTCTAATTGTAAAACAACAGCAAAGGAAAAGCATATTGTTAGAAATTCATAATTTATAGCTATTCAATTGGGAACAGCTCTGTCTTGTTCTAGGTTTATTTGCTATTTATTCTACTTCTTTATTTGAAACAACTTATTTAAACTTTTGTACTTTCATCTTCCTGCATATTTCTGTTTTGTATCACTTTCCATTTGATTTTATACAATTTCCATGTCTGTTCAACTCAAACTGTTAAATGTGGTGGTTTGAATAGATGGCCCCAATATATTCAGTTGTTTATAGTTTGCATCTGTAGCCAAGTAGCTGGAGGCAGTGTCACTGGGTGATCTTAAGGTGTGGTGGTGGGTTTCATATTTCAATCTAAGGATATGCAAAGTGTGCCTAGCTGGAGTTCCTGAAGTGTGCTGTGGCTTTTGACCTTTTGGCTTGTACTTCTCTCTCTCTCTGCTTGGACCTGTGGAAGCAGGCCAGCTTCTTCTGCCATTATGGAACTTCCCCTGGGCCTGTAAGCTTCAAAAATATTTCTTCCTCCATAACTGTGCCTGGTCTGGAAGTTCATCTCAGTGAACCTGAAGCTGTCTGCAACATTAACTAACATATCCCTTTTTAAATAGAAAAATTGCACTTTCCTTCAGATGACAACTCCATGGGTTTCTCACGCATGCCTACCTTCTATCATGAAAGTGTGCTCCCTATAATGACTACCACTACTGAAATTTGTATTTGTACCTGTATAATATAAATGCTTAATTTTTAAGTTTTTCCTCTGATTTAGAGAGAAAGAAAGAGAGGGAGAGACAGAGAGAGTGAGAAAGAGAGAGATAGAGATAGAGAGAGAGAGAGAATTGGCATTCCAGGCCTCCAGCCATTGCAAAGTATGCATCTGGCTTATGTGGGTACTGGGGAATCAAATTGAACCTGGATCCTTAAGCTTTGCAGGCAAGTACCTTAACTGCTAAGCTATTTTCCAGCTCAACCTTTAATTTTTGATTAGGTCTCTTTCCTCTACTAGATTCTATCTATCAAGAAGACTAAGTATATTCTTGATCTCTAAATCAAGCTTTAATAAGTAATGAAATTATTTCATAAAGAAAATAAAGTAGGGCTGGAGAGATGGCTTAGCAATAAGGCACTTGCTGGCAAAGCCAAAGGACCTGGTTTCAATTCCCCAGACTTATGTAACCCAGACGTTCAAGGTGGCATATGCAACGAGTGTTACAGAGGCTGGAGCCCCTTGCATGCCCATTTTTTCTCAATCTGTCTCTCTCTCTCTC
Source organism: Jaculus jaculus (assembly GCF_020740685.1). NCBI lineage: Eukaryota > Metazoa > Chordata > Mammalia > Rodentia > Dipodidae > Jaculus > Jaculus jaculus. The sequence continues at coordinate 181,331,162 of NC_059103.1, read as the reverse complement.
TCTCTCTAATAAATAAAGGAAAGTAGAAAAAAGATGAAATCTACTGGAGTTTTAAGTTCCTACTTTGAGCTGGTCATTGTGCCTCTTTCATTCTATTTTCCCCCTACTCTATTTATGTAAGGCATATTAAGAATTTTTTCTTCTTTAAGTAAAATGAATTGGCTTAAACTGCATTTTACTTGAAAGAGACATTGTCCTAAAGTATGCTCCATATATAGTGAATTATAACCTCGGTTGATGTACAAGCATATTGTAACTTAATATAAGAATATATTTTCATAGATAATCAATTAAGCTTCAGCCAATCACAACTCCAGATCCTCAGCCAATTTCAGGATGAAGGTTCCCAAGTTACACTTAAGTAAGGCCAATGTCAAACTGCATCACCCAGCATCCTCTGTATGACACGCCTTGGCTTTCTGATGAGGGAATGATCTTACCACATTCTGAACCATCTTGATTTTGGAATACTGGCCAGTTTTAATAAAATAGTTTTCCATGTTAAATAGACTCTATTAAATAAAACTTGTCTTGATTTTTTTTTAAAACATTACCTTTTTTTTTTTTTTTTTTTTTGCTTATTTGAGAGCGACAGACAAAGAGAGAAAGACAGATAGAGGGAGAGAGAGAGAATGGGCGCGCCAGGGCTTCCAGCCTCTGCAAACGAACTCCAGACACGTGCACCCCCTTGTGCATCTGGCTAATGTGAGACCTGGGGAACCAAGCCTTGAACCGGGGTCCTTAGGCTTCACAGGCAAGTGCTTAACCACTAAGCCATCTCTCCAGCCCTTAAACATTCCCATTTTAAAGAATAGATTATAAAATTCATTTTAACATGTAGATGAGCCAGAAAATGAAACTCAAAACAGTGATATGATTTTGCATATATCTTTCACAGTCATCTAATGAGATTTTACCTTGAAGAAGCAAGAAAGCCTATAAATTCTTACATTTCTACCAATCTATTTTAATTATGTTATGTGACTATATCTATGCTTTTATAATTACCTGAAATAACCACTGATAAAACCTCCCAATGAACAAATGTCTCTAGAGTCCAACATGGTATTTGGTCTACAGAAGCACAAACTGAACAACAATAGTATTGCTACTGAGCCTGTGAGAAATGCAAAATCTCTAGGCCTTACCCAAATTGTAATGAATAATAACATAAACTTTTTTTAAAATTTCTTTGTTCATTTTCATTTATTTATTTGAGAGTGACAGACATAGAGAGAAAGACAGATGGAGGGAGAGAGAGAGAATGGGTGCGCCAGGGCTTCCAGCCACTGCAAACGAACTCCAGACGCGTGCTCCCCCTTGTGCATCTGGCTAACGTGGGACCTGGGGAACAGAGCCTCGAACTGGGGTCCTTAGGCTTCACAGGCAAGCGCTTAACCACTAAGCCATCTCTCCAGCCCGAATAATAACATAAATTTCATCAAAATTCATACTTTGATTATATACTTACTAATATATGAAAAAGATAAAAATGCCCATGCATAATGTTAGTGCTGCAGGAGTTAAGGAAGCATATTTCCATGTAATTAAATGTACATGTTAATTTACTAAAGGACTCATGTACCTCTGTATTCATCTGTTAGCAATACTCAACAGTAATAACATGAAGTAAGTAATATGAAATAAGTCATGCATCTCTTTAATTGATACTAAAGATTTCCAGCCTCTAACTTTGGAATAACCATTTCTTTTCTTTGGTTGGGCCTATGACATGACATATATTATATTTTTAACAAACGTTAAATATAAGATAGACAGAAAACATAACAACAGCTTCTCTGGTACTGCTCTAAATTATTCCTACCATGTTACCTTGATTAGTATGTGTGCCCCATTCACTTCTTGTGTTCTCTTAGTTTAGATGACAAATTACATTGTCACATTGTGTACAAATAAACTGAACAAAATATATCTGGTTTAGTTTTATAACATAAACAGAATTTCAGGGGAAATTTCAGTGGCTATTTTCCTTTAACATGTTTGGGACATGAAATATTAGACCTAACCTTTACCTAACTTTATGAGAAAAATAGTCTAAAGCAAGAGGCTCTAAGCCCATGGTGATATTCACTATTCTTCACCACAGATTTGTGGATGATCTTCTTATTCTATTCTAATTATTCTCTGAGAATGAGGATTCTAGACATAGCCATAGAAAGTAATCATTGGAAAGCAGCTTACTAACTCTCTAGGATCCTGATTATATACTGAAATTCCTTATAGACTCTTAGAAGTAGACGCTTGGCTATAGGAAATAATATGGATTGGGTAAAGAAGGACACTAGATTGCACAGCAGTCCCTGAAGGTCATATGAGGATCTTTGTAGCTGAATGGCTCTTCATAGGTAAGCTGAGTCAATTCATCTGGCTATGTACATCAAATCAAACAGTTCTTAAAAGTTCTGAACAGAGCTGAGAAGTAAGATTTGAAGAACCACACAGTCAATTACAAAAATAAATAAATTTATCAGCTTTAAAATAATATTTTTTGGACTAGAGAGATGGCTCAGAATTTAAGGCCCTTGCCTAGAAAGCCTAAGAACCCAAGATTGATTCCCCAGCACCCACATAAAGCCAGATGCACAAAGAGGAAGATGCATCTGGAGTCCACTTGTACTGGCTAGAGGCCCAGCTGTACCCCTTCTCTCTGTCTATCTCTCTTCTTTCTTTCTCCTTGCAAATAAATACATAAAATATATTTTTTAAAAATAAAATAATATTTGGGCTGGAGAGATGGCTTAGTGGTTAAGCGCTTGCCTGTGAAGCCTAAGGACCCCGGTTCGAGGCTCGGTTCCCCAGGTCCCACGTTAGCCAGATGCACAAGGGGGCGCATGCATCTGGAGTTCGTTTGCAGAGGCTGGAAGCCCTGGCACGCCCATTCTCTCTCTCTCCCTCTATCTGTCTTTCTCTCTGTGTCTGACGCTCTCAAATAAATAAATAAATAAATAAATAATGTATTAAAAAAATAAAATAATATTTTCCAATAACTTAACATTTTAAATGCGATGTATACTATTATTAATGTATAGCATGCTATTAAGTCATAAATTATGCCTATAGAAAGTCTATGAAAATTTCTGAGATATTTGAAGCCTTGGAAATAGTATATATACCAAAATTTTTGAAGATATGTTTATTTCCTGTAGAAAATATTAAAGTTTTCATTAATGTAGCAAGTGAGTCTTTCTGGACCCCATAAAATTGCATGAGCTTATCCTTTTTCAGTAATTTTAAAAAACTATAGATAAACTCTTTAAACCAACAGTTCCTGTCTTATATTATGGAAAGCTATTCATAGTTTTTATACAGTGAAAAATATAGAAAATGGAATGTAAAATATTTAGATAAAAATTTATGCAGTTTTAACTATGTATACTTTCAATCTGTGTTATATGGTGGGGAGGAATATCTTCTCTGAGTAATATACCACAGTAGGACAGTAATATGATTTATACACCTTTGTGTAAGGGGAAAAATTCCCCCTCAAAACTGACAATCTTTCCTTAAACAGAAGGTTCCTGCTGGAAGAGAGTTGACAAATCTATGAATAAAGAATTTTCTTGGGCTGGAGTGATGGCTTAATGGTTAAGGCACTTGCCTGCAAAGCCATCAGACTTCATTTTGATTCCCCAGTACCTACAAAGCCAGATGTACAAGGTGGCACATGCATCTGGAGTTTATTTGAAGTGGCTGAAGGCCCTGACATGCCCATTCTCTCTCCTTCTCTTCCTCTCTCCCTCTCTCAAGTAAATAAATAAAAATATTAAAAAAAAAAACTTTGTCTTTTGGGAATTAATAATTGGCAATGGTTTTATTCATGTTGCCAACACATTGCCATAGGCAGAGGACCCCTTGGGGCTGGTTTGTTCTCTACACTTTGCCAGGTGCCAGTGTTCTCAGGGAAAATCTGGAAACTGGAGTGCTTTAGAAAGTGTCTTAGCCTCATTCTAGCTTAGCAAGAAAGGATGTGTTTCCACAAACAGGCGTCATGTAGAAGCAAGCACTAGAGTCACATTTCCTACTATAGGCCTAAAGGAAACATGGGTGGACTTGCCGCTGAAAATATTGGTTTTATCTGCTTTGGTGATTACCTGAGTTCACTGACTATTCCAAGGGATATGACTTCCAAATCATATGTAGCTATTAATAGTTATGAGTATAAAAGCATCCTTTGCCAGTATACTACAGATAGAATACTTTCTTTCCTGTACGTTCTTTCATAATAAACTCTGGACTTTTATTCAACTTGCAATGTTATAAACCATCTATGTTTAGGAAATATATTTGATCAGTAGTGTTTACTGACTGAAATAAACCCATCAGGTAAAAACAGAACTGTTGAGCACTTTGGTCATTTTCTGGCTATAATCTTTAAATTGTTACTAACTCTAAACTTTTATTTTCATAGTTAAAATGGGAAAGTATTTGTCTAAATTCACATTAGCGAGGGAAAGATATTAGGAAAAATAGCCAGCCATACTCACTTCTTAACAATTATGCAGTAATTTTTTTCAAGTCATTTATAATCATTTCCTTTGGATTAATGATTTTATGGTGGAAAATTGGCTTGATATTAAACAGACCAAACCAATCCTACCATGAACTGACATGATTGAAAATACTTCTTAAGTTTTGGCCTTAACTTCAGTGTGAAATGCTGGATTTAATGGCAATTAGACAGAAACAAAAGAAAGCATTTTCAGGCACAATTATCAAGCTGTTAATATCCACAGAGAAGCACAGCGTGATTGGTTTCTGTGGCCATGTTCTGTTCCATGTGGCTGGAGTCCCAATTATTCAGACTTTCATGTATGGTTATAATCAGCAAAAAGCAAGTTTCTTGTCTTAAGTTTTTTCCTTCCTACTATGTTGTCTACACAAACACCTGCTTTCTTAATGTTTATTTTTTCGTACTCAGAGACTGAAAAGTAAAATTGAAATGTTCATTGCCATTCTTACCCTGGAAGATAATATTCTTTCCTGTTTTTCACCACTTTCAGAAATGTTTGCTATTAAGTTTATCTCATCATTTCATTACTTTTACTTTTGTGTAATTCAGAAAATGTTGAAAGGTTTTTAAATTGTTTCCTGTGTCTAACCACACCTAACTAAATTAACGTTCCCTTTCTTAGAAATAACTGGAAGGAAATGTGAATTGGAAATATTACTTTAATACATTTGTAACACAAAGAGTTAAAACTCCAGAAAGGAGATAAACATACAATGTCACATTTTCAATCTTCTTACTTTGTCCTTTCTTCTGATTTTCTCTATTGCCATTCCACTGAATGATACTTCTACAAACCAACACACTCTCATGTAACTTTACTCAGCCCAAAAAGAGCCTTTCAAGAGAAGAGCAAAATATGAGTTAAAGCAGTGTTTGTTGTTGCAATTTTTCAAAATATAATCTAAGGATTAAAAGAGTATTATTCTATTTATTCCATTTGGAGAAGATATAAACATAGATCTTAAAAATATCCAGAATCTAAATCAATGTATTTAGATCACATGTACATACTATAGGTCTCTAGATACAAGCTATCTGAATGTGAACTATATGGAAATCTTTCAAAACTAATAAGGAAAAAAAAATGTAAAGGAAGTACAACAAAGTTGAAGGTTTTAAATTAATATTAAAATATTCTTGAAGAGCCCTTCAAAGAGAGAGAGAGAGAGGGAGAGAGAGAATTAACCAATGCAATTCAATTCTGGACACATAATTCATACTTGTTAGGAACATATTAGGCATATCTTTACTAGCTGAAGAACCAGGCATTTAAATGTTCATATAAAATTCAGTAAACCAAGGAATAATTTACAGATGACTTAACACAATGTGACCTTTTAAAAATATGTTGTTTTATTTATTTGACAGAGAAAGAGAAAAAGAGAGAGAGAGAGAGAGAGAGAGAGAGAGAGAGAGAGAGAGAGAGAGAGAGAGAGGGAGGATGGGTGCACCAGGGCATGTAGCCACTGCAAATGAACTCCAGATGTGTGTGCCCCCTTGTGCATCTGGCTAACGTGAGTCCTGGGAAATTGAACCTGGGTCCTTTGGCTTTGTAGGCGAACACCTTAATAATTAAGCCATCACTCCAGCCCCAATGTGAATTTTTTAATATGACCCTATTACCTTCCATCAGTCATTCAAATGATGGGTAAGGCAAATATAAAATAAAACTCTTTTAGGGGAAAATATTTCATAAGATTACATGCAATGGAAAATAGTGATGAATTGGGAGCAGGATGGATTTCCAATGGAAAAGAAGAAGCTCTCAGAGATAGATTTTTAGTTTTAAGCACCTTGAAGAAAGGCATTTGCTGTTTATTTTTTAATGCAAGTGCACACTATGGTTTGCTTTGTAATGTTTTAAGCTTGAGGAACAGCAAGCTGAGTCAGGGCACCTGCCTCATTGCTATATAATGTGTTTTATATTATTACATTATAACATGTTTATTATGGGCTGGAGAGATGGCTTAGTTGTTGAGGTGCTTGACTGCAAAGCCAATGGACCATAGTTCAGTTCCCCAGGATACATGTAGGCCAGATGCACAAGGTAGCAAGCACATGTTTGTGGAGTTTGTTGCCAGGGGCTGGATGTCATAGTACACCCATTATCTATATCTGCCTTTCTCTCCTACTCTCTCTCAAATAAATACAATACAATGGGCCTCAAGAACTGAAGCATACCTAGCATGACAAAATCTCATGAGATCATACAATGAATGTGTTCTGAGAAAAAAGTAACATATCTCTTACTGTAAAAACCCTTACTGCAAGACAATGGAAACTGATGTGATGGGATAAGTTAGAACATAGGAAAATGGGACAATACTTTCAATTCTAGTTCCTAGCTTTTTCCTCTCAAAGTAGGGATTTCCATTGCAATGAATGAAGAATTGCCTTTGTAAATGACAGTACATTAAATGACAGTAACCTTTGCTTCCACATTCCAAGAGGTTGTACTGCTATAATTATATTTTATTAGAATAATATGCTCTCTCAACTTCCTTATTTTACCCTTCACAGCAAGACACAGGGATATTTGCTTTGTTACCATTGTCTTCATTTCCAGGGAAGTATTCTAGTGTCATCATTCAACCAACACCAATTCTCTGTGTCTAGGCAGAAGCCAAATTGGAAAAGAAAATATCTATTCTCATTTTTGTTTTGTTCCCATTGTTCATACTCAATTATTCAGAAAATTTTATCTCCAGTATCACCAATATGTAAATGATGAATTGTCAATCAATGACAAGACACCCATGCCAATAAAACAGCTTTTTGCTAATTTGAAGTTGTCATCAGTTCTGGAAATTTCTTTTACTTGGACATATGGACATATTCTCTCATATCCTGATTTTTGAAATGAATACTAAATTTTACTAAAAACAAATTTTCCTCCAACATTGACTTTATAGTGTCTCATTTAATTCATCATGAATGCCACACATATGTGCATACCCACATATAAACACTAAAAAGCACTTATAAATGATTTTGATTTTTGCCAGAATTAAACCAGGGAAGTTCAGGTAACTTTAGGTATTTGATTGCTAATTTGATTGCTAGAATTATAGGAAGAGAGGGCCACAGTTCAAGAGTTGCAGGTTGAAACTCTATTGAAGTCCTTGGTCCATTTGCTCCCATTATCTCTATTTCAAAAATTGGTTTTTGGTGTGTGTTCTAATCTCTACATTATACTTCATTTTTTTTTTCCTTGATGTACTGTGGATACTAAAATTTTTGTTGGGTGATGTGTCCTATTTTATTTGGTTTATGTACTATTTTACATATTTATATGAAAATTGACATCCTAATATCTACCAGGTAGTAGTCTAAAATGATCAGCAAGACTAGATCTTCTAGGAATGTGTACTCATGTAGCTATACCATGTTTTCCAGACTACCTGCAAACAGATAAACTTAATTTAATAGTAATGACATTTACCAGCCTAAAACAATGAGCACTTATGATCGCATAGTTTTTAGATAGAGATTCCATAGTGGTTTCTGGATTTGGAGTTTCCTACTGGTTTAGTCAAAGAATCAGCCATACTGGAGCCTCATACTCAATAGGTGATACAATGAAGAGAGTTTAATCCCATGGTCAGTGTCAGAGGGCTCAGCTGGTTATAACATGAACCCAATAATAAAGCTGTGCTCCATATATATACTTTACTTGAATAGTAAGCCTCATGTTTCTGTCTCAAGAAAGTAAATAACTTATATTCTCAGTTACTCTAAATGTCAGTCTGTCTTCTTTGGGATTAAATAATAATCTGATTTTTAGTAAGAGTCAAAAGCAATCCTTAAGGAAAAAAAAAACAGTAATTCTATAGGCATTATATCACACAATTTCAAATTATATTACAGACCTATAGTAACATAAAGTTTATGGTACTGAGACACAAAAACATACATGATGATCAATGGAAAAGAAGACACTGAAATAAACTGATATAACTATAGACACCAGATATTTTAAAAAGTCTTCAATAACATATTGTTTCACTTATCTATTTGCAAATAGAGATTGGGCACTCCAGGGCTTCCAATCACTGCAAATGGACTCCAGCTACATGCACAATTTTGTACATCTGACATTTTGTGGGTAGTAGGGACTCAAACACAGAGTCTTAGGATTTGCAGGCAAATGAATTAACTGCTGATCCATTTCTCCAGCCCCCAAACCATTAATTTCTTAAGAGTATTATCGACAGACAGATCTTAATAAGTATATGAACTACAGATATTTCAGAATATTGAATAATTATGTCACATATTTTACAGATATGAATTATTTAAGCTGCATTTAAAATATGTGATTCAAACAGAATTCATCATAATCTGTTAGGCTTAATGCCCAGAATTGAATTTAGCATAACATATACTTTAAATTCTTTTTAAAATTATTGTTTTTTTAAATTTTTATTTATTTATTTATTTGAGAGCGACAGACACAGAGAGAAAGACAGATAGAGGGAGAGAGAGAGAATGGGCACGCCAGGGCTTCCAGCCTCTGCAAACGAACTCCAGACGCATGCGCCCCCTTGTGCATCTGGCTAACGTGGGACCTGGGGAACTGAGCCTCGAACCAGGGTCCTTAGGCTTCACAGGCAAGAGCTTAACCACTAAGCCATCTCTCCAGCCCAAAATTATTGTTTTTTAATTGTGTGTGAAAGACTGAGAAAGAGACAGGGGAAAAAATGATACATCAGGATCTTTACCACTGCAGATGCTTGTATCATATGTCTTAGTAAGTCCAGTTTTGCAAGATTGTTTTGGTGAACAGGGATGCTATCCAAATCATTAAGAAGCATCTATAAAATCATAATATAATCCTGAAAAATATAGCGCACAATTTAAAGACAGAACCTTATCATCTTGTAAAAGTAACTATTCTGATTGAGAAATTTCAGACATACTATCTACATCATACTAGGCTGAATTCTTACCAATTACAGAAAATTTATATGTAACCATCATAAACAGGAGGTTATTTGAATGATTAAGTTATAAAGCTCACAGCAAGATCAGGTCAAAGTATAATTCATGGTTCTGAGGTAAATGATATCCCAGACATTCAAATAGTGTGCATTAACAAGAGGTTCAGCTGATTATTGCACGTATGCCTATATTTTTCTGATTTGCTTTCAATCCTCAACATAGCTCTTTTGCCAATTAGACTGAAAAATACTGTAGCCCATTTATAAAAGAGTCTAAACTCTATGACCAGAAAATGGGGAGCTGCAGAATTATTGCTTCATAGTTTAAGGGAAAACCCCTTAAAGAAAATTAGGAAAAATCATTCATGTGGTTAGAATTGTACCTTGATTTTCAGTTTGCCAAGCAAAAGAAAGTAACAGATGTAATTAATTAAAATGATTCATGACAATTGGTGAATTATTTGGTTGGATGATCAGGTACATGGAAGGGACATTATTAGAAAATTGGAGATCGAGCATTCCAGAAAAAGAATTATATGGATCAGCATCTCTGAATGAACATGAACAATGAAGAGATGTATGTTCTATATGAAATGAAAGACAAAATTATGGGTTATTGCAGCATGGATGGATGTTGTACATGGTTCAGCAGCAAACTGTGGTAGTCAGGCTTGATCTAAATAACTGTTTTTGAGTGACCAACATGCAACAGCAAGGATAACTATTGTGCCACTTTCCAGGGTTCAACCCCTCCCCTACTAACATTGTGATTACACTGAACAGTTTCATTCACAGAAGGGTGTGCTTTGCTCTGTCTGTAATGAACACATTTCATGGGTTATGACATCCCTTGTTCAACTAATATTTTTAGTCATACTCAACTTTTGGAAACATAAGCACATTAAAACATTTTAAAGATACTTGGGATATTTAAAGCACCATTGTTTCTTAGTAAGAAACTTTCTTAACATCAAGGAAACTTAGGCAATGAGCTCATGCACATAGATAGTGTTTCTATTTCCTTCAAGAAACTGAAGTAGCAATACGCAAGTGCAATAGTGGCACACAGCCATGGTGGGTAACCAACTGCTTTTGGATTGGTTAACAGATCCACTCAGTGGAAAAGAAACCATATCTGGAACTGGGAAACAAGTCAGAATCATATGCAGATAATGATTCTGCTTTCCATTGTCAAGCTCCCACTACTAACCTTGGATATACACCCTTTAAATGCTCTCTCAATTAACAATGGTGATCCCATATAACCAGTGCTGACTTCATTCTCTGTTGGAAAATCTGCTTCTCTTTTTCAGACAGGATTTTGACCTGAGGAGATTAATGACCTAGTGCACTCCATCCTGGACCCAGCTGAAACCACTGAGGAATTGGGAAAGTGAGAAAGAGTGCTGCTTTCTTAGTGAGTCTAATATCAGCACAAGGATGATGGAGTTAGACACTGACGGCACTCAACACCTACAAATCCAGAGATCCAGAGGCTCCTAAGTGCCCATCACTGAAGTAGACTTAAAATGCTCCCAGCATGGCTCAGGGACTTCTACAGAAGAGGGGACTAAAATACTGTTAGAGCCACAAGTTGGGACATTTTGCACAGAGACATTGCATCTCTCCCCCATAATGCATGACCCACAGTCTCCATGGGGTTGACCTGCATCCCCAATGAGGAAGCCCTCTTCAGAAAAGGGCCAGGGAGGAAGAAAAGGATGGTACCAACATGTGTTGTTTACATATTAAATATGTCCATATATAATTTAAAAAAATAAAGTAGCAAGACTTATCATATGATAGACTGTGCAGTGATTAATCTATGGTACTAGGCAAGCAGAACATACCTTGCAGACCAATAATGTTGCACAGGATATGATATATGCTTCTTTCAACAGTCAAAATAGGAGGATATTTTCTTCATCTAGGATTCACTGGTCTGGAAATCAGAGTAGCTTTCATTATATCTAGTGATTCAATAGTCAACTGTATGCTTGTTTGAAAACTAGCCAGAAGGCCTTTGTGGCAGGAAGAGTGTAAGCAAGGAGATATGTTGTAGATGGAGTCAAGAAGAAGTAGGAACAGGACATAATTATTTCAATGGTCCTCAGCTGACCATTAAGATCACTTAGAGGATAGTCAAGAAGAACTACTGCCTGGTCACTAATTCCAGACATTCTGATGCAATTGATCTGGGCAAAGATTCAGGTGTGCAGGGGCAATATTTAATAATTATCAGGTACCCTGATATAGAGCCAAGTGTGAAAACTATCTACATAAACACACTGAAATTCCCTCTTGATAAGGAGTGACATGGGATTTTGGAGTAGAAATATGCCACAATTATTTAAATTTCAAAAGAAAATTTAAATAGTAGCTTCTTTAAGAATAGTAACCAGGTAGTACACAGGCGACCTATGGATAAATCTCTTAGGAGGTAACTGAACTCAGGCTAGAAAGAGATGCTGCTGCTCTGAGCCAAACTAAAACTACTAATACACACTTTGATGAGTATATTGACACAGAAATATGCAAGTCTGTAAATAAATATATACTGTGTTCAACATCTACATCTCTATTCTAATCTATCTTTGATAGGCTGGAAAGATGGATCAGTGGTTAAAAAGTGCTTGCCTTCCAAGCCTAATGACCTGAGTTCAATTCCTCAATACCTATGTAAACCAGAAGTACAAAGTGGTGCATACATCTGGTGTTTGTTTGCAGTGGCTAGAGGTCCTGCCACACCCATACGCTATCTAACTATCTCTCTTTTTCTTTGTTGATGTATGCGATTGTATGTCTCTGCTTGCAAAAAAATAAAATATTTTTTAAATAAAATAACTTTGATGTATACAAGATTTGGGTGAGAATAACTGTACAGAAGAATATATAATTTCAGCTTATGAGCATTGAAAACTATATTAAAAATTTTCCTATTTTATTATAGTAGTCATAATAATAATTGAAAAAGAAACTTTAAATATTATAGAAATAATTCATGTTTGCATATTATGATTTATATATCTGTAGATAAATTCTACACTGTATTGTAAGACTATAACTGGACAAACACCATGTACCTCAAACCTTAAAGTGCAATTTCTTTTTTCATTTTCTAGTTTCTAACTTGAGTTTTTCCTTAGATCCTAAAAAAAAATAGTAAAATAAAACATGAGTGCTTGCCATATCCTAAGCAAGTGTACCTTTTAAAAAACTGGTTTACTTAAGAAAAATGTCATTCTTAGATAAACTGACTTAAAATCATCTTTTTTGTTACACATTAAGATTGCTTTCACCTGTAAAAGATTTTATCACAAGAAGTATTTTTCTGTGAAGAAACCTAAGAAAGATAAATAGTTTAAAGATGTGGTGTGTGATAAGAAGCAAAACTAGGTTATAACATTATTTTAAATAAAATAACAAGTACATAAACCTACAGATTAGCATCCTTCTGCTACACAACTTTAGTCTTACATACATATTCTTCATGTTCATGCACTCTCAGTGTAAAAGCTTGATAAGAAGTTTGATGTATAATATGCATTGATTCAAGACATGGTTTTAGAAACCTCTTTTTCCACATTGAACATTAATGCCCCATTCACTCCATAGGAAAGGGTAAACTTGTTGTCAGGATTATGCACACCCATGATGGCTGGCACTGGACAAATGAAATTGACAAGTTTTTGAGTGACATGTCCATATGATCACATGCCTTGACAATATGGCTGTAGTACTTGGTCTTTGAAGAAGTATCTGGAAACAAGGCTTTGTGGGATGCAAAGAGTAGTGGATACTTTCTTTTCTGTCAAGGGATTCTTTGTTTTCTTAAATCTGTGCATACTATCCTGGTTTAGATGTAAAATTTCCTCCACAGGCTTGTACATTTGAAATCTTCTTCATATTTTGATACTTCTTGGGGAGATTGTTGAACCTTAGAAATAGGAAACCAAGCTGGATGACATAAAACAGTAGGGATAGGACTCCTGTGGTATCCATCTAGGTCTTTGGTTCTGATTAAGCAAGATGTAAGTAAGCCATGCTTCAAGATCTGCCACCATGGATGGAATTCCCCCTTTCTCTATCATGATAGACTATATCCCATTGAACTGTGAACCAAGACAAACTTCTCCAGCCTTAATTTGCATCTGCCAGATAACATGCACCTCTGAGTATGTAGATTAAATGCAATGAAAAGTGAGCATCCATGGCTAGATTTTCCTCTCAATGATCAATAAACCTGACCTATTAAAAGCTCTAGTGCTTTCTATTTGCTTTAGAGAAGGATGCAGTTTGTGACATTACATCCCATTGTTCTTGTATTGATTTGGAAATATCCTAAAATATATCTACCTATCTAAATCAAACTTCTCACTGGTTTGTTCTAATTTTCAAGTGATTCTAATACACATGGTATTAGGGCTCTTGAGAAACAGAGCAATAAGACAGACAGATGATGGACAGAAGCACGCAAATATAGATACATAACTATATGCACAAAATTATCACAAACAATTGTGGATAAACACAAGTCCTAGGGTCTACAGGGTCCCAAAGAAGCCTATTAGCCCTCTTTTAGATTATGTTCATATTTGAAAGTAATCAGAAACAATATTTCTCTCAAGATCAGTGTTTTTGCTCTAGTCTATCCTGCAAATGATTAGATATGGCCAATTCATATTTGAAGGGCAATTTGCTTTATTCATTCTACAATTTAAAATTAAATTCCATACCTAACCACTCTAAAATAAACACCCAGAATAACATTTCACTGAATATTAGACTAGACTAAACCACTGTAGTGGTTTGAATGGATGTACCCCAGTTGATTCAGGAGTCAATTAAGGCTTGTAATTTAGATCTCTAGCCTCCTGGCAGGGGGAGCTGTCATTGTGGGTGTATTGTAGGTTCCAGTCTTAAGATGGGTTTGGGGATGGATTTGGAATTCCAGTCTCCAGATATACAAAGTGCTGGAGCTTTGGCTGGATTTCCTGCAGCGTGCTCACTTGTGCTCGTGCTGGTTGCTTTGTTTGCTCTGTGTGGACTTGTGAAACTGGGCTGGCCTCTGCCACTGTGGAACTTCTGTTCTATCTGAATGCTTCAATGAATTCCTTTCACCTATACACTCTGGTCTGGAAGTTCTCCCAGCAACTGAAGCTGACTATAACAACCATGCTCAGTATAAGTAACACTAATATGTAACTCAAAACTCATCAGAAATTGCTTTATTTATCACCTTAATAGGAGAATAATGGTAAGTTACCATGCACTTTGTAATGGTTTCTATTGACTGTCAACTTGACAGGACCTGGAATCACCTACTAGGGATTGTGCAAGTTAGATTAACTTGTGGACAAATCTGTAAGGGATTATATTGATTTGGTTAAGGTGGGAAAAGACCACCTAAATGGAGCTTATTTGGCTGGACCAAAAGTGCTGTCCATTCAGCTGAAGCTCTTTGAGAGATTACCACTACTGAGATGGCAAGCTGCTCTGCATTGGGACAACAGGAAGGACAGCGACTCTTTTGAAAGTAGGGGGTCTCTCCTTAGGTACCCTGTACTGGAGAATGAACAATGTGACCGTGGAGTGAGTAGGCAAGATCCATGTTCCCCAGGGCCCCTCTCAGTTTCCTGGGTCCAGTAGATCACTGTGGTGGGATTAGAGATGCTTGGACCCTGTAAGCTTGCTGGGGAAGCAACCACTTGCTCTGCCTTCCTGATTGAAGTGCCCTTTGTTCTCTAACCCAGATGGTGCATGCCAGAGGATGCACACTGCAGACGGAGCAGGCCAAATTCCTGTTCTCTAGCTCCTCTCAGTTTCCTGGCCCCTGTATGTCCCCTGCACCTGGTTTGGGGAGTCCTGGTCCCGGTGTGGAGCTGTGGAAGCAGGCTTTTTGTGTTGGTGTCCTGACTGGGCCCTGCGTACCAACATCCCTATTCTCCTGAGTTACAGGGTGCACAGGCCACTATAAGAGCAGACTTCTTGTCTCGAACATAGTATTATAGAAGAACTATCCCAAGCAATAAGACAGGAGAAAAAAAATTAAAGGGATTCAAATTGGAAATGAATAAATCAAGTTAGGCCTACTTGCAGAAGTGGTGGTTTGAATAGATGGTCCCCAAGATATTCAGGTTTGTTTTTTTTTAATAGTTTGTAGTTTGCCTCTGCAGACTCTTGATTGGAGGCAGTGTCACTCGGCAGATCTTCAGGTGTAATGGTGGGTTTCAGATTTGAATCTAAAGATGGGCAAAGTGTGCCTATCAAGAGTTCCTGAAGTGTGCTGTGCTGTGTGGCTTTTAGCCTTGGGCTTGTGCTTCTCTCTGTGTGTGTTTGGTCTTGTAAAAGTAGGCCAGCTTCATCTGCCATTATGGAAATTCCCTTGGATCTGCAAGATTCAATGAATATCACTTCCTCTATAACTATGCCTGCTCTGAAAATTCATCTCAGGAAAACCTAAAGCTGACTGCTATATACTGCATAAATAAACTTAACCATAAGAATCACACGATCATATCAATTAATGCAGGGAAGACCTTTGACAAAATACAACATCACTTTATGATCAAAACACTGGAAAAAGGCAGACTACTCAGTCTACTCAGTCTGCAGAATAAAGGTATATGAAAAGCACCCAAAGCCTAAATAATAGTTAATGAGGAAAGACTCAAGAAGCTTCCACTGTGATCAGTAACAACACAGGGGTGCCCCCTCTCACCACTGCTCTTCAATATAGTATTAGAAGTACTAGCCCAAGGAATAAGACAGGAGAAAAAATAAATAAATAAAGGGATTCAAATTGGAAAGGAAGAAATCAAAGTAGGCATATTTGAAGATAACATAATCCTATACATAAGCTACCTGAAAATATTCATCTCAAAACTGCTAACGATGATTAGTTCAGTCAATAAAGTGGCAGGATAAAAAAGCAATGCAGAAAAATTAGTAGACTTTCTCCATGCAAAGGACAAATATACAGAGTAATAAATCAGTGAGACTGTCCTATTTTTGGTAGTAACAAATAAATAAATATGTTGGAATAACAGTAAGCAATGATGTGCAAGACCTATATAATGATACTATACATATAAAAATAAACCTCAAGAACTCCCATGCTCCTGGAAAGGTAGAATTAATATTGTGAAAATGGCAATTCTATCAAAAGTCATAAACAGATTTAATGCTATACCAATAAGAAAACCACTGTCTGGGATGGAGAGATGGTTTAGTGGTTAAGCACTTGCCTGTGAAGCCTAAGGACCCTGATTGGAGGCTCGAATCCCCAGAACCCACTTTAGCCAGATGCACAAGGGGGCACATGCATCTGGAGTTTGTTTGCAGTGGCTGGAAGCCCTGGTGTGCCCATTCTCTCTCTACTTCTCTAACTGCCTCTTTCTCTCTCTGTCTGTCACTATCAAATAAATAAATAAATAAAAATAAATAAATAACAACAAAAAAGAATATCACTGTCATTACTCACAGAGATTGAACAAATGATCTCAAAATTCATGTGCAATGGTAGTAGACCCTGGATATCCAAACATATACCTAGCAAAAAAAAAAAAAAAAAAAAAAAAAAAAAAAAAAAAAAAACCACCTCTGGAGGTATCACTATAGCCAATCTAAAGCTATATTGGAAAACCATAGTAACAAAACAGCATGGTTCTGACATAATAACAGAAATATAGATCAACTGAATAGAAGTGAAGACTCAGACATTAGGTCAGGTAGTTACAGTGACTTGATATTGAAAAAGGTGCCAATGATGTAGACAGGAGAAAAGACAGCATCTTCCTCAAATGGTGTGGGCCAAACTGGATGGCCATATGTAGAAAAATGAAATCAGACACACTCATCTCTCCATATGCAAAAACCAAGTCCAAATGATTTAAAGGCCTCAATATAATTTCTGAAAATCTTCCTCTGGAAGAAAAAATAAGAGGACCTCTCCATGACATAGGAGTGGGGGAAGACTTCCTGAACAAAATCCCAGTATCCCAGGAAACAAAAATATTACTCAACCAATGAGATCTCATGAAACTAAAAAGATTTTGCACAGATAAGCACACCATAACTGGAGCTAATACATTTCCCACTGAATAAGGGAAAATCTTCAACAACTATACCACTGACAGAAGCCTAATTTCTAGAATCTACAAAGAACTCAAAAAACTAAACAATTGAACAATTGTACAATTCACTCCAAAACTAAAAGCAGAGAACTGAATCTGGAGATCTCAGAGGAAGAATTGCAAATAGCTAATACACCTTAAGAAAATGTTCAACATGCCTAACCATTAGAGAAATACAAATTAAAACTACCATGGAATTCCACCTTACTACAGTAAGGATGACAATCATTAAAAAATCTAACAAAGAAAAATGTTGGTGAGGATGTGGGGAAAGAGGAACCCTTATCCACTGTTGATGGGAATGTAAACTTGTACAACCACTATGGTAATCAACTTGGAGATTCCTGAAAAGAATGAACATAGAGCTACCTATAGACACAGTTATTCCCTTACTGAGCATTTATCTTATATGCTCCATGCATCAATACAGAGACATTTGCTCAACCATGTTTATCACTAGTCAATTCATTACAGCTATGAACTGGAATCAACCCACATGCTCATCATTGGATGAATAAACAAAGTTGTGGTACATTTACACAATGAAATTCTACTCAGCAATAAAATCAACACAATGAAATTTGTGGAAAAATGGACAGACTTTAAACAAATTATACTCAGCAAGCTCACACGATCACCGAACACTAAATGCTGCATGGTGTTTTTTATTGGTGGTTCCTCACCTGGACTTGCTTGAGTTGCTGTCATACCTGATAGGCCACTCAAGGCAGAGACAATAGGAAAGGAAAGGTTTGGGGGGAAGGCAAGGAAAAGGGGGGGAACAAATACACAATTAATGAGTTGATGCCATAGAAACCATTATTGTTGGAGATAACCTAAATAATATAACCCTCACAAAGAGTGAGAGGGGGAACACCTGAAAAATATGTCTCTGGTGAGGGTGGGATGAAGCCTAAGCTTAAAAGAAATACCTGTAACTCCCAGTACCAGAGATTAGCTGCTACCCACATTGAGCTGTTGATCAGAGAGACCTATGAGGTCCCCAAATCAAAATAGCTTTCTGTCAAGGCTCTTGATTACCTGCCTGAGGCAAAAGCTAAGACTTTATTCCTGAAGACACCATATGCTACTTGACAAAGCGATTGGAGAGACCTGGCTGGAATTCATAAGAAAGCCAGTCCTCCAAAAGTTAGCCTATGTAGTATCAGAAAGCACTACATCATCTACTAGGGGAAAATGGCCAACATGGGTCTGAGAAACTAGAGGTCTAAGCCATTCAGAAGCAAACATGCTGAAACAATGTAAATGCCAGTGCAATACTGGCACACAGCCTCAGCGGGTAACCAATAGCTTTCTAATTGACTAAGAGATCCATTCAATGTAAAGGAACCCATAGCTGGAATTGGGAACCAGCTCAGAATCCTATGGATTCTGTGTCAAGCTCTCACTAGTCTTTGGCTGAAAGAGGGATTACATACATCAAGTTCTCCCTAAGTTAATAATGCTTATCCCATTTAAACTACGCTGACTTCACTCTCCGCTGGAGAATCTGATCATCTTTTTCAGAAGGTAGCAAGACTGCAGGAGATAAACTACTCCTGTCAGTTCAGTCAAGCCACAGCTGAATACACAAAGGAATGGGGAGACAAGCAAAAGCGCTGCTTCCATGCTGTTCCTAATAATCAGCACCGTGGAGTAGGACCCTGAGTGTAGTCAACACCGACCAAAGCAGAGATCCAGAGGCTCCTAAGAGCTCATCACTGAAATAGACTTAAAACTCACCTACCATGTCTCAGGGAATTTTGCAGAAGTGGGGGCAGAATGATAGTATGAGCCAAAGGTTGACTCATCATGCCCAGAGACATTTCCTCCCCTCCCTGCCAAAATAACTGATTGCCGGTCTCACAACACATAAACTGCAACCCCATGCAGAATCCTGCAACCCCACCGAGGAACATCCACAATACAATAGAGGCAGGGATGAGGGAGAAGAGGGAATCAAAACATGATGTATCTATATGAAACATCTTGTTAATAATAATAGCAAACATAAATAAAGAAAGTAGGGGTCCTGAATGCTGAAGGAGTATCTTGCTCTTCAAAGTTGGCTTTATACCCCTCTGGATTAACAAGTTTGGTAGCCCACCTGGTATTATGGGAATTTAATAAATGCATGAAAGAAAACATCATTAGATTTGCAATGCAGTTTGTCTTTTGAAAATGACCACTGTGCAGTACGAGGGAGGATTGTTGGGAGTTTCTGCATGGAGACCAATGGAGCTTTGGAATGGACGAACCATAGGTTATAGTGGAGACTGTAGGACTTTCAGAAGATACCTGGAAGTTCTAACAAGAGTGTTGGACAGCTGCTAAGGAGAGTTGTTGTCCCTGGATAAAGTTTTCCTTGAGATGTGGGTGGGTGGTACAGCTGGAGGGGCAAAACTGGAACCTCAGAGACTTTTTCAATGGTTATAGATACCAGATTGGAGCTATAGGATTAATATTTGCCTTGTTTGTTTTAGATATTACAGTGGTACAATTTTTCCTTGTTACATCCAATACCATCTTTTGCAGTGTGAATGCTTACTCTGTGTAATTACATACTTTTGGTTTTACAGCTCACAGTTAAAGGACACTATTGTATGGACTGAAACAGCTAAGATAATGCCTTCTTGCCCTAACTAAGCCCTGATTCCATTTATTGGGGGAAATAAAATAGCTAAGCTAACACTTATTTGCTAAGGTGCCTTGCAAACTCCCTAATTCTCTGGGAGGGCCATGTCTACACTGTTAACATTCTCAGTGCTTCCCATGACCCTGAGTGTGGCCCAGGTGTTTAATCTCAAGATGACTCCAGGAAATGTAGTTAAACACAATGAAATTCCAAAGATATCCTGACCTACATATGGCACTGATGTTCTTGTAACTTGTGGTCTTTTGCCGTTTGAAAACGCTGTACCAGAGTTTCTGCACTGAGAACATTTTCTGGCATGTAACCCTTTCAGTCACCAGCTTAAAAAAGGACTCTCAACTGGTTACAAAAGAGTGGTGGGCCTGTAATTGCCCAGGTGGAATATAACCGATGTGATAAAATAGTGTTGGGGTTGTTAAAACTATGGGAACTTTCAAAGTTGGACTGAATGCACGGCCTTTTACATTGTGGATAGTGATCGTTTTTTTTTGGGGGGGGGCAAGAGTGTAATGGGGTGGTCTGAATTTGGTTTTACCCACAAACCCATGTGTTTTGAAAGTTTGGTTCCCAGTTGATGGGAATTGGGAGGGGAGCCTTGTTGGAGGAGGCTTGTGGTTGCATAGTTGATTTTCATATATACAGCCTAAGGGCAGAGTGGCACAAGCTTTCCCCAGACTTGCTGACTTCCTGAGTTTCTGGGACTTCCCCTCCACCCTGTCCCAGGAAGAATTGTTTCAGTTCCTAATTAACATAACTGTTTGACTTCCTGAATCTGAACCTCTTTCTTCTCTTCAGGAGAGAATATTTCAATTTCTAGGAATCTGCTGCACAACACCAAGCAAGAAAATTTAACCACTGAGTTATCTCCTCAGTAACTATGTTTTCTTTCAAATTATGTGCTTTTTGTTTCTTTGTTTTGATTTAGATAACTATTAATAATTACTGTTTGTAATATACGTTATCAGTATCGTTATAAATTTTACTAATGTTTACACATGTTAAGAGAGCTAAAGAAACCTATATCCAAGCTGGTCCTGGTGTTGCATCCTAGAATTTGAAAGGCTGAGTTATAGAGATTGCCATGAGTTCAATGCCAACCTGGGCTAAAGTAAGACTGCCTCAAAAAATACCTGTATCCAAATCCAATTCAATAAGTGTGTCTCTTAAATATTATCAGAATAAACTAAAATAATAATTTTAACTCAACAAATTGCAGATGTGGCCTAGACTGATTTTTAAGCTTCTAGGGACTGTTGATAAGAAACACAAAAGAATTGTTTTCACTTCAGTGATGAAGTGATAGAAATGGTATTATCAAATGTATCTAAAATCACAAAATAACCTGACATTTCCAAATAGAAAAAAAAAAATCACTTTAAACTTGTGTTTAGGTTCCATATCTGTACAACTGATATGGAGAAACTTGGGGCATTTAGGAAGAATCCTGGAACCTCAAACTCTAAGGTCATGTCTCTAATTTAAACAAAAAGTTGGATAAACCAGAATGAGAAGTATGATTTTTTTTTTAACCATCAAATTTTATTCAAGCAAATGAGGGATGTGAGAGAGAGGGAAGACAGAGGATTCCAGTAACAAGGAGGAAGGGGAGGAAAGGGGGCCAGGGAGAGGCAGAATACACCATGTGGTCCAGCAGCCAATGTGGAAGAACACGGGGCCCAGAAAAAAATATGTGCAAAGGGATTTTCTTTTTTTTAAACAAAAATATTTTACTTATTTGAGATAAGGGGTGGGGTAGATAGAAAGAGAAAGAAAATGGGTATACCTGGGCCTCTAACCACTGCAAATCAACTCCAGACGCATGCACTAACTTGTGCATCTGGCTTATCTGGGTTCTGGAGACTCAAACTTGGGTTCTTAATCTTCACAAACAAGTGATTTAACCACTAAGCAATCTCTCCAGCTCCAAAAAAGTTTTTTTTTTTTTTTTTATTTTTGGTTGCTTGTTTAAAAAAAGGCATGTGCTTCCAAAGAGATTAAAAAGCCATAAAAACAGTGTAAGGGTTAATAAGTCTGGGGTGCCAGTAATCATTAGTCACAAAAATTACTGGGACATGCTGGCCCTGGAACAGGCTATCATTAACAAGTCAACAAACGAAATAGCCCTGCAGAATCCTTCTCCCTCTCTCTTCCCCCAAAATACCCAGCTGAATTGCATCTGAGCATGGCAGCCTCAAACCTCCAGAACAGGGCTCGTGGTCACCCACTTACGCTCCGATATAGAACAGCCTGCTGTAGATTCTCTCTATTTCCACATTGCTCTAGTTGGCTTAATCCTGACTCTGATGCAACAAGTGGTATCAAAATCAAATCCTCCAGGTGACTTTCTCTCTACCTCAGTCCCTGGACTGTGTGACGCTGGCCACTTACCTGTGGAGACTGGAAACTCTAGGCAGGGCGACTCTGTGGTATTTGTCCAAAAATCCCTTGCTGAGCTCTGTCCAGCCTGTGACAGCCTGCCTGGGTAGATCAAAGGAGCATCCTGTCCTGTATCTCTCTTCCTTCCCTTTCAGACTGTGTTCCTGTGGGAAAAAAAAACCCCAGGGGGTCCCCACGCTCTGCCCGGATAAGGCGACACCCCAAATCACTCACTCACGAGAAGCGGTCTTGATGCAAACTGCAAGAGGATTTTATTCCAAGCGCGCTGGGGCCCACAGTCGTACACCGCACAGGGGTAGAGGACTGCAGAGCCCCGAATGCAGGAATGGGGTAGTTTTTATAGGATTTCTAACAAAGCCTGTGTATTAGACCAATCATTATTTAATATCAGGAGCCCCTGCAGGGTCTTAGCCAGTCAGTTTGTGCCACCCCACAGTTTCTAAGCCAATTAGTTTACTTTGCTCAAGCCCCTCATGGACCAATCACTCTCTCATGACTATGACCTTGGCGGTCAGCGTTTGCGCAGGTCCTTGGGTGGGAGTAGCAGAGTATGGTACCAGTCTCCTGTGACCTTGGAGGTCAGCACTTGTGCAATTCCTTAGGTGGGGGTAACAGAGTATGGTATCAGCCTCCTATGACCTTGGTGGTCTGAGGCAGGCTGCTACAGCCTATGGTGCGAGTTACTAAGGCTTACAGTGTGGGCTACTAAGGCTTACAGTGTGGGCTATTAAGGCTTACAGTGTGGGCTATTAAGGCTTATGGTGCAGGCTATTTACAGAAACTAAATAAGTGGTCTACTTTATTACTCATTTCCCATCCCTGAGGGCTATCTCATGCCCTTTTTACCTAGTTTTATATTAGGAGTGGGCTCTGATACAATGAGAAGAGGGATTCTTTACTTGCTTCTAACAGAGAGTAAAACCTGGAGTTTGAGGTATGCAGGTGGCCCGCTTAAGCTCCCTTTGGAGCGTGATAGTATTTCTGAGCTTCTGAATTCTTGGGCCTTTCATTCCCTGGAGAGCTCAGACTTTCACTGTGCGGCACACTTGTTAGTATGCTACCTGAAGCTTCAGCTTTTACAACTGCTGCATTTTTAAGCAGTACAGATCTTGTTAGGAGGTCTTATTGACTCGTTTGATTAAGCTCAGTCTCCAGCCTTTTAGCTTTCTCTGGGCCACTTACTAACTTTCCTACCTATACCAACCTCCAGCAGAGGCCTCTTGCCATTGACGCTTCCTCCATCCAATAAGCCATCACAATTCATTCAGGTCAGGCAGGTCTACAGGCCCCCAGCAGGCAGGGACAGGGGAAACTTTCTCCTTGCACCTTGGAACCAGGCTTTTCTCTGGTATCAGGTACCAGAGTCTAGCCTGTCTTTTCTTCATCATCAAGTTCCAAGTCTAGCCTTCCAGTCTGGCTGCACTTTGGTACTGGGTGATAACCCACTATGAGTCTAGCCTTTGGCTCTGTTTTGGTAGTAGGTGATGACTTGGTGCCAAATATAGCCTATATCTTTCCTTCCCAAATTTTGCCTTTTCAAAAATGGGCTCTGGCCTCTCTATCTCCAGGGACACTCCCATGAGATGCTTTAAATCACACCTAAAACTCTGGGTCTAAATGACCTCAAGACTCAACCTCTGATTTGGGTTTGTATTAAGGGTTGGCCCCAGTATTAATTATACAACCATAATTGGCCTAAAAGTTGAAACCTTTTATTTGTAAGTCTGTACTGACTTGGACAACAATAGAAAGTGAGATGGGATCTGAAAAAAAAACATATTTTCAAGCTTGCTTTCATTTATATGTGTGACCCTCTCTGCAAGATTTCTCAGCTAACCAAATCCTCCTGCAAGGATCCCCCCACCCTTGCCTTTTCTGATTTTTCCTTTCCTTGGATCTCCCATATCAGTCTCTGGTCTCCTCCATCTGTCTTTACAACTATCTGCCTCTAACCCTATCACTACCATGGTGGCCTCTAAACCCTCTTCCACCCCTTTTCTTCCACCTTGGAGACTATAGGACTGAAACTCGCCCACTTCTGCTACACTGCAGCCTTCCATGACTCCCGCTCCCAGCTCTTATGAACATCTAACCCCACTCTATGCAGTCCTAAGATGCAGTTAAGTTTGCTTAACCTGTTTCTGTTCAAAGGACAGCTATAAAGCTAGCCTTTGAGAATGGCCTCCAGCTCATTCTCCATACTCCACTGGTTTCCTCTTTTGAGCCTCTGGTTTTACCTTAAAGATTTCTAACATGATTTGGTTTCCCAGAGAGATCTGCCTATGTTCCACAGCCACCGGTTAATATCCTGACTCTATTTTTTCCTGTGTAGGCCTTCACTGTGGCCACAAAAAATTGTTCTTTATGACACCAGATGAAATCAACAGGACCTGCATACTTTCCTGGGCATGCAGGCCTCTCCCACATGTTAGAGTCTTCCCAGAGGCAACAAAGAAAGTGTGAATTTAAATTCAAACTGAAAGCAACTATTGCTATCTTTAATGCCTAAGAAAATAACAAAAATCAGGATAACATTTGGCTTTAAAAATATTGTCTGGGTACTATACTGCAATAGACTTTTGTACTGGTAATGTTCCGTACCACGTAGTCTTCTGTACTGACACTGTAGTTTTTATACTATGTCAAGGCTATAGTTTGTATTACAGCTTCTGACCTGTACTGAAAATCATCTGGTATTTGTTCTCATCTTCATAACTTAGCTACAGATCTTTCTCTGCTAAATAGCCAAAATCGTACCTTGTGACTAAAAATTCAAAGATGGGCTGCGATGATTATGGAGAAGTAAATGTTACCAGTCTAGAGTCAAAATAATTTGGGGGCTATACTGGCCTCTTGAAACATCCAGCTTATCGTCTTTCTCTGTATAAGGCTTGACCTCTCTGTGTCCAGCTGAGGCATCTGTTGCTCCGAGTTGTTCTTGTAGACATATTCCTATTAAACTAGTCCTATGCAGACAGTGCTTCTTTCCTCTGAAGTAATACTCATTTTCTTGTCCTCAAATTTAGCAGTTTTTTTTCCCCATTGTTATGAGTCAATCTTTTATTTGCCTACTTAACTAGTGTGTTGCAGCAGCTCCATTTCCAAATGGCTTCAGAAGTCCCTGCTGCTCCTTGGGGATCTGAGACTGCTTCCCAGTATGTTTCTACTTCCAGAGCCACCTCCTGGGATGAGATTGAATCTGTGCTCCTGTGTCTGTTCCAGCAGGCCGCACATCTTTCCCAACTCCCGCAGTCAGATCCCTGCACCCAGAACACTGCTGTAACCTCCCTACTGTGACTTTTGACGTAATGAGCGCTGGAAATGTCACAACCTGAATGACTCCAAACACTGCTCTCTAGCCTCCCACGTTTCCAGATGTAGATTTCCTTATCCTTACAAGACACAGGACCTAAAACTCCCAACACAGCTCCATCTCAGGGGAACCACTATGTACTGAGGCTTCTTGGTAACCCTTTCCCTTGTTTTCTTTTTTTTCCCTTTGTGTATGACCAAAGATACTAACAGTAATACCATGCTCCCCCTCACAAATTGGGAGGAAGAGAATAACATTTCCTTCCTATGCTAGAGGGCATACATCAGCTGTTAATGTTACACAACCAGAAGTGGCCAAGGACGGCTGGACCTTCTGCAAGCCCCAAACCCCTTACGTAGGTCTAATTTATCAGTAGGTGAACTGTAAAAATAACATACCTCAACTCTCCCAATGCCCCACACTCCAAGCAGACCACCGCAATAACTTGTCTCCTATCCTTTTTCACAGAAAAAAAAACAAAAACAAAAAAACATCATGCCAGGGCACCAACTCAAATGATACTTTGCCCTAATCCAGACACCAGAGACAAAAAACTATCCCAACTACATTCCTTCCAATTGACCAGCAGGAAGCAGCATAGAGACCTGATTTGACAAGCCCTTTCCTTTACTTGACCTCAGGGTCTGGAATATAAGGGTTAATAAGTCTGGATTCCAGCAATCATTAGAGTTACAGAAATTTTCTGGGACATGCTGGCCCTGGAACAGGCTCTCATTTACAAGTCAACAAAGGAAATAGTCTTGTTGCATTATTTTCTCCTCTCTCTTACCGCCTTCTCTGCCCTGCTCATCCCTTCCTTTAAAATATCCAGCTCAGCTGCATCTGAGCATGGCAGCCTCCACACCATGGAATGGAGCTCACGGACCTTCGCTTTTCACCCACTTGCTCTCCAATAAAGAACAGCTTGCTTTTGAGCTAATATAGTCTCTCTCTTTATTTCCATATCACTCGAGTTGGTTCAATCTTGACTCTCATCCAACAAACAATAACAAAGAAAATATGACCAGACCGCAAGTACGGGAAAGACAATCTCACTGACAGGAAGCCTGAGAAGTGGAGGAGTTGTGGACAGCACAAAAGCCTGAGCGAAAAGAAGTTGTTTCTCCTTGTGCCCAAGTAAGATAGCTTTTGGAGTCAGTGCTCCAGAAGAGATTGGCACACTGTTGCAGTCAGGTCTGCATTGCTAGTAGAAGTCACTCAACCAAGAGTAGCTTCTGGGGGAAAAAAAAAAAAAAAAAAAAAAGATTTATTTTGGCTTACAGGCTTGAGGGGAGGCTCCACGATGGCATGAGCAGAGGGTGGACATCACCCCCTGGCCAACATAAGGTGGACAATAGCAACAGGAGAGTGTGCCAAACACTGACTGTAACACCCATAAGTCCGCCCCCAGCAATGCACTTCCTTCAAGAGACATTAATTCCCAAAACTCCATCAGCTGGGAACCTAGCATTCAGAATCTAAGTTTATGGGGGCCACCTGAATCAAACCACTACTTTCCACCTCAGGCCCCCATAAACTGATATCCATAAATGATATAAAATACAATGCATTCAACCCTACTTTAAAAAAGTCCCAATAGTTTTTATCAAATCCAGTGATGTTCATACATCTCCATACTCCAAGGTCTTTTAACTGATCCATAATACCAAAAAATCCCCCACAAGCCCATAATGTCACAGAATAAACATTCACATGGCAAAATATGGCATTGGACATAGCAAAGAAATATTCAACCAATACAAGATTTAAAATAGCCAGGGCAGACATCAAACTCTGTAGCTTCAAGTCCAACAACTCTAGCAAGTGACAAATAACAAAGTCTGGTAATTCTCACCAGCAGCAACTCTCTGGCATTCCAATGTTGCCTCTCCAGCTAGGCTACTCACAGTCCCAGGAAACTTCATTGGGGCCCGCAGCTTTCCTTAACAGCCATGGCAGGGTCCCGGCAGCTTCACTGAGTCTCCACTGCAATCCATGGTTCTTCCTTATGGCCCCATGAGGTCTCCATGCAGGCATCCAGCAAGCCTGCTTCACATTGCCCATGGTCATTTCCAAAACACAAGACCATGTTGCAAACTCAATGACCCTCTCTTTCCTGCATTTCTTATACTCCACAATGCCATGTAGGGTGGCAATTGGTTAATCCCTGGTGGGGGGGGGGGGTAAAGCAGACTTTGAAGAACAGGACACTTCTTGAGCACTCAGGCTCCTCCAAAAGAGTCTATATTCTTCCTGTTCCAAGAGTGCAGGTTAACTATCCCAGTCTCAAAGGTTGTAATCTCTCAATTGCAGCTGAACAGGCAACAGTTCACCCAAAGATTTTTCTTTCTGTGGCATATCCCTCTGTTCACACCAGTTCATTTCTATGCAAAGCAACCCTGCACAACTTCTCAGGATCCAGGCATAACAGCAAGCTTCACATAACGCTTAAGTTTATGGGGGCGCCTGAATAAAACCACCACACACACCTACATCAGGTGTGTCACCTATTGGTTTAGGCATAGAGAAGAGTTTCACCCATATTTGGGCAGGGTTCATATGAGAAGGAGAGATTTGATTGGGTGAGAAGGGCAGACAATGAGCCCTGCAACTGAGGGGCAAGCTGAGATAGGCCTTTTGGGCTGAGGTAGGCTTGGCAAGGGTGTAGCAAGATCGAAGAATCCTCCCTTGAGGTTCTGTTCCCTGTCTGAATGCCTGGAACCGAAAAGCTATCTGTCTAACCTAGCCCCACAAACAAGCAGCATGTCAATCAGTTTATTTTCAAAAAAATCCAATTAAATGATGAATATTAAGCCCTGAGAATACAATAGTATAAAAATAAATGTGGTCTATGAAGGAGTACTCATGATCATGTATAGCAATACAGACATAGGTCTTCATAAATTAAACATTGAGGACGGCAAGCTTAGATTTGCTTATAATGATAGCATTAGCTGCAGTGTAAGGACTAGAAAGATGGGAAACTGGAGATAAGCCAGAGGTTTGTTTATACCAACAGACAGGGGCTGTGAGATGGCTGAGGAGCCCAGGAAGAATGTGCAGTCACAAAGTCGTCGTGAGCTTCACATCTTGCCTGGCTGTTTTGTTTTGTAGTTTTCAGAATCCACTGCTTGTTTGCACTGTAGCTTGCATAGGACACTATTGTGGGTTCCTGGTTTCTTGCTCCGGGGCCAGAAGCAGTTCCCCCGAAGGCATCCCAGGCAATGGTGGAGACCAAGGTTGTGAGGGCATGATGAGAGAAAGAATCACTCACTCCTGTGAGTCACTTCCAGTGAAGAGTTCTTGGATTATTGTCAGGGAAATTGGATTTATAAGCATCTGCGGGTAGGAGAAGGACCCTAGGGGGATTGGTGGATTTAAAGATTGCTAGTCTATGGGGATATTCCATGCAGCATGTAGGCAATGGTGGGTCAGGTGATCTAGGGTTTGAAGATGTCAGCTGATAAGCAGTTTCCTAGGCAACTGGCCAAAGGCCACAGAGTTATGGGCAAAGCCTAACTCTTATCTTAAACCCAGGTATCCCTTGCTTGGAGAGGGGGTGGCCTTACTTCCTGCTGATCTCATGGTCCAGGATTTTGTCCAGGGGTCCAGACTCACTGCAACCCCCAAGGGTGGGGGAGGAGCTACCCTGCTAGTCTGGTCTGAGATAAGACCTCCTTTCAAGCTGTGGCTACCCCTCCATAGCCTGGGGCCATCGTGTCAGTTTAGGTGTGCTTTCACCCAGGGCCCTGCCTATGTCTGACACACTATGAGAGATAGCTGGCAGAGAGCTAGCTTTCATCTCAATTCCAGCATCATTTCTCCATTTCTTGAGACCACAGGTTATGGTGACTTCAGCAATACATCTTACTGTCTAATGATGGGTAATCATGTGCTTTGGTAATGGGTGTTTTGGGTGTGCGGAACTTGATTCTGTCTATGGGATTTATCAGCAGTAGCTTATGGTTGCAGAGTAAAGCTTTCCTCTATATAGAATTTCTGATTATTTTTATAGTCTGTTTCTATCTTGTAGCTCTTGTGTTAGAAGATTCTAACATTAAAATCAAGATGATTATATATCACATATATCAAATGTATATGATTTATTTTAATTTCCCTTTGCAATAGTAATGTATCCTTCTTCAGTACAGCTGTAAGGTGATATAGACTATAAAAGTAATTTACTAACTGGAATAAATAAATCTAGTAATCTGTTTTGTGAATTTGATCTCATATATAATGAAAATGCTTCTTTGTAATATATTAATAGGAAATATGCATAGGTTCTAATTAGGTGATATATTTTTAACTTGTAACACTCAGTAGTGAATATGTTAGGTATAACTTTGAATGAGTTACTCAAGAGAAATGAATTTCCTGTTTTTCTCACTGCCACTTCCCATAACCACTTCACATCAATTTTTCTGTTTCTATTAAAAACAAAAGGACAGTGTTTTGATTAAAAATTATCTCTACAAATTTAAATGTGTGTAACAAACAAGAGGGAAACAGTGAGGCAGAGAGGCACAGCATGTGTAATTGAGAAAACTGCATGACCCACAATTATGTGTGATACCAGCAGATACAATCAATTTTGCAGAAAATTGGCCTAGCATTACTTAAAAGGGTGCTGAATAAAGCTAATGTCTTGGTCAACAGTATTTCTCATAATACCGCAGGCCCTCAAATTCACCTTTTCATTACTGAGAATTTCCAAGAGATATTAAACTAGAAACAGTAGTAAATGGGGCATGATTGTACTATTTTCACATTTCTTTTCAAGAAAGAACCTTCATCAGGAAAGAAACAGATTGAATACATGATAAATATGTTGTAAAAATGTTATGTGATACCAGGTCACATCTTAACACTTAATTTATCTTGTCAAAGACAATGAACAAGTGACTGGGGCTACAGCTCACTGATAAAGTGCTTTCCTGGCATACACATAAACTGAAGTTTGGTTCCCAGCACTGAAGGGGGAAAAAAAAAGTATATATAATTTATGATGAGCAAAAATCTAAGTGGTGGAGTCTAAAAACAAACAGTAAAGTTCTCTTCTCTTCTGGAGCTGCATAGATGGCTCAGTATTTAAAGCACTTGCCTACAAAGCCAAAGATCCCATGTTTGATTCTCTAATACCCACATTGGACCAGATGCACAAGGTGGAACATGTGTCTGGAGCTTGTTTGCAGTGTCTAGAGGCCCTGGTGTACCCATTCTTTTTCCTCTCTCTTTCTCTCTCTCATTCTCTGTCTTTCTCTCATCCCTCTCAAATAAATAAACAAGTTCTTCTATAACATATTTATATGCTAACTGAAATCCTGGTTGTAGTTACTGATGTTTTGATTTCAGGTGCATTGAAACATAGCTATTCCAATAATGATCAGTAGGTAAATTTGTATGCATACTGTGCAATAGTTCTAATGAGGGACCCTAAAATGTGTTCTGATTTGTAATTGATGTTGGCTTTCTTTTACAACATTTACCATCCAAGTATGTGATAAGGTAATGTCCTCCTAATGGTGAAATCTATGCATAGTTGTGCACACATTTAATCCCAGCACTCAGGAGGAAGAAGTAGGGGGACTGCTGTGAGTTTGAGCCAACTCTGGAACTACATAGTGAATTCATGAAGCCAGTGTTAGCCTGGACTAGAGTGTGTGTGCACTCATACACACACACAGGAAGGAGAAGATGAAGAAGAAAAAGAAGAAGGAGAAGGAGAAGAAAGAAAGAAGAAAAGGAGGTGGAGGAGGAAGAGGAGGAGGCAGCAACAGCTGCTGAGATGTGAAGAAATTAACTTGCTTGTAACAAGTATATGTGACCCAGTTTGGTACCAATTTTACTCATTCAGTTTTGCTCCAAAACTAAGAAAGTTGTTTCAGAGAACATTATGACAGGCTTCTTCTGTTTTAATCTTTGTTTTGCTCTGGAGTTTGGTATTAATCAGATAAGTTTTATGTTTTAAATCAAAATACAATACATTATCCACCCAGATGTGCAAATATTAATTTTTATCTAATCTCAAAGCATTTTTCACATTAATTACAATCTTATAAATTAAATAACAAAATACAAGTATATTAAGTAAAATACACTTCATAAGTTCAAATTTTTAGGAAATCAAGATTATCTTAACATATTCATTTTTTTATGTTATAATCATATATTATTTCTCTCATGCCTCCATTATGCCAAGGGTTCTACTCAGTAGGGTTATTGGTATTCACTGCGGGGTCATGAAGACCTCAGTCTGCTGAGGGAGGTATTGTTGGGGGAAAATAAAAACGTACCACCTTCTCTCTCTCCCTCCTCCTCCTAAAATCCTGATATTTCATCCAACCTTGCCATTTAATCTTGTACTACAACATGGCCTGACCTCAATATAAATTGGACAGTGGGTGCATATGATCTAAAAGCAATACTTTTGATTTTCAAATTCTTACTGATTTAGATAATCTTGAACTGCCACACAGGAAACTGGTCAAAGTCTGCTCTGCTTTCCCTGCTCACCAGATTCCTCTAGCAAAGGTCTTGGGACAACTCCAGATTCAACACCTCCTCCTTCAGCTCCCCACCTTCAGATCTCCATCCCAATGCCATCAACAACCTGTCCCTAAAACTGTATATGTCTATGTCCCATTTTCTATGTCTGACCTATCTCCCTGCCACTATACCAACAAATTCTGCTACCTTACTCAGGCCTACAACTTTACCTGCCATGATCTCTAAGTTTCCCTATCTAACACTCTCATATTGACCTTATTTTGCCAGGAAATGAGGACAATAGTTAAACCTCAAAGGGTTTCTGAGGTAAAAATTCCCCTGTTTAGATAAGAACAAAAATTAAGGAAAATAACTAATAATAATAATAATAATAATAACAATAATAATAATAATAATAAATATTAACTGCCAGGCCTGATTTCACATGCCTTTAATCCCAGCACTTGGGAGGCTGAGGTAGGCAGATTGCCATGAGTTTCAGGCCACCCTGAGACTACAGAGTGAATTATTCCAGGTCAGACTGAGTTAGAGTAAGACCCTACCTTGAAAAAAAAAAAAAAAGCAGACAAACAAAAAAACCCAACTGTTGTATACTCTAAATGATTGTGCATGGATGTGAGATTAAACATTAATCTAAATTTCAGATACTAATGACCGTGCTAATCTGTGAGAAACACAGATTCTGGCTGCACTGGTTTGTATCTGCAGTGATGCTTTGAGATGTAGATTCAAACTATATGTGCAGTCATGCTAATGAGATTCCATGTAGGTTGTTGCATATAATATGATCTCTGGACCTGAGCAGCCAGCCCTCTTGCCAGTAGCCCAGTTGCAACAAAGTCCTCTGCCATTTTTCCTTTCCCTTAGAACATTCTTATAAGCCAAACCTCTAAATTCAATTCTTTTTGGACTTAGCATTTTCAAATCTTCAAATACTTGGTTTACCACTCCAGAAGCCATGTTCAGTTGCAAGCACCAAATCCATGCCTGTTCCTCCAAAACAAAAGTTCTAATAGACCAAAATATCCACATGGTCAGATTCGTCTCAGCACCCAACCCCATTCCTTGGTCTCAATTTTTATAGTAGACAGCTTCAGGTCACAGAGTTGAACTTCCAGACCAGGCACAGTTATGGAAGGAAGAGATTTTTTAGAGCTTATATATCCAGGGGATGTTCCATAATGGCAGAAAAAAGTTGCCCCTCTTTAAAACGGACTTTCATGTATTCCCAACTTTATTCTTATATACTGAGTTCTAATGTGTCCCTTTAAATTGTATACCATGTTATTAAGTCATATTACAGTCTGATTTTACGATTTTTCTATAATTTTGTGTTGTGCTCTTATTGTTTACTTCCATTGTAGTGGTGGTGGTGGTGGTATGTGCCTACTTTTTTTGTGTGTGTGTGTGTGTGTGTGTTTGTGATTGTTGGCACATATAATATAGGATAAAATTTCAGTTAATTGTTTACATTATTGTTCTCAAAACTAAGTTATCCTGGGTTATAAGAAAGAAAGAACCACTTCCTAACAGTAGAAGCTTTCTCTGAGAACCTGAGATACAGCCTTGTTGTCCTGACTGCAGCCCTGCCTGGTTCCTGTCAATAGTGGTGGCCACCACCAATGTCTTCAACTTTACATCTGATAGTTTTGAATGCTTTCACCTTTATTTGTCTTTTGTGACACCATATTACAAGAGTACTGCAGCTACTTTAATCACACTTATTTAGGCTTGCATCTGTTTATCCTGTTTCTATTTTAAAATGTGGAAGGGATCCATTCCTTATTTTGCCAGGAAATGAGGACAATAGTTAAACCTCAAAGGGTTTCTGAGGTAAAAATTCCCCTATCTTGTCATATCAACATTGAGTTTCTAAGTGTAAATGTAGGTGTCCAACTTTTTCTACCGAAAACCTTACCTATCTTAAATCTTCAAAATGTGAAGTTATCCAACAGCTTGTAATTTTCCATAACTCCTTTGTTTCTCCAGTTCATCTTTGTATAACATATCTTGAAGACCACCTTTGAAACACATCCTTCATATATTTCTTCTTTTGATTTTGTCATGCAATTTGCTTATTTTATCCTGAATTGAATCTCCATTTGTTCATTTTCTATATTTCTCATTAAAAAAGTTTCTTCTCTGTCTCTCCACATTTGGTTCTTTAAAAGTATTATTCTAGAATTTATTTTATTTTCACTTTATACATTCTTCCTGTTATTCCATCATATAGAGGCTGCATTTTGAAACTCCTTACATCTTTCTCCATACTAAACACTATTTATAGTCTATATATCCAATCTCTTTCTGAGAATGCCTTCTTTTATATTTCATAGTGGTCACATAATATTTAAAACTTATTAGATAACCATGTACATGGTGGTAACATATTTGACACTATAAAGTACAGAGCAGTCATATTAACCCCGTGTTTGGTTGGTATATATGCATTCACTTGACAAAAACTGTAGTACAAACATACTAAATCCACAGCTAGTATGTAAAAGTACTGGAACATTAAAACAGATAATATGGCCCCAGAAAGGAAACAGGACTTAAAAACTGCACACAAATCCATCATTTCACTTCTGTCAGTCAATCCAATATTCCTGAAGAGGTTATCAGTGACAAGACTTATCTCTGTAGTTTCTTTAGCTTGCAAAGAAGAACTACCTTCCATTCCCGTTTGATCAATCTGTACATGGTTATTGAGACATAAGGTACTGTTGATTCTAATGCCTATTTCTCATTTAATTTTTCACCTTTTCTATTTTCTTTATTCTTTGCCAGCTCAAATACAGGCTGTCTTTCTAAATGTTTATGCTTTGCAACTTATCCTGCCATCAAGGTAAATCCTTACTCTTATTGTATACTAGTCTAGTAAGATATTTCCATATTTTCTTGATTTTAAGCACCTTAGTAAAAATATCTTCTAGTTAAGGAAAAAATATATAAGTAACTTGTTAAGTTCTCATGATGTGGCTCATTCTTCCTCAAATATTTAGCCTAGATAATGTATATTTTCAGAGTTGTTAGCCTGAAATCCTTTCTTAAGCTATTTTCATTTATTTGCAAGGAGAGAAAGAGAGAGAGAGAGAGGAGAGAATGGGTATAATGGGGCCTATAGCCACTGCAAATGAACTCCAGACACTTTTGCCACTTTGTGCATCTGGATTTCTGTGGGTACTGGGGAATCAAACCCTTGTCCTTAGGCTTTACAGGAAAGCAATTTAAGCACTGAACAATCTCTCCAGCCCTGAAATCTTTTTCTTTTTTCTTTTCTTTTTCTTATGCACTGGAGAAAAGAAAGCATCTTTAACAAATGGTGCTGGGAAAACTGGATATCTATATGTATAGGGATGTAAACAGATCCTTATCTCTCTCCATGCACAAGAATCAAGTAACACTGACCATCTTCCAGTGATCACTAGGTGACCCTGCCTTGTGATTCTACCACCTCACAGTTTTTCTTCAGGTTTCCACATTCACCATAAGTGATAGAAGACTTTCTATAATTTTCCTAGATTGCAAGTTCAGTGTGACATAGTAATGTCTGTTCAGTTCACCAATGAACCAGTTTAACTGCCAATTCTTGCTATTTCTGGAACAAACTTTAACTAGCTGTTGAGTGTATAAACAAATGCTTTATTTTAATTTGCAATTTCGTAGATTGTTTGAATATTAGTCTTTCATCAAAATTTTAGCATTAACTCACTCACACATTTTCCCAAGTAATATGCTGGTCTGATACCCGTATATTATAAATTCTGATTTTATAATCTCATGATTACATTTAATGTCTTCTGTATACAACTTTTACTATACTAAAATATCCTGATTTGAGCCACTTTTGATAATATACTACATTATAAATAGCATATAGGAACCATCAGGCTAATCCATACTGTGTGCTTCCCATTTACACCTCTTCTGTAAGCGTATTATGAAATTCAGCAGATACAGTTTAGTGACTGTACATCACTAACTTTCCACACACCATGTCAGTTCAATTTTTCATCTTTCTATTTCATCTTCCATCATCTCTATGAAATTGCTATAGGCAACTGATCCTGAATCAAATTTATTTGAAATTCAAACGTAATGAAATTGGGAAATGATGAATGGAAGCCAGTCAGAACCATCAATTTAGATCTTAAGCAAATAAATTCTTCAAGCTCTGGAACATCAACACATATGCCTATGGTGACAGGCACAAGAAGATGAATGAATAGAGCGATGAGTTGCAAATAATTAGTATCTATATTGTACTAGCTTATTATACAAGCCACCTAAATGATTTAGTCATTTCTGTTGTTCACTGCCCTATTACATTTAATTTAGTGTATTCATAAAAGTTTGCACATTTCTGAATGAGTGAATTAAAAAGACACAAATTCTAATTTTGTGTGGATCATAATGAAGCTTATCTCTAGGAGATTCTCATATGCTTTTCACAAACTATATAGTTGTTAAATAACACAAAAACAACTAAGTATCATCTGGTAGGATAATAAGTATCCTTATTCAACCAGCTATTACCAAGGTCCTAGAACACATGGTTTTCTTCAAATGTATTTGACAGTTTCTTTGATCAGAACAAGTTTAAAATACATATAATGGTTGTCATTGTATTCTTTGTTGTTTTGAATAGCATGCTGAAAACCAAAAGTGTACTATACATTTTATTAAGCCTTTTATAAAGTAACACTTTGTTTTGTCCTCTTCTTCATGACTAACAAGGTCCATCTCCATCAATTTGTCACATAAATCTTCATATACCATTACTCTTTGCATTCTAATATGCCATACTTATGCTCTGGTAAGAAACGAAACCTTTAGTCTACATATATGCACATATAAAAATATCACTTCTATCTCTTAAATAGTAGGAATGTTAAAATCTCTGTATAGAGCTGAAGAGATGGCTTAGCAGTTAAGGGACTTGCCTGCAAAAATCAAAGGACCCAGGTTTGATTCCCTAGTACTCATGCAAAGCCATATGCAAAAGGTGGAACATGCATGTGGAGTTGTCTTGCAGTGTCTAGAGGCCCTGACATGACCATATTATCTTTCTCTCTATCACCCTCTCTCTCTCAAGAAATATTTAAATTTTTTAAAATGTCTCAGAACATATGAGATCATTAGGGTACACTTTGTTAACAAAATTGTTTTCCATATAATATTTATAATATATGCATATATGTATACATATGTGTGTGTGTGTATCAAGAATACCATTCTGCCAATGATCGTGTGAAATAATAATTGTGTTGCTTAAAGAGATCTCATTCACTTGTGTGTATATGTGTGTGTGGTCTAGGGCCTGATTCATGCTAGGCAAGTGTTTTCTTCAGACTTATTTTTTATCTCCCTTAGATATATATTATTAATTAGTTTTTTACTCAGAGAATACAGTCAAGTTGGTACCATTGTTAGGCTCTTCCATGTCCTACCCCCTCCCACTGGCCCCTCCTTGTTGAGGTATATGGGTCATGCATTGTCGAGTTAGTCCACAGTTATGGGTAGGAGAAATGTCTCTGCATATTCTTAACTTTTTATTTTGAGTCAGAGTCTTACTACGTTTACAAATATTGGATTTGAATTTGTGATCCTCCAACCTCAGACTACTGAGTGACTGGTCTTATAGACTTGTACCACCACACCCAGATTTAAAAAAAAAAAAATGTAATGGGCTGGCTGGAGAGGTTACTTAGTGGTTAAGGCACTTGCCTGTGAAGTGTAAAGACTCATGTTCGACTCTTCAGATTGAACATAAGCCAGACGCAGAGGATGACACAAGCATCCAAGATTGCATATGCACACAAGATGGCACATGTTTCTGGTGATCTGTTGCAGTGGCTGGAAGCCCTGGTGTGCCAGTTCTCTCTCTCTCTCTGTCACTCTTACTCTCTCAAAGAATTTAAAAAAAAAATGGTAAAAGGCTAAAGTTTTCACTTTGCTCAAAATGAGTATAAAATTTTAATGTAATGAAATATAAGGCACATTATTAAAAAAAAAACCTAGCACTGAATTGCTTGTGTATATTACCTTTGGGAATATTTTACATTATTACTTTTCAAGTGTATGCCAATTAACAGCATTGAATCTTTATTATAAATGGACATTTTTCCTATTTCCTATTTTCAAAACATATTTAAAACATTAGGACCTTTTAACATTTTGGAAAAAATAAGATTGAGGTTATAAATGTAAGGTCTATCAGTTAATTGACAAATGAATTAATCAAAATTTAAAGTTTCAGGAGTTATATTGAAGTCTTTGACCCATTTGGAGTTGATTTGAGTGCAAAGTTAGATGAGGGAGTCCAAATTCAATCTGCTTATGTTTATGCAGTTTCTCTAGCACCATTTGCTGAAGACGCTGTCTTTTCTCCAGTGAGTCCTTTTG